>NC_069674.1:42951286-45351286 GCF_023699985.2 Odocoileus virginianus
AGTGTTATTTGTATCCAAGCCTTTTCAGTGTTTTAGTCTTAAATAGTTCTGTCTAGTGGCTGTGTGCTGGAAATAGCAGCACCAGCTTTCTCTTGGCATGATTCCTTGTATATCTGCAGTATAAGGCTTTTATTTGTGTCCTGACAATAACAAATGACTTATGGAAATTCTGGGTGGTTGAGTAATAGATGTCCTGAATGAAATGTCCAAAAATAATGCAGCACACTATGAATTACAAAATATTTCAGTAATTATGATGATGCAGGGAAATAATTTACGGTTGTTTTTCAGAATTCATTAAGAATTTTAAGTGATTAGGAGTTTAGATATATGTGTTATTGAGTCAGTACCAACAAATTATCTATCTTACCTGTCTGAGGAGGAGAAATGTTATGGGAGGAGAAGTTAAAGTAAATGAATATATATGAAAAATATTGTAAGGAATGCAAAACTGTGCAAAGATGTAATATGTCTCTAAGCCAACACAATTTGGTTTGATACATGATCCTTTTATTTCACAGTTTTAAAATGCATCCCACAGCCCAAACCATTCTTTACTCTTTTCCATGGGGAAATATGTGAAGACAGGCAGTTCCACACAGGTCTGCCCCACTGGAAGCTTTTTATTTCAATGCTATCAACTTCTATTCTCTACAATCATTTTTCTTTTATTCTCAGTATCCATTGTTTTCAGTAATTCACTTGAGTGATCTGAAAACTGCTGAGAGCAACTGTGAGAAATCTGCCTGCTGACTTTGTTGAGAGTGAATTTTGAGAAGGAGGTTATTTCAGAGTCTATAGACAATAAATAAATGGACTGAAATTAAATTATCATTATCTCACACAATCACCTTGATAAGAAAATACAATTTTATTTTTTTTTTGCTGTATAGAAATGCCCTTAAGTCATATCTGGTAACCTTGATTCCCTAGTACTGTGTGTTATAAGGTTTACTATTTTCCTAAAGGGAGGAAGCAGAGGAGGCATCAGGGCTAGCTCTCACCTTCCCTTACTCCTGGCCTGCCTTCTCCTTGATCATCTATCCTGTGATTGTGTATCAGTGGCTATTCTATTGTACAAGGTAATACATTCAATATAACCAGTGAATAAGTTCACAGAAAAAAAAATGAGTTATAAGGTTAATTTGGTTGTCTAAGCAGTTATACCTGAAGTGTACTCAGGATATCTCTCTGATTATTATTGTCATTATTCTGATCATCAGCATCATAGTCCTCATCATTTTCACTGATAATATTTTAGTAATTTTAAAGCCCTACCTGTATGATATCACAGTAACAGATTTACCTAGTTCAATCACCATAAAGAAGTCAAATCTTTTTTTTAAATTAATAAATGTTATCAACTCAGTCTGATTGTTCATAAATAGTGTGACTGATACCTTACCATTCCCATGATGATTGGAATACTGGTCAGCTGCTTTCAGCAGCGTCCAAATATGGAACCTCATCATCTCCATTTTTTTTTTTTTTTGCATCAAATATGTATGTACATAGAATGAGTAACAGGTCTCTGTACTCTTGAGATTGGAAGGGGTTCTCTATGTTATGTAGTCTGTTGTTGTAGTGAGGGTGGCTTTGTCTCACGGAAGTCACCAATGTACCCACTAGTTTAGGATTGTTTTATCTGTTCATCTACTGAAGGGGCAGTTCTTTGGTCATAAATAATTCATTTCACCAAATTCTTATATTTGGATAAATTAAAAATACGTTCTTGCCATGCAAGGTTTTTGGATACAATTATTGATTTCCAATCTGTTTGATTTCCTTAGTTGGTGTAAATAGAAAAAAAAAAAAGGGCCTGATTAGACCAGTGTGATTTAAAGGAATCAAGTATTATAATAGACATATTTATTAGCACTTCCTCTGTGACAGTAAGTTATTCATATATACTAACTCATCTAATCTTTTAGCAACTCTATATCACTAGTTTCTCTATTTTTATGTAAGATTTTGCTGAGACAAAGAGCCCCAAGGTACCAAGCTAAAAAGTAGTAAAGTCAAAAATTAAATTCGACTTATTCCAAAGTTTAAAACACTCATACATAACAAAACCCTGCTCAAAAGCAATGGAAGTTTTGCCTTATTGTAGGAAGAAATTTATATTTGTGTCTTGCTTATAACTAAAGCATTAAAAGTCCTGGAATTTGCATGAGGAGGATGATGCAAGGGGAAATCTTGACAGATGAGAATTTACTGCCTCCCCTTTACTTTATAGAGTCTGTCCTGAAGGAAACTGGAAAAGAAAGTATTTAAGCTAGAGTTTTCCTTGTGGAAGAAAATAATGATACGTATGTAACAAGCATTGGGACGGAGGGGGTCAGTCAACAGGAGACTCTAGAGGCAGCTGAGATATGTGAGACAAAGGAAAGGGGAAGGAGGATTCTTTTTTTCCTTTTTTTCCATTATGAATGTGATCATATTTTAGCACTTTCTTGAGAGTAATCTCAAGAAAAGTTTTAACTGATTTAACTGATTTTTAATTATTTCTAGGGACCAGACTGTTTCTTGGGATGTAATTGACTTTAAAGTTATAAAAGGAAGACCAAGCTAATATAGTTTATAATTTTTTGTACTATTACTATAAATGTTAATAATCAATATAATCCCTGTAGCTTCCTTTTTTGTCTAAAATTTTGTTTAGCTCATATTTTAATGTGACTCTATCTAGTCTTCACAGCACCCACAAAAGTATTGTTATTATTCTCTTTCACCAGTTTTTTTTTTCAGACAGGTACATTCAGTAACTGCTTTAGTTAGTTGTAACATTATTAATTATTGATGTCAAAATGGAAACCATGGAAACTGTCACTGGTGTAATAATAATAATAGTTGTCTTTTTCTCTTAAAATTTTTTTTGTACTTAAGTATGCTCAAGGAAAACTTTCGTTTAATACTATAGTATTCATTTGTGTAACTATCACTCTTAGAAATATAATCTATGAGTGTCTCTGTAGAGAGTGTATAATGCAGCCCAGAGTGGTGAACATAGTATTCCCAGAAATAACACTACTCTGATTCATTTCTACAACTAGCACTCTTTTTAGATGCATCTTTTACACAGTTGTCCTTGGAGAATATATAACATACCAAGCTAACTTAAAAAAATATATTATCTATAATTTTTCAACTACTCTCTAAGCCCAACATAATTACTGTCAGTATGTCCATGAGGAAATTGAGACAGAGGGAGATTAAATGTTTGATGTAAACAAACGCTTCATCCCGCTAGGAACAACTGAAAACCCAGGATATTATGCATAAAACATTGTAAGAAGACTGTCAAGTGGAAAGAAGGAAGCAGAGCGGGAACAACCATGCCGGTTAGGTTCCTGGGTTTCTCGTTGGCTCATACATCTCAGAATTTCAGTGAACACACAGGCAACTGCTAAGTGCCAAGAGGCACAGACAAAAATGGTCGAATAAAAGCCTATGCTTTCAAATTTGAGGACCAAGAAAGGGGTAGCCTACAAGACAGAAAAATGTTAGCCAATAGCCACCCCCAAACGTCCAAACACCACAGGAAACACACATACACACACATAGTTGTCCGATCCCCACCCGTGCAAGCAAAGACCAAGTGAGAAGTCTGGGTGTCAACTCTTGTCCTGCTGTAATGGGGTGCTTCCATCTCCCCATTAGTGTGTTCTTAGAGAATGCTCGGTAAAACAGACTTGCATCCCCATCTGGGAAGAATGAGGCACCTTTCTCTCTCACTACTAGAGTGTTGGGGAGGGGGGCAAGTGAAAAATCAGGACTTTGACTGCCACACAGCCATAACAAGGCCATCCCCAGGGAAGGCTATGTGGGGAGCAATAACAGGCACTCAAACTATCCCTGCCAGGTATGTCAACAGATACCTTGTGGGGAGTCAGACACCCATGCCTGCCCAATAGTAATGAAAAATCCCCCCCTTGAATATCAACAGAGGCTAAATAGGGAACCTGGACTTCTGTTCCACTGGGCAGTAATGAAGAAGTGCCCCATTTATCCTAGCATGATTTCTGAGTTGCATCTTCAACTCTTTTTGACTTTTAAATTTAGGAACTGCACTATAGTGTCTGCCTGCTCAGTCACTCAGATGTGTCCAACTCTTTGTGACCCTATGCACTGTAGTCCATGAGGCTTCTTTGTCCATGGAATTTTCCAGGCAAGGATACCGGAGTGGGTTGCCATTTCCTATACCAGGGATCTTTCCAACCCAGGGACTAAAACTGGGTTCCATACATTTCCTGCATTGGCAGGCAGATTCTTTACCACTGAGTCACCTGGGAAGCCCCAGTATGTACTATAAATATATTCTGTTCTTTAAATCAGAGTATATTCTCCCTGGGGCATGTACAAAATGATTTAGTGGGATGTAGAATTAAAATGTTATACCTTGCATTAATATTTGGTTATCTCATCCTTCCAAATACCTGTTCATATTTTAATTAAATAACAATATATGCAATAATCTGACGGGCTATAGTCCATAGTGTCGCAAACATGACTGAGCATTCACACATGCAGATATCCAATAGTACCTGCATAGCATTAATGTATAGAAACACATATGTTGGGGAGATATGCTCAGTTTTTTGTTTTTAATGACTAGATGCATCATGCTAATACTTGGAGACAACTCCTTTAAATCATTAATATATAAAATATTTTGTGTCCTAAGTTTCAAGCCCTGTAAAATGTGTTGGTCTCTGGAATTAGAACAGATACTTAGAAAAGTGAGAAGGGCATGGCCAAAAAGATTTGGAAGGTTCATGAGACAAGTATGGTGGTTTTTTTTTTTTTAATCCAAGAGTTAATCTTTATTTTTTTTATTTTTTTTTATTAGTTGGAGGCTAATTCCTTTACTATATTGTAGTATGGCTTTTACTATGATTAGTCTGATTGGACACAGGGACATATCTAGGCAACCGCTTACTCTATTACTTAATGACATAGGCCTGCCAATGACTTTAAAATGTAATTATTTAAAGCCTTCAGGTAAAGGAAGAGCACCACACCATATTAATTGGCATATGAGAAAAGTGCTGAAATTGCCTATCCCATGTGAAGTCCTCTGGGCTAAGGTGGCAATGCAGCCAGGCATGGGTAGGGTTTCCTATACCCTCTAACTCAGCATCTGATAGGATATGATGTAGCTGTAACAGTGCATCTGAAACTCTGATAATTGAATTAATTCCATCAATATATAATGTCTCTAAACCCAAGGGGATCACACTTGAATGGCATTTAATCAGTGATATCACCACATCTAAAAAAAGAATGATTCCAATGAAATGTAGAATTGAGATTCAGAAAGGGAAGATCTGCTTGATGTTTGAGTGAATACTGCTCTACCAAGGAAGACTCTAAATTTGGGAGATAAAAACAAACTTGCTGATTTAACTTTACTAGAAATTAAATGTAATACTACTACTATCAACACCTCATTGCTCTGGATCTTTAATTTCATACTTACCAAACAAGCTTCTGCTGAAAAAACACGTGCTCCCAATAATCTTGCTAATAACAACTTGAAGTGGTTGATCATTTCTATGTGTCAGACACTGTTCTGGGTGCTTTATAATATATTTGTTCATTGAATTCTTTTAACAGCACTCTGAAGTGGAAGTCATTATTAACTTCAATGTACAAATGAAAAGGACCCAATTCCACAGAGACTAAGAAACTTGCTCAAGACCTAATTGTTAGTAAGTGGCAGAGCTGGGGTTCACAGTGGGCCAGTCACAACTCAAAGTCTGAGATCTTAATCATTCTGAAACATGGCCTTGTTGAATCTGGACTGGGGGAAGTCTTAGAAGCAGGGTAGATACTTAATCACTAGAATAATGTGACTACTGTTTTATATTAATGAAAGTCATTGAGGTATAATGCTTAGAAGTACATTGATCAGTCTTGTGCATAGTTAGTTAGCAGGACTTATGCAGAAAGACTAATCTCTTTAAGTTGCTAAGAACTTTTGGTCTTTGGACTTGAAATCCTGACTGCTGGCTCTAGATCTATGGGGACTATAATGGTATTACATTTATAAGCCCCTATTGAATAAAATCACCATCAGGATCATCACATCAGAAATCTAGCATAATACTCCAAGAAGCTTTATTAGAAACAGTGATGCAGGTATGTACTATAAATGTGATTTTTATAGATGATTTGAGATTTTTAAGACTGAGTATAAAGTCATCTTATGTGAACTCATGTGTCTGTTAATTTTAATTTTTGTGCTAATCTCATTTGCTGCTTCTGAGAACGGTTATTTCTTAAACTAATCAAGTTATTAATAGAACAATATTGTAAAGATCAATTGAGGGTTTTTGTTTTGTCCCATTAATTGAAAACAATAAATGAGCCAGTTATTTTACAGCAAAATGGATTTGTACAGGAGCAGCAAAAACTGCAATATGAGACATGCAGTTATGGTGAAACTCATACAAGACTATTTTAAAAAAAGGAGAGAAATGCTTTTATGTAGGAAAAGAGGAAATTGGGAGGGGCTGTTATAATCAAGAAGTCCATAGGTAGAAACTGGGAGTTTGCAGCATGGTAGCTGTTCATTGACTGAGTTGTGACAGCTTCTCATTGGCTGAGTTGTTGCCAGGCAAGGGGATCTTTCTTTCCCTGCTTGTGGTAGTAAAGTACTATCACTCCCCGCCACAGGTGCTAGGGATGTATGTTTCAGTTGGCGTCTATATTAACTTAGGATGGTACATGATGAGAAATTCCCTTTCTGGGCTCCTAACAACCAGTCCATCCTAAAGGAGATCAGTCCTGTGTGTTCATTGCAAGGACTGATGTTGAAGCTGAAACTACAATACTTTGGCCACCTCATGCGAAGAGTTGACTCATTGGAAAAGGCCCTGATGCTGGGAGGGGCTGGGGGCAGGAGGAGAAGGGGATGCTAGAGGATGAGATGGCTGGATGGCATCACTGACTCGATGGACATGAGTTTGAGTAAACTCTGGGAGTTTGTGATGGACAGGGAGGCCTGGCGTGCTGCAATTCATGGGGTCACAAAGAGTTGGGCACGACTGAGCAACTGAACTGAACTCAGCTCCATTTAGGTAAGGTTCCCCTTTATCATCTTTCAAGTTCATTTGTAGGACTCAGAATGCTTCTAAAAGTAAAGTTGATCATTTGGTAAACTCCCATTGTGCTGGGCAAGTTCTTCTCCCTGAGAAATTACTCCTGAGAGTTGGTTTGTGTCAGCTCCTACAGGCAGGAACAGCTGTTAAGCTATTTTTCTCTTGACGTTGACAAAAATAACTTTCAAGTTGTTGCTGTAGTTTTAAAAGTAATATAGATTCTTTCTATTCTCTTTTCTCTCCGAACTTGTCTCAGGTGATCCTAGCATCATTGGTCATGGTAATGTCCTCTTGTAGCTCTTGAGCTTCCTTCTGGCTGAGATGAACATTTGGAGACCTGGGGTCATCCTTCAGTTCAGTTCAGTCACTCAGTCATGTCCGACTCTTTGCAACCTCATGACTGCAGGACACCAGGCTTCCCTGTCCATCACCAACTCTCGGAGATTGCTCAGACTCATGTTCCTCGAGTTGGTGATGCCATCCAACCATCTCATCCTCTGCCATCCCCTTTTTGTCCTACCTTCAAATTTTCCCAGAATCAGGGTCTTTTCCAGTGAGTCAGTTCTTTGCATCAGGTGGCCAAAGTATTGGAGCTTCAGCATCAGTCCTTCCAATGAATATTCAGGACTGATTTCCTTTAGGATTAACTGCTTCAATTTCCTTGCAGTCCAAGGGACTCTCAAGAGTCTTCTCCAACACCACACTTCAAAAGCATCAATTCTTCGGCACTCAGCTTTCTTTATAGTCCAACTCTTACATCCATACTTGACTACTAGAAAAACCATGGCTTTGACTAGATGGACCTTTGTTGGCAAAGTAATGTCTCTGCTTTTTAATGTGCTTTTAGGTTGGTCAGAGCTTTTCTTCCAAGGAGCAATTGTCTTTTAATTTCATGGCTGCAGTCACCATCTGCAGTGATTTTGGAGCCCAAGAAAATAAAGTTGTCTCTCTTTTCATTGTTTCCCCCTCTTTCCATTGTTTCCCCCTCTTTCCATTGTTTCCCCATCTATTTGCCATGAAGTGAAGGGACAAGATGCCATGATCTTCATTTTTTGAAAGTTGAGTCTTAAGCCAGCTTTTTCACTCTCCTCCTTCACTTTCATCAAGAGGCTTTTTAGTTCTTCTTCACTTTCTGCCATAAGGGTGGTATCATCTGCATATTTGAGGTTATTGATATTTCTCCAGAAATCTTGATTCTAGCTTGTGCTTCACCCAGCCTGGCATTTCACATGGTATACTCTGCATATAAGTTAAATAAGCAAGGTCACAATATACAACCTTGACGTACTCCTTTCCCTATTTGGAACCAGTCTGTTGTTCCATGTCCCATTCTAACTGTTGCTTCTTGCATTTGCATACATGAAAATGAAGCACAGCAAAGGCTAACAGTTTTGCCAAGAGAACACACTGGTCAGAGCAAACACCCTCTTCCAACAGAAGAAATGACAATACTGAAATCAGATTGATTATATTCTTTGCAGCTGAAGATGGAGAAGCTCTATACAGTCAGCAAAAACAATACTGGGAGCTAATTGTAGCTCAGATCATGAAGTCCTTAATACAAAAGTCAGACTTAAATTGAAGAAGTAGGGAAAACCACTAGACCATTCAGGTATGACCTAAATCAAATACCTTAAGATTATACAGTGGAAGTGACAAATAGATTCAAAGGGTCATCCATAGGCACATACTTTAAATAACTAAATCCAGCCAATCATGGTCAAAACCTCACCAGCTCCTCTCACTTCCCCATCTACCCCTCTGTCTCCCATTTCACACTTACCTAGAAAATTCTCACTGTGAGCAAAACTCAGTCAAATCAACTTTCCTTGATACTTTCTCTTGCCTACCTATTTTTAATCATTTCTTTCCTGTCTACTCTGGTAATTGTCCTTCACTTTCATATATTGCCCTTTCTCATTAATCACACCAAGCCAGCCTGCTTTCCTAATTCTGTGGTTACTTCCACTAATTGCTTTCTGGGCACCAAAATGCTTCTTCTCTAGAAGAAGAATTTCTTTCTTACAAAAGAATTTCCTATTGCCTTCCTTCCTTCAACTCAGTAAACATGGCAGAATTTTCTGAAAGGGTGAAGGAAGACAGATGGAAAGCAAGAAGATGGACAAAAGGCAGTGAGGAAGGGAGGGAGGGAGAGACATCACTCATTTGACACCTTATAAAAAGTCAGCTGCTTCTCAAATATTGCTTCCTGTCTCTTCTCTACAGAATGTCATGAAAGGCCATTTACTAATGCCTACCAAAGAGAATAGAAATAGTTAAATGAATGATTCTTGACTTAGTTTCTAATTGATTTTTATTGATGATAATTGTAAGATTTAATGTATTGATTTTTAGATATGAACTGTCCTTGGAAGTACTGATCATAGCTGTTACGTGTTAACACTGAGAAAATAAAATATAATCATAGAAACAAAAACATTTATATAGGGAGAGTAGGAGTTTAAATTAGTAATAGCATCTTAGTTAAAGTAGATGGTATTCATCAGTGTTCAGAGAGTAGCTTGACTCTAGCTTATGAATTAGCTATTTGGTTTCTTTTGTTGGGTCATGATTTTATATTAAAATTTAGAAATAAAGGTAGAATAATTTGGTTATACAATATAATTTTCTTCAGAAGCTTGAGACAGTTTAGGGTAAGCTTCATCCTCACACCTTTTACATGAGGATGGGTAGAACTAATTTTATTCTCCTTTTTCTAGAAATAAAGAAATTAAAATATGAATATTCTGCGAATTCACAAAGTCTGAATATAGATTTTAGAAATTGCTCTTCTTTAGAGTATATTTCTCATATTTAATGTCACTATGATTTGAAAGTCTAAATATGGCAAAAAGTATCAGTAGCATGCTTGGTAGAGAAAAATTATTAGGGTACATGTGATGGCAAAGGCAAAGGAATCAAGTTTATAATATATGAGTGAATAAAAAGTAAGGTTGCTGAAAGACTTCCTACATTCAAATGTCAGCTCTAGGATTCACTGAAATATAAATAAGTCTTCAAAATTTGTCCCCTTCCCTGGTACCTTATTGATTTTCCAAGGACTTCTAAAGTGATGTTGATCCCAAATCTACCTTCTAAGAGCAACAATCTTATCCAGAAAATTACTATTTTTCATTCTTACATTAAGTATGCAAAAATCCTTATTTATTTCAAATGTCACTACTAACGTAGTGGTCCCATTGGAAATTTTCTGATAAATCTTTGTGGAGTCTATTTCATAGTGATATATATCTTATAAAGAACAAGTTCATAACACAACTTAAGTTCTTCACTATCTTGTGCTGAAATGGCAAATGTCTGTAGCAGATTCATAAGGAGAAATTAGGGATGTGAGAGCTTTGGGATATTTTAAATCAGACAACCTCATTGGACTTACTATGTATGCTTCCTAAAACTTGAACCAATTGAAGTTTTGTGTACTGATTCTAGAAAGTGATGCTCTGCTCAATCATATTGAGGGCTATAGTAAATTATTACATGAATAATTATAAATGAGTAATACTTCCTCTTATCTGTCCCTGTCTAGTCCACTTCCACAGTCACTATGGACTTGGTCATGTGACTTGATTTGACTAATGGCTCATCAGCAAATAGGAACACAAGCTTGTTCTTACACATTGTGGTTTCACTCTTGAACCACAGGATGCCCAAGATAGCCTGCTCTGTAGGGGAGGTAGAAGAAAACCAAGGCGCCATGACCAACAGGATTAGCCAACTCCTCGCCGTTAAATTGTGGCCACTGGGGTCAACCAGCTTCCAGATAACATGGTAATTAACTACATCTGCATAAGGGAGTCCAGTCAGCTGCACACAGAGCAAAGACAGTTTCCCCCAGTAAAGCTCTGCTAAGTTGCCAAACCAAACAATTGTAAACAGATGAGTTGTTTCTGTTTTAAGCCACTATAGTTTGGAGTGGTTTGCTTCTCAGCTCTAGATAACCAAGTAGTGTCTGTTGAATTTTGTCATTATCCACGGAATGATGTTGAGTAAATTATACACTCTGAGACTCAATTATGAGACACAGATATGCAGATGACACCACCCTTATGGAAGAAGGTGAAGAGGAACTAAAGAGCCTCTTAATGAAAGTGAAAGAGGAGAGTGAAAAAGCTGAGTTAAAACTCAACATTCAAAAAACAAAGATCATGGCATCTGGTCCCATCACTTCATGGCAAATAGATGGGGAAACAATGGAAACAGTGGCAGACTATTTTCTTGGGCTCCAAAATCACTGCAGATGGTGACTGCAGCCTTGAAATTAAAAGATGCTCCTTGGAAGAAAAGTTATGACAAACCTAGACAGCATATTAAAATGCAGAGACACCACTTTACTGACAAAAGTCCGTCTAGTCAAAGCTATGTTTTTTGTTTTTTTTTCCCAATAGTCATGTATGGATGTGAGAGTTGGGCCATAAAGCTGAGCACCTAAGAATTGATATTTTTGAACTGTGGAGTTGGAGAAGACCCTTTAGAGTTCTTTGGGCAGCAAGGAGATCCAACCAGTCCATTCTAAAGGAAATCAGCCCTGAATATTCATTGGAAGGACTGATGCTGAAGCTGCAATACTTTGGCCACCTGATGCGAAGAACTGACTCACTGGAAAAGACCCTGAATCTGGGAAAGATTGAAGGTAGGACAAGAAGGGGACGACAGAGGATGAGACTGACTCAGTCACTGACTCAACGGATATGAGTTTGACTCAATGGATATGAGTTTGAGCAAGGTCTGGGAGTTCATGATGGACAGGGAAGCCTGGTGCTGCAGTCCATGGGGTTGCAAAGAGTCAGTCATGGCTGAACGGCTAAACTGAACTGAACTGAGACTCAGTTAGGTAGTAAGTTAAATAGGAATAGTATTAGTGTCTTTCTGTTTAGATTTCTTAAAATTACAGAGGTCATTTAGTTTATTTATTTTTTTTCCAGCTGCAGAGACAGAGATTTCCCAAAGTCACAAAAAAATACTAGTTTGCAGAAATTAAGTTAGCTCTCCTTTATATAAGTAATAAACATTTTAGTTTAAATGCTATAGGATGAGATAAGAGGAGGAGAATTCACATTGAAAAAAGCAAAACCATAAAATACACAGGATTTAACTCGACAACAAAGGAATAAGACTAATAGGGCTTATCAAAGGATGTAAAATGAAGCTAGAATAAACGGAGAGGCCTGCCAGGTTCCTGGAAAGATACGATATTGTTAAGATGTCAATTATGTACAAATTCATATATTTAATTTCAATTGACACTATTTTGTTGTTAGAAACTTAAAAGCTGATAGTACAGGTCCTCTTAAAGAATAATGTATGAATATGGCCAAAAACTGTAGTTAGAAAACAGAACAAGAAGCTAGAATAAACGGAGAGGCCTGCCAGGTTCCTGGAAAGATACGATATTGTTAAGATGTCAATTATGTACAAATTCATATATTTAATTTCAATTGACACTATTTTGTTGTTAGAAACTTAAAAGCTGATAGTACAGGTCCTCTTAAAGAATAATGTATGAATATGGCCGAAAACTAGTTAGAAAACAGAACAAGAAATTTGTGGAAAAGATAAAAACACTGGGGAAATAGACTGTGAAGCAATTGTAATTGAAATAGTATGGTTCTGGCATCCTCACTTTTAGGTAATATTCTTGCATCCTATTTCACTGAGAAAAATAGAAGCAATTAGAAGAGGATTTCCATATACTCTTACCACTATATATGTCAACATGTCTGCATGTGTATCCAGATTCTTTTCTTCTTCTAGTACATTATTGAGAAATGTTTTATGTTCTTGTCTGTTACCAACCTGTTTATTTCACAGTGGACTATACCTCCTTTTGCTTGTTAGACTTTTGCTTTAATAATTATTTCTTCTCTCTCTTGCATCATCAACTTTTCCTGCTCCCCTGCATTTTCTAATGGTATATATTTATGCTGTTATTTTTCTTGGTTTGACAAAAAGAGGAAAAAACTCTCGCTTGACCCCTTACTTTCCTCCAGTTTCTGCCACCTTTTTTTTTCTAGCCAGACACCTTTAAGGGCATTTCTGTAATCACTCATTCCACTTCTCTTGCTCTGGAAATCACTGCAGTGTTTGGTACATACCCCTCCATCAAAATAGCTCTTGTCTACCACATGAAGGACTTCTCTGATGGGAAAGACAATGTTCAACTCTAAGCTTTTAATTGACTCAGCACAATGCAATCTTTAACACAGTTGATCATTCCTAATTTTTGAAACACTCTCTTCCTCTGAATTTTAGGAAATCACTTTATCTTCACAACCACCATTCAGTCTCAAGGCTTTAAATGACGTATTTACATGATGAGTCTCAAAGCATATCTCCAGCTCAGACATCTCATTAAAACTCCAAACTTACCCATCCATCCATGTATTCAATATTCTTATAGTTGAATGTCTAATAGGTATCTCACACTTAAAAACTCAAACCTAAGCTCTTGGATTTTGACACCCCAAAATATTCTTCCCCCACCACCTTTCCATTTTAAAAAATGGCAACAACATTCTTCTTGCTGCTTAAAGCCAACATGGTGATGTCCTGTGTTAATACCTTGTAACAGAAAATCCTGTTGACTCTAGTTTGCAAATATTTTTAGAAAGTCCTCCATCACTATCAGTGTCAATCAAATGATCATTTTTTTCTTTCCTGAATTATTGCAATAATCTCTTAACTTGCCTTCCTTCATAACCCTTGTATATATGTAAACTATAACTAAAATATCTGCATTGAAGAGGTCCTCTAATAATCAATATAGCTAATATCATGTTTCAACCATATACTGTTGGTATGACTATAGGTAAATCACGAAAAATTTTAGCCCTTGCTCCTTTTTAATGAAATATATGTGTCATTTGCTCTCTCTATCCCACAGATTTTGAGAGGATTGGACAAATAAAAGGAGCATCTGTGTATGTGAAATTTGTAAAGTGCTACCAAAATATAAAGTGATAATAACAAAATGACAGAATGATTACTGTGATGACTGGATGAATGGTTGTTCACTATATAATATTTCTTCAAGTGTCATAAAATATTAACAATAATTTTAGGTTAATAGAAACCATAGTATAATAACCACTTCATAGACTCTGCTGTGCAGAATGAATGCGGGGATGGGGTGAAGTGTGTAGCAGAGCCACTTTAGATGGGTTTGTAAAGATTTATTATGCCCACGGAGCAATCTGCAGTAGAGTAAATTGGCATTTGAGGGGTGTCACAAATAATAATGTAATACATCTTGCACTCCAATGCACAGGTGTCCAAATGCTATTACAATCCAAGCGTTGCACTAAAATTGTATGAAGTTAATAGCATGGCTACTATGAGAAGGGTACTCAGAAAAGAGCTTTTTAAAAAATCTATTTAGTGCCATCACCCCTACCTTTAGTCCAATAAAGTCACAGCAACTCAAGAAATTAAATTCTCTGCTTCCAATTCAGCCAGTACTTGTTTAAGTAATAATTGCAGGGTGAAATAGTTACTTATCAGAAGGACATCTGAAACTTCAGGCTTATTAGATTGAACCCATGTGTAAGGGATTGTTGAAACTTGACTGAGGATCTAGAAGATACTGGGCCTCTCCATATCAGGCTACTTCCAGAAGGAGTTGAATGAGTCCTTTCTAGTAAGAACTTTGGTATGAGATATTTTGTGGAATATTTGGTATGGAAAATCTTTTACAACTATTGCAAAAACATAAGGTATTTGATGCATCCTTTTTGCATCTTTGTATCATTCTTGAGTGAAGTTTCTCTTTATTAGGTTCCACTGATTGATTATTAAAACTCCCCACAAACACAGGTTCAGTTCTGAATACAAAGGAAATAATAAAGCTCTACTCTCTACTACTTTTTCTATGCTATACTCTAGTTAAACCCAACGAGATATCTTCTACCTAATGAAAAAAATATAGGTTTAAAGATGTTACTCAGATACTGGGAAAGAAAAATTTCTTTTATGGGCAGAAGTTAAGGGAGCCAGACTACATTAAAGACGATCAAAGAGTATCATAACTCTCATTCTTAGAAACCATTTTAGTTTTTATTCCAGTTTCTATACCTACCAGGAATTATGCTAGGGTTTGAAGCCACAGGGATGAGCAGGAATGATATGGTCCCTGATGTGTTATTCTGGCATAATGTTCAGATATATGTGCTCTTATTTTCCGAGATCTCCAAACTGTTTCCCTCCCCTACTTCCTTTGGACCTTCTCTTTTCTTCACTCATAGTTTTGAGGTCACACTCCATTTGAATTTATTTCAGGCTGACACTTTTTAATGTGAGGATTAGCCAAGAAGGGATTTTCAGTTTATCTGTCTGGAGAGCTCATGGCATCATGACGGCTTCAGCTTCTTTAGACATCTCAGTGGACCCCTGCAATTATTCCGTGACTGGAGTTTCAGCTGGAGTGCTCAACCAACTCATTCTTTCCTCTGAGTACTGCTGACTGAGGTCCCCTTGCACTTCCTTGCCCCTTCCCACAGTGTTGCTGATGACACACAGGTCTTTTATTTGTCATGATTTGTCCATACTTACTCACGTGTGGGGCTATGTATGAGTGGTTGTGCTTCAGTTGCTCAGCTATGTCCACCTCTTTGTAATGCAGTGCACTGCAGCACACCAGGCTTCCTTGTCCTTCACTATTATCTGGAGTTGGCTCAAACTCATAACCATTGAGTCAGTGGTGCCATCCAACCATCTCGTCCTGTGGTCCTCTTCTCATCCTGCCTTCAGCGTTTCCCAGTATCAGGGTCTGCCAATGAGTCAGCTCTTCACATCAGGTGGTCAAAGTATTGGAGCTTCAACATCAGTCCTTCCAATGAATATTCAGGGTTGATTTCCTTTAGGATGGACTGGTTTGATCTCCTTGCTGTCCAAGAGCTCTCAATAGTGTTCTCCAACACCACAGTTCAAAGGCATCAGTTCTTCAGTGCTCAACCTTTTTTATTGTCCAGCTCTTACATCCATAACGACTACTGGAAAAATCATAGCTTTGGCTATATGGACCTTTGTCAGCAAGGTAATGTCTCTGCTTTTTAATATGCTGTCTAGATTTGTCATAATTTTTGTTCCAAGGAACAAATGTCTTCTAATTTAATGGCTGCAGTCACCATCTGCAAAGATTTTGGAGCCCAAGAAAATAAACTCTATCACTGTTTCCATTGTTTCCCCATCTATTTGCCATGAAGTGATGGGACCGGATGCCATGATCTTCTACATATATATTCCAACTATTTTTCTTGTTGATATTTTCTGTGGGGTTTGATTTCTCTATTTCAGTTGCTTTGTTTTTTCTTTAATGGAGAAAGCAAGGAGATTCAAAAACTCTGTCACCATTGCCATCTTCCCAGAACTCAAAACATGTGTTTTTAAACTTGGTTGGACAACTAGAGAATCTCTGGGAGTGGAATAAAGCTAAGAGTTATTATACACATGCCAGAAGTGATAACTAACAGCACAGCTGGTCTGGGAACTGTGAATCAGGCAGTTGTTTATCAATATCAGAATGTTTTTATTCTTGGAAAGCTTTCTTTCAGGCTGTTAAATCTATACTCACTAGCATTCTATGAATATGTATATATACATGTAGACTGCAGACAAAAACGCATAATATTTTGGAACTGGGAACCAAAATGGGATGCTGTATTACCACCTGTGTCTAATTAAATATTTGTGGTAATTGAATGTAATTAAAAATTAAACAACCATTTGGTAGAGGATAATATATCATATTTCCTACATCACTTATGTGCTTCAATATGCTCTCTAGCTGATTGTTTTAACTTGGATTTAATGTTTACAGCTCCCACTATTGTTGGTTCACGTTTGTTGAATTTTACATTTAAAACACCCTCTGCTTGCATCTCTTTCCTCCCACTCTTCACGCAGTTAAGTTCCTCATCATTCTCAGGTCTTAGCTTGAATGTCGCTTTCTAAAAAAGGTGTTTTTAAAACTACTACACATCCAACTCCTGGTGACTCAGGCAGTAAAGAATCTGACTGCAATGTGGGAGACATAGGTTCGAGCCCTGGGTCAGGAAGATCACCTGGAGAAGGAAATGGCAACCCACTCCAGTATTCTTGTCTGGAAAATTCCATGGACTGAAGAGCCTGGTGGTCTACAGTCCGTGGAGTCGCAAAGAGTCGGACATGACTTTGCAACTAACACACACACACACACCCAGCTCCAGCTGAAATCTGGTTTTCTTCTTATTACTTTAACTTTTTTCCCCCTTATTTGGCTGCACTGGGTCCTAGTTGCAGCACATGGTATCATTTAGTTGTGGCATACAGGATGTCTAGTGGTGGCATGTGGGATCTAGTTCCCTGACCAGGGATCAAATCCGGGCCCCTGCATTGGGAGCTCGAAGTCTTAGCCACTGCACTACCTGGAAAGTACCTCCTCTTTTTCTTTGTAATAATATTAATATTTAGTTCTTTTGGGGTTCCCAGCAAGTATCAATGTTGTTTGAACAAACAAATGAACAACAAAGCACCATCTCCTTATGATTTTCATACAATTTTTTTTAACTCTGATTTTGAGGAATAAGGTAAACTCATCACCATTTCTAAAGAAGATAGAGCCATAAAACTTCAACTAATTCAGTGTCTGAAGATCTCCTACAGGACTAAATTGATGGGTTTGTTTTTGGAGTGTGAGTCACAGCCCTTATCTTTTCTTTTGAAGGCCCAGCAAGAACAGTGTCATGTAACTTTTAGTGCTATTATAATGCTTTTAATTTTTAAATTTTTATTTATTTTATTCTTTGGGCTGCTCTTGGTCTTTGTTGCTGTATGTGGACCTTGTCTCATTGTGGCGAGCGGGGCCTGCTCTCTAGTTGCAGTGTGCAGGCTTCTCATTGTGGTGGCTTTTCTTGTTGCAGAGCATGGGCTCTAGGATGCTTAGGCTCTGTAGTTGTGGCACATGGGCTTGCTTGCCCCAAGGCACATTTGATCTTCCTGGACCAGGGATCAAACCCTGCAGTGTCTCCTGCATTGGCAGGTGAATTCTTAACCACTGGACTACCAGGGAAGTCCCTATCATTATTATTTGTTGGCGCAGTTCCTCTACTAACATATTAGGAACAATTTCCCCCAAGACAGGGGTGTATATTTATATAACTTGACTCTACTGCATGCTTAGAAGTGGGCAACTAAACCAAGTGGGCCCAACTGGGATTTCCTGATAGGGATGCAAAATCAGGATTTAAGCCTAGTTGGTCTTTTCAATAGCAGATCTATAAACCTCAGAGATATGGTCACCCATGTCCTACCATGTGAACTTTTCAAAAAGGAAAGGTGGTATTTTACGAGTTAGAATTATGGTGCACTCTGGCAGAGAGGTAGAAATGAGAGATGAGCCATGTTCTATTGGTATTTGCATCCCTGGTTACAGGTTTATTCTGAGTTCTGGTCGAATATGTGTCCTTTAGTCTCCATAAGACATTTTTATACACCTAAAATTCTTTCTTTTAGTATAATCTAATTTAATGGCTTTTTGCCAGTTGTAGTCAACAGAGACATAATAATCATTAATAGCTATTGAATGAACCCATGACACAACTTTTAACAGATATAAATTTATACAGGTTTCAGTTGAGGAAATAAGCAGTTACTATCACTAAGATATGTTCATTCTTCATACAACACTTAATTATGTTATATAGGACGTGCAGAACTATTCAGAATTTCTACTCACTTGGCAGTTAATATCAAAATTGAACTTGAGATTCATCTAAGCCACTTGAGCATGTCTCTGGCATCTTCCATGTGTGTCAAGCTCCTTAAAGAGAGCTCAGCTAAGTTCCTCAATAAGAGCTGCAGAGCTCATGTAAAGCCATGGTATTAATGTAACTTACACTATCCCAGGCCCATCTTTGAATAACAAATGCAGTTGTTTAATTTCCTCCCAGCATATCAGGGCACCACTAAGAGGTGGGGTGTGAGGAAAGCCCTGGACCTAAATATGGAATATTTATCTCTGACTCTGGCACAGAAACCAGCTGGGGCCAGAGATAAACCAAACTATATGCAACTTCAAGGAGTTCTTTTGCTCCTGCTGTCATCACAGAAGCTTCCTGTGAAGGCTTCCTTAAGCCAAGGCCTCTGATCGAGTGTTTGAACCAGACTCTCTTATTGATTCTGTGATCCAATACTTTCAGAGGTTGATTTTCATACCATGTGCCTGGAGCAAGCTCAATTCAAGTCCAAGACAGGATAATTTGTTGAACAAACTGTAGTTTATGAAACTAAGGAAGAACTTTCTTTAGCCATAACTTCTAGGTGTCATCAGAGTGAGGGGTAAACACAAAGATTAGGGCTTTGGTAAATAGTAGCTATTTGGGTAAATCAGAGCCAGGCCAACAGTCTGGTAGATCATTCTCCATGACTAACAAAGAACATATTGAGGAAGAGATGCTAAATGAATATTTTCCATGTACCAGTCTCTTTCTACTGATCCAGAACAATTCTTAACTTCTCAAGATGAGTTACTGCTTTTTATTTTAATTGATCATAAAGGTGATACTGTCTTTTACTCCTTTTTGCATGTTTATACTATTATGACATCAATACTAAATGAAAGTAAGGAAAATACTTCAATTTTTAAGCTTATTAATGGACTAATTGCAAACAACTAATTAGTATTTAAATCAGGATCTTGAGGAACATGTTATTAGCAATCTGCATCAGAGCATTTGGAGTTTAGTGACTAAAAAATTCCAATTTAACCTATTTCAGTAATTCCCAATGTTTCATGTATTTGTGTTTATATATCCATATGTGTGAGCAGTCAAACATCTTTATCCTATTATGTTGATTATTGTTTTTATTCATTTTTACATTTCATATTGCATACCTTCCTTGTTATGTTTAGAACCATTAAGCCTCCATGGTTAAAACTGGAATTGCTATGAGTTTCCAAGTGCTGTCCCTAATTGCTATTACCATGGCTAATGACAGCATAGAAATGATTATAATCACACACAAAAAGAGCAAATTGGATATTTTAATCAGAATAGTGTAGATTAAAACAGGACTAACAGTCCTCATGTGGAAAATCGATACTTAAACAAGAAATGTCCCCTTTCTCTAGAAATGAGATTTCCCTTTAAAGGCGCTATTTGTTTATAATCCTCCATAAACACTCAGTGTCTATATATCATAGCATTCAGCATATTGTTGGAGCAAAGGGAAACTTTGTTGTAATGAAATGTCATTTCTTCCCAAAAGTCTTGCACATTTAAATCTGTGGAAGTAATGAAGCTGATATCATCAAAATATCCTCTGTTCCTGAAAATTAAATGTTTTTTATTGATTTTTTAAGTATGCCAGAGTCAGCATTTTATCATAATTTCTTATGGATTTTCTTCTATCCATAGAAATAAAGCTATTAACTCTAAGTATGAGCTTTAGCTTTTTTTTTTTTTTGCTGAAATTTGTTTTGCAATGTTCCATTTCTTGCCACTTACTAACTTGAAGCCTTTTAAAATGCTTCTTTACTTTTTTAACTTAGGTGCCAGCTGTTAGGGCAAGACAAGAATTACCACGGTGTGAGCAGGGCAAGATGAGAATTACCATGGTGTGAGCAGAATTGGAAAACCTTATTTTGAGGGATCTCTGTTTCAGTGACTGAGGCAAAGGTCGATGTGGCGGTCATGTTGTTTTACATGCAGAATTGTTGCATAATATCAAAGCTGTTCATTGGCTCTCCTGATTACAAACCATGTGACTATGAGAGAGTAGCTCTTCTGAGCTTCTGTTTGTTCATGTAGAAAATGTGGAAAGTAAGGAGCCCTGGAAAACGTGTCACTCAAGGAATGTAGGGGAAAAGAGCATAGTGCATACAAAATAGCTTTTTAAATGGAATACAACTGAAAAACGGTCAGAGGCTCTTGGCATTTCCAAAGCCAACATAATTACCAGAAAATTAAAATTTCTTGAGAAACTGGTAAATGTTTTTATTTTTTTTTTTTGAGATAGAGCAGGACCTGGCTTGTGCAGGAATGTTCTAAAGCTTTACTTGTGGATTTCTGTCTCAGATGGAAAGAACTATTAAGCATTGTATACTGAATGTCTTTTGGGCACTCATTAAAAATAAAATACCTTGTAAATGTATAAACCTTTTAGATGCAACAATTCCTTTACCTTACTACTGTTTTTAATAACTAATGACCTTTTTGAATTATTGGAATTATTTATAGATATAATATTAATTTTCAAGTTTTCTGATTATAGATAGGATAATGATAAAGAATCAATATTTTTCATAAATCATGGTAAGTTATGAGAAAGTCATTGTACTTTCCTTCCTATCATTCATTTTTCTGAATTTCATGCAGAAATTCTGGAAATGAAACAGTGTGAGTAATGTATAAGTTAATATACGTTAAGTTGAATTGTAAAGTTTAAGCACTAAATATATTGATATTTTACACACACACACATATACATATATATATGGCATTTCAGTACCATATTTATGCATTAGGTATTTTGGATATTGTTGTTGTTCAGTCACTAAGTCATGTCCAACTCTTTGTCACCCCTTGGACTTCAGCACAACAGGCTTCCCTGTCCTTCACTATCTCCTGGAGTTTGCTTAGATTCATGTCCATTGTGTTGGTAATGCTATCTAACCATCTCATCCTCTGTTGCCCTCTTTTCTTTTTGCCTTCATTCTTTCCCAGTATCAGGATCTTTTTCAGTGAGTTGGCTCTTCAAGTCAGGTGGCCAAAGTATTGGAGCTTCAGCATCAGTTCTTCCAATGAATATTCAGGGTTGATTTCCTTTGGGATTGATTGGTTTGATCTTCTTGCTGACCAAGGACTATCAAGAGTCTTCTCCAGCATCACAGTTTGAAAGCATCAATTCTTCAGTGCTCAGCCTTCTTTATGGTCCACCACATCCATACATGACTACTGGAAAAACCATAACCTTGACTATATGGACCTTTGTTGACAGAATAATGTCTCTGCTTTTCAACACACTGTCTAGGTTTGTCATAGCTTTTCTTCAAGGGAGCAAGTGTCTTTTAATTTCATGGCTGCAGTCACCATCTGCAGAGATTTTGGAGCCCAAGAAAATAAACTCTATCACTGTTTCCATTGTTTTCCCATCTATTTGCTAAGAAATGACATGACCAGATGCTATGATCTTAGTTTTTTTAATGTTGAGTTTTAAGCCATCTTTTTCATTCTCCTCTTTCATCCTCAAGAGGCTCTTTAGTCTCTCTTCACTTTCTGTCATTAGAATGATTTCGTTTCCATATCTGATGTTGTTGGTATTTCGCCTGACAGTCTTGTTTCCAGCTTGTGGTTCATACATCCTGGCATTTCACCTGATGTACTCTGCATATAAGTTAAATAAACAGGGTAATAATATATATCCTTGTTGTATTCCTTTTCCAAGCTAATTCAGTGGATTCTGCACGTGAAATATAATAGCAAAAAAGAACATCTGATGTCATTCTAGAGAGTTGTTATTTGATTTGCAAAGCCATTGATATAGAATAACAGTTTTTCCTTGGTTTATAATGATAATTTCTCTATATATTTCAAAGTTATTTTTACTTTTCTTTCTTAGTCCAGTTGCTTTTTGATAATCTTCCTGCCCTTTGGGCTATAATCAGATGAAGGGTGTGTATGCTGAATTGTGTCCACTCTCATGGTACCCTTTCTGATGCATCTGTTTTAACTTGTTCTCCTATCCCAAGACTGGCAACCTTCTTTCTCTGGCACTTTCAGATTAGACTTCAGGGCACAGTTGAAGATGAGAAATAGCTTGGACCTATCTCAGGAAGCAGCTTATACCACCTCTTCTGTCTCAAAGTTTCAGTTCTAAGTCTTGCCAGAATTATGGTGTTCAAATCCTAGCAAAGGATTTGCTATCAGAGATGTTTTCTTGGCAAATCTGAAGTTGAATCAGACTCTTGGCATTTACTTGCAAAACTCTCCTGGTGCCAGCAGCTTCTAGTCTATGGGAAAGGGATAATGTGGTCTCAGCCTCATAAACTCTGATATTTAAATTTAATGTAATATAAACTCAGCAAGTGATATTAGCCATATTTAAACTGACAGATACAAGTAGAACTTGTAGACAAATACTGAAAAATAAAAAGCAGTTACCCAGCAGGACAACAGAACAGTGATTTTGATTTTGTAAACACTACTAGAAAAGACAAGCCTGTTAAACCACATAACTCATAGATTTTTCTGTAGAACACCTCTTTCCTTCAAGAGGGGATACCCTGATGAATATCGGGAATGCACTGAGACAAGAGGTGTTAAAGATGAAAGATTCCATGCATGTTATTGTTTGCATGATATGACTCTTGTAAAGGAAGTGAGTAGAATAATACAAATGGGTATATCATTGTGATATTCTAAGTCTCCCTGCTATCCAAAAGTCCACTTCCACACTTAAGTATAGGTGTATAATCTTAAAGTGTTTTAAAATTACATATTTTGAACTCAATGCTTTGAATATATTTTTGTGCAAGAAGCAGCTTCTGTCTATGGAAAGTAGGATCCATTATTTTTCATTCATCAGGGGTCATGTTTTAATTCTAGCCTGGCTTTCGCTGCACATCTCTAGCACAGCAGGTTATTGCTTTATATCTTTGTTGTTTTCTATTCTGAGTGTAAAGTAGAAAATCATGTTCTCGTATTGATGAGATACTAACATTTCCACTTAGATCCAGACCAGAAAAATAACACATTCCATAGAGCTTTACCGTAAACTTTAGATTTTCTGTGTTTCTAAATTATCTTTGGTAGCATACCCAATAGATCTTTCCTATATTGCTGACTTCCTAGGTAGCGTTTTTTTTTTTTTTTTCCCTGCCTTCATTTTTGGGAGTAGAGAAACACTAACAGCAACAAATTTAAAAACTGCTCTTGCTTTCTAAGACCTTCTAACCCAAAGCTGACTTAAAGGTCCATTTCTGAACTTTACTTAGCAAAGAGTCTGTTTGTAACTCAGATCCAACCATTAGTTGAATTTACATGTGTATGCTGCAGAGCTAAAAAGAAATAATGCTTTCTTTCATGCTCAGTACAGCAGAAGCAGGAATATCTTAAGAGTATAAAAAGGAGAACTTCTCTTCATTTCTACTCCTGCTGTCCCACCTAATTTGAAAAAAATTTGAAAGAATTAGTTCTGCAACTACCCACAAGATATGGGCCGACCTGTATATTATATATACTTTTATAGAAAAAATAACTGTTCAGCAATTCTTAAAAAAAAAAATCTGGTGTTATCATTATGTTTTGGATGCCTGATGTCAACAAAAGTCTTCCCCTCTTGCCTGCTGCTTTGCAGTACTATCTACATGCACACATATTTTTTTTAACAAATACATATTTTTGCACCATTTGCTCTTTTCCTTTTTGTTTTTAGCTTAACCTTAGAGCATACACATTTTCCTGATTGCTATCTGAATTTCATGCAGTTTTCAATGGCTGCATAGTGAATTGTCCATTTTATTGATATACAAGTAAATTATTTCTGGCTGATTTAACCTTAAGATTAAATCTAATTTGCTGTTACGGAGGATGGCAGAATGAAGATACATGCCTGCCTAAAATACTTGTGATATATTCATTTTTATATAGTAACAGGATGTGCTTCTATACATTGTTTTAGTATCTCTGGTGTCCTGACCCACTATTCCTGTATGACAAATCACTCTACCTTTGGTGACATAAAGCTGCAACAAATTTATGATCCTTATGGATTCGGTGGTCAGGAATTTGGAAAGGACCCTGTGGAGATAGAATTCTTTCGGGAGCCTCTGTTGGGAAAACTACCTGGGGATTACTTAACTGATGCTTCTCTCTAGAGGTTTTGACACTTACATTTCTGACTGCGGGCCTGTGATAATTCAAATGCTGGGCTCAGCAAAGGACTAACTGCTGGAGAGCTCTCACACAGGCTATCTGCATGGCTTGGACACCTTACAATGTGGCGTCTCAGCTCTGAAAGGGAGAATCCTGCAAGGAAACCATTGACGTATGGTGTTCCACGTGTCCAAGCAGACCAAGATGCTACAGAGGAAACTAAATCATGTAAGGCTCTGTAGGGGACAGGTTTCTTTGGATCTAACCTCAGAAGTTATATGAGTTGCTTCCATCCCATTCTGTTGGCTACAAGTGAATCAATAGAGATAGTTGAGATTCAAGGAAGTTAGATTCCCTCTTCCAGTGGGGAACTGGTAAGATCATATTATAGAAGAGCACATAGGGTTGAAGATATGTTTCCAGGCATCTTTGGCATACATGGGTTACTAGAGTGCTGTTTCTGGAGGGAACATGTACTAATTGCTTAGGGGAACTGTGGGAATGATGCTCCTTTTGTGTCAGAGGGTTTCTACAAACCACTTTGCCATCCCAGAGAAATGCATAACTTTGACTCTGCATGGCTTCCCTGGTGGCTCAGATGGTAAAGAATCTGCCTGCAATGTGGGAGACCTGGGTTCAATCCCTGGGTTGGGAAGATCCCCTGGAGGAGGGTATGGCAGCTTACTCCAGTATTCTTGCCTGGAGAATCCCCATGGACCGAGATGCCTGGCGGGGTACAGTCCATGGGGTCGCAAAAAGTTGGACACGATTGAGTGACTAAGCACAGCAAACCATTGACAGAATGCAGATTCCTTCAGCGCTTGTCACTCAGACCTCAGAAACAACCTTGGAGCAGGGCCATAGTGTTTTGGATTCACTTAGAGTGAATCCTTGTCTTCTCTTGTCTTCCCTTAGAGTCAGATCTCTTCTCAAAGCTGGCTTCTTTTCTTCTAGTTATAAAAGTAAACATGCCCTGAGACATGCTTATCATCTCCTCTTTCTAGCTGAGACCTGATGGCTAGGATTATGCCAAATGCCTGTTGAAGTTGATTAAGTAAGTAATCCATTTAGTCTTTCATTCTTGCATAAGTGCCTGGATGCACAGATTTATTCCTTTAGCAAAAGTTTACTGAGTAGTTTTTTGCTGTTATCTACATTGTGAATAATGTTATGATTCCCACTATCATGGATTTTAGGGCAGCATGAGAAAGACATGGATAATGTACATTATAGCACACATACAATAGCACATTGTGACAAATGCTGTGAAAGATGAGAGTGATGTGTGAAGAATGAGGAGCCAAGCTGGTGAAGAGGTGGAAGTAAAGCATTTGGGACTTAACATTTATTTGAAAATGAAATTTGTAGTTGAAGAACGGAAGGAAGGCCAGTTTGACTACTGTATTGAGGGAAGTCAAGGGGAGTACAAGAACTTTGGGAGATGGGCAGTGCTCTGGTGCAGTAGGATCCAGCAGGCCAGCTGAATTTTCTTCTCATAAGGGAAATCATTCAACTGTCTAAAGAGAGAAGTGACATGATTTGATATATTCTTTAAGAATAGTTTGGGTGAAGAATGGTTTGAGGGTGGCCAGAGGGAACAGTGAGACAAAAAACCCTAGCATTTCAGTTTAGAGATAATCAAGGTTGGTAGGGGAGATGAAGAGAATCGGAAAGCTTTCAGATGTACCTTGAAGTTTAATTTAACATACATGCACCGCAGTGTTCATAGCAGCACTGTTAACAATAGTCAAGACAGAGAGACAACCTAAATATCCATTAATAGATGCATGGATAAACAAGATGTGGTACGTATGTAAATGGAATATTACTCAGCCACTAAAAAGAATGAAATGATGCCATTTGCAGCAGCATAATGCATCTAGAGAGTATGATACTAGATCATAATATCTAAGTAAGTCAGAGAAAAATGTGGTATCACTTATATGTGAAATCTGAAAAAAATGATACAAATGAATTTATGAAACAGAAACAGACTCACAGACATAGAAAACAAACATTGTTACCAAAGCAGAAAGTAGTGGGAGGGAGCGATGAATTAGGAGTTTGGGACTAACATATACACATTATTATACATAAAACAGGTAAACAAGAAGGTCCTTCTGTATAGCACAGGGAACTCTATTCAATATCTTGTAATGACCTATAATGGAAAATATTCTGATAAAGAATATATGTATATATGTATATGTATGCACACACAGACACATATATATGACTGAATCACTTTGCTGTATACCTGAAACTAATATAACATTGTAAATAAACTGTACTTCAATAAAAAATAGAGAGAATACCCATGATAAATGAGTTGTAGGGAATATGGAGAAACCTGCCCAAGAGGCTCCTTTGGTGTAACTGTCAATCCTTTATGACAGACAAAGACAGAGAATGGTGAATCACATTCGGCATGAGGAGGTGACAGCTCTGGTTTGGGAAGCAAGACGCCTGCTGTGGGCTGAAGTTTAAGAAAATACTGCCAAGTCCTTAAATGTTCCATAATACCCTAAGGCTATTGTGGCTGTAGGAAATGAAGTGTTAATGAGTAGCAGAATGTGAGGGCTGAGAGGTAAAAAGGAGTCAAATTGTTTCAGAGTTTTATAAGTCACAACAGTGACTACAGATTTCACTAGGAGTAAGGTGGGATGTCACTGGAGAGTTTTGTACAGAAAATAGATATGGTTTTAAATGATTTAATAGAATTACTCTATGTTAAAGCCAAATTGAGGAGAGAGATTGAGAGTGACAGGAGAAAGATGCAGTATCACGGAAACAGGCGATGGTAAGTTGGACCAAGATGTTAGTCTTGGAGATGGAAAGTTGTGGTCTAATTCTAGAAAATCTTTGAAAGTGACTGGCTTCAGAAACAAAACAATTTGATAATCATAGTGCCTTGAACTCTTTCAGAAAGCTTAGATCAAAATAGCATTCTGCATTTTACTGAAACAGGGCTTACCTTGCTGAAAGAGTACCGTATTTTATATTACCACATCCATTTTGGGTGTGCAAGTTAACTTTTTTCATGAAAGCAGTGAAAGCAAGTTGCAAGTAACTTCCACTCATTTTTGTAGTGCAAATTTTCTGTATGTATCTGTTTCAAAGTAGGTTGAATAGATTATTGGAGATATGCTGTAATATGACTGTCTTCCTTTAGGGGATAATGTAGACCTCATGGTGTTCTTACCTGAGATGCTTAGAAGTTTTATATGTGTAGTTTGTATCTTGCTGAATCCTGATTCAAACAAACAACTTGAAAAAGACTGAGAAATATGAGCATCTAATGAATATTTCATCATTTTAAGAAATTACATTCTTGTAGGCATGATAGTGATATCATGGTTATGTTTTTAAAATGCTCTTTTAGAGGTGTATACTGAAAATTTTAATGTCATCTAATAAATCTATATTGAAAAAAATTTTAGTAAAACTGTAGAATGTCTAAGATTTGGTACGAAACAAGCCACCCAGTGTGTGTGTATTAATGAAGATAATGGGAGATAATGAAGTGGGTGGAGTATATATAAAACAAGGCCATATGTATATATATAAACATGCATACATATAAATATGAGTTAATAGTCAACAATACTGGAAAATGTGTTCATAAGATTTCATCACACTATTTGAACTACTTGTGGTCCATGTGGTTCATACTATTTAGACTACTTGCACATTAAAAACATTTATAACACAGGCAATTTGATAAAGAAATCATATGAGAGCCTGCCCGGCTGACCAGTAGCATCTTGTAGTGTGATAATAATCAAAGATCATTTCAGGCCAGGGTACAGTTCATAGGTTGAGAAATTCTCTAAGCCACCCAGAATTAGTTGAACTTGTGTGACTGATTCATATTAATTGAGTTCAGAATATTAATGTAAAATTGGGGATACTTTCTCCTAGTGATGAGAATCCTTGGAACTTTCATTATATGCACCATGTACACATATCAAACTGGAAAGTTACAGATGTGCAAAAATGAGTGGAACAGGGCATGCAGCATTTTGAAGGATATATTCTCTATACCATGGTGAGACCTTCCCGATCTTCACAAGGGAAATTCTCCAGGGGTTGGAGGCCCAGTTTTATTCCTCCAAATCCACTTGGTTTGTGCTTGGAGTATATGCATTGTCAAAGTCTATATTCTTTTTTTTTTCAACTTCTATATTCTTATATCCCATACTTTCTTATCATATTCTATGGCAAAGTCACTTGAGTAACTTTTAGATAGATCTAATTCATTCACTGACACTGGGTCAGAGAGCACTAACCCAAGGATTTTTTCTTAAGTCTCATTAATTCCTGGATTTTCCCAATATCATCTGAGGATAGTTTCCATGACCTTTGGTCTAATCGTGCTATTACCCTATCAGACAGGGATCCTTTATCTAGATGCTCTTTACCTTGAGAACTATTTAATGATATAATTGGTAGAGAGGGCAAGTAGGTACAAGGTAGTGGTGGGTACATTTTATGTGGCACTTGACATGAATGACAACTTTTTTCAGTGTGTGGGGGTGGGTCATTTAGGTAGTTAGTAATTATACTGACTTTCTATTGCTGCATAATAAATTAACACAAATTTAATTGTGTTAAACAATCAGCTTGAAACAACATTTGTTTATTATCTCACAGTTTTATGAATCAGAAGTCTTGGATAGTATGCTTATATTCTTGACTCAGGACCTCACAAGTCTAAAATTAAGTTAGCCAGTAATGTTAATATCTAGAGTTTTTAGTTCCCTTCAAGGTCATTACTGTTAGTGGAAGACTTTAGTTCCTTGTGTTTTGTAACTAGGTTCCCATTTCCTTTGTAAGTGGTTGAACTGAGGTTGTTTCTCATGCTCTTGACTCATTATTCATTCCTTGTTCGGGGCCCTCCCCATCTTTAATGTTAACAATGGCATGCCACATCTTTCTTGTGCTTTGAACTCTGACATCTGCTTCTGTTGCTCCCTGAAGAAAATCTTTGCTTTTAAAAGGCCTCATAAGATTAGATAAGACCGCTCAGATAATCTCCACACTTAAGATAAACTGTGCTGTAGAATATAACATAATCATGGAAGTAATATCTCATCATCTTCAGTTTTCATAGGTGTAAATAGGACATTATTGGGAAACCATCTGCTTACTATAATAATCCTACTCCACAGACCAGAATCTGAATCTAAAATGCTATTCTTGAATTAAGTATGAAGTTGTACTGAAATTATAAAATATCTGTTTCTTTATGGGAAAAAAAAAAAAACAAACCTTCCCAAAGGAAAGAGTTGATATAGTCCTGTTCCTAAATTTGGGTCTTTGGCTCTAAAACTCAGTCATTATTTTCAAGGTTACACATGACCAACTATATATACATTTTCTTATAAAATTTACTTATGTATAATCTTTTTGTATAATTAGAAGGAAATTGTATATAAATTCTATCTGATATAGAAGTGTTTTAGAGATGACTTTTATACTCATTTCCAGTTCTCCTTCCTAGTTCACTCTTGTTATAGACTCAGTCTAAGGCCATATATATTACTTTCAACAGCCTCAAATAAAATGCACACTTAAGGAATATTAACAATTGGTCTACCAACCATATCTCTCAGTACAATGCATGTATCATTATTACATATAAGATTTCTGAGGTGACAATATTTCCCCTTTATAAAATTACAGAAATAATAATTCAAAAAGAGAAAAAACTCCATAATTCCAAATCTAGTGAAACCATTTAAAAAATTTTACATGTATTTCTCTGGATTTTCTTCCTATGTACATATTAACATATAAATTTACAGATAGCTATATTTATATTGTTTTAAACAAGAGTGACTATTTAATATGTTGAGGTGAAATTCACATAAAATTTATCATTTAAGGTGAGCATTCTTAATGCCATTTAGTACATTCACAATGTTATACAAAATCCACTCCCATCTAGTTCTAAAACTCTGAAGTTTCCGTCCCTCCAAAATAAAACCCTATGTGCATTAAGCACATTATATCCAGTCCTACCTCTTGCCAGTCCCTGGCAGCCACTAATATGCCTTCTATCTCTATGGTTTTGTATATTTTAGAGATGTCATATCAATGGGATCATGCAACACTTAATATATGTCTGATTTCTTTCACTTATCATAATGTTTTCAGGGTTCATCCTCAGGATAACATATATCAGTGTTTCATTTCTTTTCAAGGCTAAATAATATTTCATTGTGTGTATTTACTACAGTTAGTTAATTCATTCATCAGTTGATGAACATTTGAGCTGCTTCTACTTTTGGGGGGCTGTTGTGAATAGTGCTGTTAATAAATGTGTGAATGTCCTTGTTTAGTACCTGTTAATTTTGGGGGGCATATAACTAGGAATTGCTAGATAATATGGTAATTCAATGTTTAACTTTTTGACAAACATGAGTGACTTACTTTATACATAAAGTTGTGCAATATGCTTGATCACCTTAACCTAAATATCTTTTGGTTTCATTCTGTGCTTACTTTAAAAAAAGTTCCTAAACTTTGGTCATAACTGGTGTGTAGTTTTTGTTATGATTATAATAGGGGAAATTTTTGTTCTATAGTTTTATGTAAGTCTGTGTTGCAGAGTAAATCATATGGAACTTAACTGAAATCTGTTGTAGAAAAAAAAGATGAACACAAACATTTAAAAAAATGCCACTCTTATTGGTTTGGTTAGGTAAAAGAGGTGTTCAATGCCATTTTATAAATGTATGGATATTCATATATTGAAGTGAAATAATGAATATCAAGGTTTTTTGACAGCTAACCCATTTTCTTCTATTTAAAAAAAGAAAATGGGTGCAAAGTTATAACACTGTATAAAAATACATTTTTCATATTAAAAAGTCAGTTGAAAAAATTCCAACTGTCTGCTCAATTATCATAGTCACATAGTACTATAAACCAACTCAAGGAGCTAGATCTCTGTGTATGTTTGTATATGAGAAAGCACTTACAAAATTCATTTATTTAAACCATCCAAACATTGTTTATTATTTCAACTCTATGCTAGATACATTTCTAGGCAGTTGAGGTATATCAGTGATTGAGAGACAAGTGTGGTTCCCCCAGAGACTACATTTAATATTTTTCTATAAATATTGTATAGAAAACTTCTATAAATATTCTATAAATATTTTATATTTTCAATATGCTTTTTATATAGGTATATTGTTATAATTATGAACATTGATATATGCTGAGGATATGGAGTTTGAGTTTTCTTAGAAAATAATTACCTTGATTAATGTTAAAATTTGACCTAATAGCAAATGTGTAACCTGAGAGTCATCTAATGTTTTACATCATTTGAGATAGATATCAGTAGCAAATCTGAATAATTCATTGAAAGGACAATTGTATAAGATGATTTGTATCTATTTTATCCATTATTTTTTTAACCCTTTGGTCTTTGTCTTTTAATATCAGAAAAGGACTGATTGTTTTTCAAGTCAGTTTCACTGTTCTTTGGCGTAAACCTGGACTATGTTACTTTGCTCCCTTGTGATTATTTGTGGTCATGTGAGTAAGTGGGTGAGTGGGATATTAGCAAATGCGATGTGCACCAGTTTGAGCCATAGTGAATATAATTCTTCAGGGGAGGTCTTCCATGCTCTCTCCCAGCGTGTTGGCTCGACACAGATGTTCGCGGTAACCTTGGAAAACATATGTTGAATATGGTGGAACCAAAACACATAAAGAGATCAGGTGCTGATTTTCCACTTGGAACTTGACCATCTGCTTAATAAGAACAACTATTTTGGACTTTGAGGCATATTTTTGTGTTACAGCAACTAGAGTCACCTTAATTATACTTCTCTCCATAAACAGCAAGGGGAAGAAGTGTCAATGTATTGGAAAGAAAACAGGTATTTAACAGTTTAGGATGGAATATAAAAAAAAGAGTTTGTTTTGCTAAAACTCTTTTTTTCATGAGTGAGTGAGTGTGTGTACTTCTTTCATTTAGAATGAAAGCTTAAAGACAGCCAGAGGAATTTAGGAATTTACTTTTTAAATTTTACTTCTAAAAGTAAAACGAAATTTACTGAACTCTATCTGACACATAAGAATGAGGACACAATGAATAGAAAACAAACACATTTTCTATGCTATTTTGTCCGGTTTCCTAGAGAAAAGCAACACTTGTAGTCAGTTTAACCAAGAATTAGACTGTGGGCTTCCCCTGTGGCTCAGCAGATAAAGAATCCACCTACAATTCGGAAGACCTGGGTTTGATCCCTGGGTTGGGAAGATCTCCTTGAGAAGGGAAAGGCTACCCACTCCAGTATTCTGGCCTGGAAAATTCCATGGACCATATAGTCCATGGGGTCGCAAAGAGTTGGACATGATTAAGCGACTTTCACTTTCACTTTGATCAACAAAAAATATCCAGGATGATGTTTGCTATTTTTTGATTCTTGATTAAATGGACATTGTATTTATTATTGGAAATGTGTAAAAAGGTTACCATAAGCATGGAGATAGGCCCCTCCCAAAGATTTTCCAATTGAGAATAAATTAGATTTCAGAAGTTGAGAACTAAAGAGCTTGGTCTTGAGTTATATTAATAGTTTAGAATGAATTATTAAGCAAATAGTTTGTACTTAGAAAAGAAAATGCAATTAGCTAATATCTTTAGTAACTTCAACTCTTGTCAAATTAACCTGCTATTCCTTTTCAAAGGGCAATTAGGCTGACAGTTGAGGAAACTGACTGTTTTTATAGATCTTAATGTAAGCCAGGCATCTCACAAAGATTGCTTATATGCAAGAAAGAATTGTTTGCTCTATGATACCACTCGTAAGTGAAATTCTGGTCAGTTTATAGTTTACAAGTGGATATAGAGGCAGCTAGTGTAAAACTGGTAAAAAAAAATTTTTTTAACTTAAGGGTACTGAGTTAGAAAAAATAATTATCCCATAATTATCTCCCATTCAGTGGAAAACTAGTTTTTATTTAGCTTGTAAGAGAAGAACATGACTGAATAACCTTTTTTTTTTTTTAATAACCTTATTTTCATATTATATTGTCTAATAAAATTAGCAATTACTCAGTAAGTTATTTTAATATTATATTGCTGTTTACTTAAATGACAATTTGCAAGCAGCACACCACAAATAAATTGCCATTGTGGAAATTCTATCAAAATTATATACATATATATGTATTAATATTTATGTATATATATTTACACACACACTTATATACCATCTTTAGCAATAAAAAATTGTAGATTCACAAATAAGCTATGATACATATGTATATGTCTTATAGTCTATTTGGAAAATCATGGGATAAAATATGCAAAAGATTCGACTGCACATTCTAGGGCTACCAAACAATCTCACACAGTAATCTAATAATAACAAAACACAATTCATATTGATTTAAAGTGAGAAAGGGAGAACAACAGCTTATGAAAATTTTGATGATGAACAACTCAGGGCAGTAATAATGCATAGTTAACAGTGTTCTTTTGAACATGTCAGGATTTCCAAATATATACACATGAACAGATCTATTTATCTATTGTTGTTGTTGTTCAGTGGTTAAGTTATATGTGACTCTTTGCGACCTCATGGATGGCAGCATGTCCGGCGTCCTGTCCTTCACTATCTCCCAGAGTTTGCTCAAACTTATGTCTGTTGGGTTGGTGATGCCATCTAACCATCTCTTTTCTGTTGTCCACTTCTCCTCTTGCCCTCAATCTTTCCTAGCATTAGTCTTTTTCAGAGAGTTGGTTCTTTGCATCAGGTAGCCAAAGTATTGGAGTTTCAGCTTCAGTATCAGTCCTTCCAGTGCATATTTAGTTATCTATTACTGCATAACAAATCATCTCAAACTTATTAGCATAAAACAACAATCATTTTACTGTGCTTATAGAGTCTGTATCAGGAATTTGGACAGGGCCTAGTTTCTACAGGCTGCTGTGATAATCAGTTACTACAAATGTGGTCATTTAAAACAACAGTTATTCTTTGGAAGTTTCAGAGGCCAAAGGTTCAAAATCAAGAGATCTGTAAGGACAGTGGTAGCTCAGAAGACTCTAGAAGAGAATCTGTTCCTTGCCTCAACATCCAAATGAAAAGCCTACCGTTAAAAAGTATAATCAGTTCAGTTCAGTCACTCAGTCATGTCCAACTCTTTGTAACCCCATGGACTGCAGCACACCAGGCCTCCCTGTCCATCACCAACTCCCAGAGTTTACCCAAACTCATGTCGATTGAGTCGGTGATGCCATCCAACCATCTCATCCTTTGTGATTTCACTAGGTGGACTCAACAGTACATGTAAATTGGCAAAAGGAAAAATCAGTCACCTTGAAGATAAATCAACAGACATTTTCTAAATGGAAGAACAGAGAGAAGACAAAAGAAAAGTGATCAGAACCTTACATGTTCAGATGGCACATGGGGCAGTGTCAAGATTCATCCTATGTTAATGAGAGTTCCAGAAAAAGAGGAGAAACAGAAAAATATATGCAAAGAAATAATGTTACCAAGTTCCCAAATTTAATTAAGGGATGTTAAATTATAGGTAAAAGATACTAAATTAACCCCAGGTAGAAAAAATTTTAATATAACATTGTATCATTTTCTAGACATTAACTCATTCCCTGTATTGGAAATGCTTTACTGGCTGCTGTGGCATAAGACCTTCTGAGTTTTATTTGCTTCTGCTATCAAGTGTCTCAGTGACCCAATTTTTCTATTAGTGTCTTCTATTTTAGCCTCAGTTCATGATGGTATCTTGGGTCATCACTTGCAATAAAATTACTACTTGTCCATTGAGTCTACTTCTCATTCTCATTAGCCTAGGGCAATGATTGGGCTTCCCTGGGGGCTCAGATGGTAAAGAATCCCCCTGCACTGCAGGAGACCTGGGTCCAATCCCTGGGTCAAGAAGATCCCCTGAAGAAAGGCATGGCAACCCACTCTAGTATTCTTGCCTGGAGAATCCCCATGGACAGAGGAGCCTGGTGGGCTCCAGTCCATGGGTCACAAAGAGTTGGACGTGACTGAGCGACTAAATACAGCCCAGCAAAGTGCCAGAAAGCAAGTATTTTCAGCTTTGCAAGCTGTGCAGTCTCTGTCATACTACTCCCTTTTATTATTTTAGTGTGAGAACCACCATAGACAGTACATGAACTAGTGTGTGGCTTCTCCCAATATGACACTTAAAAAACATAGGATGTGTGTTAGATTTGGGGTGCAGGATGTGGTTTGTTCAGTCCTGTTTGGGATAATGTAAGATGTACTTCTTGGGCCAAAAAAGGTAGGAAATTTTAACCCTGAAATGACATGCCCTTCTTAAAAAAAAAAAAAAAAAAATCGTGATTCACATACTTCTGAAAGTGCTTATATTATGGTTTCATATGATGAGAGAAAAAACACTTTTCTCTTTAAAAGAAAAACAATCAAATTCAAGAAACAATTACCTGAAGAAGATTGTTACTGGTGAACTATAAACTACTTCTTTTTCAATACTTTTTATCAATAATTTGGATGAAGGTTAGAGAAACCTGTATTTCAAAATGGCTTAAGAAACAGAAACAGTAAAGATGTCTAATATTTTGTAGAAAATAATAGTGAAGCTATTCTAATGACCTCTTAGAAAACAATTTAAGGTGATAAGATACCTGCATAATATGTTACATGAAAAAAATAGAATAAGTTTAAATATAGTAAAATCTCAATTTTGTATAAAACATAGACAAAAACCAGATAATGAACAGCATAATATTATACCTGTGTAATAATATTTAACTTTCTGGAACATTTACTATATTTGCCCTTTAAGAAATTTATACATTTTTTACATTTAATGCTTACAGCTAACCTACAGAGAGGATTTTATCACTTCTTAAAATGAGAGACCTTAGACAAATAAATTATTTGCTTAAAGTCCATATATATTAATTCTTGGATTTAGATTTAAATTCATTTTTTTTTTTCTGATTGCAAAGGCAATGGCCTAATTCGCTAGTCTTAAATAGTGGGGTTATGGCTTTATTTTATTCTCCATATACTACATATTTCTGCATCTTTCATATTATCCACATTGAAAAGGTATTATTTAATTATAAAAATAAAGATAGGAATTGTTGACATAGTAAATTGATATCTTACAGTCATGATAATATGTCAAGATTACTGAATTTATATTTTGAAAAGAAATTCAATAATACAGACCTGGATGGATTTATTTCTTTATTTTACCATATTAAAAAATAAACTTAAAAACATTTTTTATTGAAGTAGAGTTGATTTACAATATTGTGTTAGTTTCAGGTGTACACAAAAATGATTTAGTTATGTAGGTGTATATTTATATATATTATGTATATATAGATATATTTTTCATAATCTTTTATAGATTATTATAAAATATTGAATAGAGTTCTCTCTGCTACACAGTAGGTTTGGATGAAATAGTCTAGATTAATAGATGTTAATGTGAATTTGGTTGACAGTCTCAATGAAGGCATTTACTTTCAATACTCACACAAGCATGAGATACACATACTTAAGCACAGCATCTATTACCTGAGACAGTGCTTCTCAAACATGGCCCTTAATTGCTTGCCAACTATAACTGTTACTAGTTTATGATATAAGAAAATAAATTGAGAGGAAACAATCAACTGAGTAATTTTATGTTAGATGAATCTAATAATAACAAACAGGGCTTAAAGTTTGTCTTTTCACTATTTTACTTCTTTTTTTAAAAAACAAAACTTTGGTCCTTGAGAGAGAGGAATAAAAGCTCAGTGGTATTTCACTATATATAGTAAGAGAATCGCTGACCTGGGAGGTCATCTGTGGCAGTGGATACACATGTCTGTAGTACTTATACATACTCAGGTGTTAAATTTTAATTGGGACTTTCAGAAAAAGGAAGTTAGGATAATTGCAAGCCTGGAAATGGTGTCACATGATGAATGATAAACTGGAGAGTTAGCAACAGGTTTTAGCAATGATTTTGAAATTTGAATAGTCGGCATAGGAAAAGGACCAATTGCTCATTATGTATGGATAGAACTAGAACTAAAATATGTTAATAGAAATGAATATAAGATTTTGACTCAATCGTTAAGGAGCTTAACTATCAAAGTACTAAACATGAGTGTATTCTAAGATGGAAAATTTCACCACATTAGAGCTATTCAAATAATTCTGAGTGAAAACTTGGAAGACATTTGGTGTAAGACTGATTCTTGAAAGTTCTTGCTCCATTCAAAGATTTTGTAACTCTCAAAATCAGATAAATAATCTGCTTTGGTAATGTTGTCCCAGCTTAACACTGGACAGAGCTCTCTGTGCTCTGAAACCAATAGTGCAGCTGTCCATGTAAATTCAAGACTATACTAATTAAATGGATGTTTAGGTTCACTTAGGTATAGAGTTTTGGCTACTTTATTTTTTAAATATCACTTATTCTGAAATGGCATTGAGTAATCTACATACATTTTCTTCCTGAGTCTTCCTTTTTTGTTCAGTGAGATGCTTATGGCTTTTTAGATATTTTTCTCCACATTATATAACTTACTTTTGGTGTGTTCTAAGAGGACAAGCCAGTCCTGATATATACTCAGGAACAAACAGTGAATTTGACAGCCATAGGTGTAACAAAGATAAAATGAATTCATATTTTCTGTTCTGAAATAACCTCCTCTCATCTTGACTCTCAGAGGAACTTCTTTATACCTTATTTCCTTCACTGCACTATATTTATCATTCTTTTATAATAAATACTTGTCATAGCTTAGTTAGGCGGTTCTCATCTTAGTCTCTCCTAAAAGCAAAAGGCATGCATGTTTTCCTTCCACAGAAGCGAAAGAGAATGGGAAATATTTATTCTTATACAATTTTTACTGTTTTGCTACTCATTGTAACACTAAAACCATGGATGTTTATTGAGCTACTGCTATGTTGAAGCTTTAGTGCTAAGTGTGCTAGTTTCTTCTCACCATGTATGTTTACTCATGGCTTAACTCTTGCCTGTAACATGGGTATACCTGGTGACTAACTAGTCTTGCTATTTCTAAGATGAAATTCTTTTGGTTTCTATGTGCCAGTCTAGGGAATTGGGGATATTTTTGATTTGCCCTTGAAAAGCCATGTATATATAAGCTATTTGTATATGGCTTTAACCTCTTACAAGGCAGTGGTTGTATCATATTGTTACATTTTGTTACAAGAGTAAAAACCTCTTATGTAAGGATAGCTCATTTTATAACAAACTAATTTTCCAGTATTCATTATGGATATTAGAGTTGGACTCTTACTCTACATAAAGATGGCTGAGCACTGAAGAATTGATGCTAATTATGGTGTTGGAGAAGACTCTTGAGAGTCCCTTGGATTGCAAGGAGATCAAACCAGTTATTCCCAAAGGAAATCAACCCTAAATATAAATTGGAAGGATTGATGCTGAAACTGAAGTTCCAGTACTTTGGCCACCTGATGCAAAGAGCCAACTCATTGGAAAAGACCCTGATGGCTGGGAAAGATTGAGGGCAGGAGGAGAAGCAGGGGAGAGATAATGAGATAGTTGGATGGCCTCATCGACTCAATGGACATGAGTTTGAGCAAACTCTGGGAGATAGTGAAGGGGACAGGGAAGCCTGGCATGCTGAAGTCCATGTCGCAAAGAGTCAGATGTGACTTAGTGACTGAACAACAACAAATTTTAGTCTGACATATAGATGAGAATAAGATCACCCAAGCCTACTAGAATTACATATGACAGAGAAACTACCACTCCATGGACAACTTACAAACCATGGTAAGGATATGGAGTGGTAGTAACCATTTTTAAGAATGGATTGTTAGTAAACTGAGTTATGAGACTGGAAATGCTAGTAAAAGAGTCCTGAGGCTGAAGCAGAAAGTTAAGTCCGCAATCATTCTTCTCTTGTCTTGCCATCGATGCCAGATTTAGAGCACAGGCTTTGTACCCCAGCATGCCTGGGTTTCTACTCTATTTAAGTCACTTAAATGAGTAAACATAGGCAAGTCATGTAGTTTATCTGTGCCCCAATTCCATATTGATAAAATGGAAACAATAATACCTCCATCTGAAGGTTGTGGTGAGGAATAAACAAAGTAATCTAGGCCAAGCATGAACATAATAATATCCAATACTTAGTAGACTCTCAGTAAATGGTTGTTTTTTCCTTCCTTCCTAGCTGATTTTTGAATATTTGTCTGGCTTTGACTTTTTATTCACCATGATATTACTGCTTATTATAAACCCTAATTCTAATTCTAGCATACATACTTTTTGATAGTTGACCATATTCTAGCTTCTCAGATTCACCTACATTCTTGTCTTGGCTCAATTTTTTTTTTTTTTTCCCTTTTCCTTTGGACACTCAGCTTCATAGCTATCCTTTTCTCACAACTTCACCTCATATAATCCTCTCAAGAACAGAGAAAGCATAAAGAAATATTAGTACAAGCATAAGAAAACAAAGAAGATCTAATTTTTTCATAGAAAGATTTTTTAATCACAAGTATATGATGAAATCTGCCTTCTGTGGATATAAAGAATATTTTAAGAAGCCTTATGCCAGCTTCATTCAAGTTTTTTTTTTTTTTTTTTTTGATAGAATTGTTTTACTCATCAGGAGAGGATAGTAATAGAGTATGCCACAATATGTTTATATTTATACTGTTTTATCTCACTCTTTTTCTGTGGCAGAAGAGCAGTGATGACTTAGCCAGGTAAAATTTGCTAGTATGTGAACCTTGAATTTAATATAAGTAAATGCCCTAGTTTATATAACTGTGCCATCATTATAATATAGAGTTATGATTTTGTAGACTTGAATTCTGCCTTAGACAAATATTATATTTTTTAAAATGTGTAACATTCAGGAAAGGATCAAATTAAAGAAACTAAATATTAAGTAGATTTTCTTTAAGGAAGAAGGGATTTACAAACTACAGTTTAAACTGATTAGATAAGCCCATAAATCTTTCTAGGTTTTCATTGATTTCTTACATATCCTAAGACTATCTGGATTGAGAAACTGTAATTTCTGTCATTAGTTTGTTTATCCTTACCACAAACATGACATATAGCCTCAAATATTCAAGAATATTAAGTCTTTAAAATGTAGTGTGTGTTTAAAATCAGAAGGAAAAAGTAGGTGAATTAAATAACCAGTGCTATATTTCTATATGTTAAATATTCCTATAAGAGACTGTAGTAAATAAAATATATATCTGTATTTTTAAGTAAGAAATATTTTCTTAAGAGCATCATAATGCAGATAGTTTATTTTTAAGAGTTTACTTTACTTAGAACTTCAATATTATTGAAGAACTTCTAGGATAAAATAAGCCTGTTACAAGTACTTGTACTGTATTGAATTTAGCCCTTCATTGCTTTACTTAAGTATTCATAGTTCATCTATTACTGCTAAAATTTATATTCACTACAAGCTCATTAGTGCAACTAATTCATCTGATGCAATTACCATGGAATAAAAATACCAGACTAAATTATTCAATTATTGGTTAGTAATTTGAGCTGGACTTACAGCCTCAACACAGTGACTCAGTCTGGCTGACCAGCCTAGGCTTGTTCACATGGAGACCCATTTCAAAAGAAGCAAGAACATAACCACCAAGGCACCAGCATTTTTTGAATCTCTGCTTGTACCATGTTATATCCTATTGGCTCAGATGGTAAAAAATGAGCCTGCAATGCAGGAGACCTGGGTTCAATCCCTGTGTCTGGAAAATCCTTGGAGAAGGGAATGGCTACCCACTCCAGTGTTCTTGGGGCTTCCCTGTGGCTCAGATAGTAAAGAATCTGCCTGCGATGTGGGAGACCCGGGTTTGATCCATGTGTCAGGAAGATGCCCTGGAGAAGGGAATGACGACCCACTCCAGTATTCTTGCCTGGAGAATTCTACGAACAGAGGAATCCATGGGATCACAAAGAGTCAGACACGACTGTGAGACTAAAACACCCACACACAGACACAGACAGACAGACAGACAGACAGACAGACACACACACACACACACACACACAACAAAGCCCATCAGTCAGTGTGGGGCAGTACAGCTTCAGTCAAAGAGGCTTGAAACAGGATGGCATGAATCAGTTTGGTACTATGCTGCCATAATCTACCACAGTAAAGACTTACGGGATTATTCACATTACGCATTCTCTTACTTCATAATAAAATAGTCAAAACACAAAATGGAAACATTGCCTATTCATCTAGAATTGTATTTGTTGGTGCTGATAGCTTACAGTGAATGATGTCAGATTCATGATCTCTAAAGAAGATTTAGCTTCAGGACCAGGGACCAGGCTTGATTACTCAAGAGCTTTTGTGTAGCAGAGTTTTATTAAGATATGAAAAGGGACAGAGAATGCTTCTGCCACAGACATCGGAAGGGGGATGGAGAGTGCCCCCCTCACTAGTCTTATCGAGGCCTTCACATACTTTTACCAGACCCACTCCCACAACATACATCTTAAATTAACAAGATTAGAACTAACAATAGAAAGGTCTTACCAGACCCACTACAACACATACTTCTTAAAATAACAAGATTATTCAGAAGGTTCTTGTTAAGGAGAAACATGTCCTCAAGAAAGATACATTATTATATTAACTAAGACAAAACAATGTAGAAGGAAAAAAATAAAGTGTTTTTTTTTTTTCTCCTTGAGAGCTCCAGACCCCTTTCTCCTCCTTGGTGCGGGGGGAGGAGGCTGGACTTCTTATCAACCTATCTAGTAATTGACTCTCATCCCCCCCTCACCCCTACCCTGCCACCCTTTTCTTTTAGGAGAATTATGTTGTCAAGTGAAAGGAGCGTCATTTTCGTTCCATAACTATTTCCTGCTATTGAGGTGCATCATCCGTAAATTGTTGAGGCAACATATTCTCCTAACCTTCATTTTGAGGGTCTCTGATCCAGGGGCCCCAAGTAATAATTGGAAGAGGTTGTATCACTTGTAGGATCTTGAACAACCATTTGAAACTTAAAAGCTTTCAGACAGTTAGAAACCCCATTTTACAGTTACAGATGTAAGGCAAAATAGTCATTAAACCAAGTTAAAACAAAATCAAAAGTTACATTATTCCATAGTTACATCAGTCCATCTTAGGATTGTTAGATGTCATCAGATCAAGAGGTGTCACATATGATTGTTGTTGGTGAAAGTATTCGTAGAGCTGAAGAAAGTCCTTTCCTTGAAGTGGAGAAACCCACCATATGAAGCCTTCAATTGATGAGAAGGTTGAAAAGCTGAAAGCTGAGTCACAGTTAATTCTAAGGCTTCAGGATCTATGACAACATCTGTGCACAAAAACAGTCTGTGACAGATAGTCCCTTTTTCTTAGGAACAGTTTGAGCCCTCATTAAAGCTATGGGTGAAACTTGAAACCAACTGTCTTCTATTTCCTGAGCTGACTTACGCAGATGCCTCTTAATAATGTCATTAGCCTTTTCAACTTTTTCTGAATATTAGGGTCTCCAGGAACAGTGTAAGTGATATTCTATTCTTAGAGCTTTTGACACCTCTTGAGTTATAGCAGCTTTGAAGATGGAGCATTGTTGCTCTGAACTTTAGAGTTTAAGATCCCACTTATCATGAGAAGTAAGTACAGTAAGATTTTGCCCATTAGTAAACTTATGAGCTTTAGGCATTAGCAAAACAATAGTAGCAATTACCCTTAAGCAGTGCAGCCAGAGCAGTTTTTCAGTAACAAACTGAACTCTGATCCTGTGGGCAAGCTCAAAGCGGGAGCCTGAAAGAGAGCAGTTTGAAGAGCCTTAAAGCCTTTTTGAGTCTCTGGCCCAGCTTTTTGGTTTGGGCCTGCTGAGTCTCAGTTATAAGTTTATATAAAGGCTGGGCAAGTTCCCCACAACCCAGAATCCAAATGTGGCAATAGCCTGTAATGCCCAAGAATCCTCTCAATTGTCTTAAAGTCATAGGTAGAGGATGATTTAGTATAGGTTTAACTCTAGAAAGTATCCTTCAAATCAGTGACTGAAAAATATTTGACTTGTTTAGGAATTTCAGACAATAATGTGTAAGGATTAGACACTATTTTTATATCTTGAACAAGTCTCTATTTATCATTTGACTTTTTTACCCCCAAAATAGGACTGTTACATGGACTGTTATAGGGAATTAATAGCCGTTGTTCCTTTAAATTTTCATTGGTGGGTTTTAACTCTTCCTTAACCTTAGGCTTTAATGGATACTGCTTCTGAAATGGAAATAAGCGAGGGTCATTGAGCTTGATAAAGACTGGAAGAGCATTTATGTTCAACCTAGTTTTTCCATCACCCCACACTGTAGGATTTGCATATCTTCAACTAAAAGAATAGGTTCCATATTTATGAAAACAGAGGCATGGACCTTTCTCAGTATATCCCTCCCCAGAAAGGGTGAGGGAGACTCTGGCATGATCAGAATCTCTTGTGAAAATAGCACAGAATCCCTGTTGCACCTTAGAGGATGACTGAAATAATAATGTTTGGCTTGTCCAGACAGTCCCATTACAGTAGTGGATTGGGAGGAAAGCAGACCAGGGGTTTCAGTGAGCACAGAGAAAGTTGCCTGAGTGTCCAAAAGAAAATTGACTGATCGATCCCCTACAGTTACTTATAACTGGGGTTCCTCAGGTGTAATTAGGATGGGAGCTTGTGTGGGGGCCACTGGACACCTTCAGCCCCAATTGTCTTGAGAGTCTGACCCCTGGGTCCTATGCCTCGGAGGGCAGTCTCTTTTCCAGTATGGTCCTTTTTCAGACAGGACATGGAGCCAGGGGTGGCTTAGATGCCTAAGGGCAATCCTGCTTGAGATACCCCTCCTTCCCACGATAATGACAAGCCTGTCCCTTTTCACCTGGGTTCTTCTGGGTCTTTTTCTCAGGCTGTTTCAGAGTAGGTCTGACAGACATTGTGGGGGCTTCAGTCTTTTGCCTGGTTCTTACTTTTTTTTTTTTTTTTGCCTCCTACTTTCCTCCTCATATTCTCTAACATAATATACCATCTGAACCAGCTGTAACAGCTTTTTTAGAGACTGATTTGTTCCAAAAGCCTGTTTTCATAACTTATGGCAGATATCTGGAGCCAACTGAGTGACAAATCTATCTTTTACGATTACTCCTCCTTCGGAATTTTTGGGATCGATGTCAGTAAACTTGTGGAGAGCTTCCTGTAGTCTATCCAGGAATTTACCAGGAGTTTCCTTCTCTCTCTGTTCTGTGTCTGCCAACTTAGCATAGTCTAAAGTTTCAGCATGTGCTCGCTTGAGTCTTCAAGAATACATCCAGCAAAGTGGCTCTGTTATTGGAACCCCCTGGCTCCCAGTAGTTCAGTACAGTTGCTCAGTCATGTCCAACTCTTTGAGAACCCATGGACTGCATGCAGCATGCCAGGCTTCCCTGTCCATCACCACCCCCCAGAGCTTGCTCAAACTCATGTCCATTGAGTCAGTGATGCCATCCAACCATCTCATCCTCTGTTGTCCCCTTCTTCTCCCAAATGATGCTCTTTCCCAGCATCAGGATCTTTTCCAAAGAGTCAGTTCTTCACATCAGCTGACCAAAGTATTGGAGTTTCAGCTTCAGCATCAGTCCTTCCAATGAATATTCAGGACTGATTTCCTTTAGGATGCACTGGTTAGATCTCCTTGCAGTCCAAGAGACTCTCAAGAGTCTCCTCCAATACCATAGTTCAAAAGCACCAATTCTTTGGTGCTCAGCTTTCTTTATAGTCCAACTCTCACATCCATACATGACCACTGGAAAAACCATAGCTTTGACTAGATGGACCTTTGTTGGCAGAGTAATAGCTCTGCTTTTTAATATGCTGTCTAGGTTGGTCATAGCTTTTCTTCCAAGGAGCAACTGTCTTAATTTTATGGCCACAGTCACCATCTGCAGTGATTTTGGAGCCCCCCAAAATAAAGTCAGCCACTGTTTCCTCATCTATTTGCCGTGAAGTGATTGGACCAGATTCCATGATCTTAGCTTTCTGAATGTTGAGCTTTAAGCCAACTTTTTCACTCTCCTCTTTCACTTTCATCAAGAACCTCTTTAGTTCTTCACTTTCTGCCATAAATGTGGTGTCATCTGCATAAATGAGGTTATTGATATTTCTCCTGGAAATCTTGATTCCAGCTTGTGCTTCATCCAGTCCAGAACTTTGCATGATGTACTCTGCATAGAAGTTAAATAAGTAGGATGACAATATACAGCCTTGACATATTCCTTTCCCAACTTGGAACCAGTCTGTTGTTCCATGTCCAGTTCTAACTGTTGCTTCTTGACCTGCATACAGATTTCTCAGAAGGCATGTCAGGTGGTTTGGTATTCCCATCTCTTTAAGAATTTTCCACAGTTTGTTGTGATCCACACAGTCAAAGGCTTTGGTGCAGTCAATAAAGCAGATGTAGATGTTTTTCTGGAACTCTCTTGCTTTTTCAATGATCAAATAGATGTTGGCAACTTGGTCTCTGGTTCTTCTTCCTTTTCTAAATCCAGCGTGAGCATCTGGAAGTTCATGTTTCATGTACTGTTGAACCCCAGCTTGGAGAATTTTGAGCATTCCTTTGCTAGCATGTGAGATGAGTGCAATTGTACAATAGTTTGAACGTTGTTTGGCATTGCCCTTCTTTGAGATTGGAATGAAAATTGATCTTTTCCAGTCCTGTGGCCACTGCAGAGTTTTCCAAATTTTCTGCTGTATTGAGTGCAGCACTTTAACAGCATCATCTTTTAAGATTTGAAATAGCTCAACTGGTATTCCATTGCCTCTATTAGCTTTGTTCGTGGTGATGTTTTCTAAAGCCCACTTGACTTCATATTCCAGGATGTCTGACTCTAGATGAGTGATTGCACCATCATGGTTATCTGGGTCATGAAGATCATTTTTGCACAGTTCTTCTGTGTATTCTTGCCACCTCATATTCCCTCCTTCCCCTTATCTCACTTTCAAGTCATTCATCTCCAAAAGTAGTAGCTTCCCCCAAAACTCAAGTTTTCAAGTCAGGAGTCAGCGTCTGTACCAAGACATATATTACATCTCTCCAAGTAAGGTCATAAAGTACAATTAGTCCCATAAAGTCTTGTATGTACCTTTTTGGATCCTCTTGAGAGTCTCGACCACAATTGGGACTGTTTGAATTTCTACAGAGACTGAAGCAACCCCACCTGAAAGGGTGCCCCAGTTCTCAGCCTGTTCAGTTGGGAGCCCTGGATACAGGGGCAAAGTAGAGGACAGGAAGGAGCTGAAGGTTTCACAGCCAAATCTGTATTCTTGGGATTTAAGTCTGGCAAGTCTTATAGAGAGATAAAGAGCAACGTATATGACACTTCTACTCATTTTGCTCCTTTTCCACAGAACCAGTCTAATTATAAAACAGTATTATAGTTGAGACCCTTTAACTAGTCAGTTTTTCCCATCTTCCAAAATATACTGCGGCCATTCAATATCACAGAAGAAGATCAGGCATGTCTTTTTAAACTCGGGGGATCAAACTTGTCCCAGTTTTTAAAATACATTTCAAAAGAGTGGTTCTAGAACTATCAGCTCCCATCTGTAAGAGAGAAAAAGTGGCATCCACAGCTGTGGCTTCTTCCCACTGGAGGCATCCCTCCCTGCTCTAGATGGGGGTGTAGACAGACTCTCCACCGAAGCTTTCCTTCCCTGGTCAGACTTAGTCTGTCCCTTACTGACACAGACACCTTACTCATCGCTCCAGGTTCTACCACCAAGGCAGGGTGGAGATGCACTGGGTTAGACCTGATGGCATTCCAAATTGATTTCTAGTTCCATACCACCCCGACCTTTGTTTGACTTGTCCTTTTCCTCTGATGCCACCCAGGATGAAGCAGAGCAGTTTCCTGGAATGTTTCCCAAGCCAGGACTACTAGCGGAAGCATCCGTCTTGCGTGTGCCTGTGCATACTGACTGCAGTAAAAGCAGTGAGTTATAAAGGGACGAACAAAACCTCAAGATGTCCCTTTTGAGTGTCACCAGACCAGTATCTGTGATAGCAAAAGAGGTGGTAGAGGATCGGCCACCGAGGAAAAAGTGATTTTTGTTCTCAAGCTATTAGGGCCAGTCCTTCCAGTTCATTCCCACAGGTTCCACAGAAAGAAACATCTAGAGTTGAGACAAAAGCCACCAGTGAGCCTCCTCTGGTCCACTAACAGCCAACACTATCAAAGGAAGAAGCTCATTGCATTTCCAGTCTGACCAGGTCCTGCAGTTCCCCACCTGTGTCCTCAGAAACCTCAAGGACACAAACAGCGCTTCTGTTCATATAGCTAGGAGGCATAGCCATGACAAAGACTCACTTTCAGGTCGCTGGCCCCTGAGGCAGGCAGTCAAGAGAGTGACCTCTAGCCTGAGAGACGTTCCTGGAGCTAGAGCCCCACCTTGCTCCCAAACGTGCTCTTGTAACTCTTGGCTCCTAACAAGGCTAGGTGCTTCCATACATGGGGTCTAAGTAAAAGTACATAGTAACAGCATGAATCACAAGTCCATTGAAAGTCTATGATCTGACAGAGTAGTTTAGTAGTTCTAATTCCCCACACAATTATGAAATGGTCAAAGAAACCAGGAAAAGTGACCGAGAAAGGAAAGCTGGGTCCACACGCTTTGTCTATCTCTGGCTGCTCCCCTCGCAGGGACACTGGGTGTCTTTTGGCATTGGCAGGTCGGTATAAATCCCAACAAGGCTCTCCTTTTGGAGCTGCCTTCAGTCATTATGAGGGACCTCTAAACCCTAGAGCAGGGCTCATCACTTGCTTCACACAGTTTGTGTCATTCGTTCACACAAGCACACTGAAGGGTTAGTAAAATAAAGCAGAAAGCATGCATGTTGAGAAAGCTGAGAGGCTAGAGCTCTGAGTGTTCTTACCTTGTCCTGAAGATCCTGGGTGAGCCCCCAAGATGATAACTTACAGTGAGTAATGTCGGATTCATGATTTCCGAAGAAGAAGATTTAGCTTCAAAACCAGGGACCAGGTTTGATCATTCAAGAGTTTTTGTGTAGCAGAGTTTTATTAAGGTATGAAATGGGACAGAGAATGCTTCTGACACAGACATCAGAAGGGGGACAGAGAGTGCCCCCATTCCCTAGTCTTGCCAAGGCCTTATATACTTTTACCAGAACCACTCCCACAACATACTTCTTAAGATAACAAGATTAGTCAGAAGTTCTTGTGAAGAAGAAACATGTCTTCAAGCAAGATACATTGTTATATTGACTAAGACAAAGCAGTATAGAAAAAAAAAATCTTTGTCCTTTTCTCCTTGAGAGCCCCAGACCCCTTTCTCCTTCTCAAGGGCTCCGGACCCCCATCTCCTCCTCAGGGGCCCTGGACTTCTTATCAGCCTACCTAGTAATTGACTCCGGAGAAGGCAATGGCAACCCACTCCAGTACTCTTGCCTGGAAAATCCCATGGAAGGAGGAGACTGGTAGGCTGCAGTCCATGGGGTCGCTAAGAGTGGACACAACTAAGCGACTTCACTTTCATGCATTAGAGAAGGAAATGGCAACCCACTCCAGTATTCTTGCCTGGAGAATCCCAGGGGTGGAGGAGCCTGGTGGGCTGCCGTCTATGGGGTCGCACAGAGTCGGACACGACTGAAGTGACTTAGCAGCAGCAGCAGTAATTGACTCTCTCAATGCCACAATGGTTTATTTGCTTGATAACTTCCCCTATAGAAGATAATTTCCTAGTGACACATGTGTCTCCATATTGTCTCTGTGTAGGGAACTTGAATCTTCTTCCCTCCCTCCATCCCACCATCCGCCTTCATTAACCCCTCAAAAAATTAAGTCATGGCCAATATGTTTCTTTTGACATAAAATGGGCTCTATACAACAAACAAATCCAATAAAGACTCAAAATTCTCAAACATTTGCAAAACAGATAAAATGTTTTTTTAGAGGAAGTTTACAGGTAACATTTATTTTGCATACCCATACTTCAAAATTAAGATATCTAACATGAAATTAAGATATATACCAAACAAATTTCAGAGTTTAAAATTTGAGGTGAATGCTCATATATGGTAAGTGACTGAGTTGCAACAACTCTATTAATGTATAGGATTTGGTGAGCAAGTAGAATTTATTAGGTACTATGTTAGTCTCGATGTAAGGAGTATATTTTGTTGCTTCCCTATAGTCCACTCCTTCTCTTAACAGTTGCAAATAAGCTTCTCAATATCTTCCCCTCTTTCTCTTCCTTATTTATGTACAAATAATTTTGATCTTTTTTTTTAAAAATACTGACCTGCAGATTTGCTTGGGAAAATCTGTGAGTGGGAAGTGAATTATAGTTTAAGAGGCTAATAAGGCCTCTCAAGAAAGTTTCAGACTAAGTAAACTGAACATGTTTGTAGGCAAAAGAAATGAATCAGGAGAAGAGTGAGGCTTTGCAAGAGAAAGAGTATAATGGTGGGATGTGTGCTCAGGGAGCATAAGTATTATTCTTGGAAAGTAGAATTGGCTTGTTCCTCTCAGAAAGAGGGTGGTATTAAGTGTAGGCTGAAGAACAGGCTATATGCAGGAGAGCAGGTGTGATGTAAAAGAGACACAGTACATTGGAAGAAAAGGCTTTTTCTCATGCTTCTGAGTAAGAGCAGTGATAGGATCACTTACCTAGATTGAAAGTCCAGTTCATTTCAGTTCATCTCACATTATTTGAGTGTCTCTTACGTGACAAGAATTGTGATAGGTATCTATGACCCAAACAGAAATAATGGACAATCTCTGTATTGAAGGACTTTAAAATCTAGGTGGGAGACAGCTACATACATCCAGTTTAATGTTCATGGGAAGGCTTTCAGAGGAAACGCCGCCTAAACTTGATTTTAAAGGATGTATAGACATTGACCATGAGAAGACAGAGAAGGAAATTAAAAGCAGGAGGATAGCAATTGCCAAATCAGTCAGGATGGACAGTTAAATGTTCAGTGTTGATAGAACTCTTTCTCAATTGGTTTTTAACCTATTGCCCCTTTGATGAACATGAAAAATATTCACATCCTTCTTTCAGAGATGGCAAATTGCCTCCCACCAATAAAGACCCAGTTTTCTAGTATAAAACCTGAAGTTTTTAGTGATGAAAAGACTGCCTGTGCAGATTGAACTGGCAGGGGAAATTGTATGTAGGTCTTTTCATTAGCCATTATGCAGGAGGTGAATACTGAGAAGACTAGAGGTGGTAGAATATAGATGGAAAGAGAGTGAAAGCTAAGATTAGTAAGACTGCTGCTTTTCACCCAGAGGAGTCATAGATGCCTAGAAAGTTTTCCAAGACAAACAAGATGCTTTAGTTTTTCTACCAATTGAATTGCAATATACTCTTGATTAGAATATAATATACAATATAATAATTGATTAGAATAACTAACACAGAGGAACTGCATTTCTCACTTCTACATGTTTCAGAAAATTGTGCCAGTGTTCATTTTATCTGCAGTTAAGTTCAACAATTGGTTGAATTGATCCTTTGGCTGTCAAACAAATAAATAAGCAAACCAAAAAAACTGATTTCCAAGTTCATGTTAATTAAGTGATCTTAGAAGCTATCTGGATAATCTATTTAGACTTCTCTAACTTTCTAATTACCATGTCCATAGGGGAATAATGTCATTAAGCTGGCTTTGCTTAAAGATATTTATTCATAATATCATGGGTTAAATTCACTGTTACACTATGATTCAAATACTCCACGGTTTATAATTTTACATTCAATAATCCATTCTTAATGTCTTTGGATACATTTTATGGGAAGAATGGATAAATGGATTAAATGGCACACATGTATGATAACTCAGAGATTTTAACATTAAAATTGCTAAGAGAATAAATTATGGTAAATAAAATGTTTTTTGATATTATGGTAAATATATTCACATAGTGGGTATCAGTGTATTCTGTTTCATAAAACATGAATCGCATAGGACAGCATGATCATGACAAAAAGAATCATGCACACACACAAACACACACACGTGGAAGTTGCTCAGTTGTGTCTGACTCTCTGCGACACCCTGGGCTACAGTCCATGGAATTCTCCAGGACAGAACACTGGAGTGGGTAGCCTTTCCCTTCTCCAGGGGATCTTCCCAACCCAGTAATCAAACTGGGTCTCGTGCGTTGCAGGCGGATTCTTTATCAACTGAGCTATCAGGGAAGCCTATGTATATATTTTTATATATATATATATATATATCCATATTCTTTCCCATTATGTTTGTTGTTGTTCTGGTTTTCTGCATGGTCAGGGATTGCTGTAGCACCCTGATGAGAGTGGTCACATTCATGTATGCCTGGGCCGTCCCCAGCTCTAACTGCCCTGGTAGGGTCACCCTCACAAGGGGGCTGATTCGAGCTCCCTATCTAGATCCTGAATGGCAGTCCGCTCTTTCCTGTCCCTTACCTAGAGGCCATTGAGGGCTCTAGAGGATGGAGAATTATGCTCCATCTCATACTAATTATTTGTAAACCACCCTCCCCCACTATTTCTCATACTTTCTATACACAATTTTAGAAGCCTCACAGAGACACATTATATTCTATTCCTTTGGACTTGCCTCTGGCTGTCTCTTCTCATTAGGATCTCTTCTCCATGCTAGCCTCTGGAGTTAGGTAGTTCCTCCTATATGTTTATCCAAGTTGCAGCCTCCATCCTTCCTCTCTGTGCACTGATATTTCTTGATTTCCCTTCATGCTACCTTTAGAAAATGGCTATATATATACATATATATATACACACACACATATATATATATATATATATATATATATGGTGTAGGTATGTATTGCATAATCATGGTGGATTATGGGGTATTATTATCAAAGAAGTTTTCTCTCTTCTCTCATCTTTCCTCTTTTAATATTATCTTAAATTGTGGTAGAATATATTTGACATGAAGTTTGTCATTTGTAACCATTTTAAGTATACAATTCAGTGGCATCAAGTGTATTCATAACATTAAATAGCCATCATAAATATCTATTTCCAAAATTTTTCATCACCCCAAACAGAAAGTCTGTTCCCATTAGAGAATTATTGACTCCCCATTTCTCCCAGCCTCTTGTTCAGTCATTCAGTCCTTTCCGACTCTTTGAGGCCCCACAGACTACAGCATGCCAGGCTTCCCTGTCCTTCATCATCTCTCTGGAGCATGCTCAAATTCATGTCCATTGAGTCGGTGATGCCATCCAACCATCTCATCCTCTGTCATCCCCTTCTCTTCCCACCTTCAATCTTTCCCAGCATCAGGGTCTTTTCAAATGAGTCAGTTCTTCGCATCAGGTGGCCAAAGTATTGGAGTTTCAGATTCAAAATCAGTCCTTCCAATGATTATTCAGGACTGATTTCCTTTAGGATGGACTGGTTGGATCAGAATGATCTAGTGGTTTTCCAAACTTTCTTCAATTTAAGTCTGAATTTGGCAATCAGGAGTTCATGATCTGGGCCAGTCAGCTCCAGGTCTTGTTTCTGCTGACTGTATAGAGCTTCTCCATCTTTGGCTTCAAAGAAGATAATCAGTCTGATTTCAGTATTGACTGTCTGGTGATATCCATGTGTAAAGTCTTCTCTTGTGTTGTTGAGAGGGTGTTTGCTATGACCAGTGTGTTCTCTTGACAAAACTCTGTTAGTCTTTGCCCTGCTTCATTCTGTACTCCAAGGCCAAATTTGCCTGTTACTTCAGGTGTTTCTTGACTTCCTACTTTTGCATTCCAGTCCCCTATAATGAAAAGGACATCACTTTTTGGGTGTTAGTTCTAAAAGATCTTGTAGGTCTTCATAGAACTGTTCAACTTCAGCTTCTTCAGCTTTACTGGTTGGAATATAGACTTGGATTATTGTGATATTGAATGGTTTGCTTTGAAAATGAACAGAGATCATTCTGTCATTTTTGAGATTGCATCCAAGTACTGCATTTTGGACTCTTTTGTTGACTGTGATGGCTACTCCATTTCTTCTAAAGGATTTTGCCCACAGTAGTAGATATATATCAGTTAAAGTCACCCATTCTAGTCCATTTTAGTTCACTGATTCATATAAATGTCGATGTTCACTCTTGCCATCTCCTGTTTGACCACTTCCAATTTGCCTTGATTCATGGACCTAACATTCCAGGTTCCCATGCAATATTGCTCTTTACAGCATCGGACCTTGCTTCCATCATCAGTCACATCCACAGCTGGGCGTTGTTGTTGCTTTGGCTCCGTCTCTTCATTCTTCCTGGAGTTATTTCTCCACTGATCTCCAGTAGCATATTGGGCACCTACTGACCTGGGGAGTTCATCTTTCAGTGTTCTATCTTTTTGCCTTTTCATACTGTTCATGGGGTTCTCAAGGCAAGGATACTGAAGTGGTTTGCCCTTCACTTCTCCAGTGGACCACAATTTGTTAGAATTCTCCACCATGACCCATCTGTCTTGGGTGGCCCCACACGGCATGGCTTAGTTTCACTGAGTTAGACAAGTCTGTGGTCCACGTGATTAGCTTGGTTAGTTTTCTATGATTGTGGTTTCAGTGTGTCTGCCCTCTGATGCCCAAGGGCATCAAGAATCTTCTCCAACACCACAATTCAAAAACCTCAATTCTTCAGCGCTAAGCCTTCTTTATGCTTCAACTCTCACATCCATACATGACTACTGGAAAAACCATAGCTTTGACTAGATGGACCTTTGTTGGCAAAGTAATGTCCAGCCCCTGGTCACCTGTAGTTTACTTTCTATCCCTATGAACTTGCCTAGTCTAGATATTTCACATAAGTGGAATCATAGAATATTTGTCCTTTGGTGTCTGGCTTAGCATAATGCTTGTCACTGAGCATAATGTTTTCAAGGGTCATCTATTATGTGTCAGAATTTAATTCCTTTGCATAGCTGAATAACATTCCATTTTATGTATACACCACATTCGTTTCTCCCATTTCCTTTAAAATTTTTTTTCAACTGGAACAGTTATTCTTCTCCCTCAATCAAAAGTCAGGCAAAATCTCTGACTTTTAGTCAGTTGTAAGTGATAGAAAATCTTAATGTCACTTTATGTTGTAGATTCATAATCTAATCCATTAAAAATGCCTTGTGCCAAAAAATAAACTTGAAATAACATTAAATCTTCTCCCTTGGTCCTTGAGGCTCAGACCTGTGTGCCATACCTGAGTGCATTTGGTGTAGAAGCTCAAATGGGCTGATGCAACTCAATGGTCACTTTGAGGGTTCATGAGGTCCCACCTAAACCATGACTCTTTACTTATCTCAGATTAAGGTTGACAGGAAACACTAATCAGTGATTATCCACTTTATGCCCTTGAGAAGTATCTCTTCAGATCCAGGTTTTTAAATTCTAGTACTTAAAATAAAAATAAAAATAACTTAACCCTATGTTAGTGCCTGTAATGTTTCAGCCTCGTTATAGGATCATTTCTGCAGACCAGAGTCCTCTGCCCTTACAGTGATAGCAAAATCCTAACCCTGTTCCTGTAGATATAAAAGATATGTGTTCCTGCCTAAAATAGGCTCATGGACATAATTACAAAGACTTGTCAAGATATGTGTGGAGGATATTATTTGTAGTACTGTTTTGTAGTGGATAAGAACTTGGAAATGATCAAATTTTCAATAGTATCATAGTGGTTAAATACATTTTTGAGATGTCTGTATAGTAAAGTACAACATAATATAATATCTTGTTTAGAAAAATTGGCAATCTGGTTAGGCTGAGAAATTTTCTTCTGATGGTTTTAATATTAATTTCTTTCACTCTTTTACTTAAAAGAGCTATTTTTTTCAGTATCCATATTGAATAGAATCACCAAATCAAATTTGAATTCTGATAATTTATCTTAATTTTATATACCCTGTATTGTTCTCCTGTCTTCCAGTATTCATAGTGGGAATGTAAAAGTGAATTAAGAACTTGAACATGCAAATCAGGCATACCTAGATTTTGGTTGTGTGAATTTAGGCAAATTTTAAATGTCTTAAGCTTGGTATTAGTTATTTCTTTTTATATTTCTATCTATCCATCTATCCTTATCTATGAAATTGACATAATAGTACTTACTTCAGAGGCTTGCCATCATGATTAATTAGATCAAGTACAAAAGGTGCCTTTTGCTTTTCTCTCTTTTTTTTTTTTTTTTTGAATAGACTTCAATGAACTACTACTAAAAAATAAAAATGAACTTTCATTTTGAGGCAAGCATCACTTGGTCTTGAACACACAGGCTGTTTGGATCCCCATTGCCTTGTGGACAGTTGCTGCTACAATCTATGTAACTTATTTTCCCTTAGATGTAACCCAGGCAAAATCCCACATGTTCCATGAGGTCTTGTTCCATGAGGTCTTGTTCCATGAATACAGAACATAGAAGTTCCTGAATTTAGATGTAAATTTTGTTTGTACTCTTTGGTCCTTAACTGGAGTCGTGGCCCACTATTGCTGTTTGTTGATTTGCTCATGTAGGTATTCTTTCCTAAAGAAAGTTAACATTCTTATATCATAAATTACATTAACAAGAAACCACAGAGAACAAAATAAGAATACTATCAACCGAAACAAACTCTGCCCCCCCCCAGACCCTTTCAGAATGCATTTCAAGCTGTCACATATTTACTGAGTGAATATTTGAATGGCTTGTCTTAGAATATTAGAAATGACTCTTGAGTTCAAAGTGACATTGACTACACCCAAAATGGAGTATTTTTTTTTTCTTAAGTTCCTGCCAGCTAAGCCTTTTATTGTTGTAGAAAGGCTGGCATTAAATCACAGGGTAAAGTCAACTTTACCTCCTCCAATTTTGCTGCTGCATTTTTATTTTGGACCTCCTACATACTTAATGGTGGCAGTAGAGCTAATATTAAAGATGGGCTGGGGCTGGATTTCATTTGCTTTCTTGCTTCAGATCTCCTTTTATTATCTCTGGTTACCTAGCAACAGATAATGTTGAACTAAGGCCAGATGATGCCATCTAGGCTCATCCTTGTGCTATGATTCTGAGTGTTTATTCATTAACCATATTTCTTTAATGTTCATGCAAAGGTCCATATTAGTATGAAAAATGGGAAAGAGTGATTTGGTTAATGAAATAGACACATGTTATTTGAATCTCTAATATAGTGCAATATTGCTTTAAAAATATGCTGAGTAAACTGTGTGTGTGTGTATATATATATACATATATATATAATTTGCAGAAAAAATAATTTGGTGGTGACTTACTATAATTTAAAAAGAAGTGGAAGTGATTTCTCTATAGGTGGTTTCTTTCAAATGGCAGGTTTAAAGGTGGCTGATCACAGTAAGGAACTAATTGCCTGGTTTTAACTAGGCTCACTGCTGTAAGAGATCTTGAAAATATTTCTTCCCCTGGTGTTTGTATCACCTTGAGCTTCAATATAATGATACCATACTCTTTTTGTATTGAGCCTTATTTCAACAGAAAATGTGAGCTATTTTCACTTTTTGAAAAGCAGAATTAGTATAAAAAGTTTAAAGCAGCTAAAAAAAGCTTTTCATCTTTAAAAAATTCTGCTCAGAGAGGTCAGCTTGTTTTATTTTTTAAAATTAATAATACTGTGACTTTAGCCTCTCTCAACTATTTCTGTGATATTTGTCACTTTTACTTCAGAAATATGATTACCAATGCAAGTAGGGTATAATTGAATGGATTTATGGAGAACCATGAGGATCTCAAAATTATGTAATCTAAATTCTAAAATTAAGATTATCTAGTTTTATCACTAACTCTTCAATCTAAGGAGAAGGCAATGGCACCCCACTCCAGTACTCTTGCCTGGAGAATCCCATGGACGGAGGAGCCTGGCAGGCTACTCTCTGTGGGGTCTCGAAGAGTTGGACACGACTGAGCGACTTCACTTTCACTTTTCACTTTCACTTTTCACTTTCATGCACTGGAGAAGGAAATGGCAGCCCACTCTAGTATTCTTGCCTGGAGAATCCCAGGGATGGGAGCCTGGTGGGCTGCTGTCTATGGGGTCACACAGAGTTGGACATGACTGATGTGACTTAGCAGCAGCAGCTTCAATCTAACCAAAACTTAAATTTAGAATGAATAAAATCAATGTAAAATAAAATGTTCAACATTTTAAAAAATGACTTCTAATTTAATCCAACAACCTCTACTCTATGTTTATTATGTTTATATAACTGATCAAGACATTTTAGGTCTTTAGGTCTTGCAAATATGAGAAAGCAAAGTCCTTGTTGTCAGGTAACTTATGATTTATGAAAGAAATAATGGACATGTAAGAGACTAGAACCAAGGTAGAAAGGAACAGAAATCTATGCAGATATAAATGCATGTACATATTAGATCTGTTCAAGAGACAATAAGGGCTTAAATTTGTCAGGCCAGTGGTTCATAAATGTGCACTATAGACTAACATATTTTGAGAACTTTTCAGAAATGCAAATTCTTGAGCTTCATCACAGACTACAAACTCAAAAAATGTGGAATAGAGTCCAATAATCTGTTTTCACAAGCCCTCCAGGTCCCTCTGAGGCATGATGAAATTTGAGAACCACCAGAGATGAGCTGTCATATAGTAGCCACTGGAAACATGTTGCTGCACAATCTAAATCTAAATTAATTAAAATCAGGACTTCACTTTTAGTGCATTAGTTACATTTGAAGTGGTCAGTAGGCATAGGCAGTCAGTAGCCACCATATTGGACAGGACAGACGTGTAACATTCCCATCATTGAAGAAAGCTTTATGGGACAGCATCACTCTGGAGCATGGAGCCCTCAGTGGGAAATTGAGAAATGAAAGAAAGTAGATTTCACTCAAATCACACAGATTCTTAAATGCATAAATAAGGAATTTGAACTATAATCTCAGAGAAGAATGATTTTTATTTTTTTAAAGACATGATAAGCCTGGACTTTGTTCATAGAACATCACCCTTACAGTCAAGTGCCTGATGCTTCCTACTGATAAGACAGTGGGAAAGCAAACAACAGGTTTATTGTTACTGAGACTCAAATAGTGGGAAAGAAAAGAAGAATGTGTGTTTATAAAACCTTGAGAATATGGACCCAGTGGGAACTGCTTATTCTGAATGAGAGGTAGTCAGAGAGATAGGAAACTTTAAAGAAGACTGGATTTTGAGTGAATGATTGGAATAAGGTATTGCTGTTAGCAGTGAGAAAGACACAGCAGTAGTTTATCACATTACATGAAAAAAAAAAAAAAAGATCATGAGCTTGCCATTCAGTTTTATCAATCCAAGAGCTTTTATATTCATCCATAAATTTTCTTCATTACTCTTATAACATAGCTTTATCCTGTTATTTTCCTTTCCTATCTAGTAATTTTTTAGATTACTAGTTTTCATGAAGAAAATGAATATTTCCCCAATAATTACTGTGAATGTTTTTCAAAGATGTAAGCAGTTTTATTTATCAATGGATCAGGTGGAATATGTCCAGACAATTTCTTCTTTTTTGGCTAGAAAAAAACTGTTTCTGGATGAAAGAGTTGCAAAAAAAGAAACCAGGTTGTAATGTATTCTGTGAAAATTCTGGCTTCCTCAAATATAATCTGAACATTATAGTTGTAGTTTGTGTAAAAATTGAAATGATTTTCAGTTTCATGTGAAATAGAATACAGTTGACCCTTGAACAACATGGGTTTGAACTACATGGGTCACTTATACATGGATTTTTAAAAGTAGTAAATACTACAGTACTATATGATCCTGGCTTGGTTGATTCCGCAGATGCTGAACCATGGATTCAGAGGAACCACATATATGGAGTGCCAACTATAAATTACATGAGGATTTTTTGACTGTGCAGAAGGTCAGCCTGTGTAACCCTCAAGTTATTCAAGGGTAAACTGTATACAGAGTGCTAAGAGTGTCAAGAATTGTTCCAGTCCTTTATTTTCTTACAAATTTCACAGTAGTGTATACTTTTATGCATAAATATACATATATCTCTGTGGATTAACTTTATTTTTGAACATTAAAAAATCATACTGGTTAACATAAAACATGTACATGTTAGCCAGTTCTTTATAAAGATAGCATAATTGGTATGGTTTGAGATATTATATTAGGGTAGAAAAATAATCACCCTGTTAGGTGTCCAAAATTCCATGTTGTAGTTCTACTACTTTAAAGATATTAGATAAAGAGTAAACTTCTGTGGGCTAAAATTTCCCCATTTATGTTATGAAGAGCTTGAACTAGATTACCTTGATATTTCTGACTCTATAGCATGAAAACATAATCGCTTGCAAATTGTTTATTAGCTGCTGTTGATCAAAGAGCATACCTCTTGGGTGAGGAGGAGGCACAGGGCAGGCAACTTGTTGAGAAGTGGAAGAAAATAAGATGTGGGGCAGAGAATGGAGTTGTTTGTATCACACTGAACAGTAACAACTGGAAACTTAACTTGAAGACTCAGATACCTGGGGTAATGTTCCAATAGGGAAATTGCTATCCTCATGTACATGTGATTGTAACTGGTAATAGTGTGATGGAAAATGAAGAAGAACTACTTAAGGTAGTCAGGAAGTGGAATGAGAAGGTTTTTTACACAGACTCATTCTGTTCATGTAACTGTTGTACTTGATCTTGTCTCTAGCTTGTGTTTATATTGTTAAACACATATATTCAGAATTTGTACAGGATAGAAGTGAATTTGGAAGATACATACATGGGCAAATATCTGATGGGGTAGAAAGAACACTGTGTAGGGAATCATGAAGACTAGTTTGGGTGCTAGCTCCTGTGTGCCACAGTGTTGCACAGTTTACTACATTGGCACCTGCTTCTATGCCAACAACCTTCTGAGTAGACTTGACACTCTTACTCATCAGCAGGGAGAGCGATCTATAGAGCAAGTGGCTAACTTGCTGTAACTTCCAGCCAGTCTACCTAGCTTACCAATTCGTGGAAACTGGCAGCACTCCAGATCAAAATTTTTTCTGGTAACCATGCCAACAAGTAGATCAGATGGTTTTGTGAACATTCAAAATGTTAATATTGACCATGTCCAAACTAGAGAAAGAAATAATGGATATGTACAGCAGTAAGGGGAGAAGGAAATGGCAACCCACTCCAGTGTTCTTGCCTGGAGACTTCCAGGGACGGGGGAGCCTGGTGGGCTGCCGTCTATGGGGTTGCACAGAGTCGGACACGACTGAAGCGACTTAGCAGCAGCGGCGGCACAGCGATAAGGAGTGATTGATTATATAGATGAGTTTAATGCCTTTCATAAAACACTTGATAATTTTTTCCTTCCATAGTCTCATCCTTTATCTGCAACACCAACAGTTAGTAAATTGCTCTCCAGGCCTTTACCAGTGGGGCTTGCTAATTGCAGATTCTCAGCCTCCTGATTATCATTAACTTCATTTTTGTAGTCATTTCTTATTGACTCAAGGAGGCATGTCTATTATCAGGGAAACCAGAGTGATGGGGCATAAAAACAGTTAAATTTATGCTTAAACCTGGTCAGATTCCATCTGTGTTTTCTGCTTTTCCCACTCCACTGACCACAAATTGTTTTGTGACAATGCATTTATTCTTGTCTTCTGTATTTCTAGACCAGAGATTTCTCAGTGACCAGAAGAGAGTTTTGAGTTTTTATTATCTCACCAGAGAACTGAAAATAGTTTTTCAGTTCAGAAAATCCTTTAAAAGATTTTATATAAAGTAGATGGTTTATAATTCTTTAAATTAATTACTGCACTGATACATTTGTCTTAATGTAATCATTATTCTCATTTTAATATAAGTCCTTTCTTAGTCCTCTTTTCTCCCAGAAGCATAAGCTCTGGGCTATATAAATATATTATTCCCCTGCAAATGGAGGAGTTTGAATTTGGTGATCTCTGAGTCCCTTCAAGCTCTGAGACTAAGTCTGAAAGCCAAGGGTGATTATAAAAGGATTTTCCTGGTTTCTTGAGATTGAAGTCATAAGGAGTGGCCACTGTACTACTTTCTAAAACATGCTTTAGATTCACTGATGGGAGTAAACCACTGCAGTGGTCTGACACTGAATGCTGTGTATCTTGTGATTTTCCTCAAATGGTTGCCTTTCACTCTTCCATGCAGTAATTTTGCAGGCATTCAGTCTTTGCAGCCAGTGACATTTTTCTAATTTTAACTCAGGTTAATCAGCCGGGTGAGTATTGATGAACAAGCATTTGTTAAAACCATGTCTCAAGTAATGTCAATTTGGATTGAACACGTGCCATGCCGAAGAGATTTCTTCATTAACCTGCTGACACTGCCAATGAGAGTTCAATGTTGTTTCAAGAAAGAGTCCTAGAAGCACATGGCCCATTGCTACTTTTACTGTTGGCCCCAGTGTTCTGTGAATATTATGTCTTTTATTTTCCTTATCAAATCTAAATAATTTATGAAGACCATTTAAATACATAATTTTAATTTTTAAATATGCTGGTGACTCCATAATAATTTATTGAGCTCTGGGGGTGTTGAGATATAGAAATATCTAGGCACAAGATAGGACTGAATGAACTAGTTTTATGATCTTGATTTACTTATTTCTTTATTCATTTATAGAAAACAAAAAGGTCTATTTTGAAGCCACTTATCACTAAAGCTTTCCCTGATGGGCCTGAGACCCTCTCTCAGGGACAGGATATTATAATGTTTCCATCTTGCCATTTTTGACAGTGTAGTATAGCTGCTGCTATGGCTTTCACCCTGGAAAACCTAGTGTGTGCCCATTTTATTTTCTGTCAAATTTGCTTAAGTAATAAAAATTATATATTCCACTAAAAATAATGCTATGTTCATCATGGATTAATGAGTTCAACATCATCATCAAAAATTGGATAATTTAGGAGGATTTCCTTGGTGGTCCAGTTGTTAAGACTTTGCTTTCCAATGCAGAGGGTATGAGTTGCAGCTCCCTGTTTGGGGAGCTAGGATCCCAGATGCCTCACGGCCAAAAAAAAAAAAAAAAAAAAAAAAAACCAAAACATAAAACAGAAGCAATATTGTAACAAATTAAATAAAGACTTTAAAAAATGGTCCACATCAAAAAAAAGTTTTTTTTAAAAAAAGGATAATTTATGTACAAAAAAGTCGATGAAGTGCACAAATATTAAGGGCCCACCTTGAAGAATTTTGCACATATATTATTACATACTCACCAGGTTAAGATACAGGTGTCCCTTCCCAGTCTTATCTCCTTTGCCCTGTTGAGGAAACCACTATTCTGGTTTCTATCATCATCACTAATTTTGCAAGAATTTTTTATTCAGATCCAGAGGTACATAAGATAGTAGCTCTGTCTTTCAGTAGTTCACAATATAATGAGGGGAGATAAGAGCCGTGAAGAAATTACCAGAACACAAAAGTCATCCTAAAGTGTTGTATGTTTGTGAGATTAATAATGCCGTCCCAGATTTCAGAGTGTTTGGTATTTATAAACCCGTGTACACTTATAATTGACCCTCACAACACTTCTGAAAAATGAATGCTATTGTCTACTTTTTTACTTGAGGCAGCTTAAATAATAAAGCTTAACTATTGATAACCTGCCTGTATTAGTTTTTTATTGCAATGTAATAAATTAACACATATTTAGCTGCTTAAACTGACAGAATTCATCATCTTACTTCCTGTGGGTCAGGAACCCAGACACAGGCTAGACAGTGTACACCAGTGGGCAGGAGTCTTTGGGGGTATTTGACTAACCTAAAGGTCAGTAGTGTCACATCGGTGACAGGAAACAAACTAAACATGGCTGCATATCTTATGCATCTTTATATCATGCTTCTATGTGAACACGAAGAGGGAAATGACATGTAAAAAGGCTCTTCTAACCAGCGAAAGTTATTATTGATGGAGTTCTTATGTTTCATGGTTAGATTTAAAGCTATTAGTAATCTTAGTGAGATAGAATTTTAGTTCCATTTCAAAGATATGGAAGCAGATGCTTGGAGAATATAACTAACTTGCCTAAGTTCACGCAGCTTCTACATATATGAGCCAGGATTCTAACCTAGTTCTTTCTGACTCCAAATCCTTTGCTGTTATACTCTCTATTACATGCCTGAACATAATATGTGAACTAGCCTTTGACAGATCCGTAGATTTTTGAAAGTTAGAGATATGATCAGAAATTATCAGTAATAATCAGAAATGACAGTGAAAACAGGTAGAGATTTGGAAAGTGTCAGAAATATTATTTGGACTGTAGATTTCCTGACAGCACAGCTGAACTGAACAAATGAAATTTTCACCTTCCATTATACTAGTGTTTTATTGACAAATACTTTATTTTGATACCAGGGACTTTTATATATGAATATTGTAAATGGCCCTGTGGAAGTTTGCAGTAAATATGTAAGAAGAGTGCTCATTTCCTGTGCAGTATCTTTTCCTTAAGGACCTTTGGGAGAAATTTCTTTCTACTTTTAGATGAAGAAGAGCTGAGTTCACTGAACTGAGTTACAATTATTTCCCTCTTTGCCTGCTCAGAAAGCTTGGTGCCGAATTTGCAGCCCACCTTCACATGTGTATGACGTTATGATCAATGTGCTTCCCCTTTTTTGGTCTTACCCTCTTTTAGTATTTCTTATCTCGATAAGATACCTTAAGTTCTTTTTTGGAACTCGTCAGGGTGTAAATAAGCAAATATATGAATAAAATTCATGTAGGTTGTTTCCAGGAAACACATATAAATTTGCACGTAAGCAGAGTTCCGAGGCTCAGCTGTCAGTCCTCCTAAATGAGGTGAACTGAACACTAAATCATTAACTTGGCTGTGAGGCATTTGTCAGCAGATCCCAGTGACAAGGCCCAGGCACTGCATTATAAAGATCAGGGTTTGGACCTACTGATAAAGATTCCACTCTGGTGTCCCCTTTCTTTAGTTGAGAGAGTAACTAGATTCAAAGGATGTGAAAGGGGGCATTATAAGAAATTAAGGTCCTTCCACAATTACTTCAAAATCTGTGTCAGCTCAATTTAGATAAAAGGATGCTGGCACAGACTCAGAATGTGGTACATCAGCAAAGTGATGATTGTTGCAAATCAGAGCATCACCCCCTTTCACATTTTCAGAAATGTAAAACTATATTAGAAAAAAAGGATGCTGTACAACTCTGTTGCAAATGGGATATGGGAATTTGTTGTTATCACTGAGCTATTCTAAAGAGTTCTTAGCAATAGCTTAAAAAAACAAAAAAAAACCTGAGGAGTAAACAGCAGAGCAAGTAAATTTAAAAATCTCATAGAAATATCAGGAAACCAGAAGAGGGATGTGGATAAAGAAGTGGTTAAAAATCAAACAAGACAAAAAGGAAGATGGGAATCACATAGTATAAGAGTGTAGAAGAAGAAGAGGGGAATATCCTTGAAAACTTTGAGGACAGAAGCTCAGTGAGGGAGGTAAATGGTTGGGTGACACACGAATCATGGGAAAGGAGAAGGCAAACAAGAGAGTCAAGAAGATGCTAATCTAGAGACAAAAGAAGAATTTCAAGGACAATAATTGCTGAGAGGTGGCCATTAGTTATGCATTTGATGTATGTCATAAGCTGAAAATTGATGCAGCAGGAAAATTGGATTGAAACAATAGCAACCAGTTGCCTATTGTTGATATTATTTCTTGTGAAATTGGGGAAATTAAGAGACTCTTCTCTATTGAATGCAAAGAATTTGTGATTTACTGGATTCCTCTGGGGTTTCCCTGGTGGCTCAGTCAGTAAAGAATCCACCTGCAATGCAGGAAACCCAGGTTCGATCCCTGGGTTGGAAAGATACCCTGGAGAAGGAAATGGGAATTTGGACCTTACATACTGGGCACCTAAGGGGCACCTATGCTTATTTAATCACTAATCAGTTCAGAACTAAAATACATTTTAGTTCATGCTTGTATTATTTTACTGTGGCTGCTGAACAAATTATCACAATCACTGCAGTTTAAAATAGCAGAAACTTATTTTCTTATAGTGCTAGAAGCCAAAAGTCCAAAATATGTTTTTCTGGGCCAAAATCAAGGTGTTGGCTGAGCCAAACACTCTTTTAAGGCTGTAGCGGAATGTCTGCTTCCTCGTCCAGCTTCTGTTGACTGCCAGCATTCCTTGGCTTGTGGCTGCATATAGTTCTAGATTTCAAGGCCAGTGCCTTCAAATCTCTGTCTGCTCCTTCTTCACATCGCTTCTCTGTGTACAGTCTCTCACAATCTCTCTTGTAAGGATGTGGCATTAGGGCCCACCTGTGTAATTAAAGATCATCTCCCCATCTCAAATTCCTAACTTAATCATGTTCTTTAAGATATTAGAATTTGTCATCAATGAACCATTATTTAACTTACAACAGTGACCTGTTTAAGTGTAGAATGGTATCTTGGCATAAAATAAGCACTTTGGTATAAATCTGCTCTGTTTTAATCTTGCTAGGTCTCAGTTTGATTCATCCTTCACATTACTGTATCACTGCAAAAACTAAATGAGATCATTTTTATAAAAGTGTTTTCTAAGTGATAAAGCACTATACAACTATAAGGCAATGTTAATATTTTAATGTCCGGCATTGTATTCTGATAAAATATTGGGGGCTTCCCTGGTGGCTCATTGGTAGAGAATATGCCTGCCAATGCAGGAGATGCAAGTCTGATTCCTGGGTTGGGAAGATGACCTGGAGAAGGAAATCGCAGCCCATTCCAGTATTCTTAAGTGGGAAATCTCATGGACAGAGGAGCCTGGTGGGTTACAGTCTGTGGGGTCGCAAAAGAGTTGGACTGACTTAGTGACTAAACAACAACCATTTTATTATGACCAATAAAAATAGTACTATGATGCTATAATGATGTGATTTGGGGGAACCAGGGAAGATTTACAGAGTCAAAGATATTCTTTTTTTCTCTGCTTCCTTACTTATTAAATGTGAATAATAATAGCAACCACATCCTAGGGGTTGTTTTCACAATTCAATTAAATGAGTGTAATGTACTAAAGTACTCAGAAAGTGTTAGACACATTGAGTTAGGAATAATAGCAATGAAAAACCAAACTAATGAGCTCAGAGCTCTGGGTAATTGGTCTGGAATTTGGGAAAAGGATGTACCACCTGGAAATAGGAGACTCTGAAAGGTCTGAGCTGAGATTGCCACAGAAATGTTTTGATAAAACCCTCAAATGGAAAATGTTATTTTGGGTTAACCCTGCCTTCACATTTTTTTCCAATTAGTATTATTTAAAATGTATGCAATCTATTTTTGGTATTCAATGTTTATATTAGTTAATTACTAAATGACAAAAATATAGCTCTGAGGAGTGTTATAAGCAGAACACATTGGCCACCACTAGGGATCCATTCAGTCTGTAAAACAGGCTATTGGGATGGGAAAAGTATTGATATTCTTGATCTCTATAAAATAGGCTTTATACTTTCCACATGTGGTGGAAAATTGAGTCACACAAAACAAATCCACATAAATAAATCAGACTATCAAGTCCAATAATAAAGGCATTGTGGAAGTCCAAATGGGGTCAGTTTAGTTCAGTCAGTCAGTTGTGTCTGACTCTTTGAGACTCCATGAATCACAGCATACCAGGCCTCCCTGTCCATCACCAACGCCCGGAGTTTACCCAAACTCATGTCCATCGAGTCAGTGATGCCATCCAGCTGTCTCATCCTCTGTCATCCCCTTCTCCTCCTGCCCTCAATCTTTCCCAGCATCAGGGTCTTTTCCAATGAGTTAGCTCTTCACATCAGGTGGCCAAAGTATTGGAGTTTCAGCTTCAGCATCAGTCCTTCCAATGAACACCCAGGAGTGATCTCCTTTAGGGTGGACTGGTTGGATCTCCTTGCAGTCCAAGGGACTCTCAAGAGTCTTCTCCAACACCGCAGTTCAAAAGCATCAATTCTTCGTCGCTCAGCTTTCTTCACAGTCCAACTCTCACATCCATACATGATCACTGGAAAAAACATAGGCTTGACTAGACGGTAGAAGGGGCTAGAAAAGGCTTCATAATATAGATATTTGAACTAAGTCTAGAAAGATGAGCAGGAGTATATTTCTTAAGCAGAAGTGTAGGATCATGTTTCAGGCTTAATAAGCAACTATAAGAGGGCCTGAAAGAACATAATAGATTCAGGGAACTGTGGCTAACTATTAAAAAATAAAGTTTAGTGAGCATTTGTAGTGTTCTGGGAAATGTCTTTGAAAAGATTGAGACCACGCTTTCAAGGAGCTAGAAATTCTAATGAGTTTGCCCTTTAATATGAGTTGCATGGGCTAAGTTTATACACAAAAAGTTATCTTATTAAATTTCCAATTTAGAAAGTATAGCCTAGAATTTGAATACACAGATTGAGATGGTATACTGAAGCTATGGATATTTTATATTATATTTCTCTTTATTTCCCAGAATGTATCATTGAATGTATTAAGGGTTAAGGCATTCTATAATAGATAGAATATAGAGATGTTCCAATCATGTAAAGCTTATTTAAAGCTTATGCCAGTCTGCACTACATTGAGAAAGCTCGTTATATGGAATAGAGTCTTTAGTGGAGGGTAAAGAGATTCCTTAACCTTCCCCAGTTCAACTTTTCTAGAACCCCAATAACATCTTTTAATTCAAAGTAAACTTTGAGGGACTTCCCTGATGGTCCAATGGCTAAGACTCCATGCTCCCAATGCACAGGGCCCAGGTTTGATCCCTGCTCCAGGAACTAGATCCCACATGCTGCTATTAAGACACAGTGCAGCCACATAAATGAATAAATATTAAAGAAAAAGTAAACTTTGAACCAAAAGATGGACTTTGGAGTCATGGCAAGGAGTTGGGGAGATGAATCACAGGCTTTTAGTTAAGTACCTGCAGCTTCAAAGTAAAGTATCCCACAGAAGTCACATGAACTTTGCACATAGGGATCCAGGAGCCTCAAAAACCTACTGAAGACAGCTAAAAAGCATTGCAGCATCTGGTATCTAATTCACAGGAATCCAGTTCTATGAAATTATGGTTTTCTTTGCCTAAAACTCTATCCCACCTCCCATGGCAGTCACACTGGATCTTGAAGCTTCAAAAATCATAAAGTAAGTTTTCTAAATTTTATATTTTTTATTTTTGTTTTTCATATTTTATTTTCATCTATTTTACTTGGCATTGATAAAACTGAGATGTGACTACAATCTCTGACAGAGCTAATAATTAGCAACATTAAATAAGTTAGAATGAATCCACCCTGAAGTTCAACAGTGTGGGCCTCTGCACAGTCAAATCAAATAATTTTAAATACTCAGGTTTTAAAATATTCTACTTGATAATGATAGTGACATTTAGAGAGTGTAACACAACACTAAAATATTCCAAATAAGAAGAGAACCAAAGTTCTTAGAAATTAAAACAATTATTAAAATTAAAAAGGTTTATTCTGTGTAAAATATAGTATGCAGTGACAGGTATTATTGTATTAAACTTGGTTAGAAGATGAGCTTGTGGTATGCTAACAGAATTTAGACTAATAAAGACTTTGAACTTATAAAGGAGGACTAAACTTTCTTCTAAAAACATAGGATTTTCCTTATTTATTGATTTTTAAGAAAATTTTTTTTCTATATATTAGTAACTCTGGAAGCAGTATTTATTTAGCAAGCTATACCATATTACAATTCCTATTGATTTCTTCTGTATTATATAATCTCTGTGAAATAGAGTTAAATCTTACTGTAGAAGAGATCATAGATTTCCTGAAAATGAGGACTGTTAGTTCCATAAGTGTTAAATAACGGCAATATTCAAAGCAAGAGAGTGAGGAGAAACAAGAAAAATAACTGCAGAAGAAAAACATCTTTACTTAGGAAATGGCAAGGTATTCCAAAGTGAAGAGGCTCTGAACGGAAAGATAAAAGAAAGACCTACAATTAGCCATATTTCAGTAAATTAATTTCAGTGAATAAGAGAATCATACAAGCATCTAAAGAGAAAAAGTACACGCACAAAACAAAGGAAGAATCTAATTTTCATTGGACATGTCATCTCTTCCCCTTCCCTTCCTTTCCTTTCCCCCAGTGCTGGGAGATAATAGAGTTTGATCCTATAACTGGACCTTGCCAAAATGTCCCTCTAGGCTTTTTGCCTGGTGCTGAACTGCATCCTCACTCCTTTCCTCAAATAACCAGAAAGAACACTGGTCTGAAATTAGATTTGGTTTCTGATTCCTGCTGTGTCCCATCCAAACTTTTTCATTTTCAAGGTAGTATATTCTGTCAATTGCGACTTTGCTGTCCTTGCATGTTAACCAATTTGAATTAGTTGATCTATAACACCTGTTCTGGCTGTAACATTCTTTGATAGTGAGGTGATCCAAAACGTGTGTTATGATTGTTAGAGTTTGAGAACTAACTTCGTATGATTGTTACAGAATTTGAGAACTATGTAATTTGGAAGCAGGAATCAAATGCCATGGGTATGTGAGATTTTTTATTATTTTCAATGACATTGGCAGTTTCATTCAGAAGTATATCTCAGTAACTTTCTAATTGGTTCTAGACTGACCAGTAAATATCATGCTTGCCCAGAATTTGGCATTATTGGCATACTTTTTTAAAAAAAATTTTTGGCATAATTTTAACTTCAATAGAAATTTCTTGAAAGTAATCACCATCTACAATTTGAAGACTAATGACTGCTAGACCAATTAATTAGCAAGTTTCTAATTAGTAACATCCTAAGTTAAGAGAAAAATTGAATAATTTTTTAAAAATCCAAGAAACCAAAAATGTTTTAAATAAAATTATGTTTATATACTACAAAGACATTTGTAGTCTAACTCTTTCAGTACAATATTTAAAATCCCTTTGTAAAATCAGGAATTTGATATCAACTTCATATAGAACTTAAAGAATAAAGTTCTTTCAATAACTTTCATAAATTTTTTTAAAACAAAAAATTTAAAAATAGTCATAGTCTATTATGGGTTGGGAAGATTCCCTGGAGAAGGAAATGGCAACCCACTCCAGTATTCTTGCCTGGGGAATCCCATGGACAGAGGAGCCTGGCATGGGGTTGCCAAGAGTCAGACACAACTTAGTGACTAAACTAAACTATCTTGATATATTACAGAGTTTTAATACTCCTCTTCAAGATGAGTATATTTAACAATGAACAATGTCAATTCTAAGAATGTATAGCAATCTTCCAACAGTGACTAAATCTGAAATGAAGGCCTTAATCATTAAGTTTACAGATTATTTCAGATAAGGTAAATAGTAAGAGCTAATGGACTTCCCTGGTGGCTCAGCTGGTGAAGAATCTGCCTGCAATGAAGGAGACCCTGGGTTGGGAAGATCTCCTGGAGAAGGGATAGGCTACCCACTCCAGTATTCTTGGGCTTCCCTGGTGGTTCAGACGATAAAGAATCTTCCTGCAGTGTGGGAGACCTGGATTTGATCCTTGGGCTGGGAAGATCCCCTGGAGGAGGGCAGGGCAACTGGCTCCAGTATTTTTGTCTGGAGAATCCCATGGACAGAGAGGCCTGGTAGGCTACAGCCCATGGGGTCACAAAGAGTTGGATACAACTAAGTGAATAAGCACAGCACAGCACAGTTATAAAATAATCTTTATAAATTGAAAAGATGATACCAGGACCAGGCAGAATGAAGTTCATTGAAGTTAAGTGCACTACAGATATGTGCAATTGGAGAGTTGGTGGTTAAGTATAATGTTTTCTCCTGCATGGTTGATACCACACATATGTCACTTGGACTAGGAGATAAGAGTATAAAGGACAATTCAGTCATTATAGCAGGCTTCACTCTGATGCTATGGGAGGCAATGTAAGAGGAAGGATTGTCTCGGGATCATTGATTTCAAGGTTTTTCAAATGACCTCGAAGTTCATGTTTTCTAAGGCCTTAAATGCTTCAGGCTATAATTCCAAAGGGAAACTTGGGGTACGAATGTGACATCTATAAAAACATACCTAGAATTTGAATTTCCCCCCAAATGATTTTGGACTCCCAAATACAAAGCAATACTCTAGAATATATAGCCTAATTTTGTCAATAGCCACAGCTGCTGATCAAAGAATTCTCTGTGCCTCACAGTAGTAGAAGTAAAGTCACTATTTTAATTCTGAATTATTCCTTAGCCATTTTAACTGTAGAAGGAAGTTAAATATATGACATTATATAGGTACTAGATATCACAGTATTTTATTAGATTATAGAAGACTATTAATTTATACACCTAGATCCTCAGAGTTTTTAATTGTTTGTCATAATATTTATGTATTTTAAATACAATCTTGGTGATAAATCCATGAAGAATTTAGAGACTCTTTTATGATGTGTTTACTGATTTTTTAGAGCTCTTCAAATATAATAATAAAATATTCTGAATTTGCAATAGAAAGCATATAATGAGAATGTCACCCAGTAGCACTGACATATTTTAAGTCATCATTAAAATGACTTAACATTAGGGTAATATACAATATGAAAAGAGAAAAACTCAATTCTTAAAATCAGGCCATCCACCAAACGTGATAGTTTTTATAGGAGGAACTTGAACACAGACATAAAAAATATAGATGCATATTAAAAACAAATACACTGAAGAGCTTAGGAAAAGACCTGCTAAACCCATAAAATAGAACTCACTTGGATTAGTAATAATTTTATAAAAGGAGATTTTCTTACATGTTAATATTAGGGACTGGATTGGGTCGAGACCGATGGAAGTCTTAGGTGCAATTACACATTGCTTTCAGTTGGTTGGATTATTTGGGGATAATTCAACTCAGTTTCTTGAAGCCATTGTTAAAGATGAAATCCTATAGATTTTCAAATACCCTGTAACTGTAGAAAGAGCAAAATTAACCATATTTTCTTCTTCTGAATTCTGTACTCCAAGTTCTCATAGTATATATGTTTAGGTTTGCTACCATATTTTGATAGCAAGTTGGATTTATATGTTCTTTGATTTTATTTACCCTGAAAATCACTAGCAAATGAAGATTTTAAGTAGATCAAAGGGACACTAAAAGGAACACTGAAAGAAGAATGGAAAAACTTATGGGAGAATAATGTGGGGAAAGTTAACGATGTATACTTGTACTGTTCCTTGTTAAGAAATTATGGATGTTCAAACCAATGTAGTAGCATTGAGGATGAGGAGAAAAAAAATCAACACTCTTTTTTGTTTCTATTTTTCCTTGTTTCATGAAAAATTTAAGGTAGCTTTTAGGGATATACAAAATGCCATGGAAAAACATTATAGCTCATAGGATTATATTATTCTCAAGGGGAATCATGATTGGTCAGTCAACAACTAGTCTAGGAAGAGTGAGAGAGGATAGTGCTTTGGCTTTTTTGCTTGGAGAGTAGACACATGCAATTATTCTTTACTGAAATAGGAAGTAACATGGAGAAATTAGCTTACCTGGAGAGAAGGTAAATTCATTTTCGTATATAGTAAGTTTGAGATACCTATGAATCTTCCAGGGCTTCCCTGGTGGCTCAGATGGTAAAGAATCTACCTGCAGTGCAGGAGACCTGGGTTCGATCCCTGGGTTGGAAAGATCCCCTGGAGAAGGGAATTGCTACTCACTCCATTAGTCTTGCCTGGAACATCCCATGGACAGAGGAGCCTGGCTGGCTACAGTCCATGGGGTCACAGAGTCGAAAACAACTAAGCGACTAACACTTTCACTTTAACAAAGCATCCTGGTGAGGACATTAAAATGAGAGTTTGAAATTTTTGTTTAAACTTCAGGAGAATGATTTGAGAGACATTAGCAAAGAAGTGGCAAGTGGTGTAGTAGCAAATACTTGTATCAAAAATTCCAGATAGAAACTGTCCCAAGACTCAGTGGTTTACTGACAAGTACTTACTTTTTTAATTTTGGGTCTGTGGGTTAGCTCTGGCCCTGCTGAACTATTGGGTTGGCCAAAAAGTTCACTCAAAGATTTATATATGATGTTATAGAAAAAACAGAATGAACTTCTTGGCCAACTCAATAGATTGCATTGTCTTCAGGCTGCAATTCATCTCAGCACTGCTTCATGGGTCTCCTTATCCTGCAGTTAGAAATTTCTTAATGGATTTTTTTTTTTTTTTAAATAATGGATGATGGCAAAATACTAAAAGAGCTAGCAAAAGCTCATGATGTCTCTTGAGACCTTGGGGTACATCAAGCAAGTTGCCTTATGCTCGTAGTCCAGTGACCAAAACAAATCACATGGCTAGGTCCACCATCACAAGGGCCAAGAAGTATAATCTGCCCTCCATAGAGGGAATGATGGAAATCATAGGAAAGATCCTAAAGAAAAATGCTGTCTCCCATAGGGAGTATCTGGATTTTTAGAGTTGGATGACATCACTCAGAATAGGTAAAAGGAGGATGATGACAGCACCCTCAAAAAACACTGATATTTATAGAGTAACCCCAAGAATGAAAATGATGGAAGGATTATAGAGGGTCCCTACAATCAAATAAGGGGAGCTTCAATGAGTAGGAGGAGGAAAAAATATTATCTTATTCAATACAAACTTCAAGTCAGATTTGAAATTGTCTGTTGCATAGCAGTTTCAAGGTCATTAATTAGACTTGTTTTTTGAATAATGGAGGCAAAGACTACTAAATTGAGAAAGTGAAAGTGTTAGTCACTGAGTTGTGTCTGATTCTTTGTGACCCCCATGAACTGTAGCCCACCCGGCTCTGTCAATGAAATTCTCCAGGAAAGTATACTGTAGTGGGTAGCCATTCCCTTCTCCAGGGATCTTCCCAACCCAGGGATTGAACCCAGGTCTCCTACATTGCGGGTAGATTCTTTACCATCTGAGCTACCAGGGAAGCCCAATAGATTATGAAATGGATGGAAATGAGGAAGTAGAGATCACTAGAAAACTACCCCTTCAAAAACCTCTGTTATGCGGTCTGAAATTGGTAAACTGCCTATGATTGAGAAAATGATATTCCTCTAAAACCTCTCAGTTGAAAGTTAGAACAGTTGAAAATGATTTATTATTTGTAAATGATAAATCAAGAAAGCCTACACTTTGATGACTATACTTTGAAATCTACTTAAAATGTTAGCTTTATATGAACCAATTGATTTATTGTGATTATTATAAAATTCAGCCAATAAAAATTTTATTCCTCTATGCCAGACATTATGAAAATATAGATGTAAAAGTTAAGAATAAAACATAACTCTGAAATTCAAGAAAATTGCCAGATGAAAGACCTCTGTGTCTAGAGTGATGGTTGCAAAAGCTGTGTGTGCCCATCAATTCACCTGAGAAATTCTTAAACTATGTGAGGCCTAAAAAAATCATGATTTACTCCAAGTACTCATTTTCCAGATTTATTCCAAAGAATGAAAATTTGATTTAATGGATCAATTTTGTGGATTTCCATTGCTGTAAGTTTATTATTTCACATCTGATGTTTGCGGCTTTAAAAGGTAGAAGTATCAATGAAGATTGCTGCTCTCTTTGGTGGAAATTCATCAACATAAGCAGAGAAATGTGTGGAAAAGACAGAGAAAAAAGTTCTTACATTTCATATAAGGTCAAAAAGGATGCACTGAGAAAAATTATGCATATGCATATTTAAAAGTCAAGGTATTTGGAATCATTGCTTAGCTAGAAAGACTACTCAGTAATGGTATTTATGGGAATTACTCAGTTTTCATATCTCCTGCACTGCCATTCATCACTCCTCTGCTGCTGCCTGCTAAGTCTCTTCAGTCGTGTCCGACTCTGTGCGACCCCATAGACGGCAGTCCACCAGGCTCCTCTGTCCCTGGGATTCTCCAGGCAAGAGCACTGGAGTGGGTTGCCATTTCCTTCTCCACATCACTCCTCAGAAGCATCTAAATAGGCTTTTCCCCCTCTAGCCCTCTGATACTGTATTTTACCCAATATGTTACCTACATTTGCCCATTCTTCAGATTCTTACAGAGTGATAGGTATTTGTAGATTAAATATCCTTAGGGCAGCTTCAGTTCAGTTTCTAACATTTTCTGCTATTCACCAAAGGACATCAGACCATCAGCAAAACAATATTTTATTACTGAAATAGTTAACAAATTGTCCTGATTTTTGATGCTGTATTTTGATAATTTACCTACAACTTGACACAGAATAAAATCCACCTGCAATGCAGGAGACCCTGGTTTGATTCCTGGGTCGAGAAGATCCCCTGGAGAAGCGACAGGCTACCCACTCCAGTATTCTTGGGCTTCCCTTAAGGCTCACCTGGTAAGGAATTCACCTACAATGCGGGAGACCTGGGTTTGATCCATGGATTTGGGAGATCCCCTGGAGAAGGGAAAGGCTACCGTCTCCATATTCTGGCCTGGAGAGTTCCATGGACTGTATAGTCCATGGGGTCGCAAAGAGTCAGACATGACTGAGTGGCTTTCACTTCACTTCAAAAGCTTGATTTAAGGCTTCTCTACTTTGTACCCCCATAGCATCTTTATATGCATACTTATTTTAACATTTATTGAATTACATTATTTTCATGCCTGTTTCACTCTATATTAACCTAAATGGGAAAAGAATTTGAAAAAGAATAGATATGTATAACTGGGTCTTCCAAGTTGGATTCTCAGGTGGCACTAATGGCAAAAAACCCTCCTGCCAATGCAGGAGATGTACGAGATGTGAGTTTGATCCCTGGGTCAGGGAGATAGGGAGATCCCCTGGAGGAGGGCATGGCATACCACTCCAGTATTCTTACCTGGAGAATCCCCATGGACAGAAGAGCCTGGTGGGCTATGGTCTGTGGGGTCACAAAGAGTCAGACATGACTGAAGTGACTTAGAATGTACAACTAGGTCACTTGAAAAAAAATTAGCAATAGGGTATAAGTATATTTAAATGTATAAGGAGGGGCACTAAGAAGTCTAAAGAAAAATAAGGCAAGTATATAAAATCCAGTGGCAGTAGGGAAGAAAGTCTGGTGGAGAGAAGAGTGGAAATATGTATGAGGGTAATCATGAGAAAACTCCTGGGCCACTCATCTGCTTGATGCTTTCATATCCACTCCTATCCTGTTCTTCTTTGTATCATAGGAACTAACCCCTGAAAAATATGTTTTCTAGGGCTCTGCCTTTGGCAATGTATTCTCTAGCTTCTACTATTGCCAACTTCCCAACTTGCCAATAACAGAATCCAAAACATTGTTGAGAGAGATGAGGGGCATCTCTTCTACCTTCTACCATCTTCTACCTTGTAGAAGATGGGATACTTTCAAACTCTTTCTTCATTGAGATGAAGTATTCTCATCAGAGTATGTACATATTCTATATACACTGACTTGTATTGACGCTGCAAGCCTGCAGTGCTTCTGCCATCATCACCATTGCTGGGTTACAGAATGTCTTAGGAGTGATCAGTCTCTTACCCATGTAAGTCATTGATCTTATCACAGACCTCACATCTAAAAGCATCTTCCTTACAGAAATGTGGAATTGCTCACTGAAACTTACATTACAGTTTAGGTTGAGAGACAACTTCCTGAAGAGTTGGGTGCTGTCCTGTAGAGAAAATATGAACTTTAACCTATTGACCAAAATACATGTGTCCAGGAACTTAGCAGTAAAATTGGAGGTGGCCTTCTCTTATGTCACTTAACTACTCAGTTACAGAATTTTTGTCTTCTGTACTCATAATTCTGCTCTTTGCTACTTTCCCAATCATGATTTCCAAAAGGATGGTTATATGAGAGGACGCATCAATGGCTTCATTGAATTTGGAAGCTGAAAATGCCATATGGACTATATTTTGACCTCAAGAAATGTGGTGGTTTACACATTGTTTACATGTTGAATAGTTGAAGGTAGACTTCAGCAACCTAATAAAGGCTGTGTCATTAAGAAATCAGACCCTTCAGTAAGTTGCAATAGAAGATTCTTATTTACCAAAAAAATGGTTTTAAAGATAAAAGGAGTAGAATAAAGCTAACAATAAACTGACAAACTCTCTCTGAAGGATTCTGAAATGCTATTGAAGAACAAAATGATGACTTGAAAAAATGTTTTGGATAGGAGAGACTCATTATCATCACAATAAATATTATCTAAATTAATATATAAATTATTAAAACTGCCACATCCCAATAAAAACAATAGAATTTCTGAAGAGCTAGAGAATCTGATTATAAAATTCATATATTAAAAAGAAAAGTAACAATACCAGAAAATTGGGGTCAGGCAGGGGAAGTAATTAGTTAATCGTAACAGTCATTAACATGTAAAAAAGAGCCAAAGTAACCAACATGAGGTAATTGTACACAAATAGAAAGTAGAAACCAATGCCGAGTGCAAATATATGTGAACATACCATACATAATCAAATCTAGATTTCATATTTTAGCAGAGGAATATAGTTTTAAGTTAATAAAATAAATTACCAAAAACCTAGAGTTAAATTACATTTAATGTTGAAAGAATGAATACTTGACCTTCAATATCAAGAAAAAGGTATAAGTATTACCTCCTGCTATTCCTACTCAATAATATGTGTCATTCAACGGAATAAAAGTCATATGTATTAGAAATAAGTAAAACTGTATTTATTTGGAAACTATATGTACAAGTATTTAGGGAACTTGTAGGAATCCACAGTGAACTATGAAAACTAAGGTAACTTTAGCAACTCTTTCTATATACTATCAGCATACAACTAGAAAAGAAAAATTTTAAATACCAGTTGTAATAGTATACAAATACAAGAAACACTTGAGATAAATGCAACAAAGATGTATAAGACTTGTTAATGGAAAATTTTAAAATACAGAAGATATTAACATAATAGACAACCCAACATAAAATTTTGAGCAACATCCCCATAAAATATATTACTGGAAAATAAACATTTTTAAAGATATCCAACATATTTATTTATTGTGCATTTCAAAGTAAAACTACAGTGAGATACCACTATACATTAACTTGAATAGCTAAAAGTGAAAGACAGACTTCTTATATATTGCTGGATGGAGAGTAAAGTTTTCCAAACACATTGGAAACCAGTTTGAATTTTTTTAAAGGTTAAACATTGTCATATAAAAAATGAAAATATGAAAACAATAGTCACATGAAGGCTTGTAAATAAACTGATTTGTATTAGCCCCAACCTGGAAACAACCCAAATCAAGTGTCTGTCAGTTGATGAAATGATGAACAAATTTTGTATATTCAAACAATATAATACTGCTCAGGAATGAAGAAGACTACACTACAGACATAATATGGACAACTTCTAAAACATGATGCTAAGCAGAAGAAGCCAGGTAGTAAGAGTATATACTGTGCATTTATATACAGGGTTTTAGAATAAGAAACTAATATATAGTTATAAAAACCAGATCATGGTTCCTTGGAAAGAGAAGAGGAGAGAAATGATGAAAGGGGAGGTGAGAATACTATTTAGGTATTTATGGAAACATTCAATATCACATGTGTACAATACAACTGTACACTTAAAGTGGGTGCATTTTATTGCATGTCAATTATGCTTCAATACAGCTGAGATAAAATAAACAACAAAGGCAAATGACAGCATGGAAAATTTTTTTGTGTGTGTTTCAAATCTAATTCCTAGTATTCATGTGAAAGTATTTATATGAAAATTAATAATATAACTAAAAAATTTTAATAACCTATAAAAATAGACATAGAATAGACACAAAAACAAAGGTAACATAAAAAGACATTTTCAATACACTCTTAAGGAAACTGTAAATTAAAATAATAAGGAGACAACATTTTAATCTAAACACAATATCAAAACATTTTGATTAGACTGCTGGTGAAGTTTATGGAAATGTCTTTTCATGTATTTTTTGCTGGATGACATTTTGATGAATTCTGTTAAAAGAGGGCGACCTTTGAGTTAGAAATTCTGTATCTATGTTGTTACTAATAAATTCACATATATCCAACTTGATTTACATACAGGGATATTCATTGCAGTGTTGTTTGTAATCTCATAGTAACAACAATGTCTACAATACATAGCAGGGTAAATAAATTATGTAAAATCAATTATGTGGATTGCTCCAGAGCCATTACACAGGATGAAATGACTCTTCATGAATTAGTGGGAAGGAGCTCCCAGATCTTGAATAAATGGTTAAGTGCCAAAAACCAAGGTGCAAGACCACACACACACACCACTCTCACAAATGCACACATACCTGTAAATTCTAGGGGGCAATTTTAGATAAAAAAGCTGAATACTGCTTTTATTTTGGCATTCTTTGCTCAGATCATGGTGACAAACTGCCTTTTTCCAAGTGTTTTGTGATTGAGGGAAAATCCAGTTTTCTAGAAGAATTATACTTGCAACCTTAATTAATTTTTAACATTTAACAATTGATCCTGTTCACCCTTCAGGATGCGTGACTGTCAGAATAAGACATAAATGAATGCTGTATCATTAGCCAGCACACACTATTGTACCATATTCAGGGTTGCTTTTCCTGGATTCAGTAAGCCTTTCGATCCTTTGAGAATCCAATCTTGTTAAATCCCTGCTGCTGCTTGCAATGACTTTCAATTAATAAGGTCATTTTGTGGCCTGACATGGTAGTCCAGTCAAACTGATGTCTGTTGTGTGAGCCAAGCATTGTAATTTGTCTCTGAAAAGAGCTTTTGATTGTGCCAAAGGAGGAAATGCACTGATAAATTGTGACTTTTCAGAATACTGTCCCTAATTTTAGATGTTGGATTTTCTTAAATGATTTGCTGCAAGTATAAATGTGCAAAATGCTTGAATGACTTAGTGCATGCTGTTTAAAGTTGTGTGTTTGTATTAAGCACAAAGGGAAAGTCATATTAGCGGAAAAAGGAAAATAAATCTGAGAGCTGTAAGACAATCAGTTACAGCTATTTTTTCTACCTAAATGATTGCTGTGACTCCAAAGATTAGATCAAAATTTCATAGATAAATTATGCAGAAATGTATTTAAAACAGGGAGAGGTTCTAGGTCCTCTTTTTCTAAAATTAATTTTTATTGGAATATAGTTGCTTTGCAAGCTTGTGTTAGTTTTGGCTGTACAGCAAAGCGAATCAGTTATACGTATGTATATTTTCCCTCTTTTATGGATTTCCTTCCTATTTGGGTCACCAAATAGAACACTGAGCTCCCTGAGCTATACAGTAGGTTATTTTATACATAGTATCAAAAATATGTCTATGCCAATTCCAGTCTCTCAATTCATTCTACTGCCTTTAATTTTGTCATAAGATTTAGTTATGCCAAAATATATTTTGGTAAAGATACATCATACTTGTGTAAGTTTTTTCATTACAGTTCACTGAGTTATATAATGGTAGTTGAATAAAAGTGAAAGGCAAAGAAGTTAGAAATTCTAAAAAGAAACAAGAGGTGATATTTTATTCATCTCAGTTTTACAATAAAAAGAAAATGAGGTGCTATTCTAAAAAGCACCATCAATATTTAATATTCTAATTTAATAGAGTTTCACAATGCAGTTCCTTAAGCAGGTTATAAGCATGGTAAGGAAGAGAGAAAAGGAAAGAAAATATAAATGTGGCTTTAGTGTGTGTGTGTGTGTGTGTGTGTGTGGAGGGGGTGCTCAAATTGTAGAGATTGACTCAGACAAATTAAGGAGTCAGGGAACAAAACTGTGGAAGCACATTCTTAGAATTAAAGAGAATGAATGAAGAGGGGGTGGATAAATGAAGAGACAGCAAGGCAGGGAGATAATTAGGAGACAGAGACTCCAGAGGTTCCCAAAGTGTTAGGTAAATTACTCTTGTCAACCGTCTCCCTGAGGCTGGGGCTTCAGGGTGTCATTACTTCCTACTTCTTATCAACACTGCTATTAAACACTCTCGGATTTTATTTGCTCTTCAGCTCAAGGAGTTCCCCAGGTGAAAGGTTTTTGTATGACCTCTAGGGGTGTGACCACATCAATTTTCACAGAATGACAGCCTCGTCTGTTCAGATCGGAAATTCCTACTCCTGCTCTCATTTTGCATTCTTCTTTTCCACTTGCTGAAAATTAAAGATTTCCTCTCCCTCCTTTCTCTCTGCATTGCAAAAGGAGTCCTGTAGAAAGGGTAATACGGGTTGCAATAGGAAATATCTTGACTTGTTACTGCCAGAAATCTATGAAGCACAGTAAAAACATTTTTTTTCTCCCTTTTATTTAAAACCACTTTCATGGAGAATACATTTTAAGTGAAAAAATTAAGCTGTGTTTGTTAAAAGGCAGGTGTAACATTGTCTTCTTATATTTTAAACTTTGAAAATTACTTCTATTATTTCTTTTATAAATACAACATAGTAAGGTATAACTAAAAATGAATGATTCAATAATTGGAGGATGGTGACATTGTGAATTGAATAGGCAATGTTTATTTTACAAATATACTATCTATTTTTTATTAGTTTTTTTGGAAAATGCTTTGCTTGTACTTAGTATATTTCACAATAGTATTGTATTCTAGACTCTAGACAAATCAGACTTCCAGACCAATTTACTCCTCCTGTTGAACTACTTTCTGAAAACCTAAAAAAAAATATTTCTCTTTAAACATTCATTCTGATTTAATCATTCCTATAAAATCAGGGTATTTCTTCAGAGAGCTTAAGTCCAGTCTGCCACTACTTGGTATAATTTAATTTTATGTTTTGCATTTAAAATGATTTTCTGTTTTAAAAAATAATAGATTGAATCATATGAAATTGACATTTCTGAAAAATAAATTTTTTTAAAATGTCAATATCATATGGACCATTTGTTTAGACAGTTATGTTGTGTGCTACATTCAGCCATTCTAGAGACAACAGTTATCCTTAAATACATACAGTCTTAAAAATTACAATATGTTTTCAGTCAACTAATATTTGTATTTATGTGATTTCATACATTGCCCAACTACCTGTGAACAATTTGCTACCATCTAGTTGTGAAATATTTGATTTTAGAAAAATTCTCAAGGATAGCATTTGGAGAAAGGCAATGGAATTTTGTTTTGTATCTGGAAACTATTTTTTTTACTCTTGCTCTTTTCCTTATGACATTGTCTATTACTTGATATATTCAGTAATTACTTCAAAATAGATCCTTAGAACTTACATAATTTACAAGTTTATTTCAGGATTCTATTATATACCTTCCCTTACACCATTAGTGTTTGTATAGGCAGAGCAGATTGATAACTCTGTGCTAATATAAATCCAAATGAATTATTATTTTACAGAATATTCCTTATGACTTCTTAAATCTTGCTAATATATACCTGAGAGACATTTAGATTTATCTGAGACGTGATTCAAACAAAACCAAATGGAAACAAGTTGTTTATTAAATGTCTATTAAAATGGTGCTTTAGATATTGGCTATAAAGTTGGGACAGATGAATCAAATGCTTTTGAAACTACATCTGGAGACAAATAAACAAGCATCAGTCACTAAAACATTGTTGTAGTGTCAACAAAAGCCAGAATTGGAAGGTGGATGATTTAATTTCTCATAATTTTCCCTATCCAAATAGTAGATAGTGGTCTTCAAATGTAAAATCACAAAAGACAACAAAATGGATTTTGATAGTCTATCTGACTGCTCTATTTGAAACTTCAGATTTTCTAGTTTCCTACATTCAGTTTATCATGTGACTGACAGCCATTGGTACACTACTCAAATGAATGATTGCGAGCCAACCATCTGGGAGACAATAGGTACAACTGACCTTTAGTAAGAGGAACAAAAGGAACAGATTTTTCTGGGTGGTTTCTATTAATTTTAGCACCATCTTCTCTCTCATTTGAAATGTTAAATGTGTATGAATTGATAGAAAGTGTACCTTAAGGCATTTCATATTTTTGTTTCCATTGTTTAACAACATTTTTCCTTAGTTTAAAAGACAAAGTGATAATAATAAGCAAGAGAGTACATTAAATGAATAAAAAGAGCAAGACAGTACATTAAATGAAAATTAATTTACTTTTTAAAAACATCATCAAAATTGGCTATACCAACGCAATCAAGTCAGACCTGACTGAAAAGATGTACTCAGTTTTTTTTTATTGTAACCCAAAATATGTATTGACACTATACATCTAATACTACATGATTATATAAACAATATGTGTATGTGATACAACTGATGCTATAAACTTAGAATTTTCTTCCTGGTTCTGACATTGGCCCATTCTCTTAAAATGCTCTCATATAATTTGGTGTAGATGGAGATAGTGAATAGAAAAATGTGCTTCTTTTTCTAACATGGACAATGAATAAGGATTCAGTTAAGTAAAATACACTGTGATTGTGTGTGTGCGCGCGCACACATTTACTATATTTTCCAACAAAGTTTTGTAAGACAGATGACAGCATCACATCTATAGTCCTGTGACCCTGTATCATTTTACTATAGTTGTTATTTTGTTTTAGAGAATCCCAAGTAAACTTAGAGCCTTCAAGTCTAGGTAACACAAGTAGGTTCTAATGCTCCTGCCAGTTTTGGTCCCTCCTGGTGGCTATTGGTTGTGTTGAGGATTCTCAAAGACGGTTCCTCAGGATTCTGTGTGTCAATTGCTTGGAAATAGGTGCTATGTGTGTGAGATTAGTAGTACCCTTACAGCTCATTTGGTATTTCGGACCTAACACTTTTTCTTTTTCTTTTCTTTTTTTTTAACATCTGAGGAAAGGGTGGGAAAGATGAATGTCGTTTATTGAATATGTACTATGTTCCAGATCAGGCACTCTGCTAAGCATATTATTGCTTTTATTCCATTTACTCCTGATAGAAACTTCATGGTGGAATTATCTCCACTTTATAGAGGAGGCAATTGAGTCTTATAGAGGTTAAGTTATGTACCTAGAACACAAAGTCAAGTCAGGACTTACATTCAGCAAAGTAACTCCAGATCTCACACTCAGAATCATTTCACTGTGCTACCGTTACTTTCCCAGGGCAACCTGCTAGATTTAGAATGCTATTTTTGGATTAGGATCTATTAGGGTTTTTTTTCCCCATGTTAATTTTTAGTTATCATGAAGGATTTATAGATAAAATATGAAGGGATACTTATGTTTTTCATTAGAAGTATAATTCCCTAAAAAAGAGACATAATTTTTCCCACTGAAAAGGACTTAAAAAATCCAACCCTTGAGGATAAAAATCCTCAAGCCCTCCCTTCACTATCACTGTTAAAAATCTGTCTAGCCTATGATTAAACAACTGTACTAACTCCAAACCTACCAAATTAAAAAAAAAATTGTATTTTATACACCTGTGTGTGCTTCTTTCTGCTGAGTTGTTTCAATCATGTCTGACTCTGTGTGACCCTTTGGACTGTAGCCTGTCAGGCTCCTCTGTCTCTGGAATTCACCAGGCAAGAATACTGGAGTGGATTGCCTTGCCCTCCTGCAGGGGACCGTCTCTACTCAGGGATCAAAACCAAGTCCCTTATGTCACCTGCATTGGCAGGCGGGTTTTTACCACTTGTGCCACCTGGGAAGCCCTTTATATACCTATACATTTTATTATTTTCAATTAAAGCCATTTGTTGTATTAGTTCTGCTAGTTACTTCTGATTCCTACAGATATGTAAATATATTATGTCAAAAATACTCAGAGATGCTGTTTCATGGAAAGAGCTTTACTTGGAGTATCAGCTAACTTCTATCCTAATTTTACTACTTCTCAATTCTGAAACCTGTAAGTAGATTACACACCTAACGTAAAATTCTAATTTCTAAGAGATATTTAATATGTACAATCACTACTCCAGTGTGTTCAATTCAGTAAATGTTCTTCGTGGTCTTTTGTGTGATAGGTATTGTAGACGGCTGTGAAAAGAGAAAGAATAAACTGGAATCTTTGTTGATGTGGAAACAAATATCTATTTATCTATCTGGTTGATACAGTTTTATTATTTATTACTATTTAACGTGATAAAGATGTTTACAATGGTAAGGGGACATGGAGAAAGAAAATCTTAAATACATTTCTGGTCTTTGTGTAAGAATAAATGCATACGTACTTTAAGAACAAAGTTGCAGAAAGACAAATAAAATGTTATAATTATTATCATTACCCTGTATATGCTTCTTAGTCTCTTAGCCCCAGAAAACAGCAGAAATTCAACAGATCTTAAAAACAAGAGATTAATTATTTTAAGAACTTGGAGGTGATTTTAGTAAGAGTCACAATTATCATAATTAGAAAAGGCAGAAGAACCAGAGATCAAATTGCCAACATCCGCTAGATCACCAAAAAAGCAAGAGAGTTCCAGAAAAACATCTATTTCTGCTTTATTGACTATGCCAAAGCCTTTGACTGTGTGGATCACAATAAACTGTGGAAAATTCTGAAAGAGATGGGAATACCAGACCACCTGATGTGCTTCTTGAGAAATCTGTATGCAGGTCAGGAAGCAACAGTTAGAACTGAACATGGAACAACAGACTGGTTCCAAATAGGAAAAGGAGTACATCAAGGCTGTATATTGTCACCCTGCTTATTTAACTTATATGCAGAGTACATCATGAGAAACGCTGGGCTGGAGGAAGCACAAGCTGGGATCAATATTGCTGGGAGAAATATCAATAACCTAAGACATGCAGATGACACCACCCTTATGGCAGAAAGTGAAGAAGAACTAAAGAGCCTCTTGATGAAAGTGAAAGAGGAGAGTGAAAAAGTTGGCTTAAAACTCAACATTCAGTAAACGAAGATCATGGCATCCGGTCCCATCACTGCATGGCAATTACATGGGGAAACAGTGGAAACAGTGGCTGACTTTATTTTCTGGGCTCCAAAATCACTGCAGATGGTGATTGCAGCCTTGAAATTAAGAGACTTACTCCTTGGAAGGAAAGTTATGACCAAACTAGACAGCATATTAGAAAGCAGAGACATTACTTTGCCAACAAAGGTCCGTCTAGTCAAGGCTATGGTTTTTCCAGTAGTCATGTATGAATGTGAGAGTTGGACTATAAAGAAGGCTCAGCACTGAAGAATTGATGCTTTTGAACTGTGGTGTTGGAGAAGACTCTTGAAAATCCCTTGAACAGCAAGGAGATCAAACCAATCCATCCTAAAGGAGATCAGTCTTGGGTGTTCATTGGAAGGACTGATGTTGAAGCTGAAACTACAATACTTTGGTCACCTGATGTGAGGAGCTGTCTCATTGGGAAAGACCCAGATGCTGGGAAAGATTGAGGGCAGGAGGAGAAGGGGATGACAGAGGGTGAGATAGTTGGATGGCATCACCGACTCAATGGACATGGGTTTGGGTGGACTGTGGGAGTTGGTGATGGACAGGGAGGCCTGGCGTGCTGCAGTTCATGGGGTTGCAAAGAGTTGGACACGACTGAGCTGAACTGAAAGTGATTACTTGTGCCTGATAAAAATGTGGGGCTTTGGTGACTGCAATAGAGCCATCACTCTAGACTGAAAAATTCATGCCTTCTAGAAAGTGGCACTTTTAATATCTTGATACCAAATTGTTTCTCTGTTATATGAAACAAACAACACATAAATGAAACAGAAAATAAACTTTTAATGGAGAAATTTGTACAAATTCTGTTATTCCCTGAAAACACATTTAAGTGCAAAGTGGGAACCAAGAGTAATACTCTGAATCTCTGGGTGAAAGGGACTTCCGAAGGTCAGAAGTAATATTTACTGTTGGGGTTTGAGGGCAACCTAGTGTCAAATGTATTTGATTTTCTTGAACCAAAACTTTGATGTTTGTATAGAATGTATGAATTTTGCTTGTATACAACTCTGCATTTCCACAGTGTTAATTCCTGTTTAAACCAACACCTATTTGTCATGATATCTAGCAAGTGTTTCTGCAGCCTAGAATTAAAATAGACAGATCTGAACACTTATTACAAAGTGATAGATTGATATTCATCAACTCATGTTTACTTAACTGAATCTCTATGGCAATATGTATGAGAAAGTATCCCATCTCTGGTGAGGAAACTTGGGCTATGAAGTCACATATGTGTTTTTTCATGCATTATCTTTAGGTTTGTTGTTATTCCATCGATAAGTTTTGTCCAACTCTTTGTGATCCCATGGATTACAGCACATCAGGCTCCTCTGTCCTTCACTCTGCCCTGGAGTTTGCTCAAACTCATGTCCATTGAGTCAGTGATCCCATTCAGCCATCTCACACTGTTGCCCTCTTCTCCTCCTACTTCAATCTTTCCCAGCATCTGGGTCTTTTCCAATGAGTCAGCTCTTTGCATCAGGTGGCCACAGCATTGGAGTTTCAGCTTTAACATCAGTCCTTCCAAAGAACACCCAGGACTGATCTCCTTTAGGATGGACTGGTTGGATCTCCTTGCAGTCCAAGGGACTCTCAAGAGTCTTCTCCACACCACAGTTCAAAAGCATCAATTCTTTGGTGCTCAGCCTTCTTTATAGTCCAACTCTCACATCCATACATGACTACTGGAAAAATCATAGCTTTGACTAGATGGACTTTGTCAGCAAAGTGATGTCTATCTTTTTAATATGCTACTTAAGTCTGTCATAGCTTTTCTTCAAAGGAGCAAGCATCATTTAATTTCATGGTGGCAGTCACTGTCTACAGTGATTTTGGAGCCCAGGAAAATAACATCTGCCACTGTTTCCTTTTTTCTCCATTTGTTAGCCATGAAGTGATGGGACTGGATGCCATGACCTTAGTTTGTTGAATGTTGAGTTTTAAGTCAGCTTTTTCACTCTCCTCTTTCACTAAGAAGCTCTTCAGTTCCCCCTTTTTTTCCCCTGCCTTTAGGGTGGTGTCATCTGCATATCTGAGGTTATTGATATTTATCCCAGGAATTTTGATTCCACCTTGTGCTTCATCCAGTCCAGCACTTTGCATGATGTACTCTCAACCATATAAAAATTTTTTTGAGCAGTGACATTGTGTATAGCTCTTGTAAGGTATAGGGGAACAACAGGGGGTAAGAAAATTGACATGGCCTCTTTATAGAATTTAATTCCAGTGGGAGGAATCTAAATTTAGATGATTAATAGGCATATCATTACAAGTTGTGCTATAAAGAAACAGAATATGAGCCATGAGAGAGCATAATAATAGGGGATCTGCTCTTAATTGGATGGTCATAGAAGGCCTTTATGAAAACTGGTACTTAATGTGAGATAGAAAGGAGCTTCCACTGTAGAATGGAAGGTAAAAATGGATTTGGCCAGTATAGGTTGTATAATGGGCAAAAGCGTTTGCAAAATTCCTAAGATGAGAAAAAAAAATATTGACATTGAGTAATTGGAAGATGGTTAGTATGGCTGGGAATCAGTGCAAGGAAGCAGGTTCTAGAGAGAAGTGTCTGGATCCAAGTGATACGGGGTCCTGTTAGCCATGATCAGGTATTGAGATTTTGCTGCCACAGGATGTATTGAAATCTATAAGTCCCCACAAAAATTGAACTCTTTACATCATTTGTGTGCTTTATACCATACCTTAGAAACTTGTAGTCTTTCATTCATTCTTTGATTCATTCATTTTCTGAGTGCCAATTTGAAATATCAAGAATCAAATAATTTATAAGATAAATCTCTCCTCATCCTGATTTCATAAACAAATGGGGATAGGCAGATTTCTAGAAAGGCAAATTATACATAATATAAATTTATATTAATAATAAAACTGAAAGTACAATAACATCTTGTTAAACAAAAGATTTAGGCCTTTGGTGATGGAAACCAGAGAGTTAGGAAAGAGTTTTTAGAAAATAAGTTGTATACCTGGATACTCTGAAGAACTAGTAGACATATACTGAATAAGTCAGGCATTTTAATCAGAGGGCCCAGGAGCAGGGAGTTGGTTCCATGGATGCATCTGTCATGTGCTAGGCAAGGAGGAGATGAGGCCCAAGAGATAGACTGGAAAAAAAATTACTAACATGTTTTAATACCATGCTCAATGTTTTAACAAGTAATCTATTAGACCAAAGTCATTTCAAGTGGGAATATGACTCAGTAAGGAGGTGGATTTCAGGATGACATTTTTAGGTTTTCAGAATAATTGCTCTGGCCTCTATCCCAGGCCACCATTTAGCTCCTGTCAGTCTCTATGCTGTTCTCTTCTTGTGTCTTTGGAAATTTTAGTGGCGTTCATTCTTTATCATGAATATCATCCTTATAATATCCCTAAGCAGTTAGAAACCTAAATTCATTATGGACACTTGATATATGCTAATTGGTTCTTGTAGTAGTTCCTTATGCTGCTGTAACAAGTTACCACAAACTTACATTAAAAAAATCATATTCTGACCGTTCTAAAGTTCAGAAGTCTAAAATCAAGGAGTTGGCAGGGCTGTGTTCTTTCTGGAAGCTTCAGGGGAGAATCACTTTCCTTGCCTTTATCAGTTTCTAGGGGCCACGTGCATACATTTGCTTGTGGCCCCTTCCTCTGTCTTCAGAACTCAGCACTCCTGCAGTTAGTTCTGTGGTCACAACTCCTTTTTCTGACTTTGATCACTTTTAATTACTTTGGCCCTCTCAAATATTCCAGGGTAACCACTCTATCTCAAGGTGCTTAACTTAAGCACATCTACAAAGTCACATTTCCAAAGTAAGGCAGTATATCTATAGGTTCCAGAAATCAGAATGTGGATATCTTTGGGAGCATTATTTAGCTGACTAGAGTTCTGCAAATGTCATTGCCAAATTGTGAGCTCTGAACTCTTTGAGTCCCCAAAACTTGACTGAACATTTTTATCTTCATAGCAAAGCGGGGAATGACAGAACTTTAGAGGTGCTGAGTAGGTGACAAAAAGCTGCGTGATTTCGCTTTACCTTTTTACCTGGTCGCGTTTTACTAAAGTGACATTGTCCCACTAAAGTGAACAAGGGAGACTTTGAAATTCTGCCATGTGCAGGACTCTGTGATGCTGAGATCCAGTAGAGCTTTCATTCCCATCTTTCTTCCTCAGAAGGGAGTCTGTCACTCTGCGGGAAGCCTCTTTGAAGCAGCCACAGCTTTGGAATTACTGAGTGCAGGGACTTCTCAAAGAAAACAGTGTTCTTTTCATTTCCTATCAACAAGGAGTTCAAGTTCAAAAGAATATGTTCTCTTTTCTTGCTTTTTCATATGTCTATTAATAGGACAGTGCCAAGGTTCTGACCAGGAGTTTATAGTAGATTCATGGGACTAATGAGAATGGAATTAGGTTACTAGATTTTTCATCTCTTTGTGCAGTTATGAAACAACACAATGGAGACATTAATGACCACTTGCCTATTAGCGAGATCTTACTCATGAGGACACCAAAAGGTTTTTAAAGACATGAAGTCACTGATCTTCACACACTAATTAGCAGGAATGTAAAAAAAAACAAAAAACAAAGAAAAAACTATGGCCTTATTTCAAAAAATGAAGGCTACATCTGTAGAAGTAACCAAATCAAGCAGCCTGAGGATTTAGTCCCTTTTTCATGTTCATATGAGTGATCATATAGTATCATGTCTGGAAAATATTTGCAAAATAGGGATTCACTGAGGAGTTCAGCCTAGTCATCAAGTCACTGTGGCATGACCTGTGAGAGCCCAGGTACCTGAGCAAAGCGGTTGATGTGTGTGAAATAAATGAAGGCTGCCAAACTTGCTGAGTTTTTAAAGAGTTAAGGCCCGAATCTAGGTAAGTGAATAAACAGCAAATATTTAGAAACAGTGAAGTGCTCTGGAGCATAGACATTTATCTCTTTATAAATATACCTGTTAAATACAGGTGGTTCTGAATATATATATATACATATATATAAGTTGGTTCTGGACTTACTAGTTAAAGATTGAGCGAGGGACAGAAGCTGAAGTGAATTTCTCAGGGTTTACTGGGAGGTGAGTCAACTTATTTCCAAGTCTGTAGTCATCTTGACACTGCCTTTTCCTAGTTAGCTTAACTTAAAATTTTACTACCAGCTTGTTAAAATTTGACCAATTGTCTTTATAATTTAGTGGGCTATTATTATCAATTTAAAGTGATGTCTATTGATTTAAGCCAGATTAGTGTTTAGAAATTTCAGATTTTGAGTGTCCATGGCAAATGTCCTTCAGTTCTCAGAATTTAATCATGCTCCTCATTGAGGAAATAAAGTCTAATAGTTCATTAGTTAAAAAAAAATGTTTCTGTTTTTATTTTTAACACTGTAATATGTTTGGAAATCAGAATGCTTTTTTCCACGGAAACAGTAAATGATGGCTAAAGTGACTGATTGATTACCTTTTTAAATTCATACTTGGCTTATCTATAAGCCTTCTGAGTTTCTTTGAGGTTTTTAATTAATGTTGAGATGAGGTAAGAGGTTTTGGTTTCTGGTGGAAGTGACAGTGGAGAGGGCCCTGGGATGTGGAGGGTTTACAAGTCAAGAGGGACCTGGAAATAATTTTCCATTCAATACTACTTTTATTTCTTTAAGTGTAACCCCTGAGAGTCCAACACAAGCTATGATAAGTGGGTTTACTCACCTTTGGTAGAAGTTTTGTAGGCTATGGGATGCTCTTGGCACTCTTAGTACATTTCTTTTTCCATAAACCATGCATATTATAAGGTAATGGGACTTGGGCATTCTACACTTTCCTAGAAGTATACTTTTATTACATCCTTTCTGGAGGGTATTTTGGACAATATATCAAGGTCTCAAAAATGTGTATAACTTTTGAAATAGAAATTCTTCTCCTAGGAATTTTGTCTAAGGAAATAATCACAGACACATGTAAAAGATTTATGATTAAAGATATTGGGTTTCCCTAGTGGCTCAGACGGTAAAGTGTCTGCCTGCAATGTGGGAGACCCAGGTTTCATCCCTGGGTCAGGAAGATCCCCTGGAGAAGGAAATGGCATCCCACTCTAGTACTCTTGCTTGGAAAATTCCATGGACAGAGGAGCCTTGTAGGCTACAGTCCATGGGGTTGCAAAGAGTCAGACACGACTGAGTGACTTCACTTCACTTCGGGTTGTTTTATTAATGATAGTGAAATTATGAACAGTAAAGAGGTTTAATCTGAACTGGTCAGTTGTATTGTATCCATCTGGATCCAATCAGGAGACAGAAACATACAGGGGAGGTTTACAATAGTATCATTAAACTCTTATAAAGAAAGTAACTAATACACACACACACACACACCCCTACACAGCTGACTAACATAACAAATACATTTGAAGAAAGGATGATTGAGCTTACTGGATAGTAGAGACAAGCTGGGCCATCACTGGGCCAGTAGGAAGCAGCCCTCTAGAATGCAGGCGAGGAATGGTAGAATTCAGCAAGTGGTAGCCGAAGTGCACAGAGAGGTGAGAATTCTTTGGGCTGAAGGAGAGCTGTGAGAGTTAGTAGAGGCTCAGTGAGAATCCCCTGGGGTGTGGGTGGGCTGCATAGAACTGCAGAGAGGACAGCAAGCGCGCAGGATCCTCAGGTTGCAGGCACGCTGCTCAGGGAACCATAGAGGAAATCAGGGTGCTGATGGGGGTGAGACACCTTTAGGGCAACAGCTGTCTGGGTCAGGTGAGCCACAGAGAGTTTATTTCTAGGGTAGGACTGTAAGGCTGCCAAAGACTCTTGCATTCTGGGGCAGCGGCTACAGCAGAACTCTACCCATCGTCTTCACAGCCATAATGCTGACACTTCTACTTTGTGCTACAACTGGAAGATAGTGAAGGGCCTCTTCCACCTGACTATTTCCCTCCAGCACTCTGTACAAAGAGAACTTACAGTCCTGCTTAATAGTCCTGTTCTATTAGCATAGAACAAATATCAAATGCTGAATTCCAAGGTAAGAGGTGATAAATTAATCAGTAGCATATACATGATGGTGAAGCATAAGATGGCATTCTGTAAAGTGAACATCCTGCAAACATATAGCATATATATAGTGTATTCCTTTGCAGCAGAGGTTTGCTTAAATCCAGTATAAGAATTTAGAGTTTCTTAGGGTTAGAATTTCTCACCTATAACACAACTCATTCTGTGTTCACTTTCTGACTCTGAGTCACGCTAAGGGAACTGGACTTTAAGTAGACAAATGCTACTGCTGTGAGTACTAACAGAAGTTGCCTTTGGTCTAGGAGTCTCTTGTCTTTTGCAAGCAACCATAAATACATGACAGACTCATGCATTAAGTTGCAGGTAAAGTAAAATTTCAGACCCACCTCTATTCTTGACTCACTTGAACTAATTAGCTAACTAAACTAACTAGGAAATTTTCTAGACTTGTCAGGTGCTTTTAAACAGATAAAATGAGGGAATAGCTTTAGGGACACTGCTTTAGCAATGTGGGTAAAGAAGTCTACTTTGAAGAGCCAACTCAAAGTTGAGACATGAATAATAATAAAGAAAATGTCACAGTAAAATTTCAGTGAAAAGAGTTATGTAATGGAAGGAGCAAATGCAAAGTTCCTGAGGTAGTATCAGGGTTGGCCTGTTAGAGGGACAGCTAGAAGGTCAATGTGATAGCAGTGAATGAGGGAGCCACAGGGTTGAAAAGAGGGAAGTAAACAGCAGGACAAAATACTTTAGTATCTGTAGGCCTTAGCAACGAAACAGAAACCAGGGAAAGGATGATCTGATTGTTTTACAAAGATTATTCTGCCTCTATAAACAGGTGGCTCACAAGGTAAAAATCTGCCTGCAATGTAGGAGACCCGGGTTTGATCCCAGGTCTGAAAGAGCCCCTGGAGAAGGGAATGGCTACCCATTCCAGTATTCTTGCCTGGAAAATCCCATGGACAGAAGATCCTGGCAGGCTGCAGTTCGTGGAGTCACAAAGAGTTTCAGACATGACTGAATGACTAAGCACTCAGTCACTCATAAACAGGTTGGAACAGAAGGATTAATGGTAGAGAGAGGAAACCATTAGGAGAGGACCAATATAAGAAGTTTGATGATTGTGGCTTGGATCAACATTCTAACTAAGAAAACAAACAAATAAAAAATCTAGTTAAAAAAAATCAGCATTTAAACATAATAATGAATAACTTTCCAATATAAGCTGTGACATGTCATGTCCAAAGAGAAACAAAAGCTTTCATCATGGAATGTTGAAAAGTGTTTGAATCCATGCTTAGAGATCAGAAGTGCTTTGTAAAAGATAATGAATCAGAAATTTCAGTCAAGAATTATTATGTTCATCCAGCATGGAAAATAGGTATTAAATATCTTTAAGAGCCTACATGTTTGTAGAAAATCTCAATGGGACTTGCTACCTTAGGACCAGATAAAGAAAAACTATTACAACTGATAGTACAGAAACACAAAAGATCAGAAGAAATCTTTGGGGGTGATCAAAACCATCTCAAGAAAAAGAAATACAAAAAGGCAAATGGTTGTCTTAGGAGGCCTTGTAAGGCCTAGTTGAGAAAAAAAGAGAAGCCAAAGGAAACGGAGAAAAAGAAAGATATGCACATCTGAATGCAGAGTTCGAGAGAATAGCAAGGAGAGATAAGAAAGCCTTTTTAAGTGAACAATGCAAAGAAATAGAGGAAAGCAATAGAATGGGAAAGACTAGAGACCTCTTCAAGAAAATCAGTGATATCAAGGGAATATTTCATGCAAAGATGGGCACAATAAAGGGCAGAAATGATGTGGACCTAACAGAAGAAGAAGATATTAAGAAGAGGTGGCAAGAATACACAGAAGAATTATACAAAAAATATCTTAATAACACAGATAACCATGATAGTGTGATCACTCACCTAGACCCAGACATCTGGAGTGTGAAGTCAAGTGGGCCTTAGGAAGGAAGCATCATTATGAACAAAGCTAGTGGAGGTGATAGAATTCCAATGAACTATTTCAAATCCTAAAAGATGATACTCTTAAAGTGCTGCACTCAATATGCCAGCAAATTTGGAAAACTCAGCAGTGGCCACAGAATTGGAAAAGGTCAGTTTTCATTCCAATCCCAAAGAAAGGCAATGCCAAAGAATGTTCAGACTACCGCACAATTGCGCTCATCTCACATGCTGGCAAAGTAATGCTCAAAACCCTTCAAGCTAGGAGGCTTCAACAGTATGTGAACCAAGAACATCCAGGTATACAAGCTGGATTTAGAAAAGGCAGAGGAACCAGAGATCAAACAGCCAACAACTGCTGGGTCATAGAAAAAGCAAGACGATTCCAGAAAAACATGCTACTTCTGCTTCACTGACTATTCTAAAGCCTTTGACTGTGTAGATCACAACAAACTGTGGAAAATTCTTAAAGAGATGGGAATACCAGGCCACCTAACCTGCTTCCTGTGAAATCTGTATCCAGGTCAAGAGGCAACAGTTAGAACTGGACATGGAACAACAGACTGGTTCCAGATTGAGAAAGGAGTACATCAAGGCTGTGTTTTGTAACCCTGCTTATTTAACTTCTATGCAGAGTACATCATGTGAAATTCTGGACTGGATGAAGCACAAGCTGGAATCAAGATTGCTGGGAGAAATATCAACAACCTCAGATATGCAAATGATACCACCCTTATGGCAGAAAGTGAAGAAGAACTAAAGATCCTCTTGATGAAAGTAAAAGAGGAGAGTGAAAAAGGTGGCTTAATACTCAATATTCAGAAAACTAAGATCATGGCATCTGATCCCACCACTTCATGGCAAGTAGGTAGGGGAAACAATGGAAACAGTGAGAGAGTTTGTTTTTTAGGTCTCCAAAATCACTGCAGATGATGGCTGCAGGCATGAAATTAAAAGATGCTTGCTCCTTGGAAGAAAATCTATGACCAGCCTTGACAGCATATTAAAATACAGAGACATTCCATTGCTGACAAAGGTCCATCTAGTCAAAGCTATGATTTTTCTAGTAGTCATGTATGGATGTGAGAGTTGGAATATAAAGAAAGCTGAGTGCCAAAGAACTGATGCTTTTGAACTGTGGTATTGGTAAAAACTCTTGAGAGTCCCGTGTACAGCAAGGAGATCCAACCAGTCCTTCCTAAAGGAAATCAATCCTGAATATTCATTGGCGGGTCTGAAGCTGAAGCTCCAATACTTTGGCCACCTGATTCAAAGAACTGACTCATTTGAAAAGGCCCTGATTCTGGGAAAGATTGAAGGCGGTGGGAGAAGGGATGACAGAGAATGAGATGGTTGAATGGCATCACCAACTCAATGGACATGAGTTTGAGTAGGCTCCAGGAGTTGGTGATGGATTGGGAAGCCTGGTGTGCTGCAATCCATGGGGTCATAGAGTCGGACATGACTGACTGACTGAACTGAAAATTCAGTCCTAGGCCTGATATTCCCCTTATAAGATGGAGAACCAAACATTTTTAATAACTCTTGCTTTTTTGTTGCAACTCTTAATTATGATTGTATAGATAAATGCCAAGTGTGCACTTCAGGGTGTGTAGTTATTTGAAGACCATGCTAATCAGAGGTGCATATTCTCTGTTCTGTTCTCTGTGGCTCTAGGTGCTAGGGTGAATTTTTTAGCCAATCATATAAGAAAATAAAATGACTTTTCTCTCTGAAGGGTTCATTGCCATTCCATAAAAGCATTTTTAATATATAATTGTTCTCTTTCATGACAAATGTTTTCACCACAGAGATAATCACCTTGACTTATAAGGAAGGTATGACCATAAGAATAAGAATTTGTCATTTAAACATTTCATAGTCACTGTGTGTCGCACTGCTTGTTTTCTGAAAGAATAAAGCAAAATAACAGGTTTTACATTCATTAAAAATAACATGTTTTTAATAAAGGGAGATGAAATGTTGCACTTGTTTTAACTTTAAAACTTACTTTAACAATTGATACTTCTAAAGTCAGTATTTTATCTAGCATCACATTTTAGTTTTTTTTCACATTAATCTTTCTTCCAACTATCTGGTACTCTTTGATTTATAAACTTTAAAAAAGATTATAAATCAGGAAAGGGTCAAATCACAAGGGCTATGAAAGAAAGTACTGATCTGAAATATATTTATGAAAGCCCCCCAAAAAAAAGTTAAAAACAAGATTGTAATTTATAGCTGCCCTGAGGCAGCGATAACTAATACACTGAAAATTTACCCATTTTATGCATCTATTTTGCTTGTTTTACTACTTTGCTTTTCATAAAAAACACATTTATTTCAGCAACCGTCACTTCTTTTGGCATTTATGTGATCTCTGAGCTATGTGTGAAAATACACATATTTCTACTTTACAATTTTTATTGAAAAATTATTTCTTTTACAAATTTATATCAATGCTTTTTTGTTCTACACTAGAATTATTTTCATTGTTCTTTTTTTTCTATCAGTTACTTCAGAAAGTCAGTGTTACCGATTATTTTAACATCTGCTTTAAATCTTTTTTTCAATTGCCATTTGAATAATGTTTTATCATTAAAGAGGAAGAAGTGGAAATTTTCAGAATCACAGGTCATACCAATTATTTAATAAGAATAACACTGTGGTTTACACTTAAATCACACTGCCCTCATAAACACTGCATGCGATTCACAGCTAAATGAGTTTTCATATTGTCCCTGGGAGTCAGTGGAATAGTGTGAACAAATGATTATTTTCATATATATGATAGTAGCATACGCTTGAGCATAGTAAACAGATGCAGGTGGCATCTCAGTACTTGCTTCCCAAAAGAATAGGCATGAAGATGCTGAGGCTTGGATTTCATATTTTATTGAATAAAACTTTAGATAATAAGGCAAGGACCTGGTAGTGGGATGTGGCTGTCTGAATCCTGCTTTATGATGGTGCCCTGATGCAGGCCTGGTCCTTTAGGACCTTACTTCCTCTTGAGTGCTGTAATTGATTCAATAATTTATAAGTAATTGATTCAGTGATTTATAAGCAACCATTCAATTTACTGTTCTGTCTACCAGATACCTCTCAGTCTTCCTTTGTGACATAGTCCTTGTTACAATTTGAGAACTGCAGAGGTTACTAGGAGTGTCTGAAGAGATCTAGGTTTGGGGTAAGGGAGAGAACCTAACTACACATCCTAGGCTACTATGCTTTAAACTTCGTTAGAAACCAAGACTGAAAACATTAAGATGAGTTCTTGATTGGGGAGACAGGTAGGCTGGTGAGGTGGCAAGAACACCAAAGCCTGTTGCTAACAGTAACAATATCAGAGTAAGCTATAGATTAAAAAATCCTGATTCAATAAGGCCTTTGTGGTGGACCAAATGCAACCACCCCAAGCTCTACTCAACTCTGAAGGGAGTGGTATTGAAAAGAAATTAACATAAAAAGGGTTTGTTATTGTTCATGCCCTATAACAATACCTGTAAAGTAATCTTCTATCCTTATCCCACATGAGTCAAGTTATCTTGACTCTGTTATCTTGAGTCTGTTATCTACAATGAGTGATTTGATTCTAGAAATTGTGTTTTTAAAACACTTTTCAGATAGTGTCATCACCTAGACTAGGAAGCTCTGATTCATCCAAAGTTTGCCACATATGCACAAAGAAGTTGGCTCTAAAATCCTTCAGTTCAGTTCAGTACCCCTAGTCATGTCCAACTCTTTGCTACCCCTTGAAGCATGCCAGGCTTCCCTGTCCATCACCAACTCCTGGAGCTTGCTCAAACTCAAGTCCATCGAGTCAGTGATCCTTATGTATTACAATTGTGGTGTAACATTGGATTATCTGTGTTTAGAAGTAAGAACATACATTTTTAGTTAAATGTAAAACTGAAGTAGGAGGGAAGCGGGCACAACCTTTAAAAGAAAGACATAGCCATAGGACATGACAAAAACTAGTTAGAGCCAATGAGGTCCAAGATGGCAGATGTGGCATCCAGTAGACCTTGAGCTTCATCATATGCTCTTTGTAATATATTAGCATGCTAAATGAAACACTCATCAGCACTATGACAGTTCTGAGGCTAAGCATAAAAGGTCAAAAAGTGGGTGGTGACTCAATTCCTGGAAACCATGCCCCTCCCCCCAAATAATTGGAATAATCCTCTCATTCATTAGCCTATGAAATTACTCAGTCCATAAAAACTAACCATGCTGTATTTTGAGACTCCCTCTCACCTTCCGAGATAGCTCACACTCTGTGGAGTATGTTTCTCTTTACATATTACTTTGTCTCCAAATTGTTTCACAAAGAAGAAAGAACCTTAAATCCACCAGCAACAGAACCATTGTAAAAGTTTGATAAACATGTGCTTTTTGACCCATACAACAAACCTATTTCAGAATAGGTGTGGATTTATAAAAAAGTTGTGAAGGTAACAGAGTTCAGATAAACACATGGCCAGTTTCTCTTCTCATTAAAATGTTATGACACATTTTCCCAGTGAATGAAACAGTAGTTTTACATTATCCTAAAGTCCATATCTTATTCAGATTTCCTTAGCTATTACCTAGTTCGGTTCCAATATAATCCCATCCAGGATATTGCATTACATGCGTTTCCTTAGGTCCCACTTGACTTTGACAGTTTCTCTGACATTCCTCAATTTTGATGCCTTTGATAGTTTTGGTGAGTACCGGTCAGATATTTTGTAGAATGTCTCTGAATTGGGATTTGTCTGATGTGTTTTTCATGATTAGACTTGGGTTATGGGTTTTTGGGAGTAGGAACCACAGAGCTTAAATACCATTCTTGTCACATCACATCAAAGATAAATACTACCAACATGATTTATGACTGTTGATGTTGGTCCTTTATCACCAAGGCTGAAGTAGTGCTTGTCAGGATTCACTACTGTAAAGTTACACTTTTTTTGCTCCATGTACTCTTTGGAAGGATTTCACTATTGTGCAACACAAACTTACATATTGGAGAGTTATGCTCCACCTCCTTGAAAATGAATTATCTACATTAATTATGTAGTATTCTTCTGCAAGGCAGATTTGTTTGCCCTCTAGTTACATAGTCAGTCTCCTATCTGTATCAGTATAGATTCTAATTATTTTATACTTCAAGTTGAGTTATAATCCAATGCCACTTTTTTGATCACGTTGTTCCAGCTTTGACAGTAGTAAGCTTTTTAAAGTGGTCCTGTGTCTCTTGACATACCCCCAATCACTGTGGGTTTTTTCCAGAGTACTTTCTGGCATTATAAGGTGCACCATGCTCATCTTATATGTTTCCTGCCCCAGCAGAAAAATAAGCCATTTTTCCAAGAAGCCTTAATTCCTGTGTCAGAGGATAATATTAGAAATAAAGATGAGTGCTAGGTATGATTGTTCCCAGCAGTGTTAGCTGCTCAGTCATGCCTGACTGTTTGCAGCCCCATGGACTATAGCCTGCCAGGCTCCTCTGTCCATGGAATTCTCCAGACAAGAATACTGGTGTGGGCTGCCATTTCCTTCTCTAGGCAATCTTCCCGACTCAGGAATCAAACCTGTGTCTCCTGCATTGCAGGCAGGTTCTTTACGGTCTGGGTCACCAGGGAAGCCCAAATATAATGTAAGTGCTATGTAAATAGTTGAAGATGAGTGGTAATTCAAGTTTTGATTGTTACTACTGGGGTGCCATTATTTATTTCTAGGCCCTCTCAGCTGGCAGATCAAAGAAATATATTTGCATTTTTAATTGGGTATATATATATATATATATATATATATATACACATACCTTTAAATATTAAGATATTTATTAAATATTAAGGTACACACATACCTATAGCTATTAAGCTAAACTTGATTCTGTGTTGGTGTTCCCTTTACCACAAGAATCATTCTGGCCTCTTCCCTAGCTTTGCTGTAACAGTGAATGTCAACAGTGTGAAACTCAGTTCCCATCATGCATTATTCATTTGCTTAATTATTTAATTATAGTATAAATTTGTAGTGATTTCAGAATTGTTTACTCATACCCTTTTGGTAAACAACTTTATCAGTTATAGCACAATGTTTATGTGTAGTTCCTTTTGCCTTTAGTCTTACAGAAACCACGCATTTCTGAAGTTATTTAGCTTAGCCTACTTGTTTCTCTAGATTGTTTCATGTATTTGTACTATAGTTAGGTTTTTGTGTCACAGCCTATATTTCATCCTGGGGTCCTCAGCTTCCTAATTATTTTCATCTTTAAGGCTCATTCTTAAATAAGAGTGTTAAGTTTTAATTGTTTTGACAAAAACATAGTTTATATATCTACTATTTAAGTATCACATAAAAATAACAACCCTAAAAAATTCCTTGTACCTTGTCTGTCTCACCCTCCAGATCTCTCCTATCCCTAAACCTTTGGCAAACACAGATCTATTTACTGGGTTTCCCTGGTGGCTCCATCAATAAAGAATCCGCCTGCAATGCAGGCTACCTGGGTTCTATCCCTGGGTTGGGAAGAACCCCTGGAAGAGGGCATGGTAACCCACTCCAGTATTCTTGCCTGGAGAATCCTCATGGACAGAGGAGCCTGGCTACAATCTAGTTATTGTCTCCATAATTACTTTTTGCAAATACCATATAAGTGAAATCATGTAGTATGTAGCCTTACTTCACTTTTCAGTAAGTAATGGAGATTCATGTGTCTTTATATGGCTTGAGAGTTCATGCCTTCTTATTGCTGAATAGTATTACATTTTATAAATATGCAACATTTCATATATCTATGTACTTCATTGTTTCCTGTTTTTGGTGGTTATGAGTAAAGGTCCTGTAAGTGTTCATGTGTAGGTTTTTGACTGAACTTAAGTTTTCAAGTCATCTGGGTATATACCTTGGAATGTGTATGCTAGATCATATGGCAAGACTATAGTTACTTTTGTAAGAACTGCCAAACTGTCTGCCTAAGTGACAGAACATTTTGCATTCTCACCTAGCACTGAAAGTTAACATCTATTGTTATTGTTAGGTTTGAGGATTTTGGATATTCTAGTAGGTATGTTGTGGTATTTCATGGTATTTTTATGCAGCCTTTTCCTAATGACAAATGATCAGTTCAGTTCACTCACTCAGTCGTGTCCAACTCTTTGTGACTGCAGCACACCAGGCTTCCCTGTCCATCACCAACTCTCAGAGCTTGCTCAAACTCATGTCCATCGAGTCGGTGATGTCATTCAACTATCTCATCCTCTGTCGTCCCCTTCTCCTCCTGCCTTCAATCTTTCCCAGCATCGGGGTCTTTTCTAATGAGTCAGTTCTTCACATCAGGTGGCCAAAATATTGGAGCTTCAGCTTTAGCATCAGTCCTTCCAATGAATATTCAGGACTGATTTCCTTTAGGATGGACTGGTTGGATCTCCTTGCAGTCCAAGGGACTCTCAAGAGTCTTCTCCAACACCACAGTTCAAAAGCATCAATACCTTGGCACTTAGGTTTGAAAAATGATATTATGTATATTTTCATCTGTTGATTATTTCTATATATTCTTTGGTGTCATGTCTGTGTTCTTATCTTTTGCCTATTTTTTAAAATGGGCTGCTTTAAGTGTTCTTGTGTATTTTAGATACAAATTCATTATCACACATGTATTATGCAACATTTTCTCCCAGTCTGTGACTTATCTTTACATTCTCTTATCAATGATTTTCACAGAGATTTTAAATTTAAAAAAGTCCAAACTATCAATATTTTCATTCACTGATTGTGTTTTTGGTATTGTATCTAAAAACACTTTTACCAAGGTCACATAGATTTCTCCTGTTTTCTTCTAAAATTTCGATACTTTTGCATTTTATATTTGTATATAATAAGTTCAGAAACATTCCCCCCCTCTTCTGTGTTTTGGAAGATTTTGAGAAGGACTGGTGTTAATTCTTTTTCACATGTCTGAAGACATTGTGTCCTGAGCTTTTGTTGGAGTTTTTTAAAATTACTGATTCAATTTCTTACTGGGAATCACTGTATTTGGATTTTTTAGTTCTTCATGATTCAGTCTTGGTAGGTTGTATATTTCTAGGAATTTATCTATTCCTTCTATGTTGTTCAATTTGTTGGTGTATAGGAATTTATCTATTCCTTCTATGTTGTTCAATTTGTTGGTGTATAATTTTCTCATGATTCTTTGTATTTCTCTGGTATCAGTTGTCACTTCTCTTTTATTCCTGATTTATTCGAGTCTTATTTTTTTTCTTGATTTCCTTTAGGATTTACTGGTTTGATCTCCTTGCTGCCCAAGAGACTCTGAAGAGCCTTTTCCAGCACCACAATACAAAAGCATTGATTCTTTGGCATTCAGCCTTCTTTATGGTCCAACTATCACATCTGTACATGACTAATGGAAAAACCATAGCTTTGACTATGTGGACCTTTGTTGGCAAAGGGATGTCTCTGCTTTTTCCATATGCTGTCTAGGTTTGTCATAGCTTTTCTTCCAAGGAACAGTTAGGTCTGACTCTTTGCAACCCCATGGTCTGTCCATGGAATTCTCCAGGCAGGAATACTGGAGTGAGTTGCCATTCCTTCTCCAGGGGATCTTCCCAACCCAGGGATTGAACCCAGGTCTCCTGCATTGCAGGCAGATTCTTTACCATCTGATCTACTAGGGAATCCCACCAAAGAACAAGTGTCTTTTAATTTCATGACTGCAGTCTCTGTCTGCAGTGATTTTGGAGCCCAAGAAAATAAAATCTGCCACTGTTTCCACTTTTCCCCCATCTATTTTCCATGAGGTGAAGGAACCAGATGGCATTATCTTAGATTTTTGAATGTTATTGTAAGCAAGGTTTATCACTCTCCTCTTTCACCCTCATCAAGAGGCTTTTCTTTTTTCCCCAAGAGGTTTTTTTGTTCCTCTCGGCTTTGTGCCTTTAGAGTGGTATCATCAGCATACGTACTCTGCACAGACATTAATTAAGCAGGGTGACACAATATACAACCTTGAAGTACTCCTTTCCCAATTTTGAATCACTCTCTTGTTCCATGTCCATTTCTAACTGTTGCTTCTTGTCTTGCATATAGGTTTCTCAGAAGATAGATAAGGTGGTCTGGTATTCCTATCTCTTTAAGGAATTTTCCACAGTTTGCTGTGATCCACACAGTCAAAGGCTTTATCATAGTCAGTGAAGCAGAAGTAGATTTTTTTTTTAATTCCCTTGCTTTTCCTATGATCCAACAGATATTGATAATTTGATCTCTGTTTCCTCAGATTTTTCTAAATCTAGCTTGTATGTTTGGAAATACTTGGTTCATGTACTGTTGAAGCCTAGCTTGAAAGATTTTCAGCGTTACCTTGCTTGCATGTGAATGAGCGTGATTGTATGGTAGTCTGAACATTTTTTGGCATTGCCTTTCTTTGGGATTGGGATGAAACCTGACCTTTTCCAGTCCTGTGGCCACTGCCGAGTTTTCTAAATTTGCTGGCACATTGAGTGAAGCACTTTAACAGCATCATCTTTTAGGATCTGAAATAGCTCAGTGGAATCCCATCACTTCTGCTAGCTTTGTTCCTACCAATGCTTCCTAAGGCCCATGTGGCTTCCCATTTTAGGATGTCTGGTTCTAGGTAAGTGACCACACTGCTGTGGTTATCCGGGTCATTAAGACCTTTTTTGTATAGTTCTTCTGTATATATTCTCACCACCCCTTCTTAATGTCTTCTGCTTCTGGTTAGATGTTCATGAATGTATTCTCCCTTGCACCTCTCCAGGAACCATCTTTTTGTTTAGTTGTTATTCTCTATTGTTTTCATTGGTTTCTATTCTAATTTTTGTTTCATTTTTCTTGTGTATGCTTCAGGTTTATTTTCTGTTTTCTAGTTTTATATGGTAAAAGCTTGTGTTATTACTTTTAGAGCTTTTGTTATTAGTTTTTCTAGTTTTATATGGTAAAAACTTGTGTTAGTAGTTCTTTCAATATATGTATTTAGAGCTATTACCCTTCTCTGAGCATTGCTTAAGTTATAGCTCACAAATTATGAAAATAATTTTTATTTTTACTGAGTTAAAATTTTTTCTACCCATACCTTGCCTCAGTTTTGTATTCATTTTGCTAGAAAAAGTGAAGTGTAGAAAAAGTTCTTCACATTAACATTTTTATCCTCCTACATTTATAATAAATTGTCATAACCTTTTATCTACATTTAGAAGTGGTACATTTAGAGCCACTACAGAATGTGTTATAATTTTGCTTCAATTGTAAAGCAATTTAGAAAATAGAGAGAGTCTATTGTATTTACCATATTTTTACTTGCCAGCTTTTTCTTTGTGATGTTCTAAAGTTCCTTCTTTTATAATTTTCTTTTTGTTTATGAAATGTCCTTTAGCTGTTCTTTTAGGGGAAGTTTGCTGGTGAAAAATCTCTTAGTGATCTTTAATTCTAGAATGCCTTAATTTCTCTTTCCTTTCTATAGGGTATTTTTATTGGAGCTAAGACTTTTGGTTAATGGATCTTTTCTTGCATTATTTGCAAAACACAGTGCCATTTCCTTTTTATTTCCATAGTTTTTGATGTAAAATCCATTGCTATTTGAATTTTCTTTTCCCTGTAGATATGGTTTCTTTTCTCTCTGGTGCCTTGTAACATTTTATATTTAGCTGGCAGAATTTTAATTTTTTGTGTCTTTGCATTGATTTATCTCATTTATGCCTTGTTAGCCCCTTTAAGCTGTAGTTTTGTATTTCCTGCCATATTTGAAAAGGTTTTAGTCATTATTTCTTCAGTACTTTTTCATTCCTCCCCTCTGTCTTCTTCAATGACATAAATGTTAGGACTTTTATTATAAATCTCCATGTCACTGTACTTTTTTTTTTTTAAGTCTAATTCTCTGTTTAAATTGAAGAACTTCTATTTTTTAATCTTTCAATTTCAAATTTTTTTCTCTATCTCCTCCACTCTGCTTCAGAGTCTATCCACTGGGTGTCTTAGGTAGTATTACACTTTAATCTTCTAAAATTTCCATTTATCTCTACTTCTTTTTCTTTCCTAAAACTTTCTATTTCTTTGAAATATTTGAGGCTTTTAATTCTTTCATCATTCTCAAGCATGTGCGTAATTGATTTTAGAACTTCTTTATGACAGCTGCTTTAAAACCTTTGTGACATAATTCTAACAAATTGTTGTGTTCATATTGAAATCTTTATTTTCCTTATGATTGTTACAGCAAATTACCACAACTCTAGTGGCCTAAAGCAATATAACTTTGCTATCTTATATTTTTATTGGTCTCTCTAGTTGAATGTCACTGTATTGGCAAGGCTGTATTCCTTTCTAGAGGCTCTAGGGAAAACTTTTTTTCCTTATCTTTTCAAGCTTATAGACATTTCCTGCATTCTTGAATTGTAACTCCCTTCCATTTTCAAAGCCAATAATGTCTGGTCAAATCTTCAGTTGTATCTTTCTGTCACTGATGCTTGTTCATTTGTCTTATATATTTAAGGAAACCTGTGCTTACTTTGAGCCCATCTAGCTTAAAGCCAGGTAATTAGCAATCCTAATTCTATCTTTTATGTTAATTTTTTTTTTCCATTTAACCAAACATATCCACAAGTTCTGGATGTAGACATCTTTGGCAAGGGGCATTATTCTATTACATTATAGCCCCCAGAGATGTACCACCCTATCACACACAAAATACCTTCATTCCATTCAAATATTCTCCTAAATCTCAACTTACTACGTCAGCTCAATTTCAAAATCTTTATCATCTAAATCATAGAATCTGAGGAGTCCCAAATCTCATTATCTAAATAATAAACATAAGGATAGAGTGAGTCTCTGAGTATTCATCCTGAAAGTGAAAGTTGCTCAGTCGTGTTTGACTCTTTGCAACCCCATGTACTATACAGTTCATGGAATCTCCAGGCCAAAATACTAGAGTGGGTAGCCATTCCCTTCCTCAGGGGATCTTCCCAACCCAGGGATTGAACCCAGGTCTCCCTCTTGGCAGGCAGATTCTTTACTGTCTGAACTACCAAGGAAGCACAATGCATCTTCATTTGTGAACCTCTGAAACTCAAAAAATTAAATCCTCTGTTCAAAAATATACTGAGAGAGACATAGGATCGTAGTTATAAATATTCACATTCAAAAAGAGGAAAATAAAGGGAAAGCACAGTTGCTGGCCCCAAGCAACTTTCAGATGTAGTTGGGCAGACACTTTTTGTCATCAGGGCCTGGGAATAATCTTATGAGGTTCACAGATTCACTCTTTGAAATCACAACTCTGTCATGGACTTTTGACTTCATCTTCTGAGTCATTTGTCCCTTTTCATGGACAATAGAATATGTCTATAGCTGAATAGTGTTATCAACCTATTATCCTGCTTATAAAATGTTGCAGGTTCAGTAGCCAGCTATCATTTTCCTTCCTTCTCTTTCAAACCAAACTGGTAGAGTTTCTACTCTTAAAACATTCTGAGGCGCCTTGTAGATCTCCCACATATGCTTAAGGGATTTACTCCATTATCATGAGATTTGTGTACAGGTCTTTCTTGAAACAATCTTCTCTATTTTTTATTTTTACTGACATAGCAGAGGGAATTAAGTCAACCTTTAATTTCTTTTTTTATTGAAGTATAGTTGATTTTTACAATATTGTATTAGTTTATTATAAAAAGTGAAGTTATACATACATTTTTTCCCAATTCTTTTCCATTATTGATTAGTATAAGATACTGAATATAGTTCTATGAGTTATTTAGTAAATCCTTATTTAATCCCTAATTTCTTTAAAAAGACTTCTTTAATGACATACTGTGAACTTTTGATCCTTTGAAAGTATTAGAAAAAAAACCTAAAAAGCCCAAATCTCAGATTTTTCTCTATAGAATACTTTGACAGTAAATCTCTTAATTTCAGCATCTTTTGCCATTTGTGAAAGATGAGGGTTTCCAAAATCATCATGCCTTGGTTCCTTTATGTTTAAAAATCTGTCTCTTATTTTATCTGTTTCTTATTGTATTTTACTAAAAGCTCAAGAAGAAATAAGGCCAGTATTATGTTTCAACACTGTTTGGAAATCTGCTTAAATATCTACTTTTTTTTCAATCCTAAAATGTTTTGTTTCTTCTTTACATTTTTTTTGGGGGGGTTATATTTTCTGTATTTTTGCTGAGTTGTTATATTTTGCTGTTTGATTTTAGCATGTTAACAGGTACTTGTTGAACATTTATTTAAATGATGTCAGCTTAATGTCTTTGTCAGATAATTCTAACATGTTTGTCACCTTTGTTGTCTTCTACTGAGATATTTGTGGTTCTTTGAGATCTTTGTGGTTCTTGATATGATGAGTGATAGATTTTTTTTTTAAATTGGAACTTGGACATTTGGCGTACTTTTTTATGAGACTATGAATCTTATTTAATCCTATATGGTTGTTTTTCTCTGGTACTGTTCCTGCCAGGGATGAGGGATGTTATCTCATCACTGGCAGGTGAATACAGAACATGCTTTCACCATTTGGCTCTTACTGAAACCCACGGGAACATTCTCATTACTGCTGGATAGGAGTGGGAGTTCCAGCTATTCACATAGTCATCACTGACACCACAAATAGGGACACCTTATTATTGGATGATGACAGAGGATGAGATGGCTGGATGGCATCACAGACTCGATGGGCATGAGTTTGAGTAAACTCCGGGAGTTGGTGATGGACAGGGAGGCCTGGCGTGCTGCAATTCATGGGGTTGCAGAGTCGGACACGACTGAGTGACTGAACTGAACTGATTATTGGATGAAAAAAGGAAAGGTCTGTTTTTCTACTTGGCCCTGATCAAAGTATTGTTCCTAGTGTCTATTAACTGGAGGCATAGGAAGAGGTGATTAGAGATTTTAGATATAGCACAATAATTTTATGAGCTCAAATATTTCCTTATGACCAAAGATGACTGAGATGTTGATGTAGGCTATAAGGAGGTCATGCTCCAGTTTCTTTATGTTTAAAAATTTGTCCCCTTGGAGAAGGGAATGGCTACCCACTCTAGTATTCTTGCCTGGACAATCCCATGGACAGAGGAGCCTGGCAGGCTATACTCCATGGGGGTGCAAATAGTTGGTCATGACTGAGTGACTATTACTTTCAAATTCTTAACCACATCTTTCCTATCCAACTCTGAAACTGGAGAAGAGTAGTTTTCTTTCTTTCTTTTTTCTCTTAGCTATCTAAATTCTGGGAGTGCTTATACCTACTTTGAATTTCAACTTTACAAATAAAAAATACATGTTATGATTTTAAAAATTGTCCTTTAATTTCTCTCCTTAAAATTGCAGTTTACTAAAAGTGCAAGAAGAAATTAGGCCATACTATATTTCAATACTTTGCTTGGAAATCTCCTTAGCTAAATATCTAAGTTTAAAGAAGTGAAGGCAGAGGTACTATAAAATAGTATATATGGGTGTTGATATTTCCATGAAATTTTGGTGCATTCATGGAGAGGAAGGCTAAAATATTCAACAAATAAATACAGATGATGGCTCAATCTAGAAGAGCTTCAGTAGAATAGTATTTTTGAGGAAATATACAAGAAACATCAACTGTGAGTGTCAAAAGGGCAACTAATCCACTCACTCTGAGATCTGTCAAGAATAGAGAAGAATGACGAATGCTTTATTTTTTAAAAATCAGAATAATTTCTTTACAATATTGTGCTGGTTTCTGCCATACAGCAAAGCAAATGAATCATAATTATATATATATATATATATATATAATACATGTATATAAAATACATATATATATAAAAATCCCCTCCTTCTTAAGCCTCCCTCCCCCATATCATCCCACCCCTCCAGGATGTCACAAAACACTAAGCTGGGCTCCCTGTATCATATTATAGCAGCTTCCCACTAGTTATCTATTTTACACATGATAGACTATATGTCAATGCTGCTTTCACAGATTGTCTTATCCTTTCCTTCGCCCACTGTGTTCACACATCTTTAAGAAGAATGCTTCTGTTCGAACTGTTTTAGCAATGTCTTTGGGTTACAGCAAGGTTTTCAGTTCAGTCACTCAGTTGTGTCCGACTCTTTGTGACCCCATCAACTGCAGCATACCAGGCTTCCCTGTCCATCACCAACTCCTGGAGCTTGCTCAAACTCATGTCCATTGAGTTGGCAATACCATCCAACTATCTCATCCTCTGTCATCCCCTTCTCCTGCCTTCAATCTTTCCCCAAATCAGGGTGTTTTCCAATGAGTCACCTCTACACATCAAGTGGCCAAAGTATTGGAGTTTCAACTTCAGCATCAGCCCTTCCAATGAATATTCAGGACTGATTTCCTTTACAATGGACTGGTTTAATCTCCTAACAGACCAAGGGACTCTCAAGAGTCTTCTCCAACACCACAGTTCAAAAGTATCAATTATTTGGTGCTCATTTTTCTTTATTGTCCAATTCTCACATCCATACATAACTACTGGAAAAACCATAGCTTTGACTAGACAGACTTTTGTTGGCAAAGTAATGTCTCTGTTTTTTAATATGCTGTCTAGGTTTGTCATAGCTTTTCTTCCAAGGAGCAAGCATCTTTTAATTTCATGGCTGCAGTCACCATCTGCAGTGACTTTGGAGTCAAGAAAATAAATTCCTCTCACTGTTTCCATTGTTTCCTCACCTATTTGCCATGAAGTCATGGGACCAGATGCCAGGATCTTAGGTTTTCTGACTGACGAATTTTAAACCACCCTTTTCACTCTTCTCTTTCATTTTCATCAAGAGGCTCTTCAGTTCTTCTTCCTTTCTGCCATAAGGGTGGTGTCATTTGCATATCTGAGATTATTGATATTTCTCCCAGCAATCTTGATTCCAGCTTGTGCTTCATCCAGCCCAGAATTTCACATGATGTATTCTGCATAGAAGTTAAATAAGCAGGGTGACAAAATACAGCCTTGACATACTCCTTTCTCAATCTGGAACCAATCTGTTGTTCCATGTCCAGTTCTAACTGTTGCTTCTTGACCTGGATACAGATTTCGCAGGAGGCAGGTTAGGTGGCCTGATATTCCCATCTCTTTAAGATTTTTCCACAGTTTATTGTGATCCACACAGTCCAAGGCTTTGCATAGTAAGTAAAGCAGAAGTAGATGTTTCTCTGGAACTCTTTTGCTTTTTCAGTGATCCAACAAATGTTGGCAAGTTGATCTCTGGTTCCTCCGCCTTTTCTAAACCCAGGTTGAGCATCTGGAAGTTCATGGAATTCCATCACCTCCACTAGCTTTGTTTGTAGTGATGATTCTTAAGGCCCACTTTATTTCACATTCTAGGATGTCTGGCACAAGATTACACCATTGTGATTATCTGGGTCTTGAAAATATTTTTTTGTATTCTTCTTCTGTGTATTCTGGCCATGGCTTCTTAATATCTTCTGCTTCTGTTGTCCATACTGTTTCTGTTCCTTTATTGTCCCATCTTTGCATGAAATGTTCCCTTGGTGTCTCTAATTTTCTTGAAGAGATCTCTGGTCTTTCACATTCCATTGTTTTCCTCTATTTCTTTGCATTGATCACTGAGGAAGGCTTTCTTATCTCTCCTTGCTATTCTTTGGAACTCTGCATTCAAATGAGTATATCTTTCCTTTTCTCCTTTGCCTTTAGCTTCTTTTCTTTTCTCATCTATTTGTAATGCCTCCTCAGACAACCATTTTGCCTTTTTGCATTTCTTTTTCTTGGGGATGGTCTTGATCATTACTGTCTGTACAATGTCATGAACCTCCATCCATAATTCTTTAGGCACTCTGTCTATCAGATCTAGTCCTTTGAATCTATTTGTCACTTCCACTGTATAATCATAAGGTATTTATGTCATACCTGAATGGTCTAGTGATTTCCCCTACTTTCTTCAATTTCAGTCTGAATTTGGCAGTAAGGAGTTCATGATCTGAGCCAGAGTCAGCTCCCAGTCTTGTTTTTGCTAACTGTATAGAGCTTCTCCATCTTTGGCTGCAAAGAATATAGTCAATCTGATTTCAGTATTGATTGTCTGGTGATGTCCATGTGTACAGCCTTCTCTTGTGTTGTTGGAAGAGGGTATTTTCTATGAGCAGAGCTTTTTCTTGGCAAAACTGTGTTAGCCTTTGCCCTGCTTCATTTTGTACTCCAAGGCAAAATTTGACTGTTACTCCAGGTATCTCTTGATTTCCACTTTTGCATTCCAGTCCCCTGTAATGAAAAGGACCTCTTTTTTTGGGTATTAGATCTGGAAGGTCTCGTAGATCTTCATGGAACCATTCAACTTCAGCTTCTTTAGCATTACTGGTCAGGGCATAGACTTGGATTACTGTGATACCGAATGGTTTGCCTTGGATATGAACAGATATCATTCTGTTGTTTTTGAGATTGCACCCAAATACTGCATTTTGGACTCTTTTGTTGACTGTGAGGGCTGCTCCATTTCTTCTAAGTGATTCTTGGCCACAGTGGTAGAAAAATGGTCATGTGGGTTAAATTCACCCATTTCAGTCCATTTTAGTTCACTGATTCCTAAAATATCGACGTTTACTCTTGCCATCTCCTGTTTTACCACTTTCAATTTGCCTCAATTCATGGACCTAACATTCCGGGTTGCTGCACAATATTGTTCTTTACAGCATCGGTAACTGCTTCCATCACCAGTCATATCCACAGCTGGGTGTTGTTTTTGCTTTGGCTCCATCTCTTCATTCTTTCTGAAGTTATTTCTTCACTCGTCTTCAGTAGCATTTTGGGCACTTACCGACCTGGGGAGTCCATATTTCACTGTCCTTCTTTTTGCCTTTTAATACTGTTCATGGGATTCTCAAGGCAAAAATACTGAAGTGGTTTGCCCTTCCCTTCTCTAGTGGACCACATTTTGTCAGAATTCTCCACCATGACCCATCCGTCTTGGGTGGCCCTATATGGCATGGCTCATAGTTTCATTGAGTTAGACAAGGCTGTGGTACATGTGATCAGTTTTCTGTGATTGTGGTTTCCATTCTGTCTGCCCTCTGATGGATAAGAGGCTTATGGAAACTTCCTTATGGGAGAGACTGACTGTGGGGGAAACTGGGTCTTGTTCTGATGGGCAGGTCCATGCTCAGTAAATCTTTAATCCAATTTTCTGTTGATGGGCAGGGCTGTGTTTCCTCCCTGTTGTTTAACCTGGAGGCCTTACTCAGTGCCCCTAACCCTGCAATAGCCTACCACTGACCCACACCCCTGGCGGAGACTCATGGACACTCGTGGGCAAGTCTGGCTTAGTCTCTTGTGTGGTCAATGCACCTTTTTCCTGGGCCCTGGTGTGCACAAGGTTTTGTTTGCACCCTCCAAGAGTCTGTTTCCCCAGTCCTGTGTAGGTTCTGGCAGCTCTACAGTGGGGTTAATGGTGACCTCCTCCAAGAAGGCTTATGCCACATGTAGGTGTGCTGCACCCAGAGCCCTTGCCCCTGTGGCAGGCCACTGCTAACCTGTACCTCTGCAGGAGGCACCCAAACACTCAAAGGCAGGTCTGACTCAGTCTCTGTGGGATCTCCTGGTGTGCAGAATGGTTTATTTGAGCCCTCCCAGCATCTCTGGCAGGTGTGGGATTTGATTCTATATGCAATTTTGCCTCTCCTATCATTTTGCTGGGGCTTCTCCTTTGCCCTTGGATGTGGGGTATATTTTAATGGTGTGATCCAACATTCTGCTGTCCATTGTTGTTCAGCAGTGAGTTGTAATTTTGGAGTTCTTGCCAGAGAAGATGAGCGCACATTCTTTTACTCTGCCATCTTGTTTTAGCATGGTCTTGGGGTTACAGAAGGTTTTGATTAGAGAGAACAATATGAGTAGCTTTCAGAGAAGAGATAGATGACTAAAATTGTAGTCATATCAGAACATGAATTACAAAGGAAATGGTGGTTAGGGAATCACAGCCTGGTGGAAAATGGTGCTGATGATAGATGAACAGATGTATGCTCGGTTTTATATCTAGATTGTGATCACCTTTCTGGGAGGCTTGAGTTTTTGGCAGTGACTGATATGTGCAGCAATGTAATATAATGAGGTTAGTTTGGTTGGTCTTTCAGGAGACAGAAAAACAATATCCTCTGGAGATTTCACTTAGGCAGTTAGTCAGATATTTGATATCACGGCTAGGGAAGGACCACTTTGCATGGACTGTGGAAGTGGACAGGCTTTCTTTAAAAACTTCAGCAGATGATGTCTCATTTGGAGTAAGGTGTTCATAAGCCAGGGCAGCTCACCAGCTTCTTTTGAAACATATTAAAGGGTGCGTTTAAGCTAAGACTTGGGTAGGACTTACTAAGAGCATGTTGACCTTTAGGAACTTCATTTAAATCCCTCCAATAATTTAAAATCTAATAATAAAAAATGTAGCAATGCAGGATTTGTGGAAACTCTGATATGAGAGTTGCAAAAGTGAGTTATCACTGACTTCATTGGGAAAGGGTCATTGAGATGATAACTTTTTTTATCTAGCTCTAATACCAACACATAAAGCAGAAGGCCATTCTTGACAGGAGTTTCATGACTGAAGTTGGGAAAGTGGTATTAGAGACTTAATGAAGAAATATCATCTCAAAATGTAATGGAAAGAGAGCAAAAGTACATCACATAAAGAATGTGATGAAGATATTCAAGAAAAATAGAGGTGAGAAGGGAGAAAAATAAAATAATGGAGAAAAGGTTTGAATTTATAAATAAAATTTGAGAAGGAATTTTATGAATTATCTGGGGAATTTTAACTGCAGAATTTAGTATCTGAGGAGAGACTAAAGATTTTGAATTTCTAACAAACTCCCTAGGTGATGTCAGAGCTGCTGGGTTTTGGAAATAAAAAGTCTAAGTAAAATGGGAAAAGTGAGATAGAAAATAGAAAACAGAAGAAAGGAGAATAATGGGGTGAGACAAAAAAAAAGTAGAGTTCATTTGAGGCCATTGCTCTATACCTATTCTGCTGTATCTTGGTTAGTTCTTAAATGGCATAAAATTTCTGATTCACTTACAGTCTTTTTAGTGATGATTTTTTTAGAGGGAGCTTGAAGTTGCTATTGGTAGGGAAAAATAAAAGTAGGAAAAGTCAGACATGTACAACATTTTGAAGGACCCAATGTTATTTTTCTATTTGCATCCCCAAGTGGCTTCCAGAATCCTAGCCATTTCCCCAGTGTGGTTATCCAGCCTGGCACATACTTCCTCCTCGTTAGCTAAGTCTAAGTTCCTTGTATTTTTGATGGAAATTCTGGCCTTATAGAAAGCATTTAATTCAGTGGATTTACATGAATTTTTAATAACTATCATGCATTTAATCCTGTTGGGGGACTTGCATTTTAGAGAGAAGTTTGCTTACTTAAGAGTAACAAATCTTAAATAGCACATCATATTTGGGTGAGGCTAACTTTCCTCATCTTCATAAATAATCTCATGGACCACTATTCTTCTAGGAATAGGAGATGTAACACTCTCCTGGTGCTCTTACATAGTTTTCTCAAAGGATTTTAAAACATTCTGAATTTTTACTTTTTTATAGCAGTACAAAGAAGTTAAGATTTTGTTAACTCTTACTTTTCATATATATTATGAATAGATTCAACTCAACCTAGGTTTAAAGAAAAGCATGGCTATTTCTTTTTGAAAAATTTATATATTATTCTCTTTTATTACAAGTCTCTTCCAGAATCTATTTTGGTAACAGAATGAGGTCTGCCATCACCCACTACTTCTGATAATAACAGTGTCTTCCATGCTGCACATTTTTCAATTTGTGTTGTACTTCTGCCACTGCTCCATAGTGAGAGGAGCGGATGATTTCTAGCTATTGTGTGGCTCTTTCTTCCCTTGGACTTCTGGTGTGCTCAGTTACAGCTCTGTGTCGGATGTTTTCCAACCAAACAACAATTATATTGCTTTTTTTCTTCAGTTCTGTGGTGGATGCCTTAGTCACTGGCATGCAACCAAGCTGGAATGAAGTCTTAGAGATATATTTTAACTTGAGAGGTGATCATGAAGGTTGGCCTTGTATTTGCATAAAGCAGTTTGTATTTTCTTATACAATTGTATTTTCTTATCCTTTGCCTACATGATTTTACTTGCCTGATGGAAATCAGCTGCCTTTTAATGTGTATGACTTCACCCAACTATTATTTTCAATTTTGGTATTTTCCAGGCAAAAAGTACATTATATTTTGGCATAGAAATTATATGAGCCTGCTTTTGAGCCACCTATCAGGGATTTTGTTTAAAAAAAGTGATAAGGGAAGAAAATGAAGCTGAAATCCATATCATACATGACTACCTGGGTAGAGATAGTAAGCAATCTAGACATCCTGGTTCACTTTTAAATATATCATGGGCATACAGTGCCTGCTTTAAATTTGAAGTTAGAAATAGCTTTTAAAGTCACCATACCCATATAATCCCCACCAATATTGTTATATCACTGGGCTATGTTGTCTGAGAGAATTAAGGTATTCTTTCGGTTATTTCTTTTAAAGCTTATATCTTTTCTCATTAGTTTTCCCAGGATTATGCAATATAATTGAAAGTCATCACCAGATCTTATTTACTTGACAGTTACTCTCAAAAATATATAATGCACAAAAGTCCTAGAAACATGGACTACCTTTATAAAAAATCTTAGTGAATTCACTTTAAAATTTGTCAACTTATGCTATGAAGCTCTGGTCCAAAGTAAAGCAGCTTAGCTAATATATTTATTCTTGCCTCAACTGTTGAGTTTTATGACTAGGTAAAGTGTTTTCACGTCTTGCTTTCTTTCTCTTCCTGTTTGTATAATTGCTTACTTGTTCTGTTTTGTAATTTCACCTCTTTCATCTGTACATAGTTGAGAGAAATAGCTGCAAGAAAAGGATTATTTTCTATTTTCCCCAACAATCCACTTTTCAATTATTCAGGTTTCCAAAACGAAGAGCACGAGGTAAGACTTACATACTAATTTTATTCAGTGAGTGTGTGGGTGCCATTTTACAGAAACAAATGTGAGGATAAAAGGCAACCAGGGCAGAGAAAGCAGTGTGCTGGAGTTGACAGTTTTACTGGAAAGTACAGCTGGTTACAAGGGTGATGAATCTGCTAGGGGAGAAGAATTTATCTGGCTTCTTTTCATTTCCTATCCATTGTTGGTGAAAATTCATTCTACAGGGCATTAACATTTTCACGTGATGTCATCTGGCTCTTCCAAACAGTCATGGCAGAAGTCAGGTTCCCTATGATTCTAGCAACCATGGTGGGCTAGCAGACAGGTATGAACGAGCAGCTCTGTCTGCCTGTAGGTTGGGTATGAAGGGGGTTCTGCACATCTCATCATCAGAGACAACAGGAAAGCTCCAGAGTGGCAAGCTGGCAGTGTGCACAATTAATATTGAGGACAGGCCGTGCTTTGCTTGGCTTGAGAGGAATGGATGGGGAGAAGCCAGTTGAGCTGCAGAATGGTCCCCCATCACTTGTGATGACGAACTCAGAGTTCTACATGCTTTTCTCCATTGAAGACTGAACCAACCTGCCTCTCTATGTGGGGTCTAAGAGTGTCTTCCATTTTTCATTGGTTTTTATCTACTCAAAACACTTTTCTGAGGGTTAGTTTTATATTCTGGAGTAGTTCAAAGCATTGTGACGCTGCTTCCCACTCCTTTCTAGAGGTGCCTCACATTCAGATTTCCCTGTCTAATCATTTATCTAAATGCTTCAATGGAACTTTCTCTCCTCATGTGTTCATTAACACCTTCTCACCTTGCAGAGTCCAAGCAAAGAGTTTCTGGATAGAGTCAAATAGTATCTTAATCAGTTCTGGCTGCTTTAACAAAACACCATAGACTTGTGTGTGTGGCGGGGGGTGGGTCTCATATACAGAAATTACTTCTTAGAGTTCAGGGACTGGAATTCAGATCAGGTTGTCAGTATGGCTGGGTTATGGTGAGGGCCCTCTTCATTGTTGCAGACTGTTGAGGTCTTGTGTTCAGGTGGCAGAAAGTGATCGACCTATGTGTGTGGCCTTTTCTTGTAAGATCACCTGATCACATAAAAATAACATCATAATGGGAATTAGGTTTCAACATATGAATTTTAGGGAGACATAAGCACTCAGTCTGTAACAAACACTCAGTTTGAGCTAATTGATCTTTTCAGTTACCCCCACACTGGAAAGTCTAAAAATGGAAATGGTATACTGCATTTTTACAGAATGCTTACCAAATATATAAAAGGCTTATAATTTGAAACTCAGGAGAATTTCAAAATATATATTTCCAGTTAAAATCACTTCTGCCTTTATTGAAGGACTGACTAGAATGAGTGCATTATTATTATAGAAAACTTGAAAAAGAACAATAAAATATTTCCTTATCCTTCTATTACCTCCTCCCTCCCCTCAACCTAGAGTCAAAGTAAATCTTATGCTTCCTTGTATTAAGGAGAAAGGAATTTATTTCCAGTTTTACCTGTAGCAGACTATGGAATCTATTGATATGCTAAGCCATGGTTCTTTTGGACTTTCAGACCACACAATGTATAAATCAAATCATCTTGTCTTTTTGAGATGTCTTTTTGTAGCTAGTTAGGTTAGCTTGTGTTTTAACTGACTCCCATGTCGCATGCACAGTTTGGCTTCCTTGGCGTGTTCTGATGATAGGAGGAAAGTTGATAGGAGTGGCAATCACATACTCACTCAACATGTCCCTTTCAGAGAATGCTGCTAGACCTTTTCCTTTTACTGAGCAAATCCTCTTATGTCTTTGAAGAAAGAAGGTGGTTCTCCCTGCCTGTTGAGCAAGTTCAATTTAAAACCTTATGGGGAGAATTTCACAGCATGCAAGCAGAAACAGTTTTATTGCCTCTATTTTCAGGATCTCTTTTCAAATTACAATAATATGCCCAAGAAGAATATGAGAAAAGACAATCTTTTGGGGGCTAAAACAGAGCTTTTTATCTTTTAAACCCAAAATATAACTAAAGAAATCACTTGGCTTATAGGAGTTTATTTTCCAATTTTAAACTCCATATTTCAGGAAATGTTACAGTCTTGTGGATGTAAAGAAATAAATGCTTGTATGAAACAACTCTTTTGTATAAAGATTGAAACTCTTTATAATGTTTTATCCAGTTTGAAAATCTCTCAATTTACCACCTGTGGAAGTAGATAAATTTTCATTTCCACAAGAAAGATTTTTAAAAGATATTATATTAATGTGCACTTAAATTTCCTTAATTTCAAATGTATTATATTACTCATTTTTATTATTCATCATGCTTCAGAAAAGCTTGGTTTTGCTCCTGTGTTTCATAATCCCCTAAGAAGTTTTCATTCACATTCTTAGGGGAAATTAAAGCATTTATATTTTGATCAGCATGATTGAGGATTATTGTAACCCAAATAAGGATATGATGCCAAATATTGTTTTACATAGAATAGCTTACTTTTAGTTACATGTTTCTTACTGTAAAATTAAAATTTGTTGCTTCTAATATTTACCATGGGAGGTGGGCCTAGCAATTGAAATTAGATCAATCTCTGTAGAATTCAAAAATTGTTACTGAAAACTCACAATGAATGAAGCAACATGGAAGATAACTACTTTTGCATGTTTGGGGATTGATGCATTGATTAATGCATCAACTAATTTCATGCATAATCTACTTCCTAAATGGAGTTCTTTGAGGATTCTGGATAATGTTTACATATACACAATTAATTATGAATTTATGCAGGGGAAATCAGGTACTAATGTATCTGGCTATGAGAGAAATTTCTAAGTAGATAGTCACTTCCTTTGTTGGTGCATTCTATAGTACTTGCTAGGGTTGCAAAGCTGTAGCATAAAGAAGAAAATCTGTATTTAGAACTCGGGCCAGTTCTTTGCTATTTTACTGCTAACACTTTAATAACTCGCTCTGAAATGGTATCTCTTTCATGTTTAGGATAGATGAAACCAACTTATTTTCTGATTAAGTACTTGCTCTTTTTAAAAAATAAAAACAGGCATATTACAAATGCTAAAAGAAAGCTCACTGATACCTTAGCAAGAATGTAAAAGTAAATAGTTTTTGACTTTTTGAAGAAAAAGGACCACTTAAGATATAATCAAAATAGTATTTTTAATTAGTCATGAAAAAAGTGTTTTTTTTTTTAAAGCATTAATTTTTTTAAGCAATTCTCCCGGAGTTGAGTCACTAATAACTAAGATCTATAGGAGATATTTTAAAGTCTGAAATAAGATGAGAGTAACATCTCTAGGCAACTAAAATAGTTATCTTAGAGTGTAAGAGAACTGACACTTACTCATAAACAGAAATCCAGGAACTTAATAATTAGAAGGAGGAGGCATAATAACTACAAGGCAAATATCTACATCCCTCTATCTATATTTTAAAGTGAGGTTGGTTATTTTGTTCCCCAGTTGATTGCCTACTAGAAATCATCGCTAAGAGGGTGCTGACACCACTAGGGGCAATGATATGATACAAAGAGAGTGAAAAACCTGAATAGATGCTGTCAAGGAGGAGGAAAAAGTGTTTCAGGCAGCTGGAGACTGTGTAGTATAAGGATAAACAATCTAAGGATGGGTCCAAAGGTTCTATGGGGTTTTCCCATCACATCCTATGGAAAAACCACAACGAACTTTCTGGTGAGCCCAGTAATAGTCCCAGGCAGCCCTGAGAACATCTAGTAGGAAAGTGAAGGTGTTAGTTGCTCAGTCGTGTCCAACCCTGCGACCCCATGGACTGGGGCCCACCAGTCTTCTCTGTTGGAATTCTCCAGGCATGGATACTGGAGTGGATTGCCATTACCTTCATAGGATCTTCCCGACCCAGGGATCAAACCCAGGTCTACTGCATCACAGGCAAATTCCTTACCATCTGAGCTAATAGGCAAGTGCATAATAGTAAAAACTTTGTTTTAAACAAAAAAAAGGTTAATCTATTTATTTTGGTAAATTCACTTTTAATACAGTATTCTCTGACAGTGCCAACCATTTTTTCCAGTATTAGATAATGCCTTTTAAATTTTTTTAGCATATAAGAAGCTTGATTATTAGATAGATATCATTACTCAATGAGATCTTATTTCAAATACTCCAGGTTAGCGAAAATTAAAGTCTGAAAATACTAAGTGCTTAGACAATATAGTGTAATGCAAACTCATAACATGCTAATGGGAGTCCTGAAAAACAAGAACAAGCTAGTAAACTGGAATGTGTATGTGCAGAATTACCACCACCCATAGAGAAAAATCACTAATGTATTAGTGCATATGGAAAAGACTGTTCTTAGCAGCATTGCTGTAATTGAAAAGAAAAAAAGTGGAGGAAAAAAAATAGTCATCAAAAATAAGGTTGATCATTAATAAATTATAGTACACTCTTTAAAGCACTGAAAATAAATGAGAGCCATATGTAAAAAATATGTTAAATAATATTGAACAGAAAAATAAACTTATAGAAGATTACTTGCAATCTGATTTCATTTTTTAAAGTTCACTGCAAGCTGAACTAAATATACAATGGGGTTAGTGTTGTGGCAAGATATAGTCACTTCTCCCTTGAACGATGTGACGTGGCTTTGAACAATAGGGGTTCACTTACATGTAGCTTTTTTCAATAGTAAGTAGTACAGTACTACATAATTAGCAAATACAGAGCCACAGTTATAGAGGGTGGTCATCCCTAACACCTGTGTTGTTCAAGGGTCAACTATAGTTGAAACACACTCTGAGAAGAGACCTAATTTCTGTGTATAGGAAGTTTACTGCAAGTGAAAGCTCAGATGTTCTTTGCAGGTGAGTTTTTATTTTTATATGAAAACATTGTTTCACTTCACCATCTTTAGTGATGAGAGCTTCTCTGTTCTACTATTAGTTGATAATGTGTGCCTGAGTGCATGTTCGGTCCCTAACTCATATTTGACTCTTTGCAACCCCATAGACTGTAGTTCACCAGGCTCCTCTGTCCATGGGATTTCCCAGGCAAGAATACTGGAGTTGGTTGCCATTTCCTTCCTGGTGGGATCTTCCCATCCCACGGATCAAACCCACACGTCTTACATCTCCTGCATTACCACTGGTGCCACCTGGGAAGCCCATAGGGGTGCATGGACCAGTGCAATTAGTAGACACTAAGAGTTACTATAAAGGGAGATGAATATTATTTGTATTTATTATAAAAATAAAGTTAAGAATTAAAATCTTTTGTATAGATTAACAAGGGTATCCTCCTTTATTCCACAGATGAGATTTTCCTATGCCTCCTACAGCTCCTGAGCTGTTATAAGGAAAAACTGGGTTTCTCATTATACAGAAGAGCAGCTTTCACTACAATGCTTTGTAGTTTCTATCATCTCATCCATGATTTCATTAACTAAATTCACCCTCATATTACATGTGATATGAATAATGTAAACATCAGTGATGTACCAAGCCTTGACTGAAATGTTGATTCATTTCTACATGTAAACTGTAATAGTTTACATGTTTACAGAATAGACTATTCTACATGGAGAAGTCTCTTTCTTGGGTATATGATGAGGTTAAAGTGGTACATGTAACAAGAAACCTGTTTAAATTTTAAATTAACAAGATTCTTTAGCAGTCTACTCCAAGTGGCTCGGTAAAGAATCTGGTGCCAAACAGGAGATGTGGGTTCAATCCCTGGGTCAGGAAGATTTCCTGGGAAAGGAAGTGACAATTTACCCCAATATTCTCACCGGGGAAATCTCATGGACAGAGGAGCCTGGAAGGCTACAGTCCATGGGGTCACAAAGAGTCAGACATGACTTAGTGAATAAAAACAAGCAAAATTAATGATGAAACTTGTCTACGTATATACAGTATTGAGCTAATGACAACATGAAGCCATCATGATTAGGGAAGTTTTCAAAATCTGAGCACCAAAAATAGAAGTAAAAACTATTATTTATTTCAGTTGGAATATCTGAAATTCAGTACAAAAAAAATGTGTGTTTTAGAATTTTCACTAAACTTATAAATGTCAAGCAGGTGATTTTGAAATTTCTACTTAGTAGTAAATGTTAAAACATCAAATACCATTGTAGAAAGAACAGTATAATACTTATTAGTCACATACCTTGGTCAGGATCTCGTGTTGGAAAACAGTTCCTAAAATTTAGAAAACAAAGTGTATTGAATGCATTTGAGAACAATGTATTGAGTTTAGAAGTTTTGCTATATGGTAGGTTAAAGATAGATTTCAAAAACCAGTCTCAGATTGCTTGACACAGACTTTCTAGTAATGAAACTTATCATTTCTGGTACATTAGCATTTTATGAAAAAACAGTATTGACAATACAGGTTTTCTTTCATAACAAAACATTTTAAGGTAAAAATTGAAAATGTCATTATCAGTGCTGAAACTAGTTTATCTGAGATTTTAAAAAGAATTTAATGTAGGTTTCCAGCTATAACTACATACCTGTAATGCATTCCTTACATCATTCAGAGAAAACAGTTCAGAAACAAAGACATGGAAACCCAAAGTGAACAAAATACTATGGTGTATCATCAGTGTGGTTATTTTTATAAAAACAGGACCTTTAATAGTAAAATCCCTGAATATTAAGTAATGACATGGGTATGGCTTTTATATTTCTATATTAAAAAGGTTACCTGGATATTAGGGTAAAGAACAAAAATAACTAACAGAGTTAGACATAAATTGAACATTTTCTTTTTACCAAGCCAGCAGTTTTATAGTACTTGACACTTTCTGTGATACAGTTGTCAGTCATGTGCTATCTATCAGATTGTTCTCAACTTAAAAACAATTTGTCCCTTAAAAATGTATCTGTCTAACAGAACTTCTAAAGAGGAAATACATTTATGTAGTTCAAAATGTGAGAATAAAAAGTACTACATAATGAGTAGTCTACTCTCTCTGGCAAGTCTCTTAGATATTCTTGCAGATTTTATGCCTCTCTCTTTTCACACAGAATTTAGCATATTATACAAGCTATTTAAAACTCAAATTTCTTTTAAAAAACACTGGTCTTGTAGGTCTTTCCATATTGATACATACAATAAGTCATCATTCTTATTTTTAAAACAACAGCTTGTGATTCTTTATATGGATTTCACACAGTTAATTTACAACCCCCCCACTGGTGAATATTTCTGGTAGGCTATGTCATTGTTCACTCCAATATCCATTTCCTGACTTCTGAGATCACATTTCTCTATTCCTTTCCAGCCACATGTCTTGCCTTGACCAGTGAAATATGAGTGACAATGATGTATCACTTACAGTAAAAACTTTAAGGGACAGTGAATATTTTTTGTCGTATTCTGTCTTCTTCCCCTTCTCTCTCAACCAGACATGAGAACCAGTACAATTCCTTTTCAACCTGGATAAAGGTACTCCTTCCTTGTGAGTATAATAATTAGGACCTGTGCTAAACGCTATGTGTGAATGAGAAATACAATTGCTAAAATGCACAAAGCATATATTTTTTCATTTGTTGCCATAGCATTACCTAGATAATAATAACTGATATGAAAAATGATACCAGAATTTGTGCACTACCACAACATAGACCTATGTGTCATCATCATCCTGGTTAGGAAATAAATTGCAAGAATTTTTTTAAGTTGGAAGAATAGAGGTCTACATTAAGTTTTGGAGAAAGAGTGATAAAATGGTAGTCTGCAATAACTTGACAAGTCACTAACATCCTTCATACTTTGGTGAAAATGTTGGGAAAAAGAATACAAATAGTGTGGGTTGTCTGTTAACTAGAAGAAAAAAGCTCAGAGCAGAAATTGCCAGTTTGAAAGGGAAAATGGAAAGGAAGATAGTCCTGAAAGTTAGGACTTGTGGTTTGTAAGTGGAAATTGTGTCTTGATTTCTAACAATAAAAGGCAAAATTAAGAGAAAAAGCCTGTGAAAAGACCATATAAAACCTATGGACCATAAAACAAGACCTGGGAACAGATTAAGTGGCTAGCAGTAGATTCAGCATGTTAGAAAGACAGTTTATTTAAAAAAAAAAAAAAAGAAAAGATAGAAAAGAAAAGACTAAGTATACTTTTCTTTAAAACTCTGATAGCTCAAGGTATGCACTGTTACGTACACATAGAGGGGAGTGTCTTAGGAAGAGTTGTGACTTTGGCTATTTGTATTTACATAATGCTGGTTGAAATCAAATAAATAAGAGGTCAACAAATTATTTCAGAGAGTTATCCTATCAAGACAAATGCTAACCTGAACTGAAGTAGACTATTGTGTTTTGAACACTCTGTGGGCAGAAAATGGGCTGAGAAAGCTTTTCACCACTTAAAAAGTTGTCACATATCTTCTTCAGTCGTAGCCTAGGAAGATAATGGAAAAAGAATTGCTCCCAGAGGGTGGACTTAAGGATCATGGATAACTGGCATGGGGACTGCTCTTAGGAAGGCAAATCAAAGGTTTATTCCCGTTTCAGGACAAATGCTCTTATCTGTATATGACCAGCATGAATTGGCCTTGCTAAATATGAGTAATTGTTGTATATTTCTTGATATTTCTCCATCTAAATGAAGGTGCTCATAGCAGAGTTGCTGTCCTTATTTCACTACTGTGTTTCTGGTAGAGAGTGTCCATCTGCACGTGGTAAATTGGAATGACTGAGACCTAGGGCTTTAATAGCAAAGAGGTAAATTGATGAGGTGTTCTAGTAGTTGCAATTGGAGGGGGAGCAGTGAGTATCTGAGAAATGAAACCAAAGATTTGTGATCTTACAAGAAGACTGGTCAGTCTAAATTATAGTTCATCAATATTTAATCTCCTACCATGGAAGAGAATCATAATCAAATTCCTTCTCGCATTGGCCAAAATTGGCCAAGTGCCTTGCTTCCCACCACCCCCCCACCAAAAAACAAAACAACAACAAAAAAAAACACCTAAAAATACCTAGAACTTATGTGGTCAGAATTTTTATAGCATGGGTTATATTTTGTCATTTTTTTTTCCATCACTGCAGCCTTCACCATTTCCAGACAATTCCTGTTCCATAAGTAGATGGATATATTCTTTAAGCAGAATCCACATAATACTTTACTGCTTTAAACCATTAAAGTCCTGGTGTTGTCTGTTACTTCAGCCTAATGTAGCCTACTCTGATGTATAAGCTTTCTCCAGCCTTTTGCTCTATCAAATAAAACTACAATGACTAACATACATCATTCTGAAAATGTGTCAAGGGACCTGAAGTTTAAATTCTCAAAAGTGGAATTATCACTTTTTGTTTACTAGGTGTTTATGAGATGCTTATTTATTAACACTTGACAGGAAAGTTTTGGTAATATGTTTAATATGGTGAATCTGGAAAGCAAACATTTTGAAAGTGAGCAAAAATATTAATGTTTATGAAACAAACTCATACCTTGGAGAAAGCATTGTGTAAACTGTTGTCTAAAATAGTTCTATGTGATTCTGAAGCAAATACAAATATGTATTATAAAAAATTTTATCTTCTATAAAGTTATATAGATACATAGAAATAGAATTTTCCAGCAAAGATTAAAGTCTTCCATACAAAGAGTTTCAGTGGGTTTTGTATTTAATTAAAATATCTGTAACAACTGATTGTTTGAAAAAAACTAATTTATGTAAGAGAAGGTATATATGCATTCACTAAGGAAATTAAGGTACTAAAGGGGGAACATCATATGATAACATTGCTACATGTGTAAATAATATTTGATAAAGTTCAGCACTCTGTAGTAGAAGAAACTCAACTAGGAATATAGGTAGTTTCCTTTACCTAATAGATGGTATCTAAGAAAATATTTGGTAGATATTATTATTAATGAAATACTGAAAACTTTCTGCTTGAGATTAGGAATAAGAGGATGATGCAAGCTTATGACATTTCTATTAAACATTGTATTAAAGATCTTAACAGTGTTGTAAGTCATGAAAAGGAATGAGAGACAGATCTGCCATTATTAAGACAACATGACTCTGATTAGAGAAAATCCAAAGAATGAACAAATGACTTAAATTTAGCATGGTCACTGACTATAAGATCAATATATAAAATCAACTGCCCACCTACAGCAGCAATAAACAACTAGAAATGACATTTTTAAAAGTTATCAACTAAGTAGGGAAAATGTTACCACTTTATAATAGATAAAAGCCAGCAAATTTCTAGGAACAAATCTAATAAAATGTACATGATATCTGCACATCGTAATTTTTCAACAGCAGCATTATAGAATTGCGAGTGCTACTACTCTATGCAGAAAGAAGTGGCATACCATCAAGAAGAAAAAGTAAAGTAGGCCTAAATATAGGGATTTATGATGTTTCCTGATTACAACGTTCAGTACTATAAAGATGTCAGTCCTATGTAAATTGATATGTAGCTTTACAGTCATCCCAATAAAATGTCTACCTGTTTTGCCTTTTTGGAAATTAACTGGTTGGCTTTAAAATTTATATGAAATGCAAAGGAGAATCATTTAGGTAACAGAAGGTGGATTTGGTCTGTGCTGTTATTCTCACACTCCCAAGGAAGTGCTTTTCCTCCTCTGACAAAATGAGGGAAAATCCAATTCTCTTTGTCATCACAATTTTTCAAAATACCTTTATCTCCCCTTCTCTGTTGACAGTCTCTGCAGTCCCCTTACTGTAATGCTAAGAAACCTTTCTTTTCTTGGCCTAGGGACTTTTAGTTGCTTCAAATGTAGTGTAGAAGGCATGGGTAGCTGAATTAAAGCTTGCTTAATGTTTTCTCACATCATTAAAGCCTGTATGTATTAAATAAAGACCTCCTTTGATCCAGTAGACAAAAGAACCTTCTTAGAGTTATACCTTTAACAAAATAACCTTTAATAGGACTAATATCAATACATCTCAGTAAGACCAACTAATTGATATCTCTGCTTCCAAGAATCCAAATGGCAATAAACAAAATTTACAAAGTCTGGACTTTAATCTTCTATTCATATATGACTCTTACTCTCAGTATGCCTTTCCCAACAATTGTCTATCTCATCAAACTCCTGGTCTTAAGATAAATTTCTGCAAAGCTTTTTCAGCCTTCTCATTCTAAATCAGGTGCTTCTCCTCTGTGTAATCTAGGGATGCTGCTTATTTATCTCTCATGGATCATTGTAGTGTAAATGTTGTGTTACAGAAATTTCAAATGCAATATATTTGTATTCAGTTCAGCTAAGCTTCAGAATAAAACAGGCCCAAGTATCTCAAAACCAATACAATGTCTCAAAAACAGCAGCAGTTTACTGATCACTCAAGTTAACAGTTCAAGGAGAGTGTGTCTAGCTCTGAGGCATCTCATCCATGAACTGAGGCATCATCTGCTTTTTCTAGGACAGGACAGTGGCTTGCACTCAGTGGCAGGAGGCAATAAAACAAGCAATATATACAGAGGAATTTCTTGTCTAGGTGTGGAAGTGCTACACATCACTCTGGCTATATTCCCTTGTGCAGAGCTCAGTTAAGTGGTTCATTTAACTACAGTGTATCTGGGAAATATAGATTGGCTATGTGGCCAGCCAGGGGGTTTATGTTCAGTTCAGTCACTCAGTCGTCTCCAACTCTCTGTGACCCCATGGACTGCAGCCCTCCAGGCTTCAAGATCAGTCGAAAATAGAGAAGAATGCTTTTTTTTTTTAATTGGAGAATAATTTCTTTACAATGTTGTGCTGGTTTCCCATCTCTTTAAGAATTTCCACAGTTTGTTGTGATCCACACCAAACTTTGTCATAGTCAATAAAACAGAAGCAGAATTTTTTCTGGAACTCTCTTGCTTTTTCAATGATCCAGCGGATATTGGCAATTTGATCTCTGGTTCCTCTGCCTTTTCTAAAACCAGCTTGTGCATCTGGAAGTTCACAGTTCACGTACTGTTGAAGCCTGGCGTGGAGAATTTTGAGCATTACTTTGCTAGCATGTGAGATGAGTGCAATTGTGCGGTAGATTGAGCATTCTTTGGCACTGCCTTTCTTTGGAATTGGAGTGAAAACTGACCTTTTCAAGTCCTGTGGCTACTACTGGGTTCTCCCGATTTGCTAGCATCACCTCCACTAGCTTTGTTTGTAGTGATGCTTCCTAAGGCCCTCTTGATTTCGCATTCCAGGATATCTGGCTCTAGATGAGTGATCACACCATCATGGCTATCTGGTTCATGAAAATCTTTTTTTGTATAGTTCTTCTGTGTTCCTGCCATCTCTTCTTAATCTCTTCTGCTTCTGTTAGGTCCATACCATTTCTGTCCTTTATCGAGCCCATCTTTGCATGAAATGTTCCCTTGGTATCTCTAATTTTCTTGAATAGATCTCTAGTCTTTCCCATTCTACTGTTTTCCTCTATTTTTTTGCATTGATCACTGAGGATGGCTTTCTTATTTCTCCTTGGCATTCTTTGGAACTCTGCATTCAGATGGGTATATCTTTCCTTTTCTCCTTTGCCTTTAGCTTCTCTTTTTTTCTCAGCTATTTGTAAGGCCTCCTCAGACAACCATTTTGCCTTTTGTCATTTATTTTTCTTCAGGGTGGTCTTGGTCATTGCCTCCTGTACAATGTCACGAACCTGCATTCGTAGTTCTTCAGGCACTCTATCAGATCTATCTCTTGAATCTATTTGTCACTTCCATTGTATAATCTAGTCATAAGGAATTTGATTTAGGTCATACCTGAATGGTCTAGTGGTTTTCCCTACTTTCTTCAATTTCAGTCTGAATTTGCCAATAAGGAGTTTATGACGTGAGCCACAGTCAGCTCCTGGTCTTTTTTTTGCTGACTGTATAGAGCTTCTCCATCTTTGGCTTCAAAGAATATAGTCAATCTGATTTCAGTATTGACTGCCTGGTGATGTCCATGTGTAGAGTCTTCTCTTGTGTTGTTGGATGAGCGTGTTTTTATGACCAGTGTGCTCTCTTGGCAAAACTGTGTTAGCCTTTGCCCTGCTTCATTTTGTACTCCAAGGCCAAATTTACCTGTTATTCCAGGTATCTCTTGACTTCCTTCTTTTGCATTCCAGTCTCCTGTAATGAAAAGGACCTATTTTTTGGGGTGTTAGTTCCAGATTGTCTTGTAGGTCTTCATAGAGCCGTTCAACTTTAGCTTCTTCAGCATTACTGGTTGGGGCATAGACTTGGATTACTGTTTTACTGAATGGTTTGCCTTGGAAAGAAACATCATTCCGTCATTTTTGAGACTGCAACCAAGTATTGCATTTTGGACTCTTTATGAGGGCTAGTCTATTTCTTTTTAGGGATTCTTGCCCACAGTAGTAGATATAATGGTCATGTGAGTTAAATTCACCCAATCCAGTCCATTTTAGTTTACTGGTTCCTAAAATGTTGATGTTCGCTCTTTCCATCTTCTGTTTGATCACGTGCAATCTACCTTGATTCATGGATCTAACATTCCAGGTTGCTATGCGATATTGTTCTTTGTAGCATTGCACACTACTTCCATCACCAGTCACATTCACAACTGGACATTTGCTTTGGCTCCATCTCTTCCTTCTTTCTGAAGTTATTTCTCCACTCTTCTCCAGTAGCATTTTGGGCACTTATCGACCTGGGGAGTTCATCTTTCATGTCCTATCTTTTTGCCTTTTCATACTGTTCATGGGATTCTCAAGGCAAAAATACTGAAATGGTTTGCCCTTCCCTTCTTCAGTGCACCACATTTTGTCAGAATTCTCCACTGTGACCCATCCGTCTTGTGTGGCCCTACATGGCATGGTTTATAGTTTCATTGAATTAGATAAGGCTGTGGTCCATGTGATCAGTTTGGTTAGCTTTCTGTGATTGTGGTTTTCATTCTGTCTGCCCTCTGATTGAAAGGCTAAGAGGCTTATGGAAACTTCCTGGTAGGAGAGACCGACTGAGAGGGAAATGGGCTTGTTCTGATGAGTGGCCATGCTCAGGAAATCTTTAATCCAATTTTTTGTTGATGGGCAGGGCTGTGTTTCCTCCCTGTTGTTTAACCTGGAGGCCTCACTCAGTGCCCTCGACCCTACAATAGCCTACCGCTGACCCACACCTCTACCGGAGACTCTTGGACACTCATGGGCAAGTCTGGGTTAGTCTCTGGTGTGGTCACTGCACCTTTCTCCTGGGTCCTGGTGGCTTTACATTTTGGGGTTAATGGTGACCTCCTCCAAGAGGCATGTGCCATACCCAGGAATATTAAAAGCCTCTAACATAAAGTTCAAACACATTCATTGTTTCTTGATGACAATGAATAATCAGAAATGTGCTTAGTTATATTTCATTATAGTCCTAATGTGTGTCATTATATTTCATTTCATTCATTCTCTGAATCTGTAACATGAAGAATCTTCATTTTACTCATTTGATTATGGAGTCAAAGGAAGATCATTCAGCTCTTTGAGGGTACTAGCTCAGCAATATGCAAATGGACCTTGCTCCACTCAACTGCATTGTTTTTAAGTCATTGCCCTCGTCTAGATAACAGTATCTTTTACATAATTGATTTTGAAAGTCACACTTACCACCACATTATGCTTCTTTATTAAAACACTTTCCAAAATCTAAGCAATGAGTTTTAAAAATTTATAAATATGCTATTGATATTCTCTTAATTGAGTCTCCAATATGAGTCTTTTTTAGAGGCTCCCATTTCCTAGGGGTTGAAAATGAAACCCCAATATGGTGTTCAATGCCTTTCATAATTGGGATTGCTATCTCCAACAGCCTTCCCTCTCCTCTGTACTTCAGACACAGGATACTGTTCCCTGCCCTTGAATAAAATATGCAATTTTCAGTGTCATTCTTTCCTTCCTCTGCCAAAAATAGCCTTTTCCCTTACCCCTTCTCTGCCTTCTTGATATAGCTGTCCTTAAAGGTATAACTCAAGGCTGCGATGGTGCAGGGGCGGTGGCCAAGAGGAGCTACTCAAAGTAATTAGCCTCCAACTAATAAAAATTAAAAAAAAAAAAAAAAAAAAAAAAAAAAAAAAAAAAAGACACTTGGAAGAAAAGCTGTGACAAACCTAGACAGCATAATAAAAAGCAGAAACATCACTTTGGCAACAAAGGTCTGAATAGTCAAAGCTACAGTTTTCCCAGTGGTCATGCACAGACTTTAGAGTTGGACTATAAAGAAGGCTGAGTGCCAAGGAATTGATCCTTTTGAACTGTGGTGCTGAAGAAGACTCTTGAGAGTCCCTTGGACAGCAAGGATATCAAACTAGTCAATACTAAAGGAAATCAATCCTGAATATTCATTGGAAGGACTGATGCTGAAGCTGAAACTCCAATACTTTGGCCACCTGAACAAAGAGCCAATTCACTGGAAAAAATCCTGATGCTGGGAAAGACTGATGGCTTCTATTCTTTTCTCAGCTATTAGTAAGGCCTCCCCGAAAACTATTTTGACTTTTTATATTTCTTTTTCTTGGGGATGGTCTTGATTACTGCCTTCTGTACAATCTCATGAACCGCTGTCCATAGTGCTTCAGGGACTCTATTAGATCTAATCCCTTGAATCTATTTTTCATTTCCACTGTATTATCATAAGGAATTTGATTTAGATCATATGTGAATGGTCGAGTGGTTTTCCCTACTTTCTTCAATTTAAGTCTCAGTTTGGCAATAAAGAGTTCATTATCTGAAAAAAAAAAAAAAAAAAAAAAAAAAAAAAACAAAGTCAAGAGGGGCAGCTGTGAGGAGATACCCCTCGTCCAAGGTAAGGAGCAGCGGTTGCGCTTTGCTGGAGCAGCCGTGAAGAGATACCCCATGTCCAAGGTAAGAGAAACCCACGTAAGACGGAAGGTGCTGCGAGAGGGCATCAGAGGGCAGACACACTAAAACCATAATCACAGAAAACTAGCCAATCTGATCACAGGACCACAGCCTTGTCTAACTCAATGAAACTAAGCCATGCTGTGTGGGGCCACCCAAGATGGTCGGGTCATGGTGGAGAGGTCTGACAGAATGTGGTCCACTGGAGAAGGGAATGGCAAACCACTTCAGTATTCTTGCCTTGAGAACCCCATGAATAGTATGAAAAGGCAAAATGATAGGATACTGAAAGAGGAACTCCCCAGGTCGGTAAGTGCCCAATATGCTACTGGAGGTCAGTGGAGAAATAACTCCAGGAAGAATGAAGGGATGGAGCCAAAGCAAAAACAACACACAGTTGTGGATGGGACTGGTGATAGAAGCAAGGTCCAATGCTGTAAAGAGCAATATTGTGTAGGAACCTGGAATGTTAGGTCCATGAATCAAGGCAAATTGGAAGTGATCAAACAGGAGATGGCAAGAGTGAATGTTGACATTCTAGGAATCAGTGAACTAAAATGGACAGGAATGGGTGAATTTAACTCAGATGACCATTATATCTACTACTGTGGGCAGGAATCCCTTAGAAGAAATGGATAGCCATCATGGTCAACAAAAGAGTCTGAAATGCAGTACTTGGATGCAATCTCGAAAATGACAGAATGATCTCTGTTCATTTCCAAGGCAAACCATTCAACATCATGGTAACCCAAGCCTATGCCCTAACCAGTAACGCTGAAGAAGCTGAACAGTTCTATGAAGACCTTCAAGACCTTTTAAAACTAACACCCAAAAAAGACATCCTTTTCATAATAGGGGACTGGAATGCAAAAGTAGGAAGTCAAGAAACACCTGGAGTAACAGGCAAATTTGGCCTTGGAGTATGGAATGAAAAAGAAAATGAAAATGAAAATTGGAAAAGAAAGGCAAACTGGATGTCTGAGGAGGCCTTATAAATAGCTGTGAAAAGAAGAGAAGCAAAAAGCAAAGGAGAAAAGGAAAGATAGGCCCATTTGAATGCAGAGTTCCAAAGAATAGCAAGGAGAGATAAGAAAGCCTTCCTCAGTGATCAATGCAAAGAAATAGAGGAAAACAATAGAATGGGAAAGACTAGAGGTCTCTTCAAGAAAATTAGAGATACCAAGGGAACATTTCATGCAAAGATGGGTTCGATAAAGGACAGAAACGGTATGGACCTAACAGAAGCAGAAGAGATTAAGAAGAGGTGGCAAGAATACACAGAACTGTACAAAAAAGATCTTCACAACCCAGATAATCACGATAGTGTGATCACTCACCTAGAGACAGACATCCTGGAATATGAAGTCAGGTGGGCCTTAGAAAGTATCACTATGAACAAAGCTAGTGGAGGTGATGGAATTGCATTTGAGCTATTTCAAATCCTGAAAGATGATGCTGTGAAAGTGCTACACTCAATATGCCAGGGAATTTGGAAAACTCAGCAGTGGCCACAGGACTGGAAAAGGTCAGTTTTCATTCCAATACCTAAGAAAGGAAATCATAAAGAATGCTCAAACTACTGCACAATTGCACTCATCTCACACGCTAGTAAAGTAATGCTCAAAATTCTCCAAGCCAGGCTTCAGCAATATGTGAACTGTGAGCTTCCAGATGTTCAAGTTGGTTTTAGAAAAGGCAGAGGAACCAGAGATCAAATTGCCAACATCCGTTGGATCATCGAAAAAGCAAGAGAGTGCCAGAAAAACATCTATTTCTGCTTTATTGACTATGCCAAAGCCTTTGACTGTGTGGATGACAATAAACTGTGGAAAATTCTGAAAGAGATGGGAATACCAGACCACCTGATGCACCTCTTGAGAAACCTATATGCAGGTCACGAAGCAACAGTTAGAACTGGACATAGAACAACAGACTGGTTCCAAATAGGAAAAGGAGAACGTCAAGGCTGTATATTGTCATCCTGCTTATTTAACTTATATGCAGAGTACATCATGAGAAACGCTGGGCTGGAAAAAGCACAAGCTGTAATCAAGTTTGCTGGGAGAAATATCAATAACCTCAGATATGCAGATGACACCACCCTTATGGCAGAAAGTGAAGAGGAACTAAAGAGCCTCTTGATGAAAGTGAAACAGGAGAGTGAAAAAGTTGGCTTAAAGCTTAACATTCAGAAAACTGAGATCATGTCATCTGGACCCATCACTTTATGGCAAAATAGATGGGGAAACAGTGGAAACAGTGTCAGACTTTATTTTTTGGGGCTCCAAAATCACTGCAGATGGTGATTGCAGCCATGAAATTAAAAGACGCTTACTCCTTGGAAGGAAAGTTATGACCAACCTAGATAGCATATTAAAAAGCAGAGACATTACTTTGCCAACAAAGGTCCGTCTGGTCAAGGCTATGGTTTTTCCAGTGGTCATGTATGGATGTGAGAGTTGGACTGTGATGAAAGCTGAGCACCAAAAAATTGATGCTTTTGAACTGTGGTGTTGGAAAAGACTCTTGAGAGTCCCTTGAACTGCAAAGAGCTCCAAGCAGTCCATCCTAAAGGAGATCAGTCCTGGGTATTCATTGGAAGGACTGATCCTGAAGCTGAAACTCCAGGAGTTGGTGATGGACAGGGAGGCCTGGTGTGCTGTGATTCATGGGGTCGCAAAGAGTCGGACATGACTGAGCGACTGAACTGAACTGAAAGGTATAACTCAAATGTTATACATTTTGCAAGGTTTCCCTTTCTTAATACCCATAATCTCAATCAATCACCATTTCCTTTTTGCTCCCACAGGATGTTTATATTTGTTTTATAGCATTTATCACTGCAGACTTGCATTGTAGTTACTTGTGAATGTATCTCTTTCCCTTCACCCAGGATAGACTGAAATTCTTGATAGTAGTTAGAGCATCTTATCCATCTTTTTGTCTCCAGTGTATGTACACAAATAAAATAGTTGTGGGATTGAATTCTAACTATCTGGGTACTTGATTTATTAATGTTTTAAGAAAAAGCAAAAACCCAAAAATCTCTTATGTGTTTTTCTTTGATTCTTACAGAGAGACCTTAGAAATAGTTCTCAGGAAGTTTGAGAACATTTTGTAAATGAATATAAAAATCCACGTGTGAAAAGGGGAAAGAAAATATGTTAATGTTAACAACCTAAATTAATCTTTTAGAATAGCATTAATCAAGTGTTGCAAATGGATATTGCTTATATACTGCTATAAAACCATATAACCTAAGCCACGTGGGCTCCACTAAGAATATGCAATGAGTATTTTAAAATTCCATGTAGATATCCTTCATGATGTGAGTGATCTATATACCAAGAATATATTTTCTATGGTTATGAAGGAGGGCGAAGAAACGTACTAGAAAATATATAGATGAATACAAATTTGCCTTTGACAGGCTTATGCAAGAAAGACAGCTAAGGTAGTTTATCAGTGACTGACAAGTACTTTGCAAGTCAGAAGACTGTTTTTTTGACTCCAGAATTAGAGGTCAGAACAACCTTTGTTCAATGGAGAAGGCCAACTTTTGCCTTTTTCCAGACCCTTTCATCTCCTATATAGACTAATCTCTGCTTTAATCAAAGAGTATTTTACAAAGAGCTCCAGGTCTACCAGATGGTGAGTATAGAATACATCTTCCTGCCAAAGATCTATTATATATTGTCTGTTATATTACAGTGTGAACTGTGAATAGCCCCTTGTCCCCTGAGAATCAAACTTGTACCACCCACTGCCTTGGCCTGGGGTTCTTCCTCTGTGACTCTGCCTGGTACTACAGTTGTCTGCTATAGCTGAAGTCTTATCTGGAACTTCAGATCTATTGTTTGCAGCTCCGATACTTTAAGACTGTGTGAAGCCCTGTCCTCTGGGTGATGAATCCTTTTCTGCATCTTCAGTACTAACTAAAAGCTTATAGAGATAAGCTTTCAACCTCAGACCTATTTTTTCCTGTTACCTACTTTCTGGGCTCTGTGCTTATGATATATGTTTTGGTTTGAATTTCAACTTCCGACTTGATCAAATTAGGGAAGGCTTTGTCTCTTGAGTCACTAAGCATTGAATAGCAGGGCTCTCCCTTCCCATCTTGTTTTCCAAAGAGCTAATCCTACAAATTGGGTCCATTTTCCCAGCCTGCTCTCATCTGCCTGTTTCTGACCAAGTTGAAAAGATCTTAGTTTTAAGTTTTTTGATCCAGTTTTGGCCTACCTAAATGGTTACTACAAAATGTTTCAATTTTTGTTTGCAGCAGCCACTGTTTTATCTGCAAATGAACATAATTTGTCCCTTGATTCCTCTTATGCTAGTGACCCAAGCCATATGACTTAAGCCATAATCACATGCATGTTGCAAGTCTCTACACAGCATATGTAGACATATTTAGTAGTTTTCACACCTGTTTGTGTAGCAGATGTGAGCTTGTCTGTTATTCTGACATATTTAATGCCTCTTAAACTTGTAGCTACTTTCTTTTCTCCTCTTCCCTTCTCCACACAGTCAGGGTAATGGTATTAAGGCAGCTGGCACAAAGGAAATATCACAGTAGGTCAGAGGGCAGATTATGATATTTTATCATTGAATTTTGAAAAAACTAGCTGTGTTTCCTTAGGCAAATCATCTACTCTTTCACTGCAGTCATTTCCCTTACCTGTAAAGTGGAATAATTATATATTTTATTCTGAGAATTTAGAATTGGACTCAATGTAAAGGACTTGTTATAATAGCATATTAAAGGCTTAGTGGATGTTAGCTATGATTATGGTAAACATTTTAAATGTTTACTAAATATGAGACCAAATAAGAGATCATTAGAGCAGGAAAACAAAGGGAAATTATTGTTTATGGAATACAAACTAACACTACCTGTGCACATAAAATCCAGGAGGATATTTTGATGTAATGATACTTGAAGATTGAAGAGTTATCAGGAAAAAAATTGTATTATTTGTTTCTGTTAGAAAGACATTAGAAACACAACTAAAAAAACATGTATAGAAGAAAGTTTCAGTAGTATAATATGTTGTCAAGTTGGCAAATTAAAGGTAATGATTACAAAATGGTGATATTTACATGGTTCCTCCTTTTCAATGAAAAGTTAGACATTTACTCATGAACAAAAGTACTTGTGTAAAAGTTGTGGGATCCAGCATCATAGGCCAAGGGACCTCTGAGGAGTCTTGCCCATCTGGGCATCTAGCAATAAGTAGACAGATCTTGGGTGTGGACTGTGGAACCAAACAAGAAGCAAACTTACAACCTCTTTTGCTACAGTTGGGGAAAAACCTGAACTGCTGACCTGGGCAGATTCCCACAGATGAGAGAGACATTTATGAAGTCCAACCTTCCTGAAGGGAGATTCCAGCATGCCATTGGTGCTATGGAGATGGTAAGAACAACTTCAACAGAGCTGCCCTCTCCCAAAGAAAGACTATACAATGATGACCTATCAGGGAGTGGTGACCTCTCATAGGAGAAAAGGAGAGCAATGAATGATGACCCAACTACCCTGTTTCTCTCTAGCAGCACTGAGTCCTGGGGAGTCCAGTCCATGACTCAAAGAGGGAGATCAGGAAAGAGAAAAGTTTAAATAACATTAAAGGGAAGCAGGCCCTGATGCCTGTGCTCAGCACTAAGTCCACTCATGAGCACGGAGAGCATCACACCTGTCACACAGAAGGAGTGCTCCCTACTGGAGTCAGCAGTCACCCTGGGTACCCTGAGCATTATGCACCACTCTGCAGTCAGCTCCTGATGTAGTAATGAGACCAAGCTCCAATAGACAGAATATACTCAGATAAACGAAGAAATAAGAGAAGGCCCAAATATCACAAAAGAAAGAGGAGATGTTATGACTGACACCGCAGAAATACAAAAGATAATGAGACTACTGTAAACAGCATTATGTCAATAAATTGAATAACTTAAAAGAAATAGAATCCTAGAAACACACAACCTACTCATCTGAATTGGGAAGAAACATAAAATGTGAGTAGACAGCTAATGAATAAAGGGGTTGAATCAATAATCAAAAACCTACCCACACTGAGGAGCCCTAGATCAGAGGTTTCACTGGCAAATTCTATCAAACTTTTAAAGGAGAATTTTTTCTTATCCTTCTCAAAGTCCTCTATATTTGCAAACTTAAGGCCAGGGTTACTCTTTTACCAAATCTATAAAATGACACTACAAAAAAAAAAAAAAAGAAAACTAGAAATTACTATCCCTGATGAACACAGATGTAAAATTCTCAACAAACTATTAGCAAACCAAATTCAACAGCACAGTAAAAAAGAGTCCTTCACTAGGATCAAGTGGGATTGATCCCAAGGATGGTTCATCAAAAACAAATCAATAGATGTGACACACCACAATAAAAGAACTCAAGATAAAAATCATGATAGTATCAACTGATGCAGAAAAAAATGTTTGACAATATACAATATCTTTTCCTAATAAAACTGAGTATAAGGAGAATATAATATAAAAGGACATATATGGCAAACCCACAGCTTAAAATAATACTCAATGGTGAAAAACTGAAAGATTTTTATTTAAGATGAGAAATAAGACAGGGTACTCAATCTCACGCTCTCATTCATCACAATACTGCTGCTAAGTCACTTCAGTCGTGTCCAACTCTGTGCAACCCCATATACAGCAGCCCACCAGGCTCCTCTGTCCATGGAATTTTCCAGGAAAGAGTACTGGAGTGGATTGCCATGTCCTTCTCCACAATACTGATAGTCCTAGCTATAGAAATTAAGCTAGACAAAGACAATAAAAGGCATTCAAACTGAAACAAAAGAAGTAAAATTGTCTTTATTTGCAGATAATATGATTTGAACTCCTAAAGACACAACCAAATAACTGCTGAAATTAGTCAATTAATTCAGCAAAGTTGCAAGATACAAAGTCAACTTGCAAAAATTAGTTGCATTTATATATCCTAAAACAAAACATCAACATCTGAAAAAGAATTAGACAAAACTATCTCATTCAGTATAGCACCAAAAACAATAACTAGGAATAAATGTAACCAGGAAAATCAAAGATCTATACTCTAAAAACTATGAGACTTTTGTGAAGAAATTAAAGAAGACACAAAAAGATATCCTTTGTTCTTGAGTTAGAAGGGTTATTTTTAAAATATATTTAGTATCCAAAGCCATCTATGGATCAAGTGTAATCCCTATCAAAATTCCAACAGTACTGGATGAATCATATAACTTTTAAAAATCCTAAATACTTAAGAAAACACAGATATTCTTAGAAAGAAGAACACAGAAGGAGGTATTACACTTCCTGATTTCAAAGCATACTATGAAGATATAGTAATCCAAACAGTATGGTGCTGACATGAAAATACATACATAAACAACAAAAATGAGAGTCCAGAAATACCCTCCAGTCAACTAATATTTGAGAAGAAAGCCAAGACCACTCAATTGTAAAAATAATAATCTCTTCAACAAATGGTGCTGGAAAAAGTGAACAGCTTCATGCAGAAAAATGAAATTAGACTGGATCTTACTCACAAAACTGAACTAAAATATATACAAGGTTTTAACATAAGACATATTACCATAAATGTATTAGAAAAATTCATAGGCAAAAATGTCCTTGATGTTAATCATGGCAATGATTTTTTAGATAGGACACTAAAAGTATAAGCAGCAAAAGCAAGAATCAACAAGTAGGAATACATCAAACTACAAAGCAAAATAAACAACCAAAAAAGGCAAATTATGTGATGGAAGAAAATATTTGCTATATATATATATATATAGATAGATAGATATAGGATGGGGCTTAATATCTAAAATATACAAGGACCCTATACAGTTGGATGGGGGGAAAAAAAAACCAATACAATAAAAAGGGCAGAGGTATTAGACATTTTTTTCAGTAACAACATCCAAGTGATTAACATCTACATGAAGAGATGCTCAATTATAAATAATCGGGGAAATAGAAATCAAACCCACAGTGAACTACAACCAAACACCTCTTAGAAAAGCTATCAAGGAGACAAGAGATAACTAATGTTGGTGAGGATGTGGAGAAAAAGGAACCCTTCTACACTCTTGGTGGGAATGTAAATTGGTTCAAACACTACGGAAAATGTGGAGGTTCTGCAAAAAATTGAAAATAGAATTACTATATGATCCAGCAATTGTATTTCAGAGTATATACTGAAAGGAAATGAAAATAGATATTGAAGAGATATATGCACTCCCATGTTTATTGCAGCATTATTCTCAAAAGCTAAGATATGGAAACGACATGAGTATTCATCAATACATGGAAAGATAAATAAAATGTAGAATACAAACACACAAATATTCAGCCATGAGAAAGAACATCCTGCCATTTGCAACAGGAATGGACCTTGAGCACATTATGCTAAGTGAGATAAGTCAGACACAGAAAATCAAACACTGTGTGATCTCAATTATGTGTGGAATCTGAAAAAGCCAAACATAAAAACAGAGTAGAAAGGTGACTGCTAGGTTCTGGGGGTGGGAGAATTGGGAAGATACTGTTTAAGGTACAAATTTGCCACCAACAGATAAATAAGTCCTGGATATCTAATGCACAACATAGATATAGATTATAGATAATATTGTAGATATTATAATTATAGATTATAGATAATAATACTGTCTTCCAGTTGCTAAGAGGCTAGATCTTAATTATTCCCACCATAAAAAAATAATAATTATGTGATCTGATAGTGGTGTTATCATCTTGCAGTGTATAAATGTATCAATAAGCACATTGTATCCCTTAAACTTATAGGATGTGGTACATCAGTTTTGTCTCAATTAAAAAAAGAAAACATTAAAAACATTATCATGGATAAATGATATAAGCACTGTGTACTCTAGACCAGCCTGTTTAATATAAATTTCTATGTGGACAGAAATGTTCTTGATCTGCAAGACCTGCAATGGTAGCCAAGAAGTACACCCCAATACTCATAGCAGCATTGTTTACAATAGCCAAGATATGGAAGCAATCTAAGTATTCATCAATACTTGAATGGATAAAGAAGATATTATATGCATATATAATGAAATGTGAGCCATAAGAAAACAATCAAATTCTGCCATTTGCAACAACATGGATGGACCTGGAGATTATTATGCTTAATGAAACATGTCAGACAGTCATAAAAAGTGTATGTGCTTAGTTGTTCCCTCATGTCTGACTCTGTACCCCCATGGACTGTAACCTGCTAGGCACTTCTGTCCATGGGGATTCTCCAGGCAAGAATACTGGAGTGGGTTGCCGTGCCCTCCTCCAAGTGATCTTCCCAACCCAGGGATCAAACCTAGGTCTCCCACAATGCAGGTGGATTCTTTACTGTCTGGGCCACCAGAGGAGTCCTAAAAAGTGTATATTATCACTTATATGTGGAATCTAAACAATAAAACAAAGGAATAAAGCAAAATGGACTCACAGTTATAGAGAACAAACTAGGGGTTCCCAGTGGGGTGGGGGCAATGGGGAAGGTCAAGATGGGGGATAGAGGATGAAGAGATGCAAGATACTATGTATAAAATAAACTATAAAAACATACATCGCAGGGAAACACCTATAATGTTAAATTGAGTATAATCTATAAAAGTAATGAATCACTATGTTGTACATCTGAAACAAATAAAATGTAAATCAACTATACTTCAATTTAAAAAGTGAATTCACTAGTGAATTTTGGCTAATGAAACTAAGGATGATATTTTAATTTTAGATTTTAGGTATTTAGTAAAGAGAAGTAAATAGCAATAAATAGTTGATTTCTCTCATTTCCACAATTTAGGTAGCTGACAGATATAAAAATACATAGAATCTCTTAATATAAAATTTGGATGAAAACAGCATGGTTTTTGAAGGAAACATAACGTGAGTAACTTTTGCAGTTTTAGAAAAGGATCAATACATATGATAAGAGACAGGTTAATTTATATTTTGCTTTCATTTTTGTCACAAATGCTAGCATTTTTGATATCCAAAGACCCAAGAATTTTGTATTATCATTCAGTTACAGTAATTAATCAATGATCTAGGGAAAAGTGATATTCTGAATAGCCACTAATTTCCACCCCCCCAGGCATCTGTATACATTTCATTGATATGTGTATGGTGTTTGTTTTCACAAGATTTTTAAAAATTAACTTTATCCATGAGCTTCACTATTAATAATTACAAATTCTATCCTGTCTATAAAACCTGAATCATTTGTTTCCACCAGGCAGCCTTAAACCTACTTCTTTCTTGTTTTCTCCTCTACTACTTTCTATTGTGAATTTTAGAACTACTTAATGAGCTCTTCACTTACATAAATTGGAATCTATATTCTGCTAATCTGTAGGAATCTAAGCTGCTCTTTGAGTTATATTCTTAGAATGATCTGTTAATACATAATTGTTTTATTACATTCTTAATCCCAATAAGAATTAATAAGAACAGTCCTTAATTATATTAATGGGCTTCCCTGGTGGCTCAGACGGTAAAGAATCTGCCTGAAATGCAGGAGACCCGGGTTCGTTCCCTGGGTTGGGAAGATCCCCTGAACAAGAGAATCGCTACCCATGCCAGTTTTCTTGTCTGGAGAATTTCATGGACAGAGGAGCCTGGTCGGCTACAGACCATGGACTCGCAAAGAGTTGGACACCATTGAGGTGACTGACAGTAACCATCATATTAATGTAGCGAAAGAGTTTTGTATCTCCAAAGACTTCATTTCTTTAGAGCATCAATAGTTTATAAAACAGATTCTAACAGAAGGATTTTCTTAAATTTGTCTAAATTGGGAGTTAACAAAATACTTCAATTCTCTGTTGACATTGTAGCACAGAACCCTTACACTTGTCATTGAAAATTCCATTTGATTTCTCACAAAAACATTGTGTTGATATTTAGGTTTTATCAACAGACTTGAAAATGTTAGATCTATAATACATATTTGGTTTATGACATTTCTCTAATTCATTTATTTTTCCATTAAATCATTTTTCTTTAGGCTTCTTTTATTTTTTCAAAGGAATATGTTCTTTTGACTTTCCAATTATAATTTATATACTTTTCATATCTCATGGTTTAGAATGTGAGAGTTCATTTTTATTTCACAAGTCTGTATGGTTCTAATTATTCTGAAAATAACTAATTAAGAGTGAAATCTAATTAGATGAAAATAATATTGGCAGTTACAATAAAGTGTCTGTTCAGATTTGCCATAAATATAATTCTTTTTAATATCAAGTTCACCAACTGAGTTTTCTATGAGTTCATAATAAATATAAAATTTTACTCTGACTTTTGGTTAAAAAAATCAAACTATATGCATGTCTATGTCTTTTTGATTTTTTAAAAGACTGAGAATGATTTTCTTAAAACATGTATTGTTTCTGAGGAGCTGCATATACTTTTGTCTTCCAGTTTTCTTGAAATATAATTGACATACAGTACTGGATAAGTTTAAGATATACAGCATAATTATTTGACTCACTATACCATGAAATATTTACCACAATATGTTCAGCAAATATCCATCATTCATACAGATTCAAAATTCAAGAAATAGAAAAAATATTTTCACTTGTGAGAACTCATGATTTACTCTCAATAACTTTCATATATAACTCATAGCAGTGTTAATTATATTTATCATATTGTACATTACATCCCTAGTACTTACTTATAACTGGGAGTTATTACCTTTTGACTACCTTCACCCCATTCCCAAACCCCTGCTTCTGGTAGCCATAAATCTGATCTCTTTTTCTATGACTTTATTCCTGAAGTATAATTGACCTACAGCACTATGTCAGTTACTACTACACTACATGGTACTTCAAAATTTCTATGCATTTCAAAATGGTCATCATGTTAAGTCTAGTCACTGTGGCAAATCATTTCTCTAAAGAACCTAAATACTGACCTAATACAGAGAGACACAGATTTATTCAGCCTGTACTGCATAACCCCATTTATTTATTCTGATCTATTGTTATACAAAAAGCATTTTTCCAAAACATTAGCAGATCACATTTTTTCACATTCATTATTATCTTGATATCTCTGAAATGATTGGTTGTTTCAAGTTTACTGACTGGTTAGTATACACATGTGACTCTGTAGACATCCACCCTTACTCCTCTCTAGATTCACATGCACTTGGACAATAGTGTATCCCAGGCAAGCCTGTCTTTCTGGGAAGTTATCATGTTCATCTAATTATACAGAAATTTATACATGAGCTTTCAACTTAGTGAAACAAGTGAGAACATATGGAAACACAGGTGTTTGGTTCTTCATGACTGAATTAAATCTACATCATGTATTAATTGTACAAGGAAACTTCTACATCATACTAGGAAAAACGTATAAAGCTTGCATGAGATCAGATGATTCTACTTTTTATGTACAAGAATTATTTTCACTGTAAAAATAGGAAGATAATTTGTAGGATGGAAATTGTAACAAATATGCAAAATTTTCATGAAACATGAATGAATGTGTAAGTGTTCAAGTCATGGTTCTTTTTATTACAGGGTAATATATAATAGTTTCATCAAGACACCAAAGAAATTGGTTGCACACAAACACACAAATAGCAATATATAAGATCCCAGCTTCCCCATCCTCCCACAAAGATCAATGACTGGACAGCTATTCACAGAAAAGGATCTGGTAGATCACCTAGGAAATTTTAGCAATATCATGGAACAAAAAGTCAGAATAATCACACAATAAGAGAAGAAGCTTCATTTCACCTGTATCATCATATCTGGCAAGTCAGCATTTTTCAGTGGCAAGAAGGAATTTCCTAGCTAGAAAGTTTCTCTCACCAGGAAAAGAAGCATAGTGTGAGAAACCAGCCTCTTCAAGCACTGTGCAAAGCTCCTACTAGGGTTTTACTCTACCTAGACTGGCAAAGCTGAGAAATCTAGAGTTGGCAGGAATGAGGAAAACAAGCAGAGACTACTATTAGCAGTCACATATGGGGCATGATTGTGGTTCAGAGAGACAGTCTAACCAAACCCAGCAGCTTCTCTCTGATAGCACAACGACCGCAAACCCCCTGCAGGTTATCACCACACAGATGTTTGCATTTGCTAATGCCAACCATCACACTCCCTCTCTGCCTTGCCAGCTGTACACCATCACCAGCCTGCATAGCAGTGTGCACACCAACATCAGGGTCCCTCCTCATGGGTCCAGATCACACTCAATGCTTGCTGGCCGCCACCATGTCTAAGATGAGACAGCCTCTCCAGCAGTGCACCTGTGTGTTCCCAGCCAAACCCCTATCTCTGGCCTCAAGTGCAGTGTGTAGGCTCAGGGGGAGACTGTGGGGCTCCATGTGACTGCACTGATCCCAGGGTCCATGCAGTTGCTTGCAGGCCCAGCCTTCTGTCACAGCTGACACCACTGTTCCAACTTGTAACTAGCCCTTCCATATGTGTGCCTGCATGCCCACCCACCTGATCCCTGACACCAGTCTCCACGGCATTGTGCACACACAGGCATAGAATGTGCAGCCACAGGAGAGCCCTCTGACAGCCAAGGCCTTGATGGCTGCAAGTGAGCCTATAGTTGCTTCTGGCCTTGCCACCTGCCTCAAGCCCAGTCACTATCAGTGTGCCTGCCCCTGCTTCTGCCACTATGTAGGCAATGGCAGTTGACCCACAGAGCCAAGTGTGTGAAAACCACTGTCTTTAGTCATCCCTGGTTCTTAGCTACTGAAATGAGACGAGTCACTTAAAGACCCTGTGGACCCACCACAGTGCTCACCAAGGACAACACAGTTGTTGACATTGTGGACACTAGTGAGCTCAGAGACATAATACTCTGCCCAGAGTAGGTGTTTTCATGTGCTCCTGAGCTTGACACCCTATACTAACAGACCCAAGGTCACAGCACGATGTAGTGAGCTCCTATTCACAGGTAAAATTTTCCCTTTTTGAAATCAATCCATTAACTCTTGAAGAGGTGGCTGCTTCTTCAAATATGCAGACATCTACACAAGGCTACAGGGATCACAAAGCATCAGGGAAATATATCTACAAAAGAAACATAACAAACCTGTAGTAACTGACCACAAAGAAACGGAGATCAAAGAAATCAACGGTTTATATGCTTGAAGAGCTGCAAGAGAACACAGATAAACAACCTAACATCAGAATACAATACAGGAATAAAACAGCAGTTCATAGAAAAAACATAAAAGAACCCAATGGAAACTTTGGAGATGAAGAATACAATGACTGAACTGAAGAAATCAATAGAAAGCTTCAATAGCAGTCTTGAACAGGCAGAAGAGAGAAATCAGCAAGCAAGAAGAGTTTGAAATGATCCAACCTGTGGAGAGAAAAGAATGAAGAAACCTATGAGAGTTAAGGACAGGGCATAGTCTATGAACTACTGGAGTCTCAAAGGAAAGGACAGGGGGAAAAAAATGAAGAAAGCTTTTTAAAGAAATAATGACTGAGAACTTCTCAAACCTGGGGAGAGATTTGAACATCTAAGTTTGTGAACTGAGAGGCCACCTTAAAATTTCAATCCAAAAGGTTCTTCTCCAAGACATATAATAAAACTGTCTAAAGACAAAGAGAGAATTTTAAAATCTCCAAGAGAAACAAATGATTTTTCTCATACAAGGGCACTGCAATAACACTGTCAGCAGGTTCCTCAGACACTGCAGGCCTGGAGAGAATGGGATGATATATTCAAAGTGATAGAAAAAAGAAATTACCAACCAAAAATACTTTAACCATGAAAGTTGTCCTTCAGAAATAAAGGAGTAATAAGACTTCCCCTAATTTAAAAAAACTGAGGAAACTCATCAGTATTAAATATAACTTACCAAAAAAAAAAAAAAAGTTGAAAGGAGTTTTTAAGCTGAAGCAACAGATCTCGGTTAGTTGGTGAAAACATACAATACTGACTGAACTGCATTGTATGTTATCACAAACTGAGATGCTAACTTAATTCTAGAATAAAGATTAAAGGACAAAAGTATTAAAAGTAGATTTAGCATAAACAATATGCTAATGCTGCTGCTGCCGCATTGCTTCAGTAATGTCTGACTCTGTGCAACCCCATAGATGGCAGCCCACCAGGCTCCCCCATTCCTGGGATTCTCCAGGCAAGAAATACTGGAGTGGGTTGCCATTTTCTTTTCCAAATATGCTAATAGATACAAAGTAAAAAAAAGATATAAATGGTGACAGCAAAAACATAAAAGGTGGAGTAAAAGAATAGTTATATATGTGATTAAAATTAAAATTTTATGAGTATAAAATACACCTTTTTGTGTATGTATGTGTGTATATGTATAGTTTTTATCTAAGCCTCATGAAAACCACAAAGCAAAATCTACAATAGATAAGCAAAAGGTGAATAGAAGTGGATCAAAGCATATGACTGATAAAAATTAGTACTTTACAAAGACAGGCAGCAAGAAAAAAGAAAGAAAAAGTTAAATACAAAATAGCCAGAAAACAGAATAAGGTGTCATTTGTAAGTCCTTAAATAGCATTTATACTCTAAATGTAAATTGAACTCAATTCTACAATCAAAAGGTATAGACTGTCTGGAGATAAAATGATCACATAATACCCAAATATATGCTGCCTAGTAAACTACGTCAGCTTTAAAGACATGTATAGGAGTACCCCTCATGGTAAACAAGAGTCCAAAATGCAGTACTTGGGTGCAACTTAAAAAACAACAGAGTAACACCAATTTGTTTCCAAAACAAATCATTCAACATCACAGTAATCCAAGTCTATGTCCCAACCACAGATGCCAAAGAAGCTGAAGTTGACTGGTTCTATGAAGACCTACAACACCTAGTACTAACACACAGAAAAAAAAAAAAAAATGTCCTTTTCATCATAGGAGATTAGAATGCAAAAGTAGAAGGTAAGTTAGGCCTTGAAGTACAAAATGAAGCAAGGCAAAGGCTAACAGAGTTTGGTCAAGAGAACATGCTGCTCATAGCAGACACCCCTTTCCAACAACACAAGAGACAACTCTAGACATGAACATCACCTGATGGTCAATACTGAAATCAGATTGATTATATTCTTAGCAACAAAGATAGACAAGCTCTATAAAATGAGCAAAATTAAGACCTGGAGCTGACTATGGCTGAGCTCCTTATTGCAAAATTCAGACAAATTGACGAAAGCGGGGAAGACCACTAGGGCATTCAGGTATGACCTAAATCAAATCCCTAAGATTATACAGTGGAGGCAACAAATAGATTCAAGGGATTTGACCTGGTAGAACAGAGTTACCTGATGATCAATGGACAGAATTTCATAACACTGTAGAGGAGGCAATGACCAAAATCATTCCAAAGAAAAAGTAATGCAAGAAGGCAAAGTGATTATCTTATGAGGCTTTACAAATAGCCGAGGGAAAGAAGAGAAGAGAAGGGTAAAGGAGAAAGGGGCAGATATAGTCAACTGAGTGCAGAGTTACACAGAATAGGAAGAAGAGATAAGAAGGCCTTCTTCAATGAACAATGTAGGAAAACAATGTAATGGGAAAGACTTAGATATCTCTTCAAGAAAATTGGAGATATCAAGGGAATATTTCATGCAAGGATGGGCACAATAAAGGACAGAAATGGTAAGGACCTAACAGACATGGGAGAGATAAAGAAGAGATGTCAATAAAACACAGAACTGTACAAAAAAACCTTAATGGTCCAGATAACCATGATGGTGTGGTGACCTAACTAGAGTCAGACTTCCTGAAGTGTGAAGTCAGATGGGCCTTCAGAAGCATTGTTAAGAACAAGGCTAGTGGAGGTGATAGAATTCCAGAGCTATTTAAAATCCTAAAAATGATGATTCTCTTAAAATTCTGTACTCAATATGCCAGCAAATTTGGAAAACTCAGCAATTGCCACAGTACCAGAAAAGATCAGTTTTCATTCCAATTCCAAAGAAGGGCAATGCCAAAAAAATGTTCAAACTACCATACAAATGCAGTCATTTTATAAGTTAGTGACATAATTCAGAATTTTGCTGCTCAAAATCCTTCAAGCTGGGCTATAGCAGTACGTGAACCAAGAATTCCAGATACACAAGCTGGATTTAGAAAAGACAGAGGAACCAGAGACCAAATTGCCAGCATCCACTGAATCATAAGAAAAGCAGGAGAATTCCAGAAAAACATCTACTTCTGCTTTACTGACTATGCCAAAGCCTTTGACTGTGTTAATCACAACAAACTGTGGAAATTGCTTAAGGAGATAGGAATACCAGACCATCTAAACTGCCTCCTGAGAAACCTGTATGCAGGTCAAGAAGTGATGGTTAGAACCAGACATGGAACAGGGACTGGTTCAAAACTGGGAAAGAAGTATGACAAGGCTGTGTATTGTTATCCTTAACTTATATGTAGAGTACATCATGCAAAATGTTGGGCTGAATGAATCACAAGCTGGAATCAAGATTTCTGGAAGAAAAACCAACAACCTCAGATGTGTGGATGATACCACTCTAATGATAGAAAGTGAAGAGGAAATAAAGAGCCTCTTGATGAAGGTGAAAGAAGAGAGTGAAAAAGATGGCTTAAAATTCCACATTCGCAAAACTAAAATCATGGCATCTACTCCCATCACTTCATTACAAGTAGATGGGGGAAAAGTAGAAACAGTGATGAGTTTTATTTATTTCCTTGGGCTCAAAACTCATTGTGGATGGTGTCTGCAGCCATGAAATTAAAAGACACTTGATACTTGGAAGGAAAGCTATGACAAACCTAAACAGTTTATTAACAGTACTTGGATGAATGTCCATATATTCAAAACTATGGTTGTTCTAGTAGTCATGTGTGGATGTGAGAGTTGGACCACAAAGAAGGCTGAGCACTGAAGAATTGGTGCTTTTGGACTATAGTGTTGGAGAAGACTCTTGAGAGTCCCTTGGACTGCAAGGAGATCCAACCAGTCCATCCTAAAGGAAATCAACCCGGAATATTCATTGGAAGGACTGATGTTGAAGCTGAAACTCTAATACTTTGGCCACCTGATGTGAAGAGCTGACTCATGGTAAAGATCCTGATGCTGTGAAAGATTGAGGGCAGGAGAAGATGGCAACAGAGGATAAGATAGTTCGATGGCATCAATGACTTGATGGACATGAGTTTGAGTAAACTCAGGGAGATAGTGAAGGGCAGGGAAGCCAGGCATGCTGTAGTCCATGGGGTCCCAAAGAGTCTGACATGACTTAGCCACTGAATAACAACTACAGTATTGGTCTATAAAAGAAGGGGTTAATCTATTTCTGTGTGTAAATATTATATAACTCAGTTTCCACTTTTCTTTTAAACACAGTGTCCAGAATTTATTCCAAAATTTGAAACATAACATTGCATGGGGGAAAAGAAAGATCCATTGTCAAGAAACACTCAATCCACAAAACCATACCTAGAAATTATCTTGATACTTGACATATCAGACACTAAAATAATGTACCTTGGCTCAGTGGTAAAGAATCAGCCTGCAATGTGGGAGAGCCAGGTTTGATCTTTGGGTCAGGAAGATCCATTAGAGAAGCAAATGGCAACCCACTCCAGTATTCTAGCCTGGAAAATCCCATGTACAAACGAGCCTGGCAGGCATAAAATGAACATGTTCCAGGAAGAATCGCTGATCTTTAAGATAGTTTAATATATCCAAACTGAAAGACACAATGAAAAACATAATTTAATAGAACATCCAAAACACTGGGATACTGTCAGACCATCTACCACGTGTAGAATTGGTATCTTAGTAATGAGAGAACAAGATGAAACTATTTTAATATATTATTGACTGGAGACATTATAGCCATATGTATTAGTGTCTTCAAAAATCCCCCAGGCAATAATGTGTTAGAGATAATAGTCCAGAATTTTTCAAATTAATGGATTTCAACAAACCAAAAGTTAAGTACCCTTTCCCAAATATAAAGAAAAATTCTACTTAGGCATATCATAGTAGAATTGTGGAAAACAGAATGATAAAGAAAAATCTTGAGGGTATACTGTGAATAAAAAACAAATGTAACAATTTCAACAGAAGCACTATGAGACAATTTGAACCAGAAGACAAAAGAAGTAAAATTCCTCTTTTTTCCCCCATTTTTAAAGACAAAAGTATGGGATTCTTAAAAATGGGAGGTGGGGGGAAAGAGGAATTCCTTGGTATTCTAGTGGTTAGCACTCTATGTTTTTACTTCCAGGGACCAAGTTTGATCTCTGGTTGAGAAACTAAGATACCACAAGTTGTGTAGCATGACACATACACATTAAAACAAAACAAAACCCTGTCAATCCAAGATTATATACAACGGGCAAATATCTTTCAAAAGTGAAGGAGAAGTAAACATATTTTCAGATGAATGACTGCAGAGACCTGAATTATAAGAATCATTTCAATAGATGCACAAGAAGCACTTGATAAAATTCAACATCTATTCATGATAAAAACTCTCACCAATGTGAGTGTAGAGGGGACATATCTTAACACAATAAAAACTATTTATGACAAACCTACATAATACTCAAAGGTTAAAAGCTGAAAACCTTTCCACTAAAATCTTAAGCTAAAAAAGGACATCCACTTTCACCACTTCTATTCAACATACTGGTGTAAGACTTAGTCACCAGCAATCAGACAATAAAAAGAAATAAAAGTATGAAAATGATAAGAGGGTAAAATTATTTTATGCAGATTACATGATACATATATAGAAACCCTAAAGACTCCTCATAAACACTATTAGAGCTGATGAAAAAATTCAGCAAGGTAGCAGGATACCAGATCAACATACAGAAATTGGCTGCATTATTTTTTACCCTAAAATGAAATATCAGAAAGTTAAAAAAATATCAATCCCTTTCTTTTCTTTCTCCCCATTTATTTTTATTAGTTGGAGGCTAATTACTTTACAATATTGCAGTGGTTTTACTGTATGGTACTGGCACAAAACAGAAATATAGATCAATGGAACAGAATAGAAAGCCCAGAGATAAATACACGTACCTATGGACACCTTAATCTTCAACAAAGGAGGCAGGAATATACAATCCCTTTCAAATTTGTGTCAAAAAGAAAAAAAATCTAGGAATAAACCTGATCAAGGACATGAAAGACATATGCTGGGAAATATAAAATATTGACAAATGAAATTGAAGATGATTCAAAGAAATGGAAAGGTACCCTGTGCTCTTAAATTGAAAGAATATAGTTAAAATGGCCTTACTACATAAAGCAATTGACAGTTTTAATGCAATCTTTATCAAATTACCCATGATATTTTTCACAGAACTGGAGCAAATCCTTAAATTTGTTTGGAACCACAAAAGACCCACAATTGCCATAGCAATCCTGAGGAAAAAGAACAAAGCTGGAGGCATAACCCTCTCAACTTCAGAAAATACTACAAAGCTACCATAATCAAAATAGCCTAGCATTGGCATAAAAATATACACATGTATCAATGGAACTTTAGAAAAGAGAGTCCAGAAATAAACCCATACACCTACAGTCAATTATTCTTTGACAAAGGAGGTAAGAATATACAACGGAGAAAAGATATTCTCTTCAGTAAACAGAACTTGGAATATTGGAAAATTTTTATAAATTGTTTTATAAAACAATTGAATTTAAACATTCACTAACACCATATATAAAAGTAAACTCAAAATGAATTAAAGACCTAAATCTAGGTCTGAATAGTATAAAATGAGAGGAATACACAGGCAAAACACTCTATGACATAAATTGCAGTAATAGTTATTTAGATCTGTCTTCCAGAGTACTGGAAATAGAAATGAAAATAAATGAATGGGACCCAAATAAAGTTAAATGCTTTTGTACAACAAAGGAAACCATAAACAAAATGAAAAAACAACCATATGGAATGGGAGAAAATATTTGCAAACAATGTGACCAACAAGGTATTAATTTCCTAAATATATAAACAGCTCAACTACAGCTGTAATTGAAGATTTTAACACTTTGCTTTCAATAATTGATATAACAAGTAGGTAGAAATCTATCAGGATATTGATGACCTGAACAACTTTTAAAATCTTATAACCTGTTGATAGGGGCTCCTCTGTCCATGGGATTTTCCAGGCAAGAATACTGCAGGGGGTGTCCATTTCATCCCCCAGGAGATTTTCCTGACCCAGGGATTAAACCTGCATGCTCTGCATCAGCAGGCAGATTCTTTACCAACAAGGTACCTGGGAAGACCTCAGAAAATATTAGTATATAGTAACCAAAATGAATGACTGACAGTGAAAGAGAGGAGAAAAAATAATTGCCAGTATCAGAAAGAAGGGCATGTTACCTTGGATTCTATAGACATAGAAAGTGAAATAAGAAAATATCAGGAATTACTTTTTTTTTTTCAATAAATGTGCCAATTTATGGTGGACCAATGTTCTGAAAGGCACAAAATACCACAGTTCATTCAAGGGAAAAAATATATATGACCAAAATTTCCTTTTATCTGTTCAGAAGTTCAAATCACAGTTTAAAAACTTCCCACAAAGAAAACTCCAGGTCCAGGTAGCTTTATCTATGAATTCTACCCCCCCAAAAATGAATAAATAATAGATATTATACACAGATTTTCAAGGTAATAAAAGAAGCAAAACATGTTTCAACTCATTTTATGAGGACAGCATTAAATTTGATACTAAAAGCAGACCAAAACCATCAGAATGCTAGAGACCAATATCCTTTATAAAATGTCTCTGAAAAATATTTAGCAAATAAAATGCAGCAATAGGGTGTTTAAAAAAAAATAACCAAGCCATGTGTTAGGAGGCACAATTAAAAGAATAAAGGATATGAAGCCAAATTGGGTTCTATTCAAATGGCATTATATACTTCCTAGTAATGTGACCCTGGGCAAGCTGTGGAATCTCTCTAAGCATTGGTTTCCCCATCTGTATGATAATAATGCACACTCTAGAGGATTATTGTGAGAACTAAATAAGCAAAATATAGTGTATCTAACAATTTCCAGGATATGGGTACATGCTTGCCCCCCCCACCCCAAATCTGCAATTAGATATATTGAGGTCTATACTTTAAAATTTTACCTTGGAAGCTTAGCACAACATCTTCTAGAACTAACTGACTATTGGTTAGTTAACCAACTGTTTAACCAACTGAAAAGTTGGTTAATTGAAATAGAATTTTAAAAAATGTGTTCTGCTGATCTTTTAGTTGTTTTTTAATTTGTATAGAAAATGATAATTTTAACCTAAGGAAAAAAAACAGTTTAGGTTGCTAAGCATACAAAACAGAAGAAACAGAGAAAATGGGGAAAAGAAATGATCAACCAAGGGACACAGATATATTATGGAAATTAGTTTTTTTTTTAATGGTTAGTGAGAAAGTTTATTTGTGCTGTGAAGCTTTCCCAAAAATGTTAAGAAAACATATCTTACACATTTTAACTAAAGCACACAAATATACATTTAGTCTCTATTATTTTGATGTTGATCCTAGCTCTTCTCTTTTAATATACTTGCCCTAATGCAGTCTGCTTTCTTTTCTTGTACAAACCACACTCATGGAAATTCATTCCCCCACCCCCCAATTTCCAGATTCAGTTTCTATAAAGTACAACAAGAAATTAAGTCATTTTTAAAATAATCTCATTTGCAGAAACTCTCTAGATGTATATGATTTCCCCCCCATTCTTTTTTTTTTTTCATTTATTTTTATTAGTTGGAGGCTAATTACTTTACAGTACTGTAGTGGTTTTGTCATATATTTACATGAATCAGCCATGGATTTACATGTATTCCCCATCCCGATCCCCCCTCCCATCTCCCTCTCTACCTGATCCCTCTGGGTTTTCCCAGTGCACCAGCCCCGAGCACTTGTTTCATGCATCCAACCTGGGCTGGTGATCTGTTTCACCCTAGATAATATACATGTTTCGATGCTGTTCTCTCAAACCATCCCACCCTCGCCTTCTCCCACAGAGTCCAAAAGTCTGTTCTGTACATCTGTGTCTCTTTTTCTGATTTGCATATAGGGTTATTGTTACCATCTTTCTAAATTTCATATATATGTGTTAGTATACTGTAATGGTCTTTATCTTTCTGGCTTACTTCACTCTGTATAATGGGCTCCAGTTTCATCCATCTCATTAGAACTGATTCAAATGAATTCTTTACACCATGGAATATTACTCAGCCATATTATGGAAATTAGTTTTTAAAAAGTAGTTAGGGAAAGACAGAATATAGGATTAAATTTGTGTAGTGATACTTCAGCCTACTTGGATAGCATTTATTATGGGTTATTATAAAGAAAAACACCAGCCTGACCATTGATAAAGCATTCATTCTTATCCTAAAAGGAAAAAAACAAACCCCAAAACTAGAAGTAGTAATTATTAGAGTAGTATAAAGAACTTTGACTATATTTTCTCCCTTAGATATGTTTGAAGAATTTGCCTTTCTTTTGAACTAAGAGATGAGAGAACCACTTCATTTGTTGGGCTGTTGTTCAAAATTTAATCACTATTATAGAAAAAACTAGCCATTTTATATGTTTCTATAAGCAGAGCAACACTTAATTCCCTCAGCTATTCTCCAAGGCCAATACAGAAGATGTTAAGAGAAACAGGTTTGATCCCTGAGTCACGAAGACTACCTGGAGGAGGAAAAGGTGACCCCCTCCAGTATTCTTGCCTGGAAAACCCCAGGAACAGAGAAGCCTGGAAGGCTATAGTCCATAGCATCTCAAAGAGCTAGACACAACGGAAGCGACAGCACGCAGCACACACTCTATGAAAGAGAAAAGTTATGACCAACCCAGACAGCATATTAAAAAGCAGAGACATTACTTTGCCAACTAAGGTCCATCTAGTCAAGGCTATGGTTTTTCCAGTGGTCATGTATGGATGTGAGTGTTGGACTTATAAAGAAAGCTGAGCACCGAAGAATTGATGCTTTTGAACTGTGGTGTTGGAGAAGACTCTTGAGAGTTCCTTGGAATGCAAGGAGATCCAACCAGTCCATCTTGAAGGAGATCAATCCTGAGTATTCATTGGAGGGAGTGATGTTGAAGCTGAAACTCTAATACTTTGGCCACCTGATGCAAAGAACTGACTCATTTGAAAAGACCCTGATGCTGGGAAAGATTGAAGGCAGGAGGAGAAGGGGATGACAGAGGATGAGATGGTTGGATGGTATCACCAACTCAATGGACATGAGTTTGAGTAAGCTCTGAGAGTTGGTGATGGACAGGGAAACCTGGCGTGCTACAGTCCATGGGGTCACAAAGAGTTGGACACGACTGAGCGATTGAACTGAATTGAATATATATGATGTTTAATTTGCTTGAGAATTTTACAACTTATCTTTATCTATTGTACAAGACCCTATTATGTATAGTAGGCTTTTATCATTTTATAGGTGACAAGACTGAGGTCAAGAGACTGCAGTTCTCCTAAGCAACACCCAGTTGGAGAAGTAGAATTCAAATCTCAGCCTCTATCTCTCTGGCTTCATTCTGAATAATGACAAAATCAAAGTTGAGGATCTATTTCTTCCCAAATGTCCTTTGCAAATCTCTATAATTTCAAATGTTGTCCTTTATTTGATAATTCCTGTTTTTTTTCTACCTTGAGTTGCCCAGGAGAAAGCAATTGTGATAACTCTGAAATGACTGTACAAATTCACTGCAATGCAGAATGAAAATTTCAGATAGAAGGAATGGAAATGACTAGTCCTAATATCTCATCACCTCGACTTCATAAGGACTGAAGCTGAAACTCCAATAGTTTGGCCACCTAATGTGAAGAACTGACTCACTGGAAAAGACCCTGATGCTGGAAAAGATTGAAGGCAGGAGGAGAATGGGATGACAGAGGATGCGATGGTTAGATGGCATCACTGACTCAATGGACATGAGTTTGAGCAAGCTCTGGGAATTGGTGATGGATAGGGAAGCCTAGAGTGCTGCAGTCCATGGGGTCACAAAGAGTCAGACATAACTAGTGGCTGAACTGAACTACTTCAGAAAATGCTTCTAAGGTACTTTACTGTTAAAGTCCAGTACTCAGTGCTGGATGCAATATATGGGATTATAAAAATGTGCTAAAATAATCATTGGTAAATAAATTTCAGGAGTGCCACATATAAATAGGAAATAACATTGGTAGGGTTTAGTCTTGAAGGCAAGGATTTTGAATGCCCACTTGATGATACATTAAAAGAAATGAGTGATGTCAAGATTCTATATCATAGCAATATAAACATTATTTCATTTATTATATGTGTTTATTATTTCTTGTAAAACCTTTGAAAAATGTTGTCTTATAGTTTTAACTATTAAATAACAGTAGTGCTGAGAATTCTACTTGAATTTTGACTCTATACTTCTCTGGTAAGACTTTATATTAAAATGTTCCTATCTGAAACTTTAATAGCTTGTTAATCCAAGAGAAGACTAATTCATTGGAGGGTGCAGAAGAGGCTACTGCCTTTTCAAAGCCCCAAATCCTTTAAACCTCTTTTCTCCTTCATTTTAGAAACATGAATAGCATGACTCAAATCCGGCAAGCAGTTTTTTTGCAGGTTACTTTTTTTTTCTGTCAAAATTTTAGGTAACATATTTTTTATAACCATCTTTATAATAAGCAAATGTGTGTGGAAAAGTCAGGTGTTAAATAAAGCCATGCAAATTAGCCATCTGGATTGAAAAATATTGTTTTACTTAATATTGAGCTTAACAGATTTATAGATTTATAAAGAATCTTTTAGCTTTTGCAGTATTCCAGTATACGTGATCAATCCTTATGATTCTTCACATGGAAATTAAGCTTGAGAGTTGGGAATAAATAGTGGACATAGCCTTCATATTTCCATCCAAATCTCAGGGCACTTATTTTGGAAAGAAAGACTAAAATAATAGGACCTAAAATATATATATTTGAAAATGCTTGATTTTTACCCAGTGCTTTTTAAAAAATTTCAAGAAAGGCTGAGAGCCCACGACTGTAGTTCAATTTTGGTTGCGTGAACATATGTGTTTAAGAGCTCTGCTGATGGTAACTGTGAGAAAGGCTGACATGATAGAAACAAATGAACATTGCCACTGATGGACAGGGAGCTTATGCAAATCAGACAACCCAGAGATCCTACCATTTAAGGGGGAAACATGGCATTCTTCCTCCCATAGTTTGCTCAAGCCTTGTCCATCCACATGTCTGAGCGATGTCACTCCAAAGGTTAAGAAAGGGAAGGGAAGGGAAAGGCAAACAAATTGATGCCCCATCATTCATTGTTTCACAAATAATGTTGGAAATATTTATTCTGGTATCTATGATCTTGCATGTTCTAACTTTCTAGTTTTTGTCACAACAATTCCTATACATTTCTCTTTTGTTCTACTTAAATGGAACTCATTACTGCTCCCCACCCATGTCACATGCTTTCCTCTCTAGGTGCCTTTCTCTAACCTTATTCAAATCTATTCCCTCTCCCTAGTAACCAGTTCATTTTCACTATTTAAATTCATATGATTGAAGTGTGATTTACAAGCAAGGGTATGTGTATACTATGTTGCTTCAATTGTGTCCAACTCTTTGCAACCCTAAGGACTGTATGTAGCTGGCCAGACTTCTCTATCCATGGGATTCTCCAGGAAAAATACTGGAGTGGGTTGCTGTGACCTCCTCTGGGGATCTTCTTCTGACACGGGGATGGAGCTTGTGTCTCTTATGTCTCCTGCATTGGCAGGCATGTTCTTTATCACTAGTGGCATCTGGGAAGTCCTTACAAGCAAGTAGATGCACACATTTTAAATGTTTCAGTGAATTTTGACAAATTATCACTACATTCAAAATACAGAATGTGTCCACATGATATTATTAATGAATCTTTACTATCAAATTTGCTGTTACCTCTATACCCCTTCACATACACCCTAAAATGAGGCAAAGACTTATCTGTCTTCTAACACTACAGTTTTGACTTTTCTAGAACTCCATATACATGGATTGATATAGTACTTACCCTTTTTACTGATTTCTATCACTCAGCATACTGTTTTTTTTTTAAGTTTCATCTATGTGATTATTGCTAAGTAATAAACTATTGTACAAACATTACCAAAATTTGCTTCTCCATCTACTGTGGAACATTTGGTTATTTCCAGTTTTTGAATATTATAAATCAAACTTATGAATATATGTGTAAGTTTCTGTCTGCCTATATGCCTGTTTCTCTTTGATAATGCCTAGGATTAGGATTGATGAGATTGATCTTCCCAACCCAGGGATCTGAACCCAGTTCTCCTGCATTGCAGGCAGATTCTTTACCAGCTGAGCCACAAGAGAAGCCCAAGAATACTGGAATGGGTAGCCTATTCCTTCTCCAGTGGATCTTCCCGACCCCAGGGATCAAACTGGGGTCTCCTGCATTGCAGGTGGATTCTTACCAACTGAACTATCAGGGAAGTCCCAGGATTGATGAGCAACAATATTTAAGTTATTAAGAATTTGCAAAAATATTTCTCCAACTGGTTTTATCCCTTAAACTTCTATCAGAAATGTTTCTCAATTACTATACATATTCACCAATACTTGGTATAGTCACTCTTTCTTATTTTAACCATTCTAAAGGATGCTTATGTGGTATGTGGGTATAGCATGGTAGATTTTATGTGCATCATATATGTGTTAGGTGCTCAGTTGTGTCCAAATCTATTCAACCCCATCGACTGTAGCCCACCAGGCATCCCTCTGTCCATGGGATTCTCCAGGCAAGAATACTGGAGTGGATTGCTATGCCCTCCTCTCCAGGGGATCGTCCCAGCCCAGGAATCAAACCCAAGTCTCCTCTCCCTCATTGCAGGCAGACTCTACCATCTGAGCCTAATAATGCTGAGCATCTTTTCATGTGTTTTTTTAAGTGATTAATATGTCATATTTGGGCTTCCCTGGGGGCTCAGATGGTAAAGAATGCACCTGCCATGCAGGAGACCTGGGTTTGATCCCTGGGTTGGGAAGATCCCCTGGAGAAGGGAATAGCTACCCACTCCAGTATTCTGGCCTGCAGGAGTCAATGGACAGAGGAGACTGGCAGGCTACAGTCCATGAGATCTGTAATTAATTTTTTTAAGTAATTAATATGCCACATTTAGTGAAGTCTCTGTTCAAGTCATATATAAATTTTTACTGTTTCTTTTTAAGAATTCCTTAGAATTATGTTGTTTATGAATAAAGATAAATTTTCTGCTTCTTTTCTACCTACACACTTTTTTTTTTCCTTATATCATTGCACTGGTTAGGTCCTCAATACAACATTGAATACAAATGCTGAGAGTGGAATACACTTGACTTTTCCTCTATCCTGGGTAAATACATTTAGTCTTTCAACATTAAGTACAGTGTTAGCTAGTTTGCCAGGAGTTATTGTATTGTGCTTGTTGTTTATCATCAGTGGGAGTTAGATTTTGACAAAGTATTTTCTGGCTCTGTTGTTACAATTTAATGGTTTTAGTTTCTTTTTCTATTAATATTGTGAATTATACTAATTACTTATGATGTTAAATTAACCTTGAATTCCTGGAAACTGGTCAAAAATCTTTTAACTTGATACTTAGTCATAAGTTACTCCTTTAATATTGTTGGACCCAGTTAGCTAGCAAATATTATTTCTATGTTCATAAAGGATATTGGTTTGTGCTTTTGATTTTTTTCTAGCTTTACTGAAGTGTAATTAACATAAAGCTGTAAGCTATTTAAAGTGTACAACATGATAATTTGATATGTGTATACATTGTGAAAGAACTTCCCCCACTGAGTTAGTTAACATAACTATCACTTCACATATTTCCTCTTCTAGTTTTTGTAAAACTATGCACAAAATTGATATTTCTTCTTTGATGAAATTAGGCATTGGAGCCACATGGGTCTGGAATTTTCTTTGTGGGAAGTTTTAAACTACAAATCCAACTAACATAATAAATGTAAATGATTCAGGGTATGTATTTTCTTTTCTTTTTTAAGTGTTTTGCTAGTTTGAAAATTGTCTATTCCATATATGTTGAATTTGTTGGCAATAAGTTATAATAGTTTCCTGTTATGACTTATAGGGTCTTTTTTTCTGAGCTGTCTAGGGGTTTATACATTTTTATCTTTCAAAAAATAAGATTTTAGGTACATTTATTTGCCTCTATTTTTCTCCTTTACTTAACTGATATCTATTCACTTAAAATTTTTTATCCCCTTTCTTCTGCTTCCTTTGACTTTAATTGCCCTTTTGTGATTTTTGAGGTACAGATTTAGATTATTTCAGAATTTCTATTCCATGTAATGCTATAAATATTCTTCTAGGAGCTAAATAAAATACATTCTTCAGATGTGAATACATGCTTTTTTTAAACTTTCATTTAGTTCAATATATCTTCTAATTTTTCTTGTAATTTCCCTTTCAACTCATGGGTTATATGATACAGTGAGACAAAAACAAATGTTATTTGGAACTATAGGTAATAAATGAGATAGAAAATCATGAAAGATTGGTTTGAATTTGCCTATTAAAAGATACAACAATGCTTTTTTAGGAAACTGTATTAAATACTTCTGATTAAAATTATTTTTACTCAACACAAATTTTACATATATTCATGTCAGAATTTACACTAGATATTAAACAAAATAAATAAGAGAGAATTCCTCCTCTCAAGGTTATTTTAGTCTGCTGCTGCTGCTGTGAAGTTGCTTCAGTCATGTCCGACTCTGTGCGACCCCATAGACGGTAGCCCACCAGGCTCCCCCATCCCTGGGATTCTCAAGGCAAGGACACTGGAGTGGGTTGCCATTTCCTTCTCCAATGCGTGAAAGTGAAAAGTGAAAGTGAAGTCGCTCAGTCGAGTCTGACTCTTAGTGACCCCATAGACCGCAGCCTACCAGGCTCCTCCATCCATGGGATTTTCCAGGCAAGAGCACTGGAGTGGGGTGCCATTGCCTTCTCCTATTTTAGTCTGGGGGGAGAAAAAAGGCAAAATAGTCATATAGGGCAATGCTTTACAATAGAAATATTTGTATTTTTAATTTTTAGTAGCTACATTAATAAAGTAAATAAAAGTAAAATTAAGTTTAGATATATGTCAAATATTATTAAAATGTCATTTCAAAATGCAATCAATATAACATTACGAATGAGACATTTTGCTTTTTTTAGTACTAAGTCTCCCAATATACTCAGCTGGTAAAGAATCCGCCTGCAACCCGGGAGAGCTGGGCTTGATCCCTAGGTTGGGAAGATCCCCTGGAGAAGGAAAAGGCTACCCACTCCAGTATTCTGACCTAGAGAATTCCATGGACTGTATAGTCCATAGGGTCACAAAGAGTCGGACATGACTGAGAGACTTTTACTTCACTTCACTCCCAATATACAGAGTGTTTTTGATATTTATAGCATATGGTAATTCAGACTAGTTACATTTCAAGTGTTCAATAAGGGCACATAGCTGTTGGCTGCTATATTGAATACTCAGGTGGTATTAAAATATACCTGTTTATAAATATATAAAGTGTTAATTTAGTCCTCACAGAATGTGTCTCCATTACAATGAACACTTTGCATCCTAAAAAGATTAAGTAGTTGTTCCATGATCTGTCAGCAAATAAGTAAAAGAGATGTGATTTGAAGCAAAATTTTTCCAACTTCAAATTCTGTATTATTTCCATGACCCTTAAAACAGCTACAGTTTCTGGTTTTCTTGCCTCCTTCAAACTGCTGACTTCCCTAAATCATTATTTCCAATCATGTAATCAAATCGACCTGTTCTAGAGCTACTGAGCAGAGGGTTGTGGCAAAGTGAAAATCTCAATGATGTGAATAAAAGGTTAAAAACACAAATGTAACTGTGCTTCTCTTGACATATCCGGGAATCAAGATTTTATCCTTTGTAGTTTCTTTACTTCCTTAAAGAAATATACAAGTACATTGCAAAGATATGATAGCATGTTCTGGCTCTCCTAATCCTGAATCTAATTCCCTGCTTAGTGTTTTTAAAAATAGTTAGGATAATTCAATTTGGATAAGAATAATAGAATAGATTGAGTTTGATTAAAGTTATTAAAATGGGCTAAGCCTTTGGAGGAAAAGTTCTTTTTCCTTATTGACCAAAAAACTCAGAATAATTGGTAGGTTTAAGGGCCTTGCATCTAAGCAAAGTTACCTAAACATGTCACTAGTATGGACTAGACTTATTTTTAAGTCACTAGATCTATGTCATTTTGCGGCTTAGCTTTTTTGACCAAAGGAATTTTAACATAGCGAGGGTATGCATCTTAAAACCCATGCTAAAAATGAATTGAGTTGTGTAACAAATTTAGATTCACTAATCCAATCAATCACCAATACATATCTATGCATTTATTAAGTATAAGTGACTTGGTTATTGGAGTTGCTTATTAAAATCACAGGAGTTCTGCTGTCTAACTTTGTTTCTAATTAAAGGTCTTAATCTTTCAGGACTGTCCTCAGTTACTATAACCGAAACTATGAGTCTATGACTCATGCCCCATTGAGTATGTGAGGAACAAAATGATGCTTCTGCAGGAGTCCAGTAAGATGTATGGATAGGCACAAGCATTAGATTCCCCACAAAAATCCTGTGAGGAACTTTGCTTGAAATGTCTGCCAGTTCTTGGGTCTTCTCATACTTCTACCTATATCTGATTATGGGCACTATTATTTTAATTAAAAAATTATTGAAAGATTTTAAAACAGCTAAATGGAGTGATATGTGATATTTTTAGAGGGAAAGAGTCAATGAAGTTATATATGTATATATATATGTATAGTTTTACAGAGAGGCTTATAGAGTTTTATATATCTACATTTATGGCTTTATGTATATATAGAACAAACATATGCATCTGTAAATATATATATATACATAGATACACATTTTAATTTCACTGACCTATAATTTGGGTGGAATTCCAATTCCAATTAAAATTCTAATTTTTTGCTGGCATTCTTTTATAAATAAGCTATTCTTAGAATCTTTTTTTAATGAAGGATTCTGTTCACAGAAAAAATTTGTCCCAAACTGCCCAGTTTTGTGAGACCTGACTGTTAAGTTTTACCTCCAGCTCAGAACAAAAATTCTGGAGGAAAAATGCTGTATGAAAAGTGTTGAATATCCCTGCTTCCTTGGTTCCTTTGTTGGTGGGTGGGGTGGGGGGCAACTGGCATGAAACATCAATTGATGCATTACAGTTAATATAACTCACCTCTCTGTTCTAAGGTTATCCAAGTTTGCTAAGAAAACAAGTTGAGTGTTAGCATAGTTAGTTACTTAGGGCTTATTTTGATAATTAGAAAACTTTGTTAACCTATAAGACTGAACTTCAGCATGAAATTTCCTTCATCAAGAAGGTTCAAGATCAAGCAGCACATGTTGAAAATTGTGTCTTAAGTGAAATACTGACACATGATGCAGACAAAGGATGGACATGATTTTGCTCATATTAAAGCAGCACCTGACTAGGTTCAGAGTGTTGCTGTTCAAGACAATGAAATAGTTACCTGCACTTGGGCAAATGTGGGTGAAATGAGGTGTAAAATGTGCTCTGTTAAAAGTCATACCTAAGAAGAATGACAAAGATGTGAACATTGAAATGGAGAGCAATAAGGAAGGCAACGCTTATCAGAGCTGCTGATTACAGACACAGGTCATGAAACTGCAAAATAGCATTTATAGGCAGCAATCTCACAGGGCAGTATCCGTTCAGTTGTAACTGGAATCATATACATTTTTATTTCTGTTGCAATGATCACCCCTCTGCTAGTGCAAAAGTATGCTTGGAGCTTGGAGATGACTGAATTTGCTAATGTGAAAGGACTGGAAACTTATCAAAAGTAAAGTGCCTGCTCTATGGGGGAGAGAGAGGAGTAGAGGGCTTCTATGGGGGGTGATGGTGGTAACCCCAGTAATCTCTTGAGCAGAGAATACAGGGGCCAACTATTGACTTCGTTTGCCATGAAGCTGAAGCAAGGAAGGGAGAAACCTTAGTTAAAGCTATCCTTAGTAATCCTGCCTCCCAGTTATATTTCCCTCCTACTTGCTTCACTGTCTCCAAAACAAAACAAAATGGTTACTCAGAGTGGAAGCGATACATTGGGAAACTGGAATTGACATATACACACTACTATGTATAAAACATATAACTAATAAGGACCTAGTGTATACCACCAGGAACTCTATTCAATACTCTGTAATGACCTATATGGGAAAACACTCTAAAAAACAAGACTAGATATTTGTATATGTATAAATGATTCACTTTGCTGTACATCTGAAACTAACACCACATGGTAAATCAACTATACTGCAATAAAAGTTTAAAGTGAAGTTCCCTCTTTTCTTTATGTGCTTACAGTCAATATACCAAAGTTATTTTTCTATTATTTTTTAACTAAATTTAAAATTAAATACTCCCTATTGTATTGTCCAAATTTATTTCCTAGAAGACAGAGTACTTCCTTATTATTATGGCAAAGATTTTGGTGCTCCAAAGATTCTGACCACCAAAGATTTTGTGATCAAAAAAGACTAATAATAAATAATAATAATAAATAAAAATCCCTGACCAAATGATGTTTCAAAAAAGTTTATTTCTGTCTTGCAAGCTATGTATTGTTAAAAAAAAATCAATTGTATTTGGAAATCATTGAGTTTCATTGTGGTTATAGCTGGATTTTTTAAAATAATAGGCTCTAGACTTCCTGCTCTCAGGACCTGCTTGCTCTTTGTACCTCAAGTCCAACTGAATGTGGCCATTTTCTCTCACTCCAGGTGGTTCATACAAGCTGGGATTTGGTTCTCACCTTCAAAGAAAATGTCCTGAAGTAAAGCAGAGTTTTGGTGCAGTATTCAAAGGATACATTTTCTAGCTGCTGCTTGTGCCTACTTGTGTTCACTGCCCACTTTTCCAGGCTGGATTCTGCTCCTTCTAGGCTAAGATTCTGAGGCCTGCTGCCTTCCTTCTTAAGCCTGTGAGGTTCTCTGGTTCCTGTTAGCTTTGTAGGCTGCCCTGAGCATCAGTGACTTCTGATATCATAAGCATATACTCATATTCCAAGTCTGATTCTTTGGGTACTTGATCCTCAACTCAACCACTATCACCAACTTTCATACTCAAGGGGAGCCTGTCCCCATCTTTTTGGTTCCTTCTCCTAATGCCAGCTCCCCTGTTACACCTCCTGACATCTGAGCACATAAGCTGTTGCCCATGGCCTGGCACCAACGGAGTAACTGTACTGTCAAATTATTGAACATCTGGTGCTGTCTGGACTACCCCAAAGATGAATGTGAATGAAGCTGCTATTAGTTTGAAAAACCTTGGATCCCTGGTGGAAAAAAAATGAATAACCAGTAAAATTACAGAATTTTGAACTGAGTGTGACAATCTAATCAGCTCTCCTCTGGAATCACAATGAAAAGATGTGATTATACTTCTAATTAGGAAATTACCATAATTTGTATTGAAATAAATAACAATGTGAAAATTGACTATAAAAAAATAAAATCACAGTATCTAGACATCATTTTTGTGTGTATGTGTGTATAAAAAAGTAGACACATTTGCCTAAGGTAAAAACCAAGCAAGATTGTTATAGCCAAGCATAGTTCTAGAGTCTTCACATGTATTATATGACTTAATCTTTATATCCAATGAGTTAGGGAGAAACAGTTATCAGCCTGCTTCAGAAACACATTTCTGCAAGAAGAAGTTAAGAAATGTGCTCATATTTGCAGAAATGCTAATAAGCAAAGGAATTTGAATTCAGGCAGTCTGGTTTGCTGAATAGTATGGTCTTAACTATTAATATATTGCCCACTCTCTTACCAGTAAATGTAAAGGAAAAGATCAGGAAAGATACATTCCAGGGCATCAGTAGTGTTCATTCCTGGAGAGTGGATTAGGAGGGAGGAAAGATGTGAGAAAAACTTTACTTTCCCTTCTATAATTCTTCATTATTTTCATTTATGTAGCTCAAGAAAGAGTCATTAAAATTAGCAAAGTCCTTTCTTTGGTATAATTCCTACTGACTTTAAGGACTGGTTTTTGATAGAGTCATAGATAAATGACAATCTCAAATTTACATACAAGTCACAAGGGCAGTGCAAAGACATTTTGCCCTGATGATATTTGAGATTCTATGGCTCTACAACCCTTGAATATTTTAGTGTGTCTTCTTTACAAACAACACATCCTCCTAAGTAACCAGAATATCACCATCAAAACCAAAATATGACCACTGGTACATTACTGCTATCTAAGTCTGAGTAGTCATTTGGGCTTTGTCACCCAATAATATCTTATAGCAGAAGGATCACACAGAAAACCACAATACATTTAAGTATTGTTTCTCTTTAGTTTCATTCAATCTTTAACAATTCCTTGGTCTTGGCATTTATGATCTTGACATCTTTGAACGTTACTGACTAGTTATTTTGTAGCATATCCTTCTACTTAGAATGGGCTCATATCCCTCATGAAGTATTTACATAGGATACTGTTTTCTTGATTACAGGCTACAGCATGGCAAAATATTTTAACTTACCTAGTTATTGATGATGGTTACTTTGATCACCTGATTGTGTCCACCATCACTATAAAGTTACTCGTTATTTACTTGGGACTAACATGCATTCACAATAAACTGTGAAAAATTCTGAAGGAGATGGGAATACCAGACCATCTGACGCACCTCTTGAGAAACCTATATGCAGGTCAGGAAGCAACAGTTAGAACTGGACATGGAACAACAGACTGGTTCCAAATAGGAAAAGGAGTACATCAAGGCTGTATATTGTCACCCTGATTATTTTACTTATATGCAGAGTACATCATGAGAAATGCTGGGCTGGAAGAAGCACAAGCTGGAATTAAGATCACCGGGAGAAATATCAATAACCTCAGATATGCAGATGACACCACCTTTATGGCTGAAAGTGAAGAGGAACTAAAAAGCCTCTTGATGAAAGTGAAAGAGGAGAGTGAAAAAGTTGGCTTAAAGCTCAGCATTCAGAAAACTAAGATCATGGCATCTGGTCCCATCACCTCATGGGAAATAGATGGGGAGACAGTGGAAAAAGTGTTAGACTTTATTTTTTGGGGGGCTCCAAAATCACTGCAGATGCTGACTGCAGCCATGAAATTAAAAGACGCTTACTCCTTGGAAGGAAAGTTATGACCAACCTAGATAGCATATTAAAAAGCAGAGGCATTACTTTGCCAACAAAGGTCTGTCTGGTCAAGGCTATGGTTTTTCCAGTGGTCATGTATGCATGTGAGAGTTGGACTGTGAAGAAAGCTGAGCACTAAAGAATTGATGCTTTTGAACTGTGGTGTTGGAGAAGACTCTTGAGAGTCCCTTGGACAGCAAGGAGATCCAACCAGTCCATCCTGAAGGAGATAAGTCATGGGTGTTCATTGGAAGGACTGGTGCAGAAGCTGAAACTCCAGTACTTTGGCCACCCCATGTGAAGAGTTGACTCATTGAAAAAGACTGTGATGCTGGGAGGGATTGGGGGCAGGAGAAGGGGATGACAGAGGATGAGATGGCTGGATGGCAACACCGACTCGATGGGCATGAATCTGAGTAAAGTCCGGGAGTTTGTGATGGACAGGGAGGCCTGGTGTACTGCAATTCATGGGGTCGCAAAGAGTCGGACATGACTGAGCGACTGAACTGAACTGATGCACCATAGTATTGGTCTATCATTCCATTTCAATAGAATAGTGGAGACAGAAGCCAGATTTTGGATTTTAGTAGATTGAGGAGTACTTTGAAACTATGCACATATCCCTATTTCATTAAACTTCCAATTTTTCCGTTATATATGAGAGCATAGACACATGGATTCTGGTTTTATTGTTCATTCTTATTTTATTCCATGACTTATAACCCATTAATGATATTTAGTTTGATTTTAAATTGTCCTACATTTGGCCTGTGGTAGATACTTCAGGCTGGCTCTTATATCCTTTTGACATGTCTTCATCACTTTTTCTTTACTTTATAGCCCAAGATATTCTGAGTTCCTCTTTTTTTTTTCTCCTGTTACAGCCATGCTCCTTTCCATACAGAAGTGACACCAGAAACACTCGTTTGTTTTAGGCAAAAGACACAGATTTTTTTTTTCCTGAAAAACTTGTAGAAACAAATTCTAGGTGGAAGTGGAAACTGAAATCATAATCCAAGTATAGTCTTTCAAGGAAAAGACTAAAGAAGATTAAATACAGTGCATTTTACATTCATTCCAAAGTCCTTCTCAGAATCCCCTTTTGAAAAAAGTTTTATTTTTCTTTTCCTTTAATATTACCAAGACATTTTGTTTCCGAGAACTCTTGACCTATAGTCATTGCTATTACAGATCTCTGGATCTCAGGGGAAACTGTTGGGCTAAAACAAAACTAAAGTAAGGATCCCTAAACATGAGAGGATGAAACACAGATATATTTAGTCTCTGCACTCTCCATTGATCCAAACAAAAGAAACTGGCTTCCTATTTATATGCTTAAACATGACCTCAGGCACAGGTTGGAAAGCCTTCTCACTTATAGCAAAATCAATAGATGATATTGAATAAAATTTTTCAGTTCTAAAATGTATCACAGCCTGAATTATAAGTAAACAAGTAATCATTGAACAGCTTTCTAAAAACAGAAGGAAAATCTCAGTTGATTCCAATGCATAATCAATCTGTAATACATCACTATTATTTTATAAGCTATCCTATAATTGGGGCTTCCCTGTAGCTCAGTTGGTAAAGAATCTGCCTGTAACACAGGAGACCTGGGTTCGATCCCAGGGTCAGGAAGAACCCCTGGAGAAAGAAATGGCAACCTACTCCAGTATTCTTACCCAGAGAATCCCATGGACAGAGGAGCCTGGCAGGTTGCAGTCTATGGCGTCGCAAGAGTCAGACACAATTTAGCGACTAAAATCACCAACCATCCTACAATTAGATATACTTTATAATAACGATTATATAATCTGACTAATAATAGATAAAATATGTATTCATATATATATTGTCTTGCATTCTCCTTGAGAAACCTAGTGAGGCAAGTATTACTAGTCTCATATGACAGATGTAGAAGTGGAATCCAGAAAGTTTAAGAGATCCGCCACGATTGCCAAGCTGCTAACTGGTAATGCAGTATCTTCTAATTACAATTTCTTACTTCTCTTATAATCATCTCTACATACCGTCTCCCCAACCTTTACTTTTTTCCCAGTCAAAAATTTTTTAAAGACTATTTTTTTAGGGCAGTTTTTTACATTGACAACAAAATTAAGAGGAAAATACAGCCATTCCTATATACTTTCTGCCACCATATAAGCATAGCCTCCTCCATTCCAAATATAACCCCACTGGAATGGTTCACTTTTTAAAAAACAAGGATGAACCTTCATTGACACATCACAATAACCCATAGTTTCATGGTTTACCTTAGAATTCACTCAGTGCTGTACATTTAGGCTTCCAAGATGGCTCAGTGGTAAAGAATCCGCCTGCCAATGCAGAAGCATAGGAAACACGGGTTAGATCCCTGGGTCAGGAAGATCTCCTGGAAGAGGAAATGGCAATCCATTCCAGTCTTTGTGCTGGGATAATCCCATGGTCAGAGGAGCCTGGTGGGCTACAGTCCATGGGGACTGCAAAGAGTTGGACATGACTGAAGTGATTGAGCATGCATACATGATATACATTTAATAGGTTTGATCTTTTCATCATCTTCATAGCTGGTCTTCTCCAGAGCATCAAATAGCTGTACTCATACAGTATAGCCTTCTCAGATTGGCTTCTTAGTAATATGCATTTAAGTTTCTCTTTCTCTTTTTATAACTTGATAGTTCATTCCTTTTCAGCACTGATTAACAGTTCACTGTCTGGATGTTTCACAGTTTATTATCCTTTCACCTACTAAGGGGTGCATTGGCTGCTTCTAGGTTTTGTCAATTATGAATAGTTTCTATAAACATCTGTGTGAAGGTTTTAGGATACACATAAGTTTTCAGCTCCTTTGAGTAAATATCAAGGAGCACTACTGTCAGGTAAGACAGGAGAACATTTAATTTTGTAAGAAATCACCAGAGTCTTCCAAAGTGACTGCACCATTTTGCAGTTCTACCAGCAGTGGGTGGGACTTGGTGTTGCTCATTATTATCACCAGCATTTGGTGTTGTCACCAGGTTCAGCGTTCTAGGTTTTGACCATTATGATAGTTACACAACCACTTTTTAGGAAATCATTTTAAACTTTTAGTTGGGTTCAGTTGACCAGATTTGACACACAAGTCACTCGAAACTGATCAAAGTGATATTAAAGCATTAAGAGAATTACATTTAAAAAAATCTTTTTTTTTTTCTAAAACAAGTAGAATCAGTAGGCCCATGATTATTCATACATAATAAAGTATATTTTATCTCATGGGGCTTCTTAGTCATCAAATATGAAAAATTTGTTTCCCGGAGTAAAAGAAGGGGTGAAAAGCCATGATCCAGAGAGAAAAACTAAAAATTAATAATTTGACAATTTGTAACAGAAGTCATTGTGGCAGACAAGATTCTAAAGACAGAGGAAGCAAACTGAGATTTGACTAGTCATGAAATTTGATGTTGATTATTTGTTTATTCTAAGTATTGTTTCAGCTTCAATTATATCAAACACTGTCACAGCTGTTGTAAGAAAGCACTTAATTTATAGAGTCAATAACCAACAGGGAACTCAAAAGTTGTGTTTCATTTTGAAAATTCTGCCTATTTGGGCAGATAATGCAAAATGTTTCTATCAACCAGTGTGTTAAAATTTTACATAATTGTCTTTTTGGCCACATTAGGTCTAAGACAGGAGAGAAACAAGATTTCATAGTCCTTTTTAAATTAAGTGATTTCTTCACAGCATTCCCAAATATTCAAGAAGGCGAAAAATATATTTTCGACATTTGTTCCTTCTCCAAATTGTATTTTCTGTAGAAGCAAGACAAATGAAAGACATGTTTTTAACTACCCCATACTGTTCAGAGCACTGCAGTTTGTGAATTTTTAAGTGGAAATGGAAATTGTTTTTATTTCCCTGATTTTTATTTGCAAGTTTCATGCCCCAGACCTGTGTGCCTTCTGATCAAATGTGACAGCTAGAAGTAGCAACCCATTTAAGAGTGACACATTGTGTTATACTCAGCACATCTCTAGTTTGGGGAATTAAAGAACAAAAAAAATATGCAAACAGAGGAGGGAGAAATATCATTTATCTTGATTTTTTTCCCCCTCTACATCTAAGTTAAAAGTAAACCTACATGCTATGACACCACTTATGATTCAAAATAAATGAACTGGGTTAGAAGCTCCTGTGTTTATTCCTGTTGTCTCTTTCCTGAATATTCTACCTCAATGTTGCCTAACTTTCCCTGCCAAAAGCTAAGCAAAAGAAGCCATACAAAAGATTAGAGGAAGTAGAAAAATTCTCAAAGGGATAACTGATTTATATTTCCACCTGTAAAAAGCCAAGTGCCTCTGAATTTAACTTTTTTTTAAAATTTAACTTCTTTACGCAGAACTACAAAAACATCACGTATGAAACCTGAAATTATATCAAACACGGCTGGCAAGCTCAGGTTACCGACTTGTTTAGTTAGGTCTGATTTCTAAATCTATATTCAAATATATTATTCCTTCCTGTGAGGAAGAAAAGAAGATTCAGACTCCTTTATTTTGTTATTGTTGTTGTTGTGTTTTAATTTAGGTTTGGGGAGATATTTTGTTTCCTCATAAATAAATGCATGAATAAAAACCCCCTTATTCTTATCTTGGAACATTAGAATAATGCAATTTTGTCTTGGGGTATTTAAAATGAGTTTTAACAGAATATCTAACATTGGGTTTTGCTAAAATGCATCTGAGACAAATATTTGGATACAGGTGTTGTTTTGGGGGAAGGTAATCCCAGGAAGCAAAACTGATAGATGAGGAAAGTAAAATGCAAAAGGGAAGGCAAACAGAAGGCTGCATGAGTGAGTTGACCATCGCTAAGGACAACTAGTACTCTTCCACAGTTGCCCCTGGGAAGTCTAATAAAATACATCTTAGAACTGCCTACCCAGGTGATGAAAGGCAAGAGGCTTTGACCGTTAGTGCCTGTACCACTTATTAAGATAGGCTCAGGAACTATTAATCACTCTGGACTTCCTGGGTACACAAGCATGAATTCTGATTAGGATGTGGCAGGGTTTCATATACAGTGGTGTCAAAGAAGTACCATAGCGGAAATCAAGAAGTATTCAGTGTGTTTTGAGGTGAGGATCTGCATTAGGTCTGTGTAATACAAGCCTTCTAGCAGTTTGCCAGAGGCTACAGTTAGCATTTGTTACATAATAAATAAGGTTAGTACCGTTGGATCTGCTGGGTCATATGGCCTGCATAATTGAGAATCCTGTCCATAGTCTGGACCTGTAACTTGGACCTGGAATTACAAAGCAGCTTCTTTCTCTGGACCCCACTTAGATTAGTAGAGTTCGTTAAGTCACCCATTAATATAAAAGTCTGCCAAATCTGGCTCATGGGCCAAATGCAATCTGATACTTAAAAAAAAAAAAATTCCTATTGCAACAGTAGCACACCCATTTGTTTATGTCCCATCTATTGCTCCGTTTGTGCTCTCAACAGCAGAGTTGACCAGTGGCAACAGAAAGCATTTGGTTTGCAAAGCTTAAATATTTACTAATCTTATTTTCAGAGAAAAAGTGTGTTAACTTCTAGAATAATCAATGGGAGAGAGGGAGATTTTCATAGATGTAGTATATGTGTCCAACATTGGAAAACAAAACAAAACATCAAGTGATGTGGCTTATGAAAAGTAGCTGTTGCAGTGTGCAACTTTTCTCAATGTGGAAGGTGCCATATTAGAGCAATTCTATTAAGTCCTTTTCAGGCTGCCCTGGCGGCTCAGCTGGTAAAGAATCTGCCTGCAGTGCAGGAGACAGAGGTTTGATCCCTGGGTTGGGAAGATCCCCTCCAGGAGGGCATGGCAACCCACTCCAGTACTCTTGCCTAGAGAATCCCCATGGACAGAGGAGCCTGGCGGGCTATAGTCACAAAAAGTTGGACACAACTGAATGACTAAGCACAGCACATTAAATCCTTTTCATTGATTTAACTGATATTAAATACAGTTGACTCTGAACATCACAAATTTGAATTGTGGGGGTCTAGTTACACATGGATCTTTTTCAATAAATATGGTGACTGCAGCCATGAAATTAAAAGATGCTTACTCCTTGGAAGAAAAGTTATGACCAACCCAGACAGCATATTAAAAAGCAGAGACATTACTTTGCCAACAAAGGGCCATCTGGTCAAGGCTATGGTTTTTCCAGTAGTCATGAATAGATGTGAGAGTTGGACTATAAAGAAAGCCTAGCACTGAAGAATTGATGCTTTTGAACTGTGGTGTTGGAGAAGACTCTTGAGAGTCCCTTGGACTGCAAGGAGATACAACCAGTCCATTGTAAAGGAAATCAACCTTGAATATGCATTGGAAGGACTGATGTTGAAGCTGAAACTCCAATATTTTGGCCACCTGATGCGAAGAGCTGACTCACTTGAAAAGATCCTGATGCTGGCAAAGATTGAAGGTGAGAGGAGAAGAGGGTGACAGAGAATGAGATGGTTGGATGGCATCTCTGACTCAATGGACATGAGTTTGAGTAAACTCTGGGAGATGGTGATGGACAGGGAGGCCTGGTGTACTGCAGTCCATGGAGTTGCAAAGACTCGGACACAACTGAGCGACTGAACTGAACTGGGGCATTACATTTTAAAACTGTATTAGTCATAGATGAGTATTGATCCATTTTCATAGGCATTTAACAACATAACTGAAGTCTCAGAGTGGGATGTGAAGGGTTCATTGCATGGGTTCAAAGCAAGGGGATATCAGGCTGCACCTGTGTAAAGCCAGTAATCCCCACCCCTAACTAGACAGGAGAACTGATGAACCTAATGGGAGATGCTCAATACATTATATACCAATCTGGAATTTACCTGTTTTTGAGTTTTGATAAAAATAGCTAAAACCATCATAACAGATATATATTACATATACAGTTGGCCTATCATTTCAATAGGTTGCACATCTGCAGATTCAACTAACTTCAGATGGAAAATATTGGGAAAAAATTCCATTAAGTTCCAAAGAACAAAACTTGAATTTTCCATGTACCTAGCAACTATTCACATAGCATTTACATTCCATTAGGTATTATAATAATATAGAGATAATTTATAGTACATGGGATTATGTGCAGTAGGTTATATGCAAATACTATGCCATTTTTAAAAACAGCCTTGAGAATCCATGGATTTTATTATCTGTGGAAGTCCTGAAAGCAATCCCCAATGGATACCTGGGGACAACTGTATTTATACTTCTAACAATCCAGCTTCAGGTACAAAGATGTAATCCAAAATCAAACAAACAAAAAGACAAAAAAAATTCAAGTGATTCTACTATAAATAACAATCAATTTAGAGGAAGCAATGGAATGTTTTATGCTTTTATAATTAGGCAAAGGAACTGAATAGACATTTTTTCCAAAGATGGCATACAAATGGCCAACATGTTTATATATACATGTGTTCGATGTCTCTAATCAAAGAAATGAACATCGAAGCCACAATGAGATATCATCTTTTATCAGAATGGATTCATCAAGAAGACAAGAGATAACAAATACTCATGAGGACTTAGAGAAAGAAAAAAACCTGTTTATTATCAGAGGAAATGTAAATTGGTACAACCGCTGTAGAAAACTGTATGGAGTTTCCACAAAAAAATAAAAGGAACTACCATGTAATCCAGCAATTCTAATTCTGGGTATTTATCTGAAGGAAAAGAAAAAATATTTGCACGCCTATATCCATCACAGCATTATTTACAATAGATAAGACATGAGAAATACCTAGGTATTCATCAATGAATAAATGGATAAAGAAAATACATTACACTCACACATTACTCAGTCATAAAAAAGAAAAAAATCCTATTATTTGGGACAACATGGATAGACCTTGAGGGCAACCATTTTAAGGAAAATAAACCAATCAGAGAAAGACAAATACTGCACAGAACCACTTATATGAGGAAAGTTAAAAAAAATCATAGAATATAAAAGTGGTTGTTGGCAGCTGGAGGTGGGGGACAGGGGGAGGTTGGTTAAAGGATATAAACTTTCAGGTGTAGGATTAGCAGTCTGAGGATCTGAAATATGGTGACTATACTTAATGGCACCATATTATACAAAACTGACTCTTGAACAACATAGGTTTGAAATGTCTGGGTCCCCTTACATATAGAATTTTTTCAGTAGTAAACACTGCAGTACTTCATGATCTGTGGTTGGCTGAATTTCAGGATCCAGAGCAACTGAAGATCTGGAGGGCAGATTATAAATTGCACTGGGATTTTTGACTGTGCAGAGGATCAGTATTCTTAACTCTGGCATTGTTCAATGGTCCACTGGATTTGAAATTTGCTACAAGTAGAAGTAAATGTTCTCACCAAAACAAAAGCAAAATGTGAGATGATGTGAAGATATCAATTAACTAGATGGTGGGAATCTTCTCATAGTGTATGAAAACAAATTTTTAGAAAAAACAAAGTAATGTTTTATGTGTGTGTTATTTTGCTGTGAGGGCAGCTCCAGATGTTGTAGAGTTGCAGTGTCTAAAACTAATAGGGAGCTCACCATCTTTCACGTTAAATTCACAGGCGATAAGTTGAAGAAAACAAAACTGTTGTAGAGTGAAGTATGTCAGACACAGAAAAACAAATGCTGTATGATATCACATACATGTGGAATCTAAAAAATACAGCCAACAACACCTCATGGGAAATAGATGGGGAGACAGTGGAAACAGTGTCAGACTTTATTTTTTTGGGCTGCAAAACCACTGCAGATGGTGACTGCAGCCATGAAATTAAAAGATGCTTACTCCTTGGAAGGAAAGTTATGACCAACCTAGATAGCATATTAGAAAGCAGAGACATTACTTTGCCAACAAAGGTCATCTGGTCAAGGCTATGGTTTTTCCAGTGGTCATGTATGGATGTGAGAGTTGGACTGTGAAGAAAGCTGAGCACCGAAGAATTGATGCTTTTGAACTGTGGTGTAGGAGAAGACTCTTGAGAGTCCCTTGGAGCAAGGAGATCCAACCAGTCCATCCTGAAGGAGATAAGTCCTGGGTGTTCATTGGAAGGACTGATGCTGAAGCTGAAACTCCAATACTTTGGCCACCTCATGCGAAGAGTTGACTCATTGGAAAAGACTCTGATGCTGGGAGGGATGGGGGGCAGGAGGAGAAGGGGACGACAGAGGATGAGATGGCTGGATGGCATCACTGACTCCATGGGCATGAGTTTGAGTAAACTCTGGGAGTTTGTGATGGACAGGGAGGCCTGGCGTGCTGCAATTCATGGGGTTGCAAAAAGTTGGACACGACTGAGCGACTGAACTGAACTGAATTGAGTGAGTATAATAAAAAAGAAGCAAACTACTGGTGACTAGTGGGGAGAGGGAAGGTGGGGAGGAGCAATGTTGGTAGGGAATTATAGGCATGAAATAAGCTATGAGGATATATGCTACAATAAATATAGTTATTATTTTATAATAATTATAAATGGAATATAGCCTTTAAAAATTGTGAATCACTATATTATGTACCTATAACATGATATTATATGCTAATTATACTTCAAAGTTAATAAATACATAAAATTAAAATAGTAAAAAACAATAATAATAGTAATAAAATGGAGCTATAGCTCTATACACTGCATCAATTGAAAGGAGATTTTTGAGACATGTGGAAATTTGAATACTATGGATATTTGATACTATGAAGACATTATATTTAAATATTTATGATATAATGGTATTGTGATTTAAAATAAGAACTTTTTTAGAGATACATACTGAAATTTTTATAGATAGAATTATATGATGTCAATTTTCCTTTAAAGTAATACTAAGAAAGGGAAATAATTAGGGTGTGAATAAAGCCTAATTGGCAGTGAGTTAATGATTCTTAGGACTAAGTAATAGGGTTTCATTATACTATCCTGTTCACTTTCATATATGTTCAATATTCTCCAAAATGAGTGAGTAAGTGAAAGTCTCAGTTGTGTCTGACCCTGTGACCTCATGGACTATATGATCCATGGGATTCTCCAGGCCAGATTACTGGAGTAGGTCACATTTCCCTTATCCCAGGGATCTTCCCAACCCAGGGACTGAACCTAGGTCTCCTGCATTGAAGGCAAATTCTTTACCAGCTGAGCCACAGAGAAGCCCAAGCATACTGGAGTGGGTAGTCTATCCCTTCTGCAGGGGATCTTCCCGACCCAGGAATTGAACTGGGGACTCCTGCACTGCAGCTGAATTCTTTACCAACTGAGCTATCAGGGAAGCCTGTAAAACTTTAAAAAGTGAAAAGAGAAACTTCAAATGGAAAATACCAGGGAATTCCAAATATAACACCTTAAACTGTAAAATTTCTAAAAAGAAAACTTGATGGGATAAAATATTTTGACTTTGGTTTAAGCAAATATTTCTTAATTACGACACTAAAAGTATGGTAAACTTAAAGGCAATAACAATAAATTTGACTTATCAAAAACATTTTGCTTTTTGAAAGATAATAAATAGCACTTTATCATTGAGAATAAAACTCCAAGCCACTGACAGAGAGAAAAAATTTGCAAATCACATATCTGGTAAAGACTTGCATCTAGACTGCAGTGTCTCAAAATTCAACAAAGTAACAATTTAAGAAAAAAAGGCAATGTTTTGAATACTTAGAGAATCTACATAAATGGCAAATATAAAAAGAAAATGATATCTAACATCAGTCATTAGAGAAAATCAAAACCACTATGAGATTTACTATACATCAAGTAGGCTCTCTAATATTTTTAAAAAGGACTATCCCAGAACTATTTGCCAGGATTTAGTGTACCTGAAAGCCATATGCACTGCTGGTAAGAATGTAAAATGAAGCAGTCCTTTGGAAAATAGTTTTGCCATGCTTAAAGTGAAATGCACACCTATTTTAGCACTTTGCCATGCTAGTTATAGGTATTAAGAGAAATAAATGCACATGTCCATACAAAGAATTGTACATGAATGTTCATAGCAACTTTATTTGCAACAAAAACTGAATCATAATAGGTAATTGATAAAGAAACTATGCTAAAGCCATACACTAAAATACTAACTAAACAGTGGGAAGAAAATGAACTGTTATTCTGGTAATCATATGGATGAAGGTCAAAATAATTACGCTGAGTGAAATACCAGCAAAACAGAGTACATACTGCATGATTCCTCTTACATAAAATTCTAGGGAATGGAAATGAGTATTAGCAGACAACAGATCAGCAGTTGCCTTGGGCTGGCAGGAGATGGAGCAGAGAGGTGCAGGAGGTAGGGACTGCAAATGGGCATAAAGACATTTTGAAGTTTGGGTATGTTTTCCTTTTCTTGATAATGCAGATGATTTCAGGGTATATGCAAATGCAAAACTTAACCTGAGAAATTGATATGTTCAGTTTGTTACAGTGCCATGAAGCATGTGTGCTCAGTCATGTCTGACTTTTTGCAACCACATGGATTGTAGCCTCCAGGGTCCTCCCTCCATGGAATTTTCCAAGCAAGAATACTGGAGTGAGTTGCCATTTCCTTCTCCAGGGAATCTTCCCATCCAGGGGATAGAACTCACGTCTCTTGTGTCCCCTGCATTGACAGGCAGATTCTTTACCAGCTGAACAGTGCCATATGTTCCAATAAACCTGCTTTTTAAAACTCAGAGGATACAGCAGAATAAATCTGGAAAATTGGAGTTTTTTCAATTTGAAGTTTAAATTGCTTGCAGTTTGCTTACTTTAAGAATTTAGTATAAGAATGTTTGTTTAAGAATAAAGTACAGTTTTGTAGCCACCCAGTGGTCATCCTTTCCTGTTTTGATAATGGCATACTTATTCCTATGTGGGTAATTTACTCTTCCTCGTTGTGTGCAGTCCCAAAGAGACCCTCAATAAATTTCCCTGACCCTCTTCATTAAGGAGGAGACATATAACCAAAATAGAATTAGTGGATTCTGTATCTCCCCAGGCATTGATTTTTAAGTGAAGAGATTTAAGGGGACTAAAGCAGTTAGAGTTTATTAATCTTGGCTGTAAAGACTTAAAGCAAAATAAAACAAAACTGCAAATGAGTTTCTATAACTAGAACCCTGAAGCTTCCTGTTGTTTTTTGAGCCTGGTTCCTACTGTTTTCTGAGTCTGGTTCTATATCCATTTCCCCCACCCACTGCCTTTTTAAAAATTCTTTGAGCTAGTTGATACCTTTCCAATAAATTACTTTTATGTTTAATTTATCTAAATAAAGTTTTAGTTGTTTATAGGAAAAAATTATAAAAAGGAAAAAATAAATGGGGAGAGAGACATCAATTGTAGTCTCTCTCAAGTTGGATGATTGAAACATTTTCCATTCCATTAAAATCTTGCTGAATAAAACAGACAATATTGCATTTTTAATAAAATAGTGAAGATTGGTATGCTTGGGGAAAAACAAGGGTTTCTAATCATCCTCAAGTAAGAGTTCAGTGAAATAGATTAAAAGAATCCTTTCAGACTATTTCCGCTAGTGCTTTCTTATTTTTCATTTGTCTTGTTGTTGATAATGGTAGAGGTAAAGAGGTTTCGTGTATTTTTTTTTCCATTTATTTTTATTAGTTGGAGGCTAATTACAATATTGTAGTGGTTTTTGCCATACACTGACATGAATCAGCCATGGATTTACATGTGTTCCGCAACCTGAACACCCCTCCCACATCCCTCCCCATCCCATCCCTCTGGGTCATCCCAGTGCACCAGCCCCAAGTACTTGTCTCATGCATCCAACCCAGACTAGTGATCTGTTTCATACTTGATAGTATACAAGTTTCGATGCTGTTCTCTCAGATCATTCCACCCTCACCTTCTCCCATAGAGTCCAAAAGTCTGTTCTATACACCTGTGTCTTTTTCTGTCTTGCATATATGGTTATCATTACCATCTTTCTAAATTCCATATATATGTCTGAGTGTACTGTATTGGTCTTCATCTTTCTGGCTTACTTCACTCTGTATAATGGGATCCAGTTTTATCCTTCTCATTAGAACTGATTCAAATCACTCATTATCAAAGAAATACAAATCAAAACCTCAATGAGGTACCATTACATATCAGTCAGAATGGCTGCTATCCAAAAGTCTATAAGCAATAAATGCTGGAGAGGGTGTGGAGAAAAGGTAACCCTTTTACACTGTTGGTGGGAATGCAAACTAGTACAGCCACTATGGAGAACAGTGTGGAGACTCCTTAAAAAACAGGAAATAGAACTGCCATATGACCCAGCAATCCCACTTCTGGGCATACACACTGAGGAAACCAGATCTGAAAGAGACACGTGTACCCCAATGTTCATCGCAGCACTGTTTATAATAGCCAGCATATGGAAGCAACCTAGATGCCCATCAGCAGACAAATGGATAAGGAAGCTGTGGTACATACACAAAATGGAATATTATTCATGTATTTTTATCACTCAGTCATCACCTTGGAATGCTGGCTTTCCTAGGGTTATTGGACACATAGCTGGAGATTTTACCCTAAATTGCATGATCTTTTCTTCCCTTCTCCTTTATAGACAACCTCCCACATTTATTCTCTGCATGTTATGTTTCATACAGAGCTATCTTAGGCCCCTTTTGTTCTCTCATCTACACATCTTTCTTGTGTAAGCTCATCTATCTCCAAAGACTTCTGTGACTATCTAGTACTTGGTGACCCCTAACTCTGTCTTAGATCTCTTACAGGTCTAGACTCATTAAGCCTCTTGCTTTTTAGACATCTTGAGCATTTAGTCATTTAGTCACATCTATCTCTTCGAGACCCCATGTACTGGAGCTTTCCAGGCGGCTCTGTCCATAGGATTTCCCAGACAAGAATACTGGAGTGAGTTGCCTTTCCTTCTTCAGGGGATTTTCCTAATCCAGTGATCGAACCTGGGTCTCCTGCATTGCGGGCAGATTCTTTACCATCTGATCCACCACGGAAGGTTTAAATGAAACATGTCCAAAACTGAACTCATCATCTACACAACCTTAAATTTGTTCCTATTTTCATGTGTCCTGAATCCACCAACTTATTCAAAGCCCATTTTTTTCATGCCCCAACCCAAATAATCATCAAGGATTATTGTGCCATCTGCAGATGTAAAAAAATATCATTTTCAATAAAGAACAAGGCACAAAGGCAGGGGTTGTACCAGTCTTTTTCAGTGGATGCATCTTGAGCATCTAACACAATGTCCAGCATACAGTAGACATCTTGATATTTAAACTGATAAAAAGAAATTAGTTATCCCAAATTGTTTTAAAAGTATATAAACTTGGATAAAAGTGCTCCAGACAGTGGGCATAGAGGGAGCATATCTCAACATAATAATGATCATATATGAAAAGCCCATAGTAAACATCATTCTCAATTATGAAAAGCTGAAAGCATTTCCTTTAAGATCAGAAACAAGACAAGGAGGTCCACTCTCACCACTATTATTCAACATCATTTTGAAAGTCCTAGCTGAAGCAATTAAAGAAAAAGAAATGAAAGAAATACAAATTGGAAAAGAAATAGTAAAACTATCACTGTTTGCAGATGACATAATATTATACATAGAAAATCCTAAAGATGCCAACTGGTGTTAATCAATGGCTTTGGTAAAGTTGCAGGATACAAATTAATGTACAGAAATCTCTTGCATTCCTAAACACTAGCAACAAAAAATTAGAAAAGAATTAAGGAAACAATCCTATTTACCATTGCAACAAAAATAATAAAATACCCAGGAATAAACTGACCTAAGGAGGCAAAAGACCTGTACTCAGAAAAGTATAAGATACTAAAGAAAGAAATGAAAGATGACATAAACACATGAAAACATGTGCTATGTTCTTGGGCTGGAAGAATCAATATCATGGAAATGACTATACTACCAAAAGCGATCTACAGATTCAGTGCAATCCCTATCAAATTACCAATGGCAATTTTCATGGAATTAGACTAAAAATGTTTACAATTTGTATGGAAACACAAAAGACCCTGAAGAGCCAAAGCAATCTTGAGAAAGAAAAATGGAGTAGAACAATCAGGCTCCCTAACTTCAGACTAAACAACAAATCTACAGTAATCAAAACAGCATGGTCCTGGCACAAAAAGAGAGACCAGTAGAACATGTTGGAAAGCCCAGAGATAAAACCACACACATATGGTTACTTAAACTAACACAAAGGAGGGCAGAACGTACAATGGAGAAAAGCCTCTTCAATAAGTAGGGTGAAGATGAATGGATAAGGAAGCTGTGGTACATATACACCATGGAATATTACTCAGCCATTAAAAAGAATTCATTTCAATCAGTTCTAATGAGATGGATGAAACTGGAGCCCATTACACAGAGCGAAGTAAGCCAGAAAGATGAACACCAATACAGTATACTAATGCATATATATGGAATTTAGAAAGATGGTAACAATAACCCTATATGCAAAACAGAAAAAGAGACATGGATGTACAGAACAGACTTTTGTACTCTGTGGGAGAAGGCGAGGGTGGGATGTTTAGAGAGAACAGCACCGAAACATGTATATTATCAAGGGTGAAACAGATCACCAGCCCAGGTTGGATGCATGAGACAAGTGCTCAGGGCTGGTGCACTGGGAAGACCCAGAGGGATCGGGTAGAGAGGGAGGTGGGAGGGGGGATCGGGATGGGGAATACATGTAAATCCATGGCTGATTCATGTCAATGTATGGCAAAAACCACTACAATATTGTAAAGTAAGTAGCCTCCAACTAATAAAAATAAATGGAAAAAAAAATTAAGTAGGGCTGAGAAAACTGGACAGCTACATGTAAAAGAATGAAACTACAACAGTCTCTGGGGCTTGCCTGGTAGCCCAGTTGGTAAAGAATCTACCTGAAGTGCAGGAACCCAGGTTTGATACCTGGGTTGGGAAGATTCCCTGGAGAAGGAAATGGCAACCCACTCCAGTATTCTTGCCTGGAAAATCCCATGGACAAAGAAGCCTGGCAGGCTACAGTCCATAATGTCACAAGAGCAGACACAACTTACCTACGAAACCACCACCACCACAACAAGCCTCTAACACTATACACAAAAATAAACTGAAAATGGCTTAAAGAACTGAATGTAAGGCCAGGCACTATAAAATTCTTAGAGAAAAACATAGGCAGAACACTCTTTGACATAAATCCCGGCAGGATTTTTTCTGACCCACTTCCTAATGAATATAAAAACAAAATGTAACAAATGGGACCTAGTTAAACTTCACAGCTTTTGCACAGCAAAGAAAACCATAAACAAGACAAAAAAATAACCCTCAGAATGGGAGAAAATATTTGCAAATGAAACAAGTGATGAAAGATTAATCTCCAAAATTTAGAAACAAGTCATGCAGTTCAATATTTAAACAACCGAACAGCCCAATCAAAAAATGGCCAGAAGACCTAAATAGACATTTTCCAAAGACATACAGATAATCAAGAGGCACATGAAATGATGCCCAACATCACATTTGCGTTTTTAGACAAACGCAAATCAAAAGTACAGTGAGGTACCACCTTACACCAGTGAGAATAGCCATCATAAAAAAATCTATAAACAATAAATGCTGCAGAGGGTGTGGAGAAAAGGGAGCCCTCTTACACTGCAGGTGGGAATATAAATTGATATAGCCACTATGGAGAACAGTATGAAAGTTCTGTAAGCTAAAAATAGAACTATCATATAAGCCAGCAATCCCACTACAGGGCATATACACAGGGAAAACCATAATTCAAACAGATATATGCTCCACAATGTTCACAGAAGCACTATTTATAATAGCCAGGATATGGAAGCAACCTAAATGTTCAACAGAGGAATTGATAAAAAAAAGATATGGTTACATATATACAATGGAATATCACAGCCATAAAAAGGAACAAAATTGTGCCATCTATGTAGATATGGATGAACTTAAGAGACTGTCATCAAAGTTAAGTTAGAAGAAAAAAAGAACAAATACATTTATCCATATATGTGGAATATAGAAAAGTAGTACAGATAAACTTATCTGCAAAGTATAAATAGAGACACAGAGGTAGAGAAGAAACATATGGACACCAAGGGGAGGGAAAGGGATGGGAGATGGATCGGGAGGTTAGGATTGACATACATATATTACTATGTGTGAGATAGAAAACTAATAAGGATTAATATATAGCACAGTGGAAAATGAAAGAAGGTACAATGTGTTTGTAGGACATCCATTAAGTTAATCCTAAAATGTATTCCAATATATATTAGGTACAGACAAATATTGTTTGAGTTCACTTATATGAGATATCTAGGTCAAATTCATAGTCAGAAAGTACATTGGTAGATGCCAGAGGCTGGAACTGGGGTGGAGGGAGGGGAATGAGGAGTTAGTGTTTAATGGGGACAGAGTTTCAGTTTAGAAAGGTGAACAATTCAGGAGATGGATGATAGTGAGAGCTGCATGACAATGCAAATGTACTTAATGGCACTGAACTGTATAGTTAAATATGGTTAAAATAGTGTGCTTTATATGTGACTTGTATCACAATAAAAAAGACATTTAAAAAAGTCTACATGTTGGATAATTGAAAGTTTAAAGAAATCCTTTAACTCCATATGGTCAAAATTATGCATTTTTGTCTATTTTAATAGTTAAGAAGTTTCATTACAGGAGTTTAGGGAATAAGAATGACAAGATACATAAAGGAATGTAGTCATGGCAAACATATTCCACAATGCCCAGGTTTGTGAAAAGTGATAAACGGGGGTGGGGGGGGAGACAAAACAAAAATGGCAGCACCTAATGGATCTGGGGTTTCCCATTCCAGTAGTTACATGAATAAATGGACTTTTGGTCCCAACACATAGTTATTCCGCTTAACAGTATCCGCTCAGTGGTACCTGGGCCAAGTGCAGAGGGATTGTGGTCAAATGAGAGCCTAGGAGGAAAGGGCTAAAAATTTCACTTCGTTGAACAAGGGAGGCAAAGAATGCAAAATCTTTTGTTTGTTAGCACCCTTCTAATGACTTATTCAGAGTTCTGAATTTTAGGTTTTCAGTGCAACTGGTGATTATATTTAAAAAATCTAAAAAATAACCCAGCTTTAAATACCACTGTCTTACAAAAGAATCTGCAATCTTTTTGTTAAACCAAAATGCATATAGAGTTTTATCTGTACAGTATAAGTCAAAGGTATCTTTTATTGTATTACCATTAAAAAAAAAAAGGTATGTAATTTAAATAATCACAGCCTGAAGGATTCTTTCAACATTTACACAAAATGGATTACCTCAATTTACTGAAAAGTATATTTATTCTGAGGAAATACATTGAGTTCCTTTTGTACAATTCTGACGTGACAAAAGAATGCAAAATATAGTAAGTAAAACACTGAGTTGGCCAAAAAGTTTGTTTGTGTTTTTCTACTGAGATTTTATGGAAAAAGCCTAGTGAACTTTCTGGCTAATTCAATACATAGGTTCCCTGCTGGTTTTCTTATCAGAGTTATGAATGTGGGAAAGAAGTTGTGAAACTACAAAGATACTCAGATTCATTCCAATACAAAAATTTTACTCTGAGCTATTTGACCTGCTCATCACTAATGCAAATGCACTGTATCTTACAGCCATCCCCTACTGTGCTTGTACCCTTTGTGCTGACATGATCAGTAGCAGGATACCTCCAACATTCCGATTTCAGATTATGACCTCACCTTATATTGCTTTGGACTTCTCTGGTAGTTCAGACAGTAAAGAATCCACCTGCAATGTGGGATACCTGTGACACGAAGAGTAGGCCAAGGGAAAGTCTTGGGGGAGGAGTATTGCAGGCAGCTGTTGTTCAGTCACTAAGTTATGTCTGACTCTGCGACCTCATGGACTGTAGCACACCAGTCTTCTCTGTCCCTCACTATCTCCTAGAGTTTGCTCAAAGTCATATCCATTGAGTCAGTGATGCCATCCAACCATCTCATCCTGTTACCCCCTTCTCCTCCTGCCTGCAATCTTTCCCAGCATTAGGCTCTTTTCCAGTGAGTGGGCTTTTCCCCTCAGGTGGCCCAGCAAATGCAAGGGTATGAGTCTGGGACAAAGGTGTTGGCTTAGAGGGAACAATAAGACACTAAGTGATTAACAGTCAGATGGCAGAGTTTGGCAGGGATCAAGTCATAAAACAAAATGATCTGTAGAAGATGATAATGTTTTTTGTAAACACAGAGAGGGATTATTTAATCTTCCTGTAAACAACTATACCCTTTCTGATCTCTAGCTTTCTCTAATCTGTGTTTCCTCCTGACACTATGAAGATGTGCCTGTGGTCTCACTAAGGGCTAGTTCTGTGCTTCTGACTTGTACTGTACCCCTTTTTTTCCTCCTAAACATTTCACTCTTTTGTTACCCTTTCTTGTTATCTAACACCAACACTTTTTTTTCTGTTCTATTGAATAATTTACACTAATGTGCTCTGGTATTTCTAATCTTACAAGAAAAATATTATTTAAAAGTCTCGCATTTTAAATTACATTCTGCACTTATATTACATAACAGCATTTGATTCTTTTTCATACCTTTCACTGTAACTGATAAAGGATGTAAAGTCTAATGCTGTATAAAGCAATATTGCGTAGGAACCTGGAATGTTAGGTCCATGAATCAAGTCAAATTGGAAGTGGTCAAACAGAACATGGCAAGAGTAAACATCAACACTTTAGGAATCAGTGGACTAAAATGATTGGAATGGGTAAATTTAACTTAGATGATCATTATACATACTACTGTGGGCAAGAATCCCTTAGAAGAAATGGAGTAGCCATCAGAGTGAACGAAAGATTCCGAAATGCAGTGCTTGGATGCAATCTCCAAACGACAGAATGATCTCTGTTTGTTTCCAAGGCAAACCATTCAATATCACAGTAATCCAAGTCTATGCCCCTAACAATAATGCTGAAGAAGCTGAATTTGAACGGTTCTATGAAGACCTACAAGACCTTCTAGAACTAACACCTGAAAAAGATGATGTCCTTTTCACTATAGGGGACTGGAATGCAAAAGTAGGAAGTCAAGAAATACCTGGAGTAACAGGCAAATTTGGCCTTGGAGTACAGAATGAAGCAGGGCAAATGCTAACAGAGTTTTGCCAAGAGAATGAATTGATCATAGCAAATACCCTCTTCCAACATCAAAAGAGAAGACTCTACACAAGGACATCACCAGATGGCCAATACTGAATTCAGATTGATTATATTCTTTGCATCCAAAGAGGGAGAAGCTCTATCCAGTCAGCAAAAACAAGACTGGGAGCTGACTGTAGCTCAGATCATGAATTCCTTATTGTCAAATTCAGACTTAAAGAATGTAGGGAAAACCACTAGATTTAGGTATGACCTAAATCACATCCCTTATGATTATACAATGGAAGTGACAAATAGATTCAAGAGATTAGATTAATAAACAGAGTACCTGAAGAACTATGAACCAAGGTTTGTGACATTGTACAGGAGGCAGTGATTGAGATGATCCCCCCAAAAAAGAAATGCAAAAAGGCAAAATGGTTCTCTGAGGAGGCATTACAAATAGCTGAGAAAAGAAGAGAAGCTAAAGGCAAAGGAAAAAGGAAAGATACACCCATTTGAATGCAGAGTTCCAAAGAATAGCCAGGAGAGATAAGAAAGGCTTCCTCAGCGATCAATGCAAAGAAATAGAGGAAAACAACAGAATGGGAAAGACTAGAGATCTCTTCAAGAAAATTAGATACACCAAGGGAACATTTCATGCAAAGATGGGCTCAATAAAGGACTGAAATGGTATGGACCTAATAGAAGCAGAAGATTTAAGAAGTGGTGGCAAGAATACACAGAACTATACAAAAAAGATCTTCACAACCCAGATAATCATGATGGTGTAATCACTCACCTAGAGCCAGACATCCTGGAATGCAAATTCAAGTGGGCTTTAGGAAGCATCACTACAAACAAAGCTAGTGGAGGTGAGGGAATACCAGTTGAGCTATTTCAAATCCTGAAAGATGATGCTGTGAAAGTGCTGCAATCAATATGTCAGCAAATTTGGAAAACTCAGCAGTGGCCACAAGACTGGAAATGGTCAGTTTTCTTTCCAGTCCTAAAGAAAGGCAATGCCAAAAAATGTTCAACTACCATACAATTGCACTCATCTCACACACTAGTAAAGTAATACTCAAAATTCTCCAAGACAGGCTTCAATAGTATGTGAACTGTGAACTTCCCACTGTTCAAGCTGGATTTAGAAAAGACAGAGGAACCAGAGATCAAATTGCCATTATCTGCTGGATCATGGAAAAAGCAAGAGAGTTCCAGAAAAACATCTATTTCTGCTTTAATGACTATGCAAAAGCCTATGACTATGTGGATCACAATATACTGTGGAAAATTCTTAAAGACATGGGAATACCAGACCACCTTAAGTGCCTCCTGAGAAATCTGTATGCAGCTCAAGAAAAAACATTTAGAACTGGACATGGAACAATGGACTGGTTCCAAATCAGGAAAGGAGTACGTCAAGGCTGTATATTGTCACCCTGCTTATTTAACTTCTATGCAGAGGACATTATGCAAAATCCTGGGATGGATGAAGCACAAACTGGAATCAAGATTGCTGGGAGAAATATCAATAACCTCAGATATGCAGATGATACCACCCTTATAGCAGAAAGCCAAAAATAACTAAAAAGCCTCTTGATGAAAGTGAAAGAAAGGGAAAAAGTTGGCTTAAAGCTCAACATTCAGAAAACTAAGATTGTGGCATCTGGTCCCATCACTTCATGGCAAATAGATGGGGAAACAGAGGAAACAGTTACAGACTTTATTTTCTTGGGCTCCAAAATCACTGCAGATGTTGACTGCAGCCATGAAATTAAAAGACGCTTACTGCTTGGAAGAAAAGCCAACTATGATCAACTTAGACAGTATATTAAAAAGCAGTGACATTACTTTACTACCAGATACCAGAGGTCTGTCTAGTCAAAGCTATGGTTTTTCCAGAAGTCATGTATGGATGTGTGAGTTGGACTATAAGGAAAGCTGAGTGCCAAAGAATTGATGCTTTTGAACTGTGCTGTTGGAAAAGATTCATGAGAGCCCCTTGGACTGCAAGGAGATCCAACCAGTCCATCCTAAAGGAAATCAGTCCTGAATATTCATTGGAAGAAGTGATGCTGAAGCTGAAACTCTAATACTTTGGCCACCTGATGCAAAGTGCTGACTCATTGGTAAAGACCCTGATGCTGGGAAAGATTGGTGTGAGGAGAAGGAGTGGACAGAGGATGAGATGATCGGAATGTATCATCGACTCAATGGATATGAGTTTGTATAAACTCAGGGAGATGGTGCTGGTCAGGGAGGCCTGTACAGGGAGGCCTGGCATGCTGCAGTCCATGGGGTCACAAAGAGTTGGACACAACTGAGCAACTGAACTGACTGACCCTTTCACAGAATACTTAAATTTAAGTTATACTGGTTTTCTCCTTGTCCTCATCTCCCATTCTCCCATTTTCTTTCAAGTTTTCTTTCATCAGGCTTTTGTCCTCCACTTTGCTAAAACTGCTCTCATTAATTTCTACTAACAATCTCATGCTTCCCAGCAGAATTTTAACACAAGTGACATCTATCTGATTTGGTATCTACCCAAACTTTGGATATTGAAGGACCCCAGAATTTGATTTTAAGCTTCATTCTTTCTCTAAAAAGTCTTTCAATATAATCTCACCTAGTTGCACTGCTTGAAATAATATGAACTGGGCAATAAGTTCCAAACATATGTCCTTGCATCTAATTTTTCCTCTGAGCTCCAAATTCATAATCCCAACTGTCACTGCAATGACTAATAGGCATCTCAAATTAAACATGTCTAAAATAGAACTTTTTGATTTGTGTCTCCCTCCCTACAACAAGATTTTCCATCAATCTTTCCTATCTCAATAAAGAACACGATCATTCACTCAGTTGTGCAAAACAAAAAATCCTGAGGTCAGTCTTAATGCCTTTTTTCCCCTCACCACCACTTGCCTCGACACACACATACACATGAGATGTATACTTCAGTATTAAATCATGTCATGTTTGCCTCTAATATACACACCAAATTCGATCATGCTTGATTCTTCATTGCTAGTCTAAGACACTATCATCACTCATTAGGCTATGACACTGACATCTACACCGAGTTTTCCACGTAAGTAAATTTGGTCAGGTAAAATTCATTCATTGATGGCAGCCAATACATCTTTTAAATGTAGATGAAAATTAGACGTTTTCAGCCTTGCTGAAAATCTTTCTATAGTTTTTCAGAGCACTTTGAAAATTCAGATCCTTATCACGTTCTAAACATCATTTTGTTCTATAACTTGATCCCTGCCAAACACTGCCACTTGATTGTTAACCACTTAGTGTCTTATTGTTTCCTCCAAACCAGCCCCTTTGTCCCAGACTCATACCCACCCTTGCATTTTGTTGGGCTACCTGATATGAAAATCCCACTCACTGGAAAAGAGCCTAATGCTGGGAAAGATTGAGGGCAGGAGGAGAAGGGCATAACAGAGGATGAGATGGTTGGATGGCATCACTGACTCAATGGATATGACTTTGAGCAAACTCTGGGAGATGGTGAAGGACAGAAAAGACTGGCATGCTGCAGTTCATGAGGTCGAAAAGAGTCAAACATAACTTAGTGACTGAACAACAGCTGCCTGCAATACTCCTCCCCCAAGACTTGCCGCTTGGCCTTCTCCTTCTTACCATTCATGTCACAGCCTAACTGACAAGTATAACTCTGTTGCCTCCCCATGTCCTGTTTTATTGCCCAGATTTTGTTTATGTCACTTTGCAAAACCTAAAATGATCTTTTTATATATTTGTCCATTTGGCATTTTTCTACTCATCCCCTCCTACCCCAGTATATGAATGTCAGATGAACAAGGACCTTGTCTGTTTCTTAATTCTACCTTGAGCACTGACAATATCAGAAGCTACTACATACCTTAATAAAAATTAGTTGAATGAATGGTAGGAATGAGTATGAAACATGCACAATCAATGAAAGAAGAGATTCTTATCATGATCTTTATTTCAATAACAAAGTAATAATTTTGAGATTTTTGCACATTCTAGTTTTGTGTTGGCAAAAGTAGCAATTTTAAGTGGTAAATTCTGTAATTTTCATGTTTCACTTACTCCTAATACTGTCATTATTACTAGGAGTTATGGTACTTAATTAAGAATACATTATCTTTGAGAAGTTTCATACATATAGATACATGCATTTGTATTTTTATAACTATTATTTATAGGAAAATCCCACAAATTCTGAATTTAATAAATTACAGGTATTTTCCCTTACTTTTCTATAATATTGGGACTAATCTCTGCTAACACCAATGAAAAAGTGAAAAGGCTTAAAAATAGACTTTTCCAATTAGTGCAAACATACTATTAATATGTTCTACTTCTATTGTAGCTCAAGCTAATTGGAGGAACCATCTAGGGAAAAAAAGGGAAATTTTGCCTTGTTGATCTAGAAATTTACTGATATCCTTGTTGAAAGAAAGTTAAGTTTAGGGAAAGGAGTAAAAAGAGCCGCCAATCATGAAATATAACTAAATAAGGATTTCAGAAAATCTTCTAATAGCAAACTTTGACATTATTAAATTATGTCACTTAAAGACTGGAGATAGATGCTGTGTTATCTTCAAGCTATTTTTTTAAATGTCCCTACTTTGATTCCTCTATAGCACACATTATGTTCATCCATGGATGTATTCCACTTAAGCTTCTAAATGTCTTATCATCCCTTTCCAGCAATTTAAATAGCTCAGTTCCTAACAGGGACTATAAAGCACCAGGATGATATAATCATAATTTCAATCTGAGAACTTTCCTCTACAAATGAGTTAGCACACATTTGAGGTATGAATCATTTAATTCTAAGTTTATTTAAAATAGATATATAAGATGAGGCTCTGTTGTAAAGTGAAAATATATTCTCCATAACTTCTTTGATTTCTAGCCTTCAGAACAGTAGAGATACACATACTCTTGCCATACCTAGGGGAGACTTGACTACGTTAGTATAAAAAATAAAGAAGTCTTGGAAAGTTAGACTATTTTAAGAAAAGCCCTCATTTTGTAAAAGATACTTGGACAGCTTCCCTATCAATATTTGTCTAGCAATGGATTCAGCTCTTCTGTCAAGCGTTAGTTCATACCTTTGTCATCCAATTCCTTGATCTATTAACTATTTTTTTTCTATATTATTCATTATAAATTAGGCACTGACACAGGTACAGGGGATAAATACCCAAGTTAAAAAATTATTGTTCTAGCCAAAAAGTACTTTAAAATCTAGTAGAGAGATTCACAAATAGACTAAACACTGCACAAGGATATCGTTATTGCTACAATGGGAATGTACATATATGGCATGTTCTAGTCTGCCTGAAGTATTCAGGGGAGAGTCCCAGAATCTGCTCATACCTATAGCCAACCACCCCTGAAAATGAGTCTTGCCTGCTCCAGTGCAGACTTATTTGAAAGGACTGGCGATCATTTAATGCAAAGACTGGGTAACAAGAACATGCAGGAAAACTAAGGAACTGAACTACAAAAACTAGAGATCAAAACATGTTGAGATGTCTGCTGTCTCTACTGATGGCTGGCAATTATATAATATTATACAATAACTGAAAAACTAGAGCAAGATTAAGTGACTGCAGATAAAGTGGTCTGAGGTCAGTGGTCCAGGACATAGTCCCAGTAGCCAAGGGGATCACCAGATTGGTTGGCAGTTTGCTGCTTGATTCCATCTACCTTCTGTTTTTTAACCATCTGAGAACTAGGTCTGAAGCAATGTGTTCAGGGTTGCTTCTGATTGCTTCAAAACCACTGGAGAGTAACTATGAAGAAAGAGTCAAACTTCCTGGTAAAAGTTTCCTCTAACAGTTTTATAGGAGTAAAATTTGAAATCACAGGCAGACATCAAGCTCCAAAGATGCTGGATAGGTTCCTGCTCATGGTTGCTGCTGCTGCTAAGTTGCCTCAGTCGTGTCTGACTCTGTGCGACCCCATAGATGGCAGCCCACCAGGCTCCCCTGTCCCTGGGATTCTCCAGGCAAGAACACTGGAGTGGGTTGCCAGTAGATCCCTATAAATCCTTGTTAGACTCCCATACTCTCTATGTCCTGCCCAGCTACCTCAGATGTAGACATGTTCTATCTCATTTGGCTATATTACAGTCTATATGGTTCTCAGAATCTGAACCTAACCTGCATGCTGCTATTGATTTATTATTTCCAAGGGATAGATCACCTCCATTCTCTATATCCCAGAGAAGGGGGATTCCTGCCGCCAACATAACTTGGGTCCATGTCTACTTTGCTTGCTTTCTCATCCTGTTATCTAGAACAAGCTATTCAAGTTTCTTTGAACTACTCCTCTGACAATTTTATATTTTTTCTAATCCTGGATTTTGGAAGTGAATAAAAATTTCTGATGTCAAATAAGGATGGGCCTGCCACTAAACTTACTTTTATAAGAATACATGTGTCTATAATATATACTTTTTTATAGGAGCTTCCATATTACATGTATACACAGGTACACATCTTTAAACAAGCATAGGAAGTCATTATATTTAGTTGTATACATATATAAACACATATTTAGTTGTATATATTTTTTTGCTGTTTTTGTTGTTTATTTGATAAGTAGTACCCGACTCTTTGTAACACCATGGACTGTAGCCCTCCAGACTCTTCTGTCCATGGGGTTTCTCAAGCAAGAATACTGGATTGGGGCACCATTTCCTCCTCCAGGGCATCTTCCCAGCCCAAGGATCAAACCCATGTCTCCTGCATTGGCAGGCAGATGGATTCTTCACCACTGAGCCCCCTGGGAAGCCCTATATATTTACATATATATAACTAATGTGATGGCTGCCTGCCCTCAATTATAGTGTGTACTACTTTTTTCTTCTTTTCTTCTTCCATAAACTAGTGCCTATATTGCTTACTCTGTATTAGGTCCTACTCTTCATTTATACACATTAATTCAAGTTCTACAACAACCATACTGTGTTGCCTACCATTATTATCCTTATTTTATAGATGGAAACAAAAAACCCGAGGCACTAAGAAATTAAATGACTTTCTCAAAGTTTCAAATCTACTAGATAAAAGATGCAGCATTCAATCCAGGCAACCTGGCTTCCTGTTCAAGATTTTAGAGTGACTACATCAGACATGAATTTTAGAAAAAGTCCTTATGACAGCACTGAAAATGGACCAGTTTTAGGGGAGAGAGGTTGTGATATGGAACGGAAGAATGAAGTCAGATACCAGCGAAGGGATTATTTATATCAAAAAGACAGTTTTGACCTTAGGCAGTGTCATTGAAGATGAGAGAAGTGCTGATAGGAATCAATAGGACACAGTGACTGACTAGTAAAATGGTCTTGACTTGTCCTGACATTCCTGATGGCATAAGAATAAAAAAGTCAAATGATTGGCAAAATTTCCATCAAGAATCAAAGATAATACTTGACTTTACTCAGTTTTCAGAATTATTAAAAACTCCATCTTTCATGTCCTCTAAGAATAGGTTGATATTTCCCCCCAGGACTTCATTTCTCTAAGTCTGATTAAATCTTTGAAAATCACATCTAAAGTAGTCTTTGCATTCCAGATTTATATTGAACTGAAATAAAAAGAAATACATGATCAGTAAATGGCATGGCATTTTGCAATTGTAACCATTAATATGTGGTAGACACCATTTGAATACAAGAATTTAATGTGTCATTTTCACACATGCTGGCTTGTTTGATCTCTTTCATATTCATTTGTTTTAAAGGAAAAAAACTCATACCATAGGTCCTATTGTCTTGCAAAATTATGACAAGATGATAAATTAAATTAGTCATGATTATGCATTTGATTACATGATAACATTATTCTTATAATAGTACTCTTGTATCCTAGAGTTAAGTATTTTAAAAAGCATTCTTTCTGTTTCTATATAAGACAAGCTTTTAATACAAGCACTGCTCTCATTAATACTAACAGTTAAAAAATATACAGGAAATTAAATCTTTTTTTCTTTGTTGAACTATGATCATTTAGAGACATTGAATAAAATAATGAGAAAATTATCTCTAGCTCACAACAATCACAGTGCTCTTATTATTTCTTTTAAATATGTTATCCATGCATATTTTAAAGTTCTTAAAGCAACAGCATTTACCAGTGAAACTGAAAGTCACTCAGTCCTGTCCTACTCTTTGTGGCCCCATGGACTATACAGTCCACGGAATTCTTCAGGCTAGAAAACTGAGGTGGGTAGCCTTTCCCTTCTCCAGGGGATCTTCCCACCCCATGGATTGAACCTAGGTCTCCCACATTGCAGGTGGATTCTTTACCAGCTGAGCCACAAGAGAAGTCCAAGTATACTGGAGTGGGTAGCCTATCCCTTCTCCAGGGGATCTTCCTGACCCAGGAATTGAACTGGGGTCACCTGCATTGTAGGCAGGTTCTTTACCAACTGAGCTCTCAGGAAAGCATTTACCAGTAGCTGTCACTGATTTTTCAAAAGTGGGGAACATAGATTCTTTTTAAACAATCCTCATGTTATTCTCACTTATTTCACATGCTAGCAAAGTAATATTTTAAATTCTCCAAGCCAGGTTTCAACAGTATGTGAACCAAAATATTCCAGATGTTCAAGCTGGATTTCGAAAATGCTGACGAATCAGAGATCAAATTGCCAACATCCATTGTATCATAGAAAAAGCAAGAGAATTCCAGAAAAACATCTACTTCTGCTTCATTGACTATGCTAATGTCTTTGTGTGGATCACAACAAACTGTGGGAAATTCTTAGAGAGATGGGAATAGCAGACGACCTTACCAGCCTCCTGAGAAATCTGTATGCAGGTAAAGAAACAACAGTTAGAACCAGACAGGGAAAAACAGACTGGTTCAAAATTGGGAAAGGAGTACTTCAAGGCTGTATATTGTCACCCTGCTTATTTAACTTATATGCAGAGTACATCATGCCAAATGCCAGGCTGGATGAAGCACAAGCTGGAATCAAGATTGCTGGGAGAAATATTAATAACCTCAGATATGCAGATGATACCAGCCTTATGGTAGAAAGTGAAGAGGAACTAAAGAGCCTCTTGATAAAAGTGAAAGAGGAGGGTGAAAAAGCTGGTTCAAAACTTAACATTCAAAAAACTAACCTGGCTTTGTGATCTGGTGATCTGGTCATGGCAAATAGATGGGGAAATAATGGAAACAGTGACAGACTTTATTTTGGGGGGCTCCAAAATCACCACAGATGGTGACTGCAGCCATGAAATTAAAAGACGCTTGCTCCTTGGAAGAAAAGTTATGACAAACCTAGACAGCATATTAAAAAGCCAACAAAGTCTGTCTAGTCAAAGCTATAGTTTTTCCAGTAGTCATGTATGGATGTGAGAATTGGACCTTAAAGAATGCTGAACACCAAAGAATTGAGGCTTTTAAACTGTGGTGTTGGAGAAGACTCTTGGGAGTCCCTTGGACCACAAGGAGATCAAACCAGTCAATCTTAAAGGAAAATAATCCTGAATATTCATTAGAAAGACTGATGCTGAAGCTGAATCTCCAGTACTTTGGCCACCTGATGCAAAGAGTCGACTCATTAGAAAAGACCCTGATGCTTGGAAAGATCAAAGGCAGGAGGAGAAGAGGATGACAGAGGATGAGATAGTTGGATGACATCACTGACTCAATGGAAATGAGTTTGAGCAAGCTCCAGGAGATGATGAAGGACAGGAAAGCCTGGCATGCCGCAGTCCAAGGGGTTGCAAATAGTCAGACACCACTGAGCGACTAAACAACAACATGTTATTCTAAAATCCAAATTTTTAAAAATAAATTTTGTCTTATTTGATAGCAAGGCAGTTTAAAAAATTTAGTTATTAGACAGTAAACATTTTATATGTTTCAACATGTGTGCTAGTTGCTCAGTCGTGTCCAACTCTTTGCAGCCCCTTGGATTGAGGCCCATCAGGCTGCTTTACCCATGGAATTTTTCAGGCAAGAATACTGGCGTGGGTTGCCATTTCCTTCAACATATTATGTGCAAAATTTCCATGACATTATTTATAAAACCAAGGGTAAATAAAAACTATTCATGAAGTTAAGATAATATGACTATAATGTAAAATTTTAACCAAAATCTGTCTTCCTAGTGGTACCATATCATACTCTAGGACTTTAGGCTAGTTACTTAAGTGTTCTAAGCTTTCTCTGCTTCAGTTTCTTTATATTCAAAGTGGAGATAATACTACCTAATTCACAGGGTTTTTAAATATATAAATAAATAAATAAAAATATAAATAAATAAAATAGGTTATTTTAAATGAGTTAATATATATAAAACATTAGCATAGTGCCTGAAAATAGTTACTATTTTTCTATTATTATGGGGTCAATTTCATCTTGTAAAAGTGCTTACCTGAAAATAGATGGTGGAAGTTATAAAAATAGTTCTTTAAAATAGAGAATGCTTTAAAAACTCATCCTACATACATGTACTCATGTATTTCAACATACTTCTGTGTTGCTAAATCATAAGAACTTTTCTGTTTTTGGACAGATATTCTAATGAGGGCAGGCTTCCCAGGTGGCTCAGTGGTAAAGAATCGTCCTATCAATGCAGGAAATGTGGGTTTGATCCCCGGGTTGGGAAGATCCCCTGGAGAAGGAAATGGCAACCCACGACAATATTTTTGTCCCATGGACAGAGGAGCCTGGTGGGCTATAGTTCTTTGGGTCAAAAAAGTGTTGGACATGATAGTGAATAAGCAACAGCAACAAACCTAATGAGGGCACTTTGATAAAAAACTGCCCTGGGGTAAGAAAGGGCAAAGCAGTAGACATAAAAAGAGAAACTTATCCAGGATAATTTAAGCTACTACAAAGTTTCCCAAATAGTACTAGCAAACTGACTAGTATCTAGTTCTCAGAGTAAAATATATACAAAATTGATAGGAACGTAGGTAGGCAGAAATGTATGAGGGTGAGTTAAGCAAGACAGAAAAATAAAATCAGAATTGGTATGGTTTCTAGATAAACTTTCTCAGCTAAAATGAAAAACGCAGACTCAGAATACTGAAAATAAACTGACTCAATTTAAAATAATCCAAAGAGAAAAATATACATAATAGCCTTTTTTCTAGGAAAAGTATAGATACTTGTTTTTAAAGCAAATCCTTTAAAACCTAGCAAAATTCCTGCCAGATATAAATCAAGAAACATTTCCTATCAAGAGTGATTTAAAAAAGAAACAAACAAACAAAAAAAAAAAACTCAAAGAAATCATCAGCCACAAAATCAGCTGAAGAGAACCCTACAGGCAGAATGTTTTTAAACTGGAATTGCGTAGTTAATTTGATAAAATTCCTTGGAAAGAAAAACAATTTGTAAAATAACATGTGATCATTTTTTACTTTATAGAACTACTCAAAAGTACATATTATTACTGAGTTTATCCCATTTATATCATAACAGTTATACTTGGCATTAGGTGACTGCACACATTTTTCTGTGCATTTATACGAAAAACAATTAGAGATAAAGAAAATTGACCATAGATTGCAGTTTTCCTTATAGGACAGCATAATTTTATATTTTAATCAATTAAATGCTCAGTGAATAATTAAGACTGATTTTCCTCAAAATTTAGTTAATAAATGCTAGTAAATTCCTTGAGTTCCTTCATGCTTGTGAATGCCTATTTGTGTTGATGTTTAAGTACGTTTGAGTATATAAAATTTTATTGAACAGTACCAAATTGTTTTAGGACATTGTATGATGATGTTGATAAGTCTGAGACCCCCTGACTTTTCTCTTTTGTGACTTGTTTATTATGCCCGGATGCCTTATAATTAAAAAGTTTATATTGAAATTTAATTACTTAATAAAAGTACCTCAGTGATTTTGGAATAACTATGATTTATATGTTAAAGGACTCAAGGGAAAAGATGACCACCATAACAAATATAGGCAATTTCTGCACAGAGATTAAAACCATAAAACATGTTAAATTAAGATGATGGAAATAAAAGAAAACTATCATTGACAAAAAATTCCCCCGTTTTCATTAGGAATTCCTTCTTCTTGAATAAGATTAACAGAAGACTAAAGTTAAGAATCAGTGAACTCGAATGCACATTAATAAAAATTATCCAAAATGAAACAAAGAAAACGAGTGAAAATAAAATACGAGAGTATCCAAGGGTCATGATATACTGTCAGGCCACTTAAATGTAACATGTACAAATCAGACACCACGAAGAAGTGTTTTAGTTGTTCAGTTGTGTCCAACTCTCTGTGACCCAATGGACTGTAATCCCCCAGCCTCCTGTGTTCATGGAATTTTCCAGGCAAAATACTGGAGTGGGTTCCCATACTCTTCTCCAGGGGATCTTCCTAACCCAGGGACTGAGCCTGGTGCTCAGATGGTAAAAGGAGAAGACAGGTAAACAAAATTTAACACCAGACTTATCAGAAGATACATAAGCCACACAGAATGCACTTAAAGAAAAACAAAATTTCTACCTAAACTTCTATCCCAGAAAAAAATATTTAAAAATAAGGACAAAATGAAGACTTTGCTACAAGACAGACAAAAGCTAAGATGGTTTATTGTCAGAATGACTGTACTACAAGAAATGTTAAAAGTGGTTCTTCAAAGAAAATGTAGGATCCCAGATAAAAACTTGAATCCACACAAAGAGTAGAGTGCTTAATAACACCAAAATGACAACAGTAAATATAGAGTATCTTTATTTTTTTCTAATTTTACTCACTTAAAAAACCATCTAAAACAAAGTAATAGTCTTTTGATATTTATATTCAAAATTCAAAGGTAAGATAAACATAGCATAAAGGATGGCATAGAAGAATAAGAATATATTGCTGCAAGATTTAAATACAATGTAAAGTGAAATAATATTGTATAAAAGTAGACTCTGATATATTAATTTTTAGTTTAAGTGTAAATTAAGTCACTAAAATTAAAAAAAAAAACTAAGAATACAATAGTGGAAACAATACAGTCATTAAAAAATAAAATCACTGTTCTGTTTTGCAGAACAAGGAATAAAAAGGAGGAAAGAATAGATGGGACAAACAAAACAAATTATCAGGATGGCAGATTTAAATTCCATCATCAACTGGGTTATAACAGTTGTGCTAAACACCCAATAAAAAACAGATTGGTAGACAGCATGCAATTTCTAGGTTTTGAAAAACCTAAGAGAAATCTACTTTCAATATATGAAAACTGATATGCCAAAATTAAAACAGAAAGATGTTTAATGTTTAACAGTAATTAGAAGAGAAATGGATTGGGTACACCAAAATCAGATGGCCTAGCTTTCTGAATAAAAAATATTATCTTTATGACAAAAACTTCATAAAGATGATAACACCAATTCATTAAGATATAACAATTATATAGGTACACACATATTTTCTTTAAACTTATGAAGAACTAATAGAACTGAAGAACTGACAAGATTTCAATTACAGATAGAGACTTCACTTCTTATCCCAGAGACAAGAGAACTCCAAGGATATATAAGACTTTAACAATACCATCAATCAACTTGGTTTAATTGAACCCTGCAACAAAAAAAAACAACAACAGAATACATGCTTTCAAGCTCTCATTAAAGATTCACCACATGACCATATTTTGGACTAAGAGTTGGAAACAAACTAAATAGACTAAATATAAAAAACATACCTGGAAAATGCCCACAAACACTTGAATATTAGAAACTTACTTGATAATAACATTGTGTCAGGTAAAAAGTCACAAAGGGAATGAAATATTATGAATTGAATAAAAAATACATACAAAAATGTGTGAGATGCAGCTATAAGTGCCTAAATAAGAGTTTATCCATCATATATTTACATTGGAAAATAAAATAAAAATCTCAAAGTGAATCTAATCTTGCATTTTAGAGAGGAAAAAACTAAACCCAAAGGAAGAATGAAGGAAAAATAAATTGGAATTGAAAATGAATATGAATGCAAATATGAAAATAGAGCAATATTTGTAAGGAATACTGATTAGGAAAACACAAACAGAAAATATAAAGAACTCACAATTTTCCCAGTAGAACAGAAACATTCAGTTTTTTTTTTTCTTAAAAGAGGAACTTTGCACAGACATACTTGGAAAGACATAGATAACAAACAAACATGTGAGCATGAAGTTACCCAATGTCATTAATCATTATGGAAATGAAAACTAAAATCATAATGAGATATATATATCTATCATCAAAAAAATTATGAAAACTGCCAAACACCTGAAAATTCCAGGTTTTGGCAAAGATGAGGTGTTAATCAGGGTCCTCATATACACTGTCATGAGAATGCAAGGTGATACAACCACCTCAGAAAATACTTTTGCAATGACATTTGAACGTATATACAGATTATCATATGATTCAGCAATTTCACTCTTAGGACTATAATGTTTCTTCCACACAAAAAATACTGGTTAAACTTTTTAGCAACTTTATTCATAACTGAAAAAAGTGGGAGGTAATTAAAATGTTAACCACCTAGTGATTAGATAAATTATGGTACAGCTAAATAATGGTATAAATTTCAGCAAGTAAAAATAAATAACTACTAAGAAAAGCAGTAGCATTGATGAACCTTGATGGCATTATTTTAAATGAAAACAAAATCCAGTTCAAAAGAATCCATTTCTATAACATTCTGTAAAATGTGAAACTATTGGGACAGAAATTGTATCCGTTGTTTCTAGATATTGGTGGGGGGGGGTGGATGAGAGTACAGAGAATAACCATAGACTGACACTCAGGAACCTTTGGGATAATGGAAATATTATATATCCTCATATGGTGGTGGTTACATGAATTTGTCAAAACTCACAATGCTGTGCACTTATATAGGTTACCCCTTCCTGGATCACAGCCTTGTTGTGGCAAAGAGGCTTGTGTAACTTAGTGAAGTTATGAGCCCTGCCAGGCAGGGCCACCCAAGATGGACAGGTTATAGTGAAGAGCTCAGACAAACCATAGTCCACTGGAGGAGGAAATGGCAACAGACACCAGTAATTTTGCCAAGACACCCTATGGACACCATGAAAAGGCAAAGGTATGAAAACAGAAGATAAGCTCCCCAAATCAGAAGGTGTCTAATATGTTATTAGGGAAACTAAGATCATGATATCTGGCCTCATCACTTTATGGCAAACAGAAGGAGAAAAAGTGGAAGCAGCAACAGATTTTATCTTCTTGGGTTCCAAAATCACTGCAGATGGTGACTTCAACCATGAAATTGAAAGATACTTGCTTCTTGGAAGAAAAGCTATGACAAAGATAGATAGCATATTAAAAAGCAGACAAAACTTTGCCCACAAATGTCCATATAATCAAAGTTATGGTTTTTCCAGTAGTCATGAACAGACCTCAGTGTTGGACCATAAAGAAGGCTGAGCACTGAAGAACTGATGCTTTCAAATTGTGGCGCTGGAGAAAACTCTTTAGAGTCCCTCAGAGGTCAAACCAGTCAATCCTAAAGGAAATCAACCCTGAATACTCACTGAAAAAAACTGTTGCTGAAGCTGCAATACTTTGGCTGCCTAATGTGAAGAGCCAATTCATTTGAAAGATCCTGATGCTGGGAAAGACTGAAGACAAGAGAAGTGGGAGCAGAGGGTAAGTTGGTTAGACAGCATCACTGACTAAATGGGCATAAATCTGAGAAAATTCTGGGAGATAGTGAAGGACAGAAGAGCCTGGCATGCTACAGTCCATGGGGTCACAAAAAGTGAGACACAACTTAGCGACAGAAAACAACAAAATATAGGTTAATTTTACTTGAAGTAAAAAATTATATATGAAAAAGGAGGAAGTAGGAAAACCTAGGTGGGGGTAGGTGTACGAGTTTTACCATACTTTTTAAAAACTTTGTTCTATTATGAAGTTTTTCTATAAACTGTTAAAAAAACTGGAAGCAAGATATCCCTGTCAAAATTAAATCCTTATAATAAGATCAGGAGATAAAAAGTTGCTATTGAAAGCAAAAATAAAGGTATGCAAATCAAAACTAAAATGATATATCACCTCACACCTGTCAGAACTATCATCATTAAAGTGTTTACAAATAACAAATTATGGAGAAGGTATAGAGATAAAGGAACCCTTCTACTCAGTCATTTGGAAGGTAAATTGGTACAGCCACTATGGAGAACAGTATCATTTCAGTCGCTCAGTCATGTCCAACTCTTTGTTACCCCATGGACTGCAGCATGCCAGGCCTCCCTGTCCATCACCAACTCCTGGAGTCTGCTCAACCTCATGTCCATCAAGTCGGTGATGCCATCCAACAATCTCATCCTCTGTCATGCCCTTCTCCTCCTGTCTTCAATCTTTTCAAGCATCAGGGTCTTTTCAAATGAGTCAGTTCTTTGCATCAAGTGGCCAAAGTACTGGAGCTTCAGCTTCAGCATCAGTTCTTCTAATGAATATTCAGGACTGATTTCCTTTAGGATGGACTGGTTGGATCTCCTTGCAGTCCAAGGGACTCTCAAGAGTCTTCTCCAACACCATAGTTCAAAAGCATCAATTCTTCAGCACTCAGTTTTCTTCACAGTCCAACTCTCACATCCATACATGACCACTGGAAAAACCATAGCCTTGACTAGACGGACCTTTGTTGGCAAAGTAATGTCTCTGCTTTTTAATATGCCGTCTAGGTTGGTCATAGCTTTTCTTCCAAGGAGCAAGCATCTTTTAATTTCATGGCTGCAGTCACCATTTGCAGTGATTTTGAAGACCAAAAAAAACAAAGTCTGTCACTGTTTCCACTGATTCCCCATCTATTTGCTATGAACTGATGGAACCAGATACCATGATCTTAGTTTTCTCAATGTTGAGTTTTAAGCCAACTTTTTCACTCTCTTCTTTATTTTTCACCAAGAGGCTCTTTATTTCTTCTTCGCTTTCTGCCATAGTGTGGTGTCATCTGGATATCGGTGATTATTGATATTTCTCCTGGCAATCTTGATTCCAGCTTGTAGTTCATCCAGCTCAGCATTTCTCATGATGTACTCTGCATATAAGTTAAATAAGCAGGGTGACAATATACAGTTTTGAGGTACTCCTTTCCCAATTTGGAGCAGTCTGTTTTTCCATGTCCAGTTCTAACTGTTGTGTCTTGAGCTGTATACAGATTTCTCAGAAGGCATGTTAGGTGGTCTGGTATTCCCATCTCTTGAAGAATTTCCCACAGTTTGTTGTGATCCACACAGTCAAAGGCTTTGGCGTAGTCAATAAAGCAGAAGAAGTACAGTATGGAGGTACCTAAAGAAACTAAATATAGGCCTACCAGATGATTATGCAATCCCACTCCTGGGCATATAGCCAGAGTAAACCGTAATTTTAAAAGATACATGCACCCCAGTGTCCACAGTAGCACTATTTACAATTGCAAGGATATGGAAGCAACCTAAATGTTCATCAACAGATGAATGGTTAAAGAAGATGTAATATATGTATCAATGGATTTTTAATCAGCTATTAAAAAGTGAAATAATGTCTTTTGCAGCAATATGGATGGATCTAGAAGTTATCATACTAAATGAAGTCAAAGAAAGGCATATATAATATCACTTATATGTGGGATCTTTAAAAAAGGTACAAATGATCTTATCTTCAAAACAGAAACATAGTCACAGATGTAAAAAGCAAAGCTATGGTTACCAATGGGGAAGAATAAATTAGGAGTTTGGCATTAATATATACACACACACATATATATAAACAGATACTCAGCAAGACCTACTATACAGACCAGGGAACTATGCTCTATATTTTGTAATAACCTATAAGGGAAAATAATATGAAAAAAAAATAGATATCTATGTATAACTGAATAACTTTGCTATACACCTGAAACTAACACATCATTGTAAATCAAATAGACTTCAATTAAAATATAAAGGAAAAATTTATAAATAAATTTAGCATAAACGAATTGCATAGCATGTCAATCATTTTCCACTACAGGGTTACAAGTAAGACTCTAAATAAGATGGAATATTAGGAATATTAATATATTCATAATAACTCCTATTTTCACATAACTTATAGTTAATACACTGTACTTCATATACATGATTCTTTTTGATCTAAATAATGAGTATATCAGGTAAGTGATATTATATTACACATGCAGAAACAGACACATACAGAAGTTAAGAGACTTGTCTCAGGTATGTTAAGCCAATGCCTGAATTTCAAATTTCCTGTAATATTTCTGTATCTTTTATGTTGAAGCATAATAATCAGAAAAATGTGCATAAAAATATTATACTCAGAAAAGCACATACAGAGGTAAAATTTAAGGGATTTTCATGAACACCTGTATAACCTGCATTGCAATCAAGAAACAGAACACCAAAACTACCTCAGTTCTTTTCAAGGGTGATCAGTATAAGAGATATATTTTTATAAAATATTTTAATTCCGTGGTAATTATCACCAATATAAATAACCTTCCCTTGAAGGGTCCTTTGAATAGTCAACTATTTTACCATATTCAAAATATGATGCTATTTGTTAAAACAAAAAGTTTTGCACAGCTCTTTAGGAACATTTATTTAAATAGACTGATAGGAAAATAACCCCAAATAACATCAATTGGTGATCATCATTTAGAAAATTACTAAAAGTCTATATAAAAAAGTTAAGATATTATTTGCTCTTAGTCATAAATGTGGTTAGAATGCATTGACTAATGGGATGCACATTATCAGTTAAAACAAGTCTTAAGACATTATTATGCATGATCAATAAAAAATAAATTCAAAATGGATTAAAGACCTAAATGTAAGGCCAGATACTATAATACTTCTACAGGAAAATATAAACAGAACACTCTTTGACCTAAACTGCAGCAATATCATTTTCAATCGATCTCATGAAGGAAACGAAAAATAAAAAATGGGACCTAATCATACTCAGAAACTTCTGCACAGCAAAGGGAACCATAAACAAGAAGACAACACACAGATTGGGAGAAAATTTCTGCAAACAATGCCACTGATAAAGGATTAATCTCCAAAATTTACAAACAGCTCATGCAGCTTCATATCATAAAAACAAACAAACTAATTTAATAATGGGCAGAAGGCCTAAAAAGACATTTCTCTGAAGAGGATATACAAATGGCCAAGAAGCACAAGAAAAGATGCTCAACATTTCTAATTATTAGAGAAATGCAAATCAAAACTACAATAAGGTATCAACCTCATACCTGTTAGATGGCTATCATCAAAAGATAAACAAACACTGGAGAGGGTGTGGAGGAAAGGGATCCCTCCTACACTGTTGGTGAGAATCTAAGTTGGTATAGCCAGTATGGAGAACAGTATGGAGGTTCCTTAAGAAACTATTAAAAATATAGCTACTATATGATCCAGAAATCCCACTCCTGGGCATGTATCCGGAGAAAACCATAATTTCAAAGGATGAATGTACCCTGAAGTGCTGTTCAAAATAGCCAAGACATGTCCATTAACAGATGAATGGATAATGAAGATATGGTATATATGTACAGTGGGATATTACTCAGCCATTAAAAGAAGGAAATAATGCCATTTGCACAACATGGATGAACCTAGAGATATCATATTGAGTAAAGTAGGTCACAGAGAGAAAGACTAGTATCATATGATGTCACTTAAATGTAGAACCTAAAAAAAAAGATACAAACAAACTTATTTACAAAACAGAGACAGACCAACAGACTTAGAAAACAACATATGGTTATGGGGGGAAGGTTGTGGGAGGGGGAAGGGACAGATTGGGAGTTTGGGATGGATATGTATACACTGCTATGTTTAAAATAGATAACCAAAAAGGAACTACTGTATAGCACAGGGAATGCTGCTCAATACTCTGTAATAAGTCAAATGGGAAAATAATTTTAAAAGAATAGATACATATATAAGTGAATCACTTTGTTATACACCTAAAACTAACACAGCATACATCGTTTATCAAATCTTTTGTTGTTTAGTTGCTAAGTGCTGTCCGACTCTCCTGTGACTCCATGGACTGTAGCCCACCAGGCTCCACTGTCCATGAGATTTCCAAGACAAAAATACTAGAATGGGTTGCCATTTCCTTCTCCAGGGGAATCTTTCTGACCGAGGGATCAAATGTGTCTCTTGCATCTCCTGCACTGGCAGGCAGAATCTTTCCCACTGAGCCACCAGAGAGGCCCCTAATCAAATCTATTCCAATACAAAATAAAAATTCAAAAACATAAATTTCTGAAGAAAAAAAAAACTGGAGACAAAGTAGGTAGGTAGGAATAGAGATAAAATAAGATTGGTCGTGAGTTAATTTTTGAACCTGGGTGGTAAATATTTGGGGGTTCATTATATTCTACTTTAAAATTTTAAGAAAAAAACCAACATGGTTGGATCTTGAAGACATTATGCTAAGTGAGATAAATTAAGTAGAGAAAGACAAATAGCGTATATCACTTATATGTGGAATCTAAAAAACCCAAACTCATAAAAACAGGGTATTAAACAGTGGTTCCCAGATGCTAGGTAGGGGGTAGAGGGAAGAGATGTTTACAGGCATACCACTTGCAAGAAGTAGTAAATAAGTCCTAGAAACAAATATACAGTATAGTGAAAACAGACAATATTGCATTATAAACATCAAACTTGCTAAGATATGAGATCTTAATTATTCCAACCGTTAAGGAGAAATTATAATCATGTGACATGGAGGTACAATGGTGATAGTAATCATATGACATATAAACATATGCGTGTGTGTGTGTGTGTGTGTGTGTGTGCGTACACTGTTTGCTCAGTCACTTCAGTTGTGTCTGACTCTGTGACACTATGGACTACAGCCCTACAGGCTCCTCTGTCCATGGGATTCTCCAGACAAGAATACCGGGTTGCCCTCACCTTCTCCAGGGGATCTTCCCAACCCAGGGGTCAAACCCACGTCTCCTGTGTCTCCTACATTGCAGGTGGATTCTTTACCCACTGAGCCACCTGGGAAACCCAGGGAAACTCTATCTATCTATCTATCCATCTCTCTCTCTCTATATATATATATAGAGAGAGAGAGAGAAATCAAATGAAAATAGTAATGTATCAAATTAACAGTACTTTAAGGTACATATTACTTGTATACTTTACAGTGCCATATGTTCAGTTCAGTTCAGTCGCTCAGTCATGTTCGACTCTTTGCGACCCTATGAACTGCAGCACGCCAGGCCTCCCTGTCCATCACCAACTGCCGGAGTTTACTCAAACTCATGTCCATCGAGTTGGTGATGCCATCCAACCATCTCATCCTCTGTCATCCCCTTTTCTTCCTGCCCCCAATCCCTCCCAGCATCAGGGTCTTTTCCAATGAGACAACTCTTCACATGAGGTGGCAGAAGTACTGGAGTTTCAGCTTCAGGATCAGTCCTTCCAATGAATACCCAAAACTGATCTTCTTTAGGATGGAATGACTGGATCTCCTTGCAGTCCAAGGGACTCTCAAGAGTCTTCTCCAACACCACAGTTCAAAAGCATCAATTCTTCGACACTCAGCTTTCTTCACAGTCCTACTCTCACATCCATACATGACCACTGGAAAAACCATAGCCTTGATTAGACAGACCTTTGTGGGCAAAGTAATGTCTCTGCTTTTTAATATGCTTATCTAGGTTGGTCATAACTTTCCTTCCAAGGAGTAAATGTCTTTTAATTTCATGGCTGCAATCAGCATCTTTAGTGATTTTGGAGCCCCCAAAAATAAAGTCTGACACTGTTTCCACTGATTCCCCATCTATTTGCCATGAAGTGATGGGACCAGATGCCATGATCTTAGTTTTCTGAATCTTGAGCTTTAAGCCAACTTTTTCACTCTCCTCTTTCACTTTCATCAAGAGGCTTTTTAGTTCTTCTTCACTTTCTGCCATGAGGGTGGTGTCATCTGCATATCTGAGGTTATTGATATTTCTCCCAGCAATCTTGATTCCAGTTTGTGCTTCTTCCAGCCCAGCGTTTCTCATGATGTACTCTGCATATAAGTTAAATAAGCAAGGTGACAATATGCAGCCTTGACGTACTCCTTTTCCTATTTGGAACCAGTCTGTTGTTCCATGTCCAGTTCTAACTGTTGCTTCCTGACTGGCATATAGGTTTCTCAAGAAACAGGTCAGGTGGTCTGGTATTCATACTTCAATTTAAAAACTAAAAATTAAAAAAAAAAGATGAACTTGATATTTCCTTCAGCTTCACTGGACTTTAGACAGGTGTATTCTTGACTGTAGAACTAAGCCCATAAACTCATGTCATGCATATAAGGTCAACTAATATTTGAAAAGGGAACCAAAAAACCTCATCAGGAAAAGACACTCTCTTTAATAAGTAGAGCTGGGAATATTGGATATTCACAGGCATAAGAATGAACATAGACCTTTTATCTTAGAACATGAAGAAAACTTTACTCAAAATGGATCAAAACTTTAAATGTAAGATCTGAATTCATATACTTTATAGAAGAAAACATAGGAGAAAAGCTTTTTGACATGTCTTACAAATGAACTTTTTGATATGATACCTAAAGCACAATCACCAAAAGCAAAACTAAGCAAGTAGGGTTACATCATACTAAAAGTCTTCTGCACAGTGAAAGAAATGATCAACAAAATGAAAAAGGTTACTTTTCATTTTGCAAACCTTTTTTATTTTGGAATGGAAGAAAATATTTTTGAACTACACATCTGGTAAGAGGTTAGTACCCAAATTTTATAAGGAAGTCATACAACTGAATAACAAAAACAAGTCCAATTAAAAATTGGCAAAGGATTGAGTAGACAGTTTCCCCAAGATATGTAAATAGGCACCAGGTGCATGAAAAGGGACTCAACATTACTAATCATCAGGGAAATGCAAACCAAAATCATAATATGAACTTTCTCATGCCTATGAGAATGGCTAGCCACAAAAATATAAAAGATGCTGATGAGGATGTGGAGAAAAGGGAGCTCATGTACACTGTTGGTAGAAATTTAAATTTATATAGCCCCTTTGGAAAATAGGGTGGAGATACGATTCAGCAATTCTACTTCTGGGTATACATCCAAAAAAAAAACCCCAAAATCATTATCTTCCAAAAACAATTGCATTCCTATGTTTATTGCAGAATTATTTATAAAAGTCAAGACATGAAAACAACCTAAGTTTCCATCAACAGATGAATGAACATGGGAAATGTGAATATGTACACACTACAGACACACACACAGGAATACTATTCAGCAATAAAAAGAAACTCCTGCCATTTGCAACAATATGAATGAACCTTGAAAGCATTAATGCTAAGTAAAATTAAGTCAGAAAGTGCAAGACAAAACTGTGGGATAGCAAGGGTCAAAATTAACCCGCTGGAACACACTGCCGGCGGTTCGCAAAACAAAGGGACTGAGAAACTCCAGAGAAGAGCCGGCCCATGCCCGCTGGAGGTAGGAGGCAGGGGGGTGGGGAAAAGGGCAAACTCAGCCCCTGAGAAGCCACCCCCTCCCACACTGCAAACAGGCCCCCGGTTCCTATCTGAAGACTTCCTGAGACCCAACTGGCGGAGCGCGCTGGGGCCACGGAGGGAAAAGGCGTGCCCCACCAGGGGAGAGTGCGCCCAAGCCTCTGGCTGCCTGGGCTGCTGAAGGCGGAGGGAAAAGGCGGGCCGCATCCGGGGAGAGTGCGCCCAAGCCTCTGGCTGCCTGAACCGCTCAGGCCGGGGAAGGCACAAAACGCAGGCGCAACCGAATCCGCGCTTTTGTGGAGTACCTGAAAACTGGAACCGCACTCAACGCAGGGCCCGCTCCATATAGAGCAGCTGGGAGCCTGAGCAGTGTAGACGGGGAAAGCACTGACACCCGTGAGCGGGGCAAACCCAGTGTGGCCGGAACACGGTGAGCGCTATCCACACAGAGCGGTATCTGTCTGCAGCGCCCCGCCCTCCCCGTAGCAGGACTGAACTGAACTAGAGAACCTAAATAAGATATCACCTCCGCCCGCCTGTGTCAGGGAGGAAATTCGACACTGAAGAGACAGCAAATAGAAGCCAAATAAACAAAGGGAACCGCTTCAGAAAGGACCGGTGCAACAGATTAAAATCCCTGAAGGTAACACCAACTACACCGGAAGGGGCCTATAGATATCGAGAAGTGTAAGCTGGAAAGAGGAGCTATCTGAAATTGAACTGAACCTACGCTGACTGCAACAACTCCAGAAAAATTCCTAGATATATATGTATATATATTTTTTTAATTAAAAAAATTTTTTTTTCCTTTCCTTTTTTTATTTTTTATTTTTTCTCTTTTATTTTCTTTTAAAATTCCCTATTACTCCCCCATTACTCCTTTCATTTTCATATATTTTTACGATTTTTTTAATTAGGGAAAAAAATTTTTTTCTTTTTTTTTCTTTTTGTTTTCTCTCCTATTTCCTTTTAAAGTCCTCTAATACTCCGCTATTATTCCTTAATTTTCATTTTCATTTCACTATAACCTTGCCAAAAAAAAAAAGAGAGAGAGAGAGAAAAACCCTATTTTTAAACCGAACTTCATATCCATTTCTAAATTTTTTTGTGTGTTTTTGTTTTTAAATATTGTATTTCAAAGACTCTAACCTCTACACTAGATTTTTAATCTTTGTTTTTCAGTATGTGATATAAATTTTGGACATTTAAGAATCCAATATTCGGTTCCCATTTCTATTCAGGAGTGTGGTGATTACTCTCTCACTTTTGACTCTCTGTTTTCTACCTCAGAACACCTCTATTTCCTCCTTTACCCTTCTCTTCCCAATCCAACTCTGTGAATCTTTGTGGGTGTCTGGGCTACAGAGAACACTTTGGGAACAGATAACTGCGTAGATCTGTCTCTCTCCTCTTGAGTCCCCTTTTTCTCCTCCTGCTCACCTCTATCTCCTTCCTCCCTCTCCTATTCTTCATGTAACTCTGTGAACCTCTCTGGTTGTCTCTCATGGTGGAGAATCTTTTCACCATTAACCTAGAAGTTTTATTATCAGTGCTGTATAGTTGGAGAAGTCTTGAGACTACTGGAAGAATAAAACTGAAATCCAGAGGCAGGAGACTTAAGCCCAAAACCTGAGAAAACCAGAAAACTCCTGACTACATGGAACATTAAGGAATAAGAGACCATCCAAAAGCCTCCATACCTACACCAAAACCAACCACCACCCAAGAGCCAATAAGCTCCAGTACAAGACATACCACGCAAATTCTTTAGCAACGCAGGAACATAGACCTGAGTGTCAACATACAGGCTCTCCAAAGTCACATCTAACACATAGACCCATTGCAAAACTCATTACTGGACACTCCATTGCACTCCAGAGAGAAGAAATCCAATTCCACACACCAGAACGCTGACACAAGCTTCCCTCACCAGGAAACCTTGACAAACCAATCGTCCAACCCCACCCATTGGGTGAAACCTCCACAATAAAAAGGAACCACTGACCACAAGAATACAGAAAGCCCACTCCAGACACAGCAATCTAAACAAGATGAAAAGGCAGAGAAATACCCAACAGGTAAAGGAACATGAAAAAAGCCCACCAAGTCAAACAAAAGAGGAGGAAATAGGGAATCTACCTGAAAAAGAATTTAGAATAATGATAATAAAAATGATCCAAAATCTTGAAATCAAAATGGAGCTACAAATAAATAGCCTAGAGACAAAGATTGAGAAGATGCAAGAAATGTTTAACAAGGACCTAGAAGAAATAAAAAAAAAGTCAATTAAAAATTAATAATGAAATAAATGAGATCAAAAACACTCTGGAGGGAACCATGAGTAGAGTAACAGAGACAGAAGATAGGATAAGTGAGTTAGAAGATAAAATGGTGGAAATAAGCAGAGAGGAAAAAAGAAAAAAGAATCAAAAGAAATGAGGACAACCTCAGGGACGTCTGGGACAATGTGAAACACTCCAACATTCGAATCATAGGAGTGCCAGAAAAAGAAGACAAAAAGAAAGGCCATGAGAAGTTACTCGAGGAGATAATAGCTGAAAACTTCCCTAAAATGGGGAAGGAAATAGCCACCCAAGTCCAAGAAACCCAGAGAGTCCCAAACAGGATAAACCCAAGGCAAAACACCCCAAGACACATATTAATCAAATTAACAAAGATCAAACACAAAGAACAAATATTAAAAGCAGCAGAGAGAAACAACAAATAACACACAAAGGGATTCCCATAAGGATAACAGCTGATCTATCAATAGAAACCCTTCAGGCCAGAAGGGAATGGCAGGACATACTTAAAGCAATGAAAGAGAATAACCTACAACCTAGATTACTCTACCCAGCAAGGATCTCATTCAGATATGAAGGAGAACTCAAAAGCTTTACAGACAAGCAAAAGCTGAGAGAATTCAGCACCACCAAACCAGCTCTTCAACAAATACTAAAGGATCTTCTCTAGACAGGAAACACAGAAAGGTGGTATAAACGTGAACCCCAAACAACAAAATAAATGGCAACGGGACCATACCTATCAATAATTACCTTAAATGTAAATGGGTTGAATGCCCCAACCAAAAGACAAAGCCTGGCTGAATGGATACAAAAGCAAGACCCCTATATATGCTGTCTACAAGAGACCCACCTCAAAACAAGGGACACATACAGACTAAAAGTGAAGGGCTGGAAAAAAAATATTCCACGCAAACGGAGACCAAAAGAAAGCAGGAGTCACAATACTCATATCAGATAAAATAGACTTTCAAATAAAGGCTGTGAAAAGAGACAAAGATGGACACTACATAATGATCAAAGGATCAATCCAAGAAGAAGATATAACAATTATAAATATATATGCACCCAACATAGGAGCACCACAATATGTAAGGCAAACGCTAACGAGTATGAAAGAGGAAATTAATAGTAACACAATAATAGTAGGAGACTTTAATACCCCACTCACAGCTATGGATAGATCAACTAAACAGAATATGAACAAGGAAACACAAACTTTAAAGGACACAATGGACCAGCTAGACCTAATTGACATCTATATGACATTTCACCCCAAAACAATCAACTTCACCTTTTTCTCAAGTGCACACGGAACCTTCTCCAGAATAGATCACACCCTGGGCCATAAATCTAGTCTTGGTAAATTCAAAAAGATTGAAATCATTCCAGTCATCTTTTCTGACCACAGTGCAGTAAGATTAGATCTCAATTACAGGAAAAAAATTATTAAAAATTCAAACATATGGAGGCTAAACAACACGCTTCTGAATAACCAACAAATCATAGAAGAAATCAAAAAAGAAATCAAAATATGCATAGAAATGAATGAAAATGAAAACACTACAACCCAAAACCTATGGGACACTGTAAAAGCAGTGCTAAGGGGAAGATTCATAGCATTACAGGCCTACCTCAAGAAACAAGAAAAAAGCCAAATAAATAACCTAACTCTACACCTAAAGCAACTAGAGAAGGAAGAAATGAAGAACCCCAGGGCTAGTAGAAGGAAAGAAATCTTAAAAATTAGGGAAGAAATAAATGCAAAAGAAACTAAAGAGACCATAGCAAAAATCAACAAAGCTAAAGGCTGGTTTTTTGAAAAAATAAACAAAATTGACAAACCATTAGCAAGACTCATTAAGAAACAAAGGGAGAAGAACCAAATTAACAAAATTAGAAACGAAAATGGACAGATCACAACAGACAACACTGAAATACAAAGGATCATAAGAGACTACTACCAGCAGCTCTATGCCAATAAAATGGACAACTTGGAAGAAATGGACAAGTTCTTAGAGAAGTACAACTTTCCAAAACTGAACCAGGAAGAAATAGATCTTAACAAACCCATCACAAGCAAGGAAATCGAAACTGTAATCAGAAATCTTCCAGCAAACAAAAGCCCAGGACCAGATGGCTTCACAGCTGAATTCTACCAAAAATTTAGAGAACAGCTAACACCTATCTTACTCAAACTCTTCCAGAAAATTGCAGAAGAAGGTAAACTTCCAAACTCATTCTATGAGGCCACCATCACCCTAATTCCAAAACCAGACAAAGATGCCACAAAAAAAGAAAACTACAGGCCAATATCACTGATGAACATAGATGCAAAAATCCTTAACAAAATTCTAGCAAACAGAATCCAACAACATATTAAAAAAATCATACACCATGACCAAGTGGGCTTTATCCCAGGAATGCAAGGATTCTTTAATATCCACAAAACAATCAATGTAATACACCACATTAACAAATTGAAAGATAAAAACCATATGGTTATCTCAATAGATGTAGAAAAAGCCTTTGACAAAATTCAACATCCATTTATGATTAAAACTCTCCAGAAAGCAGGAATAGAAGGAACATACCTCAACATAATAAAAGCTATATATGACAAACCCACAGCAAGCATCACCCTCAATGGTGAAAAATTGAAAGCATTTCCCCTGAAATCAGGAACAAGACAAGGGTGCCCACTCTCACCACTACTATTCAACATAGTTTTGGAAGTGTTGGCCACAGCAATCAGGGCAGAAAAAGAAGCAAAAGGAATCCAGATAGGAAAAGAAGAAGTGAAACTCTCTCTGTTTGCAGATGACATGATCCTCTACATAGAAAACCCTAAAGACTCTACCAGAAAATTACTAGAGCTAATCAACGAATACAGTAAAGTTGCAGGATATAAAATTAACACACAGAAATCTCTTGCATTCCTATACACTAACAATGAGAAAACAGAAAGAGAAATTAAGGAAATGATACCATTCACCATTGCAACAAAAAGAATAAAATACTTAGGAGTATATCTACCTAAAGAAACAAAAGACCTATACATAGAAAACTATAAAACACTGATGAAAGAAATCAAAGAGGACACAAACAGATGGAGAAATATACCGTGTTCATGGATTGGAAGAATCAATATTGGGAAACTGGCTCTACTACCCAAAGCAATCTATAGATTCAATGCAATCCCTATCAAACTACCAACGGTATTTCTCACAGAACTAGAACAAATAATTTCACAATTTGTATGGAAATACAAAAAACCTCGAATAGCCAAAGTAACCTTGAGAAAGAAGAATGGAACTGGAGGAATCAACCTGCCTGACTTCAGACTATACTACAAAGCCACAGTCATCAAGACAGTACGGTACTGGCACAAAAACAGAAACATAGATCAATGGAACAGAATAGAAAGCCCAGAGATAAATCCACGAACCTATGGTCACCTTATCTTCGACAAAGGAGGCAAGGATATACAATGGAAAAAAAGACAACCTCTTTAACAAGTGGTGCTGGGAAAACTGGTCAACCACCTGTAAAAGAATGAAACTAGAACACTTTCTAACACCATACACAAAAATAAACTCAAAATGGATTAAAGATCTAAATGTAAAACCAGAAACTGTAAAACTCCTAGAGGAGAACATAGGCAAAACACTCTCCGACATAAATCACAGCAGGATCCTCTATGACCCACATCCCAGAATTTCATAAACAAAAGCAAAGATAAACAAATGGGACCTAATGAAACTCAAAAGCTTTTGCACAACAAAGGAAACTATAAGCAAGGTGAAAAGACAGCCCTCAGATTGGGAGAAAATAATAGCAAACAAAGCAACAAAGGATTAATCTCAAAAATATACAAGCAACTCCTCCAGCTCAACTCCAGAAAAATAAATGACCCAATCAAAAAATGGGCCAAAGAACTAAACAGACATTTCTCCAAGGAAGACATACAGATGGCACAAAAACACATGAAAAGATGCTCAACATCACTCATTATCAGAGAAATGCAAATCAAAACCACAATGAGGTACCATTACACGCCAGTCAGGATGGCTGCTATCCAAAAGTCTACAAGCACTAAATGCTGGAGAGGGTGTGGAGAAAAGGGAACCCTCTTACACTGTTGGTGGGAATGCAAATTAGTACAGCCACTATGGAAAACAGTGTGGAGATTTCTTAAAAAGCTGAAAATAGAACTGCCATATGACCCAGAAATCCCACTTCTGGGCACACACACTGAGGAAACCAGATCTGAAAGAGACACGTGCACCCCAATATTCATCGCAGCACTGTTAATAACAGCCAGGACATGGAAGCAGCCTAGATGCCCATCAGCAGACGAATGGAAGAGGAAGCTGTGGTACATATACACCACGGAATATTACTCAGCCATTAAAAAGAATTCATTTGAATCAGTTCTAATGAGATGGATGAAACTGGAGCCCATTATACAGAGCAAAGTAAGCCAGAAAGATAAAGACCATTACAGTATACTAACACATATATATGGAATTTAGAAAGATGGTAACGATAACCCTATATGCAATACAGAAAAAGAGACTCACATGTATAGAACAGACTTGTGGACTCTGGGAGAAGGCGAGGGTGGGATGTTTCAAGAGAACAGCATAGAAACATGTATATTATCTAGGGTGAAACAGATCAGCCCAGGTTGGGTGCATGAGACAAGTGCTCGGACCTGGTACACTAGGAAGACCCAGAGGGATCGGGTGGAGAGGGAGGTGGGAGGGGGGACCGGGATGGGGAATACATGTAAATCCATGGCTAATTCATTTCAATGTATGACAAAAACCACTGCAATGATGTAAAATAATTAGCCTCCAACTAATAAAAATAAATGGAAAATAATAATAATAATAATTAAAAAAAAAAAGAAAGTGCAAGACAAATACCGTGTGATACCACTTCCTACATATGGAATGTTAAAAGCAAAAGACAAACAAACAAAGAAAACCTCATAGCATATAGATACAGAGAATAGATTGATGGTGGCCAGAGATGGGGGATACAGTAGGGATGGGGGAGTGGGTGAAATGGGTGAAGACTGTCGAAAGTTACTTACAGTTTTAGGGTAAATAAGTTTGAGCATATAATTTACATCATGGTGACTATAGTGAATAATATTGTATACTTGAAAGTTATCTTAAAAGGTATCACTGGGAAAAACACTGTAACATTATATGAGCTAATGTATTTTAACTAAACAGATGGTAATCATTTTACAACATATGTGTTTATCAAGACTTTATTTATATACATTAAACAATGTTTTGTGTCAATAATCTCAATAAAACTATGGGGAAAAAAGACCTGAAAACTCTTTGAAATGTAAACACCACAAAAGCAGAGCTCTTATATCCCAGTCTCTGGGGAGTGCAGAAGCCCAATTTTGATCATTCTAGTTACAGAGAAGGCAGTAATCACATTGACCAACTTACTTCTCCAACATTATCTACTACGTTGCCACTCATTCGCCCCTGTGCTTAAGAACTCTTTTAACTTTTGTTTCAGTTGAGTTCAATATCTCTCCCCTATTGCAGTAGTATTGACCAAAATCTTCCTTGCCTACCTTGGTGCAATTTTTCTTTGACTAATGCCTACTGTACTCTAGGTAATAAACTATCAACTTGAACCTTGGATATACTCCACTAGCTAACAAATATAAATGAGTGTGATAAGCACAATGTTCATGTTTACACATATGCTATAAAGAACAGGTAAGGGAGATTTTGTCCTCCTCCTTATCCCCAGGAGTCTGAGGGGCTTTAAGAAGTTAGACAAATTGGAAGACAAAATTAAACAAGGAAAATTCAAAAAATAAGTTTGCTAAGTATATATAATATGAAGGGGATTCTAGGTAGACAAAAAAAGGCATAAATGACAATATAGAGGCAGGACATTCATAATATGTTTAAGGAGTAAGAGGTCAAGAGTTGCTCTAGTATAGTATTAGCATGTAAGAAAAGATGAGAGCTGGAGTGGCTGGAAAGACTGGATTGCATTCAGGTATAAAAATAATTGTACACAATGCCTAAGTAGTCTGGACTCTAGGAATTGGGAAGTCAATAGAAGTGTACCAAAAAGTGATGCAATGCATGTTTTTGAATATTCCTCTGCTGACAGTAAAAAGGATATGTGCTGGCAAACTGGATCTCTTGCAGGACGTCCATGGAGAAAGCCCTGATTTGTAGAGCTTACAGATTTTCCTGGTGTTAACGCTCCCGACTGTGGCTGATTTTAAGCTGCCAATGGTTTAATAGCAGGATTTCAGAAGTCCTGGAAATGTAACCGTGTGTTCTCATGAGTCAATACAGTTTGATCCAGAATATCATTGGAGGCAAGGGCAAAGAATGGAATTTGTCTAGATGAGATAAATGAGGATATGGACTAATAAAGTCACTGTGGTTGTGGATAGGAAAGAATTCAATCATGTGACAGTATAGAAGGAAAGCTATCAATCCATATCAGAGGTATTATTCACATTAAAAACAGTATTCTCACTAAGGATCCTTTACATAGTCAACAAATTAAAGGTCAAATAATGTGTGTCAGAGGTCAAGTAATTCGCCCATGGTCACCCACCTTGCCAGTGGAAGAGCTTGGATTTGAACCCGGTCTGCCCAATTCCAGTTACCCATACATAGGTTAGGAGCACAACTCCTGCTCACCCGGGAAATGGACCTAATGGGGTTGTTCTGATGATTAAGTAAGTAAATACACATCCAAAGCACCTAGACAACTACAAACATTTGTGAAAGTATAGCCAGTATTACTAATATTGTCATTACCATTATCTTTATTTTGCCACAATCATCATGCTTAATTGAATTTGTTAGCAGTGCTGAAACAGTCAACCAGGAGGTGCTAATACAGTAAAGCAATTTTCTGTGCTTAAAAATTTACCAGCTGGAGAAAATAATGCATTTCAAATTCTGTGCATTTCAAATAGTAATTCTTAATCTTTTTTTCCCCCAAGTATAAACTAAATCGTATAAACAAATCTCTGTGTCTTGGAATACAGCCTTCTGTTGTATAATCACAGTGTGTTTTAGCTTGCCCGAGAATGATAAGCTGCATAACATTTTGCCATTTTAAAAGTTAAGATAACCATCCTTTAAACAATCTGACATTATTCCTTCCATTGTTCTGCTAACATCAGAAGCAGAATTAAGTCTTGAATTATGCCAGCAATGATTCATAATCCTCAAGTAACTGAAAACTCTGTTAGCCATGAAGTATTTCACAAGGGACAAAGATACCAATGTCCAGCCCAGCTCTGACCATTGGAGGTTATACAACTTGTTTATGTCGAACATCATTGTGTTTTGGCATCTGTACAAAGAGTTAGCCACACGTCCAGTGAGATAAACCTTTTAACCTATATACAGGGCAGAATATTTTGGCCCATAGCTTTATAGCCTCTGGTGCTTTGGACCCACAAATAAATCACTCATAAGATAGAAAATTTTGCAGCAAATTTTGGACCTAAAATAGCCCGAAAACTATTTAATTTTAAAAACTCAATAACTGCTATCAAACACACATGATGAAGATAAATGTATCTTCTGCAATTTTCACAGTTTGGCACACCAGAGAATACCTAAAAGACAAGGTCACCAGCACGAGGACTGTGTGCTTTAGAATTTCAGTCCTTGATAAATAAAATACCTTCACTCAAAAGCGGAACATACATTCGTGAACAAGAATCAACACATCATAAATCACTGCTTCTGACTGAACAATTCATAAAGTAATCAATGCAAATCAATGACAGAAAATACATGTCACATTACTTATTGCAGGAAAATTGCTTTGTAATATAATTACATTTGTTTTACATTCAGTATTTTTAATGTTTATTTGTCACCTTGAGTTTCAACCTTGGCGCATATATACTCACTGTGAAAGCAAACAGTGAACTTTTTATTTTCTTTTGACCAAAAGTATACATACCAGAGTTTTTATAATAAAAATCTTTACTGCGTTTTGCATGTGAGCATGAAAGGGATGCTTGCAATCAAAGTGTGAGTTCCAAGGAAAAGATAATTTAAATCCTTGCACGGGGGCAAGTTGGATTTCTTTTCCAGGCAAAGTCTATGTGGGAGACTCAAATATTTGCCCAAGCTCTGTAGTGAACTTTGAGTCGTTTGCTTTCACATTGTGAGAATTATGTGAGACAGAATTTTATATGGCATCTCTTTGGAATCTTTTTTCCCTTTAACCACCAAACTTGAAATTTTAATTCAAATCCATGGGAGTGGCTTACCAGTTGGTTTCACACAAACTGTGGTATGACTCTTCAATCCACCTTTGAATCTCCTGTGCACCTTTTATGAGTAGATTGTGATGGAGATGTGATTTCAAGTAGAGTACATTAATGGAAATGCGAGTTATAGCAATGCCAACAGGTCAGAAAAGTGATAGCCACGTAAAATAATAATAAAATGTTACTCACTCTTCCCAGGAAGAGGAGGCATGGCAGGCCACAGGAGGAAAGCTCCAAGCACCAGGCTGGTCTGGAGGCAGCAGCAAGGGTCTTGATTCTGGAAGAAACAGGCAAGACAAATATACAGGCTCAGGATTGGCTAGTTTGAATAATTTCAGTGGGCTCTGGGGCAAAGGGGCTATCTTATACTTGGCTCTGGGGATGTCATCAGGGCAGGCATATCATGTCCAGGAGGGACATAGTCCAATAAATTGGGGAAATGGGCTCTGGATTGGGGGGGGGGATGTTATATTTGATAAATAGTCCCAAAGAAGAAGCTCTTCCTGAGGAGAGTGGGGTGATGAGGACAGCAGGATGCCAAGGAAAAGTGATTTAGGGTACACTATCATGTTCTTCAGATTGGGGTATAACTAGCATATTCGTGTAGGGCAGATATTAAACTGTGATGCTTACAGAGACTACAGTGGTGAGTAATACAAGGAAGACTTATTATAATACAACTGAAGCATTTAGCATGTGTGTGGGTACTGCAGGGCAATTGAACCAACAATGCAGTGAGGATCAGCAGCTAAGGGCTCATAGCTTTCTCCTTTGGAGAACTGCCCTCAGCCAATGTTTCTCAAACTTCAGTGCATCACAATCACCTGGAGAGCTTGTTAAACCAGAGGCTGCTGGGCCCCAACCCCAGAAGTTCTGATTCAGCAAGTCTGGGCTAAGGTCCAAGAAACTATCACTGCTAACAAGTTCCCCAGGTGATGCTGATCTGGGGACCATACATTGAGAACAACTGTCTAGACTGACAAGCATCACCTGCCCCAGGGGTTCCTGGCAGGTTTTACCCTCCAGAGTCACTGACCGACTGAAACGGGGGTGTGAAAATCCAGGCACCTTGCTGAAAATCATGACAGTTGTGTGGTGGCACCCATTCTCCTGAGATCCACAGGAGAGGAGGCTGTGGTGAGGCTTTGGCTGACATTCTCTTTTCACCAAGGTTTTTCCCCTCCCCAGTGCTGCCTCCCTCACTTCCTACAGATTTCTGCCTAGTAAACCACTTGCATAATCCACACCACTCAGTTTTTGTTGTTAGGAAACTCAGCCTAAGAAAATAACATATTTTGACCAAAAGTATCTTTTTATTACCAAATCTACATCCAAGAATTCTTTCTGACATCTTAAAGTTTTATTTACTCTTAATATTCCTGTTGATTCTCAAACATAGCAATGGATTTGAGAGTGGTCAGTAGTAATCAAAATGCTCAGAAGGGTAGGAAGCATAAATAGAGGAAAAATAATGGTAATTATTTGGAGAATAGAAAACAGAGAGGGCATTAGTTAGTTATCCTTGTTAGGAGCATCCAGTTTACCTCTTGCTTACATTGCTCTCACAAGGCAAAATAAAGACATGATACTGCCTTCTGATACTTTACACTACAAGGTACTGTCTAAATGCAAATTTACATTTTTGCAAAGAGATGAATTCATACAATGAGTATTATGACCAACATTTTGATATCTAAACTAACTCCCCACAGCTGATTTATTTCAATTAATGCATTGGCATTGCTTTGTTTAGTTGCTACGTCATGTCTGTCTCTTTTTGTGACCCTGTGCACTATAGGTCACCAGTCCACTGTCCATGGAATTCTCCAGGCAAGAATACTGGAGTGGGTTGCCTTTCCCTTCTCCAGGGGATCTTCCCAACCTAGGGATCAAACCTGGGTCTCCTGCATTACAGGCTAATTCTTTACCATATGAGACACCTGGGAAACCCAAAGACATCTGGACCCAGATAATTATAACTTAAGTTAGATCAAATAGAATAAAAAGGGGGGGGGACCAGAATTTGAATCAGTTATATTGGATTCTTGCCATTATACATGTTGCATTAAAAAGAAGTTCAGATGAGATCAAAACTCTCTCTTAAACTAAGGCCTGGGATCCTCCTGGGTTGGTACATGAACTGCCTGAATTCACTGCATGAATTGTCCTCAATAGTAACTTACGAAGCATTTTCTCATTTTTTTTCACACTATTCCATCTCATTCATCTTATGGCTTTTGATAAGAAAGTACCCAAAACACTTTGTCCTTTTTCCTTCCAGTGTGAGAATTAAATGTAATAAATTATGTTCAAAAGTTTGGAATAGGATGAGAAAGAGGTAGTCCTGCATTCTGCAGTGTGTTGCCAAAATCAGTTGTAGGCATGACATTCAATCTTCTTCAATCATATATTAATTCATTAAAATCACTTAATGTTATATTACTGACAAAACAGCAATACTACCTGGGTTTGTGCTCTTTACTAAGAATATTTATTCTTTTAAAAATACAAAGAATATATTTTTTCTAAAAACTTACTTGGAGTCCTTAGTCATAAGGATTAAATAGATTTAATGAATGATATTTCAGAAAGTGGCTAGCCAAGTATCTGACATATTTAGATTATTAAGTGCATATTAATTCACTTATTCATTCATGGATAGAATTTATTTACATTTCATTAATTGAAGCTTCCCCAGTGTCTCAGCAGTAAAGAATCTGCCTGCAATGCAGGAAACCCTGGTTCGATCCCTGGGTCAGGAAGATCCCCTGGAAAAGGAAATGGCAACCCATTCCAGTTTTCTTGCCTGGAGAAATTCCATGGACAGAAGAGCCTGGTGGGCTATAGTCCATGGGGTCACAAAGAGTTGGACATGACTAAGCAACTAAGACACACACACACAGACATCTTTATCACTAAATTGACAATAGGGCTCACTTTGATGATGTCGTTATGGACATAATACTATATATAAATTTCAATACACCATGGCCAAAATATCACAGGTTCACAAAATTAATTTCTCTTACTTTTAATTTTATTCATATCTCCTTCATTTTATTGACACATATTCAGTGCTCCAGACCAACTACTATGATCTGTAAACAAATTCTGCATTATTTAACCCTTGTATCTCTTTATACCTCATACTTTTAGGACTATCAGTTACAAACTAGCTTCCCTGATTCTCTAATGAAGAAATTTTTATTCTTCCTATGAATGTCCAAGGATATGTTGCTCATATCATTGAGCCCACTTTGCCATTATTATAGCAAAGATTATTTCTTCAATGTAATTAAGTGCAATGTTTCATTCTACTGACAGTAGGTGCCTTTTGCATATGTCCCAGATGAAATTATCACAAGAAATAGCATACTAAACAGCACAACTATAAAAACTGTCTTCAACACTATATCATAAGCTCTTAAACTTATGATATACATTCAATTTCTCTGTCTATTCCTCTCCATTGTCTGTTTAGTTCTATATTCCACTTCAGTGGTATATTTCCACTGTGACTCTCACACATGGACTGCAAAAGACAATGTATCACACTACTGGAGAATATGCTGGAAACAGCTTTTCACAAGGATAAGTAAAGAGTTCCTTCAACCAGATGTTTCAAGAAAAAGCAAATTCATCTGCTCAAAGAGAATGTGTTGCTGGGTGATGATAACATGGCATTTCCCTGGTAGCTCAGCTGGTAAAGAATCCACCTGCAATGCAGGAGATGCTGGTTCAATTCCTGGATTGGGATGATCCCCTGGAGAACAGATAGGCTGCCCACTCTAACATTCTTGGGCTTCCGTGGTGGCTCAGATGGTAAAGGATCTGCCTGCAGTGTGAGAGACCTGAGTTTAGTCCCTGGGTTGGACTGGTTCTCTGGAAAAGGGAAAGGCTACCCACTCCAGTATTCTGGCCTGGAGAATTCCATGGCCAGACGAGCCTGAAAGGCTAAGTTGAGTTCAGTTCAGTCGCTTAGTCATGTCTGACTCTTTGCGACCCCATGAGTCGCAGAACGCCAGGCCTCCCTGTTCATCAGCAGCTCCCGGAGTGTACTCAAACTTGTGTCCATCGATTCGGTGATGCCATCCAGCCATCTCATCCTCAATTGTCCCCTTCCCCTCCTGCCTCCAATCCCTCTCAGCATCAGGGTCTTTTCCAATGAGTCAGCTCTTTGTATGAGGTGGCCAAAGTATTGGAGTTTCAGCTTGAGCATCAGTCCTTCCAATGAACACCCAGGACTGATCTCCTTTAGGATGGACTAGTTTGATCTCCTTGCAGTCCAAGGGACTCTCAAGAGTCTTCCCCAACATTACAGTTCAAAAGCATCAATTTTTTGGCACTCAGCTTTCTTCACAGTCTAACTCTCACATCCATACATAACCACTGGAAAAACCATAGCATTGCCTAGACAGACCTTTGTTGGCAAAGTAATGTCTCTGCTTTTTAATATGCTATCTAGGTTATTCATAACTTTCCTTCCAAGGAGTAAGCATCTTTTAATTTCATGGCTGTAATCACCATCTGCAGTGGTTTTGCAGCCCCCCAAAATAAAGTCTGACACTGTTTCCACTGTTTCTCCATCTATTTCCCATAAAGTGATGGGGCCAGATGCCATGATCTTAGTTTTCTGAATGTTGAGTTTTAAGCCAACTTTTTCACTCTCCTCTTTCACGTTCATCAAGAGGCTTTTTAGTTCATGGGGTCACAAATAGTTGATCTATGCAAACATCTATGCCAAGGCCAAGATTACAGCCATGCTCATGGAAAGAACAACAGGGGTGGGGAGAGAGATTTTTATTTTTTTATTTTTTTTTTCCATTTATTTTTATTAGTTGGAGGCTAATTACTTTACATCATTGCAGTGGTTTTTGTCATACATTGAAATGAATTAGCCATGGATTTACATGTATTTCCCATCCCAGTCCCCCCTCCCACCTCCCTCTCCACCCGATCCCTCTGGGTCTTCCCAGTGCACCAGGCCCGAGCACTTGTCTCATGCACCCAACCTGGGCTGGTGATCCGTTTCACCCTAGATAATATACATGTTTCGATGCTGTTCTCTTGAAACATCCCACCCTCGCCTTCTCCCAGAGTCCACAAGTCTGTTCTATACATCTGAGTCTCTTCTGTATTGCATATAGGGTTATCGTTACCATCTTTCTAAATTCCATATATATGTGTTAGTATACTGTAATGGTCTTTATCTTTCTGGCTTCCTTCGCTCTGTATAATGGGCTCCAGTTTCATCCATCTCATTAGAACTGATTCAAATGAATTCTTTTTAATGGCTGAGTAATATTCCATGGTGTATATGTACCACAGCTTCCTCATCCATTCGTCTGCTGATGGGCATCGAGGTTGCTTCCATGTCCTGGCTATTATAAACAGTGCTGCGATGAACATTGGGGTGCACGTGTCTCTTTCAGATCTGGTTTCCTCAGTGTGTATGCCCAGAAGTGGGATTGCTGGGTCATATGGCAGTTCTATTTCCAGCTTTTTAAGAAATCTCCACACTGTTTTCCATAGCGGCTGTACTAGTCTGCATTCCCACCAACAGTGTAAGAGGGTTCCCTTTTCTCCACACCCTCTCCAGCACTTATTGCTTGTAGACTTTTGGATAGCAGCCATCCTGACTGGCGTGTAATGGTACCTCATTGTGGTTTTGATTTGCATTTCTCTGATAATGAGTGATATTGAGCATCTTTTCATGTGTTTTTGTGCCATCTGTATGTCTTCCTTGGAGAAATGTCTGTTTAGTTCTTTGGCCCATTTTTTGATTGGATCATTTATTTTTCTGGAGTTGAGCTGGAGGAGTTGCTTGTATATTTTTGAGATTAATCCTCTGTCTGTTGCTTCGTTTGCTATTATTTTGGAGAGAGATTTTTATACAAACATTTCATAGGATAAATTAAGTCATATGAGGAAAGCATCACCAAAAAATAAATAAATAAAAGAAAGAATCCTTTTTAATTCTCCGCAACAAATAAAGTAACTGATTTCTAATTTTGGATATTATATTAGCATGACCCTACATCTTCTGGATCATACTGCTTCCACTGTTCTACTTAGCTTTGTAAATAGATTATCTGGGTCCCATTTGAACCTATAGTTCTTCTAATAAACATGTTCATTCCAGTCTCTTAAATGCAAATCATTTTCATGATCATTAGGAAAATGGAAACTACAAGTTCTTTTTCTATTCCATCTCATTAGAAGAATTCCTCTTCCTTTTAGATAGAAATATGATGTGTGAGTAAAAAATGAAGGATTCTATAAGATATATATTTGGAAGTGAATTTTGCTTTATGGTTATTTTATGTTATGGTTATTTTTCAATTTAGTTCTGTTTTCAAATGAAAATACAGCAACCTGGCTCTTCATGGAAATATACTTTAGCTTCATAAGTTTTTACGTCTTACAGACCAGACTTGAATACAGGAAAACTAAAATTCACCACTTCTTTAAAATTTGAAATCAAGATGCATTTTACTTTCATATCAAGCATTAGTAGAGGAGGCAAGAAACATCATTTTCTTAACTCCAAAGTCCAACTGCATGACCAATCAAGGTTGACTGATTGGAAGTGTCAAAAAGAGTGACAGCCGATATCCTCCAGTCTGCTAGCCTTGCGTTTCAGAAGACAGATTAAACCAGGCTGTCTCTTTCTAAATTCAAATGAATTGGAAAAAAAAAAAATGTGACTTGATCCATTATGGGGCTTGTGGTTAATTGATCTTTGACTCATTACTTCAGCTGAACAACTTAGGGACATAGACAGACATGATAGTTGGTTACAAAATGGTAACCCAGGATAATTGCACATCTCCAGCTTTGAAACAGAATAACCATGGAAATTTTAAAACAGCCTCAATCAAGCAGTATCCTATTCAATTATTATTTAAAAATCACTGATAGCAGTAATAAGCTGCATAAATTGGTTATATCCTATATCCATACATATAGCATATTTGCTGATATATTTACTATTTAATCTCAATATTATTTTCAATATTTAATATCAGTTTTCTATGATGCAGAACCAATTCCTGAACATGACCAACGTATAGTGACTATATGTACTGTTTAACTCACTGTGTGTGTGTGTTAGTCGTTCAGTCATGTCCGACTCTTTCCCATCCCATGGACTATAGCCCACCCGGCTCCTCAGTCTACTCCATCCATGGAATTCTCCAGGCAAGAATACTGGTGTAGGTAACCATTCCCTTCTCCAGGGGATCTTCCAGACCCAGGGATCCAACACAGGTCTCCTGCATTGCAGGCAGATTCTTTACTCTCTGAGCCAGCAGGGAAGCACTACTCTTTGGTAAAACAGTGATTTGTTTGCTACTTCAAGTTATATAAGGCCTTTGATAGCAGTATAGTTGAAAATCACTTTCAGTATCAATTTTTATTATAAAAAGCAATTTTTGTATGTTTGAAGGTGAAATTCAGTTGCAATATTAGCGTGAACAAAAACTTGTTAGTGTTCTTTTATGGACATGATATTCCTTCATTTCTAGAAAATTTAGAGTAATTCACTTAGTTGTAAAATTATTTGCTTGATAGAGGATTGAATTGTAATTGGAAGGGTTTAGAGCATGAGAGTAATATATTCATCACAAAATAAAAAAGCTTATATACAATAAGAAACATAAATAATATAGCATGTGACTTTAGAATACCCTTCTCGAATATTATATGTAGGGAATTATTAATTTGTTTTCTGCTATTTTATAAGGAGAAAATGAAATTTCCCTTATGTCATCCTCAAACCTCCTCAAAAAAGAATGTTCAAATACTTAATAATGTGAGAGAGAGACAGAGAGAGAATATGAATGTCAGCTAATTTGCCTGTGTGTATGCTATGTAATATAGTCATGACACTAAATTTCATTATTAAAACAACATCAATATTTTAAGATACAGTACTATTTTATGTGCCAATGTTAAAGAAAAAGTCTGCCATTTTAACTGTTACACAGTCCTAAGATACCATCAATTACCAGATGAACTCTTATTTCAGAGTTGTACAATGTGAAAAAGAAACCCTGGATGAACTATGAAACTTCTTTCTAGTAACAAAATTGTGCTCTTCCCACAATGATTCCTGTGGCCAGTAATAATGCAAACAAGTAATGTGCTACCTGGACTTTCCTTTCCTCTTATTTCATTCATGGCTCAGTCTCCTATGGTGCATCATTCCGTCCGTTACTTCTGAATGATAAAGTCTGCCAAACTTCAGTCCTCAGACCACTCTTCTCTACTCCTTTCTCTTTAAATATCACCTATGTGGTGGGTGGATCAATCTTCAATTTTAACTTCATTTCTAACCTCTCCCTGACATGTGTTCCAACTGCCAATGTAGTAATTCCATCGGTTATCTAAAAGACATCTCAAATTCTAAATCTACTACAGAAATCTTGCTATCTTCAGTAAATGGCACTGGATATCCAGCAGTTTCAGTTCAGTTAGGTAACTCAGTTGTATCCAACTCTTTGCCACCCCATGCAGTGCAGCACACCATGCTTCCCTGTCCATCACCAACTCCCAGAGCTTGCACAAACTCATATCCATCAAGTTGGTGAAGCCATCTAACCATACATCCTCTGTCCTCCCCTTCTCCTCCTGTCTTCAATATTTCCCAGCATCAGGGTATTTTCCAATGAATCAGTTCTTCACATCAGGTGGCCAAAGTATTGGAGCTTCAGCATCAGTCCTTTCAATGAATATTCAGGACTGATTTCCTTTAGGATGGACTGATTTGATATCCTTGAAGTTCAAGGGACTCTCAAGAGTCTTCTCCAACACCACAGTTCAAAAGCATCAATTCTTTGGTGCTCACCTTTCTTTATGGTCCAACTATCACATCCATGCATGCTACTGGAAAACCCATAGCTTTGATTTTATGGACCTTTGTTGGTAAAGCAATATCTCTACTTTTTAATATGCTGTCTAGGTTGGTTATAGCTTTTCTTCCAAAGAGCAAGCATCTTTTAGTTTCAAGGCTGCAGTCACCATCAGCAGTGATTTTGGAGCACAAGAAAATAAAGTCTGTCACGGTTACCTAGTTTCACCATCTGTTTGCCATGAAGTGATGGGACCAGATGCCATGATATTCATTTTTTAAATGTTACATTTTAAGCCAGTTTTTTTCTCTCTTCTTTCACTTTAATCAAGAGGCACTTTAGTTCCCCTTTGCTTTCTGCCATAAGGCTGGTGTCATCTTCGTATCTGAGGTTATTGAAATTTCTCCTGGAAATCTTGATACCAGCTTGTGCTTCATCCAGCCTAGCATTTCACATGATGTACTCTGCATAGAAGTTAAATAGGCAGGGTGACAATATACAGCCTTGATATACTCCTTTCCCAATTTGGAACCAGTCCATTGTTCCATGTCTGGTTCTAACTGTTGTTTCTTGACATGCATACAGGTTTCTCAGGAGGCATGTCAGGTGGTCTGGTAATCCCATCTCTTTAAGAATTTCCCAAAGTTTGCTGTGATCTACACAGTCAAAGGCTTTGGCATAGTCAATAAAGCAGAAGTTTTTCTGAGGCTCTCTTGTTTTTCGATGATTCAATGGATGTCAGTAATTTGAAATCTGGTTCCTCTGCTCGAACATCTGGAAGTTCTCAGTTCATGTACTGTTGAAGCACTTGGAGAATTGTGAGCATTACTTTACTAGCATGTGAGATGAGTGCAATTGTGCAGTAGTTTAAACATTCTTTGGTTTGCTTTTCTTTGGGATTGGAATGAAACCTGACCTTTTCCAGTCCTGTGGCTACTGCTGAGTTTTCCAAATTTGCTGACATACTGAGTGCAGCACTTTCACAGCATCATCTTTTAGGATTTGAAATAGCTCAACTGGAATTCCATCACCTCCACTAGCTTTGTTCATAGTGATGCTTTCTAAGGACCACTTGACTTCTCACTCCAGGATGTCTGGCTCTAGGTGAGTAATCACACCATCGTGGTTATCTAGGTCATGAAGATATTTTTTTGTAGAGATCTTCTGTGTATTCTTGCCATCTCTTCTTAATATCTTCTGCTTCTATTAAATCCATTCCATTTCTGTCCCTTATTGAGCCCATTTTGCATTAAATGTTCCCTTGGTTATCTCTACTTTTCTTGAAGAGGTCTCTAGTCTTTCCTATTCTATTGTTTTTCTCTATTTCTTTGCATTGATCACTGAGGAAGTTTTCTTATCGCTCCTTGCTATTCTTTGGAACTCTGCATTCAGATGGCTATATCTTTCTTTTTCTCCTTTGCTTTTAGCTTCTCTTTTTTTTCTCAGCTATTTGTAAGGCCTCCTCAGACAACCATCTTGCCTTTTTGCATTTCTTGTTCTTGGGGATGGTTTTGATTGCCATCTCTATACAATGCTACAAACCTCTGTCCATATTTATTCAGGCACTCTATCAGATCTAAGCCCATGAATCTATTTGTAACTTCCACTGTATCATTGTAAGGGATTTGATTTAGGTCATATCTCAATGGTGTAATGTTTTCCCTACTTTCTTCAATTTAAATCTGAATTTGGCAATAAGGAGTTCATGATCTGAACCACAGTCAGCTCCTGGCTTTGTATAACAAGCAAATACAGTTTTGTTTTTGCTGACTGTATAGAGCTTCTCCATCTTCAGCTGTGAAGAATATAATCAATCTGATTTTGGTATTGACCATCTGTATATGGTCATGTGTAGAGTCCATGTGTAGAGTCGTCTCTTGCATTATTAGAAGAGGGTGTTTGCTGTGACCAGTGTGTTCTCTTGGCAAAGCTCTTAGCTTTTGTCCTGCTTCATTTTGAACTCCTAGGTCAAACTTGCCCATTACTCCAGGTATCTCTTCCTACTTTTGCATTCCAGTCTCCCATGATTAAAATCCAGCAGCTTATAGGAACAGTTAAGAGCCTCTCATGGGTGTTTTCTCAGACCTTTCTATTCACTCCTATTAGGTCAAACTTTAAAACTGGTCCACAATTGGTCAACATTTTCTCCCCCTTGTTAGTTTCACCCAAACACCTTCAGCTTTATCAAGCTCTGATGTCTTAGACCCTTAACTGATCTTTCTACTTCTACAGTTTCTCAAATTCCCCACCATGTAGCCAAAAGGATATTCTTACAAAGTAAATTTCATTATGTCCTTCTCCTGCTCAAATCCCTTTATTTGCTTCTAATTAAACTTAGAAAGATACAAAACTTTCTCTTCTGTGGCCTACAAAGTCCTATATTATCTGGCCCATGGGTTCCTATTAGTATTACTTCCTAGCACTTTTTTATGTATGCACACACACATATACCCACATACATTCTATGACTACACTAAAATATAAGATTCATAGTTCATGACTGCTACAGGAACTTGATTTTTTATCTTACTTGCCACTCTATAAACAGTGTCTGGAACACTGACCAGGACATAGTAGATACTGTGTTAACATAGTAGACGACTGAATGAATAAATGAATGAATGGAAATGATGCATAAAACAGGAAAATGGTTTGTCAACATTGAACCCCTGTCTTGTCACTAACTTATTATCATGTTTGGTCTGGTGGAATTCAGAGTGAAAGTGTGTCTGACACTGAGTCTGGGAACACTGAAGAAGCTTATAGGCTGATGAAGATGAAAATCATTTGGTTTTTGTCCAAGAATAGAGGCATTTTAGTTAAATAACTTTCTTGAGACTGTTGCTTTTAGGTCAGTGTTACTAGCATCTTTATATAATGATCAATTAGAATATATATTCTTATGAGTCCTTAGCTAATATTAAAAAAACAAGTTACTCCAAATCTCAGGCTCTCTTCAGATAACAGTTTCCCTAGTCTGTCAGTCTGAGCATTTTGAAGTTAATTATCTGCCGCATATCAAACACCAAGGGGGAGACACTGTCTACCAGGCAGCCAAGTAGATTGTTGTCTGGACTGCTGAACCTAAGACTAGGAATTTGGTGTCAAGGCTCCTCACTGCTGTCTGGCTGTTAGGCTTGTGAGCAGCAGAATAACTGTTGTTACTGAAATTCATCATAGACCATTCTGTCCAAAACATACATTGAGGAAGTCAGTGAAATCTGTCTCTCTAGGGCAGAGGGTCATTTGTCATTTTGAAAGAAGCTTGCGTGAGTTACGGGGCTCTGAAGGGGCTTTATAATGTGAAATATTTATGTGAGGATGGAGACTGAGTGTGACTTTGGGGCTGTGAAGCAAACGATGGTACTATTTTTGCTGAGAGTCAGAATGTTCTGGCAGCAGATAAAGGCATCTGAGATCCTGAATCTGTACTGGTCATGTGATTTTCTGGCTTCATAGCTCCCACTTGATGCTGTGTGCTCCTCCTCCGCTGCTGTGAGCTGATTATCCTCTAGTATTAAGGGCAACCACTAGCAAGTGTGCTGTAAGTCAGGAGATGCCAATTATGAAGACTTTCTGTGATGAAATGGCCATCTTCTTCCCTTGGTGGAAATTATGTCTCTTAATGGTTCAGTGATATTAAGCTACCTTTACACTGAAATTTGTAGTTCACTTTAAACAGTTTATCTTAGATGGGTATGAAGATCCTGAAGGTGTGAGGAGATGGTTGGAATTAATGACCTTGCTAGGGAGAACTGGGCAGCTTGTTCAGATGCAGGGTACCTCAGGCAAAGAGGAAACAAGCAATACCTGAAGAATTTCATGGGTTATTACAAGGGGTACCGAGTGATAAACATTAGCAGAAGCATCAGTTTGACAGATAAGACACGGTGAGTCAGAATCACTACTCAGAACTCCTAGGAAGTGCTAGATGGAAACATCAGATTAAAGCAATTGGAGGAGAAATTATTTCTCACAAATACTTTGACTTGAAATTCAGGGATAATAATAGCTGATTCACATACTTGTTTTGAGAAATCAAAACAGAAAACACACATAAAAGCACCTGGTAAATTGTGAATAGCAAAACAACATTCTAAAGTACTTTTTGGTTACTTTTACTGAATGGGGATGAGCTTCCATTAATGTTATGGCTTCCAGAGATAAGTGGGACTTCACCTTGAGAAGAAAATGATGAATTAATCAGATTTAGAGAAACAAATACAGTTTATATTTATATGCATACTTCAGAGATACAGTGGGTTCAGTTATAGACCACTAAAATAAAACAAATATTACAATAAAGTGAGTCAACACAAATGTTTTGTTTTCCAGTGTATAAAAAATTTAGGTTTACACTATATGGTAAGGTATAAAGTGTGACATAACATTATATCTACAAAATAATATATGAACCTTAATTAAAAAATATTTTCTTGCTAAAAAATGCTAACCTTAATCTGAGCTTTCAGAGAGTCATAATTTTTGTGTTATAGTAATATTGAAGATCACTGATCACAGATCACCATAACAAATATAATAATAATGAAAAAGCTCAAAATTCTGTAATAATAAACAAAATGTGACAAAGAGATATGAAGTGAGAAAATGCTGCTGGAAAAATGGTACCGATAGACTTGTTTGATGTAGGGTTGCCAGAAGCCTTCAATTTGTAAAACAAAATAAAATATAAACAACTTACAATATCTGAAGAATGCAATAAAGCACAATAAAATGAGGTATGTAGTGTACCTGAACTATCTCCCTCTCTCTCTTTCTCTCTCTCTCATTCTCTCCCTTCCCCTAATGTTTACACACATGTATTCTTTTGTTCTCTTCTTGAAAAATAATAAGATATTTTCTGGTTAGGGATTGGTATGTAGTGTGAAGAAAGAAATTGACATGAACCCACATGATAAGAAGGGGGGAGATATATCAGGAGTTTGAGATGAACATGTAAACACTACTATATATAAAATAGATAACCAACAAGGACCTACTATATAGCATAGGGAACTCTGGACAACATTTTGTCATAACCTAAAAAGGAAAAGAATCTGAGAAAGAATATATATATATATATATATATATATATATATATAACTGAATCACTTTGCTTTATACCAAAAACTAACACAGCAGGGTAAATTCATTATTCTTTAAAAAGTAGGGAATATTTAATTACACATTCTCTTTCAGAAACAAATTACTGAATTAAAAGTTTGGGATGGATAAAATCACTGTATTAATTATGACCATTTTTGCTGACTGAAACAAACACAACAGTAGCTTAAACATGAGAACAAAAGCTATATTAATCCAATTTTAGAAATGTATCTAGAATAAAAGTTAAACTATGGTGGTAAATGTTTTAGGGAACACTAATAGTGTGTAGCAATATTTCCGTACTATATTAATATCATAGGGCAGATAAAAAGGAAAATGGGTCTATCTCCCATGGGTGTAAAGATGAGGTTCTTTTTAATAGGTGGAGGCAACTGGTTAGGTGATTAGTGGTACCTAAACTGCTTGGGTGAGGTGAGGCTAAGGAGATCAAAATAGTGGAATGCACAGCTTAGAGATCTCTGGCTTTAGATCTAAAAAACCACATTCTGACTGCATCACTTACTAGTTTGGTAATGTCACCTAACCTCTCTGAATCAGTGTTGCTTCATCTGTAAGACTCAGATAACAATCTTTCCCCTAGATACACTACATGAGGTTCAAACGACACATGGTGTATGTAATATATGAAAATGTAAAGCATAACATACATTTTTGATATTAATACCAAAGTAATTTGAGTTTTTATATATTCATCAAAGTTTGGATGCAACTGAGCAACTTGCAGCCCTAACTTTAATAAAAAATAAAGAAATTCTATAATGGAAAGTGGTAAAAGCAGGTTGAACAAAATGGAAATGGAAGAAAATGAACATCATTTTATTCACACATTTGCCATTAACATTGCCACCACCCAAATGAGATGGAATTTTGCTTTTAAAAATGAAAGAAAATTACTTCTCCACATTTCCATAATATAATATTGCTGCTTTTATTTTACTACCTTATCTTTAAATATTTAGGTCTTTAAATGTCAATCCAGAATATACTATTTGAAATGTTGGGTCAGTATCTGTATTATGTACTCTTCAAAGGATAGCTTCCAAATATCCTCTTCAGTCAGAGGATAAAACAAGGTTTTTTTAAGAAACAAGTTAAACTTATAGTTCACATGTTAAATATTACTCTGTTAATTTCCCCAGCCAATTACAGTGCTGAAAGCTTTGGGAGTCATAAAATAGATTTGTTGAATGAAAGGTTTATTTAAATCTCCTCCCTCCTTCATCTTATAATACCAGCAAAAATAATTAGAGGAGGGAAAAGAAGAAAATGGGAAAAAACTCTGTTTAACCTTCTCTCAAGCTGCCTGAAAACTCAAGCAGGGGATGGTCTGATGGATAAGATGGATGAGCACCATTTCCCCTGGCTGAAGATCAAGCCTATCTCATTTGTAATTTTCTTGGTAACTGTGGCTAAGGAAGAAGGTTCTGAACACAGCTGCCTCCACCCTCAGACCCGGTGAGAATAACCTATACTCTAACTAGTCAGACCTTCTTTGACAGATGGGAATAGAGAGCAAAATATATAGAAAAAATGAAAGTCACTGAGTGCTGTGGTAGAGACAGCTGAGGAGAGATGACATGCTATTATTATTTCATTTCTAACTTCACAGTGACCCATACTTTAATAAATCAAATATGCACAGTCATTAAAATGTAGAAAGATTCTTTGGAGGCAGGGAAAATCACTTTTACTAGTAAAAGACATGATATATTAATTATGTTATCAAAGTGAAACTTTAAGGAGGTATTTTATCATATGCAGCCTTAGTATATTCTTTAGAATTTGGCAAAATGGAAAAAAATAAGGAATACTATTTTATCCTAAATATATTATTTGGCATTGCTTTTATGTTCTTGAAAATAAGGTGCATCAGAGTTCCACTGAACATCACTAGAATAATACATGTATAAGTTTGGTCAGCTCAGGGCCCCGTTGTTCAGTCGCTCAGTTGTGTCTGACTTTTTGTGACCCCATGGACTGCAGCATGCCAGGCTTCCCAGTCCTTCGCCAACTCCTGAAGCTTGCTCAAACTTATGTCCATTGAGTCACCAATGCCATCCAACCATCTCTTCCTCTATTACTTCCTTTTCCTCCTGCCTTCAATCTTTCCCAGCATCAGGGTCTTTCCCAGAGTCAGCTCTTTGCATCAGGTGGTCAAAGTATTGAGCTTCAGCTTCAGCATCAGTCCTTCCAGTGAATATGCAGGGTTGATTTCCTTTAGGATTGACTGATTTGATCTCCTTGTGTCCAAGGGACTTTCAATAATCTTCTCCAACACCACAGTTCAAAAGCATTAATACTTCAGTGCTCGTCTTTCTTTATGGTCCAACTCTCACATCCATATATGACTATTGGAAAAACCATAGCTTTGACTATATGGATCTTTGCCAGCAAAATGATATCTCTGCTTTTCAATGCACTGTCTAGGTTTGTCTTGACATTCCTTCCAAGGAGCAAGTAAATGTCTTTAAATTTCATTAAGACCACAGTGGTCTTGGAGCCCAAGAAAATAAAATCTGTCACCGTTTACACTTTTTTCCCATCTATTTGCCATGGAGGGATGGTCCTGGACACCATGATCTTAGTTTTTTGAATGTTGAGTTTCAAAGCAGCTTTTCCACTCTCCTCATTCACCCTCATCAAGAGGCTCTTTAGTTTCTCTTCATTTCCTGCCACTAGAGTGCATGTCTGAGGCTGCTGATAATTATCCTTGCAGTCTTGATTCCACCTTGAAAGTTACTAGAGCATAACTCAAACATTGTCATTTTCAGTCCTAACAAAATACAAAGAAGATCAAATTCTCTTGTGATGCACTTCACTTTTTGAAGAAGATGCCTTTATTTCCCACGTGTACAGGTACGAGTGCCCAAGGTACCTCATTTCACTGGTTGACATGCTTACTGAGAAAGTTTATGTTATTTCCTTAATTTTATGTGATTTAATTAAAGAAATTTATCTGTCTTCAGGTTCCATGCATTGGCAAAACACATAATGATGATATAAACCAGGAAGACATTTCCAATGACCATTCTTAATCTTCCTATTTTCTCTAACTTTGCCCTAAAATAAAATTTTAGAGTGATCCAAGAGGAAGAGGTTGGTTATTATAGTAAGAGAAGATGAAGAGCAATCTTTGGCAACTCAAACAGGAATGGGGACCAGGAAGAAAGAAAGACCAGCACCCAGATCAAAAACACAATAAACATATTTTCTCTCTGGCCTCTCAGGAATTTTTGCTTAGTATATTCTGGAAAATTGGTTTGACTATGCACTTAGTTTAACAAAATATTCACTTTTGGAAAACCAGCAGCCCAAACTGATGGGAACTGCACAGTTACCTGTCTTTATAAGAAGCTGCAGTGTCCAAAGATACAGCACAGAGGAAGATAAACAAATCCAGGCTTCCTGAAGAATCTAATCACATAACTGACTTAGAGGCAACTTCAAAGTTGCCAGGGAAACTATTTGAAAAGCCTGCCAACGTGTCAAATCCTGCTGCTAGTGAGAGGTCTTTCAAAGGTTGGCATCTGGATCCTGTGATTGCCATTCAGGAAGGGTGGCTGGGACTTCATGCGTTATTTCTGGTGATCATCTGCTCAGGCTATTACCTGGCAATTTGGACTGTGAGGACTGTTGTGTTGATTCAGGATGAAAGCCTATCCTACGATTTCACTTCTGAATGAGATTCTTTCAAGCTGTCCATTTTTATTTATTTACTGTTCCACACTGACTTCAGCATGCATTTGCTCTGTGCTATGAATTGACTAACAACTTTTTCACACCATGGGGGTAAAACTAAAAATCCAGCTTTTTGCCCACTTGTGGCTTATAAGTCTTATAAATAGTGAACTATACATCCCCTGTTTTTAGAATATTGTTTTGAGAAAATTCTTTCATCAATGATGGAGCCTCACATTTGTTTTATTTGGAAATTTCTTTGATTCACCTTCACAAAGCAAATAGTATCATGTGGCTAATAGATATATTTTGTTATAAAACCCTATTGCATTTCCTGTACCCCTCCCACCCTAATACTCCCAACCACAAATTATTATACACAAAAACAGAGTAACAATGGACTTCAAAAGGATTACTGATTTCTAAGATGTTTACCAGCCAATATTTGAAGATACAGAATTATAGCCATGGGAAGTCTAAATATTATAGCTGTAGGCATTTATTTCTCTCTTTACAGTTGATTGGAGTGTTAACTGAGGTACTGACGCTTATTTAAAGGAGAAATAGGCCTGTGGCTGTAACCATCCTTAATTAAAATCCTTCACATTCTGGCATTTGTGGCTTTCCAACTAATATTCTCACCACTCAGACCTGAGGCAGAAACTAGTAACTTACAACCTACACCTACTACAAACTACTTTTTTATAGCATATCGGGCCGATCTTTCCGTTTTTGTGTGTAGCTGATGAGGGAAAGAGACCAAAACACACAATGGAGGAAATGCATGCCTGCTGTTTAGATTAAACCAATTTCTAATGCTTTAGATATAAATAAATGGTCAATGATAATTAGACAAATGAAATGTTGATTTCAACATCATAAAGAATGAATAACAGAACTACTGACCCAAAGACCAAAATTATAGAGGTAATTGAGGAAGTAAAAGATTTTTAGAATTCTGCATGTTGTACACAGACAAATGCATAAAATCAGAAGCAAATGCTCTGGAAAGGTAAAATTCAGAAACCAGGAAAGAGTCCTTTGCAATTAAACCACACACAGAGAGGTAGAAAGGCAAAGAGGGAGAAAAGGGAAGGAGAAGGTAGGGGAAGGGAGAAACAGAGAGACTTGGCAGAATGCAAAGACTGAATAAAAAGGGGATAAAATAATTGTTATAGAAGATAAAATATCAGAAAAAAATTGAGGGGAGTATTTTATAAGAAACAGTTGAATCAATTTCCCATAGTTTAAGAAACACTAGGGGCTTCCCTGATGGTCCAGAGTTTAAGAATCTGTCTTGCAATGCAGGGGACACAGGTTCAATCCCTGGTGTGGGAAGATCCCACATGCTGCAGAGCAACTAAGCCCATGCGCCGCAACTACTGAGCCCGCACCCTAGAGCCCACGAGCCGTAACTACTGAGTCCACAAGCTACAACCACTGAAACCAGCCTGCCGAGAACCCGTGTTCCGCAGCAAGAGAAGCCACAGCGCTAAGAAGCCTGAACACCACAACTAGAGGGTAGTCCCTGCTTGCAGCAACTAGAGAAGGTCTGTGTGCAGCCACAAGGACCCACCACAGCCCCAAAATAAAAATAAACAATCTTAGATAAAGAACACAAAACTCTTTAGATTAGATGGCCCTCCAGCTATCTGTAGAACAGTCAATCCTGCCTGTTGATAAAAGCTTCTGAACTTTCAGAGCACAAAGGTAAGGAAAAAAGAGAAGACTGTAAAATGTTTCCGGAGAAGTATGACTCCAGTAAACATGCAAGTGATCAATGTTCGAAAATAAAGGAGGATTAACTTCTGAGTTTTAATAGAAAAGGATTATACACCAATACAATGTAGCCTTGGTGATTTCATTTGACAAAAGAGGTAGACTCAGATTCATGGCTATTTTGTATAGTTATATATAAAATGCACAGTAGAAGTACTCGAGTACTGAATCTTAGTTGATGTCACAGTATTAAGGAAAAAAACAAAAAGAAACTTTGCCCTTGGTTATTTCACTAACCTCACAGTCTTAGTTCCCTTGCCGTTGAAATGCTGATAACACCTATTTCACTAGCTCAGCACAGTTTTCAGGATGTTATAAAGTAATTCATTGAAAATGCTTTAATAACTGTGTTTTTTAAATTTTTTATTTTTTAATAACTGTTAAACAATTTATAGACAAGTTTTCCATCTCTATCACTTACAACTTCTCACTCAAGAACAAGCCACTCAAGCCAATATCACCGTTTTATTTCTTGAACACTCTTGTATGTAGTATTTCTTTTGAAACTTTTATCTTTAGGTGGCAGGTCTTCTGCTATCATTATGATGGACTGAGACCTATGGGAATGAGGAGAGAAGGCCAAGTTTCTGAAGCACTGTTATTAATTCCTGTTTTAAATTAGAAAAATTCATTTTTTACCTAAAAGATTAAGTTGAAATGAATAAGGACTACTCTTATCTTATTTTTGCGCCCATGTTCTCAATCTTTTTGAATTGGATTTGGCACAGTGGATAAATGAAAGTAGTGTACCTTCTTGGCTACTGGGAAAATTACTGAGTGCTCTCCTTCTCTATTAAACATATCCCAGATGGATGCTAGAAGTGATGTGGGTAAAGTTGTTTAGTGAACAGTGAAATGCTTTTCCTTATTTTAAAATCTCGAAATAACCTAGTTCTTTTACACAAAGGTCAATCTGCTTTTACTCAAGCCTGAAGGCCAATTTCTCTTTTTATGGTTTCTCTTAAAGACTCAAGCTTGCTTATATTGCTTTCACTGAAGCTTTTAATCCATTTCCTGTAAGTAGTATCCAGGAAGCTGCTATTTTCCCATAATTTTCTATTCTTATTCTAATATGTTTCAATCCACATCCCTATGGCCATGCCAAATGCTTTTTCATTATGAGTTGGGTGAGTTTTAGATAGATTATATTTGCCTAGAAAAGTTCCAGTAATATCTTGCTTTGTCATCAGAACTTAATTTCATTACTGGACTGGTGAGTGGCCACAGAGCAATTTTCCTTTGGATGTCTACTATACAAGTTCAATACAGGTTCCCGTGGTAGTCTGAATAGCATATACAAACTCTTATACATTGAAAAGTAATCAGAATAGGGTTTAGCTATTAAGGATTATCCACATGTATGAATATTCTTGCATATAAATGATCTTCCATTGGAGTCTATGATTGTGCTACAGAATTTTCCCAGTTCACTTACATTAAATTTCAGTTGCTTCATGTGTTTCAGCATTCTGGAAGAGTGTGTTTGTGGATATGTGTGTCTGTACGTGCTCTTTGAAAGAAGTATCATTTAGCCACTGCTTTCATATACAGGTGGTAAAGAATCAAAGCTCAGCTGGTAAAGAATCCACCTGCAATGTGGGAGACCTGGGTTCAATCCCTGTGTTGGCAAGAACTGCTGGAGAAGGGATAGGTTACCCACTCCAGTATTCTGGCCTGGAGAATTCAGTCTCTACAGTCCATGGGGTCACAAAGAGTAGGACAATACTGAGCAAGCTTCACTTTCACTTTTCAAGAAAACAATGATATTTTCAATATTAAATGCAATTTATATTAGAATTATATTTTTTCATAAATAGGTACATGTGTCATGTTCAAAGAGCTAGAGTATTATTCACCTAAGAGAGCAAGCAGTGTCTATAGGGAGAAGCTACTATGTCATGTCATCAGCCATTTATTTTATCAGGTGTCTGGAATGTTTATCAAACTATCTGCTTGTCTTTGTACAAAACACTTATGCCCAGTCATTCTTCTCTGTTTGAAGAATACAATTTTTCTTTGTTTCCCAGCATCTTTGTGTGACTGATAAGATATGTTACTTTTTTTTTTTACCCCTAAGACCTTTAGAAAGAAATAATTTAATTTGCATGAATGACTTTCTTATGGAAATACATTAGATAAGCAACTCTAATTTAAAGGAAGGTGACTTGTGCATTTAATTGAATCTGATAAAGCAGTTGCAAAAGACATTTTCCAAATGAATTCTCTTTATGCATTAATTATTAAATCTCTGCTTTCTTACAAGCATGTTGCAACTTCAAAGACACAATAAGAGAGATATTAAACAAGGGTTAAACAATAAACCAATATTGTAACTTCTTATTAAATTGCTTATGTTCTAAAAAAATAGATTGAATAAAGTACATAGAAATATTGATAATAGTTATCTCTGAATCATAGTTATGTCAACAATTTTACCTTTCCTCCCCATAATTTCTGCATAAAAATGCTTAACAATAAGTATACAAGGCTTTTATGATCAATGTATTTTTAAATGAATAATTCTTAACTTAAAATTTAAATAAGGAAGTTATTAAGAAAGAAGGCTAACCTACACATGACCAAAAATTATGAGTGTCACATACATGGGATCCTTTACTATATAAATCACAGAAATCATAATTTATTAAGATCATAAGGCTTTTCTAACAGATGAGTAAAATGAGTACAAAAAATATTAAATGATTTTTCCATTGAGAAATCATTTTGCTGTACATCTGAAACTAACACAACAATGTAAATCAATTATACTTTTAAAAAGTAGGAAATGTTTAATTATATGTTCTTCTATTCATAAAGAAATTACTGAATGAAATAGTTTGGGATTGATAATATCAATATCTAATAATATCTAATAACTTCTCATTAATTTGATTTCCTCTATAAAAGACCCGATCACATACTTGTCACATTCTGAGATTGTGGAGCTTAGGATTTCACAGAAGGACATGATTCAACCCATAGCATATTCTGATTTAAGATTCAACCGATCTGTGCCCTTTAACACTTCTAATCTTCAAAGAAGGGAAATTTAGAGCCTTTCAAAACTCAGATGTAAGACAGAATTCTGATTTACCAATTCTGACTCACATTTGACAATAACTGACCCTGTTATTCCAAGAATTCCCTCCTTGGCCTTTATTTTGCCTTCTCTGGGTCTCATCGCCAAATTGGGTCCTCTCACTCCTTTGCTTCTTGCTGCTGAGACTGGGTTCTCCTGACTTCATCAGTTCCAGGCAGCATGTTAACCTTCATTAGCTTTGGATCTCATTCTTCAGTGAACCTCAGGAGGCGGGGCTTCCTGAGGCAGCTACTCTGCTTTGGAGTCAAGCAACTGCCTTTGTATCACGTTAAAATGAACATGCTAGGAAATCAATCCTACCTGCCAAGGAGGAACTATGTCAAACTCTCATTTCCCTCCCTTCCAGTTACCTCTGGTAAGGAGGGCGGGTTGACAGTTTCTCTGTTCTCTGCACTTTGATCAGGGTTGCTCCGTGCTCTTCCTTATGCAGCATCCCTCCTTCCTGCCCCCATGTGAACAAGTCTGCCATTTAGTGAGCAGGGTCAGTCCTTTTACTGCCACACCAGAAAGTTCTCAGGTACCCACTGGGAGCCAAACCAAGTTCACTCACCTGCCAGTTTCAGGAAACAATATCTATTTGCTTGGTGAAACATATGCTTCATCGTTGTGATTTGAATTTATTTTGCTAAAAAGCTCACACAAAGGAACCCCCTGCGTATGCGTGCTAAGTTGCTTCAGTCATGTCTGACTCTTTGCGACCCTGTGGATTGTGGCCCACCAGGCTCCTCTGTCCAAGGAATTCTCCAGGTAAGAATACTGGAGTGGGTTGGCATTTCCTTCTCCAATCCCCCTGTATGTGTATTCAATTTAACCCTTTGGTAAAAGTTAAAGCACAGAATATCAACTGTATACCAGCAAAAATATTTTACAACTATTGCTTCTTTAGTCCACAGAAGATCCTTATGAATAATGCCTTACTATTTACATGTTCTGGATGGAGAAATTACTGTGATTTATTGAAAGTTTACTATAAACTAGGCACTATATACTACACATTTTCTATTTATCAACTCAGTTAAACTTTACAAAAAACTTATAAAGCAGGAATTATTTTTGTCTATTAAGGTCTCTGCAGAAAAAGGATTGAAACTAAGCAGGACCCTGTGGGACTCCTGGACAGAAAAGTGTTTGTGTCTCTCATTTCTTGATTATAGGAAATTGACTTCACTCAGCCTCTAAAACCTTCCCCCGAGTTTCACAGGGCAGGTTCAAAGAGCTGCTAATTAGGGAAGGGAGGCTAAGTGATGGTAAGGGAGGAGCAGTTAAGAAACAATACTGCAGCCTTTGGGCAGGGTCCTGATTGTCCTTCAAAGGATATAAATAACAATATCTTTGAGCAGTTTTGTTGATGCTGAAACCCCCACCAGGTGCGAACTTAATTGTACACTGCTTGCAAGCACTCAGACCCCAGACCAGCTGGAATCAGAAAGTTGACATGCTGACTCCCAATCTCCTCAGCACAAACCAATGAGAAGAATGTTCATGAGATGATCATGCCCTCCTCTTTGACCCATTACTATAAAACTTCTCACAACAGCCTCCAGGTCAGGACACAGAATTTTTAGGGCACTAGCTTACTCTACTCTCCTCTACCAAGCAAAGATATAAAACTTCTCTTTTCTGCTTCATCCAAAACTCTGTCTCTGAGATTTAATTTGATGTCAAGGTACAAAGGCCAGATTCAGCATCAGGATGGCTCTAACTAAGATATGTTAATGCAAAGCAATAACAAAGAAACAATATCAACATGCACAATTAACCTGAGATGGTAAGATTTGCCATTTCTAGAGGCAAATGGACTAGAAATGAAGGTATGTTATGAAGCCAGAAAGAGCTAGAGCCCCAGTGGTGGTTGTTGTTCAGTCGCTTAGTCATGTCTGACTCTTTGTGACCCCATGGACTGCAGCACACCAGGCTTCCATGTCTTTCACCATCTCCCGGAGCTTGCTCAAACTCATGTCCCTTGAGTCGGTGATGCCATCCAACCATCTCATCCTCTGTCACTCCTTCTCCTCCTGCCTTCAATCTTTCCCATCATTAGGGTCTTTCCAAATGATCTGACTCTTGGAATCAGGTGGCTAAAGTATTGAAGTTTCAAGTTCAACATCAGTCCTTCCAATGAATATTCAGGACAGATTTCCTTTAGGATGGACTGGTTGGATCTCCTTGCAGTCTAAGGAACCCTCAAGAGTCTTCTCTGGCACCACAGTTTAGAAGCATCAATTCTTCAGTGCTCAGCCTTCTTTATGGTCCAACTCTCACATCCATGCATGGCTACTGGAAAAACCATAGCTTTGACTAGATGGACTTTTGTCAGCAAAGTAATGCCTCTGCAATATGATATCTAGGTTTGTCAAAGCTTTTCTTCCAAGAAGCAAGTGTCTTTCAATTTCATGACTGCAGTCACCATGATTTTGGAGCCCAAGGAAATAAAGTCTGTCACTGCTTCCATTTTTTTCCACATCTATCTGCCATAAAGTGATGGGACTAGATGTCATGATGTTATTATTATTATTATTTTTTTAATGTTGAGTTTTAAGCCAGTTTTTTCACTCTCCTCTTTCACTTTCATCAAGGAGCTCTTTAGTTCCTCTTCAATTTCTGCCATTAGGGTGGTGTCATCTGCAATTTGATGCAGATGTTATTGCTATTTCTCCTGGCAATTGTGATTCCAGCTTGTGTTGCATCCAGTCTGGCATTTCTCATGATGTATTCTGCATATAAATTATAAAAGCAGGATGATGATATACAGTCTCAACATATTCCTTTCCCAGTTTTGAACCAGTCTGTTGTTTTGTGTCCAGTTCTAACTCTTGCCTCTTGACCTTCATACGGGTTTCTCAGGAGACAGGTAAGGTGGTCTGGTACTCGCTTTTCTTTAAGAATTTTCCACAGTTTGTTGTGATCCACACAGTCAAAGGTTTTAGTGTAGTCAATAAAGTAGATGTTTTTTTAATTTTTTTCTGGAATCCTCTTGCTTTTTCTATGATCCAACAGATGCTGGTAATTTGGTCTCTGGTTCCTCTGCCTTTTCTAAATCCAGCTTGTACATCTGGAAGTTTTTGGTTCACTTACTATTGAAGCATAGTTTAAACATACTATTGAAGCCTAGCCTCAATGGTAGTAGTGGTAATGAAAGTCACTCTGTTGCATCTGACTCTTTGCAATACCATGGACCATACAACCCACAGAATTTTCTAGGCCAGAATATTGGAGTGGGTAGCCTTTCCCTTCTCCAGGGGATCTTCCTGATGCAGGGATTGAACCTGGGTCCCTTTCATTACTTTCCAATTATTTACCAGCTGAGCCACAAGGGAAATACAAGAATAATGGAGTGGGTTGACTATCCCTTCTCCAGCAGATCTTCCCAACCCAGGAATCAAACTGGGGTCTCCTGCCTTGCAGGCAGTTTCTTTATCAACTGAGCTATCAGGGAAGCCCTACTGGTATATGGAATATAATCCAGGGGTCAATTGGCAGATGCTCTCATCCAAAAGGTATGTATTAGTCACTATGTGCTTGATAAACATCACTTCTGACTATGTGCTTGATAAACATCACTTCTATAGACTCATGTGTTGATAAAAGTAAGGGTTTAGAACATAAACTGTTTGAGTTCAATTGCTAACATTATCATGTAGAGCAGTAGTTCTCAACATGTGGTCCTCTGACCAGGAGTATCACTAAATCTTGGCCATACCCTGGGCCTCATGAATCAGAAGCTCCAGAACTGGGGTCCAGGAAACTGTGCTTTAATAAACTTTGAAGGTGATGATTATGTACATTTAACATTGAAAACCACTGTCCTAGGTTAAATTATTTAACCTTATAAAGAAACTCAGGTCCATCCTCTGTCAAACAGAAATAATGACTCTAAGTACCTTTTATAGTCATTTGGAGAGTTACTGTGACAAAGGTAAAGATTAGAAAATGGCAATAACACATTCCAGCAGCTATTTACTACAGTTAGTAGTTTCCAGTCTATTTTTATTAAGAGAAGGAACTGTTTGCTTATAAGGCAGTGCAACATAGTTGTTCAAGGCCCAGGACCAAAATAGCCTGAACTCAAAGCCTGGGTCAACTCAGATCTAGGGGTTATTCTCTCTCAGTCCTGTTATCTCACATGTAAAGTAGTTATACTAATGAAAGACCCTACATCAAAAGTTAGACTAGTTACTATCCCATACCAAGAATTGAATTTAAATGCTACCTACCATTATTACCCCATCAATTAATTTGGCTTGGGGGAGAAGAATTTGTTAATGTGCTAATTTATTTAAGTACATTATTGCTCTTAGAGTTCATTTCTTTTCTGTAGTATTTATTTCAAAAATTCTATTTTGCTCCATCCCTGAAAACAAAAACAAAACTAAAAAACAACATAAAATCCACCTTTTCCCCACTTTCCTTCATAAGCAATCCTTCTACATATAAAACAACTTCCTGTATTTGTTTACTTTTGAATAATTCTTAAGCACTTCTCTTGGGTGAACTGAAGCTGAGGAAAGATAAACTAAAAAGGAGGAGACCTTAAATAATTATAAATAAAAAAGCATGTCTGTGTTCATTTTAAGGGCTCAGAACAATCTTAAAATTTCTAAAAATCTACTTAGCTACCTTTCACAGGTCATGAGTAGTTACCTATAGATATGAGATTCTTGGGCTGAATAAAATCAGGGTTTAGGTTACTTATAAAATACTTTCTTGAATTCTGAAAGTCAATTTAGCATTTCATGTCACTTTCAAAGTTTTTCTCACTTCAACAAGAGCCACTCATGTTGTCTGGGATGCTTGGTAATTGAGTTTCTCAAGGAATATGTGACACATTGTGATGTAGTGTAAAAGGATTTCAGTTATCCATTCCCAGATCCTTCATAATCGGCTAAAAATATATCTCAGTGTCCCCTGCCTGTGCTTCAGGAGGCCCTACCAATCTCATATTTCTTAATCTGATATTATTTTCTGGTCATCAATTTGATTTCTCAGCAACCGGCAGGGCTTGGTCTTCTTTGAATAGCCTCATGTCTATAAATCTTTTTTCTTTTTTTTTTTCAATTTTCCTCCCAGTCTCTGTTGATCTTAACTCCTAAATTTTTATCACTTGTAGCCTGAATCACAAGTGACCTTTTCATTGCCATCGGTCAAGTTTCCACTTAATAAGATTGGAATGGCCCTTGTCATTTAAAAAAGAATAATGAGCACTCCTCAGAATGAATGGTAGAGAGCAGAAATACCAAGGGGGAGGGGACAAGGAGACAGAGAGAAAGAGAGGGAAATGAAAGAAAAAATCCGGTGCTTTAAAAGTTGAGGGCTTCGCTGCCTATAATTTCCTTATTTTTCATGCTTAATCTATTCAACCCCGTGTTTTAAATAAATGATTGGTGACTTTTTCTGGAAAAATAGCTGGATAACTTGAGTCCCATAATAAGCCACTGTGAATAAACCAAATACTTTATATGATTAATTTATCATTTGAGGGGATAGAATCTCAATACTTTTACTATTGACTAAAATGTACTGCTTATAACAACAAAAGAGCTCCTCAGGTGGTGCTAATAGTAAAGAATCCACCAGGAGACACAAGACAGACAGGTATAATCCTGGGTCAGGAAGATCCTCTGGAGAAGGAAATTGCTACTCGCTCCAGTATGCTTGCCTGGAGAAACCCATGGACAGAGGAGGCTGGCAGGCTACAGTCCATGGGGTAACAAAGAGTCAGATACGACTGAGCATCTCAGCACAATGAGGATAACAACAAAAAGTCAATCACTTAAAATTTTGTATTTTCTATGAAATGTTTTAAAAGATGTTTTGAAAAGAATTTTCATTTTAAAATGCTTCAAAGAGGTGGCTACTTCCTTGTACAAAATATTTGTCTAGTCCCTTTCCACCTTCTTTGAATATGAAAAATTTAATCATGAGTCTGGAGAGCATCTGACATCTATCTTATGCAAACAAAGTTTTTCTTTTTTTATTGCTCTTCTCATGATTCTTTGACAAGTGTGTCAGATTTGCATTTTGCCATTCAACATGCATGTAGTATGTTGAATATATGCATGCAGTGAGTATTTGTTATGTGCTGCAATAATAAACCACAGATTCCAATGTCTGGGAATTTGGGTCCAAGGGAAATAGACATGTGACTAAAAGAAACACTCACCCACAAAATGACTAAGAAATGCCAGAAGAAAATAAATACACATGATTCAGAATATTTTAGCAACATGAAAAAAGTGCTAGATTAAAATAATGATAATCAATATAATTTGGAAAGAAAATGGATTTTTGGCTGTGCATGAAGATGAAAGAGTAGGCAGTTGATTCAGATATGCACTCAAAGGGCCTAGATTTGATTTCTTATTTTACTAATTATTGTAGATACAGGATTGATTTTTCACAGACTTAATATCACTTAATGAAGTGATAAATATAGAAGGGTGATATATATATAATATGATATGGGTAACAGTCCCAGTAATGACCCTTCCCCCCATGAACCTTCCCTTCATAGGTTCCTCTCTTAAGAACTGTGGAAATGAAACTGTTGTGTGTGATTCTATTTCATGGGCATTTATTGAACAATTACTATGTATCTAGGCACACTTAGGTCTTATAAGTTAATATGTTTAAAAAATATTTCTAACATAAAAGTAACAGTATATTTGTAGCAGCTGTTAAGTAATATGACTTTATTATGTAAAATAGTATATTGTGTAGAAAATTAGAATATACATTGGAGCACTGTGACATAAAAGAAGCTAGACAGATGTTATCCAAACCATATTCCCAGGTGTCTGAGTAAGAGGATATATGAGAAAAAAATATCCTATGACTAAATGAGTGAAAAATCTGGATACTATAACATTATTTTAAAAAGTCAACATATTCATTTGTATAGTAAAGTCTTTGAAAATGGTTTCTGATTAATATTTAATATTTGTAACTACTGGTATCTAAAGTGCATATGCTTGCACTATATAATATTATGACTCTCTGTGACCCCATGGACTATATAGTTCTATATATATATAGACTATAATTCTCCAGGCCAGAATACTAGAGTGGGTAGCCTTTCCCTTCTCCAGGGGATCTTCCTGATCCAGGGATTGGACCCAGGTCCCTCACATTGCAGGTGGATTCTTTACCAGCAGAACCACAAGGGAAGCCCATATAATAATTTACACATATATTACTCTCTCTACATAATATATATTTTAGTGTTTATACATAAAATATATATGTTTCCCTGGCTTCAGACTATACTACAGGGCTACAGTGATCAAGACAGGATGGTGTTGGCACAAAAACAGAAATATAGACCAATGCAACAGGATAGAAAGCCCAGAGATAAACTCAGGCACTTTTGACAAAAGAGCCCAGAATGTACAAAAGGCAGCAAAGACAGCCTCTTCAATAAGTGGTGCTGGGAAAACTGGATAGCTATATGTAAAATAATGAAATTATAACATTATCTAACACCATACACAAAAATAAATGGCAAATGGATTCAAGATCTAAATGTATGGCAAGACACTATAAAATCTCTTAGAGAGAAACACAGGCAGGCATATAAGTCACAGCATTTTCTTTTTTTGACCAACCTCCTAAAATAATGAATATGAAAACAAAAATAAACAAATGGAACCTAATCAAACTTCAAGGCTTCTACACAGCAAAGGAAACCATAAAAAAAATGAAAAGACAGATGGAAGACAAAACATTTGCAAAGGAAGAAACTAACAAATAATTAATCTCCAAAATATACAAAAGCAGCTCATGCATCTCATAAAAAAAAAAAATAACAACCCAGTTAAAAAAAAAAAAAAGTGCTTAAGACCTAAATAGACATTTCTCCATAGAAGACATAAGAAGGCCAAGAAGCACATGAAATGATTCTCAACATCTCTAATTAGACAAATGCAAATCAAGACTATACTTCACATGGTAAGAACGGCCATCAACAAAAAATGTACAAAAAATAAATGCTGAAGAGGGTGTGGAGAAAAGGGAATCTTCTTACACTGTTGACAGGAATGTAAATTGATACAAACACTACGGAAAATAGTATGGACTTTCCTTAAAAAACTAAAAATAGAACTACCACATGATACAGCAATCCCATTGCTGGGCATATATCCAGAGAAGAACTTAATTTAAAAAGATACATGCACCTCAATGTTCATTACAGCACTATTTACAATCACCAGGATATAGAAGCAACCTAAATGTCCATCAACAGAGGCATGGATAAAGAAGATGTGGTACATATGCACAAGGGAATATTACTCAGCCATAAAAAGGAATGAAATTGGGTCATGTGTGGAGTTGGGGATAGACCCAGAGACTGCCATACAAAGTGAAGTAGGTTGGAAAGAGAAGAATGAATACTGTATATTAATGCATATATGGGGAATCTGAAAAAAGTGGCATAGACAATTTTATTTACAAGGCAGAAGATGAGAACAAACAAAGGCAGAGAACAACCATATGGATAACAAAGGGGAAAGTGGGAGGTGGGGTGAATTGGGAGACAGACTGACATATATACACTGTTAGTAAAATAGAAAACTAATGAGAACCTATAGTATAGCACACAGACCTCTACTCAATGCTCTGGGTGACCTGAAAGGGCAGGAAATCCAAAACAGATGTATCCACACACACACATTTAACTGAATAACTTTGCTATATTGCTCACAACATTGTAAAGCAACTATATTGTAATAAAAATTTTTTCAAAAGGCTTTAAAGAAACATGTCCATTATTAAGAACTACGAAAGAAACCCACTGCCAAGTAAACCATGACATGTTTTCTTAACACAAAAAATTTACAGAAAGATATGTTTTCATGGAAATTTATCACATACTACTTCTGTGCATGTATAAAAATATAAGTGAATAAATGGCTAACATTTTCCTAAAACATTTTTCATGTTTAGAGTTTGGAATTTGGAAGCACTTTTCTATTTGAGTCATGAATATCCATATTTTTCTGCAAAATAGTAACCTTTGTTCCATCAAAGTGTTGGTGGCACAGGATTTCTTAAAATAATCTAACAAGCTCTAAGTCATTAGAGATAATTCCTGAGGAGACTTGTAACTGAATATAGTCAGTCTGCTTGCTTTCTGGGTTTAGGAATAAAGCACAAGTCCTCTGCTTGACCACATCCCACCATCTCAAAGCCATTTGCTTCCTAGGAAACAAAAGAAGACTGCAGTATCATCTTTGAGATTCTCCTCTAAGCCACTGGTACCCCTCTGCACCTTTTGATCTTGCGTTGCATGCAGGCAGCAAGGACAATCATCCCATCACACTCTCAAGAGGCTTTGGATTTCAAGAGATGGTAATACACGGAGGAAAAATGCACCCAGAACAAATAAAGCACATCATTCCTTTAAAAGGTCAAGCATGGCATTAGAATGAGAACATTTTAACCTTTGATGAAACATTCTGAAATCAGCAAGTGTGCAAAGAAATGACAGCAAATTTCCTTTAGTGAAGTGAAAGTGTTAGTCACTCAGTTGTGTCTGACTCTTGGTGACCCCATGGACTGTAGCCTGCAAGGCTCCTCTGTCCATGGAATTCTCCAGGCAAGAATACTGGAGTGGGTAGCCATTCCCTTCTTCAGGGGATCTTCCTGACCCGGAGATCGAACCTGGGTCTTCTGCATCACAGGCAGATTTTTTACCATCTGAGCCAAAAAGGAAGACCTTCCTTTATTGAACTTATCCTCATCTCTTCAATCCTCTGCCTAATGACAAAGAACTTCTCTTTTGGGGAGTCAACTTGGAGGCAAAACAAAAGATATTCTGTAAGAAATACTAAATGTTAAATGGCTACTTTATTTAAATATAAATAGTCTGTTTCAAATAACCTATTTATCTCCAGGATTTGGCTTTAGCTCTGGGGGTGGAGGAAATTCTTTTGAAGTTGGAATATGTTTAGAGATAAGTTTTTCAGCTTACATAAAATACAAGTTACAGTACATCAAAATTAACATTTTGAATTGCTGAGGCCTTTTTTTAATATATTGGGTTAAATAAAAGGGATTTCACTTAAATTTTTTCGACATTCAGTAAATCTACTTCATAGAAATAAAAAATTGCACTTGGCTCTAGTCAACTTCTGTTTCCAAGAAAATGTGGTAAACATACTTTTCTTTCTCCCAGTAATTATATCAGGCAATCCTGGACATTATATATAAAACAGTCATGAGAAGATGCTAACAATTAGTAGAAACAAGCCAGATTGGCTAGGATGATTCTAACCTGAGGAACGATGTAGTGATGTGTTCCTTGGACTTTCCTTTTGCTTCACATATCCCACACTGCAAATGTTAACTGCAGCCATGAACTTAAAAGATGCTTGCTCCTTGGAAGAAAAGCTATGACCAACCTAGAGAGCATATTAAAAAGCAGAGACATCACTTTGTCAACAAAGGTCCTTATAGTCACAGCTATGGTTTTTCCAATAGTCATGTATGGATGTGAGAATGGGACCATAAAGGCGGCTCAGTGCCAAAGAATTGATATTTTTGAACTGTGGTGTTGGAGAAGACTCTTGATAGTCCCTGGCACTGCAAGAAAATCAAACCAGTCAATTCTAAAGGAAATCAGTCCTAAATATTCATTCAAAGGACATATGCTGAAGCTGAAACTCCAATACTTTGGCCACCTGATGTGAAGAACTGACTCATAAGAAAAGACACCGATGCTGGGAAAGAGTGAAGGCAGGAGAAGAAGGGGACAACAGAGGATGAGATGGTTGGATGGTGTCACTGTCTCAATGGACATGAGTTTGAGCAAGTTCCGAGAGATGGTGAAGGATAGGAAAACCTAGCATGCTGCAGTTCATGGAGTTACAAATGATCAAACATGTCTGAGCAATGGAATAACAACAACAATCTCAGACTGGTAGCTGAAGAAGTCACAATCTGGAAATGTTAACAGTACACACTACAAAAGCACCAGGGAAGTCTGCTCCATGTAGCCGAAGGAACAGTCTAGGGCAGTCAAGCCAAAGAAAACTTTAAGACAATAGCCACTTTACTCCGACCAAACACTGCAGAAGAAACCTGTGGACTCCCACCCCTACTCACCCCAGCAGAGACTAAGTAGTGAGCCTAGATCTCCACCCCCATGGAGTTGTAAAATGTGCCTCCCAAGCCCCTGAGTTGGTGTTAGGGAAAATTAAGTAGAGACAAAGGATTTTCCTTCCTTCCATAAGATGAGGCTCCCCCACCACACACAGTGTATCAGTCATACAAGGATCCTAAAATGCCACAGCCATTTGCCCTCCCTGGTTTTTCACCAAAAGCTTTTAAGGGCAGCATTTGTCTCACATTGCCTCTCTCTCCTTCATCTCTAGTCCTGCAAGCTTCCAAGCCTTTGCCCTTTGATTCCGCAGAAGCTGCTGCTACGCTTTGTCAGGTTCCAGACAACACTGATGTCAAGTATAAACAAAGAAGACCTTCTTTCTATCTGCTCCCTGTAGTTACCTGGATTTTACAAAGGTTTGTGACTATATGCACAGAAGCCTGATATTTCAAAAGAAACAATTCTGTTGGAGCTTAGGCACCATCTTGTGATGTCAGACTGACCAAGAATTTACCACCTGTCAATCGGAACCAAACCAGGGTGTCAGGGGAAGAAGATGTCATGGGGCTTCTCTCCCCTGACTTGCAGCCTTCCACTCAGAACAGCACTGGAGTGAGGGCCTAAGGGTTTCTCAAAGTTGAAATGATAAGAATAAAGGGTTATCATGGGCATGTCCATGGGATTAGAGAGCTGAGAAGTTTAAGAACCTAAAGTTAAAGGAAATCATAAATCATTTTAATGTGCACTAACAAACTTGAAGTATTTTTTCCATTCTACAGATTACTACGATCATAAAGTAGCCCTGATTTATTAGGGCATTTCTGTTCCTTAGGAAAACTCCTTAGAAAATAGAGTAACAGTGGCATACTGCTTCTTTTGCACTTTTCCTTGGCAGAGGAATTGCTGGGATCCTCATTAGTTGGTTGGTACAGGGTACAATAATTTGTCAATCTTTAATGTCACAGGGATGTTTCCTTCATTAAATCCCCATACAGTATTCATGGTAAATATGTGAAAAGACAGTTTCTTTCATGAAGCACTTATATGCATATGAATCTGTTTAGTATATAATGAAATTATTATACATAGATTTCTACTTGTTTACTATCTGATTTGTCCAGCTTGACTGTTTATTTTATCAGGGCAGAAATTACACCTAATTTTTTCATCTTTCACTTCCTAAATCTTAGCACATAGTAGGTTCAAGATGCATCTGTTGAACAAATGAAGGCATGGGTTTTTAAGTAAAAATGAAAGTCAAGATTCATGGCACACTATTAATTTCAAGAATAAATGTATAACTTTGGAATTACTGTGAAATGACTTGAAAAACTACTTGAGATCCTGACCTACCTGTTACTATAAAAGCTCATCGAATTCTTACTGGCACAAGAAATGGAATGTTCCTGCCTAGTGACCACTGTAATCTTTGAATAAGCTTTTTAAAAATGTTCTAAATGGTTTAATAATGCTTTCTATTCTTGTATGTAGTTTCAAGAAATTTATTAAGTCACCTGGATTTAGCCTAGAAACGAATGTCATTACAATGGCCAAATATATCTCAGCTGGAATATTTTACAGCAAAGCTACCAACACAAAAGACACCTAAAGAGCTAGAAGTGACAGTATGGCAGAAAACACTGGTTGACTAATTTTTTCCCCCAAATCACCTGAAACCATGGATGCAGTCTTCAAAGCTATCACACAACTTTTTAGTAAAATCATTTAAGTCTTCTTTGAAAACCTATGGTATTTCTGACAAGTTCCAAAGAAAAATTTGTTCAAACTAGATTTTTTTTTAAAGCAAAGAAATGCAACTCTACAGTCTACATATAGCAGTAGAGGAACATTAACCAGTCGAGAACTGCTCCTTTGCTAGGGAGAAATTACATTGATGATATTTTTCAAAGTTAGTTAACAGAAAATCATGTTTATGTTCTTTCACCCCACTGAGACTTATAGCTTATGTATGGATCTTCATTTGGATATTTTAAAGGTAGACCTCCACTCTTAAAATAACCATATTAGAAAATGAGTATATATCCACATTAGAAAATAATTTTGAAAAACAAGTATATATCCATATTGGAAAATCATTTTGAAAAACAATGAGGCTTCTTTTAAATGGACTACTAAGTAATTTATCAAACTCCATATCTGACCACTGCAGATACAAATTTCTGTTATTTGAAATGTTTCTCAAGTACTATAATCATCAGTTGACAATGCTTTTGAAAGTTAATAAAAATCAGCCTTGCTTTTTTTTTTGTATTGCTTTAATTGCAGTGTACAGTAAACTCTAATATAGTGCCTATAGTAATGTAAATATGAAAAACTGTGAAAAGCTTTTTCACGAGGCACTCTTCATATGCATATATATCTATTTAGTAACACGATTTGCTCCGGATGCTGGATGGCTTAAAAATGTATGACTTATAGCTCTATTGCCATATGAAAGCCCACTTTTAAAACTTCAGTTACAGGGTTTCCCAGAGGTTTCTGTCAAAATTCTAACATACTGCTTTGGGAAGATATTCAATTAGAATTCAGCAAATTATGGCCACAGGCCAAATCTGGCCCACTGCCTACTTTTGTACCTAAAGTTTTATGGTAAACATCCTCACCTATTCATTTACATCGTGCCTAGAGCTGTTTTTGTATCACAGTGACAGAGTTGAGCAGGTGCAACAGAGTCTGAAGGGCCTAAAATTGAAAAATAGTTACTATCTGTCTGGCCCCTTACTGAGAGAAAGTCGCTGACTCTGTATTAAACCGTTAGTAACAACTAATTTCAACTATGCTTATGAGATTCAATATATACTACTTTACAGAGAAGCAGGCAAGAGAACCTAAAAGGACAATATTGACATCCATGGCCGTAGGTACTAACATCCTGGAAAGGCTTACGAGCTGCAGGCTACCCCAGAGTAAAATGAGGAAGTCGAGGTAAATTCAATGGAAGTAACCAAAAAAACGGGGAGGAGGGGAATTCCCTGATAACTCAGTTGGTTAAGAATTTGCTTGCAATGCAGGAGACTCCAGTTCGATCCCTTGTTTGGGAGAAAGGATAGGCTACCCACTCCAGTATGCTTGGGCTTCCTTTGTGGCTCAGCTGGTAAAGAATCCATCTGCAATGCTGGAGACCTGGGTTCCATCCCTGGGTTGGGAGGATCCCCTGGAGAAGGGAAAGGCTATCCGCTCCAGTGTTCTGGCCTGGAAAATCCCATGGACTGTATAGTCCATGAGGTCACAAAGAGTAGGACATGACTGAGAGACTTTCACTTTCACTTTTCACACCAAAAAAAGTCAACTTTAGATATTTAATCATTTTGCCAATCAGTGCCTTGCTAAACAAAAGAGTGAAGTTAAAAAGTGGGGGAGTAGGAGGTACAGACTACTGACGTAAGATAGGCTCAAATATATATTATACAAAACAGGGAATATAGCCAATATTTTGCAATAACTGTAAATGGAAAGTAACCTTTAAAATTATATAAAAACTTTAAAAAATAAATACAGGTTCTTTATTAAGTTTCTGAGTCACTGTTAATTACTATGGTTATTTAATGATACCCTGAATACGTGCATACTTCTTCCACATCAAGAGAAACAACAATAAAACATCAAAAAGAATACACCTTTTCATTCTCTGCTGAATAAAATAAGACACAAAAAAAGGAACTTAAAGAGAAATTAAACTACTGTTGTTTTATACTTGGGCCATCACACATTTTAGTAGCTTATCCATTTTCATAGAAATTTTAAGTTCAAGAATAGTTTAAGTTTTATAGCATCTTAATAAGCAATTCCAAGCATTTTAGAGAGTTTTATCATAAAATTTAATAATACATAAAAATAGCATTTTTTGCCATCATCAACATATGAAAACACAGAAAAGCAAGTTCAGATAGGTGGTCTCATTGCAAACCCCCAAACTGAAATACAATTATCAGCTAGGATTTACATTTCCTTTTGGGAAAATGTGAACATATATTTGTAATAAAGAGATTTTTTTAAAAATCAAAGTATGTGGAAGAAAAAAAAATAATTTCCTGTTAAATTCCTGGAAAAGGGGTAGAAAAGTTCAAAATAAAAATCACAAACTAACTATGCATGAGTTTAAAGTGTTTCAGGTTATTGGCAAACATCTTTGGAATTGAGACAGACATCACAGCACAGGTATGCCACTAGGGCCACTGCAGCTGCATGTTCTGTGGCCCAGCAGGGGGATAAAATGGCCAGAGCAGAAAGTCAACAAAAAGCCACACAACAGCAGCTTCCAGCCAAGATGGATGAGCAGTATGAATCAGTTTAACCTCCTGCCCTGAAATACTAAAAACCAGTTAAATATTTGAAACAATGATTTTAAGATATTGGGCAATAGGCAGCACAGAACAGTTCTTTCTGAGAGAAGGCAAAAAAGTGAGTCCTATGACTAGTGGGTTTCCTTTACATAAAGCTGGGATCCTCAAAGATCTTTATTGTGTAACTGGGATAGCTAGGACATAGCTATCAATTTGAGCTTTAACTGATACTGCAAAACACTTTTGCAAAGAGGTTGTAGAAATTTACACTCCCAGCAGCAGTGTATGAGAGTATTTTTTATTTTTTCAGTTTTCAATATTTCATATTGAACAGTTTTAGGTATATAGCAGTTTCTTATTGAGATTTTGATCTGTATTTCCTTAAAAATCTTTTCAAAGGTTTATTAGCTTTTTGATGAAGTGTCCATACTTCTTTTGTGTGTATATATATATATATATTTTTTTTTTTTTCTCTTGGTTTGAACTTTTTGTTATTCTAATTGATTTGCAGGAAGTTCTGGGTACTATAGATTTAAGCTATTTGCTGTTTTTACTGAAAATATCTTCTTCTATTTCCTGGCTTGCCTTTTCATTATTTTACTGGTGTCTTTTGAGCAACAGAAGTTTGTAATTCTATTATCAACTAATCTGACAAGAATGTTTTGCTTAATATTTTTTAGGCTCTGTTCAAGAAATGTTTACCTTTCACATGATAAAGGATTTTAAAATAATCTCAAAAAGTAGTAGCTAGACAGAATTTAATATAGTAGATTTCAACAGCAATTAACAAGTTGATCTGATAGACTAGAAAGAAACCCTGTGCCAGATGATGAGATAAAATATGTTTTATAAGCATATATTCTTTGAGTCTCTTTCATAATATCTTCATAAAAACAGCTACTGCCAACTGATACATGCCAATATTGTTTGGATTTTCAACCACATCTCCTATGCTACACAATCATTAAATGCATGATTGGACATCCAAGTTATAACAAGTGGTAGTTTTATTAAGTATTTTGATAATGTATAACATGGATTACCACCTTTTTTCACTGCCAGGCTGCTAACATCATCTATCCACAAATCAGGATTGGTTTATAATCCTGCAGTAACAAAAAGAATCAAATCTCAGTGGGTTAACACAACAAAAATGTATTTCATGCTGGTACAACATAACAGTGCAATTAAGCATTGAGTCACGGTGATTATTAGACACTTAGCAATACAATACAAGCTTCATAACAACTAGAAAAAATTGGAAGTATTTTGTTAAATAGCACTACTGACTACTGCATATAAAAGAAACATTCTAAAAAGTTACCAATTAATAGATTATACAACATATCATAAGGAATTACACAGAACTAAATTACACAGAACTGAGCAAAAGTCAGCTAAATTTAAAAGCTGGGAAACAGTAGAAAATGAATATCCACATCCAAAAATATCTAGCTAAAAACAATCATGCAGAATCCTGCAAATAAGTCATGATCCCAAATAAGCTATAATAGAGATTGAAATATATTAAGAACTAATTTAATAATGAAAATACAATATGTTTGTGCTTTTTAAATATAGGTAAAGCTGTAGTTTCATCAAACCCTTTGATCTTAAATGATCATATGAAAAAAGAATAAACACCACAGCAGGAGCATCAGTTAGTCCCTGCACACACTTGGGTGGATGTAAAACCAGTTCAGTAGTGTGACACCAACTCTTCTTGCCACAACACAGCCTCTAACCAAGACATGCATGCTAGGGGGAAAAGTGAAACAGCACAGAAGGGCAGCCCCAAGCCCTCCCAACCCGGTCATGCCCCAATTCAAGGCAGAGACTTCCATCACAACTGGGAGAAACCCAATTCTCTCAAGATTTCTACTTCATGTCCTTGGACTCACCTCTGTCCTTGATAAGGCCATTGAGCATAAAGGAAGCCTATGGTTCTAGACACCCTCTTCTAGATCTATCCTCTCCAGCTTCAGTCCTACCTCCCACCAAGGCTAGAGCTGCCAGCACACCTCCAGGGAAGATGCAACCTGCACTTACTTCAGATCCAGCTTTCCCACCAACGCCACTGGGCTTACTCAGATTGCATAGGGACACTTCCACTCGTGTACACGACTTCAAGACCAGGATAGAAAATTGTTTCACATAATTCCACAGAGACAGAAAAAGTCAAACTGAGAAGTCAGAGGAATATATTCCATATGAAAGAATAAGGGAAAAACTTGGGGAAAAGCCCTAATGAAATAGAGATAAATAATTTAACTGATAGAAAGTAATAGTAATAAGAATGCTAACTAAACACAGGAGAAAAGATGAACCTAGTGATAATTTTAACAAAAGCTAGAATATATGAAAAAGAATACAGTAATTATAATAAAAAGTACACTAAAGTGAATTGTCAGGTCCGTTTTTCTCCCTTGGTTCCTGTGTAATCAAAGCAAAGAACTGAAACAACAGACTAGTTACAGTTCCAGCAGGCAAGATTTATTAAGCAGGCAGCATGCAACGCACTCTCAAGATATGAGGGCAGACTAAACCCTATAGGAGTGGTCTCAACTCATTTGACTTCCCTCTTTATACTTTTTGTCTCTTCCTTTTGGCCATTCCTGGGGCTTGACTGGCTATTACCCATGCAAATTGAGGCTTGTACCCATCACCAATCAGGGGAGGGAATGCAAATAGTTTGTATGCTCATGGCCAATCAGGGAAAGGGGTGTGTTTGGGTGTGTTTTCACTTCAAAGGCTCATTCTGAGCTGCGGTTTTTCACAGGCTTTCTTTCTTTGTCCCTTTTGTGGGTTTTTTCTAGTTGCCACTTCCTCCAAGTTCCACTGTAGACTCCTTTTTCTACTCTATCTAGTGAAATGAATATTAGCTGATATAGAAGAATGCATGAATGATCTGGAATATAAAATCCCTGAAATCAAATCACTCAATCAGAATATCAAAAAGAAGCAAGCTATTAAAAATAAAAATAGTTTAAGGGACCTTGAGACAACATCAAGTATACTAACATTTGCATTATAAGTGTCCCAGAAAGAGAAGAAACATAAAAAGGCTTAGAAAATATATCTGATGAAATCATGGCTGGAAGCTTACCCCTACCTGAAGAAGGAAACAGATGTCCAGATACATGAAGCACAGCGAGTCCAAAACAAGATTAACCCAGAGACAAAACCAAGACATATCATAATTAAATGGCAAGCATCAAAGCACAGAGAATTCTAAAGGCAACAAGAGAAAAACAGAGAGACATACAAGGGAACCACTAAATGACTGACTGCTGATTTTTCTGCAGAAACTTTGCAGTCTGGCAGAGTGACATGATATGTTTAAAGTCCTGAAAAGGAAAAACCTACAATTTGAATATTCTATCCAGCAAGGTTATCTTTCAGACTTGGAGAAATAAAGAGCTCCTAAGACAAACAAAACGTGAAAGAGTTCATCAATATTAATTCTAAGCTAGCCTTATAAGTGTTGAAGACTCTCCTTAAGTGAAAAAGAAAAGGCTACAACAAGAAAAAAACAAGTAGGAAGAAAAAAATTCCACTAGACACTATGCTTTGTTAAAATGATGTAAAAACATTGGAAAATACTTAAAATACAATCTTATTAAACTAAAAAAAAAGAAAACAAAATTATATTGTAATTATATGAAACTAAATCCATGCAGAAAAAAAAAATGAAACAACTGTGGTTTAATCAGGAAACAATACATAGAAATAATTTGAACACTAACACTCAAGGGAAACCATTCAATATCACAGTAATCCAGGTCTATGCCCCAATCAGTAATGCCAAAGAAGCAGAAGTTGTACAGTTCTATGAAGACCTACAGTCAGACCATCTAGAACTAACACCAAAGAAAGATGTCCTTTTCATTATAGAGGACTGGAAGGCAAAAGTAGGAAGTCAAGAGATACCTGGAGTAACAGGCAAATTTGCCTTGGAGTAGAGAACGAAGCAGGTCAAAGGTTAATAGAGTTTCACCAAGAGAATGCACTGCTCAAAGCAAACAGCCTCTTCCAACAACACAAGAGAAGACTCTACACCTGGACATCAACAGATAGTCAATACCAAAATCAGATTGATTATATTCTTTGCAGCCAAAGATGGAGAACCTTTACACAGTCAGCAAAAACAAGACCGGGAGCTGACTGTGGCTCAGATCATGAACTCCTTATTGCCAAATTCAGACTGAAATTGAGGAAAGTAGGGAAAACTGCTAGATCATTCAGGTATGACCTAAATCAAATCCCTTACAATTATACAGTGGAAGTGATGAATAGATTCAAGAGATTAGATCTGATAGACAGAGTGCCTGAACAACTATGGACGGAGGTTCATAACATTCTACAGGAGACACAGACCAAGACCATCCCCAAGAAAAAGAAATGCAAAAAGGCAAAATCATTGTCTGAGGAGGACTTACAAATACCTGAGGAAAGAGGAGAAGCAAAAGGCAAAGCAGAAATGGAAAGGTATTCCCATTTGAATGCAGAGTTCCAAAGAATAGCAAGGAGAGATAAGAAAGCCTTCCTCAGTGATCAATGCAAAGAAATAGAGGAAAACAATACAATGGGAAAGACTACAGATCTCTTCAAGATAATCAGAGATACCAAGAGAACTTTTCATGAAAAGATGGGCACAATAAAGGACAAAATGGTATGGACCTAACTGAAGCAGAAGATATTAAGAAGAGGTGGCAAGAATACACATAAGAACTATACAGAAAAGATCTTCATGACTCATATAATCACGATGATGTGATCACTCACCTAGATATCCTGGAATGTGAAGTCAAGTGGGCTTTAGGAAGCATCACTATGAACAAAGCTAGTGGAAGTGATGGAATTTCTGTTGAATTATTTCAAATCCTAAAAGATGATGCTGTGAAAGTGCTGCACTCAGTATGCCAGCAGATTTGGAAAACTCAGCAGTGGCCACAGGACTGGACAAGGTCAGGTTTCATTCCAATCCCAAAGAAAGGCAATGCCAAAGAATGCTCAAACTACCACACAATTGCACTCATCTCACATGCTAGCAAAATAATGCTCCAAATTCTTGAAGCCAGGCTTCTACAGTACCTGAACCCTGAACTTCCAGAGGTTCAAGCTGGATTTCAAGAAGGCAGAGAAACCAGAGATCAAATTGCCAACATCTGTTGGATCATTGAAAAAGCAAGAGAGTTCCAGAGAAATATCTAGTTATGCTTTATTGACTATGCCAAAGCCTTTGACTGTGTGGATCACAATAAACTGTGGAAAATTTTGAAAGAGATGGGAATACCAGACCACCTGACCTGCCTCCTGAGAAATCTGTATGCAGGTCAAGAGGCAACAGTTAGACCTGGACATGGATGAACAGACTCGTTCCAAATTGGGGAAGGAGTACTTCAAGGTTGTATACTGTCACCCTGCTCATTTAACTTATTTGCACTGTTTATCATGAGAAATGCTGGACTGGATGAAGCACAAGCTGGAATCAATACTTCCGGGATAAATATCAATAACCTCAGATATGCAGATGACACCACACTTATGTCAAAAAGCAAAGAACTAAAGATCATCTTGATGAAAGTGAAAGAGGACAGTGAAGAAGCTGGCTTAAAACTCAACATTCAGAAAACTAGGTCATGGCATCTGGTCCAATCTCCTCACAGCAAATAGCTGGGGAAACAGTGGAAATAGTGAGAGACCTTATTTTTGGGGGCTCCAAAATCACTGCAGATGGTGACTGCAGCCACGAAATTAAGACACTTGTTCCTTGGAAGAAAAGCTATGACCAACCTAGATAGCATATTAAAAAGCAGAGACATTACTTTGCCAACAAAGGTCTGTCTATTCAAAACTCTGGTTTTTCCAGTAGTCATGTATGGATGTGAGAGTTGGACTATAAAGAAAGCTGAGCCAGAGAATTGATGCTTTTGAACTGTGGTGTTGGAGAAGACTCTTGAGAGCCCTTTGGACAGCAAGGAGATCCAACTAGTCCATCCTAAAGGAAATCAGTCCTGAATATTTATTGGAAGGACTGATGCTGAAGCTGAAACTCCAGTACTTTGGCCACCTGATATGAAGAATTGACTCATTTGAAAAAACCCTGATGCTGGGAAAGATCGAGGGCAGGAGGAGAAGGGGACGAGACAGATGAGGTGATTGGATGGATCACCAATTCAATGGATATGAATTTGAGTAAACTCTGGGAGTTGGTGATGGACAGGGAGGCCTGGTGTGCTGCAGTCCATGGGGTCACAAAGAGTTGGACACAATTGAGCCATGAAACTGAACTGAACTCAAGGGAGAGGGGAAATTAAAATGTAGATACATATTAAAACATCAATACTACAATATAATAATATGGTGTTGCTTCTGAGAAGTGAAGATCAAATTTTGGACTTTGTTACATTTCTTCTCTGAGTTTTAATTCTAGCAGGAGAGCAACAAGGCTCTCAAAGCTGTTTTTTGGTGAGGGAGACTCTGACAAAACTCTGAAATATATACACGACCATGTGTAAAAGAGCTAGATAGTGGGAAATTGCTGTAAAACATGGAAGCTCAGCCCAGGGCTCTGTGCTTATATGGAAGTGTAGGGTAGTGGGGGATCGGTGGGTGGGAGACTCAGAGAGAGAGGGGATATTATGGCTGATTCACATTTTTGCACAGCAGAAATGAGCACAATACTGTAAAGCAACTATTCTCCAATTAAAGTTTTTTAAAAAGCAAGATGCTATTTTACAGTTGCATAAATACAATTATTGCTTGAAAATATTCTGAAGCTACAAGTAAAGGAAAATGAGTAGAATTTATCAGTTGCAGGACAGTGATTGCCTAATGGTGACAAATGGAAATGTGGAAAACTTTGGGCTGCAAAGCTGATCTGCTGCTCAGGGCCTAGAGCAGAGCCAAGTCAGGTGACAGACTCCACCATACAACTTGCTACAATACTCTCCAGCACAGCTTGCTTTATACATAATATGTAGAGTTTGCCTTTCTTCTTCCCCCCTAAACACAAGCGCCAAATACTATAGTCTCTACCTTCACAGAGGAAGAACAGGTTCTTTGGCTTTCTGCCCACACTTCAGTTAAATACCAAAAGTTGTCAGAACACTCTAGTACAATGGTTTCTACTGCTTATTCAGAGTCCCTGAAATGGAAACAAATCTTTTCTCTTAAAAAAGAAATTAAGATAAAAATTGAGTTTAAAGTGGATTTAAAATTGAGGCACCTTTGGAGATGTTTTTGTTATTTCAACTCTGTGAAATACAAAAGTTGAAGAAACATCAATAAAATTTAAAGGAACTATGAAATTGATTTGACTTCATTCAATCCTAAGTGGCAGCTTTAAGTAAGCCTTCCTCTTTCTTATAAATTATCGTGAGCAGAGCTCTTTATGAAATAACTTGCCATTTGCTGAAATCCTGCCTTGATGTTTTACTCTGTTAGTGAATATCTTCCATTAAGGTTGAGCCAATTACAGAGCACAGATGTTGTTTAAAATGTTTTGCTTCTTGCTGCCACAAAGTCCAAATGTCTGAGAGAACTTTGTTTGGGTTGACTGAGTTTTTGTCTTGTGATGCTCGAATTCTTGGAGAGGACTTTTGAAGCCCCTGATGCTCATCCTTACATCCCTCTTCAGGCTACAGCTGAGCGAGTAATAAATTAACTTCAAGGATTTTTCGCATGGTGTAGTATTTCTCTATCTAGTGGCACAGTGCATAGTAACAAAGGAATTTCCCAGCACAAATTGTTGGTTTTGCTTCAATTTGCAAAATTAATTTAAGATAAACAGTAACTAAAGTCAATCTCTCAACTTACTACAGAGCTAATAATTTAATTTTTATTAATAGATTTTCATGCAGTTTACATTTAATTGCATAGGATTCTGTTGCTTTTGACATCTCTTTGACTAGAGTCTTTCTGACCAGAATTTATTTTACAGTATTCTGATCATATTTTTTTTTGAATAGAGTATTCTGATCATATTTTTACATGTTGATTTCATGTGTTCTAGTGTATATCAGATTTCTATTTCCTATCTGGATACTAACTTCAACATTTTGGAATGATCAACCAGTTATAAATCCTATCTGAGAGTAGACAAAGAAAATAAAGAAAAGCATCAATACATTTTATACTCTTGATTAGAGATGAACATTTCTACTGAGACATAACCCCAAGTAGATTAACATTCCATTCCCATAAATGTGAACTAGAGCAGCGAGAGTAGGGACACAAACTCCAGCACCTAGGGATTTCCCATAATTGGGCTATTTTGTGTACATCGGTCTCATTTGTGTACAAACTCAGTGTTCCTGTCAGCAACGGATAGTTAGATTGTTATTCAATTCAGCTTCATATGTGAGGATAAAGTAATATGCCTGACAATTTCTAAAGGTAACTTAGTAAAGTGAAGTCACTCAGTCATGTCTGACTCTTTGCAAACACATGGACTGTAGCCCACCAGGCTCCTCTGTCCTTGGGATTTTCCAGGCAAGAGTGCTAGAGTGGGTTGTCATTTCCTTCTCCAGGGGATCTTCCCAACCCAAGGATCAAACCCAGGTCTCCTGCATTGCAGGCAGACGCTTCACCGTCTGAGCCACCAGAGAAGCCCAACTTAGTGAAGCCCTTGACAAATATGATTTAAAAGCCTGTCTATGAATAAGATGTGATTTCAGGCCACTCTCCCTTCCTCTTGCTAATGGGAGTCCAGTGACAGCAGAGATTGTCCAGAAGAGCAAGAATAATCCTATGTCACATAGACTCAACTTGAGGACACTGTATTTTCAAAGCAGATTTACTTTTCTGGTTCAGTTTAGTTGAGGTGAACAGTCAAATGTGTTGGTTTCCCCTTGGAGATTGAAACCTGAACTTTTTTGGATGCCAGGATAAATGAACCTTTTATCGCTGTTTCTGTGGATCACTGTCCACAGCACTGATGTATTTGTTCTCAAATGAGAGCTAACTGTACAGTAGGGCTGTCCTAAATATATTAAACAATAACAATTTTTTATTAATCCCATTATTCTTAATATACTGAAAGCACTTTCAAAATGATTTCAGTTGACTCAATAAATTGGTGAAACCTTAAACTTTACCATTAAAAAAAAATTAGAGAAATTTTTATTATTCATTAATGACCATAAAAAATCAACTTTCTATATAAAATGACACACTTTTCCCCAAGGAGTCATCCGAAGGAGGATTCTACTAATGATTATCAAAATGCATAGTGCTTTTAACATTTCATGTACTCTGAGATTATTTTAATTTCCACTCTGTTCACCAGCATTTAATTGTTTTGTTATATAAATGGAGGAATATCCTCATCAGGTACTCATCAGTCAAATCCCTAAGAATGACATGATTTACTAGCTATTATCTTAGTCTCCAAAAGGAAGAAGCACTGTTGCCTGGTACAGTAATTATGCCTCCCTTACTTCTCACAGCTAAGTTCTGCTCTCTAGGCTATGCCATTCTGGATTCCTATCCTTACCATCGAAGGTCAGCACTCTAGTTACATAGCAGCACTTCTTACTGCCTCTGGACTGCAGTCACTAGCCATCACTTCTTTTTACAAAGTTCAGATGTTTCACTTATGAAGGCAATCTTTACCATATCAATAATAATTTTAAAATGTCTTCTGGGCTTATTTCATAAAAATAGAAAGATTGTTTTTTCCTAGGCATTACAGAATCAATTCATTCTAACTTTACCAACTCCTAAGGCTTCTGAGTCCTTCTTCAATACTCTGTCAAATAAATATACAACATCTCAATCTCATTTTCTGTTGACTGTTGTCATGCTCAGGCTTTAAGGAGCCATTCCATAAAATTATTAGGTAAATTTACAGGTATTTTTGCCAATATTTCATATCCTGAGTCATGGCTAAATACCCTCCTGAATAAATTTTCTTCTGCTTAGCTTTATCTCTTGCATCTGCTGCTCTTTATGATCCATGACCACACATATGTGCTCAGTGGCTGGTGGCTCATATTTTGAGGTGTCCTGCTTTACATTTATAGGATTGCTTTCCAGTCCATTTAGAATGTGCTGAAAGCTGATTCTGGTTATTGGGCTGGAGGCAATAGGTGGTGATGGATTTCAGGAGAAGAGTATTTTACTGGACGTGTGCTTAGGTGAGGTCTTTGCAGGATCTCCATGCAAAGGGGAAGCTATGGTAAATGGCAAGAGACTGTCTGTACTAGGCAGGAGGGGTAAGAAGAATTTGAAGAGTCTCAGGTTTACCCACTTGCATTTTCCCAATCTAATCAATTTTTCTATCATGATGCTAGCACCAACAACAAAAACCTTTAGTGGCTGCTAATTTAATATCCATGGAGGTTTGATAATGTTATGATCGTACACCTAGACCTGAATTTCATCATAATCTGTGAGTCTACATCATACTGGGATTTTTTTTTTTCATTTGGGATCTTTTTTAAATTGTAGAGAATCTCTTGGGTTTAGAACATTTCTATGTGTAGCACTAGTATTAAAAATCTCATCAAAGTTTGGAGGAAGTCTCCAGTGAAACTATCTAGGGTCTAGAGATTTTTTCTAGGGGAATAAATGATAGCTATATGAATTAAATTTACTCAATCATATTAAGTAAGTTATAGTAATTTGTGTATTTCAATGAAAGGCTTATTCAATCTAAGTTGTCAAATTTACATGTATAGAACTTTTCATATCTTTTTAAAAATTATTTATTTTTGGCTGTGCGTGGTCTTCAGTGTTGCTTGCAGGCTTTCTCTAGTTGTGATGAGCAGGAGCTACTCTTCATTGTGGTGCGTGAGCTTCTCATTGTGTTGGTATCTTTGTCAAGGAGCTTAGGTTCTAGGTGCACAGGCTTCAGTAGTTGTGGCACTGGGGCTCAATAGCTGTGGCTCACAGGTTCTAGAGCACATGGCCCTCAGTAGTTGTGGCACTTGGGACCAACAGCTGTGGCTCACAGGTTCTAGAGCACATGGCCCTAAGTAGTTGTGGCATACGGGCTTAGCTGCTCTGGAGCATGTGGACTTTTCTCAGATCAAGGATGGAACCCAGATTCCCTGCATTGGCAGGTGGATTCTTAACCACTGAACCACCAGGGAAGTCTTCATCTTTTTGATGTCTTGCAGTTCTGTAGTGATAGCCTCTGTTTCAGTCATAATACTGGTACACTGTGTTTCTCCTTCTCTTTTTTGTTCAGTATTGCTAGACATTTGTCACTTTTATTGATTGAAAAAAACAGATCTTTGCTGTATTGGTTTTCTCTACTGTTTTTTATTTTTAAATTAATTGACTTTTGTTCTTATCTTGGTCATTTTTACCTTTCTGCTTGGCTTACTTTTATTTTGCTCTTCTTCTCTATGTCCATGATGTAGGATTTTATAGATTATTTCCTGGTTTACAATTTGTATATTTGGGACAATAAGTTTCCTTCTTGTCATTGATTGTGATGCAGCCCATAAATTTTGATATGTTGCATTTTCCTTTTTATGATGTATCTTTAATATTTTGTCTGGGACTTACCTTTTAACTGGAGATTATTTAGTAGTGTTTTGTTAACTAAAAATGCTCATTAAATTAAATGTATTAAGCTACAGATCCTGTGCTCTAGTACAGATATGACAATGGGACACTGAGAAATTTCACATAATATGATGATACTAGCCGGAATTAATCTGTTGCTAGATTATAATCCCATTAAAGAGTGATTTCATAAACCACAGGTAAAGAAATAATTTTCCAGTGGCTAGATCCATGAGCTGGATGCTTGAACATCCACTTCATACTGAAGGAAAATAATAGATAAAGATAATGCACTAACTTCTGGATAAAAATTAATACCTTGGCTAGTTGGCCAGAAGTATGAAAAAAATTAATGAAGTATTAAATAAGAGGAAAGTATTAAAGAAGGGGAAAGTATGTGGATAAACCTACATAAATATGCAGAAAGACTTCAGATCTTTGTATCCTGAGTAAATGACTACCAGAAAGTAGCCACCATAGAGTAAACTCTCAATAATCAGATGGACAGAAACTCCGGAAGCTACTCCCTGACACTTTAGTGTGAATGGATCTGTGAAGAGACTGATCACAGTGGCATAGTTGGAATCTATGCATGAATCTAGCAACATGAGCTCCCCTACCTACTGTGATGTAGCCACCGCCACTGATGAATACCCAAACCTCTAGCAGCAGAGATTGATGTTGAACCCTTGATTTGGTGCAATTCCTCCATAAAGCCATACCACTGGGGTGGCAGGCTGATTACACGGGACCATTTCCACCATGGTGGAGAGAGCACTATTTCTTTATTACACCAGATACATACTCCATATAAACCTTTGTCTTTTCTATTTTCAGTGCCAGCACCCACACCTAAACCTAAGATTATACAAAATGTCAGATTTTTTTAGTCTTAATATTCTATAATACTGGTTCAGGTTAAGGAATATTAAATAAGAAAGATGTTATATTAACAGATATATGACCATAAGATCTACTGGAGAAGCAACCAGATAGATAGATGCTTTGAGCTGCTTTTTGAAGGTACAATTGTATCAGCTTAACTTGAAAATAAGATCTTGGATATTATCTTCTAGGATGTGGTATATGATCTAAATCAATGACCTATATATGGATCTGTGTCTTGGACAACTAGAATAGACGAGTCTAAAACCTATGGAAAAAAAATAAATAAAATAAATAAAAATAAAACCTATGGGTACAAGAGGAATGACTGACCTCTCTATCATAGTTAATAACCTTATTCATGGATTTTAAACTTTTTATTCCCAAATCTTCCATTTCACCTTGGATAAAGGCCTTGATTCTCTGTAAGGCACAGGGGAAGTACTTCCACCAGATAATACAATGAAGGTTTTACTCTGCTGATAGCTGAAACTATCACTTGATTACTTTTGGCTTCTCATATGGAGATACTAGTAGACAAAAATGGAGTTACTTTACTAGAAATGGAAACTGACTTTGATTACCAGAGAGACCTATAGTTAAAACTATTCACTGGAGGAAGGAAAAGTAGAACAGGAACCCAGGTGATTCAATAGGACATCATTTGGTATTTCCATGACCACTATGATATTTGCCCAACTGAGAAACTAGATACTCAGTTTGAATTTAATATCTAGGTCATTTCAGCAAACAAGCAAACAAGATGAGAGAAAGGAATGTCCAAGGAAGAGAGAAATCTTGAATGGGTGGTGGAAGAGGGAGATGATAATCAGTCTTGGTTCTGGGGCTCCCTGCAGCTTTGTAGACTATAGTTTCATCTTGCTAAAGTTTGCTATTATCTTTAGAGATATAACCTGTGCAGTCCCTGTTAGAAAAGGTACAAAGATATCCTATTCTGTCACATGAGAGCCAGATATCATTATTATCTGCAAGATGATCTGAAAGCCACAAGAGATGGTCTATACCAGAATCAGTTTGTCTGCCTCTTCAGAAATTGGCTTTTTGTTTATTGGAGGATCCTGAGTGCTATTGCATTTATTTCCTCTCCAGATACTATTTAACATTGGCAGCCTGCATAGGGTAAAGCCTGAAATTTGGCATAGAACCTGTTTCTATCATCAAAGAATGTGAAAGAACAACTCAGATACTAAAGTATCATGAACTTCACCCTCATGGTCTTCGTTCCCTTCTACCCCTTTATAACTCTTTGGAAGTGCTCATACTGTGATACAATTGAGCTCATTTCACATGCTAGCAAGATTATGCTCAAAATCCTTCAAGCTAGGCTTCAGCAATTTATGAAACAAGAACTTTCAGATGTACAAGCTGGGTTTAGAAAAGGCATAGGAACAAGAGATCAAATGGCCAACATATACTGAATCATGGAGAAAGCAAGTGAGTTCCAGAAAAAAAAATTATCTGCTTCTGCTTTATTGACTACGTGGAAGCCTTTTACTGTGTGGATCACAACAAACTGTGCAAAATTCTTAAAGAGATGGGAGTACCATACCACCTTACCTGTCTCCTGAGAAGCCTTTAGGCAGGTCAATAAGCAACAGTTAGAACCGCACATGGAACAGCTGACTAGTTCAAAATTGGGAAAGGAGTATGACAAGGCTGTATATTGTCACCTTGTTTATTTAACTTCTATGCAGAGTACATCATGTGAAATGCTGGGCTGGATCTGAGGAGGAACTAAAGAGCTTTTGATGAGGGTGAAAGAGGAGAGTGAAAAAGCTGGCTTAAAACTCAACATTCAAAAAACTAATATCATGGCATCTTAGTTCCCATCACTTCATGGCAAATAGAAAGGAAAAAACTGGAAGCAGTGACAGATTTTATTTTCGTGGGCTCTAAAATCCCTGATTGGTGACTGCAGCCATGAAAAAAAGATGCTTGCTCCTTGGAAGAAAAGCTGTGACAAACCTAGACAGCATATTAAAAAGCAATGACATAATTTTGCTAAGCAAAGTCCGTATAGTCAAAATCATAGCTTTTCTAGTAGTTATGTACAGATTTGAAAGCTGGACCATAAAGAAGGTTGAGCACCGAAGAATTGATGCTTTTGAACTGTGGTGTTGGAGAAGACTCCTGAGAGCCCCTTGGACTGCAAGGAGATCAACCCAGACAGTCCTAGAGGAAATCAACCCTGAATATTCATTGGATGGACTTATGCTGAAGCTCCAATACCTTAGGCAAAGAGCTGACTCTTTGTAAAAGACCCTGATGCTGGCAATGATTAAAGGCAAAAGGAGAAGGGGGCCAGCAGAGAATGAGATGGTTAGGCAGCATTACTGACTCAGTGGACATGAATCTGAGCACTCTCCAAGAGATAGTGGAAGACAGAGGATCCGGTGTGCTACAGTCCATGGAGTTCAGACATAGGGTTCAGTCCAAGAGTCAGAGATGACTTAGCAACAGAACAACAATAATATTTATATGTAAGTATACATTTCCTTCAATAAATTAATTGTCAAAGGTATCAGTGTAAAGCATGAAGCCATTATATATTCTGGGAGACCTAAGAAACTGATAGTTGAATTTTAGGGTCCTAAAATACGAGCTAAATGGATGTGGTGAGAGCTAATGCTTAATAATTAAAAATAAGGCAGGATGCCCAGTATCTATGGAAACGACATACCAACTAGAAAACCAGGCCCCCCTGGATGGAAGAGCCCCAGGGCTCATACCTAGACTCTCCATCACCTAAAAGAATACCCTAATTATCTGTGTAACCAAATAAATCATAAAAATCATAAAAAAATAAGGCAGGTTGTCAGATAGCACAGAATTATTTGTACCATTTAAGAATTTTAACTTGGCTATTGGAAAATAGAAATGTTGAGAGATAATACATAATGTTTTAAGTAAGTAAATGTTAGCTTTTATATTTTAGATATATGATAGAACATTTTATATACCCTGAAAAGAAGGATCCATACCTTCTACTGAGAATGACTGTGGGATTTTAAGCAATAGGCAATAATATAAATTTCATTTTAGAAAAACCATGGTAACAACAATATGAAGAATGGACATAGATTTGGGAAGAGGTGGCAAGACTGGAAATAAGAAATCATTTGAAAATACTATGATCAAACAAAGAGATGGCATGAGCTTGAATCAAGGCTTTAGAATACAGAGCTGAAGAAAGGAACTAATAGAGAATGTTAGGCAGATAATATGGATAAATGTGTAGGACTACTTGGATACAAAGGAAAATTCTGATATGATCATTATCATCATTAAACATTATAGAGAACTTCCTTTGTGTTAGCTATTGCACTAAATACTTCACATGAATTAAAATATTGTTGGTTAATATTGGTTTAGTGACCAGATGTCAGTTCCATTCATAATAATTCAATATATCTGGGAAAAATTAAATTAAAGTTAAATCCCACTTATCTCATCTAGTAGCAAAAAGTTAGACAACTTCTCTGAATCTCAGTTTTTATCAACTGGCCTATCTAGCAAAATCACTATGATGTTCATTAAGTTCAGTTCAGTTGCTTAGTCATGTCCGACTCTTTGCAACCCCATGGACTGCAGCGCACCAGGCCTCCCTGTCCATCACCAACTCCTGGAGTTTACTCAAACTCATGTCCATTGAATTGGTGACCCATCCAACCATCTCATTTCTGTCATTCCCTTCTCCTTCTGCCTTAAATCTTTCCCAGTGTTAGGGTCTTTTCAAATGAGTCAGTTCTTCACATCAGGTGGCCAAAGTGCTGGAGTTTCAGCTTCAGCATCAGTCCTTCCAATGAATATTCAGGACTGATTTCCTTTGGGAGGGACTGGTTGGATCTCCTTGAAGTCCAAGGGACTCTCTAGAGTCTTCTCCAATACCACAGTTCAAAGGCATCAATTCTTCTGTGCTAAGCTTTCTTTATAGTCCAACTCTTACATCCATACATGACTGCTGGAAAAACCATAGCTTTGACTAGACAGACCTTTGTTGACAAAGTAATGTCTCTGTTTTTTTAGTATGCTGTCTAGGGGATGTTTAGTGTAGATAAAAACAGAATGCACCAAGACACATACTAGGTACCCAAAAAATATTACTGCCTTCACTCCCTTCCTTCTACCCTCTAACCAGAAAATTAAAAATACATTTTTTTGGCAAAAGTCTTTAATCATAATATTAAAATGCTAGGTTTTGTTTAACATTACACCATGGTTTTCAAACTTGGGTTCATCATGGCAATTCTAGCCATTACTACTGAAATAGTTTCAACTTGCTTTTGGCTAAATTTCTATGGGAACAATATGGTAAAAAATAGTGTGCATTTTATCTGAAACAGTAGCAAAGCTGTTGCTGCTGCTGTTTGACTGCTAAGTTGTGTAGAACTCTTTGCAGCCACATGGACTGTAGCCCCCCAGGCTCCTTGGCCCATGGAATTCTCCAGGCAAGAATACTGGAGTGGGTTGCCATTTCCTTCTCCAGGGGATCTTCCCGGCCCAGGAATTGAACTCACATTTCCTGAGTTGACAGGTGGATTCTTTACCACTGAGCTACCTGGAAAGCCCTATAGCAAAGCTACTGTAAAATTATATCCTAAGAGTCACAGGACACATTTATTGCTGATTATCTTACAGATTTTGTTCCCTTTTTTGTAAATCGAAGCAGAGCTTTGGAATAGTCTAAACCACTATGTATCTAGCTCTATGTCTTATTGTAATTGTGATTTGTGTTTATCTTTTTTTCTTTCTTCTCTTCCTTTACCTTTCCCTTTCTTTCTCTTTTCCTTCTCTCTTTCCTTCTTCTTTTTTTTTTTTTTTTTTTGATTGAACATCTCATTAGCTGGCTCAGTCACTGTTGTATGCACTAAACTTTTTATTTAAATTTACCAACAGTCTGGCTGTTATGAAAATATGAGATACTATAAAGCATCCTCACTGGGTGGGTAGCACTGCTTAATTGTGCAGAGCATGGATTCAATCTCCTTGAAAGCACTTCTGCCCTGTCTGTGATATTTGCTATTATTGCCAAGTAAATTATGTCTATGTCTCTAGCACATGAAAATGTGCAGAATACAGTACATCTGTTTGGTGTTTTATTGCTGAAATGCTCATGATGACCTTGGCTGAGGAAAAACTGATAGTTTTTACAAATAATATTCTTCCTCTGTCTATGAGTCTCTGGAGGGAAGAGAAAACTTCCTGTGGAATCCCTGGGAATTATCAACTCACTTCTGAGATCTTAGCAGTCCCCTCACTGGTTTCAAAGATGCCATCGTCTCTTCAGAGATGACCAGATTCTATGAATATAGCAACCTTTCTCTGAGATTGTAATATCAATTTTGGAACCTGACCACATTTGTAGTGTTCTGACCTCAAAGCGACCAATTAGTGTGGGGGTCCCCAACCTCCGTACTACAGACTGTTATGTCTGTCCTGTCAGGTCAGTGGCAGCATTAGATTAGAAATGAAGTGTACAGTAAGTGTAATGCACTTACATCATCCTGAAACTCTCTCTTAGACCCTTGCTCAGTGGAAACATTGTCTTCCACAAAATTGGTCCCTGGTGCCACAAAGGTTGGGGATGTTGAATTAGCATGCTTATCATCACTGACTAAATCACACACAAAACATTGTTCTGAAAACAACCAAATCCTGGAAATTTACTGACACTAGACTAAGTTAGCCACTCCATGCTCCCTGAGGCAGACATTCTAGAGATAATGAGGAAATTTCCAGAGTAAAGTCCATATCATAAATTGTCAGATATTAGAAAGGAAAGTAAAAACTTGAACTGAAATTATTCCTAGAGACTTCGGACCAGCAATATTTTGCTTGATACTAACTTGAAAATTTCAAGTGTGAAATATCACATCTATGCTGAAAAATACAGGGAGCCTACCTATTTGATTAATGTATTTATGCAAAGATTATAGATTTAGAAGTTATAATACTGATAAATAAATATCACTCCTGAGAAACCTAACCTCATCATTGAATCTATTTTGAGCATGGAATTAGTTTCATCTTACTTTGTTCTCAAATGAAAGTAGTTACTCAGATTTTTATATCAAATGATCGGTCTACTTAAGGAAAACCGCATATATACTCTACATATTTAACAAGGTATGCGTGGTTGCTCAGTCATATTCAACTCTTTGGGGCCCCATGGACTATACACACCAGGCTCCTCTGCCCTTGGAATTTTCCAGGCAAGAATACTGGAGTGGGGTGCCATTACCTACTCCAGGGGATCTTCCCAACCCAGCGATTAAAACCCCGTCTCTGGCATCTCCTGCTTTGGCAGGTTGATTCATTACCACTAACGTCACCTGGGAAGCATATATACATGTGTGCTCTCTCTATATATATATATACGCACACACACACACATGAATACACTCTAGCTTTTATTATTATTATTGAATTATACTTAAATATTTCATCAAAACACTTTTAACCAAGAGGTTCTGACTCATTTAGAACACTTTTGCTGAAGGACTATTAATCTGTCTCTGGATTTTTAATGGTAGAGTGAAAGAGAAGAAAAAGATCTTTCTGTTTGTATTAGTATTAAATAATTGCCTTGTCTAGGTACAACTTAAATAACTAATTGCAGATGGTGTTGAATGCAGACTGTTCTTATCTTATTCAATGAGAATTTAGCCACAATAATAAGTATATTATGTTCCTTCTAAAAGAAACTTTATGTTTTTGGAAGTGACATGTCATGGAGCAACATCTTGAATTCTGTCTTGTGGTTTTTTGGTTTTTTTTTTTGGTCTATAGTGATAATCGTACTACAGTGTACCAGCATGAAATATCAGAGCCAATACCCACAAGGTACATTTAAGACATATATTGAGTGAGAACTATTAAAATAAACAGTACGGTCAACCTGCTTTTCCTTAATTGAACTGTGGGCAAAAACAATTCTGGGGGTAGGAAGCAGAATCGCTGCATGTTTATTAATACTATCTTATAAAACTTTTACTTTTTTTAACTGTTTAAGCTAGGATAAGAATAACTGCTAACAAATCTACCCAACAAATAAATTATTTTCTTGGTTTTGTAGAAGAGTTCCTCATTTGGTTAAGAAATCAATTACATTTTCTATAATGTGTGCCTGAATATAATAGACTTTTCATATTATAGTTCTATAATAAGTGAATTTTAATTGTATTTCACTCAGGTTTATAAAAGTGTAATTAAAACATACACTATAGCACACAGAGTCTTCTTTTCAATGTGAAAGAAACTGAATCAACAGCAGAATTTTTTATTTGCCTGTGTCTTTGATGTTTCATAATATTATCACATCTCCAAAAAGGATATAAAGACACCTAAGGGTAGCTGACTATCAAAATAGATATCAGTTCAGTTCAGTCACTCAGTCATGTCTGACTCTTTGTGACCCCATGGACTGCAGCACGCCAGGGCTCCCTGTCCATCACCAGCTCCCAGAGTTTACTCAAACTCATGTCCATTGAGTCAGTGATGCCATCCAACCATCTCATCCTCTGTCATCCCCTTCTTCTCCTGCCCTCAATCTTTCCAAGCATCAGGGTCTTTTCAAATGAGTCAGCTCTACACATCAGGTGGCCAAAGTATTGGAGTTTTAGCTTCAACATCAGTCCATCCAATGAATATTCAGGACTGATTTCCTTTAGGATGGACTGGTTGGAGCTCCTTGCAGTCCAAGGGACTCTCAAGAGTCTTCTCCAACACCACAGTTCAAAAGCATTAATTCTTCTGTGTTCAGCTTTCTTTATAGTCCAACTCTCAAATCCATACATGACTACTGGAAAAACCATAGCTTTGACTAGATGGACCTTTGTTGGCAAAGTAATGTCTCTGCTTTTTAATATGCTGTATAGGTTGGTCATAAATTCAGTAAGAGCTTCTACATTACATATGCTAACTTGGTTAGTGGTATTGATGTATGACTTTCTATTAAAGATATATTATTTCTTTTAAGTGTATATTATTTTCCTTTCAAGCTATATCATTATATCACCAATATTCTTATTTTAACCAGTACATTGGAACCCCATATATCTTTGAAAGAGCCCCAAATACAATTTTTCAGCAGCCCAGAAAAAGACCTTTTTTTTAATTTAAGAGAGGTTATGATACAAAATCAATTTCAGAACCGAGCTGCAAAAACTTATTGGACCACAAGAGCAAGTTTCAATCAAGAATATATAGAGGGGCCAGGAAAAGCATACTATAGCTTTTTAGGTAGTGTTGGCAAGTGGCATATGACACAGCTTTAAAAAAATCCTTCCTATATGCTACCTTAATGGTGCACAGACTAGCACACCGTAGCTTACAGAAAAAGAGAAATTTAGCTTATTCACCTATGCAGAAAAAATATTTATTTGGTTTTGGAATTATGTCCAAGTGCCTGTTAGTCTGGTCCCTGCATTAAGGCAGAATCCAGAAAATCACCACTTTACTCATCAACAAACCTATTCTCTTGGATTCTGTGTAAAGGTCTCCCGTTCCAAAACCACATCCAATTATTTTCCTCTTGCATACATGCCAAGTTGCTTCAGTTGTGTCCAACTTTTTGCGACCCTATGGACTTAGCTTTTTTCAGTGTCTATGGACTTAGCTTCCCGGTGTTCATAAACAAAGAATGGGATGCTTTTACAGACAAAGCAGGGTTATGAGCAATGTGCTGATATGCTGAGTATATGAGATCATGGTACCAACTAGGAAGGAAATAAAATCCTGAGCATTACCTTCAAAGATTTTGTAAAAGGATTTGACTGGCTCTGGTATGGAGAATTTGTGCTACAGATTCTGTCACACACAAATGTAGCAAGAGATACATACAGATTCAGGACCATCATATAAGCCAATATATGCAATACACTAAGTCTAAGGCAGAGCAAGGCAGGGGACTTTGTGTCGAATTTGCTAGCTATCATAGCTCAGAATCTACTTACTTTTTAAAATATGTAGGAATTCTCAATACAAAGCTTTTATAGTAATCAAATCAAATTATGGTAATGAAATTATTTATAAATTGTGAAATCATTTATACATATTAGTTGTTATAACATGGGTAAGGACGTAACACCCAGTGGGGAGCTGTGGAAAAATACTGATACTTGCAACCCACCTCCAGAAATCCTGATGAGATTAGTTTGTGATGCAACTGAACACCCTCAGATCTCCCAGTTATGCTAATGTATGATTAAAGGTGAGAATCTCATTTTGAGTATGCAATCCGGGCTAAGTAATTTGCCTATATTATTTCTAAGGCCTGCTATGACTGAAAGTATGATTATTCTTCTCATTTTTAAGACTGAGAAATGTGAAAAGTGAAATTAAGAAAAATTTCCAAGTCCACATTGGTAGCAAATATAGGATCAGGATCTGAACCCAAGTATTTCATATCTGTCTTCATACAAACTCTGGTGTTTTGCTCATGTCATACTATACAATACATATAGGAAAACTGTGTTTCCTAGATAAAATAAAAAATCAACCACTTAAATGTGCAGGACTTTATTGTTATGCATTGTTAGTAGAATTGCCACAATCATTTTGGAAAGTCATTTGCAGAGTCTGCAAAAAGATTCATCATTGGTTTATAATAACTAACCATAATTGCATGTTTAGCTTATGATGATCTACTCTCAGGCACTACATGTGAATTATCTCATTTACATATCACAGAATTTTATAACATAGATATCATTACCCCTGTTTTCCAAAAAATATGAAAATATTTTGCAAAAAATGCTTTGTGAGCTTAATAAGTACCTAAAAGTAATGTAGACAATCAATGGCAGAACATAATTCAAACCCAGCAGCCTACAGTTTGACCCTACTCTCTTTTAACCAAGTAATTTTGTTCAGGAAACAATTCTAAATAAAAAAATAAGCTGTGTACATAAATGTGCTTATTATAATATTGTTTATTAATGGTAAAAAAAAAACTTTTTGGAAAAAGACAAAATATTCAACAGTATTGTTAGTAAATTATGGTAAAATATTTGCAATGAATATTACACACATATTAAAAACTTGAACAAATATATTTGAAGTCACTTCCTCTGCTGCATAATTTGTAGGAAACTGAAGATGTCTTCTTTACTTGTACCAAGAAAAATACAGATAATCTGTAGAATCATGACTTCACTGAACCCATGAGAGAACTGAGGCTAGAAAACTTGTGTTTACTGATTTCAAAGATGCACAAGACCTCCCAAGGAAAGACAGGACATGTAATATGTTGCAACTTTGGCAGAGGAAGGTAGAAAGAAGTGGCTGCCATATAAATGGGTAAAAAGAAATTAACATTTTAGTATGCATTCTTAAAGGTCAAATGTTGCCAACTTGTCAGACTGGATGTTTGGGGTCCTCAAACAAGGGTAATTCACACTCAGTTGAAAGAAGATCTGTGTTTTCACCAGATACTCCTTTAGTATAATGAATAACACTAGAAAATTTGCTTGCTGTTGTTTTAATTTTGGTTTTTTGATTCTGGTAAATTTGATTTTGGTTGCTGTTACTGGGTGAGTGGCAAGCAAAAGAAGGAAATCAATTCATGTGATTAGCAGACATATGCTTTTGATGTCATTAACATTATTGTTTATTATGTGAATCATACCATTTCATAATTTTGGTATTTGCTCCTATTTTATATTATATCAACTTTAGGTAGCACAGTTAGAGGTACCTGCCTTACCAAAGGCAAGATACTGAATTTTTGCTAAAACACACTTAAATTTTTTACAGCAGCTTTAGATTCATAGCAAAATTGAGGGGGAAGCACAGAAATGTCCCATATACTCTAGGCCTTTACACATATATAACTTCTTCCATTGCCAAAATCACTTAACAGATTAGTAAGGATGAACCTACACAGAAACATGATAATCACTCAAAGTTCACAGTTTACATTACGATTCACTCTTGGTGTTATCCATTCTATGGGTTTGGATAAATGTATAATTCTCTATATTCATCATTATAGTATCACATGAAGCATTTTCATGCCCTAAAAATCTGCTGTGCTCTGCCTAGTCATCCCTTACTAGCCTCTCCCCTCCAACCTCTCTCCATGCATAAAACCTCTGGCAGCCATAGGCTTTATTTCAACAGTCTTCAGCCTTTTCCTGAATGTCATACAGATGGAATCCTCCAGTATGTAATTCTTTCTGATTGGCCTTTTTCACTTAGTAATATGCATTTAATGTTCCTCCATGTCTTTTCATGCCTTGGTAGCACATTCATATTTACTGCTGAACAATATTCTATGGTCTAGACTGTATCACAGTTCAATTATCCATTCAGCTATTGAAGGACATCCTGGTTGCTTATACGCTTTGGAAGCCATGAATAAATCTTGTATAAAAATCTGTGTACATGTTTGTGTGTGGATGATAGTTTTCAATTTCTTTGAGCAAATACCAAGGAGAGTGTTTGCTGGATCATATGGTAAGTGCATGTTTTTCTTTGTAAGAAAATACTAAACTATCTTCCAAAGTGGCTGGACCATTTTGCATTCCCAGGAGCACTGAATCAGAGTTTCTGTTACTCCACATTCCTATGAGTATCTAGTGGTGTCAGTCTTTTGAATTTTGACCAAACAGATGTATAGTGACACCTCACAGTTGTTTTAATATGCAATTCCCTAATGACATATGATGTGGGCCATCTTTTATATATTTATTTGTCATCTGTATATTTTCTTTGAGATATACTGCCTTTAGTTTAAAAAATTTTGATTCAAATTCACCTTGAAAGGAAACAAAGGTTATAAATATTTTTAAGTATGTATGTAATAGGTTCCCTGATACTACATTCTACAATGGATTTTTGTCAGTTCACAAGGAAAAGTTAGATAGTAAATGAAGTGATTGTTTACTTTTTAGTTGCAACATGTGGGTTGTTGTTTGGCCTTATAACCAGTTATTTATCCCCTAAATTAATTCTGGAACTCTTAGTATAGTTTCAGAGGAACTGCTGTACTGTTTTTCAAACATGCTGCTTCTCCTCTTGTAGTGAGTGAAAACATTTAACATAGCATTTATCAGCAAGACTTTAAGAAAGCTAAAATAATTTTCCCCATTGTGTTACATTTATGTGATAAGAAAAGGAGATCTATGTACTCACAAATATGCACTGAGCAGTAAGGAGTCATTGCTTGCGTTCAGTCACTAAGTTGTGTCCGGCTCTTGGTGACCCCATGGTCATGTAGCCCTCCAGGCTCCTCTGTCCATGGATTTCCCAGGGAAGAATAATGGAGTGGGTTGCCATTTACTCCTCCAAGGGATCTTCCTGACCCATGTCTCCTACATTGGCAGGCCACCTTGACCACTGAGCCACCTGGGAAGCCTATATATGCAAATGGATCATTCTAAAGAAAAACCTCTCTCTGTCACACACACACACACACACACATACACACACACACACACATACACACACACAATATACCCATACGATGTCATAACTGCATATGTATTTTCTTGAGCTAAAAATTTCTTAACAAAGATTTTGGGTAGTAGTATTTCTAATATCAGTATACAATATTTAGAGATGGTGAGATGTTACAAAAAGCATCTGACAGCAAGTTTAGTTCTTCACACTTATTGCATCTGGGAGACAGGTTTGAATTAGTCTTGAGTAGCTTGAACTGGTATGAAATAAATCTTCAAAATAAAACTGAATCAACTTGGTGTCTGTGTTTTTGTAAAAGTCTTTTCAGAATGAAATTTGACATTTCCCCCCTCTCCCAGGGGTAGCAGTTTACTGCTGGCTATCACTGCTGTTTAATTAAACTTCGAGCTTTTAAATAGAGAAACTAATTACTATATGATTTCAAGAGCTTTTCATTTCCCCTCCATTTCCCTTCCGCCTCCACTCCCAACCATATATGCAGGGTGGGAGAATAGAGTTATGTTCATTTAAACTGAGCACAAATACATTCCAGCAATAAAGTGTTTTCATAAAGAACAAAGATAAGTAATTGAGAAGAACTGCGTTTAATTATCAGTTTCTGAGAAACCTATGCTTGGGTCAAGTCGGGGAAGGATGTGAATGACATAGAAGACTGCCCCTCTGGATTCCCATATGACACTTTAACTAGCAGAAACAAAACATACCCTGAATTTCTTTGAGCTGACAATTTAAATTCTAATTCTGGCTACTCATCTTTGAAAAACAGGAGGCATCCAACTCAGGCCCAGCACATAATTGGACCTAAGTCACAGTTTCTGCCTGTAATTATGTCCCCAAAGTCAGATGGTTTGAACTGGGAGCCAGGCCATGTTTTCAGCTTAAGTGTATGTTTATATATTTGGAATAAAAAGTGTGATTTAATTTCTCTTTTAAATATTTAACTATGAAATATTTTAGCTTTAAATATTTAAAACTGAATTGCTAAATGGTAAAAAATTGGAATCAGAGGTGAGAGGTATGAAGAATAAACATAGAAAAATAAAAATCAAATAAACTAACCAAAATGGCAACTGATACTAGAAATCAGTTATTATTGGAGAAAGAAATGCGCATAGGACTTGGTTCATATCTTGATACTACAGATTGGAAAACCAAGCTGAAATAGTTTATGCTTGGAATAGTAGGCTAGAGGCTTTTCATGTATGCTGGTGGGTACTCCAGCTTAGGAATTTTAATTTCATTATTAGGTCACACTAAGAAAAATGGATAGCCAGTTCCCACCAGTAGATATTTCAAACTCCAATTTTAATCCATTTTAATAGGTTAGGGAAGGATTCTGACAAAGCTACAGAAAGACTTCCTCCATATCATTTAGAAAATTCCACAAATCAAAATATATCCTACAATGAAGTAAGGGAAAATATCAAGTGCCAAGGGGGAAACAGTTAACTGACACAGAAGTAACAATCAAAATAAAGAGAAGATGACATATCGTCTTAGAATTCAAGCAGGGATTGTCATATTTTCTTAGATTTTTGCTGTTGTTGTAATTATTGCCCTTAATTTAATGCTCAGTGAGTACTCATTAAGAAATAACAGCACTGTTTTTCTCTCTAAAATTCAGAATTTTAACTTCTAGGAAGGCAAAACTAGGTGAGCAGCTGACCATCAAAGAAATTCTCTAAGGCAGGAATAAGACTTATATCTTTATCTCTAGAATTATGTTTTATTAATGAATGTTCCCCTCTAAAGGGGTTTATCAGGGTTGCATTATATGCGAAGACAATAAAAATAATAAAAATAATTGGTGGATTTACACACAAAGTTTTTCATATACATTCTCTCATTTGAGTCTAAAGGTTGAGGCCACACTTTAAAGAAGTGACACTAGAAAGAGGTGCATATACCTTAAAGTTTAAGCCAAATAAAATCCAGAGAGAGTGATAAGATTTATGATTTAGTCAAGTAGGAACTAAGAATCTAATCTATTCCAAATACCTGGGACTGAGAGTATTTTAACTCTCATCCATGTAAGATCACAACATCCTCTCAATATACAGTACGTCAGTGTACTTACCTAAAGGCAAATATAATGACTTAAAGTCCTGCTTATTCTGAGAGTCTTCAGACTCTCAGATCAGTGGTCTTCTTAGAATCTTATTTTTATCTTTTAAAAAATCTTGCCCAGGGCTGTTCTGATTGCTAAAAATATTGAGTCTCTGTATATCTTATTTCTCTTCAAAAAGGAAATACAAGAGAAATCATTTGTTGTTGTATTTATATGAAGCTATGCACATCAGTAACAACTTGGTCTCTTTTAACTTACTGCTTATTTACAAATTTAGTAAATCTAATTCACATAAAGTCTATTTGAAAGATAACATTTATGGGGCTCTTGATAGCTTCAGATGTTTACAGGAGTGATTGTATGTGAGTAAAGAGAATGTCTTTTCAACAAGATGAACTTTAGGTAAAATTCGCACTCAGTGTGCTTAATATTGAAATTTGAGAACTAAACAAGGATTAACGCTTCCTTGAAGGGATAAATTATCTATTACCAAATCAAAAATATTTGACACTGATAAGAAAACTATGAAAAAAAAAAAAAGAGATGAAATAAGTCAGATTTTATCTTAGAATTGGACTGCCTATTAAGGATATCATCATTTGCCAGCCACAACATAACATAAATGTTTGCAGTGTGGCAAACATTTTTGTATCTTACTTCAAAATACTGGGTTTTCAATACACACTGTATCATCCATTAAAATACTGACCGTAGGTCATTCATCTACCTCCTACTCTGCAGAAGGGTTTTAATGCAAGACATGCTGCTTTTACAGAGATACAAATGAGTGAAACAGTACATGGGAAGTTCTTTGAATAAAATAAATGGAAGAAACTGTGAAACTGTGATATAAATCTCCAGAATATAGTTTATCATTTTCATTTGGGGAGACTGGAAAAATAAATGCAATACGAGTGAAACGAGTTGGTGTGAAGTCTGCTAACAAATGAGCAGAGACTTAAGGCTTTGGTCTCTGGACTACAAGCCTATAGCCAAACCATAAACCATTCCCATTTAGTCCCAACTTTTATCTCTACTGTCTCATAAAAAAAGCATATTATTCTTCTATAGAGTCTTTGGGTGTAGTACTAGCATAAATCAAATATTCCCTGGTTTCTGATCTTCTTTTGAAATTAAATTCTTAGGCTGAGCAGAATAAAACAATCTCTTTATCAACTAGGCATTTGAGGGAGGCTGGAACAAAGAGAAAGTGAAGTTTAGGAAAGAGGTAAGAAAACAAAACTTGACATTGTCCTGTCTATACCACCCATGTGGCACAAAGTTGGAGGGCAGGCACTGTTGCAGCTAAAACCTCAGACACCAAATGCTTATTTTGTTTTCACAAATTTGCAGTTTGAGTAACTATGGCTCAGGATATCTGCCAATTTCCCAATTCTCACTAACTAGAAGATTATTTTGACCATCACTGTGACTCATAGGCTTTAGAGAAGTGAGAAACTACAAACACTGAAAATGTTCAACAGTCATTCTGCAAGTACTTCCACTAATTAATTTAGCGACATGAGCTAAAAGCTGCAATATATACAAGGTCCCTTTGAGTGTACCTGGGAATATTCTGGAGTACCTAACTATCCCATATAAGTCAGCTAAAATCAGTGCTGAGCCTATCTAAAAAGATAATTCAGGCCTAACAGTTTTCTCATTATTCATACATATCCATGGCAGAGGCTGAGGGGTGTAACAAACTCTCACTTTAAGAATGAGCACACTGCATCAGCTTCTCGGAGTGCTGCCAGTAGACAGTTTGCTATGGTCAGCTCCTTCAGGGACAGTCTCCTGCAGAGAGCTATCCTATTCAATCTCATACTCTGTCCTGGGTAACCCACGAGCTAGGACTACACAACGTGGATACATAAAAGTGGGGTCACCTCAGGCCAACACAGGACAGCTCCAAAGAAACATTCCTAGTCTAGAACTCCCCAGGCTGACATTGTACAGTAGCTTCACATTGCCCACAGCCCACTCCTGCCTTCTTCCTTTTCCTTCCAGGGATGTTAGTGAATCCTTAGCTACATGCTCAACTCTCTCCAAATCTGCTTCCTGGGGAGACCTGCTCATGACTATACCTCTCCATTTTTAATTTATCTCAAGCTCCTTGGGCAACAATGTGCTTTCAAAGCCATTTAGTTACAGCTTCCAGATAGGAAATTAACATAAGCATACTTGTTTAAGCACCTCTGCCCATCACCTTAAAATGATTCAAAGCATATCCAGTAGAACATAAAAATGAGAAAAAACAGACACCATAGATTTCACAGATTAGTTACAAGTACAAATTGTCTTAGTATAAAATAATAATAAAACAAGTAGTTATAATTCAGAAATGCAAGGGAGATTCAGTATTAGAAAATATAACAATACTAACATCCAAAGTTACAGAGTAATTTTACTATAGTAGAGAAACACCTTATGATTATATTAGTCACAGAAAAATCATTTTTATAAATATAAATAAATAAAAATATTTTATTAAAATATTTTATTAAAAAATAAAAAATAAAAAATATTTCTACATTCATTTTTAATTTAAGCAATTATAAATGAGAAGAAAGGAAATTCTTTAATTTTATGAAATACATTTGTTAAGACCATAAAGAAAACAGTTTATGTAACTGTAGAGCTTTAAAAATATTATATTAGAATTAAATACATCTCAATCATATTAGTTTTCTATTGCTACATAACAAATTGTTCTTAACTCAGTGGCTCAAAACAATAATCCTGCATTAGCTCATAATTTTGCAACTCACTGTGTTTACTGATCTGAATATCTATATTTTAAAAGTGAACATCATTCTATCCACCAATAATAATTAATTAAAAATATAAGTAAGTAAAAATGTATGATTTACTTAGCAAATATATTTATTAACTGGGAAATTAACCTGGAGAAATGTACAAAAAGCTATTTACAAACATAAAAAATCAATCATTTGAGACATATATCATTTTTGTAGATAAGATGGCTCTGTGTCAAATTATTTATATTTTTATGAAACTAGGATCAACCTTCAGTTTTTCATGGACATGAAAAAAATATTTTCAGATTCATTTAGAATTAAATTTCAAATTCGTTAAAATTAAAGACAAGTCAAGTACATCAGTTTTTATTGCTCAATTTCAAATATCATTAAAGACTGGACTTAAACTAACAGAAACCTACTTCCTCTTTGGAAGAACATAATATGAGCATACCTTTTAATCAGAAGCTAGTAAATAAATACTTCAACAGAAAAATAAGAAAGTAATGGAAAGAAAAAACAGGACTGGCAAATAAAGGTATGAGTAATATAAGAAGATGAAGGCAAATACAGGTTAAATGATTAATGAGATAATAATGTCACCCATTGAACTACACAAAAAGTGCTAAAACCTATTAATACTAAATATAATCAAGGAGTTAAAGGAATAGTTGCATGCATAAGAAATTGATATGTAATTGCATACAGATACTAAAGTCTGTTCTAGAGAGCAAGTTGACTTTAGCTCACATTTAAATGTGCATAAGTGATTCCCAAGCAACTCCATTCCTTGGGATAGACTGGAACTCTCCAATACTAGCCGCATGTAACTATTTAAATTATTTAAACTTATATAACATCAATAAAATTGAAAGTTTAATTCCTCAGTTTCCCTAGATATATTTCAACTGCTAGTGAATACATTATTTGACAGTACAGATTATAGAATAATTCTATTATCACAGGAAGCTTTTATTGGACAGCCCTGATTTAAATCCTAAAGAAACTCTAATGTGTGTGTATTGGTAGATATAGACATATAAAATTTTATATTGTGTCTCTGGTTGTAATTACACCCTCCCTCCAAAAAAAATAAAAATAAAAGAGAGAGCAAGAGACAGAGAGAAGGATGGAGGGAGGGAAGGAGGAAGAAAATCATGAAAGAAATAAAGAGAAAAAGAAAGAGAAAGAGGAACCATGAACTGAAAAAGAGGAGGGAATTCAAAAAAAGCAAATCTGGGGAGGAAGAAGGTAGTCATCAGGATTTCTGTCTCGGTATGTTAGGATAAATCAGCTGGTAAAGAATCTGCATGTCATGCAGCAAACCTTTGTTCGACTCCTGGGTCAGGAAGATTCCCTGAGGAGGGATAGGCTACCCACTCCAGTATTCTTGGGCTTTCCTGGTGTCTCAGATGGTAAAGAATCCACCTGCAATATGGGGGACCTGTGTTTGATTCCTGCATTGGGAAGATCCCCTGGAGAAGATAAAGCTATCCTCTCCAGTATTCTTGCCTGGAGAACTCCATGGACAGTGGAGCCTGGCAGGCTACAGTCCATGGGGGTCACAAAAAGTCAGACACAACTGAGCAAATTTCACTTTCATGTTAAAGTTTGATATACCTATTAACATACCAGTATGGGAATGGAAACAAAGTTTACAATGAGGATAAAAAATATGTTTTTTAAGTTTAAATACTGCAAATATCCATGATAGTTTTCACAGAACTAGGACCAATAATTCTAAAATTTGTATAGACTCACAAACTCCAAATAGCCAAAGGAATACTGAGAAAAAAGAACAAAGCTGGAGGTATCATGTGTCTTGATTTCAAACTATACTACAAAACTAGTCATCAAAACAGTATAGTGCTGGCACAAAAAACAGACACATTGATCAATGAAACAGAATGAAGAGTTCAGAAATGTACTCACACTTATATGGTCAATGAGATTATGTCAAAGGAGGTAGTAATATAAAATGGGGAAAAGAAAGTCTCATCAATTAATGGTGTTGGGAAAACTGGACAGATATATGTGAAAGAGGGAAACTTACCCCTTTCTTATATAATATAGAAAAATAAATTCAAAGTGGACTACAGACTTAAATGTAATACCTAAAAGAATAAAACTTCTGGAAACAATGTAGGTGGTATGCTCTTTCACGCTGGTCTAAGCACTACTTTTTTAAAATCTGTCTACACAAGCAAGGGCAACAAAAGTAAAAATAAACAAATGTGAGAACATTGAACTAAAAGACTTTTCATAGTGAAGGAAGCCATCTACGAAACACAATGATAACCTACTGAATGGGAGAAGATATTTGCAAATGATATACCTGATAAGGGGTTGATATCCAAAACATATAAAGGATAAAATTCAATAGCAAACCAATATGATTAAAAGATTAGTATAGGACATAAACATTTTTCAAAAGAGGACATACAGATGGCCAATAGGCACTTGAAAAGATGCTCAGATCCCAGATGCCACAACTAAAGATACTGCACACTGCAACAAAGACTGTAGATTCCATGTGCCAAAACTAAGAGCTAACACAATCAAATAAATAAGTGAATAAAAAGATGCTCAACATCTCTAACCATCAAGGGAATATAAATCAAAATCACAATGAAATATCACCTCACACCAGTCAGAATGACTATAAAGAAAACACAAAAATTGGCAAAGATGTGGAGGAAAGAGAACCCATCATTGGTGGGAATATAAATTGGTACACCAATATAAAAAACATTATGTAGATCCCTTAAAAAATAAAAATACTACTACCATACAATCCAGTGATTAAACTTCTGAACATTTAGCATTAGAAAATATAATGATATATATTCTATTTAATGATAGAAAAAATACATGTATACTCATGTTCACTGCAGCATTATTTACAGTAGCTAAGATATGAAATTTATCTAAGGGTCCACTGATAGATGATTTTATAAAGAGAAAGTTATTATATATATTTATACACAAATATACATATCATATATTTATGCTTTATATACATATATACACATACACATATGTGTATAAAGAAGATGTAAATATATAAGAAGATTGCAGGGAGAAATATCAATAACCTCAGATATGCAGATGACACCACCCTATGGCAGAAAGCAAAGAAGAACTAAAGATCCTCTTGATGAGAGTGAAAGAGGAGAGTGAAAAATTTGGCTTAAAACTCAACATTCAGAAAACTAACATCATGGCATCCAGTCCCATCACTTCATGGCAAATACATGGGGAAACGACAGAAACGGTGAGAGACTTTATTTTGTGGGGGGCTTCAAAATTACTACACATAGTGACTGCAGCCATGAAATTAAAAGACACTTGCTCCTTGGAAGGAAAGTTATGACCAACCTAGACAGCATATTAAAAAGCATAGACATCTGTTTCACCCTAGATATATGTTTCGATGATGTTCTCTTGAAACATCCCACCCTCGCCTTCTCCCAGAGTCCACAAGTCTGTTCTATACATCTGAGTCTCTTTTTCTGTTTTGCATATAGGGAATACATGTAAATCCATGGCTAATTCATTTCAATGTATGACAAAAACCACTGCAATGATGTAAAGTAATTAGCCTCCAACTAATATAAATAAATGGAAAAAAAAAAAAGAAAAGAAAAAAAAAAGAACAGAAAAAAAAAAAAAAGCATAGACATTACTTTGCCAACCAAAGTCCATCTAGTCAAAGCTATGGTTTTTCCAGTCATCATGTATGGATGTGAGAATTGGACTATAAAGAAAGCTGAGCACAGAAAAATTGATGCTTTTGAACTGTGGTGTTGGAGAAGACTCTTGAGAGTCCATTGGACTGCAAGGAGATCTAGCCAGTCCATCCTAAAGGAAAATAGTACAGGGTGTTCATTGGAAGGACTGATGCTGAAGCTGAAACTCCAGTACTTTGGCCACCTCATGCGAAGAAATGACTCACTGGAAAAGACCCTGAGATTGTGAAAGACTGAAAGCAGGAGGAGAAGGGGACGACAGAAGATCAGATGGTTGGATGACATCACCAACTTGATGGACATGAGTTTGAGTAAGCTCCGGGAATTGGTGATGGACAGGCTGGCCTGGCGTGCTGCAGTCAGTGGGGTGGCAAAGAGTCAGACACGACTGAGCAACTGAACTGAACATACACACAGAGACATACATATATACATACACAACAGAATATTACCCAGCCACTAAAAAATAAAATGAAATCTTGTCACTTGAAACAAGGTGGAGCTAGAGGAATCTAAGTGAAATCAATAAGAGAATGACAAATACTGTATGTTTTCAATTATATGTCACATCTAAAAATCATAACAAATGAATCAACAGTACAAAACAGAAACAGACTCATAGATACAGAGAACAAACTAGTGACTGGCAGCAGGGAAGACAGTGAAGAGGTGGAGAAATTTGGAAAGTCCTTCAATAAGTACTAATTTGCAATTATTAAAAATAATATCACAGAGTTGTAATGTATAGCATAGGGAATATAGTCAATAATACTGCAAGTACTCTGTGTGGTGACAAAGGGTATTTAGACATAGCAAGGTGATCATTTCATAATATATAGAAATATAGAATCACTAATATTGCAAATCAATTATTTTTTGTTGGTGTTCAGTTGATAATTCACGTCCAACTCTTTGTGACCCCCTAGATCACATCACACCAGCCTTCCCCATCCTTCACTATCTCCCAGAATTTGCTGAAAATTCATGTTCACTGATTTTTCTATCTAGAATGCCTATCTAACCATATCATACTCTGCCCCCACCGCTCCTTTAGCTTTCAATCTTTTAAGCATCAGGGTCTTTTCCAATGAGTCAGCTCTTCACAACATGTGGCCAAAGGATTGGAGCTTCAGCTTCAGCATCAGTCCTTCCAAAGAATATTCAGGATTGATTTCATTTAGTATAGACTGGTTCAATGTCCTTGCAGTCCAGGGAACTCTCAAGAGTCTTGTCCAGTACCTCAATTCGAAAGCATCAATTCTTCTGCACTCAGCCTTCTCTCTATGGTCCAACTCTCAATCTGTATATGAGTACTGGAAAAACCATAGCTTTGACTAGACGGACCTTTGTTGGCAAAGCCATGTCTCTGCTTTTTAATACACTGTCTGGGTTTGTTATAGCTTTCAAAGGAACAAGTGTCTTTAATTTCACAGCTACATTCACCATTTGCAGTGATTCTGGAGCCCAAGGAAACAATATTTGTCACTGCTTCCACCTTTCCCTTTCTATTTGCTATAAAGTGATAGGACCTTGGCTTTTTTAATGTTGAGTTTTAAGTCACTTCTTTACTCTCCTTTTGTACCCTCATTAAGAGGCTCTTTAGTTCCTCTTCACTTTCAGCCATTCAGTTCAGTTCAGTTTCTCAGTCGTGTCCAACTCTTTGCAACCCCATGAGCCGTAGCACGCCAGGCCTCCCTGCCCATCACCAACTCCTGGAGTTTACCCAAACTCATGTTGGTTGAGTCGGTGATGGCATCCAACCATCTCATCCTCTGTCATCCCCTTATCCTCCGCCCTCAATCTTCCCCAGCATCAGGGTCTTTTGCAGTGAGTCAGTTCTTTTCATCAGGTGGCCAAAGTATTGGAATTTCAGCTTCAACATCAGTCCTTCCAGTGAACACCCAGGACTGATCTCCTTTAGGATGGACTGGTTGGATCTCCTTGCAGTCCAACGGGCTTTCAAGAGTCTTCTCCAATATCACAGTTCAAAAGCATCAATTCTTTGGTGCTCAGCTTTCTTTATAGTCCAACTCTCACATCCATACATGGCTACTGAAAAAACCATAGCCTTGACTAGATGGACCTTTATTGACAAAGTAATGTCTCTGTTTTTTAATATGCTGTCTAGGTTGGTCATAACTTTCCTTCAAAGGAGTAAGTGTCTTTTAATTTCATGGCTGAAGTCACCATCTGCAGTGATTTTGGAGTACCAAAAAATAGTCAGCCATTGTTTTCCCATCTATTTTCCATGAAGTAATGGGACCAGATGCTATGATCTTAATTTTCTGAATGTTGAGCTTTAAGCCAACTTTTTCACTCTCCTCTTTCACTTTCATCAAGAGGCTCTTTAGTTCTTCTTCACTTTCTGCCATAAGGGTGGTATCATCTGCATAGCTGAGGTTATTGATATTTCTCCTGGCAATCTCGATTTCAGCTTATGCTTCCTCCAGCCCAGTGTTTCTCATGATATACTCTGCATATAAGTTAAATAAGCAGGGTGACAATATACCACCTTGACATACTCCTTTTCCTATTTGGAACCAGTGTGTTGTTCCATGTCCAGTTCTAACTGTTGCTTCCTGACCTACATATAGGTTTCTCAAAAGGCAAGTCAGGTGGTCTGGTATTCCCATCTCTTTCAGAATTTTCCACAGTTTATTGTGATCCACACTTTCTGCCATTAGAGTGGTATTATCTGCACATCTGAGGTTGTTGATATTTCTGCTGCCAATCTTGAGTCTAGTTTGTGATTCATCTAGCCCAGCATTTTGTATGATGTACTCTGCATAGATGTATGCAGAGACCTACGCCTGCATCGATCTATGGCCAACCTATAGAGCATATTAAAAAGCAGAGACATTACTTTGTCAGCAAACGTCCATCTAGCCAAGGCTATGGTTTTTCTAGTAGTCATGTATGGATGTGTGAGTTCGACTATAAAGAAAGCTGAGCACCGAAGAATTGAACTGTGGTGTTGGAGAAGACTCTTGAGAGTCCCTTGGACTTCAAGGAGATCCCACCAGTCAATTGTAAAGGAAATCAGTCCCCAATATTCATTCATTGGAAGGACTGATATTGATGCTGAAGCTCCAATACTTTGGCCACCTGATGTGAAGAACTGAATCATTTGAAAAGACCCTGATGCTAGGAAAGAATGAAGGCAGGAGGAGAAGGGGATGACAGAGGATGAGATGGTTGGATGACATCACTGACTCAATGGACATGAATTTGAGCAAGCTCTGGGTGTTTGTGAAGGACAGGGAAGCCTTGTATGATGCATTCCATGGGGTCTCAGAGTCAGACATGACTGAGCAACTGAACTGAACTGAACATAGAAGTTAAATAAACAGGGTGACAATATACAGCCTTGTCATTCTCCCTTTCCCAGTTTTGAACCAGTCAGTTCTATGTAAGGTTCTAACCATTGCTTCTTGACCTGCATACAGACTTCTTAAGAAACAGGTAAGATGGTCTGGTATTTCCATCTCTTTAAGGATTTTGCACCATTTGTTGTCATTCACCTATGACTATGCTATGTCATAGCATAGTCAATGAAGTAGAAGTAGATGTTTTGTTTTGTTTTTTCCTAGAAATCCCTTGCTTTTGCCATGATCCAACACATGTTGGCCATTTGATCTCTGGTTCCTCTGACTTTCCTAAACCCAGACTGTGTATCTGAAGTTCTTGGTTCACATATTGCTGAAGCCTAGCTTGATGTTTTTTGAGTACAACCTTGCTAGTATGCAAAATGAGTTTAATTGAATGGTAGTTTGAACATTCTTTGGCATTGCCTTCTTTGGGATTAGAATGAAAACTGACCTTTTTCCCAACCACGTCAATGCAGAGGTTTTGAAATTTGCTGACATATTGAGTGCAACACTTTAATAGCATCATCTTTTAGGATTTTAAATAGCTCAGCTAGAATTCCATCAACTCCACTACCTTTGTCAATTATACTTAAATAAAAAATAAGATTAAGCATTAATATCTTAATAAAAAGTAGATGTATGGCAATGCAAACACTGTGAATCTCATTTAAAGAATTTTTTTACATAGAACAAACTTGCTCAAATGTTTTATCTATGAAATGACTCAAATTTCATATCCACAAAATAAGAGAGTCCACTCTGCACTCTGACCAAACATCAGATAATTAGAAATATTTGTTCTTTTTCTTATGAATATGACAGGGATGAAAGTGATGGGATTATTCTCATGTTCACTTATTTTCAAACATACAGGCAAAACTCAGGAGTCCATTTCCATGAGATATATATTACTGGAATAAAACCCAAATCACTTTTAACCCTATTTCAAAGACAGCCTAGAATTTTACACCTGCTTTGTAAGGAAATCTTAAAAAGGCATGCTGGCAGTGTGTCTAAATAACATTATGAGAAATTCTGATAAAAGGCTTAAGGATGACTTTTCTTTTGACTATGAACAGTGTTTTACACTCAAAAGTTGAATAAAATATAAATCTCTGATGTTTTACAATGTAAGTAGAATATTAGTGCTCTTGCTGATATATTCTTTATGAACAGCTTTCAGAAATGAGTTCCCTGAGGCTAGATACTATAGTTTCTCCTTCTTTTCCTAATGACAAATAAATAATTACAGAATTAAACAAGCAAAACAGAAGAGGCTGCAAAATTCTGTGTCCTAACTTCAGCCTTCAACCTGATGGGACTTTTGAAAATCATCACTAGAGCTATGATTTGTCACTGTAGTCAAATATCTGTTCAAAAGCACTATGCTTCTGATTTATAAATTTAGGTCTACACATGTTGTGCCATGTGCCTAGTAAGAGACTCTCCTGGTTTTCTTCAGACACTTGCATCGGTTCTGAACTATTCAATGCTAAATACAGTAAATAAGCTGTAATTATGTGCTATGCACAATTCATTATACATCTTCATTTGGAAACATTAAGCAGCAAAACAATGTGCCTTCTCAGAGGAACTTGCCATCTGCGTTTTGCACTCTGTGTTGGGAACAGGGAAAGTAAAAGGTAATATGATGATAATGAGAATTGTTATAGACCTAATACATTACAGAAATTATCTTCTGGCACCACTGATGGCTGCTTGTTCACAGCATCTTTAGAACTCTTGAGACCAGGAAAGAGATGGGTGTGTGCAACCAGAGAAGCAGAGGCAGCCATAAAATGTGGCCTCACACTCACATTTCCTGATTTTTGCATGTTTCTTTTCCCTTTTTCCCTTTTAGTTCTGCTCTTTACACAATTAACTTATTCCCCTTTTCTTACTCCTCAAACACAAAACTGCATGTGTTATTCAGAGATTGTGGGGAAAGTGAGGACAATAATTACTGCTCTATTTTCCACCCTGACTTGAAGTTCTGGATCATTTTTGGTAGTGATTCTACAGCTATATATTTGTTCTAAAACTGTTTATCGTCTTTCTGCAGCTAAAACCCCACATTTGGCAACAACATCCGGGAATAAATTTCAATAGGAAGGAAGAAATGTCAACTTTGCCCTGTAACTGCTTTTTGTTAGTCTCCTTGTCAGTCTCCCAAATGCGCACCATGTATCGTTTGGTTTAGTCTTCCCTTTGGAAGGTTGGGGGTTGATAACTTTGTGGTTTACTGTTGATATAAGTTACAGAAATAGTTGACAAGTGATTTTCTCTTTTCTCCCAAACAGGAGTCCTTCTGCCAATGAAATCATCAGCTGTAAGTCATTTTCTTATTTTTAAATTTTGCTAATAACTTGATTAATAAATTTTGATGAGGTCTATCGACATAAAAGTCTAAACATAGCTACACTTTAAAATCTTATTTCTATGTGTTATTAGAAATTAATTTTTCAGAATTTATTATCTTTCACAGTATGCAATACAGGTAACACTTTCCTACATGTTTTTGGAACAAGATATTCCAAACAGCTGGCCACAGATTCAAGTGGTGGGAGGAAGTAGTGATGAGGCTATATCTCAAATTCTAACATATAATCTTTCACTCTTATTCTTCGGCTCTTAGCTGTCCCTTATTCTACCAACCAGTCTATTTCATTGCTTTTGGGGAAGAAGAGCCAGATTTTCTATCATTAAACATCTTTATTTTGTCATCTAAGGATTACCTACTGGCTCACATCTTTTAATATTGTAAGCCAAGCTCTTTGAACTCAGAAAATTCTTCCCCCCCCCAAAAAAAACCATATATGATTGAAAAAATCAAAAAAGATTTTAAGCATTGTATCTTTCTATGAATTATAAGAAATCTATTTAGGTTCTCAGCTAACTTTCTTATTTTTATTTGATTATTTTATATCTTCCTCTCCCTGGGGCAAATATGCACTTCTGAAGTAATAAAGACTTTTAATTCAATAGGTGGTAGTTTGCAAGGCAAGGGCAAAAATCCATGAAGGAAGAGCTTATGAAACCAGTATTATATCCTCTGCCCCATTAACATTGTCATAACCCGGAGAGCTAATGGAATCATCCTTTATGAAGGTCTTTTTGCCATTTATCTACAAGGACCAAAAATTCTGTAAGTTAGGTAGACGTATCTCTAAGAAGTTTGGTGCCAAGTATTGCTAAACTACTGACTTAATTTTTATATTATACCTAAAAGTAACAGTGTTTTTCAAACAAATTATTTTATGACATTACATTAATATATTAGGGAAAATGAAAAATGACAAGCTCTATGTTGTTGTTGTTTAGTTGCTAGGCTGTGTCTATAGAATACATTAAATAGGCAATGTTTAATTGCTTTATAAAGTAGAATTATGTTGTTATAATGAGTATAGTCTTTAAAAAATATATACATGTCTGTGAATATTCTAATATTTTTCCTTAAGCTGGGGCATAATTTCTAAGTGAGACATCACAAATGGATAGACATTAAAGAATAATTTCATGCTTTTGCATAAATAAGAACCTATTGTTACAAGTCCATGGAGTGAGAAATCAAGCATTTTCTAAGTTCTCATTCTTGTTATTTTAAAATCTTAAGTTCAAGTCAACAAAAGTCCCAGTTGTGAAGGTTTTCAAAGATCAAATACAGTAGTCTTCCTACTTATATTCATCTCTTAATTGTATATTAGTGGAAAGGTTTCCATAAAGACTTTTGCAGCCTTCACTTGTTGTAATAGATTAGCAATTTTATCCTTTAGCATTTTTATTTAATTTGTGCTTGACTTTTGTTAAATATCACAGAACACTTTGCATTATAACCTCTTCAATTATTACATGCCATGTCCAGTAGATATAACCTGTTTAGGGACGGATATTTCAGAAACTCACAAATTACATAATGAAGGCACTAAAATACTATTGAATTGTGTGTGTATAAGGGAAATATGGGCTTCCCTGGTAGCTCAGACGGTAAACCATCTGCCTACAATGCAGGAGACCCAGCTTTGATCCTTGGGTTAGGAAGATCCCCTGGAGAAGGAAATGGCAACCCACTCCAGTGTTCTTGCCTGGAAAATCCCATGGACTGAGGAACCTGGTAGGCTACAGTCCATGGGGTTGCAAAGAGTCGGACACGACTGAGCGACTTCACTTCAAGGGAAATATGTGCATTGCAGCTAATACAATGAAAATTTTCATCCAATTTTCATTTTTCTATATTACTTCCCATGATTAGATCCAGTTATCAATCATAAATGTTCGTGTTTAGTTTAGGTAATAATTGCATAAAGTATTAGTTGCTTAGTCGTGTCCAACTCTGGGAGACCTCATAGACTGTAGCCCATCCGGCTCCTCTGTCCATGATATTCTCTAGGCAAGAATACTGGTGTGGGTAGCCGTTCCCTTCTCCAGGGGATCTTCCTGACCCAGGGATCAAACCTGGGTCTCCCACACTGCAGGCAGACTCTTTATTGTCTGAGCCTCCAGGGACTTAATAACTTAAAGGTTTAATGACTTAATGTTAGATTTTATTATTTGACAAAAGACTAAAGCCAATGAAAATCATGATACCCTGAGTGATATTTCTTCTTTAAGACTATAACAAACTGATATTTATACCTTGTCATAGGTAGCATTTCTTCTAGATTATATCAAAGAAAGACATCTTATTTGTTCCATCAGATCTTCAATAGAGAAAGTAGGGATTTATTTGTAAGGGATCACAATGTGTCAACAGTGAAGAGTTTAATTCCTCTGGCTGCCAATCTAAGGGTAATTTATTAGTACACAACACAAAATTATCAGAATTTCCATGTCCATCAGCAGACAAAAGGATAAGGAAGCTATGGTACCTATACACCATGGAATATTACTCAGCCATTAAAAAGAATTCATTTGAATAAGTTCTAATGAGATGGATGAAACTGGAGCCCCTTATACAGAGTGAAGTAAGCCAGAAAGATAAAGACCAATACAATATACTAATGCATATATATGGAATTTTAAAAGATGGTAATGATAGTCCTATATGCAAAACAGAAAAAGAGACACAGATGTACAGAATAGATTTTGGGACTCTGTGGGAGAAGGTGAGGGTGGGATGTTCTGAAAGAAAAGCATTGAAACAAGTATACTATCAAGGGTGAAACAGACCACCAGCCCAGGTTGGATGCATGAGACAAGTGCTCAGGGCTAGTACACTGGGAAGACCCAGAGGGATGGAATGGGGAGGGAGGTGGGAGGGGGATCGGGATGGGGAACACATGTAACTCCATGGCTGATTCATGTCAATGTATGGCAAAAACCACTACAATACTGTAAAGTAATTAGCCTCCAACTAATAAAAATAAATGAAAAAAAAAAGAGTTTCCATAAGTAAGGTATATTAAAGAATCTATTTCAATATCTATATGATGCAGCAACAATGAAACTCTAAAATGTCAATAACTTACTAAATAAAGGTTTATTTCTAGCTCTTATTTCATTTAATATGGATCCAGTAGCTCTCATAATGTAAGTAGTTCTACAAGTGGTTCATGAAGTCAAGCCTCTCCCATCTAGTTACTTTACCTGGAATACAGGGTCATAAAGGTCACAGAGAAAAAGAAAGAGTAGAAGATGTCATGAGATGTTTTAGATGGCTAGACTTGGAAGTGGCTTACATTACTTTCTCCCAAATACCTCTGGTTATGACAAGTTTTATTTGGTAAGCTCTGTGACACCATTAAACGGGAAGATGCCCTAGAGAGGGGAATGGCTACCAACTCCAGTGTTCTTGCCTGGAGAATGCTATGGACAGAGGAGCCCATGAGAACCTACAATCCATGAGCTCACAAAGAGTCAGACACGACTGAACAACTAGCATTATTATGACATCTGCATTATTTTCTTATGACCTCTGTAATACATCATCATAAGCTTAGTGCTCTAAACAATATAAATTTATCTTAAAATTCCAGACAATGAAACTCTTAAATGAGTTTCAGTGAGCTAAAATAAAGGGGTCAGTAGGGCTATATTCCTTCTAGATGCCCAGGAAAAGAATTCATAGCTCAGCTGGCTGCCTGTAATTCATAGCTCCTGCCTGCAATGCAGGAGACACTGGTTGGATTCTTGGGTCAGGTAGATCCCCTGGAGAAGGGATGGGCTACCCACTCCAGTATTCTTGGGCTTCCCTGGTGGTTCAGCTGGTAAAGAATCTGCCTGCAATGGGGGAGACCTGGGTTTGATCCCTGGGTTGGAAAGATTCCCTGGAGAAGGGAAAGGCTTACCCATTCCAGTATTCTGGCCTGGAAAATTCCATGAACTGTATATTCGATGGGGTCACAAAAAGTCAGATATGACTGAGAGACTTTCACTTTCACTTTCTTAGCCTGCAGAGCCTACCCACATTTCCTGGCTTATGGTACATTTCCTTCAACATCGGGGCAAGTGCTCATGCCACCATCTCTTTCTTCTGCCTCCTTCTTCCAGTTTTAAGCACTAGGATAATATAGAACTCACTCACATAAACTACATTATTCTTCTTATTTTAAAATTAGTTGATTAGTAACCTCAACTTCATCTGCAACCTTAATCTCCTTTACCACATAACCTAACATCACAGGTCTTCTGGGTTAGGATATGGACATCTTTAGTGGACCATTTTTTTTCCTACCACACACATTATCATTTTACCTTAATTTTATATGGTCTAAATATTCCATTATATGGTAGAGATGGTTATACTGAATTTAAATAAGTAAGACTAAAAATACACTATGTATAGGAAATGCTTGCTTTAGAAAGGTTTCTAAAGGTATTAAATGTTTAGAAAGATTAAAAGTAAAATAACAGAAAATGATGTATCTTGCATAGACTAAATAGAGAGAGCTAGAGGACTGTATCAGTATCAGAAAAAGCATACTTCAAAATAGAATATTGTAAGGGATAAAGAGAGATTTTATAATAATAAGTCCATTTGGAGAATATATAAAATATCAAATACTAAATTTATGGTGGTGATAACAATTGCAGTGTGTATAGAAATAGAAATATACTGTTCTACATATGAAACTTAATGTTATTAAACAATGTACCACAATAGAAAGAAATTTTAAAATATCAAAGATGTATGAAACTAATAGAGCTTCAAAGTACATTAAAATCTTATAGAAAAAGAATTTGATAGATTTATAGTTACATATGAAGAATTCAACATCCTTTTACTATAATTGATAAAGGATAGGAAAAACAAACACAAAATTTCCAACAGTATGAAGACTTAAAACAATATAAAACAAATTATTCAAGTTGAGATTTATAGAAATCTATTTTCAAAAGCAGAATATATACTCTTTTCAAGTACACATAGAGCTTTCAAAATATATGCTGCTATAAAATAAGCCTCAAAAGTGTTAAAAATTGCAAGTGCATGTGTTATTAATACAAATGAATTCAACTATAAATCAGAAACAATACCTGGGAAATTTTAAAATATTTGTCAAGGTTACAATGTAAATCATCAGGGAAATTATTTATCTGAAATAAGTGAAAACATAATGTCTTCTCAAAGATATGTCCTTATATGTTCATAGATTCCTAGCAGCTTTATTTATGTAGCAAAATTTGAGAATAAACAATGTCCATTAACTGGCAAATATATAAGCAGTGCAATGGAAATATTACTTAGCAATGAGAAGAAATAAAGTCTTAATATATTTAACAACATGGATGAATCCCAAAATCATTGTGCTGAATCAAATTAGCCAGATACAAGAGCATACATACTTTATGATTCCACCTATAAATAGGCAAAGCTAATATATTATGTTAGTAGATCAGATATTCTCTGGGACTTCAGTGGAGCAGGAGTTACTAGAATGAAATATCAGAGAACTTTCTGTGATCATGGAAGAGTTCTCTATCTTGATTATGGTAGTGGCTACATGTGTATATAACTTTGTCAAGATTTATTGAAACTTATACTTAAAACAGGTGCATTTAATTACATATAAACTATACCACAATAAAGCTGATTCAAAGAAAGATTTAAAGAATGAAGTTATAGCACCTCAAAAACTATAATGTGGATTAATTAGAAATTAAATTTGGCTTTATAAAAATATTTTCATGTAGACTTTTAGAATATATTGATATGTAAAATGGTCTTTATAATAGAAACAAATCTGAAGTTGTATCAGATTGGCAACAAAATTAAGAAAGAATTACCATTTAAAACAATCTCTTAGGATAGATGCCCTTTATCTCACAGTAGGCTCCCAGATCCAGTATGCAGTTAGGGAGTATATTCTGAAGCTTACATTACTAACAAATACAATGGGGAAGGTAATTATGTCTTTAAATATCACTTGGTGAATTCCAAAGCAATAGCATTAAAGACAAGAGAAAAGGAGAGAGACACAAACAATGTAGATGTGGGTTTGTGGATAGGAGACTGGAAACTATCTTTTTGCTTTTTCCTTTCCCCAATTTGTACCATTAACTGGATGTTCTACAGTATTCCCTGGTCTCTGATATGGAATATTCTTTCCAAATGTTGGTTTCCTTCTCTGCTTCTCCTGCAGTACCAAGAAAAAGATACCATTTCCTTTGAAAATTTCTCTCAATTGGCACTTTTTAATTCGATTTAATTAAAAAAAATTTTTGTTTGTTTATGGGCAGGGTTTCATTTGTTTGGTTTTCAGCCTGCCATTTATTCTATAGACATTAGCTTAATGGACTTGGAGTTCCAGCAACTTCTACCTAAATTCACCCATTACAAAGTGAAAACCATCTTTTTCTCCTCAAATGATTGCTTATGCTTATAAGTGGTTTTACAATTTTGCTAAGAAAGGAGGATGACTGTTTCTTTTAGATGGAGACTTCGTTGTAAGTGAGAACTGCAGGTACTTTGGAAGTAGCATTAAATTCCATGGTACCATGATAGAAACAAAGTGTCAATTTGTAAGTTCTGATGACTTAAGTTTCCTCAGACTTAAGGTAGGAGCTGAATTTCTATTCTTCACCTCTATTTTTGGTTGCCGTGTGTTCGCTTAAGGCTATTTTAAACCACTTAAATTTTTTGTTATTTGAAAAAGTTATAATTTCCTTGTTATTTTAATGAGGGTGCAATAACACTCAGATCTAAATAATGGATTTACTTCATGATTTCTTTTTCTTAGGAACATGTGAAGTATTTTACCCTCTCAGTAGTCTTTCACACATAGGTTGGTTAAACTCCACATGAAAACTGTGGTTCCAGCATTAAAGATCCATGGGTTTCAGAGTTATTTATAACACACACACACACATACACACAAACACATACTTTATTACCACCAGCACCATCACAAACAACAACCAAAATCTCAGGTTTACTGAAATGAATTTGCTTATTCAACATTTGTGGTTTGTTTTTATGAAGATATTTTATGCATAGAACATTTTTTTCATGTTCTCAATGTTTTATGATTTTCTTTGGAATAAGTAACACATCTTAATATTCCTTCCAAACATTCACAAGTTGTTTCACATTTATGAAGTAAACAAACTGAAAAAGTGATATTTCTTTCTCTATTGAAGTTTCTTTAATTTTGTAAGGATTTCTGAAAACAAGTATTGCAAAAAAAGACACTTTTGCAAGGCCAAGTGTAACAATATCTACATTCTCAGGCTGCTCGACATTGCTATCCTCCATGTTCTATACAAAAGTCCACAGGGTCATAAGTTGGGACATACACACACAAGCATATTATTCTTTCCTTCTGACTGATGCCTGAGACCCCTTACCTAGGAATGGTTTATGCTATCCTTGCAGCAATATCCTTATCCTATTCCTTACAATATCCCTAACTATAATCCCCTAATTAAAAATAACACCTCAAATATCAATGCATATATGAAAAGTAATATATATTAAGGTTATCAGTCTTTATGAAGAACAGAACTGAGTGAAGAAGACCTAAAACTTCTGAGAGTAGGTGGCAGGGTCTAATCTTGAGTTGAGGATAGCATTAAAATAGAGTGTTGGGGAACCTGAAAACAAACTTTAATTACTATCAAATTTGGTCAAGAGACAGACTTCCCTTGGCATGAGTAAAAGTAGTAGAGGCAACCTACTGTCTTTCAAGTGCACAATTGCACTCATCTCACACACTAGTAAAGTAATGCTCAAAATTCTCCAAGCCAGGCTTCAGCAATATGTGAACTATGAACTTCCAGATATTCAAGCTAGTTTTAGAAGAGGCAGAGGAACCAGAGATTAAATTGCTAACATGTGCTGGGTCATCGAAAAAGCAAGAGAGTTCCAGAAAAACATCTATTTCTGCTTTATTGACTATGCCAAAGCCTTTGACTGTGTGGATCACAATAAACTGTGGAAAATTCTGAAAGAGATGAGAATACCAGACCACCTGACCTGCCTCCTGAGAAATCTATATGCAAGTCAGGAAGCAACAATTAGAACTAGACATGGAACAATAGACTGGTTCCAAATAGGAAAAGGAGTATGTCAAGGCTGTATATTGTCACCCTGCCTATTTAACTTATATGCAGAGTACACCATGAGAAACACTGGGCTGGAGGAAGCACAAGCTGGAATCTAGATTGCCAGGAGAAATATCAATACCTCAGATATGCAGACGGCACCACCCTTATGGCAGAAAGTGAAGAGGAACTAAAAAGCCTCTTGATGAAAGTGAAAGAGGAAAGTGAAAAAGTTGGCTTAAAGCTCAATATTCAGAAAACTAAGATCGTGGCATCTGGTCCCATCATTTCATGGCAAACAGATGGGGAGACAGTGGAAACAGTGTCAGACTTTTTTTTGTTGTTGTTCTCCAAAATCACTGCAGATGGTGATTGCAGCCATGAAATTAAAAGATGTTTACTCCTTGGAAGGAAAATTATGATCAACCTAGATAGCATATTAAAAAGCAGAGACATTACTTTGCCAACAAAGGTCCGTCTAGTCAAGGCTATGGTTTTTCCAGTGGTCATGTATGGATGTGAGAGTTGGACTGTGAAGAAAGCTGAGGATCAAAGAATGGATGCTTTTGAACTGTGGTGTTGGAGAAGACTCTTGAGAGTCCCTTGGACTGCAAGGAGATCCAACCAGTCCATCCTAAAGGAGATCAGTCCTGGGTGTTCATTGGAAGGACTGATGCTGAAGCTGAAACTGCAATACTTCACCACCTCATGTGAACAGTTGACTCATTGGAAAAGACCTGATGCTGGGAGGGATTGGGGGCAGGAGGAGAAGGGGCCGACAGAGGATGAGATGGTTGGATGACATCACCGACTCGACCGACATGAGTTTGAGTAAACTCCGGGAGTTTGTGATGGACAGGGAGGCCTGGCGTGCTGCGATTCATGGGGTTGCAAAGAGTCGGACACGACTGAATGACTGAACTGAACTGTCTTTCAAAGGGGTTGGATGAAGTGCCTATCCTACTGTCTTTTAAAGGGGTTGGATGAAGTGCCTAAATACCATATTACATAAAAATATTCTGGAGTGGAGCCATCTTCATCTTATTCTTTCTTCTTTCTCCTCTCCCTGATTTTTTTCCTTTTCTTACAGGCAAAAAAATCAAGTCATCCAGATTCATAAAATTATAAACAGAGTAACAGATCCCTCTCCATTTCAAATTGCAATTTGTGATGATTATTTTTAAAGAAATATATGCCTGTGAGACTTTTAGTATTTCAAAATACTAAAAAATCATAATTATAACTTATTGAGTATCTACCATTCTACATTTTATATTGGTGAAACAAAATTAAATATATATTATTATTTAATTAATAATTAATATTAAATATTTCAAAATCCCTGCCAATTAAGTATTTGAACATCCATTTTAAGAGTAAAGGAACAGATTAAAAAGATTGTGAGACTCATTGATGCTACTCAGCTAGAGCAGGATTAAAATTGAGGTATTTCTTGCCTAAAAACTACACTTTTTATGCTTTAGAATTTTAGCTACCTTTCCTCAATAAATAGAGGACAAGGTTATTCTTCCTCACTGAAAGTTCTTATTATACCAATAAGGTAGGTGGTGTTATTTTCATTCTGTCAATATGTTGGGCTTAACACTGACAAGTAAATCTTCTCCAGAAACTCCCTAGCCATTCACAGGAATCCTTGTGCTTTAATATTCATGTTCAAATTTTACTGTTTTCTTTTATTATGCTTAAATATCAATGTATATTGATACTGTATAACCCAGACAGAGGGGAAATGAGGACACCAAAGCATTAAAAATGAAAACTCTGGGCTTTTGAAGGAAAGAGGAAATGTTTCCCTCGAGAGACTATCCTTTCCTGGCTGTAACAGTTTGTGGGTCAAATTTACTAAAGTGATGAAAAATGATTCCTTTTTCCATCTGTCTATATTAAAATAACCAATTTAACTGAGATTAATATTATACATTTTGTTCTACCAGCTTTATACTTTAAAGAAGAAGGAGCTATACTCTTGATAATTACTACTAACTTTCTAGTTATCCTAGTTTATGTTAAAAAAATGCTTTCTATAAATAAAAACAGGTGGGGAAATGAAGAGAGCAACAAAAATGATAAGAAAAAGGAAAAGCAAAAGCTATAATTGTCATATTTAATAGTAGTGTATTTAGGCCTGAGAATAACTGAAAAGGTGCTGACTCTGGGACCATATTTGAGTTTGCTTTTTTTGTAGAAATTAATGCTACTTCTTATAGAGGAGAATAATCTATGCTGGGAGTGTGTAGAAGCCAAGTTGTGAGTCAGCTGAAGTTCTACTCCAGTCACACCCTGGCCTTTCATGGCTAATCTCCTTGCTCCACCAAGTAGAGCAAAAACGGAAAAAGCAAAGGAAGCTTTGATACTACTTTTCTCAGTTTGACCTAAGCATCAAAAAATGAGTGACACACCACCGACTACTGCTTCTATTTTGTATAAGCATCAAGGGAAAATTATATTTTCAACAGTGAATGGAATATAAACAGACTATGAACTCTATTTGCAAATTTAAACTAAAAGATAAAGAGTTGAAATCTGTCACTCCTGTTTTTACTACAAGAAACAGTCAAAATTCTTAAAATGAAAAACTTTTCTTGGACTCAGAGAATTGAACCTATAGGACCAACTGTCACCACAAAATATGGAAAGACAGCCAAATTTAGAGTCACAGGAGAGAAATGTTTACCTGAGATAAAAATTCCCCAAAACATAAACTTGTAGGAACATTTCAGTGGTAATTTTCAGAAACCTCTGGAGCCTAAATGCAGAAGAGCCACAAATGAGAAACTCCTCAATTACACTGGTTGCTTTTTAGGCACATGAAAAGATGTTCAACATCACTAATCATCAAACTAATACAAATCAAAACCAAACTGAGATATCACCTTACACCTGTCAGAATGGCTATCTTCAAAAAGAACAGGTATAGCAAATGTTGGAGAGCGTGTGGAAAAAACGGAACTCTTGCACACTCTTTATGGGAATGTTAACAGGTGCAGCCACTGTTAAACACTGTATGGACCTTTCTCAAAAAGCTAAAAATAGAACTATCATATGACCCAGAAATTCTGCTCTTGGGTTTATATTTGGAAAAGCCAAAAATATTAATTTGGAAAGATGCAAGCATCCCAGTGTTCACAGCATGATTCTTGACAACAGTCAAGATATGGCAGCAACATGTTCATCAACAGATGAATATGGTGTGTGTGCACGCACACACAAATAGAATATTACTCAGCCATAAAAAATAATAAAATTTTGCCATTTGCAGCAACATGGATGAACTTGGAGGGTACCATGCTTTGTGAAATGAGTTAGAGACAGATACTATATGAAATAACTTATACAAGGAATCTAATAAATATAACAAATTGGGAATATTACAGAAAAGAAGCAGGCTCACCTATATAGAGAAGAAATTAGTGGTTGCCAGTGGGGGTGTAGCAGGGGATAAGCAACACAGGGGTAAGGGAGGTGGGAGGCACAAAATAGAGTATGTAAGATAGGTTCAGTAACATGTTGTACAACACAGGGAATATAACCAATATTTTGTAATAACTGTAAATGAAAAGTAACACTTAGAAGGAAATGGCAACCCACTCCAGTATTCTTGCCTGGAGAATCCCCATGGACAGAGGAACCTGGTGGGCTGCTGTCCATAGGGTAGCACAGAGTTGGACACGATTGAAGTGACTTAGCATGCATGCATGCATTGGAGAAGGAAATGGCAGCCTACTCCAGTATTCTTGCCTGGAGAATCCCAGGGAGAGAGGAGCCCGGTGGGCTGCCATCTATGGGGTCGCACAGAGTTGGACACAACTGAAGTGACTTAGCAGCAGTAGCAGCAGCAGAAACATTTAAAAATTCTATAAAAATTAAATATATTGAAAAAATGGATTTTGAAAGATAAAGATGGATGGATAATGATTATTAAAATTTTGAAAATTATAGCCCTTACAAAATGCAAGGCATTATTGTTTCTTATGCATATACACGTCATGGACATACAGTAAAAGATTCATGATACTTTATAGCCAAGAAAATTTACAAATGGTATTTATAGCAGATGCCACTTTAATCTAGATTATTTTATGTAAAAGAATAATGAGACTCAGAAATATGAAGAGTCAGAAGTAGAGTTCAGCACTTCTAGTTAGTGCACTTTTTCCACTTATTGCCTTAGTCCAACTTACACTCATACATTCTCATTTCTATTCTTTATTTAAAAATGAGATAGGAAGAATCAAGAGGCTTTTTCATAGATGTCCGAGACTGAGAAATTGGACTGATCTGGCTTTGGTAGAACAGTCACCTTTAGGGTAAAACTGAAGTCAACAGCTTTTCTTATGTGGTTGCCTTTTATTGAAATATTCTGAATAAATACTAATTCAAAGGGGCAACTTAATAGGGGATTCTTAGAAACATGTGGAGATGTAAAGAGTGCTTCTAGCTAACACAAAAATAGCCCTTGCATTTACTGTGTACTACCGATCGTTTGATAATTGAGTAACAGTTTTCAGCCATTAGGCACATCAATATTTGTCTGTTCATCAGATAAGAGCATTGCCCAACTCTAAAACCAAGAATCTTTAGATTTTTCAAAGAGTGTAGACTCTTTAGGCAGTTACTGACAATATTTTTAGGGCTGTTTTGTCAAGTACCCTCTCTCATTTTTCCCCATTTGTTTTCTGAAGTAGATTAGCATGTGAATGATAATGTCAAAGCATAGTGAAAAGCTCTGCAAAGTGTTTCACATTATATTCTTTTCTTTTCATGAGCACTGCTATGAAATTCCCTTGAGGTCAGTGATTTGTGAATTTTTGATACTTTGCCTAAATTTTTAAAGCTGCTTATTCAAAAAATGTCATCTCAGTCTGCCATGGGCAAGTTCATTCTCTCCTGGCCATGAAGCTGAGGGAGCATCTAACATTTTATCCTAATTTAAAATCCATGCAGTATGCACTGGGACTTTTGCCCAACAAGCAGCTTTCAGAATGCAGAGGACATCATAACACATACCCTGAGAAAGGCAGGTGAAGAAATAATTTTGACAACTGGCTTTCCACCCATTCCATGGCATCTAGACTATATTCTTCCCATGAACCATGCTATCCAAACAACAATTTGTTATGAAATCTATCCATTCTGCAAAATGGACAAACTGAGATGATTATCTGAATATGTTTAGAAAACACCTTTAAAACAATTGCTTTGTGCTAGCTGTGTCAACAAAGCCAAATGCTGCTGCCTTGAGTGTTTTTCTTCACCTGAAGCTGTATTCAATTTCTTCCCCAGCAAGAAAACTGCTCCTCTGGCACCGGTCCTTGAAATGAGAGTTATTTCTCTACTTGGGGGTAATAACTCTTTAGGACAAAAGACTTTGTCTAATGTTGGGTCATTTGTAGCTCTACAAAGAAATTTCAGTTGATGAAAAAGTGAAATGGTTTTCAATAAATATATAAACGCAAGTAAGTTTTCAAAAGGAAAAACACTGTCTTTAATTCCACAGAGGAGAACCTAAGCCAGTTACTATTGTCACTACAATCTTGGCAAAATTAATTTCAGTTCTCTCACTGATTCACAAAGTAATGAGCAGAGGTATTAAGCTGACCAACTGCACTGTTTGTTCATCAACTTCCACACGGGGCACCAAACCTGTAGCATATTCAGTAAACTGATGTGGAGGATGACTCCAATTTTACATCTGGGCTCACAGGTTAGTCAAAAATCAAACCCCAAAGAAGCATTCCCCCAGATTATCAGTCAAGTTAGTGGGAAAATATTTAATTCATCATATAAATTCAGAAGCTAAAAAGTATTTCCTAGCATTTTAATAAAGAGTTGGAAACGGGAGCTGGTTCTAGCTCTTGTGTTAGAGAGGAAGTATTCACCAAACTCACAACCCAAGATTTGTCAATCTAGTAACTATCCTCAGTATATGGGCACAAACTGATAGAGAGGTTGATTGATCAAAAATATGGCCCACAATACTTATTACAGAGACAGGTTGAGCAAGAGGTATGAAATGATAAAATCCTACTGGGCTCAGAGAAAGCTGATGAAAAATGTGTGGGGCTGAAAACTTCTAGATGCTGCGTATTTTAGCACCACCATCTTTTAAATTCCCTCCAGAGGGAAATTATTCCCTGAACTTGGTATTTTTGAAATAATTCTTCTAACTGAGAACAGCTAAACCTCTCTTAGAATCTTGAGTCCAGAATAGCTCCTGGAATCTCTGGGTACTGGTAGGGAATTAGGGCACCAGATAGCTTACATCTGTTTATGGAAAAGAAAGAAAAAAAATCTATCTTCAAACTTATATAGAAAGATTTGAAACAATATACTAAGGTCTCAGTCATATCATGCAGAAGCATTAGCAGTGTGTTTTTTTTTTTTTTTCCTTTTGACTAAAGACTACATCCTTCCCTTAGGCATTTTAGTTTGATATTCTTGATGCTTATGTTTTAGTCAGAAATAACGAGAGCTAATAGTGTGCTAATATGACATCTTGATCTTGACCATCTTGCTTATTCTTGAAAAGTGAGTATAAAAATATAGTATCATCTATAGTATATATTATTTTTAAGTTTTAGAAAGAGATGCAGAGATAGTTGCAATTGACTGTAAAAAGAATTATGAAAACAGACATTCATAACAACTTTTAATAATAATACCAATAACAAATTATTAATACTAACAATATTACTTCAAGAACCTGTTAGGTACCTGATCTTCAGAAAGCTAAGATCATGGCATCTAGTCCCATCACTTCATGGCAAATAGATGGGGAAACAGTAGAGACAGTGACAGACTTTATTTTTGGGGGCTCCAAAATTACTGCAGATGGTGACTGCAGCCATGAAATTAAAAGACACTTGCTCCTTGGAAGAAAAGTTATGACCAACCTAGACAGCATATTAAAAAGCTGAGGCATTACTTTACCAAAAAAGGTACATCTAGTCAAAGCTATGGTTTTTTCAGTAGTCATGTATGGATGTGAGAATTGGACTATAAAGAAAGCTGAGCACAGAACTGATGCTTTTGAACTGTGGTGTTGGGGAAGACTCTTAAGAGTCCCTTGAACTGTAAGGAGATCCAACCAGTCCATCCTAAATGAAATCAGTCCTGGGTGTTCACTGGTAGGACTGATGTTGAAGCTGAAACTCCAATACTTTGGCCACCTGATGCGAAGAGCTGGCTCATTTGAAAAGACCCTGATGTTGGGAAAGATTGAAGGCGGGAGGAGAAGGGGATGACAGAGGATGAAATGGTTAGATGGCATCACTGATTCAATGGACATGACTTTGGGTAAACTCTGGGAGTTGGTGATGGACAGGGAGGCCTGGCATGCTGCAGTTGATGGGGTCACAAAGAGTCAGACACGACTGAGCGACTGAACTGAACTGAACCTGCTAGGTACCAAAATATGTATCAGTTGTTTCATATATGCTATTGAGATAGAAGACACTATTTCTGCTTTACAGATGGGAATCTTTGCCCAAGGCTACATTCACAGTTACATGAAAGAGGAAGATTTGAAGCCATACATGGAATGATGCCAATAAACTGTAAATCCTGCATTGTAACACAAGGTCATTATTTGAACTTTATTAACTGAACTTCATTAATGATAGAAGATGAGATGGTTGGATTGCATCACCAACTCAATGGACATGAGTTTGAGCAAACTCCAGGAGATAGTGAAGGACAGGGGTGCTGCAGTCCATGGGGTCACAAAGAGTAGGACACAACACACATTTTCCGTGCCAGCTGGATGCTCATATATGCATGCCCCCAAGCGCACCACCAGTAACTCTGTGTACTAAGGAATTGCTATTTGCAATTTGAGCCCTTTTGGTCCCTTAACAAATTCCATGTCTTTCCCCTAGTCTTTCTTATGCTAGTAACATTCTCCATTTGATGCATGTTTAACTGTGAAAAATCTACTTATCATACTGTTTTGCCACATCCCTTTATTCATAGTCCCTCACAGTTTCATAAATGGTGTTGGGCTATTTTACATATCCATTAATTTATTATATTATTAAATTTTACTTTTTTTACATTTCTGATTGTAACCTCTTCTCAGTACACATCTTTCAGAATGTCTTAGACTATTAATGGTTGTATCTTTGTACTGGTTTTGAGTTGGCTCTAGTTCTGGATGACCAACAAATATCTATATATATATATGTCCTAATTTGTTCTAGGACATGTCTTCAGTGTTAGCTTTTGAGCTTTTCCCTCACTGGTAAGATTTACAATGTTTGCTAAACTTCCCTAACAGTTGTTTTAAAAGTCAGTATCTTGAGTTTATTCCCATTCTACTTTCAGGTGTGGGAAGCCTGCTGATTTATTCTTATCAGCTTTTATATCTCCAGGTGCTTTGGAGAGATAGGGAGCAATAAAGATGATGATGGTAAGTTCAACACACCTAAAACCTATGGATTTTATCAATAGGCATGAAGCTCCCAAGCCCTATTGTGAAAACCCACAAAAAGATTTCTTCTTAAACAACTCTTTTGTTTTTATTGCTGTTGTGAGGATAAAATACTATTCCAAGCATCCTTTTTTCCTTCTGCTTTCCTTTGAGCTCTTGAGCTGTGGCTATGAAACAGGCTAAAGAATAAAACTTAAAAAAATAAATAAAAACATACACAATATTGTCATTTACGGGAAGCACCTTAGTTTGTTCTTTACAGATGCTACATTATTTAATATTTATAAAAATTTGTATGATATGTTTTATGTCCTTAATTTTACAGATAAGGAAATTCAAGTCCTGAGCATTAAAGTGTCTTTCTCGTGGTCATCTGGGTGGTAAATGGCTGAACAGAACAAACTTTGTATCCAATATTGAGTGACTTGAAATTCCATGCTCTTTCACTAAATCACGTTATCTTATATAAATGAGCAAAATTTTGTTACTATCCATTTAATTCATATTTCACTCTTCTCATTGTACACTGCTTATCAATGTAGTTCTTCTCAAACTTCTGCTACTAAAAATGTATGACAAAAACCACTACAATATTGTAAAGTAATTAGCCTCCAACTAATAAAAATAAATGAAAAAAATAAAAAATAAAAGTACAAAAAAAATAAATAAAAATACCTTGTTGTACAAGATAAAACATGAAACCCATACCAAAAAGAGGTTGAGAAATTTACCATAAATTGTTCACAGATTTAAACTATTTTAGGGCCCTCTTGTTACAACCTTAAAACTCATGCAAAATTTGCATCTTACCATGTAATTTTAGCATAAAAACTATTTTTAATTCTATTAACTCATAAAAAACCACAAAAACTAACTTTTCTAACTTGTCACATTGACTAGCAGACACTATGTAATAAGATTTATTCCAAGGATTTTGTAAATTAAAGACTCAGTATTTCTCCATTTCAGATAGACAAATAGACATTCCTCTCAGTCCTAAACACACTAATGGTAGACTACAAAGACTTAAACATGCTTGCCCCGGCTATCCTCAGACCGTATTTCCTCTAAATTTCTCTCGATTCAGTTCAGTCACAAACCTTGTTGCTGTTTGTCAAATATTTAAATCAAGCTTCCATAGCACATACATTTATGGTTTCTCCACCTGATATTTACATGGCTCACTTCCACTCTTCAGTTAGATTTTACTTCAGTGCCTTATTTTCTGAGAGTTCTGCCCTTACCATGCCTCTAAAATAATCCTCTTCTTCCGTTCATGTGCTTAAAAAAAAAAAAAAACAGCTTTATATTCTATTTTGTGCTGATCAGCATATTAACTTATCTGTTTCCCCTTCAAGCCCTATGTGGTCAGGGACTTTTTTCATTGTTTATATGAATCATGGTTGTTAATTGCAAAAATACCTAACCCATAGTTATCATAAACAGCAATACATTTATTAAAAGCTAGTAGTTGCTCACGGACCCTCCAGGAGGCAAGATTACCCAGGCTGGGAGGATAAGCCACCAGAAAAAGTGTGGAAGGCTCACAGTGGGGATGGTTCAGTGCACTCCATCACAGTTACCACCAGAGCCAGATACCACTGTCCACATGCTGACAACATCCTATCTTGGAAGTCCAATTTTTCAGCTATGGGGTCTCTAACCTATCAGGAGAAGCATTTAGAAAAGTACCCACTTTGGTATCTGCTTCCTATAGTTTTTCCTTTCAGGATCAAAGTCTGGAGTACGTGCATGTGATTAGCAAAGTCTAGGTCACAAAGTTGAGCTTTCAGGATCAAAGTCTGGAGTACGTGCATGTGATTAGCAAAGTCTAGGTCACAAAGTTGAGCTCTCGATCAAGGGTAGAGGCAATAAAACTTAGTTTCAGCTTTCTCATTTGAGAACTGTGGTTCGTAACATAGAAAATCCCCTATATATAAGAAAACTGCTCAAAATGTGCTACATGGCCAAAAAAAGAAAAAAAAAAGCAAATGTGCGTGACCACGAATTCCCAGCACCTAGAACAGTGTCAGGCACACTTGGAGTACTCTGTAAAAGTTGCTAAGTAGATGAGTAACATATTATGCTCATGTTCAAGAGATCAAGCCAATAAATCTTAAGGGAAATGAACTCTGAATACTGATTGGAAAGACTGATGCTGAAACTCCAGTATTTTGCTCACCAGGTGTGAACAGCTGACTCATTGGAGAAATCCTTGATGCTGGGAAAGATTGAGGGTGGAAGGAGAAGAGAATGAGATGGCTGAATGGTATCACATATACAATGGACATGAACTGGGCAAACTTTGGGAGATGGTGAGGGACAGGGAGGCCTGGCGTGCTGCAGTCCATGGGGTCTCAAAGAGCCAGACACAACTGAGCGACTGAACAATGAGGGGTTAGAATATTTTGAAAGCTCTATTTGTACAAATTAGCATTAGCATGCATCAACAGTTCTTTTCCAGTGTTTTGGTGTAATGTTTTTAAGTATATATATCATATACAACATAACATTCTCAGTTGATGTGAGGACAGAACCCTATAATCAAATCTATTACTATTTCTGTACTGAAACATATAATAACACATACTTAGTAAGGTAAAGTAACATAAAGACTAAAAATAGCCTCACATGAGTTTTTTGTTCCCAAATAAGCTATTTAATTATCTTATAATTAGCTACATAACTAATTTTGAAATTGAGGATAAGAGATTATAGACCTGTAAATGAATCAAGTATAAATGAAGACATTAGCATATTTACTGTTTCTGTGGTCAACATTCATTTAACTGTTCAATTTATTTTTAGTGCTCTGATCCTGACATGGAAACTAAAGACATTCACTTTTTTGCCTTTTGATTAAGAATATTCAGCCTAGAAGAAAATGGGTAAATTTATATTTCCTAGACTATCTTCTTCTCCATAAACATAAAACTCATGCTTTACTAAAGCCTCTATGTTCTACCATTTCAGACTGAGTAGTTCAGTCTACTTCCCAAGCCCTGGTGAGTGTCTCATTGACATTATTAACAACTTGATTTTTTCTGATCTGTATACTTAGAATCTCATATTACCTCACTCTATTTGTCATTTTAAAATTGTATTTGAATTTATTTTTTTTCAATACTTACTAAAGTCCCCAGCTGATTCATAATTTAAACAGGCTGTTAAAAAAAATAGTCTTCTCAAAATAAGATTTCAAGATGCAGGAATAAGCAATAAACCATTCTTGTACCTGATCATTGTCCATTTAACCAGAAATAACTCAAAATCACTGTCTAATGTTCAGAAAACCTCTCTACTAAGTGATTATTTGGAAAGAATTGCATACCACACCATAATTACCAATGCTTATTTCCTTCCCTTCATATTTGAACATACATTATTTACTGACAATAACTAGAGCTATCCCTAGGTCTTCAGTACCCAAGGAATATAAGTTTTGTTTACAACAATTTCTGTCAAAATATTGAACAATGTTCCCTGTTGTTTCTATCTAATTTCAGATGTTCCTATCTGATCTTTACAAAGTATAGTGTTATTTGAATAGGAGAAACCAATTTAATTGCAACAATAGGTTTGATATCTAATATTTTTAAACTATGAATATGTGCCACAGATATTACAATGTATTCTGAAATCATGAATAATTTCTAGCTTTCACATGGAGCAATGCTATTTTGGAGGAGGCTTTCACAGTAATGCTAACTGCAAGATACTTTTAGTTTTATTTACATTTCACTAATATTCATCTTTTCTAATTAAAAGTTAATTTTTAACAGTTTGTTAATAGGTTCAGAAATCTTATAAGTTATATTTTTAGAGGACAAATTAATTCAAATCTTTCATATATGTAAACTTTTGCCAAACATCTCAAAGAATCCTTCCTCAAGAGTAATGAATTCTTTGGCAATGGTCATTGGAAAGGAAAAGAAAAGCAGTTAAGGGAAAATTGTCATCCATCCCACCACCATGCTCTATGATATACTCAAATTCAGAATATCTCAACACAGAACAACATATCCTGTTTCTAATATCCAATATCATGGACACTATTGTGAAAAAAATATGGAGAAATGTCTTGATTAAAGGAAGCCTCTCAACACTAATAATTATAATTGCCACTTTTCCCCCTAGAAGTATGTTTACTCCATCAAAATACAGCATGGAGACATTCTGCCAAGATTTGAGGAAAGTGCTTTTCTTTTGTAGACTGAGAGGGGACATTTTGAAAGGAAGAATGGGAATAGAGACCCAACAAGAGACCTAGACTGCAGTTGTGTTTTTAAGGAGTAAATATGTAAACTTAAAATTTGAATATTAACTATCTTAATATTTATGCCTGTGCTGACCCTTGTAAGTTTTTATGTAAGCCCCAGTATGTATATCCTAATTTAAGGACCAAACTCTAGGATGACCATCCCACATCGTAATCTCTCCTTTCCCACACAAAAGCCAACTCTCAAGTGCCCTGATTTGAGAGTCCTAGATTTAGATTTTTGGTATCAGTGAACTGTATTTCCAGGATACCTAATAGGGCTTGAAATGTGTGCATAACCCAGGTGTTCTGTGCCTAGAAAGACTCAAGTCCTCTGGTCACATAAAGTCACATTCTTCTTAAAATTTAGAATGAAATGAAATAGATAAGGACTCCAAAGTGTAGATTCCTTCCTAGTATGGTATCCTTTCTCCACTCTCTGTAAGCATGATTTCTCTTTCAGGCAAAGCAAACTTTGCCTCCTCCCCCAGACTTCTGGCATTCAGTTATGTTGCTAAGTGTTTTCCCTTCCTGATTCACTCAGGTTTTATCAGGAAGCTGAAAAAATTTCTCAACTTTAATCATACTAATTATTTATTTATCCCCATTCTGATTATGGAGAAGGACCCATAACACATTTAACCCTCAAAAAATATCTTCCACCAATTTTCCTAAATAAAAAGAATTGCTTTCCTAAGAGCAATTCTTACACAAGTATATTCTGTTAGAATATTATGCTCAATATCAGTCTCCCTATTTTTCCTTCCTTTTCCTGCTCAGGACTCTTCATGTCTTTGCTCTGTAGCTGAAATGCAACAGACCCTATTGTTCAGAGAATAGTCCCATATTGCTGTCTTTAGAATAATATAAATGTTGTGTTATGTGGATTATTTTAATAAATTTTCTAAGAAGTTTGATTTTTTTATATTATTAAATCCATGGGGGAAAAAAGTTTCCATTGATAAATACTGAAGTGTTTGTTAAATTTAGTTTTCTTAGCTTGTATACTATCTAGTGATCCTGACTATACATCCTTTCATCTCAAAATACTTTTTCCACTTTTAAACATTGAAAACTAAAATATTTTGTTACTTTATACACATTTAAGGATCTGTTATGGGACATTAATATTGAAATACAATGTTTGATCTTTTAATTAGCCATGGGATATGGAGAGTCTAAGTCAAAGAAGATATAAAAATTAAAGTTTGGGCATTCAATATATTATTATCTAATCATGCTATCTAATAATATTAATCTTATTATATCTTTACAGTTTGATTTCCTGGAATGTACTCTCCTAGAACAGTGTATTTCAACACTGGCTGTTACTGGAATCATTGGTTGGGTGACTCACAGACTGGAGAACAATAATATCAAACAAGTTCTCACACTGTTGTGAAGGTTCTGAACCCCATGTCAGGCCTCCAGCCTGGGGATCTGACAATGGGACTGGGAATCCTCAGGGAATCTGGCCTTTAGGGCCAGTGGTATTTGATTATAGAATTTCCAGAGGACTGAGGGTAACAGAGGCTCCAGTCTTGGAGGCACACACACAATTGGGCAGATACCAACATGGGAGACTTAACCAAAACTACCCGCTGTAGAGGGCCTTCTGTAGAAGTGTGGGTCAGCAGGGGCTCACCACAGGGGTGGGGGCTCTTGGCATAAACCCTCTTAGAGATTGCTATTAACCCTCAGGCCAAACAACTACTAGGGAAGGGGTGCAACCCCACCCATCAGCAGACAATTGGATTAAAGCTTTACTGAGCAAGGCCCTGCTGACCAGAGCAAGACCCAGTTTTTCCCATTGCCAATCATTCCCATCAAGAAGCTTACACAAGCCTCTTAGCCTCATCTATCAGAGGGCAGAGAGAAGAATCAAGAAGCTGCACAATCTCATAGCAGCTAAAACAAAAACTATATTACAGAAAAAAAAAAACATATATCTCAGATGAGGAGACAAGATAATATCCCAGAAAAACAATTAAATGAAGTGGAGATAGGCAACCTTCCAGAAAAGGAACTCAGAATAATGATAGTGAAGATGATCCAAAATCTTAGGAAAAGAATGGAGTCAAAAATTGAAAAGATGCAAGAAATGTTTACCAAAGACCTAGAAGAACTAAAGAACAAACAACAGAGATGAATAATACACTAGAAGGAATCAATAGCAGAATAAATGAGGCAGAAGAATGGATAAATGACCTGAAGGACAGATGGTGGAAATTACTGCTACACCACAGAATACAGAAAAAAGAATGAAAAGAAATAAAGGTAGCCTAAGAGACCTCTGGAACAACATTAAATGCACCAATATTCACATTGTAGGGGTTCCAGAAGGAAGAGAGAGAGAGAGAAAGGACCAGAAAAAAATATTTGAAAAGATAATAGCTGAAAACTTCCAAAACATGGGGAGGAAATAGTCAACCAAGTCCAGGAAGTACAAAGAGTCCCAGGAAGGATAAACTGGAGGAGGAACACACCAAGACGCATAATAATTAAAATGACAAAAATTAAAGAAAGATAAGATATTAAAAACAAGAGAAAAAAAAATAACATTACAAGGTAACTCCCATCAGGCTATCAGCTGATTTCTCAACAGAACTTTACAAGCCAGAAGGGAATGGCATGATATATTTAAAGTGGTGAAGGGAAGAACCTACAACCAAGAATACTCTACCCAGCAACACTCCTTCAGATTTTATGGAGAAGTCGAAAGTTTCCCAGAAAAGGAAAAGTTAAGAGAATTCAGCAACAGCAAACCAGCTTTACAACAAATGCTAATGGAACTCCTCTAGGTAGGAAACACAAGAAAAGGAAAAGACTTAAAGAATATAAACCCCAAATAATTAAGAAAACAGTAATAGGACCATACATATCAATAACTGCCTTAAATGTAAATGGATTAAAAGCACCAACCAAAAGACACAGACTGTCTGGGTCGATGAAAACGTGTGCCTGTATGCACTTCCACTTACCACATCCCTCTGCTTGATACCCACAAATTGTCAGTCAGGCAGTTCAGTCAGTCAGCCATGTCCGACTCTTTGTGATCCCACGGACAGCAGCACACCAGGCCTCCCTATCCATCACCAACTCCCAGAACTTGCTTAAACTCATGTCAATCAAGTTGATGATGCCATACAACCATCTCATCCACTGTCATCCTCTTCTCCTCCTGACTTTGATCTTTCCCAGTATCAGGGTCTTTCCCAAATGAGTCAGTTCTTTGCATCAGGTGACAAAAGTATTGGAGTTTCAGCTTCAGTGTTAGTCCTTCCAATGAATATTCAGGACTGATTTCCTTTAGGATTGACTGGTTGGATCTCCATGCAGTCCAAGGGACTCTCAAGAGTCTTCTCCAACACCACAGTTCAAAAGCATCAATTCTTTGGCGCTCAGCTTTCTTTATAGTCCAACTCTCACATCTATACATGACTACTGAAAAAACCATAGCTTTGGCTAGATGGACCTTTGTTGGCAAAGTAATGTCTCAGCTTTTTAGTATGCTCTCGAGGTTGGTCATAGCTTTTCTTCCAAGGAGTAAGCATCTTTTAATTTCATGGCTGCAGTCACCATCTGCAGTGATTTTGGAGCTCAAGAAAATAAAGTCTCTCACTGTTTCCATTGTTTCTCCAACTATTTGCCATGAAGTGATGGGAACTGGATGCTATGACCTTAGTTTTCTGAATGATGAGCTTTAAACCAGCATTTTCACTCTCCTCTTTCACTTTTATCAAGAGGCTCTTCAGTTCCTCTTCACTTTCTGCCACAGGGTGGTGTCATCTGCATATCTGAGGTTATTGATATTTCTCCCAAAATTGAGAATATGTCCTATTCTCAATTTCTCCCTGGAATCTTGATTCCAGCTTATGATTCATCCAGCCTGGCATTTCGCATGATGTTCTCTGTGTATAAACAAGCAGGGTGAACAATATACAGTCTTGACCTACTCCTTTCCCAACTTAGAACCAGTTTCTTGTTCCATGCCCAGTTCTAACTGATGCTTGTTGACCTCCATACCGATTTCTCGGGAGGCAGGTAAGCTGGTGTTCCTATCTCTTGAAGAATATTCCATAGTTTGTTGTGATCCACACAATCAAAGGTTTGATGTAGTCAATAAAGCAGAAGTAGATGTTTTTCTGGAACTGTCTTGCTTTTTCTGTGATCCAACAGATGTTGGCAATTTGACCTCTGGTTCCTCTGCCTTTTTGAAATCCAGCTTGAACAATTGGAAGTCAGTTCACATACATTGAAGCCTAGTTTGGAGTATTTTGAGCATTATTTTGCTATCATGTGAGATAAGTGCAATTGTGTGGTAGTTTGAACATCCTTTGGCATTGCCTTTCTTTGGGATTGGAATGAAAACTGACCTTTTCCCATCCTGTGGCCGCTGCTGAGTTTTCCAAATTTGCTGGTATATTGAGTGCAGCATTTTAACAGCATCATCTTTTATGATTTGAAATATCTCAATTGGAATTCCATCACCTCCACAAGCTCCATCACCTCCACAAGCTCCATCACCTCCATGAATTGTAATTATATTATATTGTTAAGTTAATCATGTTCCCATTATGTAATTGCAATTGTCTTTTATTGTCTGGCTATTGATAGTGAAAACTATTGTGATTATGCTACTATTACTCAATACCATTGTATCATCATTGGTCAACATAAATAACAGAATTCCATATCAACAAAACTAGGATCTAATAGAAAAACCTGTAATCACTTTTTAAAATCCAGATGCTTATCAGAACTATCTTAAATTTTTTTGAAAAATACAAATTCTCAGGTATTCCTTTTTTTCCTCAGAGCTCCAGATGTATTTCTAATGAGCAGTCATGTTTAAAAACAACTGGACTATGATAGGTTTTTTCTTTTATCTAGTTAGTTTCACGTTTTCTATTTCATATTCAGTGCTTCCACTTCAGTTAGTTTATGTTCTCACATTTCTCCATCTCCTTTTCTTTTTTGCTGTTATTGTTGTTTGTTCTCAGGCCTTTACCAAGTGTAGTAGAAAAACTTTTTTATACATATATATACAATATATATATTTTAGAAAATTATGAATTTTGCCTAACTAAAAATTTATAACATTTTGGTCTCATTTATTTGACTTAGTATGAATAGAATGATAGGTTTCTAATTAAAAAAAACAGATATGCAACAAGCAAAAAAGGTTTATTGTAGAATATAGGGAGCTATAGTCAATATCATGTAATAATCTATGAGGGAAAACAATTTCAAAATTAATATATGTATATGTTTATAAATGAAACACCTTGTTATGCACCTGTAACACTGTAACTCAACTATACTTCAATATATATATTTAAAAATAATAAGAAAGTGAGTACATGTTTCCCTTTAATTTCCCATCATGGCAACTTCTAATTTTAAAAATTATTATTCATTGTAGCAACAAATATATAATGAAATTAAACTAGCAAAATGTATGTAAGAACTCTATGTACAAAATTATAAAATGTTTCTGAAGGCAATTAAATAAGATCTAAATTTTACACAGAGATAATATTTGTGGAGAGGAAAGCTCTATATAAAAAAATTCAGTTCCTTCCAAGTTAGCATGCAGATTTAATACCAACCTTCCCAAAAGAATTTTCTCTTTATAGTTTTGAAAGCTAACTCTCAAATGTTCCTGAAAGATCAAAGACTCAGGTCCAAGATACTCTTAATGAAGACCAGGTGAAAGGATCAAGATGCAAAATATGTTTCTTATAAAGTACAGTTTGCATCAGAATGGCAATAAGCATGTAGACTATCAACTCAATATAACTTAACTATTTTTTCAACCCCTGTTATATATACTGATTTGTTAAATTTTGGTGATACAGTAACGATAGAGCAAATAAAACTAAAATTCTGTGGAGTTTCTATAATTGAAAGGAAAGCAATATATGAGATGAATAAGTAAAATATAATACCTCAGATAGTGATAGATGCTATGAAGAAATATTAAGCAAGGAAGGCAGTACAAAGTACAAAGAGTGTAAAATGTGTGTGGTTATGAAGGAGCAGATGAGATTCAACTTAAATAAGGAAATCCAAGAAATCCTCATAGGAAGGTTGCAAAGGGGTCAAAAATAAATAAAAAATGATAAATGACCAAAAAAAAAAAAAAAAAAACAACTCAGAGGTATTACAATGGACATCAATAGAGAAGTATTATTTAGCGAATGATTATGAGACAATTAGTTAACAATACAAATGAAAGTAAAATGTCTATAATCTTAAAATATTAATATTTTTGAAAATTCAGTTAAATGTATGGTAGACACACACATGTGCTTAGTTGCTCAGTCATGTCCAACTCTTTGCGACCCTGTGGATTGTACTCCACAAGGCTCCTCTGCCTATGGGGATTCTTCAGGCAAGAATACTGGAGTGAGTTGCCATTTCCTTCTCCAGGGGAATCTTCCCAACCAGGGGTTGAGCCCAGGTTTCCCACATTGCAGATGGGTTCTTTACCATCTGAGCCTACTGGGAAGCCCCCAGGGAAGAGCCACCAGAGAAGGCAGACAGACAGACAGACAGACAGACACATACACACATATGATGGAATATTACAATGAAATTTCATCATTTGCCACAACATTAATGCACCTGGACTTATCCTTAGTGAAACAAATCAGACAGAGAAAGACAAATACTGTGTTTTAACTTATATGTAAAATCTAAAAAATAAACAAAATATAACAAAATAAAAAGAGAATCACAGATACAAAGAATAAACTAGTGGTTGCCAGAGGGGAGATAAGAGGGGAGAGGGAAAAATAGGTGAAGAGGATTAAGAGGTACAAACTACTAGGTATAAGAGTTATCCAGATATAGTGTACATTGTCATTATTTTATAATAACTTTGTATAGAGTATAAACCATAAAATACTGAACTATTATGTTGTATACCTGGAACAAACAGAACATTGTGAGTCAACTATACTTAAAAAAAAAATAGACAAGTATGAGTGACCAAATCTCAAAAGTATTTAGAAAATGTTAAAATATGTATTTGGGCAGTGGAATAGGGAGGGTTTTAAAAATAAGATCCCAAGAAATCAAATCATAATGGAAAATACATATTTGACTATGTTAAAATGACTCAAAAGATATTATAAGCTTCAAACTTGGAGAAGATACTTTAAAACAGTTATAATATAGAATTCATACCCAAAATGTGTTAATAGCTTTACAAATTAATAAGAAACCGGCATTGAATAGAAAATATTCAATTAGAATATAATTAGAATACACAAGAGATAAAATTGCGAACATCTGTTGGATCATCAAAAAAGCAAGAGAGTTCCAGACAAACATCTACTTCTGCTCTATTGACTATGCCAAAGCTTTTGACTGTGTGGATCACAACAAACTGTGGAAAATCCTGAAAGAGATAGGAATACCAGACCACCTGACCTACCTTTGGAGAAATCTGTATGTAGGTCAGGAAGCAAAGTTAGAACTGGGCATGGAACAACAGACTGGTTCCAAATAGGGAAAGGAGTACATCAAGGCTGTATATTGTCTCCCTGCTTATTTAACTTATATGAAGAGTATATCATGAGAAATCCTGGGCTGGATGAAGCATAAGCTAGAATCAAGATTGCTGGGAGAAATATCAATAACCTCAGATATGCAGATGACATCTATGGCAGTAAGTGAAGAAGAATTAAAGAGCCTCTTGATAAAAGTGAAAGGAGACTGAAAAAGTTGGCTTAAAACTCAACATTGAGAAAACTAAGATCATGGCTTCTGGTCCCATCACTTCATGGCATATAGATGGGGAAACAGTGGAAACAGTGACAGACTATTTTTTTTGGTTTTCAAAATCACTGCAGATGGTGACTGCAGCCATGAAATGAAAAGATGCTTGTTCCTTGGTAGAAAAGTTATGACCAACCTAGACAGCATATTAAGAAGAGACATTACTTTGTCAACAAAGGTCTGTCCAGTCAAAGCTATGGTTTTTCCAATAGTCATGCACGGATGTGAGAATTGGACTATAAAGAAAGCTGAGCGCTGAAGAATTGATGCTTCTGAACTGTGGTGTTGGAGAAGACTCTTGAGAGTCTCTTGGACTGGAAGGAGATCCAACCAGTCCATCCCAGAGGAAATGGAAGGACTGATGCTGAAGCTGAAACTTCAACACCTTGGCTACCTGATGCAAAGAACTTAAACATTGAAAAGACCCTGATGCAGGGAAAGATTGAAGGCAGGAGGAGAAGGGGACAACAGAGGATGAGATGATTGGATGGCATCACTGACTCAATGGTCATGAGCTTCAGTAAACTCTGGGAGTTGGTGATGGACAGGGAGGCCTGGCGTGCTGCAGCCCATGGGATCACAAAGAGTCAGACACGACTGAGCAACTGAACTGAACTGACTGAGACCACTCAGTAAAGACACAGGAGGAAACAAAATACAAACCACAAAGAGGTATTTGATGAGAGGAAGTATGAATAATCAATCAAAATACTAAAAGATGTACAAACTCATTAGTAATCAGGGAAATTAATTTTATAATGAACTATCCTTTTATATTACTAAATTGGAAAACATAAAACTATCTATACAAAGTTGTGGTCAGGATATGGAATATTGAGAATTCAATCTACTAATTGTGGAAGTGAATACTGGTATAGTCTCTTCAGAGACCTACATGATACATATACTCTCTTAGATGTATATATTTCATAATAAAAGATAGTCACTCACTGGTCTGTACAATAAGCCACATGTGTTCACGTATTAGCTTCTTTTCTTTGGCAACAACAACTCAGTGCTATCAGTTGCCTCCATTTTAAATATAAGACAAACTATGAGCTGGCAAAATTAAGTTGGAAAGAAAACTCCAGAGTTCAGTAGAGTGTCTCAGTAAGGTGTTTCCAGGTAGGTGGCATTTGAGTCAAGACATGAAAGAAGTTTTGGGGAAGACCAAACAAATAGCCAAGGCAAAGTCATTGAAGCTGTGGTGGGTCTGTTCTTTCCAGGAAGAGTGAAATGATCAGAATGAATTGGGACCATAGAAGATAAGATATAATAGGGTGCTACTGGGGATTGAGAAAACTTGGGCTTTACCCACTAAAAAATATAAACAGAGGCATGGTATAGCCTGACATATGCTTTCTAAGAACAAGCGGGCTGGTTGCTCCTCTGAGCATGAAGTCTAGGATAAAGTCAGGGCAGAAGTAATGCCACCAGTCAGGAGATGCTGACACTAATGTTGTAGCGAATGAAAGCCATGGAGATGTGACCCAATTTTGAAAAATAGATTTGGTATGTAAAGGAAAAAGGAATTAAGAGTGATTCCAAGATTTTTAGCTTGGACACATGGCAGATAATAAAGTGAAAACTGGCTACAAACACTAACCACATATTTTCCTTTAGCGTTTTCTCCCATACTGTTCCCTAGGTTGGTGGAACCCATCATTCTGTGTTTACTCAGGATCAGGTATCAGGAGATCATTTTAACATTCACTTTAATAACACTGCTAATTAGATTTAAAGAATTCTCTAGATATATGAGAATATGTGAAATTACAAATGCCTACTGCTAAATTTGCTGATTAGCTGTTTCTAATTTTGAAGGTATAACAAGCAGAGTTAGGGAGTAAGAAGAAAAAATGTCTTGTTAGGCTTTCCTTTGAGATCTCCCTTTAAAAGAGAGTTCTCTTATTTTAACAGTAGGACCAATCTTTGGGAATTGCTGGCTTTAGCTGACAGGCAAAAGTGACTTCATTCTTTTCAAAAAGATCTGGAGGCTGCAGACAAGACTCAGCATGGCAGCTATTATAATTAGAAGAGAAATTGCATGTACTCGAGAAAATTCCTCATCCCCAATGGGTATCATGCTATCATGTTTATGCCAAAACATTAAGATCAATGTAGGGCATGAACCCACAGTGAAGAGGGCAATTTGCATTTAGGACAGTCTATTTTATCTCCAATGTGTATGCTTCAGGGGAGGAAAGGATTAGAATCAAGAAGAAAAGAGATAATGTAAATGAACTGTTAGAGGCTAAGTATTTTACTGTTTTTACTATAAGCACTATTTCCCCCTGATCCATGTACGATGAGCCAACCACATCTGAGTCAAATGCTGTAGTGTTTTCTTTTTAAAAATAAAAGCTTTTGAGTAAATGTGCGATCAATATTTAGGCACAGAACCATACTGAGAATACAACCAGTTGGTATTTTGCCAGTGACATTTTACCAAGTCATCACGACTGATTAGTGCTGTTGTGTGACTTATTAAAACAATTTTAACTTTTCAAGGCTTCTGTACCCGGTGGAGCCTACTTTTTATGAATTTCTGATGGCTTTACTTCCCTGAAATTCCTTGATTGCTTCCTGAACTTTCTTAATTTCCTCAGCGCTGCCCCATCCATTTTCTACTGTAGATTAAGGATCTATTCATTGTTATTATATTTATAAAATGTGCATGTGAGTGTGTTTGTGTCTGTGTGTGTGTGAGAGAGAGAGCACACCATTCTATTTTAGATGTCCTATGTGTAACCAGTCATTCAAAGTTTCTCTCTTTAAAAACTAATCCTGGAGAACAAGATGATGAAGGAGTAGGTAGACTTGGAGTGCATCTCTCTCCATGAATACATGAGGCAAACACCTTCAGACACAGAAAGGCGTGCAGAATACCAGTTGAGAGCAGACAGTCAGTACCTGACCAGCAGAAAAGAATATACAGACATGCAAAACTCGAGATCAAGCCCTGAGCCTTTACAGTGGGAGCACTGACTCCAAGGCCCTAGACTACCCGAGAACTAACCCTCAGTCAGTCCCATCGCTCAGTCGTGTCCGACTCTTTGCGACCCCCTGAATCGCAGCACGCCAGGCCTCCCTGTCCATTACCAACTCCCGGAGTTTACTCAAACTCATGTCCATCGAGTCAGTGATGCCATCCAGCCATCTCATCCTCTGTCGTCCCTTTCTCCTGCCCCCAACCCCTTCCAGCATCAGAGTCTTTTCCAGTGAGTCAACTCATCACATGAGGAGGCCAAATCATTGGAGTTTCAGCTTCAGCATCAGAAGTAGAGGAAAACAACAGAATGGGAAAGTCTAGAGATCTCTTCAAGAAAATTAGAGATACCAAGGGAACATTTCATGCAAAGATGGGTTTGATAAAGGACAGAAATGGTATGGACCTAACAGAAGCAGAAGATATTAAGAAGAACTAACCCTAGGGAGTATCAAACAGTAAGAACTCACACAAATGAAACTGCTTGAATACAAGACCCAGCATCACCCTACCACCAGTAGCACCCTGTGCAGGACACCTCATCTAAACAAGAAACAAAACAAAAATACAAACCAAATCATCAGCAGACAGGATTACCACCTCACTCAGCCTTGCCCATCAGAAGAAAAACAAACAAACAAACCTTAAGTGGAAGTGAAGTCACTCAATCATGTTCAACTCTTTGTGAGCCCATGGATTGTAGCCTACCAGTTCCTCCATCCCTGGGAGTTTCCAGGCAAGAATACTACTGGAGTGGGTTGCCATTTCCTTCTCCAGGAGAGCTCCCCTGACCCAGGGATTGAACCTGGGTCTCCCACATTGTAGGCAGACACTTTATCATCTGAGCCACCAGGGAAGTCCTGACCAACTTTAGGAAGGCAGAAACCAAAAGAAGAAAGAATTCAGCCTTGAAGCCTGGGAAAAGATCAAACACAGTAAGTTTAAAAAGAATAATAAAAAGGCAGAGACATATTACATAAATGAAGGAACAAACTAGAAACACAGAAGTCCAAATAAATGAAGAGGAAATAGGCAAGCTACTTGAAGAATAATACAGAATAATGATAGTAAAGATGATAAAAAAAAAAAAAAAACCTTGAAAAAGAATTGAGAATAATGATAGTATAAATGATCAAAAACCTTGGAAACAAAATGGAGAAAATGAAGGAATCAATTAACAAAGACCTAGAAGAATTAAAGAATAAACATACAGAGACAAGGAAGACAGTTACTGAAATTAAAAATACTCTAGAAGGAATCAATAGCAGAATATCTGAAGCAGAAGAACAAATGAGTAAGCTGGAAGATAAAATGGTGGAAATAACTTCTGAAGAGCAGAATAAAGTAAAAAGAATGAAAAGAATTGAGGCTAATCTCAGAGACCTCTGGGACAATATCAAACACACCAACATTCAAATTATAAGGATCCCAGAAGAAGAAGAGAAAAAGGATATGAGAAATTTTTGAAGAGAGTATAGTTGAAAATTTCCCCAACATGGGAAAGGAAATAGTCAATTAAATCCAAGAGGCAGGAAAGAGTCCCATACAGGATAAACCTAAGGAGAGACACACCAATACACATACTAATCAAGCTAACAAAGAATAAACACAAAGAAAGAATATTAAAAGAAGCAAGGGAGAAGCAACGAGTATTATACAAGGGAAAGCCCATACACTTAACAGCTGATCTTTCAGCAGAAACTCTACAGGCCAGAAGGGAAAGGCAGGATATATTTAAAGTACTGAAAGGGAAAAATCTACAGTGAAGATTACTGTACCTGGCAAGGATCTCATTCAAAACTGATGGAGAAATAAAAAGCTTTTCAGACAAGCAAAAGTTAAGAGAATTCAGTACCACCAAATCAGCTGTACAACAAATGTTAAAGGGACTTATTTAGTCAAGAAATAAAAGAGAAGCAAAAAGATCTAAAAATCAACCCCAAATGATTAAGAAAATGGCCATAGGAACATATATATCAATAATTTCCTTAAATGTAAATTGATTAAATGCTCCAACCAAAAGACACAGGCTGGCTGAAGGGATACAAAAACAAGACCTGTATATATGCTGTCTATAAGAAACCCACTTTAGACCTCAAGACACATATAGACTGAAAGTGAGAGGATGGAAAAATATATTCTGTGAAAATGGGAAGTAAAAGAAAGATGGAGTAGCAATCCTCATATCAGATAAAACAGACCTTAAAATAAAGAAGATTACAGGAGATAAGGAAGGACACTACATAATGATCAAGGGATCAATCCAAGAGGAAGACATAACAATTGTAAATATCTATGCATCCAACATAGGAGCACCTCAATATTAAGACATACACTAACAGACATACATTAACATAAGACAAACACCAACAGACATAAAAGGAGAAATTGACAGTAAAACAATAATAGTAGGAGACTTTAACACTTCACTCACACCAATGGATGAATTATCAAAATAGAAAACTAAAGGAAACACAAGTCTTAAATGATACATGAGATGAGATGGATCTCATTGATATCTTTAGGGCATTTCAACAAAATGCAGAAGAATACACCTTCTTCTCAAGTATACATGGAATATTCTCCAGGATAGACCACATCTTGGGTCACAAATCAAACTTCAGTAAATTTAAGAAAATTGAAATCATATCAAGCATCCTCTCTGACCACAATGCTATGAGACTAGATATCAATTATAAGAAAAAAAACTGTAAGAAACACAAACACATGGAGATTAAACAACATGTTTCTAAATAACCAACAGGTTACTGAAGAAATCAAAAGGGAAATCAAAAAATTTCTAGAAACAAATGGCAATGAAAACATTACAACTCAAAACCTATGGGATACAGCAAAAGCAGTTCTAAGAGGGAAGTTTACAGAAATGCAATCCTACCTCAAGAAACAAGAATATCAAATAGACAACCTAACTTTACACCTAAAACAAATGGAAAAAAAGAACAAAAAAGCCCCCAAAATTAGTAGAAGAAAAGAAATCATAAAGATCAGAGCAGAAATAAATGAAAATGAAAGAAACAATAGTAAAGATTATAAAATTAAAATATGGTTCTTTGAGAAGATAAACAAAATGGACAAACCTTTAGCCAGACTCATCAAGAACAAAAGAGATAAGAATCAAATCAACAAAATTAGAAATGAAAAAGGAGACAATGCAGAAATACAAAGGATTGTTAAGAGACTATTATGAACAACTATATGGCAATAAAATGGATAGCCTGGAAGAAATGGACAGATTCTTAGATTAGTTCAATCTTCCAAGACTGAACCAGGAGGAAATAGAAATTATGAACAATCCAATTACAAGCACTGAAATTGAGATGGTGATCAAAAATCTCCGAGAAAACAAAAGGCCAGGACCAGATGACATCACAGGAGAATTATATCAAACATTTAGAGAAGAGCTAATGCCTGTCCTTCTAAAACTCTTTCAAAAAATTGCAGAGGAAGGAACATTTGCAAACTCATTCTACGAGGCCACCATCACTTTGATACTAAAACCAGACAAAGACAATACAAAAAAAGAAAACTACAGGCCAATATCACTGATGAACTTAGATGCAAAAATCTTCAACAAATATTAGCAAACAGAATTCAGCAACACATCAAAAAGCTTATGATCAAATTGGGTTTATTTCAAGAATGCAAGGATTCTTCAATATATGTAAATCAATGTGATACACCATATTAGCAAATTGTAAGATAAAAACCATGTGATGATCTCAATAGATTCAGAAAAAGCCTTTGACAAAATTCAGCATCCATTTATGATTAAAACTCTTCAAAAAATGGGCATAGAAGGAACCGACCTCAACATAGTAAAGGTCATATATGGTAAGCCAACAGCAAACATTATTCTCAATGGTGAAAAACTGAAAGCATCCCCTCTAAGATCAGGAACAAGACAAGTGTGTCTACTTTCACCACTATTAGTTAACATAGTTCTGGAAGTCCTAGCTAGAGCAATCAGAGAAGAAAAAGAAATAAAAGGAATCCAGATTGGAAAAGAAGAAGCAAAGCTCTCACTGTTTGCAGATGACATGACATTGTACATAGAAAACCCGAAAGACAGTATCAGAAAATTACTAGAGCTAGTCAGTGAATTTAGCAAAGTTGCAGCATACAAAATCAATACACAGAAATCACTTGCATTTCTATATACTCACAATGAAAAATCAGAAATAAATTAAGGAATCAGTCCCATTCACCATTGCAACAAAAAAATTAAACATCCTGGAACAAACTTACCTAAGGAGACAAAAGAAACATACACGGAAAATTATAAGATACTGTTGAAAGAAATCAAAGACGACATAAACAGAGAGATGTTCCTTGCTCTTGGGTAGGAAGAATCAATATTGTGAAAATGACTATACTATCAAATGCAGTCTACAGATTCAGTGTTCATTTCAGTCATTCAGTCGTGTCTGACTCTTTGCGACCCCATGAATCGCAGCATGCCAGGCCTCCCTGTCCATCACCAATGCCTGGAGTTTACTCAAACTCATGCCCATTGAGTCGGTGATGCCATCCAGCCATCTCATCCTCTGTCATCGCCTTCTCTTCCTATCCCCAATCCCTCCCAGCATCAGGGTCTTTTCCAATGAGCCAACTCTTCTCATGAGGTGGCCAAAGTACTGGAGTTTCAGCTTCAACATCAGTCCTTCCAATGAACACCCAGAGCTGATCTCCTTTAGGATGGACTGGTTGCATCTCCTTGCAGTCCAAGGGACTCTCAAGAGTCTTCTCCAATACCACAGTTCAAAAGCATCAATTTTTCGGCACTCAGCTTTCTTCACAGTCCAACTCTCACATCCATACATGACCACTGGAAAAACCATAGCCTTGACTAGACGGACCTTTGTTGGCAAAGTAATGTCTCTTCTTTTTAATATGCTATCTAGGTTGGTCATAGCTTTCCTTCCAAGGAGTAAGCGTTTTTTAATTTCATGGCTGCCGTCACCATCTGCAGGGATTTTGGAGCCCCACAAAATAAAGCCTGACACTATTTCCACTGTCTCCCCATCTATTTTCCATGAGGTGATGGGGCCAGATGCCATGATCTTAGTTTTCTGAATGTTAAGCTTTAAGCCAACTTTTTCATCTCCTCTTTCACTTTCGTCAAGAGGCTTTTTAGTAATCCCTATTAAAAACACATAAGATCTGTTGATTTTCAGAATCTTGCCATCCTTTGTGTGATTCGTTGGGTTCACATAAAGTCTCCTATGCTGTCTGCTCCAAGCTCACATAATTGTTGATTCTCTCATTACACTCTAATATGAGAAATCTAGTCACAAGATGGCGATGAATTAGTGATATGATATCCTGTACCTTGAAGAATTTCTTTAATGCAAAATATGCTCTTGTCTTAGGAAGAGAACATTGTACCAGCAGACATTTAATTTGCTTTAGCTCACTAATGGTAGAATACTAATGGGAGTTATACATTAAAATTCTCATTCTCTTTTGATTTTTGGCTAAAGAGTTGATGTATACTGCAAAGATCTAATCAAATGAAGATAGAGCAATAAAAGCTCTATAAATTTTGACAACATCCTGTTGAGTGTTAAAATTTATTTTGAATTCATAAAAAAGCAATTTAGAAAAAAGCATTTAAAAAATTGTTTTTCTGGAAACTTTTGGTAACTCACTTTCAACCTGTTGAACTGTCTGTAATGTCTCTCTGTAAGACAAGAAACCATAGAGAGGCCAGAAATGTTGCTAAATGTGATATTTTTGTTTAATGGCATTTCACAGAATCTTAAACTTCAAAAGTATCTTTGATATCATCTGTGACAAGGAACTCACCACCTTTCAAGGCATACCACCTTAGATATAATTTAGCAGTTAGAACTATAAATAGAACCTTGTTTTTTTTTTACATCAAAATCAAGTTTCTTTTTTGATCATTCTTTTTTTCTTACTAGTCCCAGTTCTGTTCATTGTAACTAGACAGGTTAACTTTTCATCTAACACCAGACTTCACTAAGATATTTTTCCTTTTCCAGGATAAATATCTCCATTTCTTTCATCACTGGAACATAGGCTTTCCAGAATCTCACATTTTCTACCTTGCTTTCTTCTACACATGCATGTTGGACAACTAAAAATATGGACTCTAGGAAATACTCCAAAATGATCCACAGTATATGCCAAGTATGATGGGTTTTCCTGGTATGATATGAAGGGCTTCTCTGAGAGCTCAGTTGGTAAAGAATCTACGTGCAATGCCAGAGACCCCAGTTCAATTCCTGGGTTGGGAAGATCCCCTGGAGAAGGGATAAGCTACCCACTCCAGTTTTCTTGGGCTTCCCTGGTGGCTCATCTGGGAAAGAATCAGCCTGCAATGCAGGATACCTGGGTTGGGAAGATCCCCTGGAGAAGGGAAAGGCTACCCACTCTTGTATTCAGGCCTGGAGAATTCCAGAGACTATACAGTCATGGGGTTGCAAAAAGTCGGACACAATTGAGCGACTTTCATTTTCACATAATGCGTTTTCAGAAAAACAAGTTAAAAAGCATTCATTAAACAATTGCTATAGGATTATCTTAGAACATTACCAGTCTCTGTTTCCTATTCCTGATTTCAAACTGTCTTAGACTTTTCCTTGATTTGCGTTTCACTGCCTGTCCTTCAACCCCTACTGATGAAAGACCACTGGGATGATTTACCTAATTGCCTTGATGATATTCGTGCCCTTATAATATTTGTTACTACATCAGCAGTAACTGCCTTTAGTGCTCCAGACCCCACTTTTCAACAGTAGGAATGAGATCTTGAACCCAGAGAAAATTAACCATAACTAAACTGGATATTGTATTTTGCCTCTTGGTTGAAGATATGACACTGCGGATATCTGAAGATCGTCATCTGCTCAACTGCATGCTATCAGGAAAGACAACAAGACTGGGAATCAAGTACCCAGAGTTCTGTTTGACAGAATCTGGTCCTTCTTTTGATACACAAGTGCTCTGCTGTGCTTAGTTGTACAGTCATTTCCAACTCTTTGCAATCCCATGGACTATAGCCCACCAGGCTCTTCTGTCCATAGGGATTGTCCAGGCAAGAATGCTGGAGTGGGTTGCCATGCCCTCCTCCAGGGGATCTTCCCAACCCAGGGATTGAACCCAGGTCTCCTGCACTGCAGGCAGATTCTTTACCATCTGATCCACCAGAGAAGCCCTTTAATACATATAATCAGATTCATTTCCATTGTAGGTTATTACAAGATACTGAATGTAGTTCCCTCAGCTATTCAGTAGGTCCCTGTTGTTTATCTATTTTACATATAGTAGTTTGCATCTGTTAGTCCCAAACTCCTAATTTATTCCATCCTTCCGTTTTTCACCTTTGGTAGCCCTAAATTTGCCTTTTGTCTGTGAGTCTCTTTTTTTTGTAAATAAGGTCATTTGCATCAACTTTTTAGAGTCTACATATAAGTGGTATCATATGGTATTTGTCTTTCTCCTGTCTGACCTACTTTACTTAATATAATAATCTCTAGGTCCATCCATGTTGCTACAAATGGAATGGATCACATTCTCTTTTAGGCTGAACAATATTCCATTATATGTGTGTGTGTGTGTATACACATAATGCTGTCAGTCATATCTGACTATTTGTGGCCCCATGGACTGTAGCCTGCCAGGTTCCTCTGTCCATGGAATTTTCCAGGCAAGAATATTAGAGTGGGGCTCCATTTCTTCCTCTTAGGGTCTTCCCAACTCAGGGATCAAACTTGTGTTTCTTGCGTCTCCGCATTGTCAGGGAGATTTTTTACCAATAGCCAACACACACACACACACACACACACACACACACACACACACATTCATTTATTCTTTATTCATTCATCTGTGGATGGACATTTAGGATGCTTCTGGGTCTTGGCTATTGTAAATAGTGCTGCTATGAACACTGGGGTGCGTCTTTTCAAATTACAGTTTGTACCTCTTCTGGATATATGCCTAGAATAGGGATTGCTGGATTGTATAGTAACTATTTTTAGCTTTTTAAGGATGCTCCATACTGGCCCTTCTTCTTCTACTTCAGCTCTTGCATATTTTCAGTACTGCTGTTTCATCTCTTGTTCTTCTTGCCACTGAAATTTAGAGGTATAATGGGTTTTTACTGTTCTTTTTTTCAATGTCTTATACCTTGTTGCTTTCTCCAATCCTTTCTACACATCTGTAAATAGTCTGTTTTGTTACTTATTTCAACAGTATTGTTTCCTATACCTTTTCTAAGCCATAGGTTTCTGATCTGTAAAATTATGAAAACATAGTATTTGCTTTATAGGATTGTCCTGAGGGTTAGTAAAATGATATAAACATTTATGATAGACCCTGACAATTGTGTACTAAGTATGAGGTATATCTATTATTATTAATATCTTACAGAGGAGTTAATGTAATATGCTAGAAATGAAAAATTTCATTGGCTAATCAACACAATCCTTAGTTCAACAGCTTATTAGACACCCCACTTATGATCCTTGCTCAATAAAATCTGTTCTCAAGATCAAAGCAAAATATTGAATATATTACTTAGTGATGACTGTTAGTTACATAAGCATCTTGTAATAATGCTAGAAGAAAATTTTAAAATGTAGAGAAAAATAGTAATTTTCATCCTTTAGAAAAATCAATATGAATAGCCAGTTTCATTGTCATGTTCCATGAAAAACTGGGTGTGTATTACCAATAATATTAATAAACCTAAATAAACTCAGATATGCAAATTATGCCACTCTAATGGCAGAAAATAAAGAGGAACTAAAGAGAACCTTGATGAGGATGAAAGAAGAGAGTGAAAAAGCTGGCTTAAAACTCAGCATTTAAAAAACTATGATTATGGCATCCAGTCCCATCACTTCATGGCAAAACAGATGGAGAGAATATGTAAACAGTGACAGACTTTATTTTCTTGGGTTCCAAAATCACTGCAGATGGCAACTGCAGCCATGAAATTAAAAGATGCTTGCTCCTTGGAAGGAAAGTTATGATCAACCTAGATGACATATTAAAAAGCAGAGACATTACTTTGCTGACAAAGGTCCGTCTAGTCAAAGCTATGGTTTTTCTAGTAGTCATGTACGGATGTGAGAATTAGACTATAAAGAAAGCTGAATGCTGAACAATTGATGCTTTTGAACTGTCGGGTTGGAGAAGTCTTGAGAGTCCCTTGGTCAGCTAGGAGATCCAACCAGTTCATCCTAAAGGAGATCAGTCCTGAATAATCACTGAAAAGACTGATGCTAAAGTTGAAACTCCAATACTTTGGCCATCTGATGTAATGAGCCTGACTCCTTGGAAAAGACCCTGTTGCCAGGGAAGATTGAGGGCAGGAGGAAAAGGGAAAGACAGAGGATGAGATGGTTGGATGGCATCACCAACTGAATGGACATGAGTTTGAACAAACTCCACAAGTTGGTGATGGACAGGGCAGCTTGGCATGCTGCAGTCCATGGGGGTCACAAAGAGTAAGACATAACTTAGCAAGTGAACAGCAACAAAAACTAAGTAATACAAGCATTTATAATCTTATAAAAATCCCAAACAATGCTGGTCTGTTTCCAAATGCATAGCCTAGTTAGACACCTGGCATTATCAAAGATCTATTGATCTCCTGTGTGTCCTTTGTAGTATTACTGACTTACAGAAACATTATGACCAAGGGTACTTTTTGTAAATTTCTTTTGTAAACTTTTCTATAGTCTTTCATTTTTCATCAATTTAGATAAAAAATATGCTACTTCCAGTAATTACATCAAATATTTGTTATCTGTTTTTTTCTTGTTAACCTGGAATTGCTTTCTTATGTTTTATTCTTTTCATTTTTGTTGTCTGCTGCTATTAGTGTTTTCACTATTGGCTGCTTTCTTTCTGCTGTTGAGTGAATCTATACTGTGCCTTTGGCAGAAGAGCCATTTTGGATATATATTTTGACTATTTGCAGATGGTCCATTGCCCAAGACCAGACACTTTTTGATAACATTCCTTAAGCAAGACAAGTTTAGGGGCATTACTACAATACTTAGTCATCATGCCCACTTGTTAAGTCCTCTACTGGATATTGACTAAATGTCCATGCATTGCCACACGTATGTGTGGTTATTATAATCTGAGCCTTTCATAAACTGAGCTTATCATCAGCATGACCCTCAGTAACACAAAAGTGAAAATCACTCAGTCATGTCCAACTCTTTGCAACCCAATGGACTGTAGCCTGCTAGGCTCCTCTGTTCACGGAATTCTCCTGGCCAAAATACTGGAATGGGTAGCCATTACCTTTTCCAGGGGATCTTCCCAACCCAGGGATTGAACCCAGTTCTCCCACTTTGCAGGCGAATTCTTTACTATCTGAGCCACCAGGGAAGCCCGTGTAACACAAAAGACCCAAGAAAAGTAAACTCTTCATTGATCTTTGAAATATCACTCACTGTGTCAACCCTCGCCTAGTACTCATAGTCATGTAGAAAGACATTTATAACTGTACCATCTGAATATAAATGAGCTGATAAATCTCACTCATATTATTATTTAAGATTAGTTAATATAAACTGATATAAGCTGCTAAAAGAACAGATAGACTTCATTTGTATAGTTTTCAGTCTAGTGTATTTTAAGTGGTGCAGCATTAGGAAGAGTTCTTACAAATATGTATTCTCTGTTCTCAAAGCTACATGTGTACACTGACTGCATGTCACATTGCCCTAGAACAGGACCAAATGACAATATTCTTGTTGTGTGAGAGATATTTTATGACTTATTTGAAGGACAGATATCTTGACTACAAGACAGGTAGAGTCCATCCAGACAAATATTTCTGTAACAGGATATAGAAGGGTTTGCTCTACTGCTGTTGTTTTCAAAATTCATATTTTTATGGAGAAAAAATAAGTTACAAAATAAATAAATTACCTATTGGAATGAGAATTATTTCCATGTAACATACAGTCAGCTTCATCACAAAATATACAGATCTATTAGAATACAAGGCATTGTCATTACAAAGTAATATTCCTTTGCTCTTTCTGATGTATGAACAAAGTAATCTTCACATCTTACAGGTGTTGGTCATGGTTACAAGGACTTGAATAGATCCCCAAATCCAAGGGTAATCATCAAGTGAACTGAAGTAGTAAGATTCCTTCCCCTCAAAGGTCCATAAGCTAGAACACAGATAGATTCAGTCAGTTTTCAATGGGCAGCTAAGCTAAGAAACTAGGGTCATGTAGACCCAAAGACTGGCAGTGGTATTGTCTTGAGCATGAGAAGGCATAGAGTACTTTAAATGGGAAAAGGCAGACCTGGACAGAAAAGAGGAGAGGGAAATCAGAGAAGCTGAGAAAGAAATTCTTTCAGATCCAGTAAGAGAGGAACAAAATGTCAATCCCAACCATCATTTTTTAAAGCCTAATTTCCCTACATTAAACATTTTGTTCCTTTTATTTACTTGATCAAGAATTAGTTATTGCCCTAAAACTCAAGTTTTGTCCCCTTTTTAAAAACTTCTTTAAAAAAAAAGACAAACTAAAATAAAATAAAATAAAATAAATAAAAATAAAAAAAGACAAACTAATTTTCTATTGGGAGCATTAGCTAGTATTTCCCAGCATCTGTTTACTGTGAAAACAATTTTAATTTATCTGTGTCTTTTTAGAAAATGTCTCAGTTCCTCATCTTCTTGCTCAAGCTGCCTTAACTTTCTTTTAGGTGACTTATACATGACTTATGTCATTCTTATCTCTCTTGAGAAGTTGACATTCTTCTATCAGAGTCTTTACCTATGTCTCCATAGTAACTTGCTTTAAACACATGTAGCCATCACCCTCATTACTTGTCTTTCCAAAATCATTTACTTCCTCCATTGTTCTGCAAAATATCTGTCATTGATTATTAACAGGAAATATAACAGTATGATATATAGACAAATATCAAAGTATATCAACATGCCTACAATGAACTTCTATATTTGTGAGTTCTGCAACAGTAAATTCAACCAACCACAGATTAAAAGTATTGGGAAAAAGAGTTTTAGGGAGTTCAGAAAAGCAAAACTTGAATTTGCCACACACTGGGCAACTATTTAAAGACTGCTCACATGTATTTACAATTATTTACATAACATTAACATTCATTAGGTATTATTAGTATAATCTAGAGATGATCTAAAACATACAAGAGAATGTGCTTAGACTGCATGTAAATACTACTTAATTTTATATAAGGCACTTGAGCATCTGTAGATTTTGGTATCCTGTGGGCAGGTGGGGAATAAGGGTGGGGTCTTCAAATTAATATACTGTGGATGTCAAGGAAAAACTGTGATATAAACAATCTCCTTCACACCCCTATTCTATGACCACTATTATGTATTTACTCAAGAGGCAATTACTACTGTCAGATTCTTGTTTATCCACAAATTAACAATGTCCTTGGCTTTTATAATGGTTTAACAACAACTGGTCCCAAATAGGAAAAGGAGTACGTCAAGGCTGTATATTGTCACCCTGCCTATTTAACTTATATGCAGAGTACATCACGAGAAACGCTGGGCTGGAGGAAGCACAAGCTGGAATCAAGATTGCTGGGAGAAATATCAATAACCTCAGATATGCAGATGGCACCAAGCTTATGGCAGAGAGTGAAGTGGAACTAAAGAGCCTCTTGATAAAAGTGAAAGAGGAGAGTGAAAAAGTTGGCTTAAAGCTCAACATTCAGAAAACTAAGATCATGGCATCTGGTCCCATCACTTCATGGGAAATAGATGGGGAGACAATGGAACAGTGTCAGACTTTATTTTATTGGGCTCCAAAATCACTGCAGATGGTGATTGCAGCCATGAAATTAAAAGATGCTTACTCCTTGGAAGGAAACTTATGACCAACCTAGATAGCATATTAAAAAGCAGAGACATTACTTTGCCAACAAAGGTCCATCTGGTCAAGGCTATGGTTTTTCCAGTGGTCATGTATGGATGTGAGAGTTGGACTGTGGAGAAAGCTGAGCACTGAAGAATTGATGCTTTTGAACTGTGGTGTTGGAGAAGACTCTTGTGAGTCCCTTGGACTGCAAGGAGATCCAACCAGTCCATCCTAAAAGAGATCAGTCCTGGGTGTTCATTGGAAGGACTGATGTTGAAGCTGAAACTCCAATACTTTGGCCACCTCGTGTGAAGAGTTGACTCATTTGAAAAGACCCTAATGCTGGGAGGGATTGGGGGCAGGAGGAGAAGAGGACAATAGAGGATGAGATGGCTGGATGTCATCACCGACTTGATGGACATGAGTTTGAGTAAACTCCCGGAGTTGGTGATGGGCATGGAGGCCTGGCGTGTTGCAAATCATTGGGTCACAAAGAGTCGGACACGACTGAGCGACTGAACTGCTGCCTGTGCAATCTCTACTCAAAAATCAAGACACATAACCAGTATCCCAGAACCTCTCTTGATGTTTTTCAAGTCAATATCCAACCTACCAAGAGACAAACACCATTCAGAATTTTATCACAATAGAAGTCATGCTTATTCATGAATATAAATTAAAATATGTTGCTTTTGCTCAGCCGCACACTAGGCTTCCCTGTCCTTTTATGAATATTTTTGTTTTTGATTTTTTTATGCAACATGATGTCCCTTCAAATATTGGTAATTCACTTTTTCATGTTATATATAGAATTATATTGGTTGTGTTAGGTAGTCTGCATAGCAAAAAGGAGTCCAAAGTGGCGGTGGCTAAAAGACAAAGAAGGGAAAAGCCCATGAAAATAGAACAAATAAAGGTCCAAAGATGGAAATGAGGACCTCATGTAAAACAAACAGCCTTCCTGGCTAGCTCAATTTACATAGGGCAGGCTCGGGGGAGGAGGAAAAAACATATAAGAAGAGGAGCCAAAATTGAGCTGGGGGCTTCTCTTCTCATCCTTTGGGTTGTCCCGCCCTCAAGTCTCAAGGATGTATTTTCCTTTGCTTTCTAAAAAAACTGAGCTGTAACATGGAGCTGTAACACTGGTCCATCCATTGCTTCAAATTTTTGTTGCAACGAGACAGAACCGAGGAAATTACAAACTCCCCTGACAGTTGAATGTATCACACTGTCTTTTTTATTTTGTTTTTGAAGTTTCAGAATGAATTTCTAGTTAAATGAGGTTGAATTCATTTTGTTTTTTAAAAAAAAGACCATTTGCATATTTTAACGAACTTTCCATGGGTATTCTGATAGTCTTTGTTCCTCTTTCTATTAGAAATATATATGACACTGTTTGTGTTACAACTATTTTTTCCTGTTTGTTGATTACCTTTTGATTTTCTGTGCATCATCTAAATATCTCACATTTCTAATGAGACTTTTTAACATTTATACAAAAACAGCATTTTAACATAAATCAGCTTTTAACACTCAGACTTTTCCAAGATTTTTTAAAATATTAATACTTTCTTCAATAATTTTATGGTTTAATTTTTTACTTTTAAATATCTGATCAATTGCAATAAGCTATATCCTAGTGAAGGGTGAAAGTATGGGTTCAACTCTATCACCTTGGCAATCCCACTCTTTTGGATCCTGGCCTTCAGATCTTGCCTTTGGAGAAAGTCATGTGGATGATTTCCTCCCTATTGGATACTCATCACATGAAAGCAAAACTGACCTTAAACATGACATTAGGGCAGGAAAAAGGCTCTACTTTCCTCAGATGGATTTCGAAAGTGTTTAATGTTATATAACTATACCACAAACTAGCATAAGGTGATCCCATGTGAATATTTTTTCATAGAGCTGACCAAAACTAAGAAATGAGCATGCTTTCAATAAGAGACCATTCTTACTGCAAAAGAATCTCTCCTGGCTCCCAAATCACCTCCCTCACTGACTGTGGGGATTAAAAGGAGCAAATACCCACTCCCCCATAATGAACAGTGGAGACTTTATCAGTATGGTAATACTGGGCTCATCAATTTTCATTCCAATAAAATGCTCTTAGTTATTTTGAAATAAAACTGACCAAAACTAAATAAATAAATCTTCTCAGTAGTAAAGTCTTCCATAATCAATAAATTCCCCACAGAAATCAAAGTGGAGGAAAGGAAAAGAGATGTAAATCTAAAATTGTACCAATATCACTGTAATGTGGTTTATCTAGTATAAAATGGAAATAAAATGACACACTATTTGACACTTAACTGCAATATTACTCACTTTCTCCAAGCTGTTCTATGTCATATTGAAGTAAGACATAGTTTTAAGAAGCTATCATATTATCTAAAATCATTCTACGGGCATAATGGCCATGAGCCTCCTGCCAGTATTATAGAAAATGCACAGTATTTAGAGGAAGAGTGAAGCTGCTCAGTCATGTCCAACTCTTTGTGACCCCATGGACTATAGCCTACCATGTTCCCCCATCCATGGGATTTTCCAAGCAAGAATACTGGAGTGAGTTGCCATTTCCTTCTCCAGGAGATCTTCCTGACTCAGGGATCAACCCCGGGTCTCCTGCATTGCAGGCGGATGCTTTACCGTCTGAGCCACCAGGGAAGGAGGCCTGAAATCTAAGAATGCAACTAGCTTAAACACTGGAAGAAGTAAATAACCAGGTTTGTAAAGCATTATTTCAAGGTTCTCATTCTACATTAACATTTTCTCATCACATGATCTCTCTGTGTGGTTCAAGATTAGAGGAAAGACTTTTCTATGCAAGATAGATATATTAATACCTGCCTTTTTCTGAAAAAGCCTAATACTTATATAATAATACTAAATTGCTCAGATAGTTTAAGAAATGGTTATTTTTAAATAAGGTTAACTTCAGAGTTCATCTCTAAAGCAAACTTTTGTTTATCTTTAGGTCAAATTCTATTACTTTTGGACAAAATCTATTATAGAATTTCAGGAGCAAAAGGCAAATAAAGTAAATTATCAGAAAAAGGTGCCAAGTTAGAGTTTCTGAGCATAAGCATCTGTAACATTTCAGGTTATACCATAAATATTAGAAAAGAAAATCCTGCCCCCTATGTCAAGTGAATGACAGTTTTTAATTTACATGATCTAATTATGATTTTTTAGTAAGTTAATGAAGACATTCTATAAAATTATGCATTTTTCAGTGTAAAAGATAGATGACTTAAGGAAGTGCAAATGAAGGACGACTAGTTAGAATTTTCATATAAAGAGCAGCCATGTAATAGATCTGGATTCTGTGCTGAGGAGTTGTACTGTGGCATATTCTGTGATTCAGTAAATAAATGGCTTGGTATTATTATAAGAGTGTGTATTATCTGAAAATGAATAGCAATGAAGGATTGCTTGATTTTGAAAAAGATAGTTAAAGTATCAAGATTTATGCTTATTTTAATTACATGAAACTATAAAATTCAATATAAGCAAGGATAGTAATACATTCCAAGGACTCTGTAGACACTTTAAAGTTTCCATTGTAAGAGTAACATAGTATTTTATACATCTAGATAATGAAATCATGTTTAAATTTCCCTCATCTACACATAACCTGAAAAAATGACAGAAAATATATGAAAATTAAACTTAGTATAATATTACAAATGCAAACTCCTAAAGAGGAAAAGGAATTCACAGTAGACAGGAGCTATAATGGCATGCCTGAGAAGTGATGTCTCAGGGTAAAGCTAGTTCTTGCCATAGGCAAGGGCATCCCCAAAGATGGCACAGTTCCAACTAAAAACTCTTAGTCCATCATTTTAGTAGCTGTTCACTTTACTGGATCCACAGAGCAGACAGCTGCAGATACCAAGCTGGTGAGGATTCAGAGAGTGAGGGGGAAAATCCAAAAAAGGCTAATATTTTGATAGAGATACAATAGAGATCTCATATTAAAAGAAATTAGTTACTAAAAAATCAGAAAAGAGCTTTAAAAATGAGTCTATGAGACAATGAAAGGAATCATTGTTAAAATTAAAACAGTATAGTATAAAACAAAAAAGAGGACAAGAAAAAGATATTTAATAAATTTAGTTATTGGGATGAGACAAAATATATGGATAAAGAGCAGATTATACATAGTTGATAACTGTACAATGAACTTTTCAGAAGATTCCTGAGAGTCCCTTGCACAGCAAGATCAAACCCATCAATCCTAAAAGAAATCAACCCTAAATATATATTAGAAGGATTGATGCTGAAGCTCCAATACTTTGGCCGCCTGATGCGAAGTGCTGACTCATTGGAAAAAACCCTGATGCTGAGAAAGGTTGAGGGCAGGAGAAGGGGACAACAGAGGATGAGATGGTTATATGGCATCACTGACTCAGTAGACATGAGTCTGAGCAAACTGGTGTGCTGCAGTTCATGTGGTCACAGAGAGTCAGACATGGCTTAACAACTGAACAACAACACAGTGAACTGAAAGATCAGATTTAGAAGCCATTTCAGAATCAAGCAAAACAAACAACAAAAAACCCAACCATACCACTCCAAAACAAAGAAATAATCTAAACATAAAATAAAAACCAAAAGAGCAGAAAATTATAGGCAAAATGAAAGATTGTTGCTTACTAAAGAACAATCACTAAAAAATAAGAATAAACACTGAAAAAAAAAACCAAAACACAACTTACTCAATGAGGGAGAGAAAAGACACTGGGAGGCATTAATGAAGAAAAACAAATAGTAATTAAGTGCCAGTAGAAAAAAGAATGAAAAATTAGTGAGTAATGTTGGCAAATTTATACCAGCAAGATTGAAAAATCTAGATAAAATGAGTTTCTAGTGATGCAAATATTATTAAAAACAAATTTAAGATATAATTAAAACATACACAGACATACACAAAATTACCCAAGCTCATATACTACTCAAGAAAAAATGTAATTATCATTTTATACCAATTGTTTTAGAGCAAAGAACCAGATGAGTTATAGACCAATTGATCTAACAAGGCATTACCTAAGGATAGAAGAAAGCATAGGGTTTTTTTCCTATAAACAAAGTGAATCAACAAATTTAAAATGCATAGAAGTGATATAACTCAACAAGCTTGCTTTATACAGGATCAGCATGAGTTCAATTATTTCTTATTATTTTGTGTTCTCTACACAAGCAACAACCAATTAAAACCTATAATAGAAAAATGATGCATTGCAGCAACAATACAAATGTTATCTTACATTTACAAAATGTAAATTGAAAATTTTGTAATTTATAAAAAGTGGTGCAAGAATTTTATGGAGACAATCCAAAGAAAGACAAATTATAGAAAGACAAAAGTCTAAAATTCCAGAGTCATGCTATGTTAAGGGTGACAATGGCAGTTTTATGTAGATACAGATTCCTTTTATAACACTCAATAAATCCAAATTAATACCTTTCAAAATCCTAGCAGAGTTTTACAAACTCTCACAGTTGAGTTAAAAAGTTATTAACAGGATAATTGTGTTTAAGGAACACAGGACAATTTTTTGTTATTGTTGTTGACAATTTTTTTTTTTAAGTACAAGGTTGAGTTCACACAAAAATCACTGAATATGAAAAATAAGATATGAAGCTAAAATAAACAATAGTGTTAGAGCAGGATTAGAATAATGGAAACCCTAATGAAATTACTACTACTATTAATATGGAGTATATAGTGTATGCATAATTCACAAACAATCACAAGTGGGCATATTTGCAATTTATATGTGTATCTATAACTATTATATACTATGAAAATTTGCCTTATTTCACTCCTGTAAAAATATATTTCAGCACTATTTTGTCTGTACCCATGATTTGATTTTATTCTTTTTGATGACAATACTCCACTCAAGGATGCAATTTTACATTAAATAATTTTTTATTTATAATTTTTCAGTGAGTTATTCTGTCCATAAGCTTTCCACCTAACACTAGGATATTAAAGAGAGAAATACAAGAGTGGAACTTGGGAAACAAAGGACATACAAATTTTAAGGAGAGTGTTAATGTTTCCTTTGCAGAAAGTTATATTTATCATCCTACCAGCTGTGTCTAAAATAGTCTATATTTAACACCTTGACTATTTTTCATTTTTTTGATTCTAAGTATTAATGTGGCCCTTGAGAAAAATCACCATCAATTCTCAAGTCAAGGAACTGAAGGTTATAGGCTCATAAATTATTGGACCACATGTAAATTAATTATGTTTCCTTATTTAAAAATAATGTTTACACCTAACAAAAGATTGAAAGAAAGTTATATATAAAGATTACAAACTCTCATAATGCATGAAATGTCAAAAGCTATGTAATTTGGTTATCATTACTAGCATCATTCCGAGAATAACACTTTAGAGGAAAAAAGTGACACTATTACACACAAAAAGGTGATGTTTTTATGGCCACTAATCTATGGTAAATTTTCTTTCAAATTCTTTCTTTTTTAATGACAAGCTTAAGGTCTCATCAACATATTGAATATTGAAATCATTTTGAAAGTGCTTTCAAATACCTTAAGAACAATGAGGCTAGCAAAATTATTACCATCTAATATATTTGAATGAACATCAACATTTTAGGAATCAGTGAACTAAAATGGATGCGGGTGGGTGAATTTAATTCAGAAGACCATTATATCTACTACTGTGGGCAAGAATCCCTTAGAAGGAATAGAACAGCCCTTATAATCAAAAAGAGAGTCCCAAATAGTGTACTTGGTTGAAATCTAAAAATGGCAGAATGATCTTGGTTCATTTCAAAGTCAAACCATTCAATATCATAGTAATTCAAATCTATGCCCAACCACTAATGCCAAAGAAGCTGAAGCTGAATGACTCTATGAAGGCCTAAAAGTCTTCTATAAATAACATCATAGGAGGCCAGAATACAAAAGTAGGAAATCAAGAGATACCTGGAATAACAGGCAAATTTGTCCTTGGAGTACAAAACAAAGCGGGGCAAAAAGGCTAACAGAGTTTGCCAAGGGAACACACTGGTCTTAGAAAACACTCTCTTCCAACAACACAAGACATGTCTCTACACATGGAGATCACCAGATGGTCAGTAACCAAAGCCAAACTGATAATATTCTTTGCAGCCAAAGATGGAGAAGTCATATACAGTCATGGAAAACAAGACCTGGAGCCAATTGTGGCTCAGATCATACACTCTTATTGCAAAATTCAGGCTCAAATTGAAGAAAGTATGGAAAATCACTAGGTCATTCAGGTATGACCTAAATCGAACCCCTTATAATTATACAGTAGAGCTAATGAATAGATTCGACGGACTAGATCTGGTAGACAGAGCGCCTGAAGAACTGAGGACTGAGGTTCATAATATTGTACAGGATGTGGTGACCACAATCATCCCCAAGAAAAAGAAATACAACAAGGCCTCCTCTTGTCTGAGGAGGCCTTACAAATAGTTGAGAAAAGAAGAGATACAAAAGGCAAAGGAGAAAGGGAAAGATATGCCCAATAGAATACAGAGTTCCAAAATACAGGACAGATAAGAAAGCCTTCTTTGGTGAACAGTGCAAAGAAAGAGATGAAAGCAATACAATGGGAAAGACTAGAGATCTCTTTAAGAAAACTGGAGCTACCAAGTAAATATTTCATGCAAGACAGGCACAATAAAGGAAAAAAAAAAAAATGGCAAGAACCTGAAAGAAGCAGAAGAGATTAAGAAAAGGTGGCAAGAATACACATAAAACTGTACAAAAAAGCTCTTAATGACCTGGGTAACCATGATGGTGTGGTCACTCACCTAGAGCCAAACATTCTGGAGTGTGAAGCCAAGTGGGCCTTAGGAAGTGTTACAACGAACAAAGCTAGTGGAAGTGATGGATTTCCAGCTGAGCTATTTCAAATCCTGAAAGATGATGCTGTTAAAGAGTGGCACTCATTAGGCCAGCAAAATTGGAAAACTCAGCATTGGCCACAGGACTGGAAAAGGTCAGTTTTCATTCTAATGCCAAAGAATGCTCAAATTACCATATAATTACATTCATTTCACAAGCCAGCAAGATTATGGTCAAAAATCAAGCTAGGTTTCAGCAGTATGTGAACCAAGAACTTCCAGATGTACAAGCTGAATTTAGAAAAGTCAGAAGAACCAGAGATCAAATTGCCAACACATGCTAGTTCACTGAAAAAACAAGGAAATCCACCCCCCCCCAAAAAAAAACACTTGAATCCTGCTTCATTGACTATGCTAAGTCCTTTGACTGTATGGATCATAACAAACTGTGGAATATTCTTAATAAGATGTGAATATGAGACCACATTGCCTGCCTCCTGAGAAACGTGTATACAGGAAAAGAAGCAATAGTTAGAACTGGACAGGAACAATGGACTGGTTCCAAATTGGGAAATGAGTACCCCAAGGCTGTATATTGACACCCCACTTATTTAACTTACATGCTGAATACATCATACAAAATGCCAGACTGGATGAATCATAAGCCGGAATCAAGATGGCTGGGAGAAATATCAACAAACTCAGATATGCAGATGATAGCACTTTAATGGCAGAAAGTGAAGAGGAACTGAAGAGCATCTTGATGAAAGTGAAAGAGGAGAATGAAAAAACTGGCTTAAAACTCAACTTTCAAAATACAAATATCATGGCATCAGGTCCCATCGCTTCATGGCAAATAGATGGGAAATATGTGAAAATAGTGTCAGATTTCATCTTATTGGCTCCAAAATAAATGCAGTCAGTAACTGCATCCATGAAATCAAAAGACACTTGCTCCTTGGAAGAATAGCTTTGACAAACCTAGACAGTGTATTAAAAATCAGAGACATCACTTTGCTGACAAAGGTCTGTATAGCAAAGCTATGGCTTTTCCAGTAGTCACGTATGGATGTGACAGCTGAATTGTAAAATGGCTGAGCACCAAAGAACTGATGCTTTTGAATTGTGATGCTGAAGAAGACTCTTGAGAGTCCTTTGGACAGCAAGGAGATCAAACCAGTCAATTCTATAAGAAATCAACCCTGAATATTCATTGGAAGAATTGATGCTGAAGCCCAAACTCCAATACTTTGGCCACTTGGTGCAAAGAGTTGACTCACTGGAAAGTACCCTGAGGCTGGGAAAGATTATGGGCAGGAGGAGAAGTGGATGACAGAGGATGAGATGGTTAGATGGCATCACTGACTCAATGGATATGAGTCTGAGAAAACTAAAGGAAATAGTGAAAGACAGGGAAGCCTGGCATGCAGCAGTCCAAGGCATTGGCAGAGTTGGATATGACTTAGTGACTGCTCAAAAATAACAATGTATCTGGAATAACCATACTATATAATTAGTCTCATTTAAGAACAAATACAGTCCATCAGTGCTGTGGATGGTGATTGACATATACAGCAATGACATTTATTTTGGCATTTATTCTCATTTATTCTGGCATTCAACAATGTTCAGGTTTCACTCTCCAAGGAGAAACCAATACATTTGATGGTTCACCTCAACTAAACTAAACCAGATAGGTAAATGTGCTTTAAAAATGCAATAATCTCAAGTTGAATCTATATGACATAGGATTACCCCTGGCCTTCTGGCCAGTCTCTGTTATCACTGTATTCCATTAGGAATGGTGTGGGAGAGAGTCCTGAAATCACATTTTCACCATAGGTAGCATTTAAAATCATATTTCTCAAGAAACTTCACTAAGTTATCTTTAGAAATTGACAGGCACATTCATTTATACTCAAATGTTAAAGTATATAACTAAGAATCTAACTATCCATTGCTGACAGAAACAGAGCATGTACAAATGAGTAAGAAAATAGAATGATCCGTGTTGATGTATGGCAAAACCCAACACAATATTGCAATTATTCTTCAATTAAAAAAAATACCAATCATGGGAAATCACTAGCTTCAGGAGTTTGGGCCCCTATGGTGCCTATTCTGGTTCATATTTCTGGAGATGGAAATGTTAATCTATTTGGGATCATATTCCAAGAGAAATATTAATCTCTAATGAAGGATAAAAAATATATTGATTCTTTATTCATCATTTCTTTTGTCTCCTCTCAGATAGGATTTATAACAGACTGATCATTTTAAGATGTTGAAGTTATTAACAGATAGGAAATCTGGATTCACTTGAGTGAATCACCATTTAAATATACGATAAGAATACTATAAAATATTCTGGTGAGCAAGACTCAAGCCAAAGAGATGTCAAAAGCAGCAGAATCTTATGCAATTTACTGTAAAACTGCATGAAAATCTACTAATAACAATTAAGTTGTTGGCTCTGTAGTAAGTTAAGAAATTGACCTTAACTAGTTCTTGTTTCTCCTAAATTAATTTTCAAATTGAAGCAAACCAACAATTTGTGTTGGGAAATTCCTTTGTTACTACTCACTGTGCCAGTAGATGAGAAATTACTACATTGTGCAAAAAATCTTTGCAGATAATTCATCATTTGCTTAGCTGTAGCCTGAATAGTGATGTAAGAATGAATATCAGGAGCTTCATAAGCCTTCTCCAAGAATTAGGATCATCACAAAGGGAAAACTCAGTCCACTCAAACAAAGCTTTCTCAGACATATGACCTTTGTGGCAGCAAGAAGAAAAGCATTTAAGTAACATTTCTGCTCTGTAATTGGCCCAACCTTAATGGAAAATATTCACTAACAGTAAAATACCAAGAGAGGATTTTGGTAAATGGTAAGTTATTTCAAAAAGAGCAGTGTTCAAGGTAATTTACAAGAAAGAAGAAGGCTTACTTAAAGTTGCCACTTAGAATTGTATCAAGTCAAATCAATTTCATAGTTCCTTTAAATTTTATTGATGTTTCTTCAGCATTTGTATTTCACAGAGTTGAAATAACAAAAACATCTCTAGAGATGTCTCAATTTTAAGTCCACTTTAAATTCAAATTTTATCTTAATTTCTTTTTCAAGAAAAAAGCTTGTTTCCATTTCAGGGACTCTGAATACAGCAGTAGTACAATACACCATTGTACTAAAGAGTGTTCTGACAACTTTTGGTATTTAACTGAAGTATGGGCAGAAAGCCAAAAACATTGTTCTTCCTGTGTGAAGGTATAGATTATAATATTTGGGACTTGTGTTTTTAGAGTGAAGGAGAAAGAAGGGCTCTACACATTGTATATGGAGCAAGCTGTGCTGGGGAGAGTTGTTGCAAACTCTTCGGTGGAGTCTGTCACCTGACTTGGCTCTGCTCTAGGCCCTATGAACCAGATCAGCTTTGCAGCTCAAAGTCTTCCACATTTCCATTTGCTACCATTAGGCAATCACTGTCCTGAAACTGATATTTCACTCATTTTCCTTCACTTGTAACTTCAGAATATTTCTGGTAATTATTACACTGCTTGCATTTATATATATATGTGTGTGTGTGTGTGTGTGTGTGTGTATATATATAATTTTTTGTTCAGAGCCTACTTCATCAGAGTCTATTTCCAAAATTTGATTATCACTACTCATTTTGAACAATAATGCTAGCCAAGGAAGCAGTGGGAGAGACTTATGTTTGCATTCCAGGAGAACTTGAAAGCATCCTACAGTTGATTCCAATCTCTTCCAGCCAGTTCATGAACAGTTCTGGTGGCAGAGATGAGATGCAAGGCAGTCATGTCTGTACCTGAGAAATTTCTTAAAAGATCCCTAAACTCGCTTCTGACATGAAGCGTCAACTCATTAGAAAAGACCCTGATGCTGGGAAAGATTGAAGGCAGGAGGAGAAGGGGGCAACAGAGGATGAGACGGTTGGATGGCATCACCCAACTCAATGGAAATGAAGTTGAGTAAACTCCGGGAGCTAGTGAAGGGTAGGGAAGCCTGGTGTGCTGCAGTCCATGGGCTCACAAAGAGTCAGGCACAACTTTGTGACTACAAGAACAACAAAACTCAACTCGAGCCACTCCAAAATTTGTTAATGGATGTAGAAAACAAAAAGATACAAAGCAAGGCCTCAGTAGCCTAAAATATGGGGAAAGAAGTAAAAGTACAGAATTTTTGTGCCCAATTGAAGATAAGTTGTTAGAGCTTAAAATGGACTGGGAGGTCTATAAGAAGTTTCAAGGAAGACTAGGGGTAATCACAAAGGAAAAACCTGCACTAATTACACAAACAGAAAGGAATTAAAGCACACTTAACAAATTCTCCAAGCAAAAGATACAAAGTGACTGAATGGATAAAAAATAAGATCCAACAATATGCTGCCTAAAAGAGATTCACTTCAGCTTTAGAGACATGTGTAGTGTCTCTAAATGAAGAGATAGAAATATATACCCTATGCAAATTGTTAAAAAGAGAGAGAGAACGAACTTATATCAGAAAAAAAAAAACAGACTTTCAGAAAAATTCAGTCACTAAGCTATGCAGGTCATTACACAGAGACTGTAACACACACACACACACACACACACACACACACACACACACACACATCTCTGTCCATTCATCCAAAATTGGAGCAAGTAAAAACTGGAGCAAGTAAATAAAGTAAACATTAATAGTACTTAAGGGAAAATAGAGAGCAACAAAATAATAATATGCAGCTTCAATATCCTATTTCAATATTGGATAGCTCATTCAGATGAAAGATTAATAAGGAAAGAGTGAACCTGAATAATACTGTAGACCAATGGACCTTACAAACACATACGAAACATTCCATCCAACACACCAGAATATGCATGATAGTCATATACAAAGGAATGGAGTTGGACATATACCACTCATAAAATTTAACTCAAAATGAATTAAAAACACACACAGAAAACACAGGGAAAATAAATCTTGGCATTGGTTTTGGCAATGAGCTTTTGGATACAACTTTCAAGCACTAGAAAAAAATAGCCAAGTAGAACTGTATAAAACTAAAAAGCTTTTGCACAGCAAAAGTTACAGTCAACAGAAAAAGGCAAACTACACAATGGAAGAAAATATTTGCAAACCATGTATCAGACATGGAGTTATGATTAAAAGTAAGAAGGAATTCATGTATCTCATAGTAGAAAAATTCAGACTGATTAAAAATTAGGCAGGGGACTGAAGTAGACTTTTTTCCAAAGAAGACATACAAATGGTCAACAGGCATCACTAATTATCAGAGAAATGTAAATCAAAATCTCAGTGAGATATCACCTCACACTTTTTAGAATGGCTATCATCAAAAAACAACAAGGACCTACTGTATGGAACTTTGCTCAATGTTAACGTGGCAGCCTGGATGGGAGGGGAGTTTGAGGGAGAAGGCATACACATATACATATGGCTGAATCTCTTCACTGTTAACTTGAAGCTACCACAATGTTGTTAACTGGTTATACTCCAATAAAAAATAAAAAGTTTAAAGTTTGGGGGAAAAATTAAAAATAGAATTATCGTAAGATCCAGTAATTTCACTTCTCAGTATATAATCAAAGCAAATGAAAACAGGATATTGAAAAGATACTGTACTCTCATGTTTGTTGCAGCATTATTTACAGTCACCAAGATATGGGAACAATCTATTTGTCAGTGGATGAAAGAATAAACTAAGATGGTGTGGTTGTATACATACAATTTAATATTATTCAGTCATGGGAAAAAAGGAAATCCTGCTATTTGGAATAACATGGATGGACCTTGAGGGCACTGCTGTTGTTTAGTCACTGTTATGTCCAGCTCTTTTGCAATCCCATGGACCATAACCCACTAGGCTCTTCCGTCCTTGGGGGTTTCCTAGATGGATAGCGTGAGGAGGGAGATGGGGTAAGGTTTCAGGATGAGGGGACACATGTATATCTATGGCTGATTCATGCTGATGTATGGCAGAAACCATCACAATACTGTAATTTCCCTCCAATTAATTTAAAAAGAAATACTGGAGAGGGTTGCTATTTCCTTCTTCAGGGGAGCCTCCCAACCCAGGGATGGAACTTGCATCTTTCGTATTTGCAGGCGGTTCTTTACCACTGAGCCACCAGGGAAGCCCTGGAGGGCATCATGCTAAACTAAATAAATCAGAGAAAGACAAATGCTATATAATCTCACTTAAATGTGATATCTAAAAAGAAAGGGCCTGGGATGTGAGGAAACAGAGGGTATACACTTCCAGTTATAAAATGAATACATTCTGGGGATCTAATATTTGGCATGGTGACTACATGCCAAATATTAGATTGTTAAATACATTTAACAAAAACGTATTATATTGTTGAAAGTTGTTAAGAATAAATCTTAAATGTTCTCACCATAAAAAAATAAAATTGTGAACATGTAAGGGGATCGATATGTTTAGCTAACTTTATCTTATTATTTTGTAATATCTACATGTATCAAATCATCACATTGCACATCTTAAACTGATACAACCTGTTATATACCAATTATATATTAATGTGGGTGTGCCCAATCGTGTCCAACTCTTTGTGTCCCCCTGGACTATAACCTGCCAGGATCTTCTGTCCATGGAATTTTCCAAGCAAGAATACTGGATTGGGTACAGGTAAGGAGAAACAGAACTCACTGTTGTTAATAGGGAATTGCAAATTAAAGCCACAAGTAATGTAACTGCATATATAAATAAATAGGGATTCCCAGGTGGCGTAGTGGTAAAGAATCTACCTGCCAATGCAGGAAATGCAGGAGATGCAGTTTCGATCGATGGGTTGGGAAGATCCATTGGAGAAAGAAATGGCAACCCATTCCAGTATTCTTGCCTGGAAAATTCCATGGACCGAGGAGCCTGGTGGGCTATAGTCCATAGGGTCACAAAGAGTTGGACATGACTGAGCACACGCACATAAATAAATAGCTGAAGTTAGAACCATTGGAGATGATACAGAACAAGAGGAAATATCATACACTATTTATGGGAATTTGATATAACCAGCTTGAAAAACTGTCAGTATTCACTAAAGATTAACACATGCATATCATGTGATTTGATTTTCTTGTTGTTGTTTAGTTGCTATATTATGTTGACTCTTTTGTAACCCCACAGACTGTAGCCCAACAGGTCCTCTGTCCATAGGTTGTCCCCAGCACTGGAATGGGTTGTCATTTGCTTCTCCAGGGGATCTTCCTTGGATCTTCCCAACCCAGGGATTAAACCTATGTCTCCTGCATTGCAGGTGGATTCTTCACTGCTGAGCCACTTGGGAAGTCCAGATTTGACTTTCTACTACCTGGTATATAATTAATCAAAACACATACATATTTGCACCAAAAGGTAAGTACACAATGTTCAGAGCAGAATTATTCTCAATGGCTACAAACTTGAAAAAAATAAATATGCATCAAACAAAGAATATGTGAGCAACTCGGTATATTCATACAAGGGAACCCACCCATCTGCCTGGCTTTATAAAGAGTTATTCCTTCATGAGAGGTCATGGTGAATCTCATAAACCCTGTCTTGAGGGAAATGTCTGAACTCAAAAGAGTACAAATGGTGTCATTGTACTTACATAAGGGCTTCCCTGCTGGCTCAGCTGGAGTTCAAGATCAGGCAAAATTAATCTTTTATAATTAACTTTTAATAGAAATTAGTGATAATGACAAGGAGGTCCTAGATGGGGCTTCTGTGGTGCTGGAGATATTCTATAGCTTGATATCTTGACATGTGGTAAGTACATGGGTATTTTCAATTTGTAAAAAAAGATTTATTACCTATATCTGTATAATTTATGGGATTTATATATACTTCATTAAATATTAAAACTTGGAATGTTCAACTATATCAAACATTGCAACTAGTTAAGCAACACAGTAAAAATTAAATGGTAATTTTTATATTTCATATAAAGAATGGCCTTGGTGATCATTTCATAAGCTATTTGAAAGAAGTAGTGAGGATGATGAATTCTTGGAATTAAATGAGTACAGATGTTATGGAAAAATTAGGTAAAGTGATGTAAATTGTTACCAATAAGTTTAATGATAAGTATATAATGGAAATATCCAGAATGCAATGGAAATCTAGGTTAAAACCTAAGTCTAACTAAGCCATAAGTGAAGATATAGGGAGAGCATCATTGAGGAAATGATGTTTAAATTTGGTATTGAAGTTTCAATTAAGACTTACAAGAGGAAGAAAGAAGGTGGGATAGGAAAGGTGGGCATTCCAGGCAACACATTAGAATCAAGCAGTTATGAAACTGCATAGATACAAAAATCAGCTTGAGATTAATCCACTAAGTGTAAAGTGGAGGGGTTTAGGAAACATGGCTGAAGAATCAGGCAAGGCACCAACAGAGGAGGAACTTTTTTATGTTCCATATTTAGAGGGCTGGTTTGTGGTTGCTATTTTTTTTTTTCATATTGATTCTGGGTATCTGTTCACAGGTTTTAAACAGAGATGAGTCATGATCAGATCTGTCATTAATGAATTGGTTAGTTAACAAAAAAAATTTACCTATTTATATTTTCCCTACCTCTCTGTATAAGATTAAGGTGTATCATGCATATTGGTTTGACTCACACACATTATATCTTTTAAACAGACACCTAGGAGAAGGAAATGGCAACCCACTCCAGTGTTCATGCCTAGAGAATCCTGTGGACAGAGGAGCCTGGTGGGCTGCTGTCCATGGGAGTCTCACAGAGTTGGACACAACTGAAGCAACTTAGCAGCATGCATGCATTGGAGAAGGAAATGGCAATCTACTTCAGTATTTTTGCCTGGAGAATTCCAGGGATAGAGGAACCTGGTAGGCTACTGACTATGGGGTCACACAGGGTTGGACACGACTGAAGCGACTTAGCAGCAGCAGCAGGATTGAAGTGGAGGTTTGAAAGCAATGTGATAAAAACAGAATATGGGAATAAATTTTTTCCTGAAAAATTACAATAAGCTAAGATGGAAAAATCATAGGGGATCAATAGATATACACAACAGCCAGCTCTCAAATGCGTCAAAAGATGATTTTCCTTTGAATGACTTATTTTCCTAACATTGGCCAATAGTTGTGAGATTTGCTCTAACTCAGCCATACTTCATTCAGTTTCCTATTTGGCCAGTGACATATATTTGTAAATAGTTTTCAATCATCAGTACTCAATAACTTTGCTGTTGATTCGCTGTTGTTGCTACACATGGTTGCCAACAAAGGTCCATCTAGTCAAAGTTATGGTTTTTCCAATAGTCATATATGGATGTGAGAATTGGACTATAAAGAAAGCTGAGCACCAAAGAATTGATGCTTTTGAACTGTGGTGTTGGAGAATTGAGAGTCCCTTGAACTGCAAGAAGATCCAACCAGTCCATCCTGAAGGAAATCAGTCCTGAGTATTCATTGGAAGGACTGATGCTGAAGCTGAAACTCCAAGACTTTGGCCACCTGATGTGAAGAACTGACTCATTTGAAAAGACCCTGATGCTGGGAAAGATTGAAGGCAGGAGGAGAAGGAGGAGGACAGAGGATAAGACGGTTGGATGGAATCACCGACTCAATGGACGTAAGTTTGAGTAAACTCCGGGAGTTGGTGATGGACAGGGAGGCCAGGCGTCCATGGGGTCGCAAAGAGTGGGACACGACTGAGTGACTGAACACATTGTTGAGAGTAAATATCATGGAGTCATGTAATAGCTGTGTGGTTTTTTTGTTTGTTTGTTTCCTCTGTGTGAAGTTAATTGGACTATGTAGAAATTAAATTCTCTCCTTGGCCTGAAAAAAATCCTTTTTATCATCTCAGCAGGAAACTCATTTTAGGCTTTTTAAACATACTTGCATGATTTTGATGAGATTATCATTATCATAATCATTATTATTATCCCTCATTAAGTGCTGGAATACAAGGACATACCATCTCAAACTTTCACTATTTTTTAACTGCAATAATTACAGAAAATTCTGAATTCCAAGACTCTTTGCATCATCTGGGTTAAAATGCTTAGGTTCTTTGGTTAATAGTTGTCTCCATCTTATAGAGACATGTTGATAACTTTAAACAACCAAATGAGACTTTGTTAAACACACAGACATGCAACTAACAGCTGCTTTGGGAAATATGTATAATGTATGATATTTAACAGGTTTAAATAATAGATTTCCTTTAGTTTAAAACCTGTTTCTGGTCTAAATAGCTACTATACTGTACAAAGAAATATAACTTGGAGCAATATTTTCCACATCAAATAGGGAAAGAGCAACCTGACACCCTTAGTTTTCCTGGACTCCCTGTGCCAAGGTCTCTCTTTAATCCAGACTCATGTTGCCACCAATATAATTTCTCTGAGGCACAATTCTGGACACGTGCCTTCTCACAGCTAAAGGAATTCCAATGAATTTCCCTTTTGTACACTCAAAAAGTCTAGAATTCAAAGCCTTACTACCCCTCAGTAAGTCTCCACCAAGTTATTTAACACGCTTGGCCAGGCACTTGGACATAGAAGTGGAAAGGAATGACTGGAAAGAGTGTAAAATGTGTCATATACCTAGAAAACATGAAAAAAATGTAAAATATTGTTCAGTGCTATGAAGAGTATAAAATAGGCTGATGTTACAGGCCAACAGGGAAGTGCTTTAGTTAGGTAGTCAAGGAAGGATCTCTGCAGAGAGGAAATTTGACCTGTGTCTGAATGTGGTGAATAAAAAATTCATGAAATGATATAGGTAAATGACCTTCCCAAAGGAAGAAACAAAAACCTTACATGACCACCTCACCATAGGTAAGGGACAGAAAGAAGACTGCTTTGCCCAAACCTGTCCTTCCAGACCTCAGCTTTTCTTTCACTGAAAACCTAAACATTGAACTGAAATATGTTTCTCTTCTTTCTGTGTGCTCTGTATTTGTTCCCCTTGGGAATTTATTTGTGAGCATCTTTCCATAAGGTACAACGTATCCTATCTCTGCATAAGAAAGCCTTCCCTGTCTTCAGAATCCACTGGGACCTGGTATCAGTAAGAGTTATTCCACATGCCTTTAGGGAATGTTTGGACTTCATCTGGTGTCTGGATATCAAATACTGAGTTTAGCTAAAAGACCCCACCCCATTCACTCCCCACCAAAAAAAAAAAAAAAAAGGCAGCAGTGGAGAAATAACAGGGAGGTGAACTCTTCCAGGTTTTTCCAACACTAAAGCTGTGCCCTGTCCACTAGAGAGTCCAGTAAGGTAAGGGGCCCTGCGGGCATTAGGCTAAGTGAAATAAGTCAGACAGGGAAAGATTAATATCATATGATCTCACTAATATGTGGAATAAAAAAAAAAAACTGAGAACTCACAGATACAGAGAACAGACTGGTGGTACCAGAGACAGGGAGGTAGGGGATGGATGAAATGGATAACGGGGGTCCAAAAGGTACAAACTTCCAGTTATGAAATAAACAAGTCATGGGATGTAAAGTAAAGCCTGGTGACTATAGTTAATAATGTGCTGTGCTTAGTTGCTCAGTTCTGTCTGACTCTTTTCAAACCCATGGATGGTAGCCCACCAGGCTCCTCTGTCCATGGGGATTCTCCAGGCAAGAATACTGGAGTGAGTTGCCATGCCCTCCTCCAGGGGATCTTCCCAACCCAGGGATCGAATCCAGGTCTCCCACATTGCAGGCAAAATCTTAACTGTCTGAGACACCAGGAAAGTCCATAGTTAATAGTACTGTATTGCATATTTTAAAATTCCTAACAGAGTATATCTTAAAAGTTCTCATCACAAGAAAAAAAATGTATCTGTGCAGTGACAGATGTTAACTAGACTTGCAGTGATCAACTCATACGGAAAGAAAACCAAATAAAAGAGTTACAGTTGTAGGGCTGTAAATTTTCCCAGCAGTGTTTGGGGTTATTAATTGAAGAGAGTTCATCCAAAGTGTCATCTCTGGTCCCATGATAGGATAGTCAAAGATCCTAAAAGGCAAAGTGTTTTATTTTTTTCTTAAGATAATTTCCATTACCTTTTCTAGCATCAGGATTCATTATTAATTCATTCATTCATTTGAAAAACACTGAGGGTTCACTATGTGCCAAAAATCTATATTTTTTGGAGATAAGATGGTGAGTAAAACAAACAGTTGCCTCCAGTCTTTATTTCTGAATGACAAAGGTCTTAAGAATACAATTGTATACCTCATTGTTATCTTCTACATTACTGGTTCACACTTTCACTCAGCAAGATTCTAATAAATACTTTGAGAATGCTTGAATTTAAAAAAAATGGAACAGTAATGAACATTTGCTTGGACCCAAATTCAATGTGATAAAATGTCTAGGGAGAGCTACAGCTCTGGAACTTGTTGAGGGAAAGGCGGGACAAATGTGATGGGACTCGGGGACAGGCGCAAGGAAAAATCTCTGAACTCAACGCATAGGGAGGACACATTAGGATGGAAAACTAACCCCACATCAAAAGCCTAGATTCCTAGATGCCTTGTTGAAACTCTTGCTGGATGTACATTTTGATTCTAGTGGGAATTTATTCATGAAGAATGATTTCACAATCCGAGAAAGAGGCATTTGGGCAATTTGGTTAATTTAGAAAAAGATGCCTTCCAGCAAATTTATGAAGCCTTGTTTTCATTTTGAGATTTCTAGTCCTGGGGACTTAACATAATTCTACCATCATTTTAAGTACAAAAATACTACCCCCCTAAAGAAAATTATACAGCTCTTAAAGTAAAAAGCTAGGATTCATTCGTTTTCCCTGGTGGCTCAGTCTGTAAAGAGTCTGCCTGCAATGCAGGAGACCCGGGTTCAATCTCTGAGTCAGGAAGATCCCCTGGAGAAGGAAATGGCAACCCACTCCAGTATTCTTGCCTGGAGAATCCCATGGACAGAGGAGCCCGGTGGGCTCCAGTCCATGGGGTCACAGAGTCGGACATGACTGAACGACTAACACACAAGACTAAAGAATTCATGGCATCCTTCTTTGTCAACACAACTGAGATATTCTGCACGGCATGTATATGTTAATACTATTTTCTACTAACTATGTCAACTTAAAAATACAGAGAAGGCTTTGGTGCAGAGTAACCCACCTCCCCCCATCTCAAAGTATAGGTTTTTATTCATGAAAAAAAATATGCATGTGAACAGGGGGCAGGTTGAACACTGTTACTGAAGGCTTGCAGTAAAGGGATGTGGAAGAGAGCCTCCAGAAACTTCCACTGCAAGAAAAAAAAGCAGCAGCAGTTTCTCCAAGCCTGGCCCTGGATGAGGGGAGGATTGCCCTAGGCATCAGCCCATCTGGGGCTGTTACAGGGGCTGCTCCATCTTTCATATCAGGACATACTCCCTTCTTTAGGGCTTAGGGCACTTGTGATTATTTGGGGCTTCTGATCCTTCCAAGGAGTATGATTCCCAGAGCTGTCCCTACTGCAACTCTTGTTCTCACTACATGTAAAGGCAAAATATAACTATCATTTTTATGATCTTATAAGCCATGTCATCCTGCAGTAAGTTACCCCACTTTAGATGTTAGGATTTTTCATTTAAGTCATTGATATTCTTAACTGGAATGAAATAGTTTGGAGACTGTTCTCACCTGCTGCTTCATTTGTTGGGATTACCTCCTGTACCTATATCTCAATACATAACCCAATGCAAAGTGCATTCATTTCAGAACTTGATACAAAATTTTCTAATTCTTGCCCAATTTACACTGTGACCAGACTTTGCTAGAGTATGTGATAGAAGATTCCAGTGCCTTACCATGAATTAATTTATTATAGATAAGGTAGTAATAATAATACACTTTATTCTGATAATATTTTCTTAACTGATTCACATTTTTACATGGCAGAAATCAATACAACATTGTAAAGCAAATATCCTCCAATTAAAACAAAAAGAATAGTCAGTCCCTAGTATGGCATAACAGAGACACAGGGACAGTGTGAGTGACAGAATGAAGATTTATGAGAGCAGCAAGCAGCTAAACTACCACGCTGTTGTGACTACAGATCTATTACTGTGGATATTGCTGCTGTGATTAGATGCTGTTCAGTTCCCAAAGTCTGTGTATTCTCTTTCCTAAGACTTGAAGGGGAGGGTTTTTTTTTTTTTTTTCATGTTAAGAAATAAAACGAGAAGGCCAGTATGACACAAACTTCAGAATCCCAAGAGACTTGATATAACCCAGCTTTAATTTCAGAGCTAAGGCTTGATGATAAAATTAGATACCTAAAAAATAAATTCAGCATCAACTGAGTTCAAACAGGGAAGGTTCACAGCAACTTCATGATTGATGTTAAAGAAATGCCAATAGTTCAGGAGGTAGAAAGAGAGCTAAAGATGGAAATTGCAACGTTCGGCTTTATAACAAGAGCTTGGGGAAACCAGTCACGTTTTAAGTGATCAGTACTGAAGAGTGGTTCTCCAACTAGACCCATCTTTGTGACCACCCTGCTTCCCAGGTCAGGAGCCAAAGGTTTAGTGGCCTCCAGGGTGCACTGCCTCCTCCCTCTCATTACCAGACCTTGACTTATTTTCAGCTCCCACCTCCCAGTTCCTTGTTGGGCTCTGGGTCATGAAAGAACTTCAGAGTCTACCCTGAGCAGGGATGTGGCACAACCTCAGACCCTAGGAGAACACACAAGGCAAGATTGAAGCAGAAGACTACATTTCTCTGGGGCACAGATACCTGCACAGGTATCTTTCACCTGCAGAGCTTCCTGTAAGTCAGACCTACCGATTAAGACCACTTAGAGGGTTGTAGCATTTCACCCCAAGAGTGAGGTATTTAAAGCAAACTGAGGAAGCCCATACTACAACTGACATGATTTTTATTTTATTTTTCTTCAACCTCATAAAAGAGCATGAAAGTTGGAGTCAGAGGAAAAGCAGTCCAGAGTGTCAGGGTTATTTCCCTAGGGCACTGAGTTTCCCAATGGGGCCCTGCCATTTTTGTTTTTGGCTCATAAGATACAATGCTTTTTCCCCCCTTGAAGTATAGTTGATTTATAATGTTTCAGATGTACAGCAAAGTGATTCATTTATACATATATATTATTATACAAGAACATATATATTAAATTTATAAACATATTCATACACACATATATTCTTTTTCATGTTCTTTTCTATTGTAGGTTATTACAGAATATTGACTATAGTTTCTGGTGCTATAGAATAGGTTACAATGTTTTTATTACCAGGTGAAATTTTCAGAGTAAAAACCCATTGTCTATCTATCATGATATAAGTACGTGTGTGCTAAATCTCTTCAGGCGTGTCTGATTCTTTTTGACCCTATGGACTGTAGCTCGGCAGGCTCCTCTGTCCATGGAATTCTTCAGGCAAGAATATGGGAGTGGGTTGCCATGCCTTCCTCTAGCATATCTTTGCAACCCAGGGATTGAACTCGCATCTCTCATGTCTTCTACATTGGCAGGTGGGTTCTTTACCACTAGCACCACTTGGGAAGCCCCTATATAAAGCATATACCCAATTCATCATGAGAAAGTTAAAAGCAGGAACTTCAGGCCAAACATGGCAACAGACCAGCTTTGTCAAAAGATTCTTATCTTTCTCTCTGAAATATTATGTGTACTGAAACATACAGAATGAGACAGAAGATGGCTGACAGCAATATGAAGTAAAAGGCCAATGAGACCTCTGAGATAAACTTAACCATAAGCAGAGAAGAGTCTGAATCTGTGTTTAATAGTCTATATTATCTGAGTATTGGGACAGAATAGTTTGGTCTCTGCGTCCTGAGTCCCCACTGATATCACTCTAGGCAGCTTGTTAGGGAAGCAACTCTGTGTTTGTGTGTGGGCATGCACACTGCATGTGCATGACAATCTGGGTGACAGTGAGTGCCAACACTTGGTGCTCACGTGGCCTTTACTATGGGATACTTGAGCTGTATACACAGTCCTGGGAGAAAGAGCAGATACTTACCTCAGCACCACAGAGGCCGTGAGATGCCGCTACAACAGCAGTGACAGTATACTACATATGGGGCATTTCTTCATGTAGTAATGGTTTAATCAGTAACTCTAAGATCTCAGTGTGGTTCAGGTAACCCTGGAAGGAACCAGTAACAGCAGACCAGGAGGTCACCATTGTGGCAGTGGGCTCAGAGGAACGCCCCTGAAACCTCAATTTCACAGTAGATAACTTTCATACAAAAGAGGAATGACACAAAGGTCTGAGTAAAGAACCCTGGGGATCCATGAGAGAATTTTCAAAGAGACTACAGGTGGAAAAGAATGGACCTCCAGCTAACCTGGGAGGTACTGTCATTTGACCATGCTGTGAATCCATGCTGAAGAGAGATGTGCGATCTGAAGCTAGAGCAACGGCTTTATATTTTAGACTGAATGTTTGTGCCCCCATTCCCTAAATTCACACAGTGTAGCCCTAACTCCCAATGCAATATTATTTGGAGATGGGACTCTGGGGACGTAATGAGGGTTGAATTTAATTATGAGTATAGGGTGGTCCTCATGATGGGATGTGTGTCCTTATAAGAAGAGATACCAACAAGCTTGCTCTGTCTCCCCAAGAGCATACAAAAGAGGCCATGTGAGCACCCAGCAAGATGGCAGCCACCTACGAGCTCAAGAGAAAAGGCCTCAACATGAAATCTACCTTTCTGGCATTTTGGTGATAAACCTCCCAGCTTCTAGAACTATGATAAATAAATTCCTGTTGTTTAAATCACCTTATCTGTGGTATTTTGTTGTGAAAACCTGAGCTAAGATACTAGCAGAAAAAAATAGCGATTTTTTTTTTTTCTTTTACCTTCTCTGGTCATATGGAATTCTCAAAACTATCTGCAAAGTGCAGTAAAATTAGCTCTGAGTTTCTTTCTTTCTCTGCTTATGGAGCCCGAGATAGACTACAAATTTTTCTTTTCATAAATAGTTTATAATTTGCTACAAAATTCCACCACATTTGAATATTTTGAAATGTTAATGAGAAGTCTGACCCATGTATATTTGGAAGCTTGGTAAATTGATTATTGTCACTGGTTTGACATTTAATGCTCTTTTCTGTAAAGTCAGGTTTGTAATTGGTTATCTCGTTGTTGGTTATCATTTTCCATATCGTTTAAACTAGTAAACATTGATGAAAGGAAAACAAAACTGAAGGGAAAGGTTACTGTTTATAGATTTGGAAACACATCAGGATATTTGAATATTCATTTGTATGTACAATCATGAAAAGTGAAAGTGAAGTCGCTCAGTCATGTCCAACTTTTTGAGATCCCATGGACTATAGCCTACAAGTCTCCTCCATCCATGGGATTTTAGTGGAGTGGGTTGCCATTTCCTTCTCCAAATCATAAGGAGCATCAATTAACAAAGCACAATATTAATGCAGATTGTTGCTTATATTCTGTTTTAACATGCTGATCTGCCTGAGTCTGTAAGTTTCATGTAATTAGTTCTCTATCATAATTTATCATGGTAAATATTAATAACAACTAGAGATCATGCTTGCTCAGGGAATTATTTATGTCTCTAGAGTTGGGTAATAGTTAAATCTAAACAAAAAAATTTGAACATCACAGTTGTCTTTGGAGTTTACTGTGATATTCACAATCAAAGGTATAAGGGATGTTCTGGAAATCATTTGAGTTAATGGCTGAGGGGAGGGGGTGGGGACCCAAGCCAATGTCTGAGTAGAAGAGGTGGTGAAATCTCATCATTGCAGAGTGGAGATTTTTGAGGAAGAGGTTCAAGAATCAGGTGATTTGGTGACCATGAAGTATTCTCTCATTTATCTCATGGCAGGGAGAATAACTGACTGATGGCACCCAGTGGTGTATACTGAAACCCACTGATGTGTCTGCTCAGGGGTTACACTTCCCACCAGGTTGCTCACAACCATTGACTGAATAAAACAAATGTATGAAGCCAGGCCATTTCCTGGGAGATATGACTCCTATGACTGGAAGCTTGAGTTATACTCATTAGCTTTGCTAAAACTTCCTTTCAACTGCATTACAAAAACTTTTCCTACACAACCTTTCTTGCTTCCTTCTCTTCTTTAGAGGAATTAGACCTGCATGTTGGTCTGAGAATTCTGCCAGTCTTTGCTGACAACTTCCTGAGTTTTCCTCAAAGGCATTTTCTCCAATAATTTTCTTGCACAGAAAATCCCAATTTGGCATCCACTTCTCAGAAGACCCTAACTTACTCAGGTGAAAAGCTGGAGATCAATAAAATTGTTCATAATCATGTTATGATTTCTTGCTAATATCAATGATTTAGATAGTAAGTTTGCCTATTGAGGAATTGTCTCTAAGATAATCAAAGTTGAATCTTTGATTCAATAGGTATGTCAGAATCCTATTTTATATATTAATACCAGTGTGATATATGGTTCAAAGATCAGGTGTGTTTAGGGTTCAGTCAATTGAGGCAACTGAGGAGAGCAGGGGTTCCATTCCTCTCTACCCTGAAGTCCACAGATAAGCAGAGACTGGAAATAAATGAGCATGAGTGACTGGGTCCATCTAAGGGGTAGGGAGGTTTATCGTCTTTTTTTTTTTTTTTTTGCTTTCTTTCTTTTTTCTTTTTTCCATTTATTTTTATTAGTTGGAGGCTAATTACTTTACATCATCGCAGTGGTTTTTGTCATACATTGAAATGAATTAGCCATGGATTTACATGTATTCCCCATCCCGGTCCCCCCTCCCACCTCGTCTTTTTAATTTATGCTGAACTCAAACTGAGTCCTCCCCCACCCCATTCTCCTTACCATGGTAAAATACTTTGCTTTTAGATGGAAGGTAAACAATCCTACCAGTAGTTGATACTAAAACTAAACCTTTATTTGTGCCAGACTCTAAATGCTTTCAACTACAAACTCATGCAGTAGAAATTATCACTATTATTCTGATGGAGGAGAAACTTGAGGTTCAGAAGGGTAAGGAGTTTCCCATTTCTATAGCTGTCAAAAGATGGAGCTGGAATCTGAATTTAGGCAGTAGGAGCGCATAGGTCTTGTGTGTAGCATGCCTTTCAGAGGCTATATTTTATAAGACACAGACTATTGGGCAAAAAATTAAAATTTAACTATCACATATCACTTTAGTCATATTGTATATAAAATATACAGGACAATTTATTGTTATCTGGAGCTTCTTGTAGTACCTACAGTAACACTGGTCCCCAGAAATAGTGCAGAGATACTCTCCTGGGAGTGTAGGTCCTGACAAGAACCTACCCAGTACAGGTCACTCAGCCTTGAAATCAGCCATGACTTAATCTGAATATATTTAAGTTGCTCTTATGCTATTAGCATATTATGCTAATATGCATGGTTTTGAATAGTTTTTTTCCTGATATCTGGCACAATTTTTTTTTTTTTTGGCTTTTCTTTTCTTTACTAATACTCAAAAATGAACAGGATAAAGACAAAATAAAGCTGGGTTATTTAAAAGTGATGGGTTAAAAACCAGACATACCATCAAAATATTCTCTGAACTGACATGAATTTGTTCAGTTCAAAATATTTTTTGAAAACGTCTCAGTTTTTCTCCCATTGGTTCTTAACTTTCGTTCCATATTTATTTCTGATTGAAAACAAACCTGCTATGAAAGAAAATACAGCTTATAGTATATCTGTGTGTATCTATAAATATCTATGAAGAAACAGAATCCTACATAAGCAAAATAAATGTATAAAGAGTGGAAGAAATATTGAGGGATTATCTGTAACAAATCAAGATATTTCAAATGTACACTTTTTTTTGAGGAAAAAAAAATCAATATGAAATGTCAGACCTAAATTCCTATCATCAAATATTTTTAATGTATCTGCCTTCTGTTAATTTGTTTGAAAATTTTAAGCCACCAGTTAAAGTCTACCGTGACAAAATGGTGGTGATGTCTAATTTCATCATCTAAGTATACACCACCTTCCTAGAAACCACAGATGAGAAGTGATTCTCCCTCCTCCTCCCTCTCTCCCTTCTGGGTCCTTCCTTTCCATCTGAAGTATTGGTTCCAGGTATAAGAGACCTGAAATGATGACTCAGAGTAACATCTACTGAGGATATGCTTATCCCCAGGCTAGGCCATATACCATGAAGAATTAGTGCAGCTGTGACATCCTCAGTGCTCATTTTGGTAATGTTTTCCTACCTCAATCCAAGAGAGATGAAGTTTTTGTTGAGAGGGAATTTAGCCTGACTCTATCTGTACACTAACCAGGGACTTGGCCAAGTAAAAAGAAGTATTATAACCATAAGCAATGTTTATTAGTAATAAATAATATAATTCCATAGATCAGTTGGATATCACCAAGCACTAGCAGGCGAAGTTCAACTCAGTTCAGTCGCTCAGTCGTGTCTCACTCTTTGCGACCCCATGGACTGCAGCATGCCAGGCCTCCTTGTCCATCACCAACTCCCGGAGTTTATTCAAACTCATTCATGTCCATTGAGTCAGTGATGCTATCCAATTATCTCATCCTCTGTCAGCCCCTTCTCATCCCACCTTCACTCTTTCTCAGCATTAGGGTCTTTTCAAATGAGTCAGGTCTTCACATCAGGTGGCCAAAGGATAGGAGTTTTCAGCTTTAGCATGGCTCCTTCCAATGAACGTTCAGGACTGATTTCCTTTAGGATGGATTGGTTGGATCTCCTAAAATCCTGTTCAAGTACTGTTGAAGCCTGCCTTGGAGAATTTTGAGCATTACTTTGCTAGCCTGTGAGATGAGTACAATTGTGTGGTAGTTTGAGCATTCTTTGGCATTGCCTTTCTTTGGGATTGGAATGAAAACTGACCTTTTCCAGTGCTGTGGCCACTGCTGAGTTTTCCAAACAGGCAAGAACTTTAATAAAACCTCGGTTTGTCTATTGCATAGATTTTTGCAGTAGATCTACAAGATTAGGAATTATGCAGTGAAATATTCTATTACTTAATGAACTGGAAGGTGGGGTATGGGAAATTTAGTAATAGATGCAATGTTTAAAAAACTATATTTGCAATGGAGAAATGCTAGTTCTTTTCAGTCTAGAGCTAATCAACGAATACAGTAAAGTTGCAGGATATAAAATTAACACACAGAAATCTCTTGCATTCCTATACACTAACAATGAGAAAACAGAAAGAGAAATTAAGGAAACAATACCATTCACCATTGCAACAAAAAGAATAAAATACTTAGGAGTATATCTACCTAAAGAAACAAAAGACCTATACATAGAAAACTATAAAACACTGATGAAAGAAATCAAAGAGGACACAAGCAGATGGAGAAATATACCGTGTTCATGGATTGGAAGAATCAATATTGTCAAAATGGCTATACTACCCAAAGCAATCTATAGATTCAATGCAATCCCTATCAAGCTACCAATGGTATTTTTCACAGAACTAGAACAAATAATTTCACAATTTGTATGGAAATACAAAAAACCTCGAATATCCAAAGTAATCCTGAGAAAGAAGAATGGAACTGGAGGAATCAATCTGCCTGACTTCAGACTATACTACAAAGCCACAGTCATCAAGACAGTATGGTACTGGCACAAAGACAGAAATATAGATCAATGGAACAGAATAGAAAGCCCAGAGATAAATCCACGAACCTATGGTCACCTTATCTTTGACAAAGGAGGCAAGGATATACAATGGAAAAAAGACAACCTCTTTAACAAGTGGTGCTGGGAAAACTGGTCAACCACCTGTAAAAGAATGAAACTAGAACACTTTCTAACACCATACACAAAAATAAACTCAAAATGGATTAAAGATCTAAATGTAAGACCAGAAACTATAAAACTCCTAGAGGAGAACATAGGCAAAACACTCTCTGACATAAATCACAGCAGGATCCTCTATGACCCACATCCCAGAATTTTAGAAATAAAAGCAAAAATAAACGAATGGGACCTAATGAAACTTAAAAGCTTTTGCACAACAAAGGAAACTATAAGCAAGGTGAAAAGACAGCCCTCAGATTGGGAGAAAATAATAGCAAATGAAGCAACAGACAAAGGATTAATCTCAAAAATATACAAGTTTTTTAAAAATCTAATATTTTGTAACTAAAAGACAGCAAATGTCAGGAGAAAAGGGTGGTATGAGTCAGAGGTTGCATAACTGACCTGGACCATATCAGACTATCAGAACAGCACAATTTCCATTACTAAACCCCAGGGTTCTGCATCTGTGTATTTCTATATCCACGGGACTAGCAAACACCATCTCTCCACTCTTTTTATTCTTGCCACAAGATTTGGGACAAGAGAAGGAGGAAGAGAAGAAACGTTCAGCTTTATGATAAAAAGTAGAAAAGGTAAGAACAAAAGGAAGAATCTTAAACATTTTGCTTTTCTTTCACTCAAGAGAAGAAATGGATATTTAAGACTATCAGAAACAGATCTGTTTTTTCACTCTCCTTGAAGAAGTAAAGACATCCATCACACATGATGGTGCACCTATAAAAGAATCTTGTGAGAATAGATGTGATGGAGATTTTGCATTTGCCAGTTTCACGTTGTGACCTACCTGCCTGTGTTTCTCCTCACTCCTCATCAATAAAAAGACTTACAATGAATTAGAGCCAGTTGGAAAGCATGTGATAAAGTCATTCTTTCCAAGGTATAAATGCTGATAACATTTTCCCCTGATGATGTAATTTGTATTTTAATAGGGAATTACACCAGAAATGCCTCTAGTAAGTTTCTACAATGAATACCAAAAGCTTGAAATGTCTATCAGGGAATTTTAGGCCAAAGGGACCAACCAGTGAAAAATAACACTTTTTTCAGTTTTGGTAGGCAAGAGAGTATCTCACAGAAGTGGAGGACTTTAATGAGATAATCAATGGCAACTTAATTGTAATTGACTACTTTCTGCCAGGACTTAATGGGAATGCACAGAAAGTATATGAAAAATTAACAGTGATATACTAAACTGCTAGTATTGCATTTTCTCCTCTTCTTCTATAGTTATGCTATATTTCCCAGACTCCCTTGCAGTTAGATGTGTCTATATGACTAAGATCTAGTCAACAGAATGTAAGTTAAAATTATTTCTACGCTTAAACTACATAGACATTTCCTATTTTCTCATTTTTTCTCCATGACTTCTGTTCAGATGAATTGGAGATGACACCCAAGGAAGATTTGGGCACCGTTACCTGAAGACACAAGATTCTCTATCTGTTTGAGTTTTTTGTATACCACAAGGCAGCAGCCCCATGGATGTATATACCTCATACTTACTAAAAATAACTTTAATAAAATTTATTAAAATAAACATATTGAGCTTGCATTATTCTAATTTTTGCAGTCTATTTGTTATGATAGGTAACCAAGCATTCTATACAGTACAATAATAAGGGGTTCAATTATAAGGAAATATAGAGGTAAATTTTCCATTCCTCTTCTTTTACCAACAGAAAAATCAGGCCAAAATTTTAAGTAATTATACCCACATATTTTCTTCTGGAAAAGGAGATTCCAGCCTTAGGTGAGAATAAGTGGGAAACACTACATTACACTGTAATAAAAATCATACTTTTTTTTAATGCCCATTTATTACTTACTAAATATATTTGCTTAAACAATTTGAAAAGTGGCTTTATAGTAACATCTTATAGTGCTCCTAAAGGTTAAATAAAACAAACAAAAAATGACTAGCCCTTATTGTCATAATGTTTATCAATCATGAAGAACCTGAACCTTTAATTATTATAGAGAACACTGGCATAACAATCATTGCATCCAGTTCCTATTCTAAGTATTTGCCATACTCTGAACCATTTAAGTCTCACAATAACTCTGAGATATTGCAGTAACTTTTGACATCAACTACCCACAGTTAACAACAGACACCACAGATGAATTGCACAGTCCTCTACGATACTGCCCTCACTTCAGATACCAGCTTCAACTGGCTAAAAATTCAGATATTTTTACTACCCCCTCAGGTTCAATGACTTATAGAACTTAACAAAATATTATATATGTGAGCATAGCTTTATTGCAGTCAAAAACAAGCACATCAGAACCATCCAGAAACAGAGGCATATAGAATAAGGTCAAGAAGGTCTCCAACTGTGATGCTTCCACTATCCTTCTGCGCCTCTGTGGAGTCAGGACACAGATCGTTACCAAACAGGGAACATAGCTTATTTGTCCACAGTTACAGTGAGGCATCTTCATATAAGCATGATTGATTGAAATCTTAGCCATGTAACTCAATCTCCAATCTACTTCTTCTCCCTGGAGGTTGAGCCCATATCATGTTGCTCAAAGCCCCAGCCTTCTAATAACATGACTGGTCTTCTTGGCACAGCTAACTTCTATCCTGAGTTGAGAGCTTAAACTTTCTAGGGAAGGCCCAAGTGACCTCATTAGGATAAATTATCAGGGCTTACAATGAATAGCAAAGACACTTCTTTTACTTAGGAAATTCCACAAATACTACTTCCTAGGAACCCGGGTCAAAGACCAGTCAAATTCTTTTTCCTAAGGGTTGGGATTCTATCTCTGAGCCAAATTTCCTATTACACAGATAGGTGCTATCATTATCTACACTTTTAAATGAAGAAATTAAGGCTCAAAGTGGTTAAGGGACTTACCTCAGGTCACACAGCTGGTAAGCAAAAGAGCCAAATTTTGAAATTGCACAATCTGATACTGAAGTCCACACTTTGAACTTTAATTACTAATACTCAAATAAAACCATTCATTCAAATCTATTAATAAATAGATGGCAGAATATTGTAATGAAGAACTAATTTATTTTTTATAGAATACCAGTTCATCTTGGCAAAGTCATTTGTACTTCTGGGACAAACTTTTAAAAACAGTGTGTATAAAGTTAAACCTGGTACTTTATTCATTAAGTTAAGAAAATTTTACTTAGTGTCTACAAGGTTGTAGCCACTGTTCTGGGCCTAAATGAGCTCTGAAGTCTCTTAACTGTAAGAATACATGATACTCCACTACATGGGTGCAGCAGTTTTCCATTGCAAATAGCTCTGAAACGGCTAGTCGACACTTATTTTTAGAGCAATTTTCAATGCAATTTTCTCTTCTTAAAGGAAATATGAAAAATGCAATGCCAAGAAACAAGACTCTAGAGGAGAATATTTGATTCCTAGTCAGGCAATTACTTATCTGGATGTTGTATAAAGTACCTGCATGCAAGTCAAGGAATAAAAACACAGAGCATGATGATTAAGGCACGGCATGATTTGTAGTCCATTAAAAAACAGAAACCACAAGCTCTCACCAGCATTCTCATTTTATGTAAATTCCAAACCAATGAACCAGTGAAGTTGCTCAGTCGTGTCCAACTCTTTGTGATTCCAAGGACTGTAGCTTACCAGGCTTCTCTATCCATGGAATTTTCCAGGCAAGATTACTGGAGTAGGTTGCCATTTCCTTCTCAAGGGGATCTTCCCAACCCAGGGATTGAACCCAGGTCTCCTGCATTGCAGGCAGACACTTTACTGTCTGAACTACCCAAATTATACAACTATAAGTCATATACATATATATACATTAAGTAGGACCCACACCTAGGAAATTTTTTTACATTTATAGGAACAGGAGTGAACATGCGGAGAGGGCCACACAGTCCTTCCTGACTTAACATCCTTTTACAAGAACTGTTTACCGACGCCACTGAGAGAATCCTAGAACACAGGAGTTGTAACACAAAGACCAAGACCGACTGCTTTAGAAGGGTAAGAAAAGCGGTTACAGGCTGACAGCACTCTCTCTCCCCCAGGCCTGCACAGCAGCATGGTCAGAGGTCTACCCAAGCCTACCTTTCCTCCAGTGGGAAAAGAGACTAGGGTCACTTTCAGGGAGCGTCCATTCTGGTCTTACCCCTACAAGAATTGAAGGGGAAACTATGGTGAGAGACGGGGGAAGGGGTTTGCAACAAGCAGCACTAGAATCTTGATAACTGGGGACTCCTACCTGCAGCATCCAAGTTGTAGTCCCAGCCACTAGCTCTGCTGTTTGCAGAGCCAAGATGGTGGAAATCTCAGGAGCAAACGCGGTGGGATGCAGGCGTCACCAGGCAAAGTTGCTGAGTCATAGCCTGGCTCCCTGCTGAAGGAAGCTCCCCGGCTTCTTCCCAAATTGAAAGCCTGATCAGGAACACCTGGACACTGCATAGCCCAACAACGCTTGAGCCCAGGGTACAACAAGCGGAACTTGCAGTCTACAGAGCAAAGTCAGTGACACTACTCAACCAGTGAACTTGGAGGGCAGGTCGGCTTGAGTCAAGACTGAAGATTAAAAACCTTGCCAGGCTCCGAGTTTTCCCTTACTTCACCAAGCAGAAGAGCTGATTCATAGCCCCTCCCACTGCTGAGTGTAGCTCCAGGTCCTTAGCAGCCAGAAAGCCTAAGTAGGAACACCTGAAGGCTGTTTGGACCAGGCCTTCCAGTCCTGACTTCATCAGAAAACTGCTAGAGCTAGTAAACAAATTCACTAAAGTTGCAGGTAGAAGTTGACATGCAAAAATCAGTAGTGTTACTAACTAGAAATTTTCTGAAAAGGTAATAAAATAACCCTATTTATAATAGAATAAAAACAATATAATGCTGAAGATTAAATTTAACCAAAGAAGTGAAAGCTTTCTTTACTGAAAACTACATGACACTGATGCAAAAAAGCTGGACGGAGAGTCTAAATAACAATAAAATGAGAAATGATTGTGTAAGTTGTGATATTCTCACCCCATGAAATTGTCTGTGTTATTTAAAATGCTAGCTAAGAATGCTGGCTAAGAAATAATGTATTATGAAAGTTATAATAGTAAGTAAAAAAAATAGGGTACAATATCACCAGTACACCACTGCTCCAGAGCTTGAGAATTGTGGCATAGTGCAGTAATGTTTCTATCATTCCTCCGAGTCTAGATGAGACAAGCAGACTGTGACAACTATGTTTTAACCATCAACTCGGGTTGCTATGCTCTTCCTACAGTAGAGCTTCAGATCCTGACTGAGGAAATATATAACTGGCAAATTCTGGATTAGCTAACTCTTCTATAAAAATATGTAAATACCCTTATTTCTGAAATCTTTGTTAGTGATAGTCCCCTCAAATTGGCATCTGAACCCATTGTCTTTTAAGGAACACTATCCCTGGCAGTGTGTCTTATATCAAGAACCAAGGAGACAAAGTGACTATGCAGTCCCAAACAATTTATGAGAATTTTTCTACATGTCACAGCCAGTTTCTGAATTCTAAGTCAAACACCATCCACACAACCTCAGCAGGCAGAATAAAATCCCTGCTGGTCAGGGTTCAGGATGCATTTGCTTCTTCAAGCTGACACCGTGATTGTGAAAAGTCAACTCTGACAGGACTTGTATGTGAAGAAAATTGATGAGGGCAGCAGAATATCTAAGAAATGGAAGAGGCCTCCAGGATGGGCAATGTAATGTTTCAAGCTTCTGCCAGAAATCACCTAGAAGCATTGAAACATCTCTATAAGTAAGTAGCAAAAGAACTCATGCTGCCAATCAAGGTGAAATAGCTCATTTGGAAACAAGGAAGTAAAGGCTGGTGCTGCAATTCAAAGAATGATCTTCCAAGGAGACTTAATGGATATGGACCAAAAGACACCATTCCCTTTATAACAGTATTGCCAAAAGAGCCTCCTTTACCAGTCAGACTTTACTGACAGCACATTTCTTTCTCATTGGCAAAGACAACCTATCAGAAGTTAGGAAATCTGGAAGAGACTTTTTCCTAAAGAGATCAGGTTTTCATATGGCCTTTTTTTTCCCCCTATTTTCCTTCTGCTCAAGTTAGGATAAAAAGGAATCTGGTTATTATTCAAGTTGGTGAGAAAAAATAAAATGATTGGGATAATAGATAATAAAAAAACTTAGTAAAGGGCTGCTGTTATAAAATATGTAAGACAATAAGCTGCATATCAGAGACATAAGAAACGGTCACACTTGAATAAATATAGCAACTAGTTAAACTGAGTAGCAACAAATCCTAGAGTGCCTAGCCTCTTAATAAAATGAGATTTCTCTGGAAAGTTCCAAAAGATTTAAGTTTGTCTCATACAAAACTACTTTCCTAAAACAGAGATCTCAAAAGACGACTTCACCAGCCCTTTTCTAAAATTGGATTTCCCCTTTCTGGAAATGCATTAGTTGCCAATGACAGCAGAAGAATCTAACCATAGCACATTCCCCTATCTACATAAATAGGTCCATATTTCATTATTACCTCTCCCATGCATAGCCATCACATTTTTAGTTATTCAGTACCAACAGATTTTGAACTAGTATAATTACAATCTCAAAGTCATTATGTAGATGACATTCAGGTAAATTCTCTAAAGAGTCTCTGAAGGATATTCAAAAGAAATGGATTCTCTTCTACTCATCATCCTTCTTTGAAGGAAGCAACCAAACAAAGAAGCATTATTATTAACCAGACATAGATGTCTATCTTACACCATGTCAGGTAATAGAAGAAACATGGATTTGGGAACAAAACATATATGTCGGTACAAATACAGCCTCTTCCATTGTGCACAGACTGCCAATAACTTTTCAGCATTTGCTATCATTTATCTTAACATGTAGTTTGCTTATTTTTTTTACTCCTCCAGTAAAATGTAAGTTCCATAAGAACAGGCTTTTTGAGTGTTTATATATCACTATATCTGTCTTACATACAGTAGCTAATAACTATTTTTATTGAATAATTGAGGAAACCATTTCCCGGGAGAAATTCCAGCTTGTCTCACCACTTGCAGAGAGCAGTAGGAGTATTATGTATGGAGGAGTAGAAATATGCACCCAGATGATAATAGTGATACTGTCTCTGACCAACAGGATCAAACAAAATCCCGGAATTTATAGAGATTATGTGATAAATATCTTTACAAATCAATGTAAACTCTCAAGTATGTATTAAAGCTTTATGTAGGCCTGTGAATTTTATATCTTCAAGAAAATACATCATTATCTATGGATAATCTGAAAATTAAAATAACTAAACAACACCTCACATCCATTGAATATTTTATCAATTAATCAAGAAGGTTTTTTTCCACATCTACTCTTTGGTTGAAAATCTGGGCTTTAATATATAAATTATATAATTTAATAAATTGCATGAAATTTTGCACACTGGTGCTCTGTAAATTTGTATTACCTCAAATCAACTGACAAGTTAAGAATCTTTTTCATCTCATTCTATTACTGAACAAATATTTGTTCAGTAAGGTCTCTCCTGTGTTACCTGTAAGAGTCTAAGAAATTAAAAAATAACATTGATCAAGAGAGGAAAAATTCCTGGTCTCATAAAATGTCTCCTCTCAAAAATGTATTTCTAGGATGAGACAATTAAAAATGTATATAAACACAAATACAAAAGTAAATGTATTACTAGCTGAGCCACAAGGGAAGCCCAATAATACTGGAGTAGGTAACCTATCCTTTCTCCAAGGGAGCTTCCTGACCCAGGAATTGAACCAGGGTCTCCTGCATTACAGGCAGATTCTTTGCCAACTGAACTATGAGGGAACCCATATGGTAAAATAGTAGATTACAAATTGCTGGAAGAAATAATTCAAGGCTAAATGTATGAAGAGTAAAGTAAGTATTCTGTTAGACTGGTGGTTAAAAAAGTCCTCTCAGGGGAGGAGATATTTGTAAAAATACTTGATTGAAAAGAGAAAGGAATCATGAGAGTACTTGAGAAAAGAACCTTCTAGTCAGAGAAAACAGTACCTGCATGGGAAATGCTTGGTCTGTTTGAGAAACTGCAAGGTCCCTGTGACCAAAAGAGACAGTTGAAGAAGAGGAAGTTGTAAAGATTGCAGATAAAACTGAATCTTAAAGGGTGTTGAGAGAACACTGGATTTTAATCCAAAACAGTGTGAAAATTCAAAAGATTTCTATTTTTATGATTGTAGTCTGTCTCTTCACTGTAATTTAAGCTCTAGGACCATGAGATGCAGGGCGACAAGATAGGAGGTTATTTCTATCTTAACAATAGCAAGTGGGAGAAGATGATGATGGTGGTAGCAATGGAAATGAGGAAAAGAGATAAGCCTGGGATATATTGTGAGGTAGGATTAGAGGGACATGCTGATAAGTTGCTGATAAGGATGTGTGATTCGTAAGAGGCAGATCCAAGAGGATGCTCAAGAGCTTAAATTGAGAACTTGAGGGACTGACTGACCTCTTTTCTGAGATGTGGAGCACTGGGGAAGGAATGGATTTGTGAAGGCAAACCGAGAGTTCGTTTTGGACCTTAAGTTTCTGATTACTAGGAGATATTCAATAGTGGTTTTGAATTGGCTGTTGAATACACAAGGAAAGTCATACCTGAAGAAATAAAGTTAAGTACCAGCAGTGTATAAGGGATTCTTTAAGCCCAGATACTGAAAAAGATCACATAGTTTGTGTAATAGAGACAAGATGATGTCTGAAGACTAAACCCTGAGTTATGCAAACATTTAAAGACTGGGGATATAAAGAATCTCTGGAAGAGAAAAAAGCTACAAATAAGAAACCAAGCAGGCTTAAGGACACAATATAAATATATCCTGTTCAAGAGTCAAAAATGAAGAAATTGTTCCAAATAAGAAGATCAATAAATGCTGTTGAGAATAGATTATTATGAGGTTTGAAAGGGACCTTACTCAGGAATGTTCTGGCTGATTAAGATGTGCTATTTGAGTTCATCTCATGTCCTGAGTACTTTAAACGCAATGTATTTGAATTCATTTCTGAAAGTCAAATATAGCAGTGTTTCCAATATTACATACTTCATGTATTGTACACACATAATTTTTAGGATTCTACAAACTCCATAAAGCCTACTGAAATTTCTTATATTAAGTATTTTATTACTTATGATAGATATTAAGATTAAATACTTGTTTTAAGATTAAAATTAAGTCAAGTTAAAGGTAAACATTAGCTCTAACTGGATAATGGAATATCATTAAACTAAGTTGAGAGTTTGATAGTCAACATCAGTGTATACAGATAAGGATGCACATCCAGATAAAAAAATAATCCACAGTGACTAGACTCATCACATAATTTTTCCCACTCAACATTAATTTTGCCTTTGTTTTAGTCAATGTTGAATAATCCTAACAACTATATAAGGAATGAGTAATTCATAGACTGTATTAGTTATTTCCTAATGAACTATTTCTATAATAAATTATCTTTAGTTTCTCAAAGTCTTGGAAATATGTAACTAATCTTTTTGCCCAGAAACTATGAATAACTAATGAAAAAGGACGAGAACCTATTAAAATATTTTCTTAAAGAATGAAACAGTCTCATGAAGAGACTTCTCTGAAGATGTTATATGCTATAACCATGCCAAATAATTGAAATATGATGTCTTTGAACTATCTCTCTGATAAAATGGAAGTGAGGAAAATATTTAATTTATAAATCATTTCCCTTAAGGCTTTTTAAAGTAACATAGCACTCTCATGAGTGTGCCAGGCTGTGGAGTAACTCATTTACTTATGGCTTAGCAAATTCACAAGTTCAGATAGTTTTCTCTCTCTGATTCAAACCATTAAAAAAAAAATGACATTTGGGAATTGACTCAATTCTACTAGATGTAATAAGAGAACACAACCTCAAGAGTATGTAATACCCATTTTATGTCAGAGTCAAATATTTCCATGATGAACAGAAAATTACACAGATGTTGAACAAAGACAGAGAAAGTTTCACACGTGAGGCAGGAGAAGACACTGAATATACAGATCACACATCACCATTTGCTTCTACATCTCTGTGCAATTAGTAATATAATCTTTTATTTTCAAGCAAAATTGACTTTCCTACTCAAAGGAAATTCAAGAAATTAGTTAGTGGGGAGGATAGCTGAACAAGACATGATCCTCACAGGTGATCAATAAATGGTGACAAATTGACTAAGAAATGAGAGTTTCTATCATGACTCTTGTCAATAGCCAACATATGTGTGCGTGCGTGTCTCTGTTTGTGTGTTGTGTGAAAGGTGCTTCTTAATCCTTAAGAGGTTTCTGAAAAAGCATCCAACATAGAGATAGAGAAAGTAGGGTGAAGTCTGGGGAGACAGATGATTGGCAGCTGAAGAATTTCTCCAGTGATATCTTGGGTTTGACACCAGGTTAGAGCGCAAAGCAGAGTTCTTTCCCATTAATACACAGGCAGCAACAGGACATCCAATTAAAGTGTAGAAGCAAGAAGCTTTTGGACTTGGATAAAGCTTGGTAGAGGGTAGGAGGAAGAGTAAGGATCAACGTGATTTAAGAACAAGAGAGCAACTAGTGTTCATTTCTAGAAATACCTCGTCTGAGTTTTTGCACAGAATAAATCATGCTAAAATCTAGCAGATAAGGACTCAATATTTTTGTCTTGGGAAAAACAAAGGCAAAGAAAATAAAGTGAGGAGTGACAGTTAAGTGAAGTCTCAAGTCGTAATCCCACATCATTGGTCATGCTTGATTAAAGAGATTTCTGAGTGAGTTGAGTCCTTTTGAGGATAACAGTTGATTGGGGCCATTAATTATTTTTCTAAGTTTACATTAAAATTATTGTAACAGGCAGAATGCCAGTGTGTCTATATTGTATTATCAGCTAGAGAATATATTCCAGAGAGTGTTTATAAAGCTTTGTCAGACCATTACAAATTATTAGATCATAGTTTTTTTTTTTTTTTTAAGTAAGCAGACAGAAACAAGGCTTAACATAGTGTATTAGGTTTCAACAAAGAATACATCTAGGTAACTTTTAAACTCATATTTATTTTCAGCTTGAGGAAACAGCTTTATTTTGTAACACTAAAATTTTAAGAAATACTCTAAGAAATCCCAGTCTTTAAATATATAATATAAATATATACAATAATAAATAAAATGTTAAATGCATTTTAAATTCAGCAATGTAAAATACAGCATATTTCCATATCATTTTGCTTCTGATTTTTGTTCTTTTATTTTGGTATGCTTTTTGTTAGAAATACACGACTAACATTCTTATACCATTATGCATTTTATTGAAAAAAATATTATTGCATTGAACTACAGTCCAGGTAATTTACTGAATAACTAAAAAAGCTGCTTTTCATGTACAATAGTGCAATATACTTCACCACAGTATAATAAAAAATGTTTTGTACAGAGGATACAAAGTAAAATTATTGGATTGTGTATGATATTGCTGGATTATTGTCCAGTTTAGTTACAAAGTAAATACTTTAAATAGAATTAAAGTGAGAATTTGTTTTAAAAAGCTACATAACCAGTTTACTTTATTAGCTATTTTATCATTTCTCACAAATAGAAGGAACTGACAATTTCAGTTGGCAGAAAATAAATATTTCTAGAAGTTGGTTGTTTTAAAATGTGAATGTGTTTTGAAAAACATTATTCTGAACAAAGGTCAAGATATTTAACTAAAGACTAAAGAGTATATTTTTAAGAACACACACATATGCACACTCATATGTAAACACACACACACATTTTACAGATTCCAATTTGTCTGATTTATCTTTTTTTCTTATTCTCGCTATTTAAGAAAGGGGGTGGGGTGCAAAATGAGGCATTGACTTTGGAAAAGGATTTAAGAAAAAGATTGAGAGGTCTCCCTCTGATTCAAGACTGCATAAAATGAAAAGAAGACCCTTTGGCTTATCTTTCTAATATTGGCTTATTCTAAACCTAACTGATTCAGCCACTGTTTCCATTTTAATATAGCTTAATCCGAAGCAACACAGCAATCACCTTCAAATGTCTACCTAATAGAAGAAGTAGATAATGTTTTGGCTGGAATGAAATGGTAACCTTTGAAAATCCTCTAGACCCAGGAAAACATGCTTTAGGAGTAAATTTAGTTTCAGTCTGAGACACAAGGGCAGTCAACTGTTTTCCTAACTACTGTGTGCATGTGGTCACATACGTGCTTTTTAATACTTTAGTTTCCAATGAGAGGACATTTCTTTTCAGGCGTTCATTCATTTAAGGAATCAAAATTTAATTCTTCCTGACCCCTGCTGGGCCAGAGATAAGCACTTGGTCAGTTTTGCTCCTAAGTACATTAGCTATATACACTGATGTGTGAGATTTGTATTCTTTGGATCTGATACTTACATATATTTCTTTAGAATGTTTCAGAAAACCATCTTTCTGAAAACTCATGGAAAAGTTTTTAGGGAAGATAGAAAACTATGCTACTGATTTGAAATGTTTGGCAATGTCATTTCACTATTAAAATAGCAGTGAGTTCCCCATACAGCCTGGGGAGGGCACTAGACGTCTCATTTATAGACATCTAGAACACTGGGAGTGGTACTCCACGAGGGAGAGCCACCTTCACTATCTCCAGTTATTGATCCAAATACTTGAAATACAAGTGTTTAGATCAGCTTGAAAGTACTATGGGAAAATTCAGAAGCTGTGTTGCTGCCATTATTGGGAACTTTATATAAGTAACCAAAAATTTCATGCACGAGGGAGATAGCCAGAGCTGGAAATATGATCCTGAGTAATTTTGCTTATTAAATATTCTGTTTAATGGGAAGGCTGTATAGGATTAATTTCTTTGAATATATTTCTATTCAGAAATAACAGGGAGATTCCATTAAGTCCTGGCAGAAACTGAAGAAAAGGAGTTATTGTCAAAATCCATTTTCTATAAGTGAAATAGAAATTTCAGGGGATTATTCTATGAAATGTCTGCCTGAGTAAAAAATTCCTGGGAGCTGGGAATTTTCCAAACTACTCCCTGTGTTCTAATTATTTCCTTTATTTTACAACATACATAAAAGTGAACTCAAAGGAAATACTGAAATATAGTTTTTTATAACCCACTCTAATTTTTCTTGCTGAATGTGACAGGGAATGAAAATGTAGATAAAGTTTTCCAAATTTACAGTTCTTTATACAAAGCATTTAATTTATTTAATGATCCCTTGAATCCATTGAGGCTGGATTCCTTCTCAATTTCCAAGAAAAATTTATTTATAGGTGTGTGAATGTATCTGTGTGTGTAAAGATTTCATAGTCTTTCTTAAAACATTTTCATTTTTAATTAAGCATTTATAGCTTAAGACACACAAAAATTTGTCTCTATGATCCAAGTGTGAAAGAGTAATCCCATAAAGAGAATAATTCCATAAAAACCAAGTAAGAGGCATAAAAAGAAAGTCAACTGTTAAATAATTGTGCAAGTGAAAGAAACAAAGTTGAAAATAAAATCTGTCACAGTGGAAATCATTTAAAAATAATCTATTTTATAATTCAATATATAATTAGGACTTTAATTTTCTTCCGAAGTATGCATCAAGTGAAATAAAAAACAAAAAACATTGAGCCCACATGACTAATTTGGGGAAGGTAAGAGAATGGCTCAGAATGTTCTCTGTAGCAGGAGTATTTTGAGTATAATCAGATGAAAAAAATGTTAATTTAAAACTAAGCCCTATGAATCAACAATTTGGAAATTATACTAGAGAATAACTGGATATATCATTGATTACAAGCAAAGATCTAGGAAAAGTATTCTGAAAAGCTCTAATTTTTTTTGCTCATCCAAATATGCAAAAGTTCTTGAATATTTCAGGATGGAGATTTTACAACTTTATACAAATAACTTAAATTGCTGAGTTATTCTTCATGTTGAGTCAACATCTACATTTTTGTAGTATTTGCCCTTTCTGCCTTAAAGAGAATAAATATGATCTTCCATTGTATACATTTCTATGCTACCTTTTAGATATTTAAAGTTAGAAAGTTATTCTCATATATTGCTTTTCACAGCAAGTGTTCTTTTCTTTGCAGTGCACATATTGATTTCTTTATTTTTCTTATAGCAATTTACCAGAGTCTGTTCTACAAAGCATTAATTCCATGAGACAGTGCACAGGCAAAAAAAAAAAAAAATCTGTTTTCATTACTTTTGGAAATTCAACATATTTTATCCTTCTCCTGGAAATGTCTAGTGCATGCTGCTTGTCAAACATTCTGAGATACACCAAAGTAAAGAAGTAAAATTACTTAACCCAATATTTCTCTAGAATATTTAAAAATTTAACTTGTATTTAGTTAATAATTTTTGTTAATTCACAGAGCTGATGTTATTCATCAGTGTAAAAGCATAATATTAATCTGATCTCTTAACTGGTCACATCTGCCATTTATGGATCCAATTCAGTTTGCCAGCAACTCTCTTAAATTGTGTCCTGGAATAGCACAGAGTTTTCCACAAATGGTCTATTCTATCCAAGTTCCAAAAAAGAAAAAATCCTTAAAGGATAAAAAATGCTATATTATACTACACAAAAATATTAATTCAAAAAGGATGAGACTTGAATGTAAGATTGGAAAATGTGCAACACCTTGAAGAAAACATAGAATGTAAATTTCTTGACATAGGTCTTAACAATGATTTTTTGGATATGACACCAAAATCTAAGACAAATAAAAGGAAAAATAAGCAAACAATAGTTCATCAAGCTAAAAAATTTCTGCACAGTAAAGGAAACCATCGACAAAATGGAAAGTCTAGTCTATTGAATTGGAGAAAATATTTGTAAGTCATATATTTGATAAGATGTTAACATTCAAAATATGTAAAGAATTCATAAAACTTAATAGCAAATTAAAATTATGATTAAAAAATGGGCAGAGGATCTGAACAAACAATTTTCAGAAGGTATACAAATAGCCAACGAGTGTATGGAAAGACTTCCACATCACTAATCATCAGAAATAAAAATAAAAACCACAATGAGATATCACCTCACATTTGTTAGAATGGTTGCTATTTAAAAAGACAAGAGATAAAAGAGATGAAGAAAGTGGATCCCTCATATACTGATAGTGGGAATATAGTATAGTCATTATGGAAATATTGGTGTAGTCATTATGGAAAAGAATATGGAAGCTCTTCAAAAAGTAAAAATAGAACTACCATATGATCTAGTAATTCTACCTCTAGGTATTTAAAAAAGCAATATCAAAAACACTAATTTTAAAAGATACATGCACTTCCATGTTCATAGCAGTATTATTTACAATAGTCAAGACATGGAAACACCCTAAATGTCCATTGACGGATGAATGGATAAGGAAATGTGATATATATATATATATATATAAATGTACATATATATATATGTATACAATGGAATATTATTCATCAATAAAAAAGAATGAAATCTTGATATCTGCAACAACAGGGGTGAAACTAGAGGGCATTATACTGAGCAAAATAATTCAGAGAAAGTAAATACCATGTGATGGCACTTACAAGTGAAATCTAAAAATCAAAACAAAGCAACCATCAACACACAAAAACCTTAAACTCATGGATATAGAGAACAGATTGATGGTTGCCTGAGGCAGGGAGGTAGGGTTCAGAGGTTGTCAAAATGAAAGGGGTTTAAAAGCACAGATTTCCAGTTATAAAATGAATAAATCAAGGGTGTATAATGTACAGAACGGTGACTATAGTTAATAATACTGCATTGCATATGTGAAAGTAGCTAGGAGAGTGGATCTTGAAAGCACTCATGAGAAAAAATTTGTAATGATGTATGGTGATGAATGGTAACTGGACTTATTATGATGACTATTTTGTAATATAGAAAATAGCAAATGATTATGGTATATACCTTAAGTTAATGTTTGTAAGTTATATATTGATAAAAATAATCTTAAAAACATGAAACTGTTTTTACTAATTTTGTATAACTCCTGTGATATAACCTAATATTTCATAACTTTTTGCAACTTTTTAAATGTCATTGAATCATATGCAGCTTGAACCTACTAAACTCTTCATTTTATTAATGAACTAGAATTAGGCTCTGTCTCCCCAATAATCTACATGTACAAAGCTCTGTTAATTAAAGATAAATGTAGAATTTGATATTTATTCATGCTAAATTTCACCTTCCAAATTTTGTCTCATTTTTTATTGTTTTGGATTTATTTCACATTGCATTGTCTTCAGTGTGTGCAATTTCACATTCCTAGTCTTGGGTTTGTACTTTCCTATTTGATAGACATGTCTTCCATGTTTTTGTCCCTGTTTATAAAAGATTGACTCTAACAGAGTACTACACAAAGACTTATAAGCAGTCTCTATAACCCTCTCTCAAGTTTGGAATTAGTCCAGGTCTCAATATATCTTTTTTAATTAGCACATTTGTCATACAGTGCTGACTACAATTCATAAGAATATTTATAAAATGTCTCTCTATAAAATACCCGTACATTTTACCGTATTTTGCTCCCAGTCACTTCACCACATCTCTGGTGAAGATAACAAAGAAACACTACGTGACTAATGAGATACTTAATTTTCTGTCTTCTTACCTGACTCAGCAACATGTGACAGAGTTGATCACTCTCACTTCTTTGAGTCACTTTCTTTACTTGCCTGACAGGCACACACATTTTTCTGAATTTTTCTATGAAACTTGAAAGTTCATCATGGTCTTGTTTTTATGGGGGAAAAAAAAAATCTGAAAAAGAATGGATATATGGTTCCTTCTACTTCCACTCTTAAAGTCAGAGTGACCTAGGGCTCAGTCTCTGAACCTCTTATCCATCCTGTCTATCCCTGTTGGTATACTCAGGGTAATGGCTTCAGACTATTTCTATAAATTAATAATTTCTGAGATTATTTGTTCTTTTCACACCTCTACTCAAACTTTAGATTCTTATTGCCAACTACCAATGCAATGTTTCTACTTCAATATTTAAAAGGGATCTCAGAATAGTTAAATTAATTATCCTCCCACAGTGTTCTGCATTTCAATTAACAGTAAATCCAACCTTCTAGTCATTTGTACAAAAAGTATGATATTACCTCTGATTTCTTTCTTTGTCTTATACTTTACACCCAATAGGAAGCACATTTTCTCAGCCCTACACTCAAAATATCCAGAATCTTACCTCTTTTCCGTATTTCCACTAGATTAAACCTGAGCAAGCCATTGCACTCTCTTGCTAGAAACACTCAAAAAATGAAAGTATTAGTCACTCAGTCATATTCAACTCTCTGTGACCCCATGGACTGTAGACCTCCAGGCTCCTCAGTCCATGGAATTTTCCAGGCAAGAATACTGGAGTGGGTTACTATTTCCTTCTCCAGGGGATCTTCCTGACCTGCAATTTAATTATTGGCCTCTGTTCTCCAAATTCACTTCTCCAGCAACTACTCACAATGCAATAGCTGAATGAGCCTGGTAAAATCTAGTAAGAATCATGTTGCTCCTCTGCTAAAATTATCCAATAGCTTCTCATTTCACAGTAAAAGCCAGTCATTATAATGGTTGGTGTGATTCCTAATGATTTTGCTCTAAATTTACTTCTCTAATCTTATCTCCCATAATTCTCTGAAATCCTCTTTTCTAGTCACAGTGTTCTCATAGTATAAATTTGATGAGCACACACAAAGAGTTGTTGATCTTAGCCTAGAATGTTCACTTCCTTCAGGTTATTGGTGAAATATCACTGTTACAGTACAGCTTTCTCTAACTAACCCACCTAAAATTGTATTTTAGCTACTACTCCTGACCAAGCATCTTTATCTACTTTCCCTATTTATTTTCCTCAGTAGTATTTATCATCATTTAGCATAGTATTATATTATTTTAGTTGTCTATTCTGGTTTTTATTTCTATAACTCAATTAGAATTAAATTACATTATGGCATTATTTTTTTATTATTATTATATCCACAACAGTCAGATTACTGCCCAGCACATGGTCCTTAGTACATATTTGCTAAATAAGAAATAAAATAAAGTGAATACATGAGAAAAAATAATTTTGCTTTCATATTATTTGGTTTTAGTGTACCTGTTAGAGTTACTAGTGACTGTCTTTTAACTAAAGACCATCATTAAATATTCTGCTTAAAATTTTATCTATAAATATGCTAACTTTAGATACCTGGAGAAACAGGCAAATTTGGTATTGGAGTACAGAATGAAGCAGAGCAAAGGTTAATAGAGTTTTGTCAAGAGAATATACTGGTCATAGCAAACACCCTCTTCCAACAACACAAGAGAAGATTCTACACATGGGCATCACCAGATGGTCAATACCCAAATCAGACTGATTACATTCTTTGCAGCCAAAGATGGAGAAGCTCAATACAGTCAGCAAAAACAAGACTGGGAGCTGATGGTGGCTCAGATCATGAACTTCTTACTGCCAAATCCAGGCTGAAGTTGAAGATGGTAGGGAAAACCACTAGACCATTCAGGTATGACCTAAATCAAATCCCTTACAGTGGAAGTGACAAATAGATTCAAGGGATTAGATCTGGTAGACAGAGTGCCTGAAGAACTATGGAGGGAGGTTCGTAACATTGTACAGGAGGCAGGGATCAAGACCATCCCCAAGAAAAAGAAATGCAAAAAGAAAAATGGTTGTCTGAGAAGGCCTTACAAATAGCTGAGAAAAGAAGAGAAGCAAAAAGCGAAGGAGAAAAAGAAATACATACCCATTTGAATGCAGAATTCCAAAGAATAGCAAGGAGAGATAAGAGAGCCCTCCTCAGTGATTGATGCAAAGAAATAAAGGAAAACAGTAGAATGGAAAGACTAGAGATCTCAAGAAAATTAGAGATACCAAGAGAATATTTCATGCAAAGATGGGCTCAATAAAGGACAGAAATGGTATCGACATAACTGAAGCAAAAGATATTAAGAAGAGGTGGCAAGAATACACAGAAGAACTATACAAAAAAGATCTTCACAACCCACATAATCACAATGGTGTAATCACTCACCTACAGCCAGACATCCTGGAATGTGAAGTCAAGTGGGCTTTAGGAAGCATCACTATGAACAAAGCTAGTGGAGGTGAATTCCAGTTGAGCTATTTCAAATCCTAAAAGATGATGCTGTGAAAGTGCTGCACTCAATATGCCAGCAAATTTGGATAACTCAGCATTGGCCACAGGCCTGGAAAAATCAGTCTTCATTTCAGTCCCAAAGAAAGGCAATTCCAAAGAATGATCAAGCCACTGCACAATTGCACTCATCTCACATGCTAGTAAAGTAATGCTCAAAATTCTCCAAGCCAGGCTTCAACAGTACGTGAACCATGAAATTCCAGAGGGTCAAACTAAATTTAGAAAAGGTGGAGGAACCAGAGATCAAATTGCCAACATTGTTGGATTATTGAAAAAGCAAGAGAGTTCCAGAAGAACATCTATTTCTGCTCTATTGACTATGCCAAAGCCTTTGACAAACTGTGGAAAATTCTGAAGCAGATGGGAATACCAGACCACCTGACCTGCCTCCTGAGATATCCATGTGCAGTTCAGGAAGCAACAGTTAGAACCGGACATGGAACAAGGGACTGGTTCCAAATAGAGAAAGGAGTATGTCAAGGCTATATACTGTCACCGTGCTTATTTATTTTGTATGCAGAGTACATCATGAGAAATGCTGGGCTGGATGAAGCACAAGCTGGAATCAAGATTGCCAGAAGAAATATCAATAACCTCAGATATGCAATGACACCACCCTTATGGCAGAAAGTGAAGAAGAATTAAAGATCCTCTTGAAAGTGAAAGGGGAGAGTTTAAAAGTTGGCTTAAAACTCAGCATTCAGAAAATTAATATCATGGCATCTGTTCCCATCACTCCATGGCAAATAGATGGGGAAATAGTGGAAACAGTGACAGACTTTATTTTTGGGGGATACAATATCACTGCAGATGGTGACTGCAGCCATGAAATTAAAAAGACATATGCACCTTAGAAGAAAAGTTATGACCAACCTAGACAGCATATTAAAAAGCAGAGACATTATTTTGCCAACAAAGGTCCGTTGAGTCAAACCTATATTTTTTCCAGTAGACATGTATGGATGTGAGAGTTGGATCATAAAGAAAGGTGAGCACTGAAGAATTAATGCTTTTGAACTGTGGTGTTGGAGAAGACTCTTGAGAGTTCCTTGGACTGCAAGGAGATTCAACCGGTCCATCCTAAGGGAAATCAGTCCTGAATATTCACTGGAAGGGCTGATGCTGAAGCTGAATCTTCAACACTTTGGTCACCTGATGCGAAGAACTGACTCATTTGAAAAGACCCTGATGCTGGGAAAGACTGAAGGTGGGAGAAGGGGATGACAGAGGATGAGATGGTTGGATGACATCACCGACTCATTGGACATGAGGTTAATTAAACTCTGGGAGTTGGTGATGGATAGGGTAGTCTGGTGTGCTGCAGTCCATGGGGTCGCAAATAGTCAGACATGACTGAACTAAATCACTAATATCTACATTAAATATTCTTTCTTTTATTAAAGTAGAGATGCTTGTTCTAATTCCTCTTCTAGTCTTCCTATTTCCTCAAGAACAATTGATATCATTAGACTTTCTTTAGGTAATTTTAATATTCTCTGTAAAATTCTCCCAAATGTGAAGATTCAAACTCATTTGAAGTGGCCAGGAAATAATTTTCTTTGTATGTCCCAAATTTCCTATCCATGTTGGTTCTACAATTTCCACTGTAAAGAATGTTTCTCCTTAATAAGGACAGCAAAACAAAATCAGATTGAAGTTACATTATTATTATTAGATCATCTCTTCTTTCATCGAAATTAAAAAAACAATTTGTTTTGATTTTCCCAATATTTGGGTTACCTAAAAGGTGTTAACTTAGTCTCTGTTCATTTTCAATTTATGGCTATTGTCTTACTGTTTATGAATATACAAGAATTTTTCAGTTACTTTGAATGTTTTTCTTATTCAGTTTATATTGGGATGTTTAAAGGACTACATTTTTCTTTCATTGAAATCTTTTATAATGGTAGATTTGCTCATATGATGCTACAACTTTTATAATTTCCTACCCAGAGTACAAATTATCTTTTATTTAGATTGCAAAGTCTGTCTTCCCACAGTCCAAGAGAGTAAGTATATCCAATGAACATTTTCATAATTGATAATATGAGATAGTCATTTCCATGCCATCAGTTCTTATCAGTCTACACTTGTTAGTCAAAATTAAGTGCCCAAGTAGAGGTTCTCTGTTTTAACCTTCTGAGATATTAAACTGTCACCAAGACAATTATAAATATTAATCAGGTGCTGTCTTTTTCATGATAAGACTCCTAGTGAGTTCCTGTAATTATTCTGTCTTGGCTCTATGTCAACTTTGTAATCTGTTTTAGGAAATAAGTCATTCACTTTAGTTTTCTTTTTATGTGCTGGGTCATTTGTTATCTATTTTTTTGAAACCATTCATGTTTATCAATGGTCTCTCTTAATAACTTTTATGGAGTTCCACACAAATATAGAATTTTTTTGCTATTTGATGATCTTTTTCCTTTTTTTCCTTCTATTTATTTTATATAAAATAGGCTTTTTCACTGCCATACTCCAGTCAAAACTTTCATCCCATAAGTTTCTGATGGTATCTAAGAAACTATGTCACTTCTTTATGCTAAAACTTGTAATTCAAATTTATTCTCTATCTCTCCTTTACCAGCATCAATTATTGTTTGCAAGTGTTAAGGACTTAACCCTTCAACTTCATTTTTCCTCATCTGTACAGAGGAATGATAATATTGATCTTAAAATACATTCGTGAAGATTAAATGAGATAATGAGGGTCTAGTGCTCATCCTGACTCTCTTGATACACACAGGAGAACTACTGAAAGGACAGCTCTCTTACCTGTGAAGACAAGGCTGAATAAGCCATCATTATCATGTTTTAGTGACAGAGGATTTTGCATCATCATACACACAGTGGTGATGGCCAATTACCTCCATTTTTTTTTTTTTAATTTGAATTTCTCTGAAACCTGTGCTTATGGGGGCTATGTAGTCACATAAATTTTCTATGCTTTTAAGAATATAAAGTAATAAACTGAACTAAAAGGCCAGTCAGAAATATACATGTAGGAAATGCAAATTCTGTGGTCAGAAAGTATTTTGAATGAATGTTTAAAATTGTTTGCAAAATTACAGGAATGGTGATTTTATTAATCATAATTCACTGCATTTTATCAGTTCCTAATAAAATTGAACAAAACACACCAAATACTTTAAAGTTTTCTCAATAAATATCAGGTAAGACATCTAGGGTGAAACAGATCACCAGCCCAGGTTGGGTGCATGAGACAAGTGCTCAGGCCTGGTGCACTGGGAAGACCCAGAGGGATCAGGTGGAGAGGGAGGTGGGAGGGGGGACCGGGATGGGGAATACATGTAAATCCATGGCTAATTCATTTCAATGTATGACAAAAACTAATGTAATGATGTAAAGTAATTAGCCTCCAACTAATAAAAATAAATGGAAAAAAAAAAATAAAAAAATATAATTCATAGTATATTTTAGTTTTATTTTGCATGATCAAATACTAAAGCTTGCAAATATGTGTTTTCTTATACAAAAATTAAATATTCTTAATTTTAGATATTGGTGATTCCTACAATTACAAAATTCTCTTAACATAGAAGTATGTGAAATGAAGATAACTCAGTTTTCCACGCAAACTCAGCCATACAATGTGGATAAGATTGTTTTACATTGAAGAGTAATTTTTAATCTGAATTAGTTAGAAAATTTCTTACCATCTCTCATTTACTATGAAAATATAGTCTATATTGGTTGAAACAGATTACATTGATTGAAAGCTTAGTAAATAGTGAACCATAGGAACTATTTTTACCACATAATTAGTTTGTTTCACTGACCTTTTATTATTACCTGGTGAATAAAACCAAATGTGCATTCATTCATTCATTCACTCATTCAGTGAATACCTAGAAGATAGAGTATTATGTTCCATTTAATTTTTTTAATGTTAGTATGCCTAATTTTTTTGTTTTTTTACATTACATGAGAACTCATCCAAAAATACCCCTCTGCCTTTCTATCAAATTACTTTAAATTTGTCTAATTATTTTTAGCAAATTAAGAGATTCTTAAAATGCTTCTATTACAATATTGGCAATTCAGTTTACATTTCTATATTGGTCACATTTTGCATTGGCACCACTCTTTTAAATATAATAATAACCAGACCACTTTAAATACATCAATTTGTAGGTACTGACAATTTGTTTTATTTATCCAGAAGAAGGGCCTTTAGTTCAAGTGAGCTGACACATTTAAGGCTTCTTTCACTCCATTTAATGGTTGCATCTGACTGGAGCAAGAGTGATGGCAAAGATCTTGACCTTGAAACACTGGTTGAATTAGAGGATTCAAGTGGATGATAGAAGTTGTAGCTGGGTTGAAGTGAGGGCCAAACAAGGTGGGGATAAACGCTGCAGGGGGCAAAGGCTGAAATGTTATGTGAGATGGGTGGAAGGGGGCAGTGGTGATTAAATGCAGGGGGTGACCTGCTAAGAAAGTGGGGTGTGCAGGGATGATGGTTGGGGTCAAAGGTGAAAATGTGAATGGATTAAAACGCGGCTGGGAAAGAGGATGTAGATGAGCTATAGGGAGATGACTGCTATGGGCATTTATGGAAGCAGAAACAATATGCTGCAGGAACGTGTGGTGGATGGTGGTGATAGAAGCCTGCTGGTGACCTGGAACTGTCTGTACAGTGGAGGCCGAAGAAAAAGTGGTGGGCCCTGCAGCAGGCAAAACTCGAAGATGCTTTGATAGGAGCTGTTTCTGCATATGCTGCTGGGCTTGTAACTGTAGGAGTTTATATTTATCTATTTCATCAGGAGAAAATGTTATGGGCTGTTGAATTAATGGAGGAGAAAGAGATTTATGACACACTTCTAAGTCATCTGCTACTTTGTCATGCTTCTGCATAGTTCTGTCATAGTAAGAGTTTATATTCCCCTCTATCTGATTCATTTGCATGCTTTCATCCGGTAAGTCCAGATTCATATCGTTCTCTTTGGTGTCCATTGAATCAGTAATACCACTATATCTATTAGATGGAAAAGCACCAGGGAAACCACTTGGTACTGGGTCACAGCTTTGAATAGAAGGTTGGGCTTCACCAATTAATGATTTTTGTTGTTCTTTTGTTTTTGGGTCCTTTTTCATGTTTGGTGAGAGAGATTCTGCTACTACATGAATTATACCTTTAGAAAGATGATTATCACCATCAGTGCCCACTAAAACAGTAAAATCATTTGTCGGGGAAATTTTGACTTTGTTTTTGTCAATAGTTCTTTGCATTGCACTGCCTTTATCCTTTCTTCTTCTGCTTTTGTTTGGTGTTTTTCCAGGCAAAGGCAATGAAGGTCTGTTACAGCCTGGTGGTGTAAATGGAATTACACATTGGATTTGTGAAAGAGTCTCTGATTCATTTTTACAGCTGTTTGACGAGATCTCAAAATGAATTGATTGTTTCTGATATTTCTTGGCTTGTACTCTTTCTAAAAGGCTTTTGGCTGTCAGGGAGGTCCTCTCTGTTTCTATAGGGTTCAACTCTGTGGTATCTGAAGGGCTTCTTGGACAGTTCCTTAGAAGGTAGCTGATATTCCCAGAGTTACATTGCATGGGTTTTACTTTTCCCAGATCACAAATATGAGGGCTGTCCAAAGACTGTTGATTCCTTTTACTTGTATTTAAGTAATATATTTTCTCTCTTGAGTGAGAGCCCAATCTGCTGTGCTGAGGTCCCTGGCAATTAGGTGGATTTTCACTGTTTCCAGCACAAGAAACTTGTGAGCTAGAATCACACTGGGTGATTCTTTTGGATTTTTGCCCTGAAAATTGTTGATTTTTGCCCAGTTTATGTTCTTCTCTGCAATGACCATAAGCATGTTTTGAATATGTTTCATTTTTAATTGATTCCCACAATTTGCAGCTCCTGCCTCTCTCAGTTTCAGACTGTGGACAGTCACCCTTTGCTAACTCATCAGACAAGCAGAGACAACTGTGCTTTCGGCGTTTCCGTTTGTGCCTTTCAACTGAGTTATGTTCTCGTTTGCAAAAGTGGAGCAAATTACCTCTGCCATGTCCACTGGACCCATGATTGGGATAAGAACTTCTCAAGCTTGTTGTACTGGCATGGGATGTGTCTGAAGGGCTAGAACATCTATTCAGAGACACCTTTGGAGAACTTATCTTGTAACTTGCTCTTCTGCATCCAGAAACACTGCTGGTCATATTGATGTAGTTACTATTCAAAATTGCACTGAAATCCTTCCCATGGTCACTGTGGTCCCTTACTGTGTAAGGACTAGACTTCCAGGTGAACTGATTCCCTTCTCCAACATCCAGATGAGGATCACAAGAAATCAGTTTATGCTTTTTCATCCTAGAGATGCAAGGAGAAAAAGATAGACCCTCATTTGCATCATTTAGAATTACCCTTTGGCAGCTTTGCCAATGGGCCCTTGAAGGTTCTTGAAGTTCATTATCACCATTTTTATTTTTTCCTACACAGTTCTTTAGAGAGATATCAAGGTAAGCAGGCACTTCAGGATTTTTCATTTCCAAGTCATTTGCACTAAAATTATGTTCACTCATACTGGACTCAGAATTGTTGCAGCCCAAATTATATTTCCTCTGGAAATTTTCCCAATCTGGATTAGTTATCCTCATCTTTGGTTTCAGAGACTGATTATCTTCTTGGATCAATTTTTGTTGGTCTTTAATTAAACCTGAGACTTGATTCTCCATTGTAGTCTTCATTTCTGAGGGCTCTTTCTGCAATTCTGTTTTTAACTCCTCTGGATCACAGCCACCCTTTGTGTTTCGAGAAAGCTTAAAATCAAAATATAATGGGTTGCAGCCATAAGAAATACAGGGCTCTGTTTTTGTAAAGAGAAGAAGTTCTGTTGGCCATTGGAGAGTCGTATGGCCATCCTTACTTTTTACATGGAGAAAAGGCAATGCTTTGGACTTTACATCATGGGGATATGCTTCTCTTATAAAACTTTGTGCATTTCTGCTAACTCTTTCTGTTTTATCTAACGATTTTTCTCTCTCCTCCTTCCTGGAGTTGGGATTCAGATGAACTGAACTGCTTTGTTCGCTTGGCTCTATTGATGGAAACTCATCCAGACATTCAAATATCCTGGCATCACTATGCTTGTAAATGTTTGTTGGGCTAGAGGAAACATTGGCTTGGCGTGAGTGATTAATGTGGTTTTCTGAAGTGTTCTTCAATGTATTCCTAGTTTCCTTTGCTCTGCTGGAAGGAGTAAAATCCACATCTGAAAGATGAATGTTAGATTTACTGAATGAAGCATGAATGCCAATTGAATTTTCCAGCATTTCATCAACAAAGTCATCCTTGTCTTGCAAAATTTGAGAGTTTATGGAGAGGGTATTGTGTAAAATACTTTCCAGATGGTTTGATGAGATGTTTACATCTTTTCCCTTAGTGAGATGTGTATCTTCATTTGCAAACCTGCAACACATGCATTTCTCTGCAGATGATTTTGTTTTATAGATGGGTGACTTGTTACAATCGTGGGTTTCTTCTGTGTTCTCACTGAAAACTGATGCTGAAGATTCTAATTTTAGATGCACTTTTTTGGAAAAAGAAAATGACACTCCTGTCCTATGATTTGCATTGCTGAGATCTGAGGATGTTTGTGGTACCCTATTTCCAAACAAACGACGTCGGTCTGTTTGCAACTGGTGTCGATTTGCTGTGGTGGACCGCTGCTTATCAGCAATGCTTCTGGAGAGATTCTTTCCTTTAAGGAGAAGAGCATTCTTCATGCATGACACCTTTCTGCCATTCTTAACTGGAAAAATTCCTTGCTGAAGTTGTTTTTCTATAGCTACTTTGGGGGCTTTGTATGCCTGGCCCATTTCCAGAAACACTGTAAATAAAACAAATATTTAAATGATTAAGACATCAGATTTGAAATCTTATCCATATATGAACATTTCATAATGTATGATGATGGGTTCTGACACTATTTTTGAAGTATATCTATTGTAATATAACAATTTCACTGCATTTATGTAACTTAGTATCTCCATGTTTTATAGTAGATATTTCTAAAATGCTTTGCTTAAGTTGGTTTTTTTGAAATTAACAAAAAGCAAAAGCAATTGAATATCTTATGCTAGTGCTGCTAAAGAAAATAAAGCATTGCATTTACATCACGAATATAGATTTAACCTTATTTTGCAAAGAGTTTTTTGATCAGTGCCTTCAACTAAATAGGAAAAAAAAAATGGAACTGAAGTCACTTCGAAAGCATAAACATATCTCTTTTATTCACTTTTTTAGTTTAAACTTCAGTTCAGTCGCTCAGTCATGTCTGACTCTGACCCATGGACTGCAGCAGGCCAGGCTTCCCCGCCCATCACCAACTCCTGGAGCTTCTCAAACTCATGTTCATCGAGTTGGTGATACCTAGTTCAAGCACTATAAAATTTTTGTTTCCTCAGTCTTAAAATCCCTTCATGTTTGTTTTCTTAGGAAATAGGGTGATCAGTTCTGTCTTTATGACTTGTCACTAATTTGATCAATTCTAAGAAAGTAACACACATTTTTACATGCCACCTCAATGTCTTCAATTAGTCTGAAACCCTTCTTTTAGCTTCTTACTTGTCAAAATATGTTCCTTTTATCTTTTTTGCATATATATGTTTGATTTTTTGACAGATTTTTAAAGATTGTTCTTTTGAGCTTGAGTAGCAATTCAATCAGAAACTGGAAAGGATGATATATACAATAGATGAAACTCTTTAGATTAAAATTTTCTCTAATGTACTGTGAAACACATACTATAAAACAAATCTTATTGCAGGGGGAAACAATATAAATTGCATCATTGTGAGCTGGCTTTGTTTTCATTTTTCTTGCTTTGAGCTGACTTGCTTTCAGCTGCTTTGCTTGTTGATTTCGAGCTGGCTTTCTTTTCCTTTTTTACTTTCCCTCCACATTTTTGGACATGCTTTGTTGGCCTTTTCCTATTTTAGATTTTTACTTCATTTTTATGCAGTTATTTATTGCTTGAACAAATAGTACTAAAATAACAGATATCCTTTTCACATGTAGCATAAATTCTAATGGGGAAGAATCCTTTCCTAGCCTTTGTTCTGACAAATTCTTTCTTATTGCTTTTACTTAACTATTTGATCAACTGCCATAGAACTCTGGTGTCACGACATTCCGTGTGTTCACCAAATTTCATTGCATTCCTTCACTTTCTTTATATGTTTAATATTACAGAGACATATTTAATTAGCCTACTTTTATTCATATTGAAACAAATCCACTTGTGCATTTGCATGATTTTATAAATTTTCCTTTTTATGTATACATAATATATTTTGTTATATTTATTTGAAACAATGAACTATGTATATATACATAATTTACATGTATATATTTTATTATGTATACATATACATATATGTGGAGCTTCCTTGATAGTTCAGTTGGTAAAGAATCCACCTGCAATGCAGGAGACCCCAGTTTGATTCCTAGGTTGGGAAGATCCGCTGGAGAAGGGCTAGGCTGCCCACTCCAGTATTCTTGGGCTTCCCTTGTGGCTCAGCTGGTAAAGAATCTGCCTGCAATGCAGGAGACTTGGGTTTGATCCCTGGGTTGGGAAGATCCCCTAGAGAATGGAAAGGGGATTCTGATCTGAAGAATTCCATGGACTACAGTCCATGGGGTCACAAAGAGTTGGACACGACTGAGCGACTTTCACTTTCACACTCACATATACATATATGTATATGTATTTTGTTATACTTAATACATACAAATAATTATGTGTATATCTCACTTTACCAAGCTATAGTTACAAATTGATTTTTTTTGTTAATTTTTGCCAGCGTTTCTGGGAACTTTCAGTTCAACTTTCTTTGCTCAGATACATTTTCTTCTCTGGTTTATCTGATTATTGCCCTTCCCAGTCCTAGTATCTTATCCTAGAGTTTATACATTAAACTTATTTGCTCTCATGATTATATGCTTTGGTCTTATTACTTATATTAATACTCTAGTTCTTTTAGTCTCTTGTTCTAGTTCAGAAAAAGAATTTGTTTTTAATTTCTATTTTATGGATTCAGTATTTTTCAATGTCCAATCTGTTCATTATATCCATATGGATTTTGATTTATACATAATAATTTTAGTCACCAGTCTTTAATAATTTCAGATAGCTCTTTTTCTATGAACTAATAACGTCTGTAATTTTAGAGTTGTATTCTTGAATATTGTGGAAAACTAAATTTGGAAAAATTTTAAAGTGTCTGCTCCTTACAGTAACTATTTCATAATGAAAACTTTTATTCATCACATTGATCTCCTTTCTTGAATTATTCCATTATGATGTAGATACTGGGCTATTTTTTATATTCTCTTTTCCTTAATAATGGTTTTGCTTATTATTCTGGCATTGTTTTGTGCATTTTTTTTCTTTATGTTAGTCTAAATATTATTTTCTATATTGCTGTTTCACTTCACCATTTATCTTTCTAATATGTATAAAAGCTTCTTTTGTAGTATTCCAAATATGTTTAAACTTCTTTGCTCTTATGTGTTACATTCTGCTCTTCTTCTCCTTATTCTGTTCTCACTTTACAATTCAATATACATTTATGATTATATTTTTACAATGTTAACATTTTATCCTTATTATTCATATCTATTTCTTATATTTATGCTTTAAACTTTTTATCTCATTGCCTAGGAAATTTAATTTCCTATACCTTAAATCTAATTTATTTTTATTTTTGTGATACTTTAAATTTTATTATTTTAATTCAAGCTTATGCCTTGTGACATAATTAAAGGCTTAATCTTTGCTGTTATATTCCCATTTACAATTTCACTTTCTCCTCTAGAATAATTTTTAGTTTATTTCTGTATTTTTACCTAATTGTTTTTATTTATAATTTTGAAATGACATTAGTTAACCTTTAGCTCTTATTAATGGGTTGTCCATTTCAATAGTTCCTCCAAATCCAATGCTTGGTAACTCAAAACCTGCATAATTTAATTCTCTCCTGGGCAAAAAGTACACTTTTCAAATAAGAATTAAAGCATATCAAAATAACATGATTTCTTTAAGTGATGTAATTTCCTAATGTTCTACGTTATTCAGCTCTTATATAAAGAATGTCATACTCTCAGAAGCAATGGTCACAACTTTTAAAATTTGAAAAAAAAAGTCCATATCAAGATGCATTAAACTTATACATAGTAGAAATTTATGAACAGAGTGAATCTCTTTCCTTTCCCAATAAGATAATTTGTTTTACTGAAGAATCATGTTGTGTTGATCTACCTAAGAGGTGGCTAAGGTTGACTGAGCTTTATAAGATTCATTAACAATTTTCTGCCATCATTTTTTTAAAATTAATCTTATTCAAATATTCTTACTACCTGCAAATTCACCTCTCCTCTCCATAGGATCATGGAAGAATTCTGTTATCTATGTCATCTTACTCAGAAGCCCTCATTATGAGAACAAAGGACAAAGAAGGGTTATCCGAGAAGAAGTAACACAGATGGCTTTTTTCACTTGTCAATTCAGTTGCCAAAATGAAAATATTTAATAATGCTATGAACAGACTTCCCTTAGGGCAAGTGCCTACTAATCTGAGAGAACAATTGTCTGGAGGGCAGATGGTGGGTAATAGAAAAAAAAAAAATGAAGTAATTTTCCTAGTTCCAAGTTCTGTATCTGGGAAGTTGAATACCTATCATTTCCTAACAATATGATCGGATTGGGACCCAGAGAGCATAACTACTCTATGGAAGAAAATGCCTAGTTTTGTTTTCATTTAGTTATTAAGATTTCCAAAGGCAGCTCAACCCTAATAGAGTTTATCATTTATTTTATTCAAGCCACTTCCTAGATAACTCTGTATACTTAGAACTTTTAAATGAAAGCATCATCACCATCACTGTCCTCACTATCAAGGCTCCTCTGATCCTTTGTCTACTTTTTCCAAAAGAAAATATGGAATGAGTGAGGAGAAATGTAGAAGTGTGACAACTTTCATAGTAACAAAGGAATCAAAATTCTGTATATTAAGACTACTCAGTTTTTTTTTTTATTGTGTGACTTTAAAGAACCTATATAAAGGGTCTCTCTACAGTGAGACTTGCCCTGCCTTTCTAATTTGACTTTTTGTAATTAATCATCCAGGAATTAACACATTCCCCCAATTATCTCCTGTGTACCATCCTAATGATCATTAGACCTTTCCTTCTAAGCCCTGCTTTGAGAAGATATCCTGTCTGATATCTTATTGGCAATAAATTTGATCTTTATTGTGTTGACAATAAGTTCAGTACAAGTTATGTGTCCTGTTTCTGTGATCGCATGTGCCCTAAAAACATGCATTTTTGTATTAATCTTACCTCTGGACACATGGTCTTCTAACCTTTATTATTTTTTTTCTTTATACCAAATTTCTCACTTATTTTTTCATATTATCTCTTTTATATCTTTATAAGCAAATTAAAATATTCTAAATAGTGACAAAAATACTTGAGTACTTGCAAGGTGACTGCTAACTGCAACTTAATTCAAAATTGATCCTAAAAAATATTTTTTTTAAAGTAAATATGAGGTCTAATATTCTGTTGCTGCTGCTGCTGCGTCGCTTCAGTCGTGTCCTACTCGGTGCGACCCTATAGAAGTCAGCCCACCAGGCTCCCCCATCCCTGGGATTCTCCAGTCAAGGACACTGGAGTCGGTTGCCATTGCCTTCTCCAATGCATGGAAATGAAAAATGAAAGTGAAGTCGCTCAGTCGTGTCCGACTCTTCACGACCCCATGGACCGCAGCCCACCAGGCTCCTTCGTCCATGGGATTTTCCAGGCAAGAATACTGGAGTGGGGTGCCATTGCCTTCTCCTACTATAATTGAGTCATTCTCTCCCAAGCTTACTGTATATTGTTTTTCATTTAAACAATAAGAGTTTAAATTTTGGCACAGAACTACAAATGTCACAATTCACCAGCTTGCTGTCAGCTACATTAATTAGCTACATTAGTGTTCTACATTATGATTCATATGAACACAAATCACAATCTCAAATGTAATTGAGCTCCAGGTAACAAACTCCTTACTACAAAACATCCAGGAGTTCTGAGCCCATGTAAAACTGCTATTTTTCAGCTACAAGAATGTATCAGTGTAATGCTTGTTACAATTATCAATTTAAATGGCACCATGTGGTAAATTTAACTGCATTAATTACATCTTGTTTGTCATCCAGACAATGATAGTGCCATTTATTCTAGTTTCAGGTGTGTACAGAGGAATGCACAGATTTATTTCCTCTCCCAGAAGATGCATTGTTACTTATGATTTTTTTAAAAAAATAATATTATAAGACAAAATTACTGTTGAAGCACTATAGAGATGCATAAGATACATATAAATCACCTGGATAGAATAAATGCCTGTATATTAGAATTATTCTTGAATCATTTCATTAAAGAACACATTAACAATATTAGGCAAGAAAAACCTCAGATGTCAAACTCATTAATTTATAACCCTTTAGCTATTAGGAATATGTACCTTCAGATATATCTGTTGATTAATTAAATTTGTTTACATTGTTTAGAGAACCAAAAAAAATATATCATTGAAATTTCCTGAGACTCTGAAGAGAGTTTTGAACCACCTGAGGCACCTTGAATTCTTACCATTCAGACTGTTGCCTTAACTCAGCCAGCTGATGAAGTCGCTTAAGTGCTTTTTCTTGTTTCTTTTCATCTTTCCATGACTTGGAAGCTACATTTCGAGCAAATTCACGTTGCTTTAATTCTTTCAGTCTCTGTGGACAAAGAAGCAAAACAGAAAGGACACGATGAATAAGTAATATATCTTTTTTCCATCCAAAAGCTTCATTATTAAACTCTGTCCAGGGTACAGAGGTGACTTTCTGGATAGAGAAGAACCTTCTCCATCAATGCTCTTCTCTGCTCCAAGATCAATTTAATTGTCAACTGGGTTATTTATCAAAGCTTGTCACAATCACTACAGAATTGTACTGCAAAGCTGGACTGCAGTCCTTACCAGGACCACCCTGGGTATGTAATTGCAATAATCTCTGTGCCTGTGAAAACACAAATGGAGGATACTGTGCAATATATGAATGGGTATAAAGGGAGAGAAAGTTATGCAATGCACTTCCCTCCATGCAATGTCACCAGCTCTCTCACTTATAAAAACATAACTACTTTTATTCCTGAAAATTGGTATGATGAAATACACTGGGTAAAATGAGTTTATTTCAGTAAAGAAATCTGTTATTGTGTAAGATTTAGTTCAAAGCTCTAAATGCAATTCTTAATTCATTTTTTTTCTCTCATGGAGATATTTATCCAACTCTGATTTCTATATTGTATTCAGGAGAAAAAGAATGGGTCAAGGATTTAAATTCAGGATAGAGGTTTGGCCTACAACTTCTTTGAATTAATCTTGTCTCTAAAACAATTGGCTTATGTGAAGGTTGGATGCTACTCATTAGCTGTTTGGATCACTGCTTCAGAATATGCCATTGTGCTTAGTCACTCAGTTGTGTCCAACTCTTTGCAACCCCATGGACTATATCCCGCTAGGCTCCTCTGTCCATGGGGATTCTCCAGGCAAGAATACTGCAGTGAGTTGACATGCCCTCCTCTAGGGGATCTTCCCAACCCAGATCTCCCACACTGCAGGCGGATTCTTTTACCATGTGAGCCGCCAGGGAAGCCTAATGATAATGAACAAATTGAGATACAGCCACAACCAAATGAGCATTTTGAAGTTTGGGGCTTAATCCTGATTTAAGAGTATATTTGAAGAGTAGCCCTCTAAACCCATATAAAATGATTTTAAACTACCTGAAATCTGTGTCATTTAATCTGCTTTTATTTCCCAAATCAAATACAAAAAGACATTTTCCAGGAAAGGCAAAATAGGCAATTACATTGTGGTATACTATTTCTCACCTACAGAATAAGGGCCAAGACCTTTAATGATCATTAGTTTCCTTTTTGAAAAGGAACATGTTCAGAGGAGATTGTAGTCAAATGACTGTTCCCAGGCTAAGTATCTAAGGAGGGAAACAGAATACTCTTTCAAAGAAAATATTCTGAGCAGAAAGAGCAAGAGTTTCACAGAACTAGAAACAACCACAGAGAGAAAAGTAGAGTCAACCTAAATTTGGTTTTTGACAAATGTTTCAGAGCCTTTTAAAAAACAGGAGACTTCAAAAAGTCAAACTGTGGCCCATGTGTTATCAGAAAAAAAAAAGAAAAAAAGGATCAACAACTCTCTAGAGCTGATAACTCTCTAGAGCTGCATGACCTAAACCTTAAAGGCTATCCTTGGTCAGAAGACTGAGAGGCTTATAAAAATCCCCATTTCTACTTACCCTCCTACTCTCACTTCCTCATCCCCCATATGCATAATTATCTAGTTACTGGGTTTAATTATCTTATGAGCAAAGACATTTTAGAAATTGTCCAACATAATACAAGAGCCCACAGAGAATGCAGTTCAACTGAGTGAAAGAGAGACCATGGCTACTTTGATAAAGAGGAGAGGGATTTATTTTTATTTTTTACTCTCAATTACTACTGAACATAAAATATTCTATGATACATTTATTTAATATTTGATATTACTAGGATATAAAACCTGAATAGCCCACGAGAGGAAACCTGTTCTCATTTACTCACAACATCTGATGAATCTCATTATTCAAATCTTGTTTGAAATTTCCAGGTATACCTGGTTCTTTCATTAGCCTTTCATTTTTTAATATTTTACTCCTATTTCTGAGTTACAGAGATGATTGAGAATTTTGTCTCATTCATCCTACAACAAATACTGTTAATTCCTACTATGTACTGCAGATATAGAAATGCACACATCAACTACCTTTCCCTCAAGGGAGACAAACAAGTGAACAGATATTTTTAACATATAGGATTGAGTTTCTTAAGAGTGGACAAGCTGCTTTAGAAGCATACAGAAAAAGTTAAGATAGACTGGGGGTGGGGATGGAGAATTGCTGTGTTGAGGAAATCAGCAAAGCTGAAATATTTTTAAGGAACACAGAAAACTAGAAAATGACCTGAAGTCACAGTCTTGCCTTGGCCAAAGCTGAGTGCTCAAGACTACACAAGGAAATCCCTGCAGAGATCTGCAGAGGGGGTCCTTCAAAGTTCAGCATACTCATCAGCACTACATGTGTGTAAGGCAACTATTCCAGGCCAAGAAAATAACCACCTGAAATAACTAAAGGAAACAATGCCTAGCATTCATATAGAACCAGATATAGTGCCTGCGCTTACCAACAAAATTGGAAAAGGTCTTGGGACACTGAGTAGAGAATTCAGGGAGTCTTGCTTCAGCAGAGAAGAATTAGCCATATATTGAGCACTACTTTACATTTGCCTAAGAAATGATTTTTATCATTTTATCAAAGCTAAAAGTATAAATCTGATTCCAAGCAACTAAACTGCATTTCAGAACCAAACTCAAGAATATTTATAAAAATATAAACTTTCACAAACAAGGAAAAATAAATGAGACCTAATCAAAGATTTTTAGACATGTAAAGAAATGAGAAAACACATCCAAAAATAGGAAGTCAACCAATCAAAACCAATACAGAACTGACACTGATGCTAGAATTGGCAGAAAAGTATATTAAGACAATTATAACTGCATACCATATATTCAAAATGTAGAAAAGAGACAGTGGACAAATGTGTGGTTGGAGTCTCTGAAGAAAAAGAAAGGAATATTTGAAAATGTAGTCAGTGATAATATTTCAAATTTTCTGAAAACTATAAATATACCGATTCTCTTCCTTCTCCCCTAAAAAAAAAAAACTTCAAGCACAAGTGACGTGAAGACAACTACACCAAGGCTCAGCATAATCAAATTTTTCAAAGCCAGGAAAAAAGTGAAAATTTTAAAAAAGTATCCAGAGAGAAAAGACATATTTCTGTACAGAAGAACGAATATGAGGATGGCAGAATTCTCACTAGAAACAAGCAATTGAGGATATAATGGAGTAACATTTTCAAATTTCTGAAAGAAAATTTAAAACTTAAAAAAATCAAATTCTAGACCCAGTGAACATATCCTTAAAAAAGGGTGAAATAGAGACAATAGCAAACACTAAAATCTGAAAGAATTCAACAGCAGAAAACCACATGATAAGAAACATTAAAGAATATCATTGGACAAAAGGAAAGTATTAACAGGTAGATGGATATATATATATATATATATATATATATATATATACATATACACACACATATATATCTACAAAAAACAATGACACCAGAAATAGTAACCATAATGATGACTAAGACATCTGGACAGTTTTACAAGGTCAGTGGGTGGAGCCTTTTCTAAAGGAGAGGATAGAAAAGGGAAGCATGTTGAGTACATTCCTTACCTTGTGTTGAATAATTTATAATGTTTTATGGAAATGTTTGTATTTTCTGTGAATCCAAGATCATATGTCACTACTGAAGAAAATAATAAATTTAGGATTAAAGCATTGATTTGTTGTCAAACTTTTCCTTGATAAATTTTATTTGAAGCTGGCCCTTGGGCTTCTCTGCTGGCTAAGCTGGTAAAGAATCTCCCTGCAATGCAGGAGACCCTGGATCGATCCCTGGGTCAGCGAGTTCCCCTGGAGAAGGGATGGGCTACCCACCCCAGTATTCTTGGGTTTCCCTGGTGGCTCAGACAGTAAAGAATCTGCCTGCAATGAGACCTGAGTTCAATCCCTAGGTTGGGAAGATCCCCTGGAGAAGGGGATGGCTACCTACTCCAGCATTTTTGCCTCAAGAATTCCATGAACAAAGGAGCCAGGAAGGCTATAGTCCATGGGGTCACAAAGAGTTGAACACGACTGAGCAACCTTCACTTCTTTCACTTTTGCCCTTGGTTATTAGAACCTATCGAACCTATAGCTCAATTGTGTCCAACTCTTTGAGACCGCATGGACTCTAACCTACCAGGCTCCTCTGTCCATAGGATTTTCCAGGCAAGAGTACTGGAGGGGGTTGCCATTTCCTTCTCCAGGGGATCTTCTCAACCCAGAGATCGAACCCAGGTCTCCTGCATTGCAGGCAGATGCTCTACCATCTGAGCCACCAAGAAGGCCCTATGATATCCTACTGCCTTCCAATATATAGGATATCATATTTGCACTACCAAAACAAAACATTTTCCTTTTAAACCTTCAGATAGCTGTTTGTTTGTGATGAAAAATAAAAATTTGTTTTCCTCAAAATTTCTCTGTAAAACAAAATGTATCTTATACATATGTGTGTGTCATAGAACAGTAATGATATTGGATATGTTTCTTTGTATTACAATTTCCTTATTTGCCCAGTGGAGATGATGCAGGTCCCCAACAAGTTCACTAGGCTGTTGCAACCATCAAGAAGATCATTTATGTGCATGTTTTTAGAGATAAATAAGCATTATGGAAAATGTCCTTATGCTGATAGCAGCTACTAGGGATTAAGTTAGATCCCTTTGGGTAAAGAATACAGAACTTCCTTTATTATAGCTAGATGATAAGTCCTGCCTGGTTCTTTGGCTCAGAGCCGGATAACCTTAGAGAAGAAACAAACAAACAAAAAAGACAATTGAGATCTTTCTAAGGCTAGTAGGTATATTAAAAAGCAGAGACTTGACTTTACCAACAAAGGTTCGTTGAGTCAAAGCTCTGGTTTTTCCAGTAGTGTGAGAGTTGGACTATAAAGAAAGCTGAGCAAATGAAGCAACAGACAAAGGATTAATCTCAAATATATACAAGCAACTCCTCCAGCTCAACTCCAGAAAAATAAATGACCCAATCAAAAAATGGGCCAAAGAACTAAACAGACATTTCTCCAAGGAAGACATACGGATGGCAAAAAAACACATGAAAAGATGCTCAACATCACTCATTATCAGAGAAATGCAAATCAAAACCACAATGAGGTACCATTATACACCAGTCAGGATGGCTGCTATCCAAAAGTCTACAAGCAATAAATGCTGGAGAGGGTGTGGAGAAAAGGGAACCCTCTTACACTGTTGGTGGGAATGCAAATTAGTACAGCCACTATGGAAAACAGTGTGGAGATTCCTTAAAAAGCTGGAAATAGATCTGCCATATGACCCAGCAATACCACTTCTAGGCATACACACTGAGGAAACCAGATCTGAAAGAGACACGTGCACCCCAATGTTCATCGCAGCACTGTTTATAATAGCCAGGTCATGGAAGCAACCTAGATGCCCATCAGCAGACGAATGGATGAGGAAGCTGTGGTACATATACACCATGGAATATTACTCAGCTATCAAAAAGAATTCATTTGAATCAGTTCTAATGAGATGGGTGAAACTGGAACCCATTATACAGAGCGAAGTAAGCCAGAAAGATAAAGACCATTACAGTATACTAACACATATATATGGAATCTAGAAAGATGGTAACGATAACCTTATATGCAAAAAAAGAAAAAAGAGACTCAGATGTATAGAACAGACTTGTGGACTCTGTGGGAGAAGGCGAGGGCGGGATGTTTCAAGAGAACAGCATCGAAACATGTATATCTAGGGTGAAACTGATCACCAGCCCAGGTTGGATGCATGAGACAAGTGCTCAGGCCTGGTGCACTGGGAAGACCCAGAGGGATGGGGTGGAGAGGGAGGTGGGAGGGGGGACCGGGATGGGGAATACATGCAAATCCATGGCTAATTCATTTCAATGTATGACAGAAACCACTGCAATGTTGTAAATAATTAGCCTCCAACAAATAAAAAATAAAATTAAAAAAAAAAAAAAAAAAAAAAAAGAAAGCTGAGCACCAAAGAATTGATGCTTTTGAACTGTGGTGTTGGAAAAGACTCTTGAGAGTCCCTTGGACTGCAAGGAGGTCCAACCAGTCCATCCTAAAGGAAATCAACCCTGAATATTCATTAGAAGGACTGATGCTAAAGCTGAAACTCCAATACTTTGGCCACCTGATGCAAAGAGCTGACTCATTTGAAAAAACCCTGATGTTGGGAAAGATTGAAGGTGAGAGGAGAAGGGGACGGCAGAGGATGAGATGGTTGGATGGTATCACCAACTCAATGGACATGAGTTTGACTAAATTCCGGGAGTTGTTGATGGACAGGGAGGCCTGGTGTGCTGCAGTCCATGGGGTTGCAAAGACTCAAATATGGCTGAGTGACTGAACTGAACTGAACTGAACTGAAGGCTTGTAGAAAGATGAGTTTTCTTGCCAACAGAATCCACTGAACTGTTCATTGGTACATATTACATTTCAGCTTGGCCTTTAATTTCCACCTATTGCCCAAGAGTCTAAAGAGACATGGTCACACCTACTAAAGTAAGAGAGAAAATGCTTTTTCTGTGGGTAAACACAAATTCACATCTCTGCTAAATGGACTGCTTAGATTTAACATCACTACTGAATTTCTCCTTTCAGAAGCTGTCACTGAATAGACATGTCTTATGACTGGGAAAAAGACACCTGGATAGCATCACTGACTCAATGGACATGAGTATGAGCAAACTCCAGGGGACAGTGAAAGACAGGGAAGCCTGGCATGCTGAGACCATGGGGTCACAAAGAGTCGGACATGACTTGGCAACTAAACAACATTTTTTCTTAAAAACCACCCCCGAATATGCTTTACCCTTTATCACTGCCCAATTAGCTAAAATTTGAATGCTCCTTCCATATTTTTAAGTAGAAAAGCATAGCTTTATTGCTTTGCCAGGCAAAGGGGGACATAGCTAGCTCCTGCCTGAAAAACTAAGTGTCTCAAGCTTAAAGAATTGATGAGGGGGTTTCTAACAGTGGTTCAAGGGTGGGATCTTTGACAAGACTAGGGTGTGTGCACAGCTTTCACTCCCTTAATCTCATCTCAGGTGGTCTCCTAATCTTGATGAGCTTCTGTCCCAGACACATTTTAAATAAAGCACTGTAAACAGAATCATTTTGTCTGAATTTTTATTCTCCTACATAAAAATCTCATCATAGGGTTATTAATATTATCCAAAATAGAACTCAATCAGGGAAGAGGGTAAAAATCAGATGTCTAATATTTTCTAGAGGAAAACAGGGACATTCAGTTCATATCCTTGTATTTGTAAAACAAATTTAAGAGAAATGTTAGAGAGATATTCTTCATGGTCCTGAATGGCAGCTACCTAACTTGGTCTTTGCCCAGGTTAAAAGCAGTGCAGTAAAAGACTAATGCAGAGGTCAAGGGAAAGAAAGAAAAGTATCAACAGCTCTTAGGTATCTTTTCCAACTTTCACAGCGCATTTTATTCTCTCTCAGTAATAAACAAAATAAGGCTTATGGAGGTAAACTTGTTTAAATACCTTTGTGAAATATGTGGGATTTAATTTTTTTTTCAGGTTCATTTTAACAGCACAAATTAAGCAATCTTTACTTCCCTACCTGTCAACAAGAATGCTTGGCACATGCATTGCAAAACTGGAATTCAGCTATGAATAAATAAAGAGGCAAATTGATCAGGGCAGTGAGTTTCCATGTGTTTTGAATAGCAGTACTCCCAATATTATTGCTTCTGAGTCAGAACATGCCTGCAAACAGCATCCCACTCCAGTAAACACTCTCCGTTCACCTTCACTGAAGCAGAACACACATGTGAGATGAATTTACTCAAGCGTATTTACGTTTTCCTCTCTGATATAGAATAATTCCTTCCATCTCTAGACTCTCATCCATAGATCCCAGAGCACTTTGCAGGCATTAATGTTTTTCTTCACAGCAGAATAAAACCCCAATGCAAAAGGTCAAAATGATTAACCTCATATTAGATATGAAGAACCAAACACATAGAAGGTTAAATGACTTGATCCACATCAAAGAAGAGGCCAAGAAAAGAACTGTGACTTGAAAACAGGACGTCTAATCTTCATTAAAGAAAAATGAGAAGTGTTTATGTAAAAGTCTAGACACTGAAAACAGTTCCACTTTGTGAAATTAAAAGTCTTGAAATGTTTAATTAATTGTCTTGAAATGTGTTGTGCCAAAATGATTTGGAAGACATTTATAGATCGTTAAACAATAATTGAGAACAGGAGTGGATATAATTTGAACAGCAATATGATCATGACTTAAGAATTAAATTATATAAAAAGTAGTATGTGTCAAAAAAATTCTCCATGTTGAAATGGGACTTTCTTTATTTCCTGTTTTTTTGCATGCCATCATTTTTACTGCAGTCTAGAAACTGTACAAATACAGATAGTGAAATAAAATAAAATATTTTTAAGACTTTCATTTTATTTTTTAAAACATTTTTATTGACATATAGTTGATTTATAATGTTATGTTAATTTCTGTTGTACAGCAAAGTGATTCAGTTGTACATATATGTACAATTCTTTTTCAAGTTCTTTTCCATTATGGTTTATCACAGGATAGTAAGTATAGATTCCTGTGCTATATATAGGGATATATATAGATCCCTTTGTTGTTTTAAAAAGTCCTTATTAAAAAAAAATTTGGCCACCCCATGCAGCATGCAGGATCTTAGTTCCCCAAGCAGGGATTGAACCTGTGCCCTCTACAGTGGAAGCGTGGAGTCCTAAGTACTGGAGCACCTGGGGACTCACTGTGCTCAGTTGCTCATTCGTGTCCAACTCTGTGGCCCCAAGGACTATAGCCGACCAGGCTCCTCTGTCTATGCAATTTCCCAGGCAAGAATATGAAATGGGTTGCCATTTCCTCCTCCAGGGGATCTTCCAGACCAAGGGATGGAACCTGCATCTCCTGCACTGGCAGGCAGATTCTTCACCACTAGGCCACCTAGGAAGCCCTGGGGAATTCACAATCCTCCCATTTTTGAAGCTACAGTTCAGGCTACTGACCAGAAGGAGGTCCCTGGAATGAATGCATTTGAGTCTAATCTCTCAATATGATTCCCTGCTCCAAGGATCAGTCAGGCCACAAGCAAGCTAAAAATAGCTGAGAAGAAATGAACCTGGGGTAGATACTCTATCTCAAACTTCTTCTTCACACTCCAGCACTAAGTTAAATACTTAACAACAGGATCTGGAAGTTTCTTCTTACACATGCTGGAACATGAATTTCTGGTCTCTAGATTTAATTGCTGGTAGTCAGTCAACTGTGCTTCAATGATTAGGACCTGGAGATGCCATATTGGGCTCATATTTGGATTCTTTGATGGGCTGAACCTGATGTTCCAAAGAGAAAGAGCCAAGCCTGAATATACCATTGTCTAAATGCTAGGATGGGGATGTTGCTAGATTCTAGGACAACCTGAAAGAGTGGTTCATGCAGAAAATAATATTCTTTCTAACTCAAAGTAGCCTGGAACACTTCCACAGCTTACAGAGGAGCATATAACTAGGTAATTAAAGTATATGCCCCAAGCAAGGCAACCAACCATCCCCTTCCAAGGCCCATGATTCCCTGTCTTCAAATAGCAAATGGATGGTTGCAGTGTTCCCATTATTTCTGAGAAGTTACCCAGATCCTTCCATCCTTTAGATATTATGGTCAGGATCCAAGTCAGCAGTGATACAGGCACAGACTTTTATTTGGTTTAACTGCAAGGTTTATTTTCTGCACTATGGCATAACCAAAGCTAAGGTTTGTAATGCCTTTGTAAGCCACATTAAATCAGATAGGAATATAGCCAATACTATATAAATATCTCTAGTGATTACTGTTGTGAAATAATTAACAGCAATACAAAGGAAGTACTTTGGTGATTGGCACTTGAATTGCTTTTTATACTGGTTTTGTAGGAGAAGTCAAAGGGCTTTCAATCTCTGCTCTTCTTCATGTTCATAGTGTGATAAGAACACGCCTGCCATGTTAGAATAATATTAATTCCCTTGAACTATCTACAGATAGTATGTTCAGGTTTAGAGAAATCTACAATTTCTGAAATGAGCAAATGAAAATTCATTAATTAAAGATTAAGTCTTGAGTAAACATGGATTAGACTAATACTTAGTTAATAAGACCTCAGAAAAAGTCATTTTGCTTTCTATAACAGCCTAGACCATGGAGAATAAAATCAATATGAGAAACAATAGAACGATTCTAGACCAGGAAAATCTACACAATTTTCTTCATGCAACAAAGTTTCAAAATTATTTCCATAGAAAAATATTGGAAGGTGCCAGAATGTTTCATACGTTATAGTCTATTTTGGAAATTACCTATAATTTCTCTTAAAAATTTTATTTATGCCAAAAAGTGCTCAAATATTTTATAAACCTTTCTTTTATAAATACTTTCAAATATCAAAATAAAGAGTTAGAATGGGTATCAGGAGATTTTGGTTATCAGGAGAGTTAGAATGGGTATTGTGAGAAAAATCATTATGGAGATTTTTCTGTGAGGCTAATTTTTATTTCTAACACTCCCGGTTACATGTGTAGAAGACCAAGGCATTAAAACAAACTATTTGTTTTTAAATATCAAGAGAATTAATCACATTCCTTGTGGGGACATTTTAGGAAATAAATGTTTCTGCACTAGGTTCTAGGAGTCTTAAAAGAAAATCTTAAGAAATCCCATGGACAACCTCCATGCCCTCCTGGAAGACTGCTTGGTTTCTGTCATGACACAATCTTTATTTAGCAGGTTATTATTTGCTCTGTAGCTTTCTTTCCCAGCTGTGTGATGCCTCCACGGTCAACTCCTCCTAGTTCAGTTCATAAAGAAAACTTGACCTAATACACTCTGACCCAGCTCTCCAGCTGTTTCTTTAAGAGCAATTTCTTGTATTTCAGCATCTTATACAACCTAGCATTATATTGATTTTTAAAAGCTCTTGCAGTTTCCACTTCATCCTCCCACTCTTTCATACCCTAGTTTAGGGTCAGCAATGCCTGCTGAGAATATTGCAGGCAAAAGTATTTAACCTGAACAAACCTGCAAACTAAGATTTTCTTACTTAGCACAGAGAAAGTGTTTCTGAGATTTTTTTCAATTCCCTGTCTAAATGCTTTTCTGAAATAGAACTGTCTTTAAGAAGAAACTATTAAAATAGAGATAGAAACAGACATGAAAAATCAATAAAATTAGACTCTGGTATCAAATTGAATTTTGTATCATGTGACTCATACAAATAGAGTTGATGTTTTAAAGCTCATGATACCAGATACCAATTAATAATGAGTTGAGCTATATGTATCAGAAACTTGGCTATAGCGACATAATCAAATGAAGTTTATTTCACTCTTAACCAAGAATCTATAGTCAAGCAAGCAATGGTAATTATGCCTTCTTAAGGAAGTCCACAGCCCAATCTTCTTTCAGCTATCAGTTTTTTGCCACTTTATCCTTCTGGTTGCAATATACTTGAGAAATATGAGTTATCAGAATTGCTCTCCAAGTAAGAAGAAGGAAGAGCCAAGGATAAAAGCTGACTCTACTATTTTTATCTTAAAGACATCAGCGTTTTGGAAACTGGACCAAGTAGACTTCATTGCAATATCCTTTGCTAGAGGATGTCACATGCTATTGACATTTAAGAAAGAGGTATGAGAAATTCAAGATTTTAGTGAGGTGTGTGGCCATACCTTATACAAACCTGGATTTTGTCATAAGGAAAGATGGTGGAACGGCCAGTGAGTAGCTGACTAGCAGTGTCTGCCCAAATGAAGTTGCCAAATGTTGTCAAAAGAGATGAGTGCAGTTAGTGTTCAATCAAGAGCATGGCTTCCTTCAAATATAAAATTCTCCTCTACAAGATCTAAGGCATTGGACGGCGATGCAGGATAGTGAGAAATTTACAGATCCTTTTACTCCACAACATTAGAAAGGCCTTCATTTAAAATTACTAATTCTTTCAAGAAGATTTGGAATTGATTTTCTACTTAGGTATACAGTGTTAGAGTTAGGTCCCTGGGTCAAATTTGGTTTTCAGCCCATTTTTGTCAATGAAGTATTACCGGAATATAGCTACACCCACTTGATTACATCTCATCTTTGGTTACTGTCAAGCTATAATGGTGGAGGTAAAGTCCCTGAGACAAATCATGTACACACAAATTCAAAATACATGAAGTTTTCTAGAAAGTTTTTCAACCCCAGAGAGACAAATCACCTTGTTCTTGTAAGTTCAGGTTAAGGGCAGTATTAATTCCATATTTACACACCACATGAGATATTTTCCCAGTGAGAAATACATAACATGGTCAAGGAAAGCTGTAAAGAAGCAGACAGTAGTGGTGAGAGAAAGACATACGGTATTTGGAGGAATATCCAGTTTCATTTAACTGATAGTAATAAATACGAAACTCAAGAACCTCTAGTGCTTCTGGGATAAACTTGTAGAATAGGCATACCTTGGAGATACCTCAGGTTCAATTCCAGATCACTACAATAAGGTGGATAGCAAAATAAAGCAAGTCATAATAATTTTTTTTTTGGTTTCCTATTCCATATAAAAGTTCTGTTTATACTCTACTGAACTCTATTAAGTGTGCAATAACATTATGTCTTTAAAAATACACATACGTTAGTTAAAACTACTTTGTTGCAAAACAGTTAAACATTATCTAATAGCTAAGGGGGTCTTACAAACTTTCAATTTCTAAAAAGTACAAAATCTGTAAAGCATAATAAAATGATATGCTTGTATTTCTATTAAGATGTTGACTTACCTATAACATTCCCAACTTTCCTACAGCAAGTCTAACTGAATAAAGCCTGACTTTGTTAACAAATCAAGCCCTGGATATTCTTTCTGAATAGAATCCCCCAGAGTAAATTAATGCACAACTAATTTCAGAAATCAACAGATAAAAAAATCTCTTATTTCAAGTGTTTCCCCAGCATTGTTCACACAAAACAACATTAGGCAGATATGAGATTCATGGCCTTTTCTACATTTTGCCTATCTTTGCCTGGAGGTACTGCAGAGAAAAGAAATAAGAGAAATATAGTTAAGTGTTTGGACATCCCACCCCACCTCCAACCCAGCCAAAAATAAAAAAGAAGCACTGTTTTTGCATAAAACTAAAAAAAAGAAAGAAAGAAAGTCAGAAGTCTTGGTTTTTTGCAAGTGAAAATGATGTGGTCTTTTAAAATACTTTTATTCTGTTTTTGTTTTTCAAAAGTATAGCTCCATTTATTAGATGCATTGTGAGAAACTATATCACATGCTTTGTTGCTAATTTTAAGAGTCTCGGAAACCACAGTTGTAATTGAGTATATACTTGATTAAAAGTGGATTTTAGGCAAGGTTGGGCAAACATCTTCTCTTTTAATATTAACTCTTGATTTATCTCCTAAAATAAACTGGATTTTATTTATTTTTAGAGAAGAGTTTATTTTCAGAAATTTTATTTTCTAGATAATAGAAACTTAGGCTCACATTAGCTATTTTCTCAATAATTGGCACTTTTTTAACAAGCAAATAATTTGATTGGCAACATATTCCTTGCAAAATTGAAATTACTTGAACACAATTTTATCAACATCCATAGCCATTGCTAATAAAAATAGCACTTCATATGTTCTTTCTTTTTCTCTTAATGATTGCAAAATCTTCTTGGAAAAGTATTCCAAGTGGATGAATTACCACCGAGATCAAACTTATATTTTACTTTGAAAGAGCAAGATACTTTACAAATCTTAAACTATTAAAACGTCAAAATAAGTTTTTTCAAAATTAGTTTTCTCAGGTTTTTCAGTAAATTTTGATATGTAAGTAGAATACAAACATTAGTGTGCCTTTAGGCAAATGTATGACATTTGTATAAGATTCGTCCAGCGTTTAAATGACTTAAAATATTGAGGAATGCTATTTATGGTTTTAAAAATATTAAAACAAAGGGTTAGTTATATTCATACTTTTTTTCTAAAACTGCATTATTCATTGTGTGTTTTGTATTAATATCTCCAAATATGTTTATTACTAAAACTTTTAGGTTGAAATGCAGATGCACTAAGAAAAATGACTTAGATTCATTTTTACTTTTAAAAATAAAATAATCATATTCATAAAGAAATATATCCAGTTCTGTGAAAAATACCATTGGTAGCTTGATAGGGATTGCATTGAATCTATAGATTGCTTTGTGTAATATAGCCATTTTGACAATATTGATTCTTCCAATCCATGAACACGGTATATTTCTCCACCTGTTTGTGTCCTCTTTGATTTCTTTCACCAGTGTTTTATAGTTTTCTATGTATAGGTCTTTTGTTTCTTTAGGTAGATATACTCCTAAATATTTTATTCTTTTTGTTGCAATGGTGAATGGTATTGTTTCCTTAATTTCTCTTCCTGTTTTCTCATTGTTAGTGTATAGGAATGCAAGGGATTTCTGTGTGTTAATTTTATATCCTGCAACTTTACTATATTCATTGATTTGTAAAGTAATTAGCCTCCAACTAATAAAAATAAATGAAAAAAAAAGAAATATATCCATTAAAGAGACTCCATTTTTCTCACTTTTCAAACCAACAGTCATTTTGTTTTTTTAACTTTTTTTAAAATTGGAGGATAATTGCTTTACAATATCGCATTGGCCTCTGCCATATATCACCAAGAATCAGCCACAGGTATACATATGTCCCCTCCCTCCTGAACCCCGCTCCCACCTCTCACCCCATCTCACCCTCAGAGGCTGTCACAGAGCACTGGGTTGAGCTCCTTGTGTCACGTGGCAAATTCCCCCTTGCTATCTATTTTACATATGGTAATATAAGTGTTTACATGCTAGTCTCTCAGTTTGTCCCAACCTCTCCTTCCCCTGACAAGGAATCTAGAAAGATGGCACTAATGAACCTATTTGCAGGGCAGCAATGTAGGCACAGACATAGAGAACAGACCTGTCATTGTGTTTTATCATTACTGTTGCTGGTTAGTCACCAAGTTGTGTGACTCTTTTTGCGAGCCCATGAACTGTAACCCATCAGGCTCCTCTGTCCATGGGATTTCCCCAGTGGTACTGGAGGTATGAGGAAATGGCACATCCAATCACTTTTGGTGTGTGTCAAAAGGGGTGCAATCCTTTCAGAAGGGAATCTGGCAACAGCAATTATATTTCTATATATACTATCCCATTGACTCTGCAGTTCCTTATCTAGAAATTCATCCCTAGATAAAACTGTACAAATGAACATAAACTGTTCCTTGTGATAATATTGCCAGGATTATTAATAAGTTTAGGGAAAAAAAAGTCTAATTCTCAAGTCTTTGTTCTTAACAACTACTCAAATTGCCTATGGTAGCTTCTTTCTGGGAATGATATGCAAGTTATAGTCATGTCATAAGATGTCTTGCTTTAATTCCTTCACATATTACTATCTTTACCATCAGTTCTGAAATTAGCTGACTTGAAAAAGATAAAGTTACCACAATATTTCTGCTGTTTTTTTTGTCTTAAGAAACATTTGAAACTAATGAATTCATCAAACTCAGTGCCTCAAAATTTTATCTTCTCAATGTAAGAATCACATAATATTACAGCATTTACTACTCCTATAAAATAAAAAAGAGAACATCAGTTGATATGAGGATGTTTTAGGCAAAATAAATAAAAAAATACAATTCACAGTTGTGAGTAAAAGTACAGTGGAAATAAGATTGCAGGACTTGACAGAAATAAGAAGAGAGAAAGGCAAAGTGAGATTCTTGACCTTGGCAAAGATTATCTTTTTTTTTTCTATTTTCTTCCTTATTAAGCATTTGACCTGCTTTCACATTCAAATCAAAAAATATGAAGACACAACTATAATTTGATTATGCAATGAACTGAAATTTGGAGATAAATTATGTCTCACAAAATGAAATCTGTTTAGATAATTCAGCTATCAACAGCTATTTAATGGTGTTCTCTATTTACCCATTATTTCATTTTGTCTATTTTTAATCAAATTTCCTAAACCTTATTAACCATGGTAATACAAAACTTGGGCAAAAATTATTAAATATATTAGAAATGATAAGTTCAGAAGGCCACATTTATCATTTTTCCTAAACAAAATCATCCAACCATTGTGTGTGTGTGTGTGTGCATGTGTGCTCAGTCATATCTGGCTCTTTGTGACCATTAGTTGCTTTACAAACTTATTAGAATAACTATGATCATAAAAAAGCATACATCAACATTCAAATATAACAGGTATGAAACCATAAGTGAATCAAGTTCATATGAAGTTCAAACATAAGTGGGCTGAAAAAAAACTCTTTTTTAAAAATAATACCAGAAAAGGGAAAATATGAATATATAAAATAATCTGGTGGAGCTTGAAAACTTATTAGCAAAGCCATTTTTTTCCTTGGGGTTATAGAATGTTTATGTTTATCATACTTATGATGATGAAATATTGAAAATCAGTTACTAGGTCTTTGAGGCTGACACTTCCCTCATCCCTAGAGATAAGTGTCAGAAGCTGGCAGGTTGTGCTGAAATAAAACTACTATAATCTGCTAAGAAAGAAGTCTGTCTGAAGGCAAATGCTTTAAGAGACCAAACTTCAGTTTTTCTTTAGATATTTTAGCTAGCAAACATTCTCTTATGTACTCAGAGACAAACATGCCCCCCTTGTGTTTTCATTTTTATCATAAATATGCTTGTGATATAAAAGAAAAGACTGCACTGGACAAGCTGAACAAGCAAGGAAGATTGTATTCAATAAAGGAGGTGGACTGTTGCAACAAGGGAGAGACCCTGAAGGTAACTCCAGTGAAACAAAAAGCAGGAGGATTTTCAAAGGCTAGGATGTGCTAATGAAATAATACTAAAGGATACTCCAGGGAGGCCCATCAATGGAAGTAGGCCATCTGTGTTTACCAATTGTCCCTTCTTGAAATTAGGCTTCCATCCTCCCCCAGAGACTGGGTGATAGGGACTCTTTCTCATCTCATGATTGTATTTCAAAGGACTGACTCTCAGGTCTTAAGAAAGACATTTCTGGAATATAGAACATTTACATCTTAAACTGACAGAGAAAATATTTACAAATTGCATATTTTCTGAAATAAATGCTCTAAGGAAAGGAAGGTCCAGGGTCTATAGTGAGGAAGAAACTTGTCTAAAGTTCATTAAAAACTGAGGGGAGCATTATGGCCATTTTGATTGCACAAAGTAGAAAGAATTAAAAATATTTATTTAGCTAATTTATTAGCAAAGATCCCTGTTAACATGTTGATGTTTGCCCTTTCAAGTTTCGAGCACAATTTATTTATAAATAAATTATGAAGATTTGTAGTCCTTTCCAGCAATTTATGAGTCATAAAACAAAATCAGATGAAAATCTGCCTATAATGACTACAACAAAATAAGAACAGCATCCGCCCACATAAATTATGAGATTTTCACATGTCAGGCATTACACTAAGCCCTTTACTTAAATAATATGGTTTAATTTCCCCTGAAGCCCTGTAGCTACTATTTGTACCCACAATGTACTTTTTTCTGATGAGAAAATTGAGGCTGAGAGATGCTGAGTAACTTGCTCAGAAGTATACAACTAAAAATCACTTTTACAGAATTCACTTGAAGTCCATGCTGCTTGACTCCATCTGGCTGGTAACCTCTACACTCTATTTTCTCTTCTAGATTCTTTATGTACTTTGTTACCCAGCATCACTTTCCCTTAGAGTCATGCCATTGCCATCTTCACAGGGCCAAGATTTTTAAATTACATTTCATGTTCTATTTTCCATTTCACTTAAATTGTAGTTTTAAAAACATGCATCTGTGAAAGCTTTGAAATGTTCACTTGGGATTTAACATCTGAAACTTAGAATGTTTCTGGGCCGACAACCTAAGAACATCTGCCTTCTTCTTGGTTAACAAGTGAAACCTTTGGAATACAACTCTACTTCACAAAAATTATTATTTACTAAGGTTTCCACTCAGGAAATAGCTTTGCTTTTTCCAAATGCATGTGAATTACTAATAAGAAAAGCCAATTATGCTCCTTATTATACTTCAGTCAACTTTAGTAATTCCCAGCACAGGTTTATCCCAATCCATGGGCTTAGAGAAAATCTCAAGGATTTTTACAAAATGCTACCAAAGTTCTCAAAGAAAATCAATTTAAATTCTCTTGTTAAATATGTCTGTTTCAGTATTCTGAGCAACACAGTATTAAATTCAAGATTATAAATGGTAAAAACAATCGACTTCCCTGGTGCCTCAGACAGTTAAGAATCTGCCTGTAATGCAGGAGACCCAGGTTTGATACCTTGGTCGGGAAGGTACATTGAGGAAGGAAATGGCTACCCACTCCAGTATTCTTGCCTGGAGAATTCCATGGTCAGAGGAGCCTGGTGGGCTACAGTCTCTGAGATCATAGAATTCAACATGACTGAGTGACTAGAACTTCCCCTTTCAAAACAATTAAGGGTTATCCAGATTGCTAATACTGTTCTGTGTGAGGCACTGAGCTAGCAGTTATGCATAAGAGAAGCTGAAAAAGATGCTCATATAGCTACAAGCACACAAAAGGAAAGAAGATATGGATGTAGTCTCCAACAAGGATGACTTTCTTGTTAGTAACAGAAATTTGCTCAAAGTAGAGATGATTTCATGGAAGGGCATAGTATATCTCAATTTAAAGACCTGGCAGGAAGTATGGTTAGGCTGCAGAAAGGACTGACACTAGAAAAAAGAAAGTTTTGCATTTAGATGATTTTATCTGTCAGTAGTTTAGATGATTTCCATCTCTCCTTCTTTGGCACTCAAATGCCATTCTATTATATCTTTCCATCATGCCTTTGTCTATTTTGGAATGTATTAGACTACAACATGGCCACTCTAGGCTCTGGCTTTACTGGGCTCAAAGTGACAGATTCTCTAACTGTAATTTCTCTGTCAAGAAGGGAAAGAATATACCACACAAAACAAGAGCCAGGGTTCTAGCCAAGTCCCAGTTACCTATAACAAAGGAGTGAGAGCTGTGGCTTCCTCTCATTTAGTAGGAGCTGCAAGTACAAGCAATTTGGAAAAAGGAAACAAGTCTTCTAAAAACTAGCTGTAGAGCATAGGAAAAAAATGTTCAGCACATGAAATTATTCAGTGGTATATACACAAACTCAATGTTCATCAGAATAAGATAGATACGCAAGAGATAAGGATAAATTGTTATGATCGTGAAAATATAGGAGGTTATTTTTGGTCACATATATATGAGTGTGTGTGTGTGTGTTTATGTGGATGTATATAAAGAATTGTAATATGCAACATTCCATGTAAATTGATAGTTCAAACCAATATCATGAGATTTCTGTAATATAGTTATAACATTTAAGGCTTCTCTGGTGGTTCAGTGGTAAAGAATCCACCTGCAATGCAGGAGATACAGGAGATGCTGGTTCAATCCCTGGATCACGAAGATCCTCTGGAGAAGGGCATGGCAACCCACTCCAGTATTCTTCCCTGAGAATCCCATGGACAGAGGAGCCTGGTGGGTTACATTCCATGCTATTGCAAAGAGCTGGACACAACTGAGCAACTAACACTTTCATAGCATTTAAAGTGAGTCTTCATAAAGCTATCAATACTGATCATTAAATGCTTATTTTTATGTCACTCTCATGAAATCTGTTATTACAATATGCCACTTAATATTTAAAGCAAGATTATAAGATAGATACTGTTATTTTCCCCAACTTAGAGAAAAGGGAAATTGGCCCTTAGGAGAAGGTAAGAATGTGGCTCAGCAGGTTTGATCTGCCTGCAACACAGGAGATGTGGGTTCAGTCTCTGAGTCAGGAAGATTTCTTGGAGGAGTAAGTGGCAACCCACACCAGTGCTCTTCCGTGAAAAACTCCACAGACACAAGAGCCTGGTGGACTAGTCCATGGGGGTCGTAGAGAGTCAGACAAAACTGAGCACAAGTATTAGTTGGAGGCCACATAACTAATAAGTTAGAGGGGCAGATTCTAACCCATGTTTCTTCATTAATTCTCTTACTCACTATGCAGTATCATCATTCCAGTCCCTGATGATGGTAGGATATCATCAGGGAGACAGGATCCTAATGCGTCTTACTGAAGACTACAGAACAAAGCGAGAGGATAGCAAAATTCTGGAGTACTTAAGGAAGACCGAGCAGTTATTTTCTGCTGAAACATAGGATGTGTAAGTGACACTAAGCCTGAAAGATAAATGTTGTCCTAAACATTGTGGGTCATGAAACCATGTTTAGCAGGAGAGAACATTAATAGAATTTGTTACCGAGGAAAATGAATGTGATGATAGTGAGATGGGTTTACAGTTTGGGTTGGAACGTAGAATAACATGTCTTATCAATTCTGCAAGGAGAGTAATGCATTGTCCTGACAAGATAATCTATTGCAGCCCTCTCTATTAGATAATATAAATAATGAGCATCTTGCAGTCATACATGAATGCACTTGGATAGCCAAGAGATCAGCTAAAGTCTAACAAGGTGGAAAGTTGTCAAAATAAGTGAGCGTGTAAGCTTCAGGCATCTATTACAGTTTCTTGTCTATCAGCTGTTATTTCAGAAAAGAAAAAAAAAAAAACCTTGAAAAACACTAGTCTTTAAATTCTCTACCTAAATGTAAGACAATTTTCTTCAACTCCCTATCCATTAGCACGTCTGTTTGACTCTACTTCTAAATTATAGCTTATATTAATATCTTTTTCAATTCAATGCTTCCACTCTAACCCAAGCTATCATCATATCCTTTCCAAATATCATAGAAACTTTCTAGCTGGGCTCTCACCTGCCAATTTCATTCTCTCTTACATTTATCCACTATTCATAAAGCAAACAGAGAAATCATTTAAAATATCTTTAGACTAAGCCTCTTGTCTGATTAAAACTTATCAGTGATTTAGAAATGATCATCGACTAAAATCCAAATCCTTTGAATCGTGTGTGATACTATACCTGATTTAAACACTCTATCCCTCTCCAGCTTTATATTTTATCATTTTCCCTACCCTGGTTATTCCATTCTATTGCTCTTCAGCTCGGCTGGCTTTCTATTGCTTTAGTGCTCCCTAATCTTTTTGAACTCAGGAATCATGCCCTTTCTGGAATATCTTCATTTCTCCTTAGATGCTAATGTACTCTCATCTTCAGAATACAAGATCCTGCAGTCAGAGATGTACACATGACCAATTAAAAATAATTGTCACCTCCTTCCCCTAGTCACTAGTACATCAAGGAAGAATAATTAACTGGTAAAGGGCAAAAACAGTGGAGTTTTCCAGATCAAAGAAAGAACATGTACAAAGTTCCATACACAAAAGTACACCTATAAGGCTATAGAGTACAGTTGCAAGCAGATTAGGGGTGAAAAGTAGGCAAAGGTAAGAGAGGAGACAGGAGAGGTAAGATGGGATCTACAGAGTTTTTTAGGTCAACATAAGGTTAAACATTATTTTGAATTATAGAGAGGTACTTGGGAAGGAAGGTAATGAAATGTGCTAAGTAGAGAAGTGGGATATAGATATAACAGCATTTTAGAAAGATGAGTTTGGCTGCTGAGGGGTGGGGAATGGGGCACAAGATGGGAGCCAATAAAACTAACCAAGCAGGAGATGATGGGTCCTGACCTAAGATGAGAAGCAGTGTGATGAGGGGTTAGCAAAGGAGGAATATTTAGGCAGCAGAACTAATTGTTAGGCTATTACTCATCAATTAAAGATCTATTTGTATTCTTGACACTACTATTTTCAAAGCAAATACTTTGTTTCAGTAAGATAGTTACCTTTGGTTAAGGCCATTAGTGGTCTAATTAAACGAGAAACTTTGCTCTGATAATGAGAAAGAGATATTGTAAATAGATACATGTATTTTATTTTTAAGAGCTAAAATGTGAGGAAGCAGTTAAACCTCAGACCCTTAGGGAAAATCAAACTAAGCTTGTTATCAGGTACTGGAAATTTTAGAGCAGTAAGTCAGGTCAGAGGTGTTTAGTCCACAATGAAAACTAGATACTCCCCAAATGACAATGTTGCTGAAGACATTCAGAATGAAGCAGCTGAGTTTTGTTGTTATTGTTCTTGGAATTTTTGTTTATTTGTTTTTGAAGGTTTAAAAATATGATATCTCACTTCTCTAAAAATGCATTTAGTTGTCATACATGATAAAACTTAAGGCAGAATCAGATATCATAATTCCAGAAAGAAGAAAGAAACAACTATTCCCATTTGTAAAGTTCAATTTCAAGAGTGACATCACCGAGATGGAGACGTGGGAGACTTCAGCCTCTATTTCCTTCTGTCCCTTACAAAGTTTAACAACTACACAGCTATCCATGAACAAAACAGCTCTGGGAGAGCTCTACAGTCCATGTAAGAAGTTTCAGCAACACGACAGAGCTAAAGACTTGAGAATAACAGCACAAACAAGGGAAGAAGTTGGCTTCATTTTGCCTGCAGCACCCTATTCCATAAGTTGGCACTGCTTGGCATGAAAACTGAACTCCCTAGCTAGAGGTTGAAGTATAAGTGTCTGTCTTTGCTGATGACATATTCCTGTACATAGCAAATCCTAAAGACTACCAAAAACCTGTCAGACATAATAAATGGATTCAGTAAAATTTTAGGACACTAAATTAATGTACAAAAATCAATTGCACTGCTATACACTGATAATGAACTATTTAAAAGAGAAATAAAGAAGGCAATCTAGCTTATAATATCATCAGAAATAATAAACTTCTTATGAATAAATTTAAACAAGGAAACAAAATATTTATATACAAAAAATACAGGGTGTTGAAGAAAGAAATGAATATACAAATAAATGGAAAGATACCTTATGTTCACATTCAGAAGAATTAACATCATTAAAATGTCCCTACTACCCAAAGTCATCTATAGATTCAATTGCAATTCCTATAAAAATTCCAATGACATTTTCATAGTAACAGAAAAGCAATGAAACACATATATACAGACTCAAAATAGACAAAGTATTCATGAGCTAGAACAAAGTTGGAGGTATCAAACTCCCTGATTTCAAACTATATTACAAAATTATAGTAATCAAAATGTGGCATAAAAGCAAACACATAGACCGATGGACACTGACATAAAAATAGACATACAGATCCATGGAAAAGCTTCAAGACCTCAGAAATAAATTCACACACATATTGTCAACTAATACTTGATAAGGAAGCCAATAATTCTCTACTGGGAAATAAGATTCTCTGATAAATGGTGTTAGAGAAAGTAGATATTCACAGGCAAAATAATGAAGTTGGATTCCTATTCTACACTACATATAAAAATTAACTCAAAATGGATTGAAGATTTAATGTAAGACCTAAAGCCACAACTCCCAAAAGAAAGCAGAGAGAATAATCTTGATAAGAGTCTTGGCAATGACTTTATGGCTATGCTATCTAAAACATAAGCCACAATGCAAAAATCAACAAATGGTAGTACACTAAACCATTAAACTGAAAATCTTCTCCACAACAAAAGAAACAGTCAACAAAATTAAAAGGCAATGTATGAAATGAAAGAAACTATTGACAAACTATATATGATAGGCTTCCCAGGAGGCACTAGTGGTAAAGAACCCACCAACCAATGAAGGAAATGCAAGAGATGCAGGTTCAATCCCTGGGTTGGGAAGATTCTCTGAAGAAGGGCATGGAAACCCACTGCAGTATTCATACCTGGAGAATTCAATGGATGGGTGGGCTACAGTCCATAGGGTCGATAAGAGTCAGACACGACTGAAGTGACTTAGCACACACATATATATGACAAAGGGTTAATATGCAAAATGCATAAGAAATCCATAAACATCAACAACAAAAAATGGACAACCTGATTTTAAAAATGAGTAGAGGACTTGAATAGACATTTTCCCAAAGAAAGCAGACAACTGTTCAACAGGTATGAAAATATACTTAGAATTACTAATAATTATTGAAAGCAAATAAAAAATGCAGTGAGATATCACTTCTAACCTGTTAGAATAGGTATTGTCAAAAAGAAAGAAAGAAATGCTGTTGAAGATGTAGAGAGAAGGGAATCCTGATGCCCTGTTGGTGGGAATGTAAACTGACACAACCCTTGTGGAAAACAGTATAGTGATTTTTCAAAAAATTAAAAATAGAAGTGCAATTTGATTCAGCAGTATTATTTCTTAGTAATTATCCAAAGAACATGAAATTATTATCTCAAAGAATTATCTGCCCTGCCATATTTTTTGCAACATTATCCACAACAGTCATGACATGGAAACTTAAGGGTTCAACAAATGAATGAATGGGGAAAAATCATGGTATATACAATGGAATAGGAAATTCGTTCATTTGTGACAACATGAATGGATCTTAAGGGCACTATGTTAAGTGAAACAAGTCAGACAAAGAAAGACAAATCCTGTGTGATCCTACTTATACATGGAATCTAAAAACATCAGACTCATAGAAACAGAGTAATAGAGTGGTAACTGCTGAGGACTGAGAGTTCGCTGAAATGAGGAGATGTTGCTCAAAGTATAAAAACTTTCAGCTGTAAGCTGAATAAATTCCAGGGATATAATATATGATGTCGTGATTACAGTAGCATTATTATATTATATACTTGAAAGCTGCTACGAGTAGAGTTTTCATGTTCCCACCATAACAACAAAAAATTATAATTACATGAAGTGAAGGATGTAACTGATTTTATTGTGGTAAACATATATGTGTATTGAATTCACATTGTTCACCTTAAGATTATACCATGTTATATGCCAGTTATATGTCAATAAAGTCGGAAAAAAATCAATGAAGTTTCAACTTCAAAATAACAACATTAAGAAAAAATTATTTTAAATTGCAAAGGAAATTTGTGAGTGGCAAAATAACATTCCAGATAACTGTATATAGGCTGTCTAACTTGATAATCAAACATAACATAGAATTCCTACAATAATGCATGAATAGTTTGTTGAATAGGTTATCTTCCCTGAATATTAAGTCCCTCAGTTAAACTTGTGATAAAAGTTGAAAAGCAGACAACTCTTAAGATCTTGGAGAAGAGCTTAGCAATCTGTATGATTGTATAATTGACAGATCATAAGATTCAGAAAACAGAGGTGGAAAGAAGGGCTGAATGTTTATTAGGGAGTTCTAGAAATCTGACTTGCAATCTTATCGAGGTACAAGGGTGTTATCTGTGAAAACGGGCATTGGCTACAGAAGTAATTGCTATGGAATTATTCCAACAATAAAAAAACTTTTTTTTTAACCATTAATTAGTTTCACCTATTCTAGAACTGGCAACTCTCACACATATTTGGTAGGAATAAAAAATGAAACAACCACTTCAGAAACAGTTTAGGCAAGTTTTTGTAAAAGTAAAACAGTATTTATCCTATGATACAGCAATTGGTTCCTAAGTATTTACACAAAATAAATTAAAATAGACATACACAAAATTAAATTAGAAAGAACTTGTACAAGATATTTAAAGTCACTTTATCATAAATCCAAAAAAGTAACAACTTACCACCAATTAAAACTGCTAAATAAACATACAATATATACAAATTATAAAACAATAACACACAGTATGAACAACTGCTCTCTGCAAAGACAGGAGCACATTGCAAAGTCATTATGCTGAGCTCAAGAAGCTGAACACAAGATATCAAAAACTATATGTTTCCACCTATAAGGAGAACTGAGATGATGGGAATATCCTTTGTATTGATCGTAGTGCTGATCACAGGCATTCATCAAAATTAAATATATGCAGTCCACTATACAGAAATTTTACCTCCCCGCCCAAGAAAAGAACTATACACAAAAGAAGCATGGGTTAGCAGTATTGCAAATTAGAGGGGACCAGAAAAGATGCCAGTAAATGTGATCTCTGATCCCTATTTGGATCCTAGTTCCAGGAAAAAACAGTTCTAAAGGATATTATTCATACAGTTGCTGAAATTTGAGTACGGGCATTAGAAAGCAGTGCTATCTCAATCATTAATTTCCTGCATTAGTAACTCTTTTATGTTTATGTCAGATGCTCAAAATTCTCCAAGCCAGGCTTCAACAATGCATGAACTGTGAACTTTCAGATGTTCAAGTTGGTTTTAGAAAAAGCAGAGGAACTAGAGACCAAATTGCCAACATCTGCTGGATCATCAAAAAAGCAAGAGAGTAACAGAAAAAATATCTACTTCTGCTCTATTGACTATGCCAAAGCCTTTGACTGTGTGGATCACAATAACTGTGGAAAATTCTGAAAGACATGGGAATACCAGACCCCCTGAGCTGCCTCCTGAGAAATCTGTATGCAGGTCAGGAAACACAAGTTCAACTGATCATAGCAATCCAACTGGTTCCAATGGGAGGAGTCATCAACGCTGTATATTATCACCCTGTTGTTTTAACTTATATGCAGAGTACATCCAGGAGAAACGCTGGCTGGAACACAAGTCGGAATCAAGATTGCTAGAAATATAATACCTAGATATGCATGCACACCCTTATTGACAGAGAGTGGAGAACTAAGAACCTCTTTTGAAAGTGAAGAGAAGTGAAAAGTTTGTTAAGCTCATATTCAAAATAGATCATGGTCTGTTCATCACTTCCTGGCTACATATATGGGTAAACATGGACCCTATTTTCCTGCTCCAAATCACTGCAGATATGATTGCAGCATGAATTAAAAGACATTACTTATTGGAAGGAAAGTTATGACCAACTTTTATATTTAACAGGCAAGACATTCATCTTTGCCAACAAAGTCTGTCTAGATTAAGGTTAGGTTTTTCCATAGTCATGGTTGGATTGAAGTTAACTATAAGACAAGTGAGTGCTGAAGAAATTGGAGTGCACTTGATCTGAGTTTGAGATTCTTGAGTAGTCCATGGACTGTCAGGAGATCAACCAGTCATCCTAAAGGAGATCGTCTGAAGGTTCATTGGACAGTGTACTGATGTTCAAGCTGATCTCTAAGCATAGGGCACCTCGGAAAACTGATATTTTAAAAGAGCTTGATAGCTGGAGGGATTGGGCATGCAGGCAAAACGGGAGTGTACAAGAGGATGTTCCCTTGCATTGCCACACCCTCTCAATGACATGATTTGGCTTAATACTGGACTTTTGGATAGCATGGCATCAGGAGCTGGTCGGTTGCAGACATGGGTCACAAAAGTTAACATGATGAGTCAACTGAACTTGAACTGAACTAAAGATATGTTACGTTCTTCGTAATTCACTCATGGTTATAGGCATCTAGTCTCCAATTACTCTTAAATGGTAAGAAAAAATACAGTTAATTTCTTGAAGAAAACAAACAAATTAAATAGAAATACAAATCAATGGTGAATTGGATACTGAGGAGTTCTTTGTATATTCTTTAAATAATATACTTTTTATATATGCTTATATATGCTATATATTCTTCTCCAATATAATTTAGAGGCTATATCAATTAAGTTCCACATCATATCCCATTTGAAAAGTGACAAAATTTGAAATTTCAATTTAAGGATATTCGATTATATTTCCAGTTTAATTTGACAAACTCCTTCTGAAAGCTATTCATAATTTATGATCACAGCAGAACTAGAATTCAGACAGTTCTCTGACTGATGCTTACCTTAGGAGTTATATTTCTGAGTCGGGATTACTGAAATGTTACAATTCATTTTGGAAAATACTTTCAAAGGTGTATGGTTATAACTTATTAGTTTAAGAGTAGTTTCTTTCTATTTAGATAACAAGACCAGTTGCCTTACCAGGTATGACCAGCCACCCTAAAGAAAAGTTCATCATACAAAGAAATTGCATCTTTTTTCCAGTTTTATTACTTCGTTAGCCACTTGCAAGTAAGTTGAACTCAGTATAAGGTTTCTAAAAAGGAAATATAGGAAGGGATTTAAACTTATAGTTCCTAGCATACATTATTTAATAATGACTGTGTCAGCCCATACAACTGTCTTACCTAACCATAGATGGTTTGAAAGTTATAGATTCATGGAATGTTAACACCTTAGAAATATTTAACCTGTTATCCATTGTCTTCATTCTCTCAAGTTATTACTATTAGGCAACAAAATGCAAGTTGTCTATTGCTAGTGTTTTCCAACAAATGAGTAACATATAGTTTATTAAATACTTTCTTGAAAAATCAGCCTCCTATTGTAAGAAGTGATAGGGAGAGGGCGATTCATTAGGAAAAGTTGTATTGGCTCTAAAGTTGAAAGCAGTTTTGTGCACCCAAATTATTTCCCAGCTAAGACACATAGGTGAGTATATCTTAAAATACCTTCTTTTTAGCTGATTATCACCTCAAATGCTAATAACGAAATTTAATGAAAATGAAAGTCAGAGAAACATGTAAATCTAATCATGAGGTTATTCTAGATCAAGTTTTACCTTTCTTGAATAGTCAATTTTAAAGTTTATATTTCATGAATAAGGGAGTTGCCATACTTAAAAAGGCCTATTGTTTCTTATTATCTGTTCTGTTCATTGCTCAAGTGTGTCATCTTTGTGACCCATAATGCAGCAGTGACCAGGCCTCTCAACCATGCCACTCCTGGAGTTTGCATCAAAACTCATGTCATGAGTTGTGACGTCATCCAACAACATCACCTCTGTACTTCCCTCTACTCTTCTGTCAATTTGCACATCAGTCTTTTAAAATGTGTGCATTCTTCCAATACGGTGGCAAAAGTCTTGGAAAGTCAACTGTCATACATCAGTCCTTCCATGAACATTCAGACTGATATCCTTTATGAGACTGTTGGAATCTCCTTCAAGTCTCAAGGATCTCGAAGATCTATGAACAACCACAGTTCAAAAGAGTAATTGCTTCAGACTCAAGCTTTCTTATAGTCACAACTCTTCAACTTATACAGTGTACACTGAGAAAACTAGCTTATGATGATGGCACCACCCTTATGACAGAGAGTGGAGAAGAACTAAAGAACCTCTTGATGAAAGTGAAAGAGGAGAGTGAAAAAGTTGGCTTAAGCTCAATATTCAGAAAACTAAGATCATGGCATCTGGTCTCATCACTTCCTGGCAAATAGATGGGGAAACAGTGACACTTTATTTTCCTGGGCTCCAAAATCACTGCAGATGATGATTGCAGCCATGAAATTAAAAGACACTTACTACTTGGAAGGAAAGTTATGACCAACCTTTTATATATTAAAAGGCAGAGACATTACTTTGCCAACAAAGGTCTGTCTAGTTAAGGTTATGGTTTTTCCAGTAGTCATGTATGGATGTGAGAGTTGAACTATAAAGAAAGCTGAGTGCTGAAGAATTGATGCTTTTGAACTGAGGTATTGGAGAAGATTCTTGAGAGTCCATGGGACTGCAAGGAGATCCAACCAGTCCATCCTAAAGGAGATCAGTCCTGAATGTTCATTGGAAGGACTGATGTTGAAGCTGAATCTCTAATGCTTTGGGCACCTGATGGGAAGAACTGACTCATTTTAAAAGAGCTTGATGCTGGGAGGGATTGGGGGCAGGAGGAAAAGGGGAGGACAGAGGATGAGATGGTTGGATGGCATTGCCAACTCAATGGACATGAGTTTGGGTAAACTCTGGGATTTGGTGATGGACAGGGAGGCCTGGTGTGTTGCAGACCATTGGGTCACAAAGAGTTAGACATGACTGAGCAACTGAACTGAACTGAACTAAAGATAATGTTCCTGTTCTTCGATAATTCACACTCGAGTTATAGGGACATGAGGTCTCCAACTTACTCTTAAATGGTTAGAGAAAAAAAATACAGTTACATTTCTAGAGAAAGAAAACAAACAAAAAAATAGAAATACAAACAATTGGTGAATTGGATATATTAGAGTTCTTTGTACTATTCTTATAAATACATATACTTTTTATATATGCATATATATAGACATATATATATCTTTCAAATATAAATTTAAAACTATATTAAAATTAAAAGTATCCACATACAACACCAAAGAAAAGTGACAAAATTGAAATTTCAAATTTCTAAGGAATATATAATATATACCAGAGTTAATTTGAGCACAACTCCTTTCTGAAACTATTTCATAATTTATGTATCACAGACAGAACAGAATCTCAGACAAGCTTCTCTGAACTGTGCTTAAACTTAGGGCTATATTTCTGGAAGTGGGATATACTGAAATGGACAATTCATTTTTGGAAAATAGCTTTCAAAGGTGATGGTTATAACTTATTAGTTTAAGAGTAAGTGATTCTTCTCTATTTAGATAACAAGACCAGTTGCCTCCAGGGATGACCAGCCATCCCTAAAGAGAAAGCATATCATCAATACAAAGAAATGCATCTATTTCTAGTTTTATTACTTCAGGTTAGCACATGTGCAATTAATTGAACTTAGTATAAGGTTGTTAAAAAGGAAATATAGAGAAAGGGAATTAAAACATAGTCCTAGCATACATTATTTGAAATAATGACTGTGTCAGCCACAACACTTCTTACCTACACCAGTTAAGATGGTATTGAAAGTTTTAGATTTCATGAGAATGTTAACACCTTAAGAAATATGTTAACTGTATACCACTTGAATCAGTCCAATTCCATGCTCACAGTTATTTAGCTAATATAGAGCAACAAAAACTGCAAGTAGTCATACTTGACTCAAGTGATTTTCCAACAAACTGAGTACATAACAAGTCATTATTAAAATACTTTCTTTGGAAACTCAGGCTCTCCTCATTTAAAGAAGGAGATAGGAGAGATGGGCCAGCATCTCATTAGGGAAAAGTTGTATGGCTCTAAAAAGTTGAAAAGAGTTTTGTGCACCCAAATATTCCCTAGCTAAGACACCATAGGTGAGTATATCTTAAAATATACCTTCTTTTTTAGCCCTTGATTATCAGCCATCATAAAATGTCATAATACTACAAATTAAATGAAAAGAAAAAGGTCAGAGAAAAACAATGTAAATCTAGATCAATGAGGATGATATTAATAGATCAAGAGTTTTACCTTATCTTGAATAGTCCAATTTTAAACGTTTACTAATTTCATGAAAAAGGGAGTCTGCCATACTCTAAAAAGGCCAATTTTTTTTATTATCAGTTCTGTTCAGTTGCTCAGTCGTGTCCAAATCTTTGTGACCCCATAGACTGCAGCATGCCAGGCCTCTCTATCCAGCGCCACCTCCTGGAGTTTGCTCAAACTCATGTCCATTGAGTTGGTGACGTCATCCAACCATCTCATCCTCTGTCCTTCCCCTCTCCTCCTGTCTTCAATCTTTCCCAGCATCAGGGTCTTTTAAAATGAGTCAGTTCTTCCAATCAGGTGGCCAAAGTCTTGGAGTGTCAACTTCAACATCAGTCCTTCCAATGAACATTCAGGACTGATATCCTTTAGGATGGACTGGTTGGATCTCCTTGCAGTCCAAGGCACTCTCAAGAGTCTTATCCAACACCACAGTTCAAAAGCATCAATTCTTCAGCACTCAGCTTTCTTTATAGTCCAACTCTCACATCTATACATGACTACTGGAAAAACCATAGCTTTTATAGATGGACTTTTGTTGGCAAAGTAACGTCTCTGTTTTTTAAAATGCTGTCTAGGTTGGTCATAGCTTTTCTTCCAAGGAGCAAATGTCTTTCAATTTCATGGCTGCAATCACCATCTGCAGTGATTTGGGAACCCCCCAAAATAAAGTCTATCACTGTTTCCCCATCTATTTGCCATGAAGTGATGGGACGAGATGCCATGATCTTAGTTTTCTGAATATTGAGCTTTAAGCCAACTTTTTCACTCCTTTTTCACTTTTATCAAGAGGCTCTTGAGTTCTTCTTCACCTCCTGCCACAAGGGTGGTGCCATCTGCATATCTGAGGTTATTGATATTTCTCTAGGCAATCTTGATTCCAGCTTGTGCTTCATCCAGCCCAGCATTTCTCATGATGTACACTGCATATAAGTTAAATAAGCAGGGTGATGATATACAGCCTTGATGATATACAGCCTTGATGTACTCCTTTTCCTATTTGGAACCTGTCTGTTCTTCCATGTCCAGTTCTAACCATGTACAGTTGCTTCCTGAGCTGCACACAGATTTCTCAAGAGGCAGGTCAGATGGTCTGGTATTCCCACCTCTTTCAGAATTTTCCACAGTTTGTTGTGGTCCACACAATCAAAGACTTTGGCATAGTCAGTAAAGCAGAAGGGATGTTTTTCTGTTACTTTCTTGCTTTTGTCAGTGATCCAGCAGATATTGGCAATTTGATCTCTGGTTCCTCTGCCTTTTCTTAATCCAGCTTGAACCTCTGGAAGTTCATACTTCATGGAAGTTCATACTTCATGAGAATTTTGAGCATTACTTTACTAGTGTGTGAGATGAGTGCACTTGTGCAGTAGTTTGAGCATTCTTTGGCATTGCCTTTCTTTGGGATTGGAATGAACACTGACCTTTTTCAGTCCTGTGGCTACTGCTGAGTTTTCCAAATCTGCTGGCATGTTCAGTGCAGCACTTTCACAGCATCATCTTTTAGGATTTAAAATAGCTCAACTGGAATTCTATCCCTCCACTAGCTTTGTTCATAGTTATGCTTCCTAAGGCCCACTTGACTTCGCATTCCATGATGTCTGGTTCTAGGATGGTGATTACACCATCTTGATACCTGGGTCATGAAAATCTTTTTGGTACAGCTCTTCTGTGAATTTTTGCCACCTCTTCTTAATATCTTCTGCTTCTTTTAGGTCCATACCATTTCTGTCCTTTATTGTGCCCGTCTTTACATGAAATGTTCCCTTGGTATCTCTAATTTTCTTGAAGAGATCTCTAGACTTTCCCACTCTATTGTTTTCCTCTATTTCTTTGCATTGATCTCTGAGGATGGCTTTCTTATCTCTCCTTGCTATTCTTTGGAACTCTGCATTCAAATGGGAATATGTTTCCTTTTCTCCTTTGCTTTTCACTTCTCTTCTATTCACAGCTATTTGTAAGGCCTCCTCAGACAACCATTTTGCCTTTTTGCATTTCTTTTTCTTGGGGATGGTCTTGGTCCGTGTCTCCTGTGCAATGTCACAAAACTCTGTCCATAGTTCTTCAGGCACTTTATCAGATCTAATCCCTTGAATCTATTTGTCACTTTCACTATACAATCATAAGGGGTTTGATTTAGGTTATACCTGAATGGTCTAGTGGTTTTCCCTACTTTCTTCAATTTAAGTTTGATTTTGGCAATAAGGAGTTCATGAACTGAGCCATAGTCAGCTCCCTGTCTTGTTTTGCTGACTGTATAGAGCTTATCCATCTTTGTGTGCAAAGAATATAATCAATCTTATTTCAGTTTTGACCATCTGGTGATGTCCGTGTGTAGAGTCTTCTCTTGTGTTGTTGGAAGAGTGTGTTTGATATGACCAGTGCATTCTCTTGGCAAAACTCTGTAAGCCTTTGCCCTGCTTCATTGTGTACTCCAAGGCCAAATTTGCCTGTTACTCCAGGTATTTCTTGACTCCCTCCTTTTGCATTCTGATCCTCTATAATGAAAAGTACATTTTTTTTTTTTTTTGGTGTTTGTTCTAGAAGTTCTTGTAGGTCTTCATAGAACCATTCAACTTCAGCTTCTTCAGCATTACTGGTTAGGGCATAAACTTGGTTTACAGTGATATTGAATGGTTTGCCTTGGAAATGTACAGATATCATTATAATCAAATAATATATTTGAACTTGAGACCAATTCAAATTTGCATATTTAACATAATCTGTATTTTCCATCCTAATCCAAATCCAATGAAATGAAACAACACATCTTTATGATACATTAAATTAAACATTGGAAACAATCAAACCAAAATGAGACTGATTATTCTGACCATTTCAGAAAGATGATAAATTAAGGGAAATCATTCAGTAGGAAATTGGAACACAAAACATTTGCAGAAAAATACAGTCTTCAAGGTGAGAAAGTTTCCAGGTAATAAGCAAAGTCAGAGTCAATAAGAGAGCGTCACAGAAATCCAGAAAGTGAATCACTGCATAATTGCATTTTGAGTAACTATGCGACACAGCATCTTGTATTGAACAGTGGGCAGTAGTGATACTTACTCCTACTTTAGGATGGGATACAGACATTGAGAGCAGAGAGCTGTAAAAATGAGCCCAGTTAGTTGCTGGCTTTTAGGAGAAGCAAGAAGCCCTCACCTTCAAAATAAAACCTGTCAGAAATCTCAGATAATGACACATCCTGATCTCCTACATTACTATCAGAGATAGAATAAGATCCATTGAACTACCATCCAAAGACCAGGCAGCAGGAACTTGCAAACACAAAAATTACTCCCTGTCAAGAATCATCATAATTGAGAAGAACTAGTGCCATGAAAATCTTTGCACTGAACCTGAAAAACCGCAATTATCATTATCAATATTCATTACTAGGCAACAATGGAGCAATATCACTAATGGTCTGAGGGAAAATGATTTTGAATCTTGAATTTTGTACTTTATTAAATCAGCATTCATGTTTGAGGGCAAATACAAATATTTTCAAAGATATTGGAATTAAAACCTAAAATAGACTGGCTTCTGCTTAAAATGTAGAAATCTGACAATGTCATTATTCCCACCAACCAGGAGAAAGGGATAGAAAATGTCAATGAAATACATTCCCTTTAATTTCATGCTCTGATTCTTTTTGTTAGCTGTATTGGTTGTTATATTAGTTTCCTATGGCTACTGTAATAAACTTCCACAAACTTGGTGGCTTGAAAACAAGAGAAATGTACTATCTCCCTTTCTGGCAGCCAAAAGTCTGTAATCAGTTTCACTGGGCTGAAACCAACGTGCTGAGAGGCCCAAGTATTCTCCACTGGGCCTTGGGGAGAATGTGTTCCTTTTTACTTCCAGTTTCTGGTGGTCACCAGTTTTCCTGGATTGTGGCTGCATCATCCAGCCTCTGCCTCAGTGATGACAGTGATGACACAGGAGAGGAAGCTTTTCTCTGTGAGGTCAAATTTCTCTCTGTCTCTCCTTATAAGGATCCATATGATTGCATTTTCAATGCCAAAGAATTGATGCTTTTGAACTGTGCTGTTGGAGAAGATTTTTGAGAGTCCCTTGGACTGCAAAGAGATCCAACCATTCAATCCTAAAGGAAATCAGTCCTGAATACTCATTGGAAGGACTGATGCTGAAGCTGAAACTCCAATACTTTGGCCACCTGATGCGAAGAACCAACTCATTGGAAAAGACCGTGATGCTGGGAGGGATTGGGGGCAAGAGGAGAAGGGGGTGACAGAGGATGAGATGGTTGGATGGCATCACTGACTCAATGGACATGTGTTTGAGTAGGCTCCGGGAGTCTGGAATGGACAGGGAAGCCTGGCGTGCTGCATACCATGGGGTCACAAAGAGTTGGACACGACTTAGCAAGTGAACTGAAGTGATGATTGCATTTGCCCCCTACATGGTGCAGTGGTAAAGAATCTGCCTACCAATGCAGGAGACATGAGACGCAAGTTCCCTGGGTTGGGAAGATCCTCTGGAGTAGGAAATGACAAACTGCTCTAGCATTCTTTCCTAGAAAATTCCATGGACAGAGGAGCCTGTGGGTTAAAGTCCATGGGGTTGCAAAGAGTTGTACATGACTGAGCATGCACACACACACACACACACACACACACACACACAGACACACAGACACACACACACACAGAGTATAAAGACCCCATGTCAAGATGCTTAACTTAATCACAATTGTAATGGTCCTTTAAGCATAAAAGATACCAAGTATAGATTGCAGGGATTAGAATCTGATATTTTGGGGGACTATTATTCAGCTGACTACACTTGTCATTTGATTTCTTCATTGTTTTGGCATTTCACTCAGAGGCTCACTGAGTGGAAAGTCTTTATTTTTATCTCCATTGGTTCCTTTATTTTTTTCAACTCTTTCTTTTATCACTTTTTAAGTTATCTATCCCAGGGTTCTCATGTTAATCAGGTTTCCTTGTTGTAACTGGACTTTCCACCCCTTTATGTTATGTCTAATGTCCCTGGGACATCGATGGTTCCTAGTCTTCCTGACTGGCAACTTGTTAAAAGCAGTAGCCACAGTTGGTGGTCTGCAACTGTTGAAGTTATATGTTGTATCTCCTTTCTTTCCAGCATGGCGAAGTCTAACTCAAGGCCACATTTCCAGCAGAGTTTTAGACTCTGTCTGAGCACTTTACATTTATTCTCTTTACTTTGCAATTTTGGGGATATGTTTTCTTGCTTTAGGATCCAGAATCTACCAGGACTCTGTCATGCTTTGTGTTTCTGATTTACTTGTAACCTATTGAGATGTTTATCTCACTGGGAAGCCAGTTACATCACCTGTTGTTGTTGTCTATGTTCATACTGTACTTGGCTCTGCCATGTGTTTGAAGCAGAGAACTGTGTCATAACCTATACTTGTCACATCATCTGGACCAGAGATTCTAGCTGTTTTTATTAACTTGTGCTCTTTACCAGTATTAACTTGAAGAAAAGCTAATATCATGAATTATCACAAATTATCCTGCTTGAAATACATTCATGCTAGTGCAAGATCTATTCCTTAGATGATCCACTGGAACTTAGCATTAGTTATGGGCATTTAGGGACTTCCCTGGTGGCTCAGAGGGTAAAGTGTCTGCCTGCAATGTGGGAAACTCGGGTCTGATTCCTGGGTTGGGAATATCCCCTGGAGAAGGAAATAGCAACCCACTCCAGGACTCTTGCTGGGAAAATCCCATGGATGGAGAAGCCTGGTTGGCTCCAGTGCATGGGGTCGCAAAGAGTCAGACATGACTAAGTGACTTCACTTATGGGTGTTTAAAATGCTATCTTAATATTTGAGAGAATACTGGTGGAAATCCAGTCCTCCAGAAGTTTCTAAGACTCCCACATAAGATAATTAATATAGAGCTATTGTTGTTTTTTCTCCCCTGGGAGCCAAATAAAAGATTACTAATTAATGTTTGCAGTCTAACTTAGAAAATAAATTCAATACCATGCCAGCCTATCACCTGTAGCTATTATAATAGCATGCAGACCTTAAAGAAGTATCCCTTAAAGAAAAATTATTCTACAATACAAACCCATGAGCACGAGGATATATGAGTAAATCCACTAGACACAATTATGCTGCTAAAATCTTAGCATCAATCATGAAGTTAAAGGTGCAGGTGGTCACGATATTTTTGAAGTTCTGTATAAAGCCTAATGATTGAATTCACATTAGCTATCATATCACAGACATTAAAATGTAAGCATCTTAAAAAACACTTACTCCTTGGCAGGAAAGTTATGACCAGCCTAAACAGCATATTAAAAAGCAGAGACATTACTTTGCCAACAAAGGTCCATCCAAATCTTTGGTTTTTCCAGTAGTCATGTATGGATGTGAGAGTTGGACTATAAAAAAAGCTGAATGCCGAAGAACTGATGCTTTTGAACTGTGGTGTTGGAAAAGACTCTTAGGAGTCCCTTGGATTGCAAAGAGATCCAACCAGTCCATCCTAAAGGAGGTCAGTCCTTAAGTGTTCATTGGAAGGACTGATGTTGAAGCTGAAGCTCCAATACTTTGGCCACCTGATGCGAAGAGCTGACTCATTTGAAAAGACCCCAATGCTGGGAAAGATTGGGGGCAGGAGGAGAAGGGGATGACAGAGGATGAGATGATTGGATGGCATCACTGACTCAATGGACATGAGTTTGAGCAAACTCCTGGAGTTGGTGATGGACAGGGAGACCTGGCGTACTGCAGTCTATGGGGTCACAAAGAGTCGGACAGGATTGAGAGACTGAACTGAACTGAACTGAATTTGTTGAAATAATTCCAATGAAACTGTGAAGATAAGAATACCCAAAAGTTATAGTTTTGCATCCAAACAAAATAGATTTTTCTCTATTATAAAAAAAAATTCTTTTACATGTTGTAGATGGTGGATCTTTAGCATAAAATATGAATTATAGCACACACACAACTAGTACTAAACTGAAAAATTCAACTAAATTTGACAGTCAACAAAATTATATTAAATTATTTGAGTGTACATTTCTATTGCCCATGCAAGCAAATTCAGGATATATACACAACCCTCAAACAAAAATATATACAGTAAAACACACATAATAATTTTCAGGAAAAGGGAAGAAAAAACTCATTAACACAGCTTTTATGATTTAGAGAATTCTATCTCTGCTGTTCAAAAGATTGATGTGATAAAAAGACTCTGGGGGTATTGCAACACCCATAGATTCTTATTAACTACAAATACAAAAGAAAGTTTTAAAATTGTCAATTCTCCCAATATGTCAATACAAGATAATTTCAAAATTTATCTAAATATGGTCAAGTGTCCAGTTAAAGAGGTCTTATGATTATAATAAAAATCATTTCAAAGCGCCTCACACTCTTAAGTCCTGAATTAAATTTTTATGATTTTAGTTTGACTGCCACAATATATTTAAAATTTCACCCTTAAACATGCATAAAATAGCTTTTTAAATATAATTATAGTTTATCTCAGAAATTTCAATCTGTTGTACTCTCAAAAAAAGCATATTTTTTTTACAAGTTTAAAATTAAGTATTTATGTTTTAGTGAATCTTCCCCATAAAAACACAATAGAGCTTTTGGAAATAACACACAGCTGATATATACTAGATATGCATATATCTAAAAGCACTTTTTGTAGCCAGGTTACTTATATAACTATGCATTGGGCAATTTATACAAAGCCAATAGGTCACTTGTAGAAAGTCTAATAGGTACAGGTAAACTTTCTAGATGCTGGGGAAACAGTATCACAACAGGAAATAATCTTTGTCCTTGTGGCACTTACTTTCTTGTAGGAGGAAGACAAAAAATTAATTCATAAGAAAAATATAAAGAGTAACAGATGATGAAAACTCTAAAAAATAACAAAGTAGGAAATGAGCGATGTGAAATAACAAGTGGATGGGTTGCAAATGTCATAGACAATCAGAAAAGGCCCTTTTGCAAAAGATGGAAATAAATGAAAGATGTGAACTAAATCGATGAATTTGCTGTGTGGGGAAAAAACATTCCTGCCAGATAAAACTACAAGTGCCGCAGTACTGAGGACAGAGTAGCTAGTGCTTAGAGAGCAATGAAATAGAATAAATGAGTAAGAGGGGGTGAATCCTTGTCAGCTTTAGCTTCTACTTTGAGACAGATGCAAGAGGTAAAGGTTTTAACACAATGATAAGAATGATTTGACTGTTTTTCTGGGAGTACACTAAATGGGGAATGAACAAGAGCAGAAGCAGGTGGACTGGCTGAGATGCTATTACAGTTGGGCCAAGGTAATAGCCAAGAAGGTGGTAAGTAGTTGCCACCTTTTTATAGTGACAGCATGTTTTCCTGATTTTATATTCAATAAGAGAGGAAAAGAGAAGTCAAAGCTTTCAGCTTGAGTGACTGAAAGGCTGGAATTTCCACTTTCTGAGAAGGGAAAGTTTTGAGGAAAAGTAGGTTTTTGGGAAAAAAGATCAGGAATAAGTTTTTCTTTATTTTTATTTTTTGTCTCAGTTAAGGACATTTCAATTTTGAGCTGTCTGTTAGAAATCCAAAAGCTGATGTCAGCTGGTTAATTCACATAAAAATCTGGAATCAGGAGAGAGGTTCATTCCAGAGCTAAAAATTCTGAAGTTTTCTATTCTCTTGTTTCAATGAGACCAGAAGAAATTACCCGGAGACTACATAAAGGCAGAAGACAGAGGAGTCCATGACTTGAGCCTCAGGACATTCCAACATTTAGAAGTTGGGAGATAAGAAGAAATACACAGACAGACTGAAAAACAGTGATCGGTGAGAGCTAAGGAGAATCAGGGTAGAGTAGTATCCTGGATGGAAAGCTTGAATAAGTAGTTGAGAAAGAAAGACATACAAATAGAGAAGTTGACAGAAGGTTCTGGATGTGTGTACACACTTTTTATAAATGCATTGAAGGGAGAAGAAATGATTACAGTTGCAGACAGGTGGGTTGCTTTGTACTGGGAGTTTGGGGAATCTCTCTTATAAGTGTGTCGATTTTCTCATTTAAATAGGAAAAAAGATTACAAGCTAAGAATAGTGACTGGAGAGGTAGTGCTGGAGATTTTAGTGCAGAAAAGAGGATGTGAAAGAACCATCTATCAGAGTGGGAGAGTACATAAAGAGTGCTCTTTTAGTATGACTCTTTTTTATGACCAAGATGCAGATTTGGAAGACCCCTATTTTGTCTATTGGGCTTTCCTGGTGGCTCAATGGTAAAGAATCCACATGCCAATGCAGGAGACACAGGAGACGTGGGTTCTATCCCTGGGTTGTGAAGATCCCCTGGAGAAGGAAAATAGTAACTCACTGCAGTTTTCTTGCCTGAGAAATGCTATGGACAGAGCAGCTTGGAGGCTATAGTCCATGGGGTTGCAGAAGAACATAACTTCGTGACTAAACAACAAATTTGGACTCTTCTGTGCAGAATGTGGTGACTGACTTGAGAAAAGAGGGAAAATCTTTTATTGAAACTAACTTGCAATCTTACTGATATACATTCAGAAGACTAAGATCATTGTATCTGGTCCCATCACTTCATGGCAAATAGATGGGGAAACAGTGGCTGACTTTTTTTGGGGGGAGGGCCCAAAATCACTGCAGATGGTGACTGCAGCCAAGAAATTAAAAGAAGCTTACTCCTTGGAAGGAAAGTTATGACCAACCTAGACAACATATTAAAATGCAGAGACATTACTTTGTCATCAAAGGTCCTTCTAGTCAAGGCTATGGTTTCTCCAGTAGTCATGTATGGATGTGAGAGTTGGACTATAAAGAAAATTGAATGCCAAAGAATTGATGCTTTTGAACTGTGGTGTTGGAGAAGACTCTTGAGAGTCCCTTGCACTGCAAGGAGATCCAACCAGTCCATCCTAAATGAAATCAGTCCTGGGTGTTCATTGGAAGGACTGATGTTGAAGCTGAAACTCCAATACTTTGGCCACCTGATGTGAAGAGCTGGCTCATTTGAAAAGACCCTGATGTTGGGAAAGATTGAAGGCGGGAGGAGAAGGAGATGAGAGAGGATGAGATGATTAGATGGCATCACCGACTCAATGGACATGAGTTTGGGTAAACTCCGGGAGTTGGTGATGGACAGGGAGGCCTGGCATGCTATGGTTCATGGGGTCACAAACAGTCGGACACGACTGAGTGACTGAGCTGAACTTACTGATATAGAAAATGACTGCTTCAAATGTCATTTTTATCATTGTTCAGAGAGATGTCCATATTTTGTTTTGTTTCTTCAATGTTTTACTTAGAAATTCTGATGACCCATGAAATGAGAATTAAGTGGGAGTTCTGGGGAATATTAAACCTACCACCCAAAATACCTACTAGGTATCTGTAAGTCAATAAACCATTACATATTTGAGCTTATAATATGTGCTAGATATCCCTGGGAGCTCAGCTGGTACAGAATCTGCCTGCAATGCAGGAGACCCTGGTTCAATTCCTGGGTTGGGAAGTTCCCCTGGAGAAGGGATAGGCTACCCACTACAGTATTCTTGGGCTTCCCTGGTGGCCCAGATAATAAAGAATCCACCTGCAACATGGGAGACCTGGGTTCAATCCCTGGGTTGGGAAGATCCCCTGGAGGAGGGCATGGCAACTGCAGTATTCTTGCCTGGAGAATTCCCATGGACAGAGGAGCCTGGCAGGTTACAGTCTATGGGGTCACAAAGAGTTGGACACAACTGAGCAACTAAGCATAGCACAGGTATCAAGATGAGATTGCTAAGGGAGCTTCATGAATATGAAAGATATCCTAGAAATAATAGATTAAATTTCATTTATCTTTTTTAGTTGTCAGTTTCCTAATCACATTATACTTTGCAAATGAAAAATATTAAACTGAGCAAATTGTTTGAGAACTTCTGACAGTACATATTTATAAACTGGCTAAAAGTGGACAAATTTTAATGCTGAGTTAAAGTCTAACCACTTTAAATTTTAAGTTAGAAATTAATTGCAATAAAATGAAACATTTAACAAGAACCCCACCTAGCATTTGCACTTATCTTTTATCTACAACCCAGGATATGTCTATTGAAATCCTGATGGAAGTATTCTTTGAAAGAGTGAAAAGAAATTTAGTCCTTCTTTTCATTAGACATGTCATGGTTTCCATTTTAATGGCCCTATTATCTGAAGTCACTTCTTTGAGTGAGTAGCTTAAGCTTATTGCTTTAGTCTGTTGTCTGAAGTTGAATTTTTGTTTTAAACTCTGATTTTAGTAAAATAGCCCCAAAACTACATATAGGGACCCAGTGCTTAGGGTTCTTTTAAAAATTGAGAAACAGTCTTTTAATCAGTTAAAACATTTTCTAGAATCAAAGGAAAGACCTGTTTTAGTTTTTAAACCTGAAGCTACACAAGCATTTGAAAATCAATTTAATAGTATTTGTTTTTCTCTGCTTCACAAACGCTGTCAGAAGACATGAAGGCAGTATAAATGCAATGTTTGTCCAAAAGCCAAGGAGTAGATAAACAGAATTGGAGTTGGCCTTTCCAGTGTTCTGTCTGAGAGAGTTAATTAAATGCTTGTTTAGTTTTCTTGATCTGATGGTGGGTGGTGTATATATTGTTTCTTAAAAAAAAAAAAAAAAGAACATTTCATCTATAAATGTGAGAGAGAGAAACAGAGAGGATGAAATAATTCTTTTCTTCTATAACTCTCAGAGAGTTGATATGCTACAAATAAAGTTCAAATGATCATTTTAAGAAGTTACAGAAAAATAAAGAGACAGCCACAAAATGAAAGCAACCTCTTTTGCTCCTTTCCTGTTTGCCCATTTCTGCTCCCCTCTAACCTTCAAAGACCTAATTTTATGAATGAGATCAGTAGGGAATTTAACCTGACTTCTGACTTATGCTCTCCTGAATGCACATCATGACTTGCCTAACCTATTGATTCTTTTCCTGGGTTAAAAGAATAAAGAATTAAGTAAAGAATGAAGCTGGATTAGAAAAGGCAGAGGAACCAGAAATCAAATTGCCAACATCCACTGGATCATCTAAGAAGCAAGAGAGTTCCAAAGAAACAACTACTTCTGCTTTATTGACTGCGCCAAAGCCTTTGACTGTGTGGATCACAACAAACTGTGGAAAATTCTTAAAGAGATGGGAATACCAGACCACCTGACCTGCCCCCTGAGAAATCTATGTGCAGGTCAAGAAGCAACAGTTAGAACAGGATGTGGAACAACAGACTATTTCCAAACCGGGAAAGGAGTATGTCAAAGCTGCATATTGTCACACAGGTTGTTTAATTTATATGCAGAGTACATCATGCCAAATGCCAGGCTGGATGAAGCACAAGCTAGAATCAAGATTGTTGGGGGAAATATCAGTAACCTCAGATATGCAGATGACAACACCCTTATGGCAGAAAGTGAAGAAGAACTAAAATCTCTTGATGAAAGTGAAAGAGGAGAGTGAAAAAGTTGGCTTAAAGCTCAACATTCAGAAAACTAAGATCATGGCATCCGATCCAAACACTTCATGGCAAATAGATGGGGAAACAATGGAAACAGTGACAGACTTTATTGGGGGGGGGCTCCAAAATCACTCCAGATGGTGGAAGCAGCCATGAAATTAAAAGACACTTGGAAGAAAACCGTTCTTCCTTGGAAGAAAACCTCTGATCAACCTAGACAGCAGGTTGAAAAGCAGAGACATTACTTTGCAAAACAAAGGTCCATCTAGTCAAAGCTATGGTTTTTCCAGTGGTCATGTATGGATGTGACAATTGGACTACAAAGAAAGCTGAGTGCCGAAGAAATTGATGCTTTTGAATGTGGTGTTGGAGAAGACTCTTGAGAGTCCCTTGGACTGTAAGGAGTTCCAACCAGTCCATCCTAAAGGAAATCAGTCCTGAATATTCATTGGAAGGACTAATCCTGACGCTGAAACTCCAGTACTTTAGCCAATGATGTGAAGAACTGACTCACTAGAAAAGACCCTGGTGCTGAGAAAGATTGAAGGCAGGAAGAGAAGAGGATGACAGAGGATGAAGTGGGTGGATCGCATCACTGACTTGATAGACATGAGTTTGAATAAGCTCCAGGAGTTGGTGATGGACAGAGAAGCCTGGTGTGCTGCAGTCCATGGAGTTGCAAAGAGTCAGACATGACTGAGCGACAGACCTCAGTTCTCTGGCCCCAACAGCCCCCTTAGCAATTCTGCATGCCATAGATCATGCAGCAAGATAACATCTGAAGAGAGAGTCAGGCATTCTGCATATAATGGAGAATGATCCAGAATCCAAACTCCTGCCTCAGTGATTTACTGAGACTCTTACACACTCTGTTCTCTTTAAAAACTGTCATGGCTGAGCAGAATCTTTGGAGTTAGTCTCCTTGGGACACGAGTGCATTTACTGCTAAGATTACTGGTTTTCTGATTAAATCATTTTTCCTTTCTATGGACTCTTGCCTCTCAATTATTGGCTTCTGAACAGTTAGCAACTAAACCCGAGTTCAGTAACAAAATCTCAATAGCCATTTTATGGCATATATTAAAGGATAATGCTCTGAGAAGGCATCTTTATTTTGAACCCTGTCTTTGACTTTCATTAACTTTATTTAAAATTATTAAGAACATTTCTCTAATTAATTAAGCTGCAAATATGTGCACAGCTTTTTTTTGGCTCCTGTTTCACTTGTTTAAGAGACAAGTTTACCATGTTAGGTATCACATCATCACCTGATTAAAATTTGTATTTTAGTTAATAAATTGTAACCAATTTTGAAAAAGACCTTATACATTTTAATCCCAACTTAGAAAATATGAAAATGAAGATAAGTACTATCTAATTCATTTATTCATACATCAAAACATAATTTTTTGAGCATCTACTATGTGCTAAGGACGTTTCTACATCCTTTGAATATGAGTTCAGTGGGGAAGGGTTTCCTGGTAGAAAGAAAAGTATGAGCAAAGAGATGAAGGTGTTCAGGAACATAACATGCTGGGAAAATGGCAAATATTTTAAGGTGGATGAAATATGGAATCAGCAATTGTGGGACTGAGAAAATGAGACACTAGAAGAAAATTCTAATGTTAAGGAGTTTGAACCCTACCCTATAAGCCAAAGAGATGCATTGAAATGTTTTAATAATCTCCAGTTTCCTAAAAGACAGACATCTGGTTTAGGTACATTATGCCTGCTACCTAGAATGAGGGAAAACTGGAAACTGTTCACACAATAGAAAGCTACTGAAATAGTTTAAGGAAGTTCTATTGATGAGATTGCAGAGAAGGCAATGTCACCCCACTCCAGTACTCTTGCCTGGAAAATCCCATGGACGGAGGAGCCTGGTAGGCTGCAGTCCATGGGGTCGCTAAGAGTCGGACACAACTGAGCGACTTCACTTTCATTTTTCACTTTGATGCATTGGAGAAGGAAATGGCAACCCACTCCAGTGTTATTGCCTGGAGAATCCCAGGGACGGGCGAGCCTGGTGGGCTGCTGTCTATGGGGTCGCACAGAGTCGGACACAACTGAAGTGACTTAGCAGCAGCAGCATTGATGAGATTGCTTCAATGCTTATGGGAAATAGGAAATAGTCTCCAGATAAGATTTGCTGACATTTTTCATGTGCAGGTGAAAAAGTATGAAGACAATATTGATTCTTATATTCTTAGGTGCTTTAATTAGGAATTTGGTAGTCATTCAATCATGTAGACAGAGAAGAGGGAAAGAGAGGCGTTATTACAAAAAGTCTGATTTTTTTTTTTATAGATTGTTTTTTGTTAGTACTCATCAATACGCAGTTGGAAAGACTGGCTTGTACTTTAGGATAATGTCCTGGGAAACATATAACGAATTCATGCTTATTGTCATTTAGGGATAATAAAAGCTATGAAAATTATACCAGATATGAAAGGACATTGCATGTTGGAATAAAAACAGAACTCAGGGGAAGACTTATTTAATGAATAGATAGAGGAGGAAAAGAAAGACATTCAAAAGGAGGTACAAGTTAGAAAGTATCCTGTAGGATAGAGATGTATTATAAAGGCTAAGACTCAGTCTCGAAGAAAGATGATGTGATCAGGCACTATGTAAAAAAGAAAAGCAGGCAGTAATTTTAGGAAAGATGATGTCCTTAATAAAATATAGGAAGAAAACTTTCAGTAGATTTTGGGTCAAAATGTCCATTTCTGCAAAATGAATAGAGAGAGTAAGGTGAAATGTGGGCACCATTTGTATGACAAGAGAAAGAGAGTCATTTGCAGAAAAAGGAAGAATGAAATCATAATGAAGAAGGGTTGAGAAACAAACATATTTAAAGGATTTCTGTTGCTTGCATATTCCTTCCTCTCTTCTTCCAAAAAAAAAAAATCTTTCTATTAGAAAACAACTTCTTCCCCACTATTCATTCTTTTTTATTCTGGCAGGGTACCTAAGAATGTGTGTTAATCACTCAATCGTGTCTGACCCCCATGGACAGTAGCTCTCTAGGCTCCTTTGTCCATGGAATTTTCCAGGCAAGAATAATGGAATGGGTTGCCATTCCCTTTTCCAGGGGATCTTCCTGCCCCAGGGATCGAACCTGGATCTCCTGCATTGCGGGCAGATGCTTCACCATCTGAGCCACCAGGGAAGCCCCAACCTAAGAATACATCAGACATCTAGAAATTCTCTCTTTTCTTAAGCTACTGGCTTGGAGAAACTGGCTTTGTTTCTACCTACTTTGTAGGTATCTAGGTACCTACAAGTGACTCATGTCAAACTAGACCATATTTGCTGGAAGCAAGTTTAATCAAAATACAGAGAGAAGTAGAGTGAGTAGATAAAAGAAAGATATTATCATTTGAGTCTCTGAATGCAGTCATGTCTAAAACTAGGTCTTTCTTTGGCTTCTCAAATTTGTAAACCAATAAATTTCATAGATAATTACACTATTTTGATTTGTCATTTGCAACCACCAGAATCCTGACAGTATCAGCCAATGTCAAATATACAGAAGAGAAATATTACTAATGGATAGAATTAAGTTCACAGAGGAGGAGGGGGATCTAATTTCCAGCAGTGGGAAGTATATCTTTGAAAAGAAGTAGGGGTATTCCATAGTCTAGAGGTATCAATAAGAGGAAACAAAGTATCTATATCAAAAAAATCAAGGCAGGGAATGCAAGGATATAAAATAGGACTTAAATCAAGATCTGAAGAAGGATAAAATAACCAGTTGGCCAACTTCCTAGGTGGTGCAGTGGTAAAGAATCTGCCTGCCAATGCCTGAAATGCAGGAGACATGGATTTGATCCCTAGGTTGAGAGGATACCCTGGAGGAGGAAATGGTAAGACACTCCAGTATTCTTCCCTGGAAAATTCCATGGATAGAGAAGCTTGGCGGACTACAGTCCGTGGGGTCAAAAAGAGTTGGATACAACTGAAACTGGGTGACTGAGCACACATAAATGCAGATCACTCCAACCAATCAACTTCTTAATTATGGGGAAAAAAAAACTTTCAAGCAAGTCATTTTCCCAATTTATCTAGGTAGCACATATCTATTCCAGTTGATTTACAAGATACTTATACAACTCATTATATGCAACTTTAGTAAAATTCTCTGTATTGCTCATAAGTTTTTGGAACCATTTTTCCACCTCTTTATTTCTGGAAAAGGAGAAATAAATCTTTTTATAACACCTAATGAAAACTATACTTATCACAATTACAATAATTATGGAATCTTATTTGATAATGAATAATGAACATAATGAAAAAGGTTGTGTGGCTAAAGTGGCAAAAGAAGTACAAAGTCTGATTCCTCAGAACGACAATTTAGCTCACCTTGAAGTTAAAAGAGAGATCAATATTAGGATAACATCTGTAGGAAGGTGATTTGTATAAGAAGAACTTTGGGATTATTTGGACTGCACTTGTCATTTTGGCTGCATATGTCGAATTGTATTACATATTAGATAAAAGAATGTTCTAGGTTAAATCTACATTTTTGTAACTAGATAGAATCAGTAGTATGTAGCCCTTCTATAATTCTTGCTGTGGTGTATTTATGGTCAATGCTACTCAGAAATGTGAGAGTCCATCTTATCTACTGTATGCATTAACATGTGGCAATGCAGTCACTCAAAATTCTGAAATGTAAATATGACCTTTGTCGTGAAGAACACTTCTTTTGTCCTAAATGATTATGGTAAAGAGGAAAGAAGCCAACCTTGGTGCTAGACTGGTAACATCAGAAATAGCAACAGCAGGGCTGTGAGGGCAGCTATTCTGGTGGCTTGTTAAAGACAAATAGACAAAATAAATAAATAATAAAGACAAATAGACAAGTGGCTCAGAAGAGGAATAGAAATGAACCTGTTTCAGAGGTCAGTGAAAGCCCCAAATGACATCTTCAAGAAGAGATTTGTAAACCTCAAATCCTCTGACAAGTAATGGGAGGAAAAAAAATCCAAATACAGGTAATAGTAGAATACTTGCATCAATTACTTGTGCTCATTGCTACGAAGAATCCTTAAAATTCTTACTTCTTCCACTAGTCAAGATGTCTGTCGCAAAGTGGAGTGACTAGAAGTCATACCCTGAAAGGACTGTAATATGGGAACTTACTCTGAGCCCTTAATGCAAATTAATGTGGCTGCATCCACTCCAGGGGCTGGTTTTCATCTCTGCCTGGAACTATTGCCAGGGATCAAGGGACAAACAGATGGCAGGTCACACTGCAGACAGAAAATGCCTTATTCCTGTTGCTCTTGGTTCTTAATTAATGTGGAAAAATCACCTGCATTTTCACAAAATACTTCTATTTTCTTAGGATATTATTAACGTATCATTTTATTCTTTCAAATTATCCTATAAAAATTGTTTTTAAAAATGTAAAGTTCAAGTGGAATAAAATAGTAAATTTTAGCAATACAAGAAAGGACAGGATTCTATCTGTTCATATTATTTTAAATACCAACTCTGTAACTTAGCATGGGTGGCCTTAACCAGTTAGGGCCCAAGCTGACTTTCTCCTATCACTTATATTTGAACAAGAGCTTTGGCTCCACACAAATTAAGTTCTGAATTTCTCCTTAGTGTTTCCTTTCCCTGCCTCCAATGCTTTCTGGTTTTTTTCCCACTGTCTAACACATCCTTTTGGGGCTCATCCATTTATTTGCTGTAATAATTTATCATAAATCACAAACATACAAATACACACTTGTCCTATGACTTTTATAATCTATGATCCTGGAAAATAAATTCAGGGCCAGATGTTGCCTTGCCATTTTGTCTGTCTGTCATCAATCGTAGCAGTCTTTCTTCTGACTCTGGAGGTGACCTCTCTCTCCTTCTCAACCCTCACTCTAGGCAGCCTCTACAAGTCAATAGGATATGGCGCTTGAGATAAAAATGATTTATCATTCTAGATCCAATTTGAACATCCCCTACATCATAAAAAAATAATTGCTTAAATCAGATACAATGGTAAGATATGGGAGGACAGGATACGATTTTTGTCATATGTCAAAATAAAGAAATACATAGCACCAGTCAAAAGAGTCACTCTGCATAAACCAGAAACTAGAGAATCCCTGAGAAATAGAAAGCAAACAGGGAAAATGCCACAGAGCAAACCATAGTGGCAAAATATAGAAACAACATCATGATAGTCTATTGGGAGGGTGTGAAGCCCATGAACAGGAGGGGCCTGAGAAAGAACCTGCTGAGTTATTAGCTATGGTATCACAGAAGCAGCCAGCTAGATTACCCTTGGCAACAGCGAAGAAAAGTTTTTCAGGCAGAAATGGTAAGTGAAGGAGATTAGAGAAAGGGAGGCACAGACGAATCCCAAATGGCTAACAATATTTTTCAGTACCCAGCCTCAGAAAACCAGCTGCCAAGGTATGCCACTCTCTCAGTCACTTAAAAGGAAGACAGCCACAAATCAGCCTGCATGCATCTCTTTGAACAAAAAAGAGGAGACAGTCATTATAGGACACTTCAGCTATAGAGATAAGTGCACAAATGAGTCACAAATATTAAACAACCCTGAAAGAAAGACAGGAAATCTAATCAATGGATAACTTACCTGTGTGCAGAGAGTTAAGAGCAATTCAAATAGAGGTTTTAAAATATATATTAATAGTAACAGAGAACTACAGGATGATGTCATCCTCATAGCAAACTTAATCATCATGCTTAACTGCTAGAGCATGAAAATAACAAGTTTGGACAGGAGGCCTAATTGAATAAATGATAGTAGAGAAACTCTCTTAACTAAAGAAAGACGTAGAACTTCTCTAAGAGCAAAATTGATTAAAAAGTTTAAAAACCCAAAATGACAAATGCCCCATCTCTATTCTATTTTTATCTTCTTTTGTAGGGTCCAGGATAATCAACAAAGTTGACAATGGAAGAATGTGTGTTTCTGTAATTCACAAGGTGTTTTTATTCCCTTAAAAGATTTACTAAAAACCTCTTTCTTCTTTCAAATTAAGATTAATTAGGGAAAGATTCTTAAAACCTGGAGTTGCATTTTCCAAAAATATTACTTCTAGATAACCAACATTAAAACATAAATACACCCAGAAAGAGTGATTCACATGGAAAGAAGATTCAAATGACTAGGCTATGGGATACTATCTTATTATGTGATGTGCTTAGTTGCTTAGTCCTGTCCAGCTCTTTGAGACCCATGGACTATAGCCTGCCAGGCTCTTCTGCCCATGGGAATTCTCCTGGCAAGAATACTGGAGTGGGTTGCCATGCCCTCCTCCAGGGGATCTTCCTGATCCAGGGATCGAACCAAGGTCTCCTGCATTGCTGGTGGATTCTTTACTGTCTGAGGCAGCAGAGAAGCCCTAGCTCACTGTAAGTATATCTATAAATTTTCTTACTATTTACACCTGTATTTCATTCTCCACTGACAAAAGTGTAGTCTTTTCTATTTATTTGGGCTTCCAAGGTGGCACTAGTGACAAAGAACCCAACTGGCAATATAGGAGATGCAAGAGATGCAGGTTCGATCCCTGGGTCCTGGGTAGAGAAGTTCCCCTAGAGGAGGGCATAGTAACCCATTCCAGTATTCTTGGTGGAGAATCCCATGGTCAGAGGAACCTGGCAATCTATAATTCATAGGGTCACAAAGATTCATCCTATATGATTTTTTCTAAATTATTTTGTTACAATACAACTATACAATCAAAATTAATAAGCATCACATAACATTATTACTCATACCTCTCTGACATGGCTAAATGTTCATTACTTATTAGCCCAGAAGAGCAGGACAGTGAGCAGCTAAGGGGAATAAAAATGTATTTTGATGAGGGATCATTCAAGGTTGGTACATTTAGATAGGGTGATTATGATATGCATTTTGCTTAGGACCAACCATACAGAACTTTATATATATCATATGCTGATTTCAAAGCAAATTTTAAAAGGATTCATAGAAGGATGTTTGATAATTTCTTTTAGGAATTAATTTCAGGGTATAATGTTGTTGTGTAATTGAGGGAAATTTCTTCTGCTACAGGAGAGAATCCAGTTCAGGTAATTATGTGCAATTTTAATTAAACTCAGCACAACTGATGAGAAGAAAATATTCTAAAATTTGTTCTTTAATGAGTCATTTTGTAGAGTACTGACACACTAGGTAAAGTAGCAACTTGTCTAACTCAAACGTCTGGCCCACAATGGCATTGTATACTTCATAAGCATATACTATACTAAAAAATAGTAATTCTAATATTTATCATAAATTAAAAGCAGATGGCTCAGTGGTGAAGAATCCGCCTGCCATGTGGGAGTCCTGGGTTCGATCCCTGGGTTGGGAAGATCCCCTGGAGAAGGGAAAGGCTAGTTACTCCAGTATTCTGACCTGGAGAATTCCATGGACTATATATGGGGTCTCAAAGAGTTGATCACTACTGAGCAACTTTCACAATCAAAAGTAAACTAAAGATATGCAGCTTAGAGAATAAATTTAAAAGGACCTGTGTAATCGCTACCAGATTTAAGAAGGTATCATCAGCTGCCAGCACTATAAATGTCTCTGTTGTACCAACACTGAGCCTCTAACCCACCCCCCAACCCCCATTCTTCTGAATGGGGTAAACATTCAGAAGAGGTAACCATTCTTCTGAAGAGTGTAAATCATTCACCTAACTTGCATTATAATTTTACCACCAAGGCATATAAGCCTAGACAATATGCTATTGCTTCATATAGTTTGCAAATTTATGTGAATCGAAGTATATTGTGTGCCTTCTCCTATGAATTGACTTTGTTTGATCAATATTATGTATTTGAGGTTTATCCATCTGGATATACTAGTGATAGAATGTTTATTTGCTATACTTTATAGCATTTCAATGTATAACTCTTCCTCAGTACTTTCTGCCAGTCATTTTTGATAGTTTATTTGAGTTGTTTCCAATTTCTTGCCATTACAAGTAATCTTGTTAAGAATACACCCTTTATAGTAGAAAAATATCTCTTGAAGCAAATGTGAATTAGTATATATGCATGGGAAAAGATTTGCTTGTTCACAAAATATATTCATACTTAACTATTTTTAGTTAAAATAACCAAAGTGGTTTCTATCATCTATACTCATCTCAACATAAATATTGAAAAATTATTAACTTTTGCAATCTGATGTCTATGTTTTGGAAATGGGTGGGATTTTAATGTCAAGTTTCCTGACAACTACTAAAGTTTAAGTATTTGTAATATAAGCTTATGGCCCATTTATACTTCTTCTTCTACAAAATTCCTATCCAAGTTTTTCATCCATTTTTTATTAACCACCTGTTATTACTGCTTGTATTTTGCATATTGATTTTCTGCAAGTTGTAAATACCAGAAGTATCTTTTAAATTATTACTTGATTTTGTTTATCTATAAAATATCTTTTGATAAATGCAAGTTTTAAACTGTCTTATACAGCTAAAATTATCAATTTCTTCCTTTAGACTTTATATTTCTCATAATTTGATTTAAAAATTTCCTCCATTACAATTATAAAATATTTTCATATAATTGTGCATACATATAAATCTTTAATACATCTAATATTTATTTGTATAGAATATGAGAAATATAATTTCATTTTATTCTTAAAATAGATAACCAAGTTTCCCAATATTATTTATTTAATAGTCTCTTTGTTGCCCATGGATTTGCAACGCCCACTCTGATATAAAACAAATTTACATTCATGAAAAAGATAGTTTCTGGGCTTGTTATTTTATTCCATTTTTTTACTTGCCTCTCTCTTCATCAGCATTTTTCTGTCTTAGTAACTGCAGTGTTTAATAAAACCTGCTGCCTAAAAGGAAATTCCCTCACCTTACTTTTCATCTCAAATGGTTTCCCTCGGTGTTTTCGAGCATTCACTCTTTTATATAGAATCACTTTACCACATTCCACAGAAAATACTGTTGAGTTGTTGTTGCTTTGTTTTTTGAGTATCATGAGTTGACAGAGTATTGACATATACAATACCAAAATTTTATATCAAATCATGTTGTTTCCTTTATTCAGGTGTTTTTCTAATATCTTTCAATAAAATCATATGTATTTTTCTTCCCACAGAGTTTGCTCATTTCTTGGAAGTTTAGTAAACATTGTTGTTCAGTAGCTTAGTTGTGCCTGAGTCTTTGTGACTCCATGAACTGCAACATGCCAGGCTTCCTTATCTTTCACTATCTCCCAGAGTTTGCTCAAATTCATGTCCACTGAGTCTGTGATGCCATCCAACCATCTTATCCTATGTGGTCTACTTCTCCTCTAGCCTTCAATTTTTTGCAGCATCAGAGTCTTTTCCAGTGAGTCAGTTTTTCCCATCAAATGGCCAAATATTAGAACTTCAGTACAAGTCTTTCCAATGAATATTCAGGGTTGATTTCAAGAGCCTACTCTAGCACTACAATTTGAAAGCATCAATTCTTTGGCACTCAACCTTCTTTATCACCCAACTCTCATATCCATATATGACTACTGGAAAAACCATAGCTTTGATTATATGGACCTTTGTCAGCAATGTGATGTCTCTACTTTTTAATATGCTGTCTAGATTTTTCTTCCAAGAGGCAAGTATCTTTTAATTTCATGGCTGTAGTCACCATCCGCAGTGATATTGGAGATCAAAAAAATAAAATCTGTTATTGTTTCCACTTTAGGTATTTTATATTTTTTATATAATTGCAATTACTATCTTTTCATATGGATTTCTCCCAGGTGGCTTGATACTAAAGAATCTACCTACCAATATAGGAGATGCAGGAGACATGAGTTTGATCCTTGGGTCAGGAAGATCCCCTGGAGGAGCACGTGGCAACTCACTCCAGTATTCATGACTGGAAAACCCTTTGGATAGAGGAGGCTGGCAGGCTCCCAAAAAGTAGGACACAACTGAGCATGCATTCATGTGTATCTTTTAGTATAATTATATTCTCCAGTTGATGGAAATACCAGACTACCTTACCTGTCTCCTGAGAAAAACATCTACTTCCGCTTTACTGATGATACCAAAGCCTTTGACTATGTGGATCAAGACAAACTGTGGAAAACTCTTAAAGAGATGGAAATACCAGACAACCTTATGTGCCTCCTAAGAAATCTGTATGCAGCTCAAGACGCAACAGTTAGAACTGGACATGGAACAATGTACTGGTTCCAGATAGGGAAAGGAGTACATCAAGGCTGTATATTGTCACCCTGATTATTTAAATTATATGCAGAGTACATCATGTGAAGTGCCAGACTGGATGAAGCATAAGCTGGAATCAAGGTTGCTGGGAGAAATATCAATAACCTGGGACATGCAGATGACACCACCCTTATGGCAGAAAATGAAGAAGAACTAAAGAGCCTCTTGATGAAAGTGAAAGAGGAGAGTGAAAAAGCTGGCATAAAACTTAACATTGAAAAAATGAATATCATGGCATCTGGTGCCATCACTTCATGGCAAATAGATGAAGAAACAATGGAAACAGTGACAGACTTAATTTTCTTGGGCTCCGAAATCACTGCAGATAGTGGCGATATAGCCACCATGAAATTAAAAGACCCTTGCTTCTTGGAAGAAAAGTTATGACAAACCAAGACAGCATATGTAAAAAAGCACAGACATTACATTGCCGACAAAGGTCCGTCTAGTCAAAACTATGATTTTTCCAGTAGTCATGTGTGGATGTGAGGGTTGTATTACAAAGAAGGCTGAGTGCAGAAGAAATAATGCTTTCAAACTGTGGTGTTGGAGAAGACTCTTGAGAATCCCTTGGACTGCAAGGAAATCAAACCAGACAATCCTAAAGGAAATCAACCCTGAATATTCATCGGAAGGACTGATGCTGAAACTGAAGCTCCAATACTTTGGCTACTTGATGTGAAAAGCCAAATCACTGGAAAAGACCCTGATGCTGGGAAAGACTGAAGACAGGAGAAGAAGGAGATGACAGAGGATGAGATAGTTGGATGGCATCACCAACTCAATGGACATGAATTTGAGCAAGCTCCAAGAGATGGTAAATGACAGGGAAGCCTGGCGTGCTGCAGTCCATGAGGGTTACAAAGGGTCAGACACGACTGAGCAACTGAACAGCAACAATTGATTTTTACTGTTGTATACATGTAGCTTCCTTTTGAATATTGATGTTTAAACAATAACCTGACTAAATTATTTTATTAATTCTATTTTCAGTGTATTTAATTATGTGTTAGATATAATGACAGCATTGTATCATCCTTTCTAATTCATTTTTCTGTATTTTGTTTAATCTGTCTGCATTAACTTGGGTTAATACAATTTTAATAGAAACTGTGATACTAGGATAACTTATTTGTTTCTTATTCCTATTTTAACTAAGAGTTTTCAACATGTACCATTAACATGACAGTATATATTATACATATATATTTAATAAGAATCATTTGCCACTCTAACAGTGTTTCCTTCTATTTTTAGTGGCCTAAGAGTTTTTATCCTGAAGTAGCATTGAATGTTAAAACTCCCCTGTACATCGACTATAGGAATAATGAGATGAATTAGTTGATTCATTTTCTAGTAGTAAATGGATTTTGCATTCCTGGGAAAAATCTAGTTTAGATCATAAATTTTTATTTCATAAGTGGATTTAGGTGCAAATAATAAATTTAACATTTTTGTTTCTGCTTATGAGTCATTTTGGCCTGTAATTTCTTTTTAAACTTTTTATACTCATTACTCTTTGTTGTCAATCTTTCTTTTTATATGGTCTGGAAGAAATGGTGTAAATTGAAATTATCTGAATAAAAGAGCTTGCTTTTGTAACTACCTAGATCTAGCATTATCATGATGAGATTAAAAAGAAAGTGTTTATTTCTTTTTTTTTTTTTTTTTTTTACATCCCACCCTTGCCTTTTCCCAGAGTCCACAAGTCTGTTCTATACATCTGAGTCTCTTTTTCTGTTTTGCATATAGGGTTAGTGTTTATTTCTTGATGGTGATAAAACCACTCGGATTTACTATTTCTTCTGGAGTCAGTTTGAATGGATTCTTATAAGAATTTGTTCATTGCTTCTAAGTTTCCATATGCATAAAGTTTTCATAATATTGTTTTATTAGCTATATAATACAAATAGCATCTCCAGAAGTAACTATTTTGTGTTTCAAATTAGTGTGTTTTGGGTGCCTTTTTTTATTAGTCATCAGGGGAGTTATATTGTTTATTCAAATATTTCTCTTTGGGCTCTGTTCATCCTCTCTGCAAGAACCCCAAGACCTAAGAAGCAGAAAGGCACAGAATAGGCCTGCTTTTTGGATCTGGGATAGGACAACATTTGGGTAAAATTTCAGTGCTTTAGGTAATGTTGTTACCTAAACTACAGAACTTACTCAAATCTTAAGCAGTTCACCAAATGATGCAGAACATTATTGCAACAACTCTTTCTCTTGTACCATCTCCACTTAACACATCCACAGTTTCCATCTGGATGTTTTTGCTTCCACTCTTCCTGAAGAATTAAACATCAGTACACAAACAAAATAATAAAACATTTTCTGCCAGGCAGGACTGTCATCCATTCTGTTCTAAATACAGAAGTCTGATAATGTGCTTCTGTAATTTTTTATATAATGAAATATGAAGAATCATCTGACAGTGATTTGGCTGTTGCTAACAACTATGAAATTAACTGTCCCAAGGGTTTTTTCTCAATTTAAAGAGGGTTAAATTGCTCATTTGCATGTTTATTAGTATTCACTTTAAAATGTGGCAAATTTAATTCCTCTGTATCCAACATTTAATGACAAACTTAGCTTATCTAGCCATTAAATGTAAAGGGATCGCTGTTCTGTTTGCTAGATATTTCTTAGATAGTAATGATTAAAATAAACTTCTTATTCCAAACATACTGTTTCCAAATATTAAAATTGCCAATTTATTTGCTTTCTTTGCCATAAAAGAAAATGCTCCCAGTGTGGCAGGTACAGCATTTCTTAATAAAACCCAGCTGTCTTCACAAATGCATATATTTAAAATTAAAAACAAATTGTGCAAGCTGACATTTAAAACTGAAATTTGTTGCCTTAAGGCAAAAGTAATCACTGCCCTGTGTTCAGTGGCATTTGATTATTTAAGTTTTTCTCCTGAAGCACTGCTCTGATACATAGTTATTTAATAAGCAAGTAAAGCACATCATTTAACCCTTTATCAAACTGATAAACTCTATGTTCCAGCATTTAGAAGATCAGTATGTAAAAATTTAAGTGATAAATAATTGTTTTTCAGTTTGCTAAGTCATGTTTCTTTGCAACCCCATGGACTGCAGCATGCCAGGCTTCCCTGTCCTTAACTATCTCCCAGAGTTTGCTCAAATTCATGTCCATTGAGTCGGTAATATAAATATAAGAAATAAAATAATTAAATGTTATTTTCATGTCATATAGGCTTTAGAAATAGTACATATTTTGACATCTAGTTTTCTCTGCTTTCACTTATGCAGAAATTAAATAAAATTCTAATGTTTTAAGATGTTTTTACCTTTTTCTATGTGTAAGAGATGACTTAATGCCTTCTTTGTATCTAAAACCAAAAATATTCAGAGATTATCTGCCAGCAAGTTTAATGTTGGTCACAAATTGGAAATTAAGGGATATGGTTAATTGCATGATACCATAAAAGTAAGGTCAATAAATGAGAAGGGCAGTATTAACTGTTCTCATTTGAGGCAGTAGGATAAAAATATTCTGTAACTGTACAGATTTCATTAAAACCATTTCAAAATCTAGCAATAACTTATTTTTTTAAACACTATTGATAAGTATAATTTATTATCTAACTGTTCAGTGTCTCTACATGCTAAGAACTGTTATAGGTGCTGGATTTGCAATAATAAATAACCCAGTCCAACCAATTTAGGACACTGCTGATGGGATAAACAGGAAGTTAGTAATTCAGTAGATAATATGATATGAAAGGAATAAATATTGGAAGCTACGGCAGTTTATAAACAAAAGTAACTCAAAAGATTTGAAAGAGTAAGACAAGGTTTGTAGAAGACCTGTAAACTGAGTTTTACACTATGTGTAGGAAATAGTCTGGTGAAGAGAAGTTGGTGAAAAGTGTAAAAGATCATAGTATATTGTTCTTCTATGGGGATAAAAAAGAAAGTTAAGAAGATAGGCTCTTTCATAGCCTTTCACTGGAATGTCTCTTTAGTGTCTGTAGTGATTCAGACAGAACTGCAAGAAAAAGACTATTCTCACCACATGACCTCATATGACTGTTGATGGAATCACAGACATGGATAACAGTGTGCAAGCTTCTTGTAGGCAACCATGAGTTTTTTCACACTGGTGACCACTGAGATGGTCCTATCCACCCAATGTGAAATAACTCATCCTATTGAGACACAGAAGAATCAGAGTTATATCTAGGAGAGAATACTTAGCAGCAAGAGATTAAAAAACTTATTTTAACTAGATGCAAGATTTTAGAGCATGTACTATTAAGTTAGGCTCTGTACAATACTTCTCCCCAAATATACCCCTTACAGATGAGGAAACCATGCCTGCAAGAAAATGCTGAAGGAGATGCCAAGACATGGATTAGAGGGCAAGCAATCTATTTAGGAAAGCCAGGAAAACTGACGGGGAATAAGTGTAGTGGTAGAGAGAGAAGAAAGCCAATAAATAAAGGATATGTCTGTCTAGTCAAGGCTATGGTTTTTCCAGTAGTCATGTATGGATGTGAGAGTTGATTATAAAGAAAGCTGAGTGCCAAAAAACTGTTGCTTTTGAACTGTAGTGTTGGAGAAGACTCTTGAGAGTCCCTTGGACTGCAAGGAGATCCAACCAGTCAATCCTAAAGGATCAGTCCTGGGTATTCATTGGAAGGATTGATGTTTAAGCTGAAACTCCAGTACTTTGGCCACCTGATGCAAAGAGCTGACTCATTGGAAAAGACCCTGATGCTGGGAAAGATTGAAGGCAGGAGGAGAAGGGGATGACAGAGGATCAGATGGTTGGATGGCATCACCGACTCGATGGACATGAGTTTGGGTAAACTCTGGGAGTTGGTGATGGACCCCGAGTCCTGGCATGTTGCAGTTCATGGGGTCACAAAGAGTCGGACACAACTGAGCAACTGAACTGACTGACTGACTGATGCTATTTAACTGTTGATCTAGTGAACAGCTGCAGCTTCATTTCAGAGAAAGTACAGGTTTCCCCTATATCTGAAATTAGACTGTTCCTATGAAAACTCTTGTACATTAAAATGGTTTAAAGCGCGATCTTAGGACACACCTTGCTAATGGATGCAAGTAAAAAGTGAAAGTGTTAGTCATTCAGTCGTGTCTGACTCTTTGCGATGCCATGGACTGTATGTAGCTCACCAGGCTTCTCTGTCCATGGAATTCAGGATAGAATACTGGAGTGGGTAGCTATTACCTTCTTCAGGAATCTTCCTGACCCAGGGTAGTTTGTAGGCAGATTCTTTACCAACTGAGCCATCAGAGAAGCCCAATGGATACGAGACTAAGATAAAGCACAGATGTCCACAGACAGAGTCCAAAGCGTGCAGGCCTGATGCTGAGTGCAGTTCCCAAGGAAGAAGCCTGGAGGCGCCATTCTGATGCTTGGGGTGCACAGGGCCTCTACAAGTGCTCAGACAATGCTAAACACTATTTTCACTTTGCAGTTTTGTTTTTAACAAAAGCAAAAACCTCTTTGGATTTCTTCCAGTTAGCATAAAACAGGTATAAACATAAGTGATTCAGAAAAGTAAAGTGATGCAATGCAAACTTTCAAAAGGCAGGGGACACCTGTACTGGGAAAGAGATGAAACCCATGCCTGGGAATTCGCCTGTATGTAGAGAAAGGGACTGGGATATTTATACTCAGGAGAGTCATTTGTTTGGGATTCCTGTGGATGGGTCAGTGTTAGCACAGTCTCTTTTATATGTAAGATTGGGCTTCTGTTGTTTCAGGTAGAGAAACAGAAATAAACAATTCAGAAATAGAGAGGTAGGTACTGACAGTTGAGAGGAATCTAGGGAATACTGGAAATTTTGAATGATGAGTATGGGGCACTGTGGTCATCTGTGACAGAAACTGTACAGTTTGGAAGAGTAATTAAATCTAAATAAAGACTAAATCACAACTACAAATGGGCTAAAATAAGTTGACTCTATCATGTCTTTGAAGCAATGTACTAAGCCCATTTTGAAATACTCAAGTCTTAGCTTCTTACTAACCAGTGGATAAAGTAATTATAGACTAAAATTTAATAGGAAAAATTTAACTGCTGAGTAAGAAATTATGCTCTGCCCCCAAGGTTTGAGACTATGTTTTAATAATAATATTTGGAGGAGAGCATTGAAGATGAATATGAATGAGAAAAAAAATCCAAGGTAAAGTAAAAAATAAACCTGAGATGTACCAAAATAAAATAAAGCTGAGATGTATCCAAATAAAATAGAGATGTACCTAATATGAAGTAAAGGTATAAGCAGAAAATATAAGAGCCATGTCAATTATAAACCAAGCAAGAGATCAGTGAAGAAAAAATTCATTTCTAAATTATAAATAGCAGCGGTTATTTAGGGAGGGACGAGATATATGGTCAACTGCATACTGAGTTTTCAGTTAAAAAAGTAACCACAAGACAATGCCAGAGGTACAAAACACACTTTTTATAGAAAAAGAAGAGGGGAGCGGCCTTTCACCCCATCATAGGCTTTATATAAACGGCACAGGCAAAGCTCACACAATCATGAGGGGATGTAGAGACATATTCTTTCTAAAAACACTTCAGAGATACCTCATAAAAACTGGAGGAAGATAGAAATTATTTTCAAACTAGAAATAAAGGCCAGGTTCTGTCAGTATTCCCAAGCAAAATGACTTTAGAAAATTAATAAAAGAACCCAGTTCTAAAGAACTGTTTTCCACTTGCAAAATGATAGTTTGAATATAATGATATATAAAAGGGAAAACTTTTAAACATATTAGTGATTGGAAACCAGAATAGTTTATTCAACATGTTTATAATAATTAATGAACTCTTGTTTAATCCCCATTTAATGAGTAATTTACAGTTATAAGGATGGAGAAGTATTTATTTTAATTTAGAATTTAGATCTGATTTACCAACATGAGAATGTGCTTGCCCAATATCGAATACTCATGAATAAAAAGAAATCATATATATTGAAAGTGATCCCCATAAAACTTTGAATATTTTCAATAATATTTCTGAAACCATTGGCATAAAAATCAATCAGTTAAATTCCACATATATCAAGAAATTCCACATTGTTAAAAGCTTAGTAAAAGTATTAGCAAAACATCTATTCTTGTCACTGTGTCTCTAGGCATAAATAAACTGAGCTGTGTAAAGGAGCCGCTGCGGCTAGATGGGCTACCAATATTGCCAAACACAGAATAAGTCATTTTTTTAAAAAAAGAAGCTTACATAGCTCAATACTTTTCAAGAGCTTAATCTGAAATTCAGCTGATAAATACCTTACATGTTCACACACATAATAAATCAGCCAGTAACGACCCTTGACGTGCTGTAGAAAGAATAAGATTGAGAATAGGATTTAGAAAAGTTAAAGTGCTATGTTGTTCTGAGAATGTGAGAAGGGCTGAAAAACTATGATTTGAGAAAAAGCTGAAGAACTAGGAGGACTTAGGACATAAAAGGGTCACACTTCTGATCTCTGAAGCACTAGGTCATCTCTCCACCCAGGGCCTCTTCAAAGAGAGGGAAGGGTTCAGGTAGTGATGCTGTGGCTTCAGTTTCATTTCATGAGCTGCATTTAACTTTACATCTGGCCTCTACTGATCCATGTACATATTCCATTCACTTTGGGAATCTTCAAACCCACCAGACTCTGTCCTACAGAGACCAACCCCTTACCACGCTTAGAACTTCAGCCAACTTCTTGTACCTGCCATTCTGAATATCTGAGCCTCTGAGGCTTTCTGATTGAGCACCTACATTTAGACACAAATTGATCCAAATGACAGACTCTGTTTTCAAATACATAAAAATCCTTATTGTACAGAAGTGATTAGATTTATAGTGTGGCACCAGAAGAGAGAACTATAGATAGTACAGGTAGACTTTAAAAGAAGGTAAACTTGAAGCTCAAAGGAAAAGATATTTTCTAATAGCTAAAGTTGTTTAAAATAGATGATTACCCTAAGCTAGTCTAGAAACTCAGGTCTACCACCTTAGATCAGGCCTCAACAACCAGCAGGATATTGTCACTAACAATTTTGCTTCCACTGGGCCTAATTTCTAACCTTAGATCAATATCATTAGTTTCTTTCTGGATTTGTGCTCTGGCTTCCTGGCAATCACTACAGAAAGGCAGGGCATCACACTCTCTAGCCCAGTGATCTATATCAGCAAACTATATCCCAGCTGCATTTGCCTTTGGCAACATCTTTATTCCATTCATAGAGATCCTGCAGTTCAGTGGCTTTTGAATTTTTTTATTACACTCCACAGAAAAACAATCTATTTTATATCATGATCCCAGATACCCATACATATATATTTAACAGCAACAAAATTGCTAGAGTCACCCTTACAAAATGTATTCTGATATTTTTTGTTTTATTTAATTCTATTTTTGAATATACAATTTTGAACATTTCATTTGCAGCTCATTGAAATGATTTTATGATCTGAAAATGAGTTATGACCCAGGAAATGATCATAACCTTCTGTGTGGAAAACTACTAGTTTTTTGACTTAGGCATGTATGCTCAGTAAAAGGCTGTGAAAGTCAAGATGCTAAGATTTAAGTTTCTTCATCCTTCTCTTCTACATGTCAAATATGCATTGCTATAAACAGTCTTCTACTAATGCCTTGGTTCGCAGTGTTCTTCTCCTCTCCTCCTTTCTAAATCTGCTTTGTTCATGCTTTGATCCAATCCCGTTTTGACTACTGAAAACTTATTGTTTGATTATCACCACTACCCTCATCCTCAACCACCCCTGCATTTTAAACCTCACCTTCCCCAGCTTGGATCTCCCGCTTTATAGACAGGTATACTCAGGTCAGTTTGCTCATAATTTTTGGGGAAAAAAAGAGCCTCGTCTTGAGTCAGCCTTATTAATTTCATTTGCCAATTAATTTATATTCTTTGTGACTCCTGATAAGTGATTTAAATAATTTATTTTTTATCACAGTTTTATGTTTATTTATTATTTCTCTGCCAGGACTTGTAAGTGCTTTGAAAGCAGAAATTGCCTATCATCGCTCTTTGGTGCATACTTGTTTCTGAAACCCATAGCTTAGTGCTGGCAGCAGTCAGCATGCATTGAATAACTGGAATATTCGGAGAACTTCATGACAGGCAGTGCCTATGGTCTAGCTTCTCTGGATCATCCCCAGCTTTGAACCTAAAATTCTGCAGATATGAGTTGGGCCTGGGATCCACTAACTACCTCATCTCAGCTTTTCTAGACTGCTCTCATCTCTGTACTTCCTGCCTTGAGTTAAGATACTATGCAGCTAGATTTGTTTTGAAAGTTAAGATGAGGAAAATAAAGTCTGTTTTTGTTTCAGAGTTGATGGAGTACTTTAACACATACCATCTTAATTTATCATCATCATCACATCAACTTTCTCAGAAGGATGGGGCCAGTCTTCAAGCCCAACTTCACATCTGAGGAAACTGAAGGGATTCATTAAGCTTGAAAGACTTGGCTGAAATAATAAAGTTAAAAAGTGAATGAGCCAGGGGGCCTCCCTGCCTTCTGACTGTGAAAGCAAGGCCTTTTCACTGTGTCAGCCTCTTCCATGCTCCCGAGTCGGCTGTAAGCATGTTTTCCACTAGCCAGCTAGGATTTTAAGAATACATGTTGAAAATTACTAGTTTTACACAAATATTGAGTTATAAATGTTATTGTTATTCAGGTTTACAAATACCTTATATTTTTAGAACCATCCTAAGCTTTTTCACAATTACTCTTTCCCTGTGGGGTAGGGGATACAGGTATTATTATCATAGTTTTCAGACGAAGAACTGTAACTAAGAGAAACTATGTGACTTTCCCAAATTCTCATGGCTCATTAGTGGCGGAGTCATAATTTAGACTCTGGCCAGGCAGTTTGCCCACTTTCCACATTACCTTTATATCCTTTACAATGTTAAAATCCTTCCTGATGTTTAGCATATAAAGTCTGAAAAACAGATTTGAATTATTAAATTTGAATCTAATTTTAATTAATTGGAAAACAATATCCTAATCCTAAAAAAGATTACAGGATTCTAAACTTACTCATCAGAACACTTCAGTGGAAATTCAAAAATTATATTGTGAGATATAATTTACTAACATAAGCCATGCTCATTTCCTTGTATAATAGAACCAACTCTGAAACTTAAAATTATACATGCTTATATATATATGTATATATATACACACACACATATATATTTCACTTATAATTAATTAAATCATCATATATAATAAATATATAAAATAAGTATAAATTCAAATCTCATGACAGTCTAGGATCATAAAAGTCTTACAGCTTCCAAAAAATTGAATACAATAAAATAAAAATTTCTAATAATAGTAAGTGAAGAGTTGAATGCTACATGTACTTCAGATAAACTGGAACGTTCCACTTTTAATCATCCTCAGAGGGAAGCAATTCTCCCTGTGTGAATGGACCGTTGCTGTACATTATTGGGCTTGCCAGGGGGCTCAGTGGTAAAGAAATCATCTGCAGACACAGGAGACACAGGTTTGATTCCTGGGTTGGGAAGATACCCTGCAGTAGGAAATAGCAACCCACTCCAGTATTCCTATCTGGAAAATTCCACAGACAGAGGAGTCTGGTGGGTTACAGTCCGTGGGGTCACAGAGTCGGACATGGCTGAGCACACAGGCACAGTGATCTGCATGTTGATTCTCCCTTCTTTCAATCTCCATGGAAAAGTTTGTAACTGTCATAATACTTGACTTAGCGTATTAGAATATGTGGATATCTGTCTTACTCTCCTCATCTCACTTTTCTAGGCACCTCACAGTTTCTGTTCACCAGCTTCAAAGATAAAACCTGGATAGTTGTTTACCATGTGTTTATCTCCTTCCTGAAGACTGGCAACATGTCTCCCTCAGATTTTCCTCATGAATCAATTTGGGGAGGCATTGGCAAATAGCAGGGGCTAAACAAATGTTTGTTGAATTGAATTTGAAGGTTGACTATAAGAGTAGGAAGAATTTACCCATTACAGTCATTAGCAAAGGCAATTAACCTCACATATACTACATTTTTATTTATATTTAAGGAACTACATAAACCTGGCAATCAACTTTAAGAATACATATGTGGTTCTCAATTTATTACTTAGAATGAAAGTGACTTTCAAAGGTAGCTTTGATTCAAAATATTTAAAAATTTTAGGTTTTAAACAAATATTCACTTAGTACCTATTACTAAACATTTGTTCTGAGTACACATTATGGAAAATGATAAGAAGACCATTTTATATAGCCAATGTTATATATAGCCAATAAAGCTAATATTTTGTAATTACTTCAGAAAAAAAATTTTAAAAGAAAGCAAATTTATTTCAGTTTTGCCAATTATTCAGTTCTTCAAAATAATAATGTTGGCTCAAATTAAAATGGTCATCAAGTTTTTCCTGTATAAGAAGAGTAACTTTGTTACCCACAATCATTAAAAAAACTGTGACCATGACTCTTAGTATTATGACCAATTAAATTAATTTTTTCAGTTATATGTCTGGATTAAGAATACTTTCTTGCAAAGGGCAATTTTTACACTTCAAATTTTATGCACATTAGCTTATTCAAAATTCAATCTCAAATTGATTTCAGTTTCTTTAATGATGCATTGAACATATGGACTTCCATAAAGTCTGAAGATCATTCAGACTTTATTATAGACCAAGCCCATATTTATCACCATTACTTTGTGGGAAAAAAAAATCTCATTTTGTTTCCCTTTAGCTTTTTAATTTATGAAGAGGATTTGGATATGGTATAAGAAATGAATGCTCAATACACTACTATCTGCTAATGCTCATGAAGATTTTATACCTCAAAAGTCTTTCAGATTCAGATTCTTTGATATTCCTCTGGAATAAGAATTTGATTATATTTTTAATTTTTAGGCTTGCATTTGATGATATTCTAGGAGATTGAAAACTGAAACTCCCGATAGAAAAGAGCAAGATAAAAATCCTACTATACACATAATTTTAAGAGTGTCTTTATACAAGTAGCATTTATTTGGATCAAGCACTGCATTGAGCAATTTTATCATGATTTTTTTTGGGGGGGGGAAATTCTATGAAGTATGTATCATTTACAGCTCAAAGAAGTTGAGCAGATTATTATATCTTGGGTTAGAACCTAGTCTGATTGCAAGAGTTCTTTTCAGTTTGGTTCAGTTCATTTCAGTAGCTCAGTCATGTTTGACTCTTTGCAACCCCATGGACTGCAGCAGGCCAGGTCTCCCTGTCCATCACCAACTCCTGCAGCTTGCTCAAACTCATGTCCATCAAGTCAGTTATGCCATCCAACCATCTCATCTACTGTTGTCCCCTTCTCCTCCTGACTTTGATCTTTCCCAGCATCAGGGTCTTTCCCAAATGAGTCAGTTCTTTGCATCAGGTGACAAAAGTATTGGAGTTTCAGCTTCAGCATTAGTCCTTCCAATGAATATTCAGGACTGATTTCCTTTAGGACTGACTGGTTTGACCTCCTTGCAGTCTAAGGGACTCTCAAGAATCTTCTTCAATACCACAGTTCCAAAGCATCAGTTCTTCAGTGCCCAGCTTTCTTTATGACCCAACTCTCATATCCATGTATGACTAATGGAAAAAAAATAACTTTGACTAGATGGACCTTTGTCAGCAAAGTAATGTCTCTGCTTTTTAATATGCTGTCTAGGCTGGTCAGAGCTTTTCTTCCAAGGAGCAAGCATTTTTAAATTTCATGGCTGCAGTCACCATCTGCAGTGATTTTGAAGCCCAAGAAAATAAAGTCTGTCACTGTTTCCATTGTTTCCCCCTTTATCTGCCATGAAGTGTTGGGACTGGATGCTATGATCTTAGGTTTTTCAACACTGAATTGTAAGCCAACTTTTTCACTCTCCTCTTTCATCAGAGGACAGAGAGAATGAAAACCACAATCACTGAAAACTAACCAAACTGATTACAGGGATCACAGCCTTGTCTCACTCAATGAAACTATGAGCCATGCCATATAGGGTCACCCAAGACGGACGGGTCATGGTGGAGAGTTGTGACAAAGTATGGTCCACTGAAGAAGGGAATGGCAAACCACTTCAGTGTTCTTGCCTTGAGAACCCCGTGAACAGTATGAAATGTTATTTTACTCAAAGTCAATTCAATACATTTCTTCCCATTTAGTTGATTATTACAATGCAAAAGAGATTTAACCATAATTAAAAAATAAATAAAATAAAGGGGGGAAAATCTACTACAGAATGATAATTCCAATCAAATGAGAAAATGCAAGTTTATATACTTTAACCATTAATCAGCTTGTATTTAATAACTCCACTTTGAGAAGAAGCGCATTATATTAACTAGGTATGCATTTCATAGTTTATCTTGAGGTATAAGTCAGAAAGCTATATCATTGAGCTAAAAATTTTAATGGCTATTGACTGAGATGAGTTTATTACTACATTGAAAATATAGTTCATTTTTTTACAAGTTGTTCAGATTTCATTTCTAACCGTTTTCTGTCTAAAATTGAGTCAAACTCACATAAAATATTGAGAATTTTACTCTGCACTGGAATAGATATAAAACTACTTCTTAAGAAAAATCTTGGCTATGTTTTTCAGTGTTCCTCCAACCTAGTCCTCAAACAGAAGCCCATTTCCACACTGAGATGAACTTAAAGTTTGTTTCTCTCACAGAACCAAAGCATAGGAGTATGTCTCTAGTCTGCAAATGAAATGACTATATTCATACTTACCAAAAACGCCTCATACTTATGGCTATCTAAAGGAAACTTCACTATGCACTTATCGTTCTGCTCAGAATTAATTTCTGAGCAACTCATACAATCACATGTATTTATGTGTGCTGTGCTTAGTAATTCTAAGTCATGTCTGACTCTTTGCGACCCCATGGATTGTCACCCTCCAGGCACCTCTGTCCCTGGGGATTCTCCAGACAAGAATACTGGAGTGGGTTGCCATGCCCTCCTCCAGGGGATCTTCCCAACCCAGGAATCAAACTGGGTTTGATCAATCAGCATTGCAGGCTGATTCTTTACCAGGTGAAAAACCAGGGAAGCATATGTTTATACCTGGGCATAATTTCTTTGGTTCTCCCACTGAATCACCTTTATGAAAGCCATTGCTACTCTTGCTCTAAAGATTCAGAATTGGTGAAAAACATTTTAAGAAAAAAATGGTTATAAATTTTGTAGGCATATAGTTGTTCATAATACTCCTTTATTATCCTTTCAATGTCCATGAGATCAGTAGAGATGTTTCCTGTTTCTTTTTAAATATTATTTTAATATTTCATTTTTAATATTAGTAATCTGTGTCTAGACTCTTTTTGTTCAGTTAGCTTGGCTGGAGGTGCACCAATTTGATTGATCTTTTATTCAAGAACCAGCTTTAGGTTTTATTAAATGTAGTGCTTTCCTGTTTTTAACTTCATTGGTTTCTGCTCTAATTTTCTAATTTATTTTCTTTCATTTACTTTGAAATTAATTTGCTCTTTTCTGTAGTTTCCTAAGGTAAAAGCTTTAATTGTTGATTTTAGATTTTCTGAAATAATATTCAATTCTATAATTTTCTCTATGCTCTGTTTTGATTGCAGCCCACAAATTTTGATAAATTACCTTTTATTTTAACACGTGAAAATGTTTTAAATTTTTTCATTGAGACTTTCGTCTTTGACTCAATTTATTTAGAAATAGCTTTAGCCTCCAGTTATTTTGGGGGGAGGTTCCAGTATCTTTCCATTATTGATTTCTGGCTTAATTTCATTTTTATCTGAGAGCATATTTTGTGTGATTTCTAATTTTTTAATTTGTGTTTTTTGACTAGAATATCTTGGTGAATGTTCCATGTGAGCTTGTGAAGAGTATGTATTTTGATACTGTTGGATGAAGTAATGTATAGATGGCAGTTGGACCTGTCAGTATTCAGTTCAGCCTTGTATTTACGGATTTTCTCCCTGTTGGATGTATCAATTACTGATAGAAAAGCTAAAAGTGTTAGTAGTGGGTTATCTGTTTCTCCTTGTAATTCTATCAGATTCTGTCTCATGTATTTTGATGCTTTGTTGTTAGGCACATACACATGAAGTATTATTATGTCTTTGATGTTTTGGGGCTTCCCTTGTGGCTCAGCTGGTAAAGAATCTGCCTGCAATTCAGGCGACCCTGGTTCGATTCCTGAGTCAGAAAGATCCTCTGGAGAAGGAATAGGTTATTCTCTCTAGTATTCTTGGGTTTCCTTGGTGTCTCAGCTGGTAGAGAATCAAAGAAACTGCCTGCAATGTGGGACACCTGGGTTTAATCCCTGGGTTGGGAAGATCCCCTGGAGAAGGGAAAGACTACTCACTCTAGTATTCTGGCCTGGAGAATTTCATGGACTGTATAGTCCACGAGGTCACAGAGAGTCAGACACGACTGAGTGACTTTCACTTTCACTTGATGTTCTGACCTCTTTATTGTTATGTAATGCCCGTCTTTATATCTGATAATTTTCCTTTCTTTAATGGTAGCTTTGTCTAAAATTAATATAGTTACTCCAACTTTCTTTTGATTAGTGTTATCAAGGCATATACTCCTCCATCACTTTACTTTTAATCTGTGTCTTTCTATTTAAAGTGGGTTTCTTTCAAACAAAATATATTTGTGTCTCTCTCTTTTTTTTTTTCTTTTTTAATGAACACTGACAGTCTCTGTCTTTTAATTGATAAATTCAGAACATTAGCATTTAAAGTGATTATTTATATAGTTGGATTAATATCTATCATACTTGTGACTCTTTTGTATTTACTGCTCTTATTGTTCTTATTTTTTGTTTTTAACTCTTTTTCCGCCTTTTCTAGTTTTAACTGGGATTCTACTTTTTTTTCCTTTCTTAGCATATCAATTATACTTCTTTAACTTCTTTTAACAGTTTCCCTTGAGTCTATAAAAAAAAATTTACAAGAAATCCAAGTCTTTCAGATAACACTCGAGCTACTTCCTTGGTAATGCAATTATCTTAAAGCACAATATTTCCAACTCCTCCCTCCTGTCACTTATTTCCAGTTCCTTCCTGCTGTCATTCATGGCTCTTATCCATGAGCTATAATTACTGAATACATGGTTGATACTATTATTATGATAATAATAGTCATTATCATTAATACTAGAATAAATAGTTTTTTGTTGAAACAATTAAGAATAAGAAAATATGATTTATTTTACTTTCATTATCTCTTCTCAAATGCTCTTCCTTTCATTATGTAAATAGAATTTCTGATGTATATTTTCCTTTTTTCTGACACATTTAACACTTCTTATAAGGTAAGTCTACTGGCAACAAATTCCCTCAGTTTTTCTTTGCCTGAGAAAGTGTCTACTTAGCTATCACTTTTGAAGGACAATTTTACTGGACACAGGATTCTAAATTAGTATTTTTTTTCTTTCAGCTTTTAATATTTCACTCTGTTCTTCCTGATTGCATGGTTTCTAAGGAGAGGTGTAGTGTAATTCCTGCTCCTCTATAGCTAAGGTGTTTTCCACTGACCAGTGGTTTCTTTTAAGGTTCTCTCTTTGTTCTTAAATTTATGCAGTTTGAATATGATATGCTTGAATATGTGTTGCTGTTGTTTAGTCACTAAGTCATGTCCAACTCTTTTGTGACCTCATGGACTATATACTACCAGGCTCTTCTGTCCATGGCATTTCCCAGGCAAGAATACTGGAGTAGGTTGTCATTTCCTTGCCCAGAGGATCTTCGCAACCCAAGGATTGAACCCCACTTCCTGCATTGGGTGGAATTTTTACTACTAAGACATAAATATATATATGTATCTGTTGAACATTTTATTGGTATTTCTGAGCTACCTAAATCTTTAGATTACTGTCTGTAATTAATTTTGGGAAATTCTCAGTCATGATTACTTCAAATATCTTGTTATTTTTTTCTCCTGTAATTATTCCTTTTGTAATTGTCCATTGAGTCTTGGATACCCTGTCTTCTTTTCATTTTTTTCTTTTTTCCATTCAGTTTTGGGAGCTTCTATTAGCATTTTTCTCCAAGTTCACTGATTATTTCCTTAGCCATATCTGCCTTCATTACTCACCTGTCTTTATGTATCCACTTTTCCCATTAGAATCATTAGTAAAATAATCATAGTTGTTTTAAATTCCTAATCTTAGAACTCCAACAACTTTGCATATTTGAGTCTTGTGCTGATTTTGGATCTGTTTCTTCGAATTGTGCTTTTTGTCTTTTAGTATGCCTTGCAATTATTTACTTGAAAGACAGACATACTGTACTGGGTAAATGGAACAGGAACAAACAGATCTTTAGAGTAAGGTTTTGCAGTTATTTGTCAAGTGGTTTTTCTGTCTTTATTGTTTGGTACAATTGCAGCTGTAAGGAGCTAAATTTCATCTGGTATACTTGTTTTTATTTCCTTGGTCACACTTTAGGTTTTCCTAGAGACTTGTTACATAAGGTTAGAAATACATTCTTAAAATAAATCCCCCTGCAATGCAGGAGACCTGGGTTTGATCCCTGGATTTGACCCCTGGATCAGAAAGACCCCCTCTGGAGAAGGGAATGGCTACTCATTCCGGTATTCCTTCTGAATTCCTACACCTCAGTAAGTTGTGATTCCTCTGTCCACTCATCTATCTCTCCAGTTTTGAGCGGAGCAATTTTCCCTGGAATCTTAGTTCTCTGATGGATCAAAGAAAAGTTGCTGATTTTCATGTTGTTCAATTTTTTTTCCTGGTTATATGGATGGGAGTGACAAGTTCCAAGTCCCATATATAATGGACTAGAAATTGGAGGTGCTTCTTTATTTTTATATTTATAGAACACAGTTTTATATACACAGCACAAATGATTTTGAACAAATGCCTAAAATAGTGAATTAGTAAATGATTGCCATGTATGCCTGGTAGAATTACATGACTATAGGAGGAAAACAATGAATTAAAAATGATTTACACATAAAATATTGCTCCCCTTTCTATCCTCTGGCTTTATCATTAGCATGTGTTTGCAGTGAGCTCATGCCTGACTTACACTCTGGAATATTTTAGCTATTTTATTATACTGGGTATTATTTTATTACTTAAATTACCAGCAGTTAATGTATATTGTTATATGGAAGATCTCATCTAGAACCAGATATTCAAAATATAATACTACTCAATAGGTAAAAAGAATAATATTGTCACTTGTAAATTTTGAACAATGAGATAATAGATACTATCACTAAACATTGCAGAATTAATTTCATGCAATACTCACTTAGTATGGAGCTGTCATAATATGCTGGAATATTGTGTCAGGAAGCTATAATGGAAGTTGAAAAAACTAAAAAAATAAGCTAGGAAAATGAAACCTATGGATCTGCCAATACAAAAAGCGTATGCATGTTGTAGAACTAAGACTCTGCCATACAGTTTTTCATGCTGTCTGAAATCTGACCTACATCAAAGTGAAGTTGCTAAATTATGTTCATGAAGTAAAAGGCCTGTAAATGTTATGGCTCCAGGGACTGAAGAGCGATAGCAAATTAGTATTTTTTTCTCACTGCCTAGTCCAGGTCCAAGATTAAATTAAATGAAAGAAAGTTGTATTTAACCACAAAGTTTATACAATAATAATTTCAGAGATAAAAGATACATTGGTTTTTTTTTTTTTTTTTTCAGTTTAGTTTCCATTTGATGAAAGAATTTCTTACACGTTATTCTTAAAAAATCACCCTCTAGCATCCCTTTGTTGGGGGCTGCCCAGGTGGCTCAGTGGTAAAGAATCTTCCTACCAACGCAGTAGATGCAGGAGACATGGGTTCAATCACTGGGTTGAGAAGATCCCTGGTGAAGGAGATGGCAACCCACTCCAGTATTCTTGCCTGGAAAATCCAATGGACATAGGAGCCTGGTGGGCTACAGTCCATGGGGTCACAAAGAATCAGACATGAAGACTGAGTATGAATCTCCCTTGGAAACCATACATGATAAAATATTCTTCCATCAGCTCTATTGTGTACTTATGCTAGACATGGGTTAGGGGTTGCTGTGCATTTTTAAATTTAATTGTCACAGTACCTCTCTGAGGAAGGTAGCATTGGTTCTATTTTACTAAGAAAAAAAGGAGGTAGTGGGGTACATTTAAAGAAAGAGAATGAAAGAGAGGGAAGAAGGGAGGAAGGAAGGAGAGAGGAAGGATGCCAGGGAGAGTAAGAGGGAGGGAGAGAAGAAGAGGGTGAAAGGGACAGAGGCAGGCAGGGAGGGGAAAGAAGATGTGCAACAAGGCAGACCAGACTGCTGAGATAAGGATAAGTTGACATTAATCTAGCAAACTCCTGCTATGGAAGTAGAAGTGGAAAAGCAGGGACTGGGACTAAAAACAGGAAAACTGACTAAAGTACACAAAAGAATAAATGAGCCACTAGGCTCCTATCCTGTTCTGATAGAAAACTGAAGCCTGTTTTGCATATAGGGTTATCATTACCATCTTTCTAAATTCCATATATATGTGTTAGTATTCATGTCAATGTATGACAAAAAACACTACAATATTGTAAAGTAATTAGCCTCCAACTAATACAAATAAATGAAAAAAAAAAGAAAAGAAAGAAAGAAAACTGAAGCCTGCTCTCTTGAGAAAGTGGACCAGGTAGAAATCTAGTTTTAGGAATATCTGATTCTGTGACTGGTGATGGAAGTAAAGTCCAATACTGTAAAGAGCAATATTGCATTGGAACCCGGAATGTTAGGTCCATGAATCAAGGAAAACTGGAAGTGGTCAAGCAGGAGATGGCAAGAGTGAACATGGACGTTTTAGGAATCAGTGAACTAAAATGGACTGGAATGGGTGAATTTAACTCAGATGAACATTATATCTACTACTGTGGGCAAGAATCCCTTGGAAGAAATGGAGTAGCCATCATAGTCAACAAGAGTTTAAAATACAGTAATTGGATGCAATCTCAAAAACAACAGAATGAAAAAAAAAAAAAAAAAAAAACCAACAGAATGATCTCTGCTTGCTTCCAAGGCAAACCATTCAATATCACAGTAATCCAAGTCTATACCCCAAACAATAATGCTGAAGAAGCAGAAGTTGAATTGTTCTATGAAGACTTACATGACCTTCTAGAACTAACACCCAAAAGAGATGTACTTTTCATTACAAGGGACTGGAATGCAAAAGTAGGAAGTCAAGAGATACCAGGAGTAACAGGCATATTTAGCCTTGGAGTACAGAATGAAACAGGGAAAAGGCTTATTGAGTTTTGTCAAGAGAATGCACTGGTCATATCAAACACACTCTTCCAACAACACAAGAGAAGACTCTACACATGGACATCACCAGATGGTCAATACCAAAATCAGATTGATTATATTCTTTGCAGCCAAAGATGGGGAAGCTCTATATAGCCAGCAAAAAACAAGACTGGGAGCTGACTGTGGTTCAGATCATGAACTCCTTATTGCCAAATTCAGACTTAAATTGAAGAAAGTAGGGAAAACCACTAGACCATTCAGGTATGACCTAAGTCAAATCCCTTATGAATATATAGTGAAAGTGACAAATAGATTCAAGGGATTAGATCTGATAGAGTGCCTGAATAACTATGGATGGAGGTTCATGACATTGTATAGGAGGCAGTGATCAAGACCATCCCCACAAAAAAGAAATGCAAAATGGCAAAATGGTTGTCTGAGGAGGCCTTAAATAGCTGTGAAAGGAAAGAAGTGAAAGGCAAAGGCGAAAATGAAAGATATACCCATTTGAATGCAGAGTTCCAAAGAAAGCCAAGGAGAGATAAGAAAGCCTTCCTCAGCAATCAATGCAAAGAAATAGAGGAAAACAATAGAATGTGAAAGACTAGAGATCTTTTCAAGAAAATGAGAGATACTAAGGGAATAGTTCATGCAAATATGGGCTCAATAAAGGACAGAACTGGTATGGATCTAATAGAAGCAGAAGATATTAAGAAGAGGTGTCAAGAAAACATAGAAGAACTATACAAAAAAGATCTTGATGATGATGGTGTGATCATTCACCTGGAGCCAGACATCTTGGAATATGAAGTCAAGTGGGCCTTAGAAAGCTTCATTATGAACAAAGCTAGTGGAGGGATAGAATTCCAGTTGAGCAATCTCAAATCCTAAAAGATGATGCTGTGAAAGTGCTGCACTCAATATGCCAGCAAATTTGGAAAACTCAGCAGTGGCCACAGGACTGGAAAAGGTCCATGTTCATTCCAATCCCAAAGAAAGGAAATACCAAAGAATGCTTAAAGTACCACACAAATGCACTCATCTCATATGCTAGTAATGTTCTAAATTCTCCAAGCCAGGCTCCAACAGTACATGAACCTTGAAATTCTAGATGCTCAAGCTTGTTTTAGAAAAGGCAGAGGGACCAGAGATCAAATTTCTAACATCCGTTGGATCATTGAAAAGGCAAGAGAGTGTCATAAAAACATCTATTTCTGCTTTATTGACTATGCCAAAGCCTTTGAATGTGTGGATCACAAGAAACTGTGGAAAATTCTGAAAGAGATGGGAACACCAGACCAGCTGACCTGCCTCTTGAGAAACCTGTATGCAGGTCAGGAAGCAACAGTTAGAACTGGACATGGAACAACAGACTGGTTCCAAATAGGGAAAGGAGTACATTAAGGCTGTATACAGTCACCCTGCTTATTTAACTTATATGCAGAGTACCTCATGAGAAATGCTGGGCTGGATGAAGCACAAGTTGGAATCAAGATTGCCTGGAGAAATATCAATAACCTCAGATATGCAGATGACACCACCCTTATGGCAGAAAGCGAAGAACTAAAGAGCCTCTTGATGAAAGTGAAAGAGGAGAGTGAAAAAGTTGGCTTAAAGCTCAACATTCAGAAAATTAAGATCATGGCATCTGGTCCCATCACTTCATGGCAAATAGATGAGGAAACAGTGAAACAATGGCAGGCTTTACTTTCCTGGGCTCCAAAATCACTGTAGATGTTGACTGCAGCCATGAAATCAAAAGACATTTGCTCTTTGGAAGAAAAGCCAACTATGATCAACCTAGATAGCATATTAAAAACCAGAGACATTACTTTACCAACAAAGGTTCATCTAGTCAAAGCTATGGTTTTTCCAGTATTCATGTATAGATGTGAGAGTTGGACTATAAAGAGAGCTGAGCGCCAAAGAATTGATGCTTTTGAACTGTGGTGTTGGAAAAGACTCTTGAGAGTCTCTTGGACTGCAAGGAGATCCAACCAGTCCATCCTCCAGGAGATCAGTCCTGATTATTCATTGGAAGGAACCTCCGATACTTTGGCCACCTAATGTGAAGAACTGACTCATTTGAAAAGACCTTGATGCTGGGAAACAATGAAGGTAGGAGGAAAAGGGGACGACAGAGGATGAGATGGTTGGATGGCATCACCAACTAATGGACATGAGTTTGAGTAAACTTCGGGAGTTAGTGATGGACAGGGAGGCCTGGCATGCTCCAGTCCATGGGGTCACAAAAAGTCGGACACGACTAAGTGCCTGAACTGATCTGAACTGGTACCTTCTAGCAGGCACTAAGAAAATGTTTGGTATAAAATGAAATGAGGAAGAGTAAAGTCCATAAGTTTCTGAAAGGAAGAATTAGGACCCCAAATGGCATATAACTTTTCAGGAGCAACACTAAAAACTAAAAGCCAGTTGAAAAATAAATAAAATGTAAGCATAGAATAAACACATTCGTATTTACTGATAGACAAGGGCCGTAAAATTTTACCTTGTGAGTATCCTCTTAGGAAGCTTCTGGAGATAGTTTCCACCAAAAGGAGGAAATATGATATAGAAAGTCATGTGATCAAGGAAACAAGGAATATAATCTAGGACAGAAATAAAAGCATTCATAGGATGGTGACAAAGAGAAGTCCTGAAAGAAGATCTGTGTAGATCTGGAGAGCTACCTGGTAACACTGGAGCAGAAAGACAGAGGACTTTGTCAGAAAGGGGAGGGGCTGGACTAGGACTGATTGACCTATTATTTCATTTATCTGATATTTTGTAATGATAATTTTTTCCTATTTATTGTGGATAGGTCAGAGATGAATTTGAAATAGGCAGCAACTTTAAATAATGGAGCACATATAAGAATAAGGCAGTTTCCAACTCCAGCAATAAAATAAATGTAAAAGAAAGAAAATATGATTATAAAGTAAGCCTAGTACCTTATGAAGATCAAATAAAAAATATTTACAAGTTGCAATGACATAAATTCTGAGCACTGAATTAACACAATAAAATATAAGTCCTATGGATTGACAAGATATAAACAAAAACATATGAGGCAGATTAATATGTGTAATATAACCATATTTTATGTCTATCTTTTATATAAGAGTTTATGATTTGATAATAAGCATTTAGAAACTTATGGACTGAATTGCAATTAAGTACTATTACTCAATGTTCCATACTTCTGTATACCTTAATTTTTAATATAAACAAGTATCTAAGCATTCCTTTTAAGAATTAATTTTGTATAAAATATAGATCCAAAATGTGATTTTATATTGTACACAGAACTTTGGTTTATGTGTATCATAATTTAGTTGCTCTCTTTTCACTCTATGTTTAGATTGCTTTTGGTGTTTTTCTATTTTATATATCCTTGCGTATAAGTCTCTGGCATTAATGTGATTATTTTTCTAGAATATATGCCAGATGGAACTGTCAATAGGAAAAATTTACACTTTAAGTCTTTGGATAAAGAATCCAAAGCTGAGCATCAAAGATTGAAACAATTTATATCCACCCAGCAATGTTTTACAGTTTCTAGTATCTTACTTCATGTCAACAGTGGGTAGTAAAATTCTATTTTCATATTTGACACATTTTTTTGAAAACTCTGCAAATTTTTATCTGATTACAAGTGATGTAAAATCGTGTGTTCACATGTTGCAAGCCATGGACAATCCCCTAGATGTACTCTTTTACCTTCCTCTCCTTGTCACTGCTGTAATACTTCAGTCATCTCTCTTAGGCTCCCTTCTGACTGCAGAACTGAGCTCTCTTACCCTGTGATCCTTAAACTGCTTTTAGGTTTTTTCTTCTAAATCACAAATCTGATACTATCATTTGCTTACTTAAAAGCCCTTGGAGACTAATAATTTCCCACAGAGTAACATCTAAAAGTCTTAGAGCAAAACACTACATCAGCAGTAATATGGGTCCAAGCATTTTCTTAAATTATAAAAATGGATTTTCATGACAGCCTTTTCTTAACAATTATAAAAACTTGTGATTTTGCTCACTACATTCACTCTACTTATCTAAGGAGTGATTAAAAGTAACATCACAAAGATGGTGACACAGGTCATTCCTGACTTTTTTCCCTCTGGTGAGAACAGCTAATAACCATTCAAGAACTAGACACCACTGAGAAAATCCTAGAATAAAGAGGTGAGGCTAAAGCACCCCTTGCACCATGGAGACCATGACACTGAATTGCAAGGTGAGAAGCGGTTGCACATGGACATCATTGTCCCTTCCCCACAAGGCCAGTGAATACCGCATGGAGGGGTCTCCCCTCAGTCTCCAGGTTCTCCAGTGAGCAAGGAGAATCCAGGGTGGATAGCCAACCCCTACCCCCAATACTGTGTGTCACTTTGTGGGAGCCCTTTCCTTGATCTTGCCCCAGATTGCAAGGGAATCTGTAGGACTCCACCACCAGGAATCTTATTGTGACAGAGAAGTGAGGTGGAGCATCTTAAAACAGCCAGCACTTGGACGTGGCGGACTGAGTTCATACCTACAGTGTCCAAGTAGAAATCCCAACCAGCAACAAAGTGAAAAGATAACTGATGAAATGGGGGAAACATTTCCAAGTTATCTATCTGATAAGGGATTAATATCCAAAATATACGAAGAAGTCATATAACTTAGTAAAAAGCTCAATAACATCTATTGTGGTTATCATTTCACAATATATGTAAATCAAATCATGCTGTAACCTAAAACTTACACATTGATGTACATCAATTATATTTCAATCAAATTAGCAGAAAAAAGCTATGATTAATCAATCATGTGTAAATATATTGATGTAGGACAGAGTAGCATGATAAATTCTAGAAACTCACTTATTCAACTACTCATTTATTTAAAAAATATTTATTGAGTCTTTCCAATGTGCTAGACCTGCTCTAAGTTCCAGAAGTACCAGGCTACATAGCCAAGAGAGGCAACAATGCCCTGTTCTTCTCTTTGTGAAGTTAATGGAAGGGAGCGGGGTAAGGGGCAAAAATTTCAAAAGGTAACTTTTTTTCTTTTTAAAAGAGTATTAAACAATGGTGTGCTGGTATATCAAATTTATGGAAAAATCAAATGAAATATATAAAGCCCTATTTGTATGTTTGTGGATCTCCTAACATAGATAATTTCAAGCTACCAATGGTTTAAGAACCAGTTCACAAGATTCTTAAATATTAGACAGTTGGCTCTGGAGAGCCCGTATAAGTTGATTCCAACCCATTGACAATACCAATAGGTATTAGAATTTGGAGAACTGGCAACTGACTACTTGAGTCACAATGTTAAAGAAAGACCCTGCATAACAGATGGCACTGAGCTAATGTATGAATGAAGAGAGGACTCAGAAAGTTGAAAATCATCTGAAAGAAAAGTTCTGGAAGAAAGAGATGCGACAAATGCACTAAGGCAGGAAATCACTTAGCACATCTGAAAAACAAAGCCAGAACATAGATTTTAAATTGATTTTTCAGTTGGGAGGTAACCTTAAGATCAAAAAGCCTCTAACCAGGGTGAAATCAGTATTTTGGAAAAGCTGAATTATGATCCAGAAGCTATTATAAGATCAGTCTTGGTTCTTTTATACTTTTTTGCTAATAGAGTTTCCAATTACTGGTGAGTAATTCTTGGGTGAGAGGGGTGTGGGTCAGATATAGAAATTTAAAATCTACCAGAAAGCTGAGTTTATAGAATGCAAAATTCAGCAGGAAATAAGGATGATTCTGTTTTACCAACACTTATGGTTCTGAGAGTGTTCACTCTAGACACTATAATATGTATTTCTTCTTTAATCTTATAAACTATACAAATCAAATATACTTTTAAATGCTGTTGCCATATTAACATGAGTAGTAGTTTAAATATGATATAATGAAATGTATCATTGAGCAGTATTTAGATAAAACATAAATCAAATTATGGGCACAATGCAAGAGTAATTAAATTGAATTCATTTAGCAGCTTTGGGAATCTTTTGAACTTGGAGTCAGGAATAAAAGAGATAATTTTGTTTTGCTTATTTTATCTTCAGCAGGTAAAGATGGAGGAGAATATGAAACAATAATTTAAGAATGAATCAGTTGGAGTTCAAATCCAAGCTTGAGAAGTGAACAGCTACTCCTGAGTGAAAATAAATCCTATCGTGAAGCAAATGAAGATTAGTAGGATTAAATGTCACATGTGGAGGATCTAAAAGTGGATTTGTTTTTTATTACTGAAGATATATTTATGGGTTAATTGTATGGAGATCCAGCTCATTTGTTTTTTCTAAACTGAGATGAGTCAGAATGTCTCTGGGGCAGAAGAAACTTGTATTGCTTCTGAGAATGTGTATTATTTGTTCCAGTATTATGCATTTGCAGCTAACAGTCCCGAGAAAGAGATTATAATTTGATAGTCTCAGAAGGAATTAATTGTTACTGACATGTTAGCTATATTAATAGTTACAATACTTTCTTTATCCAAGCAATTGTAATTTGTATACACATTCAAATTGCTTTAGTAGTAATGCCCAGCATTTACATAGAATTTTAAGAAGTTCAAGGCAATAGCTAAAAAAATTGCCATTTCCAAAATTTTGAGTTACATATAGAACATCACTGTCAAATCTAAAAATTCATTTTTTATTGTTGAAGAAATAGAAAAAAAAATAGCTTTGTAATTATTGATAAGCTTTTTCTACAAGAAGCATATCTCAATTTTTATTAAATTATAGAAAACATTATTCAGAGAAGGCAATGGCAACCTACTCCAGTCTTCTTGCTGGAAAATCCCATGGACAGAGGAGCCTGGTAGGCTGCAGTCCATGGGGTCACTAAGAGTCAAACATGACTGAGCAACTTCACTTTCACATTTCACCTTCATGCACTGGAAAAGGAAATGGCAACCCACTCCAGTGTTCCTGCCTGAAGAATCCCAGGGACAGGGAGCCTGGTGGGCTGCTGTCTGTGGGGTAGCACAGAGTTGGACACTACTGAAGAGACTTAGGAGCAGCAGCAGCGGCAGCAGGAACCATTAAATGTCCAATGGAATTAGTTCAAAGCTATGAGTCCCAGATTATTTTACTTCATTCTTAAAAGTTACGTATTAACTGCAGTTCAGTTCAGTTCAGTCGCTCAGTCATGTCTGGCTTTTTGTGATCCCATGAGTTGCAGCATGCCAGGCCTCCCTGTCCATCACCAGCTCCTGGAGTCTACCCAAACTCATGTCCATTGAATTGGTGATGCCATCCAACCATCTCATCCTCTGTCATCCCATTTTCCTCCTGTCCTCAATCTTTCCCAGCACCAGGGTATTTTCAAATGAGTCAGCTCTTCGCATCAGGTGGCCAAAGTATTGGAGTTGCAGCTTCAATCTCAGTCCTTCCAATGAACACCCAGGACTGATTTCCTTTAGGATGGACTGGTTGGATCTCCTTCCAGTCCAAGGAACTCTCAAGAGTCTTCTCCAACACCACAGTTCAAAAGCATCAATTCTTTAGCATTCAGCTTTCTTTATAGTCCAACACTCACATCTGTACATGTGTCCTGGAAAAACCATAGCCTTGACTAGATGGACCTTTGCTGACAAAGTAATGTCTCTGCTTTTTAATATGTTATCTAGCTTGGTCATAACTTTCCTTCCAAGTAGTAAGTGTCTTTTAATTTCATGGCTTCAATCACCATCTGCAGTGATTTTGGAGCCCCCCCCAAAATAAATTATCTCACTGTTTCCACTGTTTCCCCATCTATTTGCCATGAAGTGATGGGACCAGAGGCCATGATCTTAGTTTTCTGAATGTTGAGCTTTAAACCACTATTTTACTCTCCTCTTTCCCTTTCATCAAGAGGCTCTTTAGGTCTTCACTTTCTGTCATAACGGTGGTGTCATCTGCATATCTGAGGTTATTGATATTTCTCCAGGCAATCTTGATTCCAGCTTGTGTTTCTTCCAGCCCAGCATTTCTCATGATGTACTCTTCATATAAGTTAAATAAGCAGGGTGACAATATGCAGCCTTGACGTACTCCTTTTCCTATTTGGAACCAGTCTGTTGTTCCATGTCCAGTTCTAAATGTTGCTTCCTGACGTGCATACAGGTTTCTCAAGAGGCAGGTCAGCTGCTCTGGTGTTCCCATCTCTCAGAATTTTCCACAGTTTGTTGTGGTCCACACATTCAAAGGCTTTGACATAGTCAATAAAGCAGAAACAGATGTTTTTCTGGAACTCTCTTGCTTTTTCAATGATCTAGAGGATGTTGGCAATTTGATCTCTGGCTCCTCTGCCTTTTCTAAAACAAGCTTGAACATCCGTAATTGAACGTTTCATGTATTGCTGAAGTCTGGCTTGGAGAATTTTGAGGATTATTTTACTAGCATGTGAGATAAGTGCAATTGTGTGGTAGTTGAAACATTCTTTGGCATTTCCTTTCTTTGGGACTGGAATGAGAACTGACCTTTTCCAGTCTTGTGGACACTGGTGAGTTTTCCAAATTTGCTGACATATTGAGTGCAGCACTTTCACAGCAGCATCTTTTAGGATTTGAAATAGCTCAACGGGGATTCCATCACCTCCACTAGCTTTGTTTGTAGTCATGCTTCCTAAGGCCCACTTGACTTCACATTCCAGGATGTCTGGCTCTACGAGAGTGATCACACCATCGTGAGTAACTGGGGTGTGAAGATCTTTTTTGTACAGTTCTTCTGTGTATTCTTGCCAACTCTTCTTAATATCTTCTGCTTCTGTCAGGTCCATACCATTTCTGTCCTTTATTGAGCCCATCTTTTCATGAAATGTTCTCTTAGTACCTCTAATTTTCTTGAAGAGATCTCTAGTCTTTCCCATTCTATTGTTTTCCTCTATCTCTTTGCATTGATTGCTTTCTTATCTCTCCTTGCTATTCTTTGGAACTCTGCATTCAAATGGGTATATCTGTCCTTTTCTCCTTTGCGTCTCTTCTTTTCACAGCTATTCCTAAGGCCTCCACAGGCAGCCACTTTGCTATTTTTGCATTTCTTTTTCCTGGGGATGGTCTTGATCCCTGTCTCCTGAACAATGTCATGAACCTCTCAGGCACTCTGTCTATCAGATCTAGTCCTTTAAAGCTTTTTGTCACTTCCACTGTATAATCATAAGTGTTAACTTACTTCTCTATAATTACAATAAATCTGTGAATAATATGATGTTTGCAATAAAATGAATTAAACACATAGGACTGCTATTTAGATATCAGGTGACATAAATGCTTTAGAAATCACTTATTAAACTGCAGGATCTTGAGTAATTATAAATGAGAGAAGGAAAGTAGAGCGGGTTACCCTGTCAGCAGAAGAGGCCAGGTATGTATTCTGAATCCCCATGGAAAATAAAATTAAGGCAACTGTTCCTGTTAGTTAGACTAGAAAACGCTCTCATCCAAAGCCCTACTACTGTTATTATAATCAGCATCACAGTCAAGAAGGACCCTCACTGAAGCAAGATCCAAATAGGTGTATTTAGCTTTGGAATTTGAAAAAAAGAAAAGGTTTTCGCATATTTTACTTTAGTGCATACTTCATATTTTCTGTATCTAAAATTGTTTCATTTAAAAGGCAAATTGTAAACTCAGCTTCATTCAGGTAATTTTCAGAATATTTTGGGCCAAAATAAATCTTTAGATGGAAGTATTTCAATATTGATCTAAGAAAGTAGTCATAACGAGGTCTATGGTAAATTTAATTATTTCAGTGTTACCCAAAGTGGGTACAAAATTCTGCACAATAGTAATTATCCTTTGATCAAAAGGAATTTAGAAAATGCTGTTAAGTCAGCTTACCATGAGAGCTCAGTTTTTTTTTCATATCAAGATGTAAGTTATCAATCTGTGTATTAAATCTACTGAAGCATATGTTGAAATACAGCCATAAGACAGGAGGGGATCCCAGACAGAGGGAAGTTTATGAGCCAATATGAGCAGGTGGAAAAGCATAATGAATCTTTTAAGAAATTAGGAAAATTCTGGGTTTGGAGGAGATAAATCTGGAAATAGATGCCAGAGCCAAACTGTGGGTATTTTGAATGACAGACTAAGTAATTCAGACTTTTAAAAAATGTCAGCCAGCAGTCATTGAAGATTTCCAACGGGAGTGATTGAATAAATGTGAGAGTTTGGAAAGATCAATCTGGCTGTAAATGAATAGGTCAGTGCAGAACATGGAAAATACTAGAAGCAGGGAGTCCAGTTAGAAGGCACTAGCAAAGAGTCAGGAGTGAGATTAACATAAATGGTGAAAAGAGAATGAAAAGGGAAGATGGAGAATGAGGTCTATTGCAAAAGAAGAATGCGAGGAATGAAGGAGAGCTTTAAGGTCCCCAAGACACTGATGATGACTTTAATGATCACAATGTATCCTTTTGCAGCTTCTTTATATGTGGGTCGTGCTTTGTAACTGCACCCATGCCTTTCTACCATAAAGGTAACTTTCCATTCTTGGTTAACATGGCCAACTTCTAATTCATTTTTAGGATTTCTATTTCTTTTATCAACTCTTCATTCTTAAATAATTTTTATATGTTCTCTTAGTATTCTAGATAATAATTTCTCTAATATTGAATCTTTGTAACCACATGGACTGTAGCCCACTAAACTACTCTGTTCATGGAATTTTCCAGGCAACATAATAGGCATCCTGAAATTAGGGATCAAAATTTTCCACTTTCTATAACCAGCACAAAAGCAAATAATGGAAACTCAATCACTGAATAAGGAGCATGCCTAGGAATGTTAGAAAGATAGGAAGCCTAAAAACATGCAGAAATGGGGAAATAGATGGAATATAAGGATTGAAGAAGGGTTGTTTTATCAAAATGTTGGAAAGACAATAGAAATAAAATAAAGAAAAGTGATAAAAAGGGAACTGATGAGGCAGAATTCCAGAGTGAAAGGCAGACTGTAGAAGGCAGATCAAGTGTGGAGAATTCACCCTCCTGTAGTCCAATAGTTTCTACATAAGAGGCCTTGTACTCTTCCATTTCCTCACCTTAGCTCCTTGTGTTTTCACTCTCAAGAATGCTATCCCATCTTGAATCTCTTTTTTTATATTTTCTTGTGTACATCTAAAACACAAATCAAATATCACTGTCCCATGAGACCTTCCATGGTCACTTATTTCTCCAAATCTCCAGAATAAATTTTTCTTAATATACAGGCTGAAGCACTCCTACATAAAATTCACTTTGGGTGATGCTTTTGGGAAATTTGTCTTTATAGACATATTTTATCTAATAAAAAACACAAAGATAATATAATCATTTTACAGCTCCAAATGAAGTAATAGATTTAAGCAAATGATCACCTATGGATACAAGAACCATTAGTGGAAAAATGTAGGTGGGGTAATTAATGATAAAGGCAATCATACCGAAACCCACTGATCAAACTGCAAGTCATAGAAAGAAAGAAAACTTGATTTCATATACTTCCTTATGGAAAGATAAAACACAATCTCTAATGTTTCTGCCAAGGAACCAGCATTTGACCAGATTTTATCTGTAACAATCAGTTTAAAGGAAATACAGAAGACAGAAAAAATGTGAAAAGATAACACTGAGTTGTATTCAGCAAAATCTCAAATGTGTGAAACAATCCAATTTTTCAACAAACAGATTGCAAGGAGCACAATTTAAAGGGGGAGTGGAAAACCCATAATTTAAATAAATATTAAAAGAAACTTTAAGATGTATCAACTAAAATTGTGATACATTTGGATTTCAACAAACCCAAATTTACAAATTATTTATGAGACAAATAACCTATACTGTTAATTTTTAGGTATGATGATGGCTATGTTGTTTAAGCCTCATTAAACTTCTTGAAATATTTTCACATGAAATGATACAATATCTGGAGTTTGCTTCAAAATAATCCAAGGTGGTGGCAGGTGTGGAGAGTAAATTGTGATACTATGAGTGAAACAAGACAGATCATTGTTGCTTGGATGGCAGTCATATACTTCATTTTTATATATACATTTGAAAAATTCTATTTTATATCCTTTTAAAATGCAAGTCCCTGAGCCCAATCTTAGAACTACTGAGTTAGAATAGCTAAAGGAGAACCTAGAAATCTGCATTATTAACAGGCTCCAAAGTGATGATTACGCACACTAAGATTTGGAAATCTCAATCCTGAACAATGATTCCCATTGTTCTTATTCTTGTCAGAGACATCTAGTCAATTATATATTCATGCTCTAGCTTTAAAGATATTAATAGAAACTGTCAAAGCCATATATTTTATATGTATTCAATACATATTAGTGATATTATTCAAAATATTTATTGCTTTTCACTCTGAATAAATATTATAGGTCTAGATTATACAAGATTTATCCATATATTCCATGATATTAGGATTGTGCAACTTCTCAGCTCTTAGCAGTAATCCTATGACCATATGGCATTTCTTTCTTAGTGGTGTTTGACACCTATAATTCTTAAAATGCTAATATCCTCATACATCATGCAGCAATGATAAAATTTAACAGATGAGAACAATAACCCGCTCTTTCACAGACAAATGGAAAAAGAGAATCTTAGCATTTTGTGTAGAATATCAATCTTAGCATTATGTGTAGAATATCAACACTGATTTTATTTATATATTTATATCTTCCATTACACCTCCACTTTGCCTTTGTCTGAGATTGTCTTTGTTAGCTTTTCTGCAATGGTTCATTTATTAAGTAATCACTTTGATTTTCCTAAGAGGATATTCTTACAAAAATATAACATTTTATTGAAAAAAACTTCCCCCAAAACTTAGTATTCCCTGTACTTTGGAACTCAAAAAAATTCTACGCTACATCTTGTCCTAATACTCATCCAGTATTCTAGATCTGCCACTAAGTAGCTAGGTGGTTTTGAATCTGGCCCTACTGAGTCCTGGTTTCCTCGAGTATATAATCCTAAAAGAAATGTCAATCTACTCTTGGATCCTATATTCTTTCTGGGAAAAAGTATTTCACTTAATATTTAAACAAAAAACACAACTTTCGAGGAAAAAAACTGGTATAACATCTCAGCAACTTAGATGAGGATAAGGCCAGTTGCATATGTTGTATTCTGAAAGTAGAAATCCAGGAATATGAAGGTTATTTCCTACTTCAACTTACCTGCTTATGAGCATGGTCATAAGAATTAATATGATTGTCAAACTCCTGGTGTTTGTGGTACTGCTTGTCACATAACTCACAGTAAAAGTTTGCCTTTACATCTTCCAGGGCCTTTGCTGTGGACTTCTCCTTTTCTGGAAAATCCTTTGGAAAAAAAAGGCAAAAATGTTGGTTATATTTCTCTCTAATAGCATAACCAGATCTCATATTAATCAAGTTGGTAATTTAATTTTACTGTGACTCAAAGGAAATGGTTAGCTTCATTACATTTAAGGAACCTATAGCACAATGGAAGAAACTTTCAGCCTGGCCTAATCCTAAATTATCAATGAACATATAATGACTTATCCTAAAGGAGCTGAGCCCTCAGCTTCAGTATGGTCATTACTCTTTGTTTTCTTGCCACCTGTTTCCAGGTGTGATACTGCTGACCCATCTAACTATAATATCACCACCATGTCCTCTACGTAGCCAGTGACCCATCCCAAAACTGTAAGACCTCTCTACTATAATATTTTATCAGGCATTGATTGCATTCTTTTGTATTATTCACCTACTGCTTCATGTACTTTGGCCTACCTGAGATCTTAAGTGTCTGGACTTACTATTCTCTCTTTACATCATGCCTTTCCCACCTTGATAACTGGTGAGCCTTTTCTCAACACCCAGTTCTTGGGCCCTCACAGCATCCTTTTCCATGGCATTTCAAGGAGGAGAAAGCCTCCATTATGTTGCTTATTACCAAACACATCTACGATCATTCCTACTTTGTTTTTTTCACAAACATTTCTTTCTTTGATATTACCCCTTATATTTTTGTATTCCACACAATTCCATCTTCAGCCAACTGATTTATCCACTTCACACACTCTCCCAGGGTGGTCCCCTTCATACCATAGTTAGAGCCTTCTTTATCCAAAATCTCTAACTTCGTCCTAAGCTTCCTCCACAAACATTATATTATCTAGGGTGAAGCAGATCACCAGCCCAGGTGGGATGCATGAGACAAGTGCTCGGGCCTGGTGCACTGGGAAGACCCCGAGGGATCGGGTGGAGAGGGAGGTGGGAGGGGGGACCGGGATTGTGAATACATGTAAATCCATGGCTAATTCATTTCAATGTATGACAAAAACCACTGCAATGTTGTTTCCAACTAATAAAAATAAATGAAAAAAAAAAAAAAAAACATTAGTTCATGCTAGGCATTGCTAATGAGTGTGTTACAATTTTCAAAATTATTTTTAATTAATTTTCATTGGGGTATTATTGCTTTAAAATGTTGTGTTAGTTTCTATTGTACAGCAAAGTGAATCAGCTATATGTATACATATATCCCCTCTTTTTTGGATTTCCTTCCTATTTAGGTCAACAGAGAACATTGAATAGAGATCTCCCTGAGCTAAATAGTAAGTTCTCATTAGTTAACTGTTTACACTTTTAACTATACTCTATCTCAAACAGAATTTTGGCCACATAATTCCTTCACTTAAAATCCTCTTGAATTCTCTCATTGCCTATTGAATAATAGTGACAAATGCTTACTGAACATAAACTATGTGCCAGGTATTAGGATAAGTATGTGAATTATCTCAGTAGTTCCTCATAACAACACTATAAAAATAATAATTTCTATGTTAATGGACATTCTATAGATGCATTGACCAGAATCCAGAGAGATCACACACTTGGAATCACTGAGTTAATAACTGGAAAGGGATTTGAATTCAAATAACCAATGTCTAGCTCTTTTGTTAACAAATAGCTGTGCTTTACCATGTCCTTCCAAGGCCAATCCCCTTAATATACCATACAAGCTCCTTCTTACCTCATCAGTGTCCTTAATAGCAATCCATGTTCCCATATTACCCTCTTTAATTTTATCATCAGACGTGCCATATGATATTAAAAAAATTGTTGTCATGTCTATGGTTCCCATAAATCTTTTGAAGGCAAGAATTTTTTATTTGCTTTTGTGTCAACAGTATCAAACATATTATCTAGCTCAGAATAGGTGCTTATTTAAAATGTATGACATAAATTAATGGGTAATGATGGCTTACATATTCATGCCTCTTACCAAGTTCTGCTCTATTATCTCCAAGTTCTGCAAAGTTCTGCTCTATTATCCTAGTGCCTAGATAAAAGAATGGCTGGCACATAAAGGATGTCAAATAAATATGCATAAAGAATGGGTGAACAAAATAAAGAATGGATTTTAGCTTTGTTTCTCCAAAATGACTAACCTTCTATGAAAAGAAACCAGGCCATAAGTCTAAATCATAGGGGTATCATTGCCCAGACAAGAAAGCAGTCTGGGCAGATTCTCACAGGGTTGGATGAAGTGATGAGGCAATTAATTTAGATATGGGAACATAGTGATTCAAGCCGCAATATGAGTCTAACACACATGGCAAGAAACCGGAAGGACATCAGTACATTAATAAAGAGCAAATTAGACTAAATATCTGGAGTGCCTAGCTAAGAGAGTTGAAGTAGACATCTGGTTACATTCTAGGTTAATGGGGCATATAAAAGCTACTTGATAGGATATATTCAGAAACAAGAATGTGGACACCAGTTTCAAGACCAAAAATCCAGTTGCTGAAGGAATTGAGATTATACAGTTACTTAATAACTGCGGGAGCAGTAATAGTAGGCTACTATTGAGTAGTAGACTCAGAATCAGGGGAAATTGTTCTTTTTCATCCAGTGTGTCTCACTAGAAATTATAGTCTTTCTCAGTATAATTTTAGCAATTGGATTGGAACGAGTGTCTACTTTGGTTTGCCCATGGTTCTTACTTTACAATGACACAGCCTCAGAAAATTGACCATGTGCTTGGACATTGAGCAACTCTGCTTCAGCTTCATTAACTGGAGTTGGAGTAGGGATGGCAACTGAGAATTCAGGGTGAATTTGTCATTAAAAATGTATTTTCATACTATTCTAGATTATGTATTATACAGAGGATTTTATGACAATAGCTCCATGGCCAGAGTAGAGCTTTTCCAGTTAGTCTCAGCATCTATATCTAAACATCTTTTATTTCTAAAACACCCTTTAATTATGATATTGCATGGCTCTCAATGAAAAAGGTTATGAGAGTTACACCAACATTTTAGTCTATATCATTCCCTACAAATGTTCACATTTTACAAAGCCATCTGACTAAATTACATACCCTGTTTCTTGCTTCATTTTTCTTGTCAGGATATGGTGCTGATATACCCATTTCTCTTTCCTCTAAAGGATTATTGATATTCCCCATGGCATATCCTAGTCCCCCGATTGAAAGAGGAAGGATACATAAGTGGATAAATTAGCAAACTATATAGGGTTCACAATACAGTTTGTCCTTCAGAGCCAGAAGTAAATGCATAAGCCCAACAGCAGAGACTAGGGAATAGAAATGGGAAAAAACCTGAGAGTCTCAGGCAGAGGAAACTACAATCCAAGAGTTGGGTGGGCATAGCAGAATCATAGAGGAAAAAGAGAAAAAAAAAAAAAAAAGAGTTCTTAAGGATTTTTGGCAAAACTTGAAACAGATTAGCGTGAGAGTTGACTTTCAGTAAAAGAACCACAACCTAGTCGTCCAAGGCATTGCTTGGAATAAAGTAGACCAGTTCTGAAGTGTGAAAGTAGACTATCATGCTGTCATCCACTCATTTTTCCACTCGTCTAACCATACTTTCATCCTGCTATTATCAAGCGCTTGTACAGGCAAGAATCTCTTGTTAAGCAACTTTAACTGTTCATTTCTTAATAAGTCTTTCTTCAGACTTTAACAGTCTAGCATGGGAGAATTACAGGCTTCCCTAGAGGCATCATCGACTCAATGGACATGAGTTTGAGCAAACTCCAGGTGACCATGAAGGACAGGGAAGCTTGGTGTACTACAGACCATGGGGTCTCAAAGAGTTGGACACGACTGAGCGACTGAACAGCAACTGGTATCTCAGTGGTAAAGGATCCACCTGCAATGCAGGAGATGTTCATTCGATCCCTGGTTTGGAAAGATCCCCTGGAGAAGGAAGTGGCAACCAACACCAGTATTCTTGCCTGGGAAATCCCATGGACAGAGAAGCCTGGTAGGCTAAAGTTCACAGGATCACAAAGATTCAGACATAACTTAGAACCTAAACAAAAACAGCAGCAAAGTGGAAGAATTACATGTGAAGAGATGAACACTGTAAATTTCAGTACAGTAATAATCATAAGTTGCTATAGAATGTACCTAGTTCACACTAGCTAAGAATATTTGAAAGAAAATGTAAGAGTTTTTTTCCTCTCTTTTTCACACATAGCATTAGATATACTGTAAATTCTTGGCATTCCTTGCCTTCTTTGTTGAATGACAAGATATTTTTACTGGTCAAATAAACTTGAAGGCAAATTAAGGTGAAATTTACTCTCTGAAATAATTACACAGTCTTTAAATATATTCACAGGTATGAATTAAATATAAAAGGAGCAAAAATACCCCCCTATTCTCAGTATCAGTAAATTTTTTAATAAAAAATGAATAAAATTCATAATAATACATTAGATATATAACATTTGATGTAAAATTCCATCATTGATTTGCTAGTTATAAAAAGTTCCCTTCTCAAAGACTGCCTAGAAGAGGAGACTGGAAGCTTATTTAATACAAAAAATAACATTTATTAAATAAAAGAAAACTTCTTGTTAACCATTCTCAATGATTGATTAAATGTTGAAAAAATATTATAAATTTAATATAACAGTTGTCTGAAAAACTCATTTTAAAACATTAGGCATTGCCAGTAGGCATTTATGTTATAATTCAGTAAGAATTTCATAGTAATTAACTACTTTTCATGACTCATATTTTGGGTGCAAAGAGAAAATACACTTTTTCACACCAAGAATTTCATATTCATGCATATAACAGGTATACCTGTAAGGTAGCAGGTGTTCTGACTAGCGTAAAGCACTTAGTTAGAAATATGAATGATTTCTACCAAATTATTCTTATTATTGTAATGATGCTTACACTCTAAAACCCACTGCTCTCTCTTTGATAAACAGAAAACTGTCAAGCACTTCACACTTGTTGATGCCTTTAGTCTTCACAGAAACTTTATAAAATATCATCTCTTCTTACCCCACACAAAGAAGGCAAGGCAAAAACACATCTAGAAATTCACTCAATGTTGATAAGCAGGGACAGGATTCAGACTCAGATCCATCTGACTTCAGAGCTATCAATCACCAGGCTCACGGCTTCCCTAATTACTTAGCCTTTATCCAGATGCTACATAATTCTGAGTTACCTCTGCTACCTGTTTTGGTAGATTTGGAATGATACAGAGCCCTAGTTCTCAGAGCGAGTCAGAGGACTGATTATAATTTTAAAAATCTATAAAGTTCTTGAAGCTGAGAGACAGGCACTAGGAAAATACATAGTGGAAGCCCTGTTTTTACTGGATGTGCATATGTGCCCTGATTATTGAAAAGGAAAAGAAGGAACCAGCTGCTCTTCTTAGTACCTCCTTGATGGTATTGGAGATTTGAGGATTGAATTCATATTCTTTCCATGAAAGTTTCACATTTGACCTTTCACTGTTATGTGTAAAAGATTGCTTTAAGAATTTTAATATTCTCTAATTTGTTCTGTTACACTGGCAACAAATAAAATCCTGCTTCAAAGACAGTGAATTTTCTTCCTCCTCTGATCAAGTGACTAACGCTGATTCAAAAACCTTTCTTGGTCCCCACTGTCTTCCTGCATCTCTGTTACAGTTTGGGTAATGAAAAACTCGCTTTAGACAGTTTTATGTATTTATTTTATGTTTGTGACAGGGAAAAATAATCTTTGAAGACTGACCAACTTGGATCTCAGCCTCTTTCTTAAAAGTTTAAATTCTTAAGTTTTTAGTTTTATCAGTATTAGAAATTAAGGGGAATAATGAGTAGCTTGCAGGATTGTTGAGAGTATAAAATGAGATCCATTTCATGGAAGTACTTAGTAAAGTGTATGCTAAAAGTGGGTACTTGATGTTTTTGGACATTTTGTGCATGTATGTGTCTTTCTTTTGTGTATATCACTGTATTCATGTGACATTAATTTTTTAAAAATATCATACCATTCTCCTATGAGTCTACAAAGTTACTTTCATTTTCTGATGAAAATATGAACAAGTGATAGGAGTCCTTATCCTCTTCAACCCACCATCTCATGTGAAAGCACAATCCCTGATAGTAAATTTAAATCTGGTTTATTTGAATAGAATTTTCAGGATGTTTTTATCTCACAATTTGTTTTTAACATTTGGACTGTTTACAAATTCCACAAATAGGCAAAAGAGCATTGGATGCCCTTAACATTAATATTACTAATATTGATTTCCCTAAATATGTGGCTGGCTTATATTATTAAAAAAGGTCTTGTATTCTACAGTATCTAGTTTGTTGCCTGTTACTTAGCAAAAACTCAGTATTTGTTGAATACATTAAATTAATGATAAAAAGTATAACTTTTCCTACTATGTAACAGATAGCTTGGCTTACCTTGGCAGTGTTAAATCATATCATAGGGAATTAAACTGTTGAAACTATGGCAGAATAAATAAATTAGTATGACTCTAAACATAAGGAACTTTTGGAACAATCCTTTTAAAAACTATAGATCCTAAGAAGCCTACTGAAGAATTATCCTAAAGTAATAGTGGGCGACAACTGCCTACAGATTCACAATCAGAACTATAGATTACTGGTTTCCAATGCTCTTTTCATTTTACCATAATCAATAGTTCTCCTTACAATTTGTTAAGAATCAAGTATTGGTTTCCCAGACTTGAACTAGACATAACTAACTTTAGACCTTTCCATCAATGGCCAGGTAAATATAACATCAGCCATATCCTGGATTAAAAGAAAAAAAGAGCCTTCCCCTCTTATTAGTGATTCATTCAAGCTGCTCAGAAGACAACCATATTAAATACATGAACTTGTCACTGGGCAGCATGCTTTGGGTACATCTTAGTATCATTTCTAATTTGGAAAGAATGATACATTCCTGACTCACTGGCAAGATGCCAGAGTGATGATTGCATTTATGTTCATAAAACAGCAATTAAATATTTAAAACTTGCTTATAAAACTGCCTATTTTGGAGAAGATTCCTAATGGCTGCATGTGAACAGAGATTATTTTTGAAAAGCACATTTTTTGTCCATCAGTATTCTATACCACCAACTTCATCTTTCTCAGCATAAATTAATATACAGTTCTTCTATTAGAAAAACACATAAGCTTATAATGCAGTTCCAGTTGCACCCTAAAATAATCACAAGAGTAACTATTGCTTTATTACCTGTGAATGTCTGCCATAAAGGAAAAAGGGGGAGGTATAATTTCCATATCACTTACAGATACTACATTGCACAAGTTCATAAGGGTTATGAACTGGTTTTCAGAGTATTTTTGGCAATCAGTGAAATAGTAAAACACATGTAAACTAACGAGACTTAACTGGACACCATGTAATATGAGCCCATGAAGATGCAAGGACCACCAGTCTCTTACAGAGAACATCCCAGCCCTCACCAGTAAAAACAGGCAATATTCTTAGGTGGAGTTGAAAAAGAGGGTGCATGAAAATATATGTAAATTTGCCCAAGGTCAGAAACAAAGTTGAATCTATTAAATAGCAGTCCTTGGCCTGGAGTCCATGCCTATCAAAATCCATAATGAATTCATGAATGAATATATGTAGTGAGTAAAGGAATAAATACATTTAATGTCTTTTTGACTTTTTGCCTATTTATTTATTGGGTCAAAAGGGAGAGAACCAGAAATTCTGAAATGAGTATGGTGATGTCAAAACGCATATAATTGTACGCTTTAAAGAATGAACCGTAATGTGACCTATAGACTTTAGCTAATAATAACACATCAATATCAATTCATCAACTGTAACACATTCATCTACCACACTAATGTAAAATGTTAATAATAAGGGAAATTATGTATAAAATTAGAAAAGAGTATATCAGTACTCTCTGTACTTTCTGATCTATATTTCTATGACCCTAAAACCTTGGTGGTTCATGGTAAAGGATCCACCTGCCAGTGCAGGAGACACGGGTGGGATCCCTGGTCTGGCAAGATCCCACATGCTGCGGAGCAACTAAGCCTGTGTGCCATAGCTCTTCAGCCTATTCCAGGGCTCTAGGGCCTGGGAGCCCCAACTACTGAGCCCACATGCTGCAAGTACTGAAGCCTGCATGCCCTCAGTTTAGTTCAGTTCAGTCTCTCTGTCGTGTCCAGCTCTGCGACCCCATGAATTGCAGCACGCCAGGCCTCCCTGTCCATCACCAACTCCCGGAGTTTACTCAAACTCATGCCCATTGAGTCCGTGATGCCATTCAGCCATCTCATCCTCTGTTGGCCCCTTCTCCTCCTGCCCCCAATCCCTCCCAGCATCAGGGTCTTTTCCAATGAGTCAACTCTTCCCATGAGGTGGCCAAAGTACTGGAGTTTCAGCTTCAACATCAGTCCTTCCAATGAACACCCAGGACTGCTCTCCTTTAGGATGGACTGGTTGGATCTCCTTGCAGTCCAAGGGACTCTCAAGAGTCTTCTCCAACACCATAGTTCAAAAGCATCAATTTTTTGGTGGTCAGCTTTCTTCACAGTCCAACTCTCACATCCATACATGACCATGGGAAAAACCATAGCCTTGACTAGACAGACCTTTGTTGGCAAAGTAATGTCTCTGCTTTTTAATATGCTATCTAGGTTGGTCATAACTTTCCTTCCAAGGAGTAAGCGTCTTTTAATTTCATGGCTGCAATCACCATCTGCAGTGGTTTTGCAGCCCAAAAAAATAAAGTCTGACACTGTTTCCATTGTCTCCCCATCTATTTCCCATGAAGTGATGGGACCAGATGCCATGATCTTAGTTTTCTGAATGTTAAGCTTTAAGCCAACTTTTTCACTCTCCTTTCACTTTCATCAAGAAGCTTTTTAGTTTCTCTTCACTTTCTGCCATAAGGGTGGTGTCATCTGCATATCTGAGGTTATTGATATTTCTCCCGGCAATCTTGATTCCAGCTTGTGCTTCTTCCAGCCCAGCATTTCTCATGATGCACTCTGCATATTAGTTAAATAAGAATGGTGACAATATACATCCTCGATGTACTCCTTTTCCTATTTGCAACCAGTCTGTTGTTCCATGTTCAGTTCTAACTGTTGCTTCCTGACCTGCATGCCCTAGAGTCCATGCTACCCAATGAGAGAAGCCACTGCAATGAGAAGCCTATGCACAGCTACTAGAGTAGCCCCTGCTCATCACAACTAGAGAAAAGTCTGTGCAGCAATGAAGACGCAGAAAAGTCAAAAATAAAGACATAAAATGATAAAAAATTGTCTATTGCTTAAAAAAATAAAAGTGTACAATGAAATCCCATTTTGATAGTCCTATCTTCATTGAATTCAGGAAGAACAATACATGATATAAAAATAATTCTTGTTATGTAATGTACATGGCTGAGTTCCAGGTGGACCAGATGACAAAGAGAGCTCCTCTGTATGGAGATATCTTGAAATCCCCATTTCTGTTCTGTTATTTTCCATGCGAGAGAGTGACCCTCAGCAACCCTTGAGCAAAGCAGAACTACTGACAGATCATATTTACAATCACTAGATCCACTGGAAATTCAAAGGGTGAAATTTCTATATTCAAAAGAAAGATTTTGGAATGTGTCTATTATGTAGATGTGTAGAATATGGTAATAAAATGTACTTTCTTCCTCCAGCATGACAATAGAGTCCCATTTATAAATGTAGTAATTACTACCCCATCAATTCAGCCCACAGATCTGTATAACTGTAATGAACATAGACATATTGCATTCATCTAAATTGAATACATTTAAATTAATAAACTTTTGTACATTAGACAGGAAATACTTTCATTTAGCCATTACTCCTGCTGTAACTACTTATTGTAAAAATGCAATTAATAGTGTCTGACATTTCATTTTCTAATATAAGAGAAATCAATGGAAACTGTCAGGTAACTAAGTTTTCTGGAAAGTTGCTAGTGACACCTGCTCAATTACAAATCATTTTTTAAAAATTCAACATCTGCAACAGCTGTCTAGGGGAGATATGGTCATTAAGTGATGCTGACCTAGACATTGTTTCACTTTTGCTTGAGAATTAACTGCAAACATGTTCCCTTCAAAAAGATCCAGATGGTTGTCAAATAAATTCCTGTTCTAAGGCCTTCTCAGGTGGTTCTGGAATCAATCTGTACATTTCTAAAAAGCCCTGTTCCCACCCTCTTTCACTAAAATAGGCTTAGAAACTCCTAAAATGATGAGCTAAAATGGTATAAAGCCAAAGTCTTTGCTTTTAAAAAAGGACATATGAGTCAGATAAATGCCAAAACTCCAAGGACTTTCTCTCTGTTTTTCTGAATGTTTGCTATCTTGTTTGATAAAAAGTCAGCTACATTTGGTTTACTTCTGTAACCAGAAATGTTTAAAAAGTGATTGTGTTCACAAAGGCACTTCATTGTTTCAAACTGCCTGCTGCAGGTTTCTATCTATTGAAATTCTAATAGGTAATTTACTTTCAAACTTAGAGAAAGCTAGCAATTGTGAAAGAAGTATGCTATACAAAAGCTCTATGTCTCAAATCTTGAAATATTAACTTCAAGCTGGGAAGAACATTTCAAAAGTGAGGAAAGTCTGTTAGAATGCTAGTTTTCTTTGAGAGGAAGTCATTCACAAGGACTAAAGGAAATGCTCTAAACTACATTACATTCATTTCCAGATCATGAACTGATCGACAAAAGCTTGGCTCTGCTTTCATTTATTTTGGAAGAAATATTTGTCACATATTTTATCTATTAATTATTATTCTCATAGAACTTTGTAAAACTTGGGTCACTGACTTCACAAATCCTCAAAAGACATTGTGCATACCAGTTTTATAGATACATTTTTGCTTTATTGAAAACAAAAGCAATTGTCAATTGAAGTCAAAGTCCGATGAGCTGAAAACTGGAGTAAAAGTTAATACGTGTCACAATAGCAGAACTCATAGTACAGCCTACCTAGACTTTGGTGAAGAGTTGAAGCAGATTTTCTCAGCTGCTGGAGCAGTTGGAGCATCTGTACTTGTTGTTAACATTAGCACCGATTCAATAAGCCATATAGCCATGTCATAACCTATTGTGTATGTTCGCACTGTATAGAGTTAGACTAAAAAGAAAGTCAGCTACATAGAACAGAAATTGTGGGTCCATTGTAAAAGAAGTGAAATAAGAAAGTTAGAATCATCTTGTAGGCATGCATGGGACTTCAGAAATTCTTTTCTAATTAAAAGATATTTAATCCAGAATTTCTTTGGTTTTACCCAGATTGATGTAGAATGATCTGGACTAATAAGTAGTAGATCTGGACTAATTCAAGTCCTTGACTTCAACTTCTGAGAACAGCAGAGCCACAAATTCTACAAAGTTTATTTTCTTACTTGGAAGAGGAGATTGATCTAAAGGATGAGCTTTTGCATCTCTGAAACTTGACATATATAAATGAGTATCTAGTATTTAAGCTGATATATTATATACTGATATATACTCTTTCTCTTCTTAACACAATCAAAATCTATTTAAGAACTTATTTAAAAATTATGTTCTTACTCCTGAAATGCCAGAAATAAAATATTTTGTTTCAAAACATCTCTTACAGAAGGAGAGAGAATCACTGTAGAGGAATTCTTCCTCCTTTTATTTCCTAAGGTTTAAAAAAATACTAAGAGCTTTGCTAGTCTATAGATTGTTAGTTATAGATAGTTTCAGAGGATTGAACACTGAACTGAGCCAGTACTAAAACTGGTTTTAGAAAGGGGGAGGCTACCTTCTTTTCTGATATTGGAGGGATATCTTAGATAAAAAGGAAGGAAAAGTGGAAGGAAAAAGAACTTATTCCTGAAATGATTTTTTTTTTTTAACTCCTGTGTTGCCCTTGAAGCAATTTAGTGTATGGTGGGAATTTAGTTTTATTATAAAGGTTAGGATTATTTGCTGTGTTATTCTACTGTGCAAGATAACAATAACACATAACTCTTATTTTCAAGAGGCTCTCAGACCACCCGAAGGGATAGAACTAATTCACAAATTGCAAGTGACAATAGAAAGGAATATACAGTCACATGGTGGGGATTTAAAGTGCTATGTATTTTCAAAGAAGGGAAATAATCTGATACTTTATAATGTGCCTACATATCAAAGCAGAATAAACCTATTAAGAGAATTTTACAAAAAGACTAAATTAGTTGTCTTGTATTTGACTCTTACATACAAAAAATAAATGGCAGTTGATGATCTAATTCTGGAGTTTAAGAAGGTGACATAAAATATTTCTGAGAATGAATAAACTCACATTTTGCAATTAGAGTAATACAGATTTTACTCTATGTATTGATAAACAGGAAGTCATACACACTTTAGAGAGAGGATGAATTCCTATTCTCTGACTCCTCTTCCATTACAGCTGGTGTCATTTCTGAGCAATAGTTAACACAGGAATTATGATTCTGCCCATATTGTTCCTCAGTGTCCTCCTTGTGATTATTTCCCAGGACATCTCTCTTGGACTTTCTGCTTGTGTTTCAGAGTGTTTACACAAAGTCTGAATTCACTTTGAATACTAAAGCATAATTAAGTTATTTTTTAAATTGATTTCTATATATATGTGTGTGTGTGTGTATATATATACATATATATGTATATATATATATACACATATGTGTGTGTATATATATATATATATTTTTTTTTTTTTTTTTTTTTTTTCCCCTTCACTCATTATGCCCTGGAAAATCTTGACTGACTGCTATCTGTTTGAATATTCTATTACAGCTCTGGGCTGGAGTCTGTGTTCTCACTAGTGGCCATTCCTCAGCAAATCTCTGTTCTGTGCTATCTGCAGTGATGGCAGGGATGGATATAAACCTTTTAGTAGGAAAAAAGTCATTATGGTATTAAAAAATACAAATTTCACTGATAAGAAATGACAATGCCCTTAAACTTCTAAATACCCTCAGGGCACTCCATAGGAGCAGAGGCAAACACTCACCAAGAAGCAGTCCTCTTGGTCTACTGTGAGCCCAAATACCATAAGCTGGCACTTTGGATGTCCACCTAGGGAGCGAACAGGATCAGGGTAAGACTCTGAATCCTTGCTCAACTGCTTGCAAACTCCATGGTATTCAACAGTGAAAAAGTGAAAGTGAAAGTCCTTCAATTGTGTCTGACTCTTTGTGACCCGGCAGACTAGTCCATGGAATTCTCCAAGCAAGAATACTGGAGTGGGTAGCCTTTATCCTTTCCAGGGAATGTTCCCAAAACAGGGATCAAACCCAGGTCTCCTCTATTGCAGGCTGATTCTTTACCAGCTGAGCCACAAGTGAAACCCAAGAATACTGGAGTGGATAGCCAATCCCTTCTCCAGCAGATCTTCCAATTCCAGGAATCAAACTGAGGTCCTGCATTGAAGTTGGATTTTTATCAACTGAGCTATCAGGGAAACTCTGTAGAGCAAGGATAATAATGTCACCTTCACATGATGAGCATAATGATTAAATAAGTTCAAACATAAAAAGCACCTAATACCATCCTTGGTGGAGCAGACATTGAAGAATTTGTCTGTAATTCAAAGACTCAGGTTTGATCCCTGGGTCAGGAAGATGTCCTGGAGAAGGGAATGGCAACCCACTCCAGTACTCTTGCCTGGAAAGTTCCATGTACAGAAGAACCTGGCAGGCTACAGTCCATGAGGTGGCAGAGTCAGACACAATGGAGTCACTAATACTTTCACATTCAATACCCTTCTAGGTATCACTCAGCAGTCACACTATCTGTCTATTGACCTACCTACCGACTTACCTACATACCTAATCATCTATAGCTATAGACTAAAAAGAAAAACAAAAAGCTATAGTGTTAAATGCTGAAGCAGTGGCCAAAATGAAAATATGCCAGGAAGTTCTAAGTTTTGAAATTAATTAATAAGAATCATGCTCCCCTGTCCATGGAATTCTCCAGGCCAGAATACTTGAGTGGGTAGCTGTTCCCTTCTCCAGGGAATCTTCCCAACCCAGGGATTGAACCCAGGTCTCCCACTTCACAGGTGGATTCTTTATCATCTGAACCACCAGGGAAGTCCATTAAAAATAGATGAGGTGATATGTCCTCATGGTTAGGAATATAGTTCTGAATCAGATGTACTGAGTTTAAATCAAAGGTCTATTCTTCATGAGGGGCACCCAGAAATTTCATCTTTATCTGTGCCTTTATCCTAAATCAGGAGTACTTGATAACAGTAACTAATTCATAGGACTGTGACAATGATTGTGAAAACAAATCAAATGAAATACTTTGCATAGTACTGGCCGTATAGTGCTATTTGTTTTGCTATTTGTTTATACTTGCTTGATTTTGTTTTGTTCCATTTTGTGTTTACAGAGTTTAACAGCAAAGACAAAAACATGGCATTAGATTTGAATGCAATACACAGTGACAGCTGAAGACAGACATCTGGCTCATGAGAACAAGTAGTGTCTGGATTGGGAATGGAGATTTGATGGGAGTTGGGTGGAGGGTGGTCCATGAGGACTGAACTAAATAATGCCAGCTCTGTTGGGGAAGAGGAGCCTAGCTCCCCATAACTAACACCTAAACAATGTATAAAGAATGGGCCCACAAAGTTCAGTAAAAAGCACCCCCACACACACACCCACAGGGAAGAGATGAAGTTATCTTCCCAGCTGAGTGATGTACTATGTGGATGACAAGTTTTTCTTCTCATGAGATCTGTCTTTGTGTTGCAAACTAAAGGGGGGGAAATCCAGTGCAAAAACAAGCAGAAACCTCAGCCAGACACTTAATCGTGTTCCTATGAGGACACAAATGCCCTTTATTGCTGACTCTTTTATTTTTAAACTCCCCATGGCGCCATATACTGGATAAGTTACTTGTTAGAAATAATGTTCCTTGCATTAAACATACATTTTTTTCTTTCTATAAACAGGCTCTGATTTCTACTATAGATGGTGAACTGAGCTGGCTTCCTGACCTGTCCTTTAGCTACTGTATCTTTTGGATTTCTGCCTTTGGCAGAAGTATAGACAGATAAATGTTTTAAGGATTTTGCTTTTGATTTTTTAAAAGTTTTGGATATTTTCTGTTACATTTTTACTACCCTATACAAAAATCATGATTTGAAAGTCTATCAGTTTATAGCATACAGAAATGTACCTCAGATATTAGCAATAAATAACATATACTCATTCTACAAGGATATGTATTTACTTTCATGGCATTTATGTGACCATATTCCTGATGTCACATGACAAATAATTTCAGGGCCTCAAGGTTAATTTTTTACTTAGTATAAAATATATACCAACTTAGTGTTTTTAACTAACAGCCTTATGATCTAATTGATTCTATGATGTTTTCATTAAAAGAAGAAAAAAATGTATTCTTACAAATAGTACTATTGTACAGAAATAAACATTTACCCAGGGTGACCACAAATTTAGAAGGTGATTTAAACATTAAGCATTTTATTATTAATAACAAAATGACAAAGATAAAATTTTATGGACTTGAACTAAAAAGCCTGTCTAGACCCACACTAATTATTCTGTCTGTTTAGCAAGTAAAAACTTTAAAAATGCCTTGTGTGTGTATATGCATTTGTGTGGTAGTACTTCCAAAAAGATTTCCCATTTAACTTATGTGCCTTAAATCAACTCATAAGTTTATCAAGATAGTATCATAATGAAACATGAGTTTGTAAAGGTTTAACTGTAAGGACAGAAATGGTAAGGACTTAACAGAAGCAGAAGAGATTAAGAAGAGTGACAATAGTACACAGAAGAACTGTACAAAACAATTCTTAATGACCCAGATAACCAAGATAGATGAATGTTCACTCACCTAGAGCCAGACATCCTGGAATATGAAGTCAAGAGAGCCTTAGGAAGCATTACTATAATAAAAGCTAGTGGAGGTGATGGAATTCCAGCTGACCTTTTCAAATCCTTGAAAATGATGCTGTGAAAGTGCTGCACTCAATATGCCAACAAATTTGGAAAACTCAGCGGTGGCCACAGGGCTGGAAAAGGTCAGTTTTCATTGTATTTGCAAAAGAAGGTAATGCCAAGGAATGTTCAAATTACCACACAATTTCACTCATTCCACATGTTAGCAAAGTAATCTCAAATCCTTCAAGTTAGGCTTCAACAGTATGTGAACCGAGAACTTGCAGATGTACAAGCTGGATTTAGAAAAAGTAGAGGAATCAGAGATCAAATGGCTGACATCTGTTGGATCATAGGAAAAGCAAGGGGATTTCAAAAAACATCTACTTCTGCTTCATAGACTACACTAAACCCTTTATTTGTATGGATCACAACAAGCTGTGGAAAATTCTTAAACTGATGGGAATACCAGACCACCTTATCTGCTTCCTGAGAAACCTGTATACAGGTCAAGAAGCAATACTGCAACTGGACAATGGACTGGTTCAAAATTGGGAAAGGAGTATGTCAAGGCTGTATATTGTTACTATGCTTATTTAACTTATATACAGAGTACATTATGTGAAATCCCAGACTGGTTGAATTACAAGCTGGAATCAAGATTGCCAGGAGAAATATCAATAACCTCACATATGGAGATGACACCATCCTAAGGGCAGAAAGTGAAGAGGATCTGAAGAGCCACCTGATGAAAGTTAAAGAGTAGAGTAAAAGAGCTGGCTTAAAGCTCAACATTCAAAAACTAAGATCATGGCATCCAGTCACATCACTTCATGGCAAATACATGGGGAACAAATGGAAACAGTGACAGACTTTATTTTCTTGGCCTCCAAAATCACTGTGGACAGTGACTGCAGTCAAAAAATTTAAAGACACTTGCTTCCTGAAGAAAAACTATGACAAACCTAGAAAGCATATTCATAAGCAGAAACATCACTTTGCCGACAAAAGCCCATATAGTCAAAGCTGTGTTTTGTTTTGTTTTGTTTTTCCCAGTAGTCATAAATGGATGTGTGAGTTGGACCATAAAGAAGGCAGACTGCCAAAGGAATGATGCTTTTGAACTGTGGTGCTGGAGAATACTCTTGAGAGTCCCTTAAACAGCAGGATCAAACTAGTCAATCCTAAAGGAAATGAACCCTGAATATTCATTGGAAGGACTGAGGCTAAAGCTGAAGCTCCAGTAATTTGGCCACCTGATACAAAGAGTTGACTCATTGGAAAAGGACTGATGCTGGGAAAGATTGAGGGCAGGAGGAGAAGAGGATGACAGAGGATGAGATGGTTGGATGACATCATTGACTTAATAGATATGAGTCTGAGCAAACTCCTGGAGACAGTGAAGGACAGGGAGGTCTGGCATGCTGCAGTCCACGGGGTTGCAAAGAGTCAGACACGACTGAGCGACTGAACATCAACAATTATTTGCTGATGTTTGCCAGTCCTTCTTTTGTTTTTCCACTTAATATTTTCATGAAAAATTGGATGGCCTAAGGTCGATGTTCCATTCATCAATCTTTAATGTCCCTATCTGTACGTCAAAATAAACCCATAAAAAGTCATTATTTTAAAAGATGTTTAGTAACATCTAAACATTCAATTTGCTAATCAATTGAAGAATAACTTATTCAATAAAAATGAAGTCATGCTTCCTTAATATTAAAAATTTAAAATGCAGAAAAATATCCACTTTCTTGTGTCTCCATTTACTAAATTAAACTTCACCAACCTATGTGTAAACCGTCTATTATAATAAGGGGAAAAATCATGACCCTAAGTGGTTCTTATGAACTTCATATGGGTTCCAGTGAGTAATCAAGTGATATTATTAATAAATTAATAGCTAAGATTCCCATTTCCTCATAAGTAAAATTTCAAAAATATTTCTCCCCTTTTTATATTAATGCAGAAGTTACAAGATGGAAATAACATATGAAAGCATAACATATATAAAAACAATTATAGTCATACAGCCAATGCAAGGGAATAAAAGGAAAACATGGAAGAAGTATCACATAGATATGCTGTTTAGTAAAAAACAAATTTGCAAAAACAAGCTATCAACAAATGGAGAGTTGGTTTTGTGACAACTTTTTACATATTTTATATCTGCTTTTTATCCCCCACACTTTTGTGGAAACCTGTATTAATATCAAAGGAATTCTTAAACTCGCTACAGTCAGGCACCGAGGACTTTTTGTTTTGTACTGTTTTGTTTGGGCCATAGAAACTGAAGGATATGAAACTGAATTCTTAATTAAATAACATACACACTTATCAAAAACTAATTAAATATTAATGTTTTATTTTTTGTCTACAGAATATATAATCCAATGGGCTTGTATTTTGTAAGATTTTATAAAAATGTATTCTTTTTTGTCTGACTTTTCACTCAGCATAGTATTTTGACATTAATCCATGTTGTGTATATTACTTGATCATTTTAATTGTAGGATGGCATTCTATGATATGGATTTGTCACAGTTATCCATCCCCTGTTTAATAGGCATTTGGTTACTTTTCAGTGGTATTCTCAACTGGGGGACAAAAGGGAGGGGTAGAAGGAAGGAAGCATAAAGGGGAACTAGGAAATGTTTGGTGGTGACATGTGAAACCATCCTGATTATAGTTGTGACTTTGTGTAACATATGGCATAACTCATTAAACTGCACACTTAAATATGTACATGAAAAAGTTAATGATTAGTTTTTCTAATTTATTTCCTGTACTCTTGATAGGAATTCTTTATTCTTGCACTGTTGAGAAAAGATCTGGGCAGATACTATCCCAAACAGAACAGCATCAATAATTATTTTTCAGTATATATCTATTTATTTTTTTTATTGGAATAAAATTGCTTTACATTGTTTTTCATTCTGCCCTACATGTAATATCCTCAGGCAAGTATTTTTCTCTTTTTCATGTGTTTGGTCTGGTGGTATATTTTACCTTTACCTTATGAAGGAGTAGAGAATGCTTGAGTGCAAAATGAGAATACAATTGAATATCATTCAAATTTTTTTAATATAGATTTCATTAGAAAGAGATTAAAATATTCCTGAAGTGATAACAAGTAATTCAGTTGATAAGATAGTTAACTCATACTCTGTAAGCATCAACATAACAGCTGACAAGTTATTCAGCATTTAGTTGAAAGCAAATTCAATAATTTGGTGAGCTATTCTTTGCATTCCATCAGTATTTATGAGGCATTAACAACATTTAGGTGACAATTTTATGTCATAAAAGTTAATTTTATGTACCTTATGACTACTTGACAGTGGTTGCTGAACACCATGGCTAATCAATATTGAATTACATATTGCAATCAATGGCTCACTTGAACATTCTGTAAATTCATAATAAATATTGAAAAATAAAACATTGATACAAATGTATATGGAAATAGCTAAAACTTACTTTTGTGAAATACATAGGAAAATTTGATATTTAAAAGAATATTTAAAAATTTTATGCAAATTTTAATTTATGTTATTCTTAAAAACTAGTTCTATTTATGTTTTTTTTTTTTTTAATTCTGTGTTTAGCAAGCATGTATCTTAGCTAAATTGGACATAGAGTTTTAAAAAGTCATTCATATAAAGAAAATGCAATAAATGATGTAAGACTCTTCTTTTGAGGTAGGAGACAGGGAAACTAGGTAAGTTAATATCTAGCTTTACTTCCAGATTGATTTGCGTGACTACCTATCTTTAGTGTCTTGTCTCTAGCTTTCATATTTCTAAAATAGGGGTTTGGTTAATTGTCAAGTTTCTTTTGAACTCCAAGACTATGCCATTAATTTTTGTCTTTTAGGGACAGTATTCTTAAATATGGGTATATGTTTTTGAGGAGAAAAAGAGTTAATAGAATCTTTCTGACAATAAAATATGAAAGTGAGGAAAGAATTTGGGAAGAGGAAGCTGGATTTTTCAGCCTCCCTAGTTTCCACAGGGATTCATTCATTTAGAATGGATGCATGCTCATTTACTTCTCCAAACCTTTTCTACTGTAGACAAAACCCAAGACACAAAAAGACACTATACTAAATGGCATTTGTTATACCTTCCTATGATTTAACAGCATATCAAAATCTTCCAAATATCTTGATTCAACTTATTTGTGCCAAAATGAAAGACTAATAGAAAGTAAGACACAGATAAACAAATGGAACCTAATTAAATTCAAAAACTTGTGCACAGCAAAGGAAACCACACCAAACAGAAAGACAACTCACAAAGAGGAAGAAAATATCTGTAAAAGATGCAACCAACAAGAGATTAGTCTCAAAAATTTACAAACAGTTCAAGTGGCTCAATTATCAAAACAAACAACCAACCCAATCAAAAAATGGACAGAAGACCTAAAGAAACATTTCTCCAAAGAAGGCATACAGATGGCCAAGACATGAAAAGATGCTCAACATGATTAATTATTAGAGAAATGCAAGTCAAAACTACAAGGAGTATCTCCTCACATCAGTTAGAATGGCCATCACTTAAAAAATCTACAAGCAATACATGCCAGAGAGGGTGTAGAGAAAAGGGAACTCTTCTACACTGTTGGTGGGAATGTAAACTGGTACAGCCACTATGGACAACAGTATGGAGGTTTCTTAAAATACTAAAAATAGAGCTACCATCTGAGCCAGAAATCCTGCTTCTGGGCCTATATCCAGAGAAACATATGGTTCAAAAGGATACATGCACCAGAATGTTCATTGCAGTGCTGCTTACAATAGCCAAGACATGGAAGCAACCTTAATGTCCACCAATAAATACCTAGATAAAGAAGACACAGTACACATACATAATGGAATACTACTCAGCCATCAAAAGAAGAATGAAATACTACATTTGCAGCAACACAGATGGACTTGGAGATGTACATACTAAGTCAGTAAGTCAGACAGAAAAACAAATATCATATAATGTTGTTTATATGCAGAATCTAAAAAAATGAAGCAAATGAACTTATTTATAAAACAGAAAGAGACTCACAGACTTAGAGACTGAACTTATTAGGGAGAAGGATGGGAGTGGAGGGATAGATTAGGTGTTTGGGACTGGCATGCACACACTATCCCATTCAAAATAGATAACCAATAAGGACCTACTGCACAGCACAGGAATTTCTCTCAAAATTCTGTAAAACTTAGATGGAAAAATAATTTGAAAAAGAAGAGATACATGTATACTTACAACTGAATCACTTTGCTCTGCACCTGAAACTAACACAACACTGTTAATCAATTATGCTTTGATATAAAATTGATGTTTTTAAAAAAACCCATCTGATTATACAATTATACTCTAGATGTGTGACACCACTTATTTAGCCTGATTTTCACTTTGTTTTTATTTGTTTTCAGTTGCTTGTTTTGGTGCTCCCTTAGCTTCTACTTACCCAAGATAAATGACTCAAAGAAATTAACATAATTTTTTACTGATGAACTGCCATATTTGCAATTCATTAATAAGAAAGAATATGATAGATTGAAATTTTCAGGTAGAAAATATTCTCTTTTAGTTAAATGAGTTTTCATGTCAGAAAACAAAAGAAAAAAATGGAAAATTGAGAGGATCAAGCCCAACCACTAAGAACCAAGTTTATTTCTCTGCCCATGGTGGTGAATGCAATGATTAGAGGAGATACGCCCTTGCATTTCAAATGTGGAGCCCCACAAGGCAACATTCCAAGTGCAGAGCTAAGGATTAAGAGAATTTCCAAAAAACAAATCAAAGGACTCTAATATCTGTGCTTTTGCTAACAAAATGCTGAGAGTAACTTTGGAATTACATCCTAAGAGAGTTATCAAGGTTGACAGAATCTATCAGATATCCTGGCAGAAAGATTTAGAGTAGAAAGGCAGAGGCTTGTCTATCTAGGTCCTTAGAATGATTATTTCCTTGGAGATTATATTGTGAAGGGCTCTTATCATTTTCTAAGTGAGCATAAGAAAAGTGATTTTCTCAGTTGCCAAAAGATATATTTATAAATGCAACACAACTGCTAAGCCATATCACTCCTGGCTCATGTAGGTGAACAAATATATTGTTTCCTTTTTCTAAATGTCATTTTTAATTAAGAAAAGATTACTCTGGCAGGGAGAGAGAGAATTACTTTTTTTTAAAATCAGATGGTTGGTATAAGGCATATCAGGAATAATCCTTCAGATACAGACAAAGTCCTTTGCTTTATTCTGCACAAATGAAGAGTTAGGGCAAGAGATGTAATATTTAAAAGTAATATACATCTTGGCGAAAATGAACTTGGAAAGTATATTTAGATGTTAGTTTTTATGCATTTGACTTCATGACAGGAATAGTTTTCTTTCTCTTTTCACTTTTTTGCCCCTATTTTTTGGGGTAGCTCTTATAAAATAATATAGAAATATTACTATATTCAATGATTAAAGACTTTTTCTATATAAGAATAAAAATGTTGCTATTTATAGTGTGATATCTTCTTACTCACTCAAAGACTAAATTTTAGGTGGCACAAAATAAACTTGCTTTTAATGTTCATCAAATTTTTTAAAACAGGAATTACATTATACTGGGTGTTCACTGACTGGAAGGACTAATGCTGAAGCTGAAACTCCAATACTGTGGCCACCTCATGCAAAGAGTTCACTCATTGGAAAAGACCCTGATGCTGGGAGGGAATGGGGACAGGAGGAGAAGGGGATGACAGAGGATGAGATGGTTGGATGACATCACTGACTCTATGGACATGAGTTTGAGTAAACTCTGGGAGTTGGTGGACAGGGAGGCCTGGCATGTTGTGATTCATGCAGTTGCAAAGAGTCGGACACAACTGAGAGATTGAACTGAACTGAACTGAATAAAATTTTTAAGATATTCTCACTTGTGGCAGTGGTAATTTATTTCATAAATACTTGCACTTTCATTATATATGTGCAAAAGGTATTTTATACCTTTTATTTATAACATTATTTTGTTAATACAATGTCAACATCTGTGTATTTTTATTGATTGTTTAATTTTCATAGTTTCCTTTTAATGGCTAACCTTCTACTGTAAAAGTACAAGACTCAAATAGTCAGTTTAACAGATCAATATTTGTGTGTAGGCACAATAAATTTTAATACAATGATAGAATCCTTTCACATACCTTCCATATTTTTAATGCAGTAAGTGTTTTAAAGAAAACTCAAAACTCAAAAATGTTTGCAGACTTTCTGGAAGAGTCCTAACACCAAATATCCTGTTTGATTGTTGCTAGGACAACTGATTTTAGGTTTGGAAAATAGGTTAATTATAATATTGATATCAAATAGGCATCTAGGTTAGAAGTTATGGGCTGTCTCATATATGGTTCTCTAGAATCTCTAGAACAACTTGGGTTTTAGCCTCTAAAGGTGGGATAGTAGCTTATATAAGTAGGATAACACAAAGTCATAGAAATTATAGAACTCAATGATGAAATCTATGTCTGTAGCAAAGGAAGAGCGTTAGGAGTATTCTTTAAATACTAGGGGAAATAAGCACCAAAGAAGCATTGTTTCTAAATATTGAAATCATGAAATATCATTAACAAAGAACACTAAAAGAATTTAAAAGAGAAATAAATTACATTTAAAGTTAACATAATCTATGTTAAATACCTTATAAAGACTATATTATTAACCATTCACTCTCTAACAGAAGGCTAGGGGAAGGAGAAGAAAAAGACAAATCATTTACCCTTTTCTAAACTGTTTATAGCATCTGTGAAATGAATCCCTAAACTGGATTCCATGAGCTGCCGTACTAGGCATGCAGTTTCCACTGCTATTTTATCAGAGAAAACTTCAGTACTGTTTTTAAAGCAACCAAAGAGGTGCTGCTTGGATGGGAGTGTGTGTGCATGGGCGTGTCTCTGTGCTCGTGTGTTTGTGTATGTAGGCTGCAGCCCCTGAAACTCAAGGGCTTGTCCAGAGTTCTTTACCGCGTCTCTGCATACTGTAACGCTCAGCTCAGATGATTCCATCATCCGAGTCTGATCTTATTCTGAACCACCTTCCATACATCTCCTTTTCAACCAGACCAGCCTTTGCATGACGGAGAGCCAAGAAACTGTGTACCTGTTTACTGGAATTTGCTTGATTCCACAGTGACAACCACTCATAAAAGGCTAACTGTATAAAGGATTGGAATTAAGGGCCCAGAAAAAAGACTCATTAGTGCCTGTCATTCCTGCTGACTTCTGAGTGACTTGGGCCTCCTCACAAGATCCCTAATTTGGAAGCTGCATATTTAAATCCCAGAAGGATTTAGATAGGAATGTGCAGATGGCTGTATAAATAAAATGACTGTCACTGACTTCTTATTTTTCTTCATAAAATGGGTGTTATGATCCTGGTCAGTCTTGTCACAGCCATTTTGCCAATAAGGAAGTATTAGTCACTCAGTCATGTCGGACTTTTTGTGACCCCATGGACTGTAGCCCGCCAGGCTTCTCTGCCCATGGGATTCTCTAGGCAAAATACAGTGGGTTGCCAGTTCCTCCTCCGTATTCTATTCACAACTGAGATTTGTTCTACCTGAGCTTGCAAATGTACTTAGGCATGCAGGGTTTAGAGGTAAAGGAACAAAAAACAACAACAAAGTTAGCAGGAGGAAAGCTTGCTACCTTAAAGAATAAAAGAAAAAACAATTTTAAAGCAAATGAGTTTCATCATTGCTTACCCTGACTTTTCTCTTGCATAGATGAGTAGGCCAAGTTACAATATTCCTTCAGAGGTTCTTTGTATGCAGCAATGCATCCTACAATATGCAGCAATGCATCTTACATACAGTTGCCCAATGGGCTTCCCAGAGGGCACTAGAGGTGGAGAACCTGCCTGCCAGTGTAGGGGCCTTAAAGAGATGTGGGTTTGATTCATGGGTAGGGAAGATCCTCTGGAGGAGGGCAGGGCAACCCACTCCAGTATTCTTCCTCGGAGAATTCCTTTGACAGAGAAGCCTGGAGGGCTATGGTCCATAGGGTTGCAAAGAGCTGGGCACAACTGAAGCAACTTAGGACACATACACACACACACACACACACACACACAGAGAGTTCCCCAATAAATAATGTCATTTGGGTCACTTGCCTAATGAACACAACACCAATTCTTAATTCCTCCATGATCTGGCTCCAACACATATTTCAGTCTAATTTCTCATGGTGTTCCTGTACATGTCTCATGTTCCTGTCACAGTAAATGATTCACTATTACTATGAGTGACTATTATTTTTCCTCCTCTGTACCTTTGCTCGAACCCTTCTTCTTCCTGGAATGCCATTCTCATGTCTCCTCACATTTATGCTTCAGCCAGCTCAACACATTTGCTATGCCTATGTCACTTTCAGATACAAACTGGCACTTGCCATGGGTGCTAGCAATCTACATCTACAAGAATTAAATCATATGCTGCTGCTGCTGACCTCCAACACCCCCTTGGAGGAGTTTGAGGTGAAGAGCAGAAATGAGGCACTCTGCTCTGGGAAAACCGGCAGCAAAGGTCTTCAGACAGATATTCTTAGGAGCTGATTTTATGAGCCCAACTCATTTATCTCCTCATATCTAGAAAAGTACTAAAACCCTTCAGGGTGATGACTCTTTCTCATGACTAGCAGGAGCTTCATGAAACCAGCAGAAAGTTTCTACAAAAAAAAATATATATATATATATATATATATATATATATATATAGAGAGAGAGAGAGAGAGAGAGAGAGAGATACACTTGATTGCATGTATTCCCCCTTTACTAAAATCACATATTACTGTCCTTCCCCCTTGCCTCTTTGGAGCAGATTTTCAGACTAGCTGAGGTGTTATATCCCAGGTTGTAGTCCTCATTTTGCTCCAAATAAAACTTAACTACAGCTCTCAGGCTGTATGTTTTTTTAAAGTTGATATCAAGAAGTCTTCTCTATCAAAGGTGGCCAAAGGTAATATTTTGCCATGAGCTCCCATTGCCCTCTACTCTTTTTATATCACCTGTAACAATTTTGTCCTTCCTACTTCCTTCTTTAGTGTTTATTTCATGAAAAAGATCATGCACTTATTTCCGTATTTTCCTAGAACTTAACACACTTCCTGGTAGGGAACGTCAAGACATTCAAAGTATATGTTTTTGAACAAATAAATGGAAATTTCCTCATGTGTGGGCAGAGAAGCTCTAGTTGTAGCCAAAATACAATCATGAGTAGAATCAGATAATTGTTAGATCAAATCAGAGGCTATAGGTCAGCAATGAAAATATTCAGTTCAATTTTGATAATTTCCACTAGACAATAACTTTCCATAGTCACGACATATTCTCTGTACTACCCATCATTATGGAAACTGAAGCAGAGAAGCATTCACCCTGTCTCCCTTAGTTTTTTGGAGGGAGAGGCAAGCTTGTCTTTTACAAAGTAGTCAAGAAAAGCTGAATTTAACATTCCCTCTTTTATGTCACTTCAAAACTGTGTTTCTGATAACCAGTTATAAGGTACATTTCTCCAAGTTTATTGATCAACAATAGTAAGAAATTATTCTTTGGGTTTTTACCTAGTATATGCTTATTATGGACAGTAACTACAACTATACTAGCCCTCTCTTACCTCATCTTGACATCTAAAGTCTTCTACTGCCACATATAATTTTTTTTTTCCATTTATTTTTATTAGTTGGAGCCTAATTACATCATTGCAGTAGTTTTTGTCATACATTGAAATGAATTAGCCATGGATTTACATGTATTCCCCATCCCGGTCCCCTCTCCCACCTCCCTCTCCACCCGATCCCTCTGGGTCTTCCCAGTGCACCAGCCCTGAGCACTTGTCTCATGCATCCAACCTGGGCTGGTGATCTGTTTTACCCTAGATAATATACATGTTTCGATGCTGTTCTCTTGAAACATCCCACCCTCGCCTTCGCCCAGAGTCCACAAGTCTGTTCTATACATATAATTTTTATGAACATCTCAGGATGTTGTATTTCCTGAATTTGGATTGCTGATAAGGTTAAGCCCAAATTAGCTTCATCTGACTTTGGAGAATGTTCTTTAGCAATACATCTAGGTGTCTTCTCACATGTTATTTGAATTTTTGATTCATGAATGTTACCCACCCTACAAGCTTCTAAAAGTAGAATGAACAAAAGCAAGTGATTTAGTATCTGCAATTAGGTAGTACACAACCGTAATAGCATCTTTAGGAAAGGGCAATTTCCTATTTGATCTTACTTGAATTAAATGTCATCTGCTCAAAGTTAATTTGTTGTAGTTTCCATTTCAATTAATTTGGAATTCAGAAAGCTTATAGTTTGAAATATTAAGACTGCATCCTATTGATTTGTTTGCTAATAGGGAATAAACTGGCACATAACAGGCCTCTTAGGAAGCTTCTCTCAGCAAATATGCTTTTTAAAGTACAACTTTTATTAAAACATAACTTACATACAGTAAGGGAATGAACCATAAGCTCAATGAATGTTTATAAAGTGAACATCTTTTTTTAGCCAGCACCCAGATCAAGAAAGAGCAAATCATCAGTGCTATATAATATAATCAACCTTTCTCATACTTTGACCCTCTCAGAGAAAATTATTATCCCAACTTTTAACTCTAGTACAGATCAGTTTTGCCTGTGATAGACTGTCTTAGTCCATTCATAATGCTATAACAAAAATACCATAAACTGGGTGGCTTAAACATTAATTTCTCACAGTTCTCAAGGCTAGAAAGTCCAGTATCAAAGAACCAGCAGATTCAATGTCTGGTGAGAGCTCACTTCCAGTTAAAAAAGGGCAATTCCTTTTCACAAAATGTGCTATTTATAACAATTATATGAATATTTCTTGTTTTGTCTTAACATGGGAAGACAAGCAAGGAGCTCTTTGAGGTCTCTTTAGTAAGGACACTAATCCCATTCCTGAGGCCTGTACCCTCATAACCTAATCACTTCCCACTGACTCTGCCTTCAAATAATATCACATTGTGGATTAAGATCTTAAGATATGAATTAGGCTGGGATGTAAATGTTCAGTTCATAACAGAAAGGTAGGTAGGTAGGAAGATAATTAGACTCATTAGCATATGTGCTTTTGTGTCTTGCTTCTTTTGCTTTAAAGTATAGTTATCAGATTTATGTAATTACTTGTGATATTGTGTTCATTTTCATTGCTATGTGATATCCCCTTATAGGGATATATTGTCATTTATTTATCCATTCCATTCTTGAAGCACATCTAAATATTTTAGTTTGGGATTATGTTGAATGGAACTGCTATAAATATTTTAACATATCTTCTAAAGTAAAATTGCTGGGTCATAACATACACAAATGTTCAGCTTTGTTCAATATTTTATATAAAGATTTAATGTAACCATTTTCATATTTACATGATATTCAGTAATCTATAATACCTTTATGTCAAATTACTCAAATGTTAAAATTTGACTAGGTAAGCAGAATATAGGTACCACTATAATAATAAAAAAATACAGGGAAGAGAGATTATTGTTGACTGGGTAAGGGTGGGATTTAATGTAAAATTCTGTAACTTTGAATCACAATTTACAAGGAAAGACAGACACAAGTTTCACACAGTCAAGGATTAACTTTTTGAATTAAAGAAGTAGTGCCATTAATATTAGGACCTTTGTTAAATAATGTGTAACAGCAAGAGTTCAAGGGGTTAATTGATGCCCCAGGTGGGCTCATGCTGCAGCTTTCAATTGCAATCAGTGCCTTGAATTCTTTCTAGAAGCCATGAGTCTCTTTGGAACCACTAGAATTACTCATTACCTTCTGTTTTAAGCATTCTAAGCAAATACTGTGATGGAATTAGCTCTGTTTTTCAAAGCTTATTCATTTTGAGGGAAAATGAAGATGAAATATATGCTATTGGTGCATCAAAATACTTGCTTAAACTTTTATCCCATTAAAAGGGCAATTCTGAACCAAAGATCATGTTTTACTACTTCAAACCAGAATGGAGGAGTGGGAGAGGATAAGCCTGCTTTAAATTTTAAACTATGAATGAGATTCAATTCTTTGAGTTTTGCATAACCACAATAAATCCTGGATATTTATAAACACCTATATTTCAAATGCCAAGTTCTATATATGTAAATTAAGCACATTAAATTTGTTACATTGCTATAAAACCTACCTGGTAAGATATCTCAAGTTTATTCTATTAGGTGGGGGGAAAGGTAACTCTACAGTCAATGGAAAAAAAAAATACACTGGAGGGAATAAAAGCAACCCTTGTTGCTAGGTGACCTTCTATTTATAGATAGTTGACTGCCACTGGCACAAGCTCTCTAGACACGATTTTTGCTTAACTGAAGAGTTTTACTGGGGTATCTATTTAAATATTTGGGCAGACAGACTATACTAACTCTATACTACACTCCACATTGGAGTATAGTTTCTTTATAACATTGTGTTATTGTCTGCTGTAGGGTAAAATGATCATCCCGTGCTTAGAGAGGCCTAGCAGTGAAATAATCTCTCATTTCACTGCTGTAAAGAAGAAGGGCAAAGTCATTAGTGTAGCTATAGTTTCTCCATGCATATGTTAATTACTAAATTTAAAAAAAGATGCACACATTTAGTAATTTGCCAAATGATTCAGGGTCATGACATCAAGCTTCAGGTATTCAGTTCAGTTCCATTCAGTCGCTCAGTTGTGTCCGACTCTTTGCGACCCCATGAACCGCAGCATGCCAGGCTTGCCTGTCCAGCACCAACTCCCAGAGTTTACCCAAACTCATGTCCATTGAGTCGGTGATGCCTTCTAACCATCTCATCCTCTGTCGTCCCCTTTTCCTCCTTCCTTCATCTTTCCCAACATCAGGGTCTTTTCCAATGAGTCAGTTCTTTGCATCAGGTGGCCAAAATATTGGAGTTTCAGCTTCAACATCAGTCCTTCCAATGAACACCCAGGCCTGATTTCCTTTAGGATGGTCTGGTTGGATCTCCTTGCAGTCCAAGGGACTCTTAAGAGTCTTCTCCAACACCACAGTTCAAAAGCATCAATTCTTCTGTGCTCAGCTTTCTTTATAGTCCAACTCTCACATCCATACATGATTACTAGGAAAACCATAGCCATGACTAGGTGGACCTTTGACAAAGTAATGCCTCTGCGTTTTAATATGCTGTCTATGTTGGTCATAACCTTCCTTCCAAGGAGTAAGCATCTTACTGCATCATGAAAAAGAAAAAAATATCTATTTTTCCCCATCTTGATATCAGTTTGTCTCTTTGCAACCCTATGGACTGTAGCCCACCAGGCTCCTCTGTCCTTGGGGATTCTCCAGGTAAGAATATTGGAATGGGTTGCCATGCCCTCCTCCAGGGGATCTTCCCAACCCAGGAACTGAACCCAGGTCTCCTGCATGGCTGGCTGATTCTTTACAGTCTGAAAGAAGCCAGGGAAGCCCCCATTTTGATATAAAGAGTAAAATTTTATAATTCTGGTCATATCAAATTCAACTCAGTATTTATTTTCACACAAAACTCCACAAAAACATGTTTAGTGACATCACTTAAAGTCAGAGGCTAAAAATCTTCCAAATAACTATTTCACTGATCTTTTCTGTCTGGATTCTAAGTGTACAAACAGAAAGTTGAAGTAGATTTGAAGTGCCCATAAGTTGGTTTTTCATTTTATCCAGAGACCTTTGAAATTTTTCAGTAGAAGCACTCTGAACTGATCTCTAAATAACTGACTTGAAGGTTTACCTGTAACTTCTTGTTCTTTCTTAACCATACACTCTGAATCCTAGGATATGGTGAAAGCTTGTCCTGTATACCATGCTTCTGAATTTGAGCACTTGACTTCCCAACGCTCAAGTCATATGCTTTCATAAATTATTCATATTTCTTCCCCAATCTATTCATGGCACTACATTCTTGTATAATTATATTTAATGGAATATTTTATATATTGTTAAAATAAATGTTTTAAATGTAAAATCTGTTTCTATGAAAAACAGGTTCAATGCTTTGGAAAGACTCAAGAATTGATGTTATTGAATTACATGTGAGATAAATGACATTAAAAATAGGAACAATAGAACACATCTAGAAAGATTTGGCATTCATATTGACTCACAATTATCAATTAAGATTTCATTTTACTTTGAATAACCCAAAGAAATTGTGGATGATGAATTATGCTATGGTTTAAGTAAAAAGACACAAAATGCAGCCCCACTTCAATAAGAATTTTCATGCTCAAAGAAAATATTTAACTCTACTAAAAAAGATTAAGGAATATTCTAAATTAAAATCTGTAAGCTCTCTATATAGTATGTCTTATAATCTCTGGGTTTGTTGGTTCACTTTTTATGAACCAACCACCAACCACAAGTCCCGATAGTATTAACTAAGGTTTCAATTGCCCATTAGGACTTTTGAAGCCCAAAGTGAAGAATATCAAATTCCATTTTAAATGTATAAAAAAATTCAGAGGTATTAGCACAACTGCATCTCATTCTTTACAAACTTTTTCTCTCCCTCAATTTAGCTTTGAGATGTGTTAAAATAATGTAGTAGAACAGCTTGCCCATGTATCTGCAAAGACAAAACTAAACAAAACACTATAGGGATTTCATTTAGCTTCAGAAGGCCTGTAAACACATTTTCATGCCACAGGTTTGTGTTTTCCTAACAGGATTTACTACTGAAAAAGCTTATTATAATCGGTATATACTACGAAAACTATAAAAGGAAGAAATAAAAGAAAAAAAAAATCCCCATTTTTAAGAGAGAGCAATGGGATAGACATGGGTTTGGGTAAACTCTGACAGTTGGTGATGGACAGGGGGGCCTGGCATGCTATGGTTCATGGGGTTGCAAAGAGTCAGACACCACTGAGTGACTGAGCTGAGCTGAGCTGAACTGAACTGGATGGGATAGTTATATTTTTTAGTTGATAAGTCTTTCTCTGTTAATAATTAATTTCTCTAATCATTTTATTGAATGCCATGTTTAAACATAGATTAATGGTGCTCAAAGTTAAGAACAATGTACTGATTTTGTTTGAATATGTACTGTATGTTATTATTAAATCTTTGTGTCTGTGATTTAATGACTATTTTGCTTCACTGTTCTTGCTAGAAAAGGTCTCTTCTTGGTGGTTTCTTCAGTTTGCATTTAAGATGTAATAAAAGGTGAGGCTACATAGAATAGTAGAATAATAAGATATTTTATGACAGGTTGTATAATTTAATGGTCACCACTTGGGCCTCTCATTTTTCTGTTGGAGATTCAAGCCCAGTTTCATAATAAATGTCATAATTTGCAGTCCTACCTGAGCTGGAATATGCAGCATTCAATGAACTCTAAAGAATTTTTATAGCAGGACTTCTCTTTTATTCTCCTCGTAAAAGTGATTCTTTAATTTTGGCAACTCTCATAACCAACTGTTCACCATCTTTTAAAAGCATTGTAGAAGCAAGTACACTCTGCATATGTTCTAACTTCCTTTTTCAGGAATGAGTTGCTTTGTTTAAAATCCAACATGGTAATTAAGTCCCATGCTTTTCTGATGCATAGGCATTCATTTCATGTTGGAATCCCAATGTACACAAATGCATATTAAAGAAAATAATGGCCTACTAAGCAGTATAGCCCACAAGCACTGCCTGTATGGGAACCAGAGGGAGGAATGCCAGTCCAGAAACTCTTCTTAAAATTATGAAAATTATGATGGCATTCTGAAATCACTTCTAGGCCAAAAAGGATCACTAGTAACATAAAAGTCATTTTATAAGGAAACACAATGTAATTTTCAAGGCATAAAGTGAAATGCTTTATAAAACTACCTAAAACGCATTCTGATAACAAATGCATGGGAAACCATGCAGGAGGTTCACAATGATATGCAGTGATTCTATTTAGGAACTCTCTTATTTCTCCTCCAAAATCATCTAATAACATTATTGTATACTTGGGTTGTTTAATTTCATAGTTCCTCAGAGAAGGTAAGTCAAATTGATGTATTTTTTTTTTTTTAAAGTCTGGGCTTCTATAGTCTAAGCCTGGCACAGTACTTCACAATCACATGTTCTAAACAGAATCTGTTGCTTGGAGTACAGGGTAAATTTTCTTTACAGACTGTATAAAGAGAAAAATTATTACACAAAAAAATTTGTATTAATTTCAGCTGGATATAGGCTAACCCATAATATAGGCATTTAAACATGTCTCTACCGGTGATTTCAGATGTTGCATTCTAGTGCTTTTATTTGGTTCTTGTTTGATTATCTTTTCTTTGGGTTCTTTAAGAAATATATATATATAAAAAAAAAATCTTTCTGCAGTTTCCATGCTAAAACCCCTGTCTTGGATTATTCCTAAGCTGTAAGTCAGGGATGTTTATGACTTTCAAAAAATTATTAAAATATTCATCATTGTACAAATGTGCTCGCCCCAAAATTTCTCATTTCTTTTCATTGTTTCCCTCATTCTACTTTGCCATTTTTTTATGTTTTTGTGAAATAAAATGTTTTCATTATATTCATCAATCCAACCTAACTCTCTTGTATTTATCATCTTCTGAAATTCCTCTCTGTATCCTCTATACCTTGTAGACACCCCAGACACTTCACTATCTGCAGAGTCCATATCTCATTAGCAGCATATCTAGAATTCAGAGAGAGCTCAGTGGTGGATGGACTTTCTCAGTTATACAGATATTTCCACACTGGTGGAAAGACAGAGAATACTATAAAAATAAACTAATTCCATTTGTAGCTTTCTAGTTGTAGTATGAGGTAGAATAATCAGTTTAGAATACAAACTCTGAATCTGGCAGATATGGGTTTGAATCCTGAATATTCTACCTATTAGCTTTATAATATTTGGTAAACTAAGAAAACTCTATTTACTCATATTTGAAAATAAGGTAGAAATACATGTCATTTATCGCTGCTGTCAGTATTAAATGACATAACATGGGAAATATGTGGTACACAGTCAGTCACATGGAAAACACTTGTAAATTGTCACTATTAAATTCTCATTATTTATCATAAAAACAAATGGTCTTGAATATAGTTAATAGACATTAGTGTTCAGTAGCATCACCGACTCAGTGGACATTAATCTGAGCAAACTCTGGGATATAGTGGAGGACAGAGGAGCCTGGTATGCTACAATCCGTGGGGTCTCAAAGAGCCAGCCATGACTTAGCGACTGAACACCAACAACAGTAAAATAGGGTTTGCAATACATCTAAACCATCAAACTTATATGAGCCTTTAAGAAAACATGGAAGCCTGTGATAAATTTTAGAAAGCTTTCCATCAAAATAGGAAAGATAAAGATAAGTCTGGTATTGAAATAAACACATAAAGAGGACATTTTTTTCTGTGCTGTTTAAAGGCATGATAGAGAGTTACTGGGAACACCAATGTCAAGAACAAAAACCACACCAAGGGAGTCACATAAGTGCCCAAAACCTTCTCCCTGGGAGCTTTCCTTAGACTATGACAACAGAAGCAAGATTGTTTATCATAATGCTTGCTTTACAAAATATCCAATCCATTAATGTTAATTTCCACATAATTTTTCCCAATGATACCTTCCTCAAAGGTGTAAAGAACTGGGACCCTTGTGAGATCACATGAATGGTTTTATACAACTATAATTAGCTCAGTTCAGTGTTTCTTAAATTGCTGTCCCTGGGAAAACAGTGCCACATAATGTTAATGGATGAGACACAGAAGTTTTTGCAGTTATTCTCACTTATCCCTTTATATACTAATGTCAATAAGATTCTTTTAGGTAGCATGGAAATCAAATCAGTTAATCTTAAATGAAAGCAACCATGAATATTCATTTGAAGGACTGATGTTGAAACTGAAGCTCCAATAATTTGGTCACTTGATGCAAAGAGCCAACTCACTGGAAAAGACCCTGATGCTGGGAAAGATTGAGGGTAGGAGAAAAGGGTGATAGAGGATGAAAAGGTTGGATGGCATCACTGACTCAATGGACATGAGTTTGAGCAAACTCTAGGAGATAGCGAAGTACAGGGAAGCCTGGCATGCTACAGTTCATGGAGTAGCAAAGTTATAAAATCTCATTTGATTACAAAATGAGTATTTTGGATAGCACATTTTATTAATTTTTTCAGGATATTTAGGCATAATTTACATACAGCATTATACTAGTTTTAAGTATATTACATAATTATTTGATATATATGTAAAGTGAAATGATTACAATAAGTTTAATTAATATCCAGTACCTCATATAGTTACAAATTCTCTTTTTGTTTTGATGAGAACTTGATTTACTCTCTTAGAAACTTTTAAATATTTGGTACAACATTGTTAATGCTGAATCACATTTTAATGCTCTTAAAGAATCCTTGGGGAAGCATTGTTTGAGAGATAATGGTTTTATTGTTAAAAGAAATCCTTTCAAACTAAGGAAATACAAAATGGTTATTCATTTGTCTTAAAATATGAGGTGATATTTGCCAATATATCTAGGGGGAAGAAATGAAGTAAGAAAAGAGTAATGGAAGGAAGAAATAGAATAAGGGAGGGAGAAAAGGAATGTGAGAAGGGAAGAAGGAAGAAAAGGGCAATGAAAGAATAAACGAAAAAGTGAAAGAAGAAAATAATTCTAACTGATTAAAAGGACAGTATCTGCATTTAGAATAATCTTTTTTTTTTTAATTTGAAGCTCTGTGTGGAAAAGATTTACGAAGAATAATAGATTCAAGCCAATTCTCTACTGCCTACTCAAATTCTAGATAATATTTTGAAAATACATATATGATTCATAAAAATATCTTTAACCTTAGAAGCAGATAACACTTTTGGAGAAGGAAATAGCAACCCACTCCAGTATTCTTGCCCGGGACTTTCCATAGACAGAGGGGCCTGGCCAGCCACAGTCCATGGGGTTGTGAGAGTCAGATATGACTTAGTAACTACACTACCACTACTAGATAAAACTTTCAGTTATAACTGACTTTTGTTGACTAGAGTTTCTACTGATTACACAGGAATGATGGAAATACGACAAATAAGCAAAGGTAAGAAGGACAACACTAAATGACAGGAGAGCATTAGACTTAACTCACTTTTCCCATCATCTTTCACAAAAATGAATTGTGTAATAGCATTGCATTGGCTGATTTTGTGAAGTTTTCTCTGCCATAGAGACAATGAATTGATACACTAAAGCCCTATTCTCTGCTGCCTCCTCCTTCCAAAAAAAAAAAAAGAAGAAGAAGAAGAAGAAAGAGTTTCTCAATTTAAAAGGTGCCACACACTAAAGTTTCTAAGTTAAGGAACACTGAACTCCTAACTTAGGCTTCAAGTGTTACAGTCATTAAAGCTGCTAACGGCCTCTGTTGGCAGTTGTGGCTTCACTGCTGGAAAAAATAAAAGGAGTTTGTAAATTGAAAGAATTAAGGAGCATTTTTTTTTTCCCAAACTGGAAGGAAAATTTATTTGCTATCTATATTATAGTGCATTGAATCAACAATTACATTGTATTTTCCTGGATTTTATTATTGGCTCAAAAGTCACTTAGGGATTTGATTTTCATTCTATATCTAAGGGCTTCCCTGGAGGCTCATATGGTAAAGAATCCGCCTGCAATGCCAGAGACCTTGGTTCAGTCCTGGGCTGGCAAGATCCCCTGGAGAAAGGAAAGGCTACCCACTCCAATATTCTGGCCTGGAGAATTCCATGGACTCAGTCCATGGAGTCAAAAAGAGGAGGACATGACTGAGCGACTTTCACTTTACTTTACTTTACTATACCTCAAGTGCAGTTTAAAAACAATAGGGTTAAATGGTATCTCAACAGTCACTTCCAATTCCAACTTCAAAGTCCTGCATATGATTATAAGATGAATTTCTAATAAAGCTTCAAACTGAATGCTTAAGAAAAAAACCAAAATAGAAGGAAGAGGACTAGGAAGATAAATATATATATATATATATATATATATATATATATATATATGTATGTATTTCTTTTTCAAAATAGTTATCAATTGTAGGAAGTTATATTCACATTTAATAACACTTTTCTCTTTTCCCCCAGTAGTGATGTACACATGCTACAGACTAAAGTACACAGATGTTAAGCTGATTCTAGAAGAATTTATATTATTAGAATGTCAAAATAATACATATGTTGAATGCTAAATAAGTTCTTCTTTGCCATCACACTATCCATTATCATTATCTGTGTAAGCCATTACAATATGTTACTTATGAGAAATACAAATAATAAATGTGGGATAAAATTCACTGTCTTGTATTGGTATAGAAGTTAATAATTTATAAATCACTATGATAGTACATTTCCGAGGTTAGAAAATGAGGGAATGATTTCAAAATTTAAGTCTTCAAAGTGGAATTAACAATGTTCATTCACTTTTACCCAAGTTTAGGGACATTATGCCAATTCTCCATATATAGGCAAAACATTCTTTAAGAATTTTGAGGAAACCAAAATTGAAAAAGACAGATGTTTCCCATTGTTCATTGCAGCACTATTTACAATAGCTAGAACATGGAAGCAACCCAGAGTCCATTGACAGATGAATGGATAAAGAAATTGTGGTGCATATACACAATGGAATATTACTCAGCCATAAAAAGGAACACATTTGAGTCAGTTCTGATGAGGTGGATGAACCTATAACCTATTATACAGAATGAAGTGAGTCAGGAAGAGAAAGATAAATATCATATTCTAACACATATATACAGAATCTAGAAGAATGGTACTGAAGAGCTTATTTACAGGGCAACAGTGGAGAAATAGACATGGAGAATACACTTATGGACATGGGGAGAGGAGAGGAGAGGGTGAGACGTATGGAAAGAATAACATGGAAACTTACATCCCTATATGTAAAATAGATAGCCAACAGGAATTTGCTATATGGCTCAGGAAACTCAAACAGGGGCTCTGTATCAACCTAGAAGAGTAGGATGGGGAGGGAGATGGGAGGGAGGTTCAAAAGGGAGAGAATGTATGTTTACCTATGGCCGATTCGTGTTGAGGTTTGACAGAAAACAACAAAATTCTGTAAACCAATTATCCTTCAATAAAAAAATAAAAAAGAAGAATTTTCTATTCAGAAAAAAAGAAAAGTGTTTAAATCAAAGCAAGAGAAAAACTTTTGTTTTTTAATCATTTTAATTCCAATTTTACTATCTTTAATACTAATAAAACTATGAAAATTCTAATATTTCCTTAGTCATTGTTTTATGTACATCAGTTTGTTCCAATAGGAGAATTGTTTTTAATATAAAACTGTAGAATGTTGAGTTCACGACACCCAGGAAATATTCTGTGGGCTTCAGTGTCAAAGCTTAGCACCAAATTTAGTACATATAAGTTTAAGAAGAGTGTTGACAGGGCTTTCTCTAGATGAATCCTGCTGGGTTTTAGAAATTGCTTGATTTCAGAAGTCATGCTGTGCTGCTAATCAGAGCAGAATTGCACAATATGCTTTCACAGGCGACCAAGGTCTCTCTGCACAGCTGTGGGAGTCAGCCCTCAGCTCTCAGGCAGAAATCACCTCTTCCCTTCCTGGTGAATACAACTCTAGCCATGAGGCAGGCTCTACAGGAAAGGAGATTTGAATGCCACAAGGATATGGTGTCTGGGCAGGACATTCAGTTTTGTCTAAGAGGACAAGTGAGCAGCAGAACCTGGAGACTGCAGTGTTTGCAAACAGAACAAAATATTTGGATTCTAGTCATCTCTCCACTAATCAGCTATGTGACTTTTGTTAATTTCACTGGCTTAGCCTCAGTCTCCTCAACTAGCAAATGGCAATATTGATACAGGAAAGCAGCAAAACTAAGTGCTGTAAAGTGCTTACCATGGGTAAGCATTCAGTTCAGAATCTAGCTCAATAGTATATAAATGACTATTTCAGGAGACAGACTCATCCAAAAGTCAACCAAAAGAAAAAAAAACACACAAATTAAGTTTTTTTAATCTGTGATGTCTTTATTCTTTCATGTCATTGTCTTGTAGCTCTGGTATTCATATAAAATATGGAATATCTTTTTTGCGATATTAGATATGTTGCACTTTATAACCCTGTGTTATGTAATGGCTATTGATAAGCTTAATGTGAATATCTCTCCATGAGTTTTGTACTAAAGTCCTAAATTGATCTTTTCCTGGCTGGAGAATTTTATTTTATAAAGGTTACTTCAACAACTTGGAAGTACATGTAAGGTTTTAAAATCACTGCAGAGCATATTTTTTAAGCATTCTCCAAGTTGTCACCACATATGGTTATTCATCACAAGATCCCAGAGCATGTCAAATTTTATTAGTATTATATGATGGAATATGACAGGGGAGACACTATTGAGCCTGATTTATTGCACACGTGCACACATACAAAGTGTAAACAAAGATATCCCAGGAAGTGCTGTCCCAAAGTGCAGCTGCCAAAATTATAGATTGTCTAAGCCAAATTAAGCCAGAATAATTCATTATGAAGTAAAAATTCCTTCGGAAATATGTTGAACAATGGGATATTCTAAAGGGTAGTGTCTGCCCTGGAATTACTGTTATTTAAAAGTATGAAGATGAAGGGAAAATAATGAGTAGATATGAATGTCACAGCATCATTTGGCCACCCAAATACTCTTATGTCACCACTCAGCAGGGTAGCTATCTTTATATGAGATATTAGCTTGATTAGGACTTGACTTGAGTGCTCATGAGTGTTCCCATGACCCTTTAGATAGGATGACTGTTTGAGGAACATTACAGATAATTTATATTCTTAACCAACTTAGAGTTGGTTCTTAACCTTCCCTAAACTGATGCAGGATTTTAAACCATGGATAAAGGATTCTTACTTGACTCTGAATATTTTCCTGTTAAAGGATTATTGAGCAGAAACTATGTAAATATTTTATTTCATGTCAGTGAGCACAATTCTATACTGATAGTTAGAGATTTCAGAGATAAATGTTAGAAGAAAGTACTTATTCATGAAGTATTATCAGATGTTGACTCATGAAGTTAGAGAAGATCAATAAAGGTTTGTAATAATAGGAGCCATCATTTAATATAAGCCTATTCTGTTCTTTGCTTTATCTTCACCAGCTCCTTTAATTCTCCCAACTTTCTACAGCAATGTAATCTTATACTAATTTTACATGTGAAGAATCTGGGACTCAGATTAATTAGGTAACATATCCAAGATCACAGAACTAGAAAATGGTAAAGCCAGACTCTGTCCACCTTCAAAGCCCTTGCTCAATTTGTTCTATAACATGAGCTCTTTGATCTACAAAGTTCTGTAGATATCCAGTTGCTTATCTACTCTGGGCTTTAGTAGGTACTAGCCCAAGCTATCTGGAGAAGGCAATGGCACCCCACTCCAGTACTCTTGCCTGGAAAAGCCCATGGACAGAGGAGCCTGGTAGGCTGTGGTCCATGGGGTCTCTAAGAGTCGGATTGGACTGAGCAACTTCACTTTCACTTCTCACTTTCATGCACTGGAGAAGGAAATGGCAACCCATTCCAGTGTTCTTGCCTGGAGACTCCCAGGGACTGGGGAGCCTGATGGGCTGCCGTCTATGGGGTCGCACAGAGTCGGACACGACTGAAGTGACTTAGCAGCAGCAGCAATAGCAGCCCAAGCTATCACCAGATTAATGTCAAAGATGAGGGCAGAGTAAACTTGCAGATCTGAGTGGAGGACAGATTGACTAATGGTCTTCACCTTTTCTCTGCCAGCACTCACTAGTGTCTTTTCGTGTACAAGTCAACGCCCTTGCAGTTGGGAATAAAGAGATGACTAAGCAAATCCATTGTATTCAAGTCCTGGAAACTTCTGGGACTTCATTCCCAGAAATAACTCAAAAGAAATGTGCAGTAGAGTTCCATAGATTGTGTAGTTCTCTTGTTTAAAAGTTCCTCAAGAGACTCTGGTAATCAGAAAGTATAGGAACAAGCTCTGCATTATATGATAAATAAGGATTTTCTAAAAGTACTCATGAAGTTCATAGCAAGAAGAGGTTGGCCTTTGTTGGGGTTGTGGATAAATGTGTCACAGAGAAGGGACATTTGAACAGAGACTTAAAGAATCACTATGTATTTGTCAGGTGGAGAAAGACATATGTAAGGTTGTGAACAGGAACTTTTAGTAGAGGAAAACGTTCTTCAAAGATATGGAGGATGAAAAGGTGGGTTGAAGAAGAGAAGAAAAAAACTATAAGAGAATAATTTAAGACAGTTGTTTAGGGTCATGTTAGAAGATAACATAAATATAAACAGTAATTCATTTTAAAACAGACATTTTAAGCAAGGGGAGAAGATTTACATTTATGCAATTATTTTGGTGGCAGTTAGAAGGAGAATTAGAACGTATGAGAATAGGACCAAGACAGCAGTTAGAAAGTCAGAGTTATAATCAAATTTAGGAAAGGTGAGAGCAGGAACTGATGCACTGGTCCTGAGCAAAGGAGAGAAAATAATGCTCGAGGTGTTTCAGAAATGAAGCTGACAGAACTTGGCAACAGAAGAGGATGGAGGTTTGAAGAGAGGATAGTAAAAGGTGACTGGGGCTTCCGTGGTGGCTCAGTTGGTAAAGAATCCACGTGCAATGCAGGAGACTGCCCGCAGCACAGGAGACCTGGGTTTCATTCCCTGGGTCCAGAAGATCCCCTGGAGAAGGAAATGGCAACCCATGACGTATTCTTGCCTGGAGAATCCCATGGACAGAGGAGCCTGGCGGGCTACAGTCCATGGAGTCACAAAGAGTTGGACACGACTGCGTGACTTAACAACAGGAGATTTTCAGCTTAGGATATTTTATGGAAGGCAGTACCTTTAACTTAAACTTAATACTATATGAAGAACGGATGCCCTCAAATTGTGGTGTTGGAGAAGACTCTTGAGACTTCCTGGACTCAAGGTTATCAAACTAGTCAATCCTAAGTGAGATCAACCCTGAATATTCATTGGAAGGACTGATGCTAAAGCTGTTCAATGTTTTGGTCGCTTGATGAAAAGAGTCAACTCATTGGTATAGACCCTGATGCTGGGAAAGATTAAAGGCGAAGAAAGGTGACAGCATAGGAGAAGATGGTTAGATAGCATCATTGACTCAATGGACATGAATTTGAGCAAACTCTGGAGATAATAAAGGCCAAGGTGCCTGGCGTGTTGCAGTCCATGTGGTCACAAAGAGTTGTATGTGACTTTGAAACTGAACAACAATAAGATGATTTACTTTAAGGAGATAAGAAATCTAGTGACAAACATTTTTGAATTGAACACCTCTGGGTTATTTAACAGATGTTTGAACCAGCATCTGGATCTTATAAAGGAGTTTGAGGCTAGATCAAAGAAAATAATTCAAAATATATTCATCATGTAACTTTGTTGAGATGTATTCCTTTTCGAATGCTTAAGTTGGGGTTAGGATTTAATGAGGCCTGTTGTCATAAGAACATCCTTATGACATTTTCAGAAATTAATACATGTATTCCAAAATATTAAAATAATAGGCTAATTTCCACCAATTGTACTTTGTGCTGTTAGTCATTAAGCTAAGTATATTTGGCAAGTTCATCTAATTTACAGTATCAAATTTCAGTGTATTTTCTACTTTTGTTTCAATTAGTTATTCTCAGCCTCTTATGAAAGGAATTTTTCAAATTACATCTACTTTCCTGGCTCAGAGTCAAGTTCACACCTGACCTGTGTTTTACATTCTCTGTATAACTGTGCACAAACAAAGGAAAAGACAGAAAATGTTTGAACCAGACACTAGAGAAAAATCTAGCCTTATGTGCCTCCCATAGATTTAGTTTATGAGCTTATTTGTAAAGTGAGGCACACCTGGGGAGTTGAGCGATGCACAGTATGGTTAAGTCTAGGAAATTTTGATGTTCATGTACACACAATCTATTGCGTGATACCCTGTCACTTGTTCCTGCTGAAAGGTCAATGTCAATTCTGTAGTAAACACAGGAGTAAGCCCTAGAGGTCATTACATGTTTATAGAGCTATGCTTTTCACACTACATACCCTCTTTCAAATATAGCTTATTGTACTTGGAAATCTTTGTTCACCAAACACCATGAATATTCTATTCCTCTCCACTGTATAATAACATTCACCTTCAGGGCTTTTCATGACTCAGACAAAGATGACTGCCAAAGATAATTACTCCACTGTGATTAATGAATCCTCTTCAAAATTGCAGGCACCAGATTGGAAGTCTGATAAGTTTTATAACATCAAAGAATACTATTATCAAAGACTTTATTCTTTGTCATTTTGTTGGAAAAAAAATGATGTGCCATTACATTTTACTAGGTGACAATATGTTCATCAAAGAAATGTTTGAGTACATGTTTTACAGCTTATAAAAAGAGAAAATGACAGCTACAACAATCAAGAGCTTTCTCGCTAATTGTGGAGGAAAAGTGATAGTTGAGAAAGATAGACCACTAGTTAGTTTAGGATATCTTGGCATTTCCTTTTTATTGCATAGGATGTGTTAATTAATTTGTATTTCAGATAACACTATTTGGGTTTAAAATGATTTGAATGAATAAGAGGAATTTTGCGCTTAACTATGTTCAACCTAATTGTATCCCATATATAGAGGTAGCTACTCCAGGTCCTCCAAGTCATATCTTTCCTGTTTGTGTGTCCTTGGCTTAAATATAAAGAGCAACCCTAGCAGACAGCCTGTCACACATCGGTTTTGTTATGCCTCTCCTCCTACATCTGCGCTGTTCTCGAGTACATGAGGGTGATTAAAGGGGCTGGTGTGTGAGAGGAAAAGGGAACAGGAAGAAGGGTAAATTCCACAACTGTCTTTCCTCTTCTTTCCTCTCTCAGTGTTTACCAAGCTCTGAATTACTCTTACTACAACAATAAAGGTTTTCGCAGGTGGCACGAGAGGTTAAAAATTCTCCTGTCAATGCAAGGAGACAGAAGAGATACAGGTTCCATCCCTGGGTTGGAAAGATCTCTTGGAAGAGGGCATGGCAACCCACTCCAGTATTCTTGCCTGGAGAATCCCATGGACAGAGGAGCCTGGCTGGCTATAGTCCATAGGGTCTCAAAGAGTTGGACTTGACTGAAGTGACAACACACACACATCACACAACAATAAAATACCCAGTAATTGCCATCTTTGGGGGAAAAGGAAGGTAACGCTAAATTACTTGAGCCTATTTTACCCTTGACAAGTATAGACCTTCAGCCTTGATGTATGCAGATACCCTCACTTACACCTCTCATCTTTTCCAAACTTAGAGATAATGTCCAAAGGAAATCTATTTTAACACTGTCTAATGGAAGAGGTGCACAAGTAACCATTTAATTAAATTAATAATAATAACAATATAATATATTAACAATATAATAACAATAAAACTACAGAGGAAACAAGTTTCTACAATGACACAGAGATAAAGAAAAAAGAGCCAACACTTTGAATACTTACTATGCATTCCTGGCACTTTTTAACTACTTTATCTCATTTTACTCTCACAGCCATGTTCAGAAGGGTAAGTTATTATTCCCATTTTACAGCTGTGAAGTGGATAATCAGAGAGGACTGTAATATGACAAATTTACTCACTCAGAAAGGTCTGCCAAGAGATTAAAATCTGGTTCTCCTGTAGATGCCATACTGCATCTTTTCAAATAAATGTCATTTTTCATTTGTATTCATTCATTGCAAATTTTATATTAATTACCTCTAATTTACAGGCAAATAGAAATTTATAAAAATGAAGACATAATTCCTATCTGAAAGGGGATATAATCTAGAAGAGGGGATAAGACAAAAGTGTTATCAATGTCAATGCTATAAATGAAGTAACACTAAACCACAGTAATGGAACACATGCCAGGGAAATAAATTCCTCTTGTGAAAGAAGAGGTCAGGAAACTTTCTTAGATAGTGCAATGTTTATAGAAAATGATGAGGGGGAAGGAAAAAGAAAGCAAGTGTTCATAATCAAAGAAGTCATTCTAGGAAAAACTATAGAATTAAAAATTATATAAAGACACAAGAGAGAATGTTATGTTTAGACATGTGCAAGGCATTGTGGTTGGGCATGTGCATGGACATTTAGGCATGGGCAAGGTGGTTGGAGAAGCAATAATAAGACTGCGAGGTGGAGGGAGCACAGGAGAGGAAGGCTGGTGAGACCAAAAAGAGCCTCATAAAGAAAGCCCTCGTATGCCAAGACATGATGCCATGACACAGGGATTTTATAGAAAAGGGAGGAGAGAACTGGCAGAGAACAAAATACGTGTGTATTTTAGAAACCTTGGTGACAGAAAATTGGAAGGCAGATCAGAGGATATGAGGCTGGAGGCTGGAAGGCCAACTAGGAAAGAGTCTGCAATGATTCGAGTGAGAGATGGTGAGATAGTCACAGAGGACAGTAACATGGGCATTTGGCAAAGGGAGACATCTGGGCTGACTTTTGTCTTTATGGTTGGATGATCACATGGATGTGTCAGATTCATCCAACATGAAGTGCAGAGCAGCCAGTTAGAGACATCAAAATAAAAGTCAAACAATTCCACCCTCTTTCCTTTTGGGGACCCCTGTTGGTTTAAACACTTCTGGAAGTTCAGTCTGCTGTCTTGCCTGTTCTTTCCTCACTTCTCCTCCAACTGTCATTCTACTCAGGCTGTTGTCTGGTCATCTGATTGGAGTCTTCCCCAAGATTTAAACAGTAATATGATACAAAGATTTACAGAGCACATGTAAGTTTCATGCTGGTGATAAAAAACTAAGAAGATACTTACAAAATAGTATACTTTTTAGGATACTTTCTAAGTTATAGCATCTAGTAAGTGTGTTTTTTTTTTTTTTTTTTTTTGCCTTCATGACTTTTTTATTCTGCTAAAATATTCATAACATGAAACTTACTATCAATCATTTTTAAGTGTACAGTTCAGTGGTATTAGGGCTTCCCAGGTGACTCAGTGGGAAAGAATCTGCCCACCAAAGCAGGAGACACAGTTTCAATCCTTGGGTTGGAAAGATCCCTGGAGAAGGAAATGGCAACTGACTCTGGTATTCTTGCTTCAGAAATCCCATGGACAGAAGAGCCTGGTGGGTTACAGTCCATGGGGTCACAAAAGAGTCAGACATGACAAAATGACTAAACAACAACAAGAATCAGTAGTATTAAGTATATTCATATTTTTGTGCAACCGTTACAAACATCCATCTCTGGAACTCTTTTTATTTTGCAAAACTAATACTATCTAGTAAACAATCCTCATGACACCTCTCTCCCAGCCCTGGCAACCACTATTCATTTTTCCTTCCTCCCTTCCCCCATCCTTCCTCCCTCCCATCCCTTACTTTTTCTTTTGCTCTCTTTCTCTCCTTGTTTTTCTTTTTCTTTCTTCCTCCCTCCTTCCCTCTTCCCTCCTTTTCTCCCTTTATCTTTCTTCCTTCACTTCCTTCTTCCCTCCTTTCCTTCCTTCACCTCCCCTTTGCCTCCATGCCACAGGCACTGGTAACCACCATTAAGCCTAAAGGGCATTATACTAAATTAAATAGGCCAGTTACAGAAAGACAAATATTGTGTGATAACATTTATATGTGAAGTAGATAAGATTTATATGTTAGATAGAGGTATAATCAGACTCATAATAAAAGAGTAAGCTGGTAGATATTGGGGTCTTCTGCATTGCAGGCAGATTCTTTACCAACTGAGCTATGAGGGAAGCCTGGTAGATATCTAAAGATATTAAAATAGTTTATAATATCCATTTTAAAAAGATCTTGTTATGGAAACCAGGGCATCAGAAAGAGACAGGTGGAACTCAAAGATGCAGAACAACAGGGTTTATTCAGCACTGGTGAGGGCCCAGTGGAGTCACCTCCAAAGGCTGAGCACCCTGACTTTGTTCTGGGTGTTTTTTTATAAACGGTAAACTTCCCGCCCAAGAATCTCAGATCCCTCCCCTCTCCAGGTAGCCCTAGTTCTCATGGATGTAACCAGCAAGCAAGATCATAGAAAGGAAAGCAGTGATTAATAAGCAGCAGCTGTTTAAAACAAGAGAACGGAAGTGAAAGCAAAAGGTTGTTACTTTAATTAAGGGCTTTGATCTTGCTCCTATCTCAATATGACATTTTAGTTTTTGTTGTTAATATCTTTGCATATACCCATGGATGATACTAAAAATGCTTAAGGACAAAGGGACATGGGAAAGGCCAATCAGAACAGATGGTCAATGATCTAGAACATGTCCCAGTCTTCATTCCCTACAGGTTCTTGTCATCTGAAAGTTAGCTGGCATAAATTTAGTATATACACAATTATGTCTATCAGCAACACTGTAATAATTTAGACTAAATTTTGGAACAAGAAAATATCACGGTGAATTTAGTTTAGTTGATATTAACAGCAAGAAAATAAGTAACTATATCTTGTATTTTTAAATAAAGAATTGTTCTCTCTCTTGAAAGATTAAGGCATGTTTATGAAAAAAATCAAACAACAGAAAAGACAGAGAATAAAAATTTAAATGAAATAAAACTTAGAAATCAGTTCAGTTCAGTCACTCAGTCCTGTCTGACTCTTTCCAACCCCGTGGACTGCAGCATGCCAGGCTTCCTGGTCAATCACCAAATCCCGGAGCTTGCTCAAACTCACATCTGAGTCAGTGATACCATCCAACCACCTCATCCTCTGTCATCCCCTTCTCCTCCTGCCTCCAATCTTTCCCAGCATCATGGTCTTTTTCAATAAGTCAGTTCTTCACATCAGGTGGCCAAAGTATTGAAACTTCAGTTTCAATATCAGTCCTTCCAATGAATATTCAGGACTGATTTCCTTTAGGATGAACTGGTTGCATCTCCTTGCAGTCCAAGGGACTCTCAAGAGTCTTCTCCAACACCACAGTGCAAAAGCATCAATTCCTCAGTGCTCAGGTTTCTTTATAGTCCGACTGTCATATCCATACATGACTACTGGGAAAGCCATAGCTTTGACTAGATGGACCTTTGTCGGCAAAGTAATGTCTCTTCTTTTTAATTGCTATCTAGGTTGGTCATAGCTTTTCTTCCAAGGAGCAAACATCTTTTAATTTCATGGCTGCAGTTCACCATCTGCAGTGATCTTGGAGCCCAAAAAAATAAAGCCTCTCACATTTTCCATTGTTTCCCCATCTTTTTGCCGTGAAGTGATGGGACCAGATGTCATGTTCTTAGTTTTACGAATGTTGAGTTGTAAACCAACTTTTTCACTCTTCTCTTTCACTTTCATCAAGAGGCTCTTTAGTTCTTCTTTGCTTTCTACCATCAGGGTGGTGTCATCTGTGTATCTCAGATTATTGATATTTCTCCTGGCAATCTTTATTCCAGCTTGTGCTTCCTCCAGCCTGGCATTTCACATGATATTCTCTGCACATAAGTTAAATAAGCAGGGTGACAATAATAAGGATCATTTAAAAATGTATGACCATTATTTTTGACACCTCTTTTTTTCATGTGTCTGGAGTGTTCAACAGACTAAAAAAACAAGTTAATTTTTAAATAAAAATGTCTTAATTTTGTATAAATTTAGCAGAAGGAAAGGAAGTCCATTGAAACTAAAGAAACTGCTAAACCATACAGAAATATTCTCTTAATAAGACCTATGAATTCCTAAAATATTTCCCTAAAGTAAGGACAATTGGAAAACCAAATTTCAAAATGTGCTGTAATTTGAAACAGTATTATTTGACTCCTTGCTATGAAAGACAAAGAAATTAGATCACTTATCTGAAATAAATATGGGAAAATTCTAAACAAAATATCCAAATCCATATAAATATATATAATAAATAAAAAAATAATGTAAACTATTTATAAATCAATATAAATAATAGTGTACCTTGTCCATTGGCTTCCCAGGTGAGGTTAGTGGTAAAGAACCCACATGACAACACAGGAGAATTAAGAGACATGGGTTTGACCCCTGGGTCAGGAAGATCCCCTAGAGGAGGGCATGGCAACCCACTCCAGTGTTCTAGCCTGGAGAAGCTTATGGACAGTGGAGCCTGGTGGGCTACAGTCCACACAGTCGTTAAGAGTTGGATATGACTGAAGTGACTTAGCATGCACACAGACACACACATATGCATATTGTCCAAGCTGGGTTAATTCCAGGGACACCAGGATGCTTTGATATTTCTATTAGTGTAATTCACGTGTTAACATTTAAAAAAGAGAAAATTAAAAGGATTATCAAAATTAATGCCCCAAATTTTTCAATAATACCTAACACCTGTACCTGAAAAACAGACAAACAAACCAACAAACAAAACCATATCTGCATCCTGTGGTGTAACGCTTACACAATGTTCCTCCCTGGGGGTAGGTCTTCAACAGCAAATATGGCCAATGAATGTGGATTCTCCTGTGCCTCCATCTACCCTGCCTAACAGTGCTCTGGATTTATAGCTCTAATCAGAGTCTTGAGACAGGCCTTTTGGGACTGTGCCACTTATTTTGAGGGAAATTGCTTTTTTCAGGAGCTAATAGGTTTGTTTAGATGCCCATTCTCTATTACAACTTGGTCTATATTCTAGAATACTTAAAAGAGTTTCACGTTTTGTAGAAAATTCATTTACCATCTTGCAGCCAAAAACACATTCTAAATGATGAAGCTTAATGACAGTAATCATGAAAAACACCTGTGGTCTCCCTACTCAATGAAATAAGTTATTTTCTGTGAGTTCAGTTCCACTTTGGCATTAATTCGTTTCTTGAGAAGAGACCACAGGTGTTTTTAATGTTTAAAACCATTTCTAAATCAAAGTATGTGTCTTACTATCATATAGGAATGAATAGATCAAGATGTCAGTGATAAGACTGGTGGTGGTTTAGTCACTAAATCGTGTCCGACTCTTTGAGACCCCATGGATTGTAGCCTGCCAGGCTCCTCTGTCCATGGGATTCTCCAGGCAAGAATACTGGAGTGGGTTGCCATTTCCTTCTCCAGGAGATCTTCCAGACCCAAGAATAGAACCTGGGTCTCCTGCATTGCAGGCAGATTCTTTACCTACTTATCTACCAGGGAAGGCCTATTATTAATAAAATAATATTTGGATCAAGGAATTATTAATAAAATAAATACAGCAAAATCTCAATGTAGTCTTTACTAGGAATGGAGAAGTTTCAAGGGTCAAAAAAAATACCATCTTTTGCTTTCCCCCACTTCTCACATAAACATCAAATGTAGTGTTCCGAATTTCAGATGTGATGGTGGCTGGGAAGGGAGACATACAATTGAGTCTTCTGTGTTTAATTTAATCATTTTGAAAAATGGATCAAACTAAACATTATTATTTCACAATCTAATAATTTTATGTCCATATCTCTTTATCTTTTTCTTTTCTTTCTGAAATGTCCACTCTAGTATACTCTGCAACAGTTATTCTAGCTCTAATATACTAATTTTAGTTTAATATTTAATAACCTATCCTTCTCTCTTTAGTCTAACACTCCTTAAGGTCCCGATTTCTCACCTGCTTAAAGTGTGTACTAGCATCATAAGTAGAAACTCACAGAATAATATTCAAGGACATCACAATATTGAGACAACATCCAAACAGCCTACTATGTACTCTAGGAAAGATTAGCCCCTCAGAAAGCCTGAGCCAGTTCTCCTTCCTCCCTCCTTTTCCAGAATACTACTTACACTTTCTTGACTCTCTGAGCTTTCCCATTTTGTCTGTGGGGATAAACTCTTAACTTCCCAACTCCATCTCTTGACAGTTACTTAGCAATGACTCAATATAGAAATATCACTTTAGAAATGAAAGAGCTATTAGAAGGATCCATGACCTCTATAGCTCTTATATCTTGTAAACAATCTTAAAATCCTCACACTTTCCAGATAAAGTGAGATACAGAGACATTAAGTGATCTACCTAATAGCAGAGATTTAACTTTTGCAAAAAGTGGGATTGGAGGTCAGGCCAACAGATTCCTAGCTGTGTGCTTCTCTTGCTTTTCTGTGTTCCCTGGATCTTTTCAATAAAAATTCATTTGTATATACATTTGTAGCTTCCTGGGCCCTACCACATAATCATCAAATCAGGTTTTCCAGGGAGACAGTGACCTATAGTATTCAAAATATTTAATAACCATTCTGGCACAGATATGGACCATTCAGAATGGAGCCAAATCTAGTCCAGTTGTCAACAATGGATGTTTTAAAGTGGTATTTAGCAGATGAACATCAGTGCTGACTTCATATGATGTTGACAACTCCTGAATAAACCCTTGGCTCCTGCCAGGGTATATTTCAAAAAGGGGTCTACTGTTTGCTTCCTTGGGCTGGGATTGCTTGAATTTTTAGAAGGATGGAATCTCTAAGATTAAGTACTTACAATGAAAATAGAATTCAGGATTTTTCTCACTACATGTTAAGTGATAAAACTCTTATCTCATGTTTTAGATAATGACTATTTTGACATTAAGATTTGAAAAGTGCCTTACCATTTTTACAGTAGCTGAGAAGACATAAATTACCACCTCTGTGTATTCATTCACTACATATTATTTACAAAGAAGCAAAATTTATTAACAGTACTAGCTAACACCAGGTAACTATAATTACCTTGAATGGAATGACAGCTTTGTGACATATATATATATATATATATATATATATATATATATAAAATTGTATATATATATATATATGATTGAAATTCTCTATCAAGCTTTTGTAACTTTATTTAGAATGGATCCCACTAGCAAAGATAAGACAGGTAAGTTCATGACTGGCAGTTCAAATTCTGTTCTTTTGTATACGTTTTCCTAGGAAGCCTTTGGGAAATTGATTTAAAATACTGAATGGGAATTCAGTGAAAAGACACTAAAATTTTACAATGGACAAATAAGATATGACCCATCCTGGGGAACCAAATGAAAGGTTCATGCAGTAGGGTCAGTGGCTCTGACATCAATTTCAGCTCAGTGGTAACCTTCTCGTGCCTTCTTCTATTAAGTGGCAGGGTAAGGAGTCAGAAGCAGAAAATCAGCCTAGGTCTCCAGGGCAGAAACTCAGAGTTTCTAAAGAAGCCCTGAGAGTGACTCAGAAAGAACAACATAATTCTCATAGGCGTCCGTCGACTTGATGGTTTATGGCTAGCTTGTTCCTTTTTTTTAAAGGCAGCAACAGAGAGAAAGGGAGTGAAACTGAAATTAAAAATATATATATATGTATTCTTCAGAGAATAGAAAAAACTGAAGTGAGCCCACATAAAGGACTATTGAGCAGATGCAGTCAATGCCACATAATTTATTAGATTCTGCTAAGTATTTTCTATCTGACAAAATGGGCTGTGTTATGTGATTATCAAAAGTTCTATTCATAAACCTCTTGAGTTTCAGCATTTCAACAACAGGCATTGGGAAGGTTGGTGAGTGGGCAAATCAAGTTCTTTTGATTTCTTTAGAGAAAATACTGATTTAATTTCCAAATTAGTTTTTATTTTACTTAGCAAGATACTGATACTAATATTTTAAAAGATATAACATTATTTTGGAATTGCTTCAGCAATATAATCTTCATTTTTCTTTATTTATAGTAGACAGAGTTAGAAGTAAAAGTAAGATTGAATTTTACAAGAAAATGAGCATCTTGCCTATTTATTTTCTCTTTCTTGCTCATATACTCATATTTGCTGTTTGTATGCTAGAAGTATCTGGAAGCCGTCTACTTATACTATGCATGTTGGGAATACTTTTACTAGCAACTAATACAACTGAATTATAGTCAAACAGTAAAATAACTAACAATTTGTTGAAAAAGTCCTATCTGTGAAGTGCCCTGCTATGTATTTTATAAGAAGTAGTTTAATTAACCATTTATAAAATCCTCTGATATAGACATTACATCCTACTTGGGAAGCTTGGAAAATGCAAATTTACAGAGGTTAAGTGATTTGTTCAAGGTTATAGGTATTGAAAGTATCAGAGCTGCAATATGAACTCATGTCAGCCACACTCCTGAACACTTGCTTTCTGCGGTATATTTCCTCTCATTATATGTATGCAAATCATGGTATAAGTGTTAGTTACTACATTCAAGAACCTAAAAAAAAAAAAAGCTGTTTAATTCAACATGACAATTATTTTGACTTTTCCCTCATGAATATTAGATCATTTTTTATATCACCTGCTAGTAGTTGCTAATGGGAAAACAAACACAGGTGCAAGATAAGAAATTGAACCATTATCATTCTCTAATTGATAATGGAACCAGTGAACATGGTCTTTTCCACAATATCTGGGTTAGAGATTCAGCTGGTGATTGGTCAGAGGATGGAAGCATATACATGGTCTGCCTATAACATGGTAAAATATCTTTTAGGACTACTTGTAGAATCACATTTTAGTCATGAATTTCTTTATATTTCACATGTTCATGTATCAACACTTTCAGGATATGACTTATCTTTAACACTTTTAATTTACACACAGTTCATTTTATCGTGGTTCATATGAGCCACAGAATACATGTTTGTCCCAATTACAGTTATGTTTGCTATTCTGATTTCCTTAGTTTAAAACATGTGCAGGAATTACTTCTGAAATATTTCAAGGTGTACCATTTTGAGAACTGTCTACTTATATGGAAGATATTAGGAAGAAAAAATTATTGTCTGTTAATGTCTGAATAACTTTATTTCCATATGTCTACAAGACATCTATGGGAAAACTACCTCCAGATTGTCAATTAAGCCCTCTGTTGAATTTTAAATTTAACACAATTTATAGGCCCATAATCTCAATATAAGCGCTCTTAGAAATTCTTGATTGGCAGTTTCTATTGCCATGTTCACTATCTCCACATTTAGATAAATGTTACATCCTAATATGTATATAAGTAATTCTGTAATTTCATATGTACATTATTACATCCTACAAAATGGGCTAATGCTATAAGGCCATTTTTTTGTCTCATTACTGATAAATGTTCATTGATTTCTTTCTATCATCTTTTGAGTCATGTTTAAATTTACAAAAATCGGATCCCATCAATATCTTTGACCACGTATTGATGTTTACAGATGTTCTATGGTAATAATGTGTCTAGGGGATGATAGTTTAATGCTTCCCTGTTGGAAGATAATGAGTTTATATGTCATTTGGAACCTCAATGGTCTCTTTATTTGGACACTGATTCAGAGCATACTGAAGATCCCAGTTCATTTTGGTATCATGCCAAAAACTGTTTGAGAGTGGCTAATGCAGCACAGAATTCAGGAAGTAAATAGAAAACATGTCTAATTTTTGTGACTTTAAATTGAGAAGATTAAGGAACAGATTTTATTCTTTTTTAATTTCCTAAACTGAGCTTTACAGAACTAACTGAAAATTAAAAAAAAAAAAAAACAGAGAGAGAGAGGATTTATTCACAATAGCCCAAAAGGTGGATGCAACCCAAATGTTTATTTATGAATGAATGAACAAAATGTAGTATATTCATACAAGTAATATTATTCAGCCTTAACAAGGAATTAATTATGATACATGCTACAACACACATGATCCTTGAAAGCATTACAAGAAGTCAGACAAAATGACAAATATTGCATAATTTCACTGAAACGAGCTATCTACATAGTCAAATTGATACACACTTAAGATAGAATAGTAATTACCAGAATCTGGAGGTAGGGTAGCTGAGAAGTTATTATTTGTGGGCACATCATTTCAGTTTGAGATTCAAGATTCCCTGGTGGCTCAGACGGTAAAGAATCTGCCTGCAATACACGAGACTTAGGTTCTATCCCTGGATTGGGAAGATGCCCTGGAGAAGAGAATGGCAACCCACTCCAGTATTCTTGCCTGGAGAATTCCCATGGACAGAGGAACCTGGCGGGCTACAGTCCATGGGGTTCAAAGGGCCATACATGACTGAGTGATTAACACTTTCGCTTTTCATTTCAGTTTGGGATGATGATGATAAAGTTCTGGAAATGAGTACTAATGACCATACAACAATGTGAATGAACTTAGCGTGACTTAATTTTACCCCAAAAAATATTATATGCAAGTATCAAAAAAAAAAAAAAAAAAGGACAACTAGTGCTGGTGAGGATGTAGAGAAATTGAAACTCTTGAACAATGTTGGTGGGAATGCAAAATGCACATTCATTCTGGAAAGCAACATGAAAGTTCTTCAAAAAGTTAAAAATAGAATTATAATGTGATCCAGCAATTCTACTTCTGGTATTTATCCAGAATAACTGAAATCAGGATCTTGAAGAAATATACACATTGATATGCTCATTATAGCATTATTCATTTTAGCTAAGGTACAGAAACAACATAAATGTCTTTCAACAGGTACATGGATAAAGAAAATATGGTATTTATATACAGTTGGATATTCTTCTTGGGTCTTAGGAAAAAAAGATAATTCTGCAAAATGCAACAACATGAATGAATTTTAAGGATATTATGTTAAGTGAAATAAGTCCACAGAAAGAAAAACACTTTTATTTAAATCTTTGATTCCCCTTATATGAAGAAATAAAAGTGAAACTGTTACTTAGTCATGTCCAACTCTTTCTGACCCCATGGACTGTAGTCCACCAGGCTCCTCTGTCCATGGGAATTCTCCAGGCAAGAATACTGGAGTGGGTTGCCATTCCCTTCTCCATGGGATCTTCCCAACTCAGGGATCAAACCCAGGTATCCTGAACTGCAGACAGAAGAAGTCCTGTCTGTACAAGAGAAGTCCTTCCATTATATGGGTATCTAAAATAGTCATATTCATAGAATCAAAGTGAAGTGGTGATTTCAAGAGGCTAGAGGAGCTTTAGTTGCTGCAAAGAAGATCAAAGATCCTGTGTGCTGCAACTAAGTCCCAGCGTAGACAAATAAGTAAATATATATATTTATACACACACACACACACACACATTAAAAGAGGCTAGGGGAAGGTGGAAATAGGGAGTTACTATTCAGAGGGCATAAAATTTCATTTATGTATGATGAGTAAATTCTAGATCTCTGCTGTATAACATTGTGCTGATAATCAAAAACACTAATGTACTCTTAAAAATTAAGAGGCTAGTTCTCATGTTATATTCACAATAAAGTAAAAAAGAATAGGCTAAGAATGCATAATAGAGTGCATAATCTCTCTTGGGTACAGAGAGACTAAAATTTATACAAAAAATTAAAGGTATTAAAAAGATAAACATTATTCTAGGTGTTTTTTTTTTATCATAATGAAAAATAGTACAAAGAAAAACAGAAGAAAATAACATTCCTACCTGGTGAAACAAATATGGTTAAGTACTCTTTTAGCAAAATATTAACCAGACCACACAAAATACAAAAAAAGGTCAAAGTACCCTTACCTAAAGGAAATATCAAAATGCCTGGGCTTATTTCTTCTTCAGTGGAAAAACAAATGAAGAGTATCTGGAATCCTAGCAGTTATGTTAAAAAATCATCTTGTTCTACATAAAATCCACTGCTTATATTGTTATCATTTTAGGACATGACATCAGCATGCCACAAGTAAGTGCCAAGCTCATAAATTTTGAACTACTTTCCAAAGTTAAAAAATAATTCCAATACAAAAATGCAGTTGATATTTATCAGTTTTCTCTTTACTGTGATATAGTCTATCACTACAGAATATTAAGCTAAATGACAGCTTCACATTCTGTTAATTTATGCCAATTTCAAATGTATTTTAGAACATCTAAGTCACCAATCTTGTCTTCTCTCTAGGGGTAAACACATGTAATGTGGTGAGAGGCACATTCATGTTACCTGTCAGACAAGAATATGCGGAAAGATGGCAAAAGTATATAGATTTGTAATACCATTTTTCAGAGCAAAAATATATTCAAAATATTAAAATCAAGTCTGATAGTAGGAGTAAGATGACAATGAGCTTAGAAAAAGCCTTCATCTGAATACTGTCCCTGTGCATCATGTAGGGTATGTGTTTTATAGAAAGTACAAGGAAGATACAAGAATATCAACATATCTAATGGCTTGCACAGTTAAAGAATTTACACCCAACAAAGACCTTTATGATAGGAGTCCTGATGGGAAATAGCTACATGAGATGAAGCAAATGTTATTCGCTATACATTTTCAAAGTCAAAATGTGGCCAATCAAATTAAACTCTGATACACGCAGAAGAAAATGCGACTATAAAGAGCTACTGAGGAGGAGTAGAGGAGGAACAGACTCCCCACTGGCTTAGAGAAAAGACAGTCGCACAGAGAGTTTTTGCAACATTTGGAAAATATCCAAGAGCAGTGAATACCTAAGCTACTTTCTTGGCTTATATGTGGTTTCATACCTCATGTAAATATGTACCAGAGAATGCCCAATTTTGTCAGGTTTTTTGAATCAGAATAAACAACTTAAGGTTTAACACTTGTAGATTTCTACTGGAGGTCAGACATGAAAAAGAATGGTGATAAGCATTTCAATTCAGTCCTCATTAACTTTATAATTGCCAAATAAAATGATTGTTTCCTAATCAGGAATTAATTACCAAATACAATCAGTGTTTTCTAATAATTTTGTAGCTGAGAATAAGGGTTCATATTGAGTGATTTAACAGACCATCAATGTAGATTTTATAATACAAATACTGCTTCCCCACTATTGAAATATATGTACATAAAGGAAAAAAACTTTATACATATGGAAACTTAGAAACAATGAACAAATCCATTCAAACTGACTCCAGAAGAAATAGTAAATCTGAATGGTTTTATCACCATCAAGAAATAAACGCTTTCTTTTTAACCTTCTTGTAGCTTCCCTGGCAGCTCTGTTGGTAAAGAGTCTGCGTGCAATGCAGAAGATCCCGGTTCAGCCCCTGGGTTGGGTAGATCCTCTGGAGAAGGGGATGGCAACCCACTCCAGTATTCTTGGCTGAGAATCCCATGGACAGAGGAGCGTGGCCAGCTACAGTCCATGGGGTCACAAAGAGTTACACCTGACTGAGCAACTAAACCTACCTATCTAAAGGAAAAAGGCCAAGGGGATAGAATTGTTTAAAAATAACAAATTTTAATTATTGGCCAGAGATCTGCATCCACAAAGAAGGCTATAATTAGCAGTTAAAGTGGGTTAACAGAACAGGATATTTCACAATACATACAATTAAGAGCAAAGGAAATAGGAAATATTATCTCTAGGAATAAAGATCAAGCATAATGACCTTAACTGCTTTATACAGAAGTTACCCAAAAAGAACACCAGAGATGACAAGCATTAGAATCTTTCAGAACTGACTTGAGTGATTCTTGAATCTGCACATCTGAGGTGAGCTGGAGTGACGGGGGCAGCTGTGGGAACAATGTGCAGAGAAGCAGCAGGGCAGATGCTCCCGCTGAGCAGGGAGTGGTAAGTATTCCATCGAGCAGCACACCTAAATGAGTGAGCGGATGTCACTGCCATTTCCTTAGCAACGCCAAGGAAGTGATCTCTCATCCTTTGTCATTTCTGGGTGCCAAGATCATGCTCTGGTGGGGATGTCAATTTGTCACTGAACAGAGTTGGACTAACTGAGACAATGAAGCCCAGAAAATGGCAGCTTCATTCTTGCTGTCACACATTTGCCCAGAAGCCTCAGGTTTTGGACGTGTTCTCTGAAAAATTTCATCTTTCTCACCAAGAACTTTCAAATAACCACATGGTTAGTTACTCTAATAGACACAGAATTATTCTATACTTAGTTTTATTTATTAAGTTCAAACATGTCCACAAAGTGTTGCCAAAAATTGAAATAAGTAAAGAGGTTTTTTCTGGCTTATTGGTTTCTACAGAGAACTTTAGTTGTGTTTTTTTCCCCTTAAATTGAGTCGCTAATTTCACAAGACACTCAACCAATTCATTAAAACAATACTTTCCGTGAAAATAAATAATCCACTTCTATGTACTAACAAGTCACTTAAATTCCCTGCGACTTAGGTCCTTATACAAAAATTGGAGAAAATGATGCTTTTTACGTATTTCTCAGAGGTACTCAAGATAGTAATGAGATGATGTCTTTTGAGTACTTGGAGTTCCCCAAGGAGAGGTACAGTATTAACTCAAATTACCACTCCATTATGATTTATCCTTACTTTATACAAACCATTTACTGTTAGCAGCATTTTTCTTGTAGAAACCTCTTATACTGCTGAAGTGCATTAGCCCTTCATGTCTATTTCTACTCCTTGCTCATCACGGATCTGAGGCTACAAAACAGAGAACTCAACTACAATAGTAGCAGTTAATATTGTCTGTCTCTTCCAGACAATACATTGTCCTTCTGTAAGTGACTTTTGTATAGCAAGCTGCTCAGAAAATGTCATGTCCACAAGAGCCCGTGAGGGATAAGTGAAATGCAGCACAGGTTAACAGGAGAGCTAATTTCAAATCTCATGAAGGCAAGGAGGATGGGTCTAGCTAGCATCATAAAAAATAAGGAGATGAATGACAGGCTCCATAGCTCTGGGCCTATGTGAAAGGTATCGCACTACTCCATGCCAGCCCTTCAGAAGCCACCATTCTCCCAGTCTTTAGGACTCCATAACCAAGAGTCACTATCTCTTATGTTCAAGTCCCAGAATAACATCCTATCCACTTTTTTTCCTGCTGAAGGAATCTAGTGCCCTGCTTCTGCCTTCTCAGTCTCAGTGACACCATCTTAGTTCCTTCACCTCACCTTACCTAGAGTACTGCCATTGACACCAGTGGCTACCTGGCTGGTGTTCTTGAGTTTGGACTCTTTACTGCATTGAATTCATCTTGCACACTTCTGTCTGATCCCCTGCCAAAATCTCAGTGCTCCCTAAGATTTAAGTTAAAGCAAGGTAAATCCTTAAGAAAGGCAATCCCAAAGAATGCTCAAACTATCGCTCAATTGCACTCATCTCACACACTAGTAAAGTAATGCTCAAAATTCTCCAAGCCAGGCTTCAGAAATACGTGAATCGAGAACTTCCAGATGTTCAAGCCAGTTTTAGAAAAGGCAGAAGAACCAAAGATCAAATGGCCAATATCTGCTGGATCAGTGAAAAAACAAGAGAGTTCCAGAAAAACATCTATTTCTGCTTCATTGACTATGCCAAAGCCGTCGACTGTGTGGATCAAAAGAAACTGTGGGAAATTCTGAAAGAGATGGGAGTACCAGACCATCTGACCTGCCTCTTGAAAAACCTGTATGCAGGTCAGGAAGCAACAGTTATAACTGGACATGGAACAACAAACTGGTTCCAAATAGGAAAAAATGTACTTCAAGGCTGTATATTGTCACCATGCTTATTTAACTTATATGCAGAGTACATCACCAGAAACACTGGGCTGGAAGAAGCACAAGCTGGAATCATGATTGCCGGGAGAAATATCAATAACCTCAGATATGCAGATGACACCACCCTTATGGCAGAAAGTGAAGAGGAATTAAAAAGCTTCTTGATGAAAGTGAAAGAGGAGAGTGAAAAAGTTGGCTTAAAGCTCAACATTCAGAAAACTAAGATCATGGCATCTGGTCCCATCACCTCATGGCAAATAGATGGGGAAACAGTGGAAACAGTGTCAGAGTTTATTTTTTCGGGCTGCAAAACCACTGCAGATGGTGATTGCAGCCATGAAATTAAAAGATGCTTACTCCTTGGAAGGAAAGTTATGACCAAACTAGATAGCATATTAAAAAGCAGAGACATTACTTTGCCAACAAAGGTCCATCTGGTCAATCTATGGTTTTCCCAGTAGTCATGTATGGATGTGAGAATTAGACTGTGAAGAAAGCTGAGCACTGAAAAATTGATGCTTTTGAACTATGGTGTTGGAGAAGACTCTTGAGAGTCCCTTGGACTGCAAGGAGATGCAACCTGTCCATCCTAAAGGAGATCAGTCCTGGGTGTTCATTGGAAGGACTGATGCTGAAGCTGAAACTCCAATACTTTGGCCACCTCATGCTAAGAGTTGACTCATTTGAAAAGACTCTGATTCTGGGAAAGATTGAAGGTGGGAGGAGAAGGGGCCAACAGAGGATGAGATGGCTGGATGGCATCACTGACTCGATGGGCATGAGTTTGAGTAAACTCCAGGAGTTGGTGATGGACAGGGAGGCCTGGCATGCTGCGATTCATGGGGTCACAAAGAGTCGGACACGACTGAGTGACTGAACTGAATGTATTAGTTTAAAACATCAGGGTGAAGACCAGAAGACCTGAGTTCAAACTCCTGGCTATTCTTTATTAGCTACAGAATTCTTGAGGAAAAAAAAAATGCTTCTCTAAATATTAGACCCTTTATCTGTAAAGTGATAAGAATTATGCTTCCTTATCCAGGGGGTGGTGGCTGGGAATACAAGAGAAAATGCCGGCAAACTATTGAGCACAGGGTCCACCAGGCTGTAAGAAGGGGTAGTTCCTGTTGTTATATAATTCAGTTTCATTCTAGCCATGAAAATCACATATTATAATAGTGCACAACAACAATAAAAAAAGTAATAATAACTAGCATTTGTTGATTGTTTTCTTGGTACTCAGTCCTAATATAAGTGATTTACATGTATAAACCCATTAGTGCTCAAAATAATCCTTTAAAATGAAAGTGCTATTTTACTGACAAGCAAAGTATGACACAGAATGACCACTTAATGTCTAAGGTCACACCTGGTAGGACTCAAATCCAGATAAACCTAGCTCCAGACACTGTTCTTAGTTACTATGCTACACTGGTTCCCTAGTTCAATCTCCTTACATCTCCCTTTCTTGAACCTTTTGGTTGCTATATTTCTTTCTTGAAATATCCTTCCTTTCAATATCTGAATTTTTGTTGCTTATACATTGTCCAAGCTCCAGTTCAAGTTCTTCCTTTTCCAGAACATCCTTTCAGTCTCTTTGCATTAATTTTTTTCTGAAGTGTCATAATCCTATGTTCCATAACACAGTACTTAATTGCACAATACATTATATTGTATTTTAAAATTTTTCTCATGTATATTGCTTTTTTCTCCCTAAGAGCTTTCAGGTAAGTAGAAAACTAGGACCTCTTTTGGGCTTCCTTGGTAGCTCAGGTGGTAAGATATCTGCCTTTGATGCAAGAGAGCCCAGTTTGGTTCCTGGGTCAGGAAGATCCCCTGGAGAAGGGATAGGCTACCTACTCCATTATTCTTGGGCTTTCCTGGTAGCTCACCTGCTAAAGGATCTGCCTGCAATGTGGGAGACTTCAGTTTGATACCTGGGTTGGGAAGATCCCCTAGAGAAGGGAACAGCTACCTACTCCAGTAATCTGGCCTGGAGAATTCCATGGACTGTTTAGTCCATAGGATCGCAAAGAGTCAGACACGACTGTGCAACTTTCATTTTAGGATTTCTTTATCCTCCTGATCCAGAGTATAGTATTGAGTTCATTTTAACAAATACTCAATACATATACACAATATCACCTTACCTATACAGTACTGTATGAGATTCTGTCATTCAAAATTGTATAATTATTCACATATGATATGACTAAAATAAGTGTTGGTGAGGTCTTATCTCAATTTTTGTGTTACCCAACTTGAATGAAAATCAAGTATCTCTCTGAAACTACTTTATAGCTCAAACTCAGGCAAATCCTGAGTCTTTCTCTGAAGAATGGGGAGCTATGACATGTAGAAACAATTTCTCTACAGTCTGAAAATACTAAGCTTGGTCTATAGGATGCTTAGTTACGTCCATTTCTTATTTAAGACATTTTGAGAACTTACAATTTCCTAAGAAGACAATTTTCTTAAGAGTTATACCTAAGTAGAGCTCTTACCAAGCAATTTCCTCTGACATTTTCTTTTAAATTTTCCCATCTTTTCCCCTTCATCAGATGACTCTTCCTTGCAGCTTTTGCTGTTTTCTGAGCATTTTCTCCCCAAGTCCTCTGTGATTACAACCTTCAGACATGGCTAGGGCAGTTCTGAAGTATACCCTTTAATCAACATTTGTCCATGTTATGTATAATGGATCTTTTCATCTTGTCTGGGTCTCAGTAGTGATGACGGCTGCCTATGGAGGCTGGCAATATTTTATTACTCTCACTAATTAATATGTGTCCTGTAAAACTGAAATAACTTAATGTGTGGATCATTTTGGCAGCCTTTCTATTTTTCAAATAAATTGTGCTAAATTTAAATCCTTGTTTACTGAGAGACCTCCCACAGTGAAGATACTGTGATTATCTTTTAAATTAGAACAAAGCAGATTTAGATATTAAGTTTCTTTTGCCTAATTCTCTAAAAAGTGTTGCATAAATTAAATTTTAATTCTATGTTCTCTGAAATCAAAGCTCTTTGTAAATATATGAACTTGCCTCTAAAACCTTTGTAAGAACAGTAGACAGGAATCCAAAGCCATACCACATCTGGCTTTGGTACCAGAATCATCACAATCTAAAGGAGGAGAAGTTTGTGAGATGTGTTTTCATATATTGGGATGGCCAAGAAATTTGTTTGTTCTTTTGCTAAGGTGGTACAGAAAAACTGAAACAAACCCTTTGGCCAACAAAAACAAAATGGAAAACAGAAATGAGTCAGCTTAAGAGTAGTTGATGAAACAGTCCTTCAAAACTATAGGCTATACCTGAGTTTCTTAATAGTTTGGGCTAATAAAAAGATTTCATAAAACTTAAAGTTTCTAAAATACTGGAAACTTGACATAACTTTTCTCAAATATGTTTCTTCAGTAAGAAAACACCCTATTTCTAAAGGGAAAATACAACCATGCTTGAATTCTACTTTGTGCCAAGCAGTGGGCTACACATTTTTCATGGTCGTCTGTATTGAAATTTCCTTTATGTGATCAACACATTCCCGAGAAATCTGCTTTGTTCTACTTCGGCTGCTCACTGCTCTCTAGGTCTTTCTGCTTTGGCCAGCCTCCTGGGATATGTCCCTTCACAGGGGCAGATGGACCACCTACATCTTCCCAAGGTTAAGTCCCTCATGTTGCCCCAGGTATAAAGGCCCCCTCATCTACTTTTTATTTGTAGTGCAACTCCTCTCTCATTACTCTATGGTTCATTACTATGACTCTATTACTCACTACTCTCATTACCCTCTTCTAGTTGGTAAGTTCTCTTGTTAAGGATCGACACTAATCCCTATAATAAAGTCTCCAAAAGGTTCCCTTGAAACCTCTTTCTTAGTTAAGGGGAGAGGGGAAGAATACACAGTTTTTCTAGGAGGGGCTGAAGAGAATAATGATTTTTCTTCAAATATATTCTCACTGTTAGTGGTGGGAACCTCTGCATCTTGTCAAATTCATCTTTTTTCTTTGCAGGCTAATGCCACTGATTTCATTATCTCTCAGGGTAGAAGGTAGCTAGTCTGGTTTGGTAGCTAAAAGCATTATTCTGGAGCCAGGCAACCTGGGTACAAGCCCTGGCTCTGCCACCAACCTGCTAAATAAACTTAATGAAGTTACTTAAACTCCTTATGCCTGATGTCCTAATCTGTGAATGGAGATACTAGTAGGTAGTAGCATTTTACTTAACCCAAGAGAAGGAAATGGCAACTCACTCCAGTATTCTTGCCTGGAGAATTCCATGGACAGAGGAGCCTGGCAGGCCTATAGTCCATGGTGTCGCAGAGTCAGGCATGACTGAGCAACTAACACACACACACACAACACAACAGGGCAGAGGATCAATAAACATAAAGGTGTTAGTACAGTTCCTCAAATGTAATAAGGACTCAAAATGTTTAGTTATCATTTACATAATAATCTGGAATCTACTATATTATTCTCAGCCTTGGAGGCCTCAAGCCCAGCTAGCAAGAGAAGATCGCATTCTACTATTGTTACATTAGCTTACTTGAATACACATTTATTATTTTTCCTTCCTTATTTCCAAATGATTTGTGGTAATTTATAATACATGATTGAAATGCAATAGAAGAATTAAGATAAGTTTAAAGGCTATAATGTCACATAACCTATTAAGATAGATAATTATACCAGAAATGTAAATCAATGGAGTTTTCTAAAACTGAGCATTAATTTTAATTTTGGACTAAGTGGAAGCCATAATGACCAAAGGAAAGAAAGGTTCTATGCAATTCTCATCTAACAAAATAACATCACTTACTCAGTTACTAAGCTTCTTAAAGTATTGAAAATGTAAGATAAAAGATAAAAAAATAACTTCAATAGCTCTTTTGATAATGATGTCCTGAATATACACAGGGATTAATGTTCAAGTATTAATGAAATCAGGGGTCTCAAAATTGACCGTAGGTAAGAAACACCTAGCAACTAAATGCAGGTTTTTAGGTCTGCCCTGGAAGTAACAGGATTTCAGAGGAAGCAAAAAGTGGCCTTGGGGCAAGCATCACGATGAACTCTACGCAAGGACGGTAGGAGGACATCCTCAGCCAAACATGGGCATGACTGCTCTTGCCTCAGACCAGCCATTAAAGAGCCGCAGATAAGGCGTGCTTATGACGACCTCACATCAGTGGGTCAGGCTTTTGGAAGGCCCAGATCTCATGCCCATAAGCTCCCCTCTCATTTTCAGAGTAAAAGAGATAATTATAATAGCCAAGACATGGAAACACCTAAGTGTCCCTTAGCAGATGAATGGGTAGAGAAAATGTGGTATATGTATATATTTGGATGTTACTCAGCCTTAAAAAGAATGAAATAATGCCATTTTCAACAACATGGTTGGTCCTAGAGATTATTATACTAAGCAAAGTAAGTCAAAGAGAGAAAGACAAATGTCATATGATATCACATACATAGAATCTAAAATATGACAAAATAAACATCTGTGAAAGAGAAACTGACTCACAAAGAACAGACTGGTGATTGCCAAAAGGGTAGGGGTTAGAGGAGAGATGGACTGGGAGCTTGGGATTAGCAGATGCAAACCATTAGCTAGAGAATGGATGAACCACAAAATCATTCTGCACAGTACAAGGAACTAAATTCAATATTCTGTGATAAATAATAATGGAGAAGAGTATGAGACAGAGTGTATGTATATGTATAACTGAATCACTTTGCTATGCAGTAGAAATTAACACAACATTGTAAATCAATACTTTAATATACTTCAATAAAATACATTGGGAAAAAACAGGTATTTACTTGTAATGATGCATCAAACACAAAGACAGTTATCTACAAGAATAGAAAAATACAGATAAATGAGAAAGTATCTTTAAAATAAAGTGTTAATACTAATTTAAAAGTTATGAGCAAATTATATGCAAAAGGAAGAAAGAAAAATCAGCAAGTTCCACAAAGGGGAAATGAAAGGACAATATAGATATGGAAAAATGTTTGACCTCATTGTGAAAGTCACTCAGTCATGTCAGACTCTTTGAACCCCATGGACTCTACAGTCCATGGGATTCTCCAGGCCAGAATGGTGGAGTGGGTAACCATTCCCTTCTCCAGGGGATCTTTCCAACTGAGGGTCTCAACCCAGGGACGCGAACCAGGTCTCCCGCGTTCTGGGCAGATTCTTTACCAGCTGAGCCACAAGGGAAGGCCAAGAATAGTGGAGTGGGTAGCCTATCCCTTCTCCAGTGGATCTTCCCAACCCAGGAAGATAATCAAGGTCTCCTGCATTGCATGTGGATTATTCACCAATTTAGCTATTAGGGAAGCCTTGACCTCATTACTAATACATAAATACAGACTGAAATAATGTGATGTCACATTTATCCATCAGATTGGGTAAGGGAAAAACACATTCGTTAACACCTTGGTCATAATAAGAATATGGGGAAAGGGCATTTTCATATAATTTTGTTGAAGAGAAAATGGCTACATTTTTCCAAAGGGGATCTAGCCATATGTATAAAATTGTAGGAGTGCTAAATTTGACTAAGCATAACAATTACATATCTAATTGAATCTTAATAAATAATTGTCTAACGTCAATATTTAAATGCTAATTTAAAATATTTTGACATCATAGGTTTTACACTAGGAAAAAAAATAAACTAAAAAAAAATGTCCAATAATTGAAACAGGCTAAAAATTATGATATGCATTTAAATGGAATACTATGAAAGTATGAAATATTAAGATGTGCAATTATAATGTCCACAAAAAATATTAGGTATCAAAAGCTTATGAAACTTTATACATGACATGATCCCATTTGTCTAAATAAAATCTCTTCCACATGGTAGAGCAACATGCTCAGGATTTTATATCAAAATGGTAATTATAAATATTTTAGATAAAGTAAAATTGGATATTAGATAAATTTCTTTGCCTTTCCCTTTGTTTTGCTTGAATTTACCATCAGCAAGTACAATTTCATTTTACTTTTTTAAAATTAAAAGATTATGTTTAAATCAGATTCCTATGCGATTTGTGTTAACCTAAAAATATATTATTCAGTAATGTAATAACAGTATGGCCTTCCTATGGAACCAAAAAGAACTACATGTTTGCTGGGTTTACATTTTCTTTCCTTAACTATTTCCATAGAGACCCGAATGTTGTTGAAACATCTGGGAGTATATAAAAATCAAAATTGAGAGCAAAGACACATTCTGACCTGTATCTTTAAAAATTACTGTATAACTTTTCCAAGAAGAAAACATTCTGATCATTGAGGCACTTTCAGTATATTTTCTTCACAGCCTCAGAGACTTTCACTTAAAATAACTCTCCCTTGAACAACACAGTCACTTAAAAAATATATATTTATAGGTATGTGTGCTCTTCCAATGTTGTAAGAAGAAAAATAGTCAAAAACAAACCACTTCAAAACAAAAATTACCACACTTAATTATTTTCACTTTCATAGATTTTAAAGAGCTGATTTCTAAATATTTAGAAAGTGCTTACAATCAATATCAACATTTATCTCTTTTAGTATTTTTTCAAAATGAATTATGTTTTGAAGTAAATGTTTGCCTTGACAAATCTGTATTTGAACCAGAGAATGTTTTGCTTTTGCTAGCTTATGAGCTGTTAAATCTTTCAGAAATCATCAGGTACAATTAGGAATCATGATCATTATAATTATTGAATTCTCTGGTCTTTGTAGGCTGCTTTCCAATTTATAAAAGACTTTCACACACAGTGTATTATTTTCATTTTGATTTTTCTGACAACCCTCTTAAGTAGGCAATACAGGTATCATTTTCCTTGGAAAAATCTATTTTATAAAAGGTAAAGCTATTTATGTAAGATCTATTTATCATGCCACTATTTCAGTATTCTAATGGCACTTTAACAGGTTACTGGCCTTCATATAGGATCATATCATGTAAAATTTACAGAAGAAATGGAAGATCTTAATCTCAAAAGATCCTGCAAACTAAAGAATCCCTGATCCCTGAATATGTAGAAAAATATGAGCATTTGAGTCTTTCATATATTTCAAAAACCATTGGGTCATCAAGACAAAACAAACAAAAAAAATATTAAATTTTGCAGAAACCAGGAGTCTTTAAATTCTAGAAATTTGATATAAAATTCTGATACTCCATTTTTTAAATAACTAACAATATTGTCCTTGTATTCTGATTTTTGACATGAATAAGCTTTAAAACTTATTATTTGTAAGATAAGTAGGCATCGTGAATAAAATAAACTCAGCAGTCTATGTGGGGATTATTTCATATTTTGACTAAAGATTGGTGTTAATCCAAAACTGGCTTCAGGTCCATTTCCCAGAAGACTTTAAGACTTTAAGACTTTCTAATCCAGTATTTCCCAAAGAACAATCCATGACCATGGAATCATCAAGAAGTTCCTCTTTAAAAAATATTCGGAGGTAAGTATTTTTGGAAAAACCAATATATGCCACTACCCTTTTAGATATTATGTAAGAAAATTAGCATAGTACAGATTAATATAAAAGAACTTTATGCAGTATGGATTGCCCAGAATTTTTCAATTTATTTCCATCAAAATCAACTTTATAGCTGGCTTAAAACTAAAATTCAAAAAACTAATTTCATGGCATCTGGTCCCATCACTTCATGGCAAATAGATGGAGAAACAATGGAAACAGTGACAGATTTTATTTTCTTGGGCTCCAAAATCACTGCAGATGGTGACTGCAGCCATGATATTAAAAGATGCTCACTCCTTGGAAGAAAAGCTATGACAAAACTTGATAGCATATTAAAAAGCAGAGATATCACTTTGGCAACAAAGGTGTGTAGAGTCAAATCTATGGTTTCTCCAGTAGTTACATACAGATGTGAGAGTTGGACCATAAAGAAGGCTGAGCACCAAAGAATTTGATGCTCAAAGAATTGACGTAGTGGAAGACTCTCGAGAGTCCCTTGGAAAGCAAGGAGATCAAACCATTCAGTCCTAAAGGAAATCAACCCTGAATATTCAATGGTAGGAAAGATGCTGACACTCCAATACTTTGACCACCTGATGCAAAGAGCCGACTCATTGGAAAAGACCCTGATGTGGGAAAGACTGAAGGCAGGAGGAGAAGGGGATGACAGAGGATGAGATGGTTGGATGGCATCACTGACTCGATGGATGCGAGTTTAAGTAAACTCCAGGGGATGGCAAAAGATGGAAATTTGGTGTGCTGCAGTCCATGGGATCACACAGTTGGACACGACTGAGTGACTGAACAACAAATTAACATTCCAAGGAACCAAAATATCAATAGGTCACTGGAGTCATATTTTTTTTTTTTGCTCAGGAACTCAAACCACTTTTGAAATAACTGAAGAAAATATCTGGTATAAAATATGTTATTTTATCATAAACATTATGTTATACTTTAAATTATCTTAGATTATTGGAGTTTAGCATAGTGCTCTGAAATTAGCAGTTTGAAGGCGCTTGAGAATAAAGGATGCATATACAAACTATGATGGCTATAATGTACTCACTCTGTTCTATAAAAAAGCATAAAGACCTAGAGGTATGAATTAAAGGAAAAATATGTACAAGGTATATCCATTGCACTGGAATTAATAAAAATTTTGTCTTTGAGCATTTAAAAGCATGTGTTCCTCACTAGCTATCTTTTTATACATGGTGGTGTATGTATGTCAGTAATACTCTCTCAATTCATTTCACCCTCCCTTCCCCTGCCACACCTATGCCCTTCCCCCACTGTCCCTTCTCTACGTCTGCATCCCCATTCCTGCCCTGCAAAATGTTCATCAGTACCACTTTTCTAGATTGCACATATATGCTTTAATACATTTGCTTTGCTCTTTCTGACTCACTTCATTCTGTATGACAGACACTAGGTGCATCCGCACCACTCCAGGTGAGTGTAGTTGTATAACAAAAAGCTCAGCTGGGTGCTCTGTGATGACCTAGAGGGGTGAAATAAGGGTGGGGTGAGACGCTTCAAGAGGAAGGAGATATATGTATACATAGAGCTGATTCACTTTATGTAGCAAAAGCTAAAACCATACTGTAAAGCAACTATACTCCAGTTAAAAAATAGCATTCTCAATTTAAAAATTTTTATTTAAAAAATTAAGCTAAAATCCATACCCATATTCCTTTTCTCCTTAACAGAATACTTGTGAATGCTTGACATTAACCTATAGTGTTTACTAAGATTGTTAGGAATTTTAAATTGAAACTGAAAATTTATCTTGGTAGAAATTAGCTTCCTTGAACTAAAGAATTAAGAAGAATAACAAAAGCAAGGACTTTAGAAGTCAGTACAAAGATAACTTATTTTGATAACTCATATTTCTGACAAGTTAATTAATCACACATATTATATACATTACATATGTACTCTTCATATGAATCATGTATACAATGTATATTTTGTGTGGTTAATTAGCTTGTGTAAATATATCAGATATATATTTTCATGGCAATATATAATATAATAGAGTATTAATAAGACCACTTTGGAAACAGACTGCTGTTTACAGTAATTTTACTAGTATACCATTAAGTTCTCAAAGTCTATTTAGGTCTTCTCCTTGGTGCTACTTACAGAAGAGACAGCCAGCTCATCACCAGAATCAGACCTGCTGATAGACAACCATGTAAGCTTATGAGATTAAGAAGAAAGCCAAGAAGTTTCCCTGACATCTGTTATTTTAACACACCAAAATTAGTACATCTGTAAAACATTAGGAAACATTGTCTCTAGAGTTTTCCTCTTGAGAAGAGAGAAGGTCAATGGTGATGCCAAGCATTGGTCCTGAGAACAATAAAGAACATAACCCTACTCAGCCAATCCTAGACTGTCCTACAAATGTGGAACAAAAGAGGATGCTTAAATGACAGCAAGTTTTTCTGGACTGAGACTACTTAACACTTTCTCCAAGGATCTTGAATTTATCTAGGACAAGAAAGCTGTGCATTGGAATTATCAACCAGATCCCTTTGTGTATTTAGTCCTGAATTAAACTACAAATCGCTACTGGCCTTTACCTATAGACCACATTGTAAAATTATAATCATTGACTTTTGAAACAGGCGGATAGAATTTTACTAGAAGGGATATGTATGGCTGATTCACTTTGCTGTATGACAGAAACTGACACAGCAGTGAAAACAACTATACTCCAATTTAAAATGGAGAAGGAAATGGCAACCCACTCAAGTACTCTTGCCTGGAGAATCCCCATGGACAGGAGACTGGTGGGCTATAGTCCATATGGTTGAGAGAGTTGGACACAACTTAGCAATTACACCACCACCACCACCAATTAAAAAATGTAGGATTTATGATGTGCTGTTTAAATCAGGATTCCCCAAGCTACCTCCAGGATCAATTTGCTTATTGATACCTTTCACAGCTCATAACCTGTTTGACAGCCAGGTTTGACAAGTAACTCAAGTGAAGTGACTCAGTCGTGTCCGACTCTTTGTGACCCCATGGACTGTAGCCTATCAGGTTCCTCTGTCCATGGAATTTTCCAGGAAAGAGTACTGGAGTGGGTTGCCATTCTCCAGTACGCTTTATCATCTGAGCCACCAGGGAAGTCCTAGTAAGACTAGTAACTAAAAGGTATAACATACCCTGCCAGCAACTTCTACATTAAACCTTCCCAAAGCCAAATTTATTACAAAGCTCTTGGTGGCACAATGTGGGGGCAAAGCTCATCTGTGTGGGAATAAGGACCCGAGGGGAGTCTGCACCTAGCTGTGTCTAAAACCCCCAATGATTGCCTGTATTCTCTCTTACCATATCACATCTTCTGGGTTAAAATGAAGGTCATAGGTAATTATGCTCCGTGCAGTCTTACAAGGTCTTACAAATATCTGAAATTGTCATACTGTTCCTAGATACAATACCAACTCCACCAATTTCTCTCTGTGTGCCCTTTGGCAAATTACTTGTTCTCTCTTTGTGTCTGTTTCCTCATCTGTAACATGGTAATAATGTTACCACCTACTTCATAGGCTGTTAGAAAAAATGAATGAGGAAATGCAGAAGAAGCCCTTAGGGCTGAAGAATGGTGAGTGGTACATAGACATTAGCTGTCACCATCATCATAATTATCTTTAATTTCTTATGTCTTATTCCTAACAAGTAAACTTACATATTAAGGTCAGATAAAATATATTAGTCCTCTTAGTATCCTCAGTATCTACCATAGTGCTTAACATGAAGTAAGCGCTGTATTATATGTTTTATACTGAGTTGAATAGAGCCATGAGGAATTTCAGAATATTGATTACACCTGTAATAATTTGAGCATGATGGGGAATTTTGATACATGCAAAAATAATTTGCTTGCCATATTAACAAATCTTCTTATGTGCTCTATAGTCTAGACAATGTATCTGATATACATGCACTTCATTTTAACTCTGGTCCTCTTGCCCCTACTCTGAACTTACAACTAAGTTATTCAAAATAATAGTAAAACTCCCTCCCTTTTTTCCTTATTCTTTTCTTCCACAAATGTTTACTTAGTGACTCCTACAAACAAGCCCTGAACTGAGTCCTGAAGGCTCAAAACTGGATGTGTCATTTCTAATATATTCTAGGATTTCATATTTTCTCAAGCTCAAGAAACAAGCAAATCCCCCTGTCAAGTGCACTGTAAAAGCGGTATGAAAACAGTATGCGCTGATGCTGCTGAAGCATGGAAGTGGGCCAAGGATGACTTCCTATGGACCTTGGAATGGCTATGACCAGAGGTTCTGCAGAATATAGACTACAATGGAACAAAGAATGAATGGGAGACAACCATGGAATATCATTTCAGGAAACCAGAATTCAAAAAGAAATGAGCACATTTGGTTACCTTTTAATAAACCCTATATTTTATTTTTTTTTCCATTTATTTTTATTAGTTGGAGGCTAATTACTTTACATCATTACAGTAGTTTTTGTCATACATTGAAATGAATTAGCCATGGATTTACATGTATTCCCCATCCCGGTCCCCCCTCCCACCTCCCTCTCCACCCGATCCCTCTGGGTCTTCCCAGTGCACCAGGCCCGAGCAACCTAGATGCCCATCAGCAGACGAATGGATGAGGAAGCTGTGGTACATATACACCATGGAATATTACTCAGCCATTAAAAAGAATTCATTTGAATCAGTTCTAATGAGATGGATGAAACTGGAGCCCATTATACAGAGCGAAGTAAGCCAGAAAGATAAAGACCATTACAGTATAATAAACCCTATATTTTATATGGATATTAATTCAGATTTTTTTTTTAGTTATGCAGTTGCCCTTCTACACACAGACCCAATCACACACAATTTGTTTTGAGAATAAGTTCAAAGCAGTTTGGAATCATTAAAGCTTGTTTCTGTGCAGGTTATGTCTCTGTGGCACTACCTGTGTTGTTGCATGCTCAGTCATTCAGTCCTGCCTGACTTTGCAACCCCATAGACTATAGCCCTCCAGGCTCCTCCTTCCATGGGATTTTTCAGGAAATAGTACTGGAGTGCGTTGCCATTTCCTCCTTCAGAGGATCTTCCCAACCCAGGGATTGAACCTGCATCTCTTGTGTTTCCTACATTGGCTGGTGGCACTACCTAGATCTCCATTAATGACATTAATAACATAATGATTATAAAAATGGAGGAAGAAGTTATTCTATCTTTCTGTATAACTTGTAGAAATCTCTGTATTAAAATTTTTTTAATTGACAGACTAGAAAAATAACTTGTAATTTTATGATCCATTACTATGAACAACCCATATGTAGGTATTCTGTGTTTTTTAGAAACAAATTTATGTAATTTAAAAGTATTACAGGTCACTTTTTTGTACCATAGCATTTATTTGTTTTCTTGAATTAGGTATGTTTATGTAAAATTTCAATAAACTTTTTAAATTGCATTAATTCTCTAGTTATTTTTGCCATTTATTTCATTCCATGATGATTACTACTTCTGTACTAGACAGGAAATGTTAAAAATGGGCTTCAAGTATGCCAGGTATACCTCCAAACTGAAGATACCTTAACACTTTATATAGAGACTTTGTAGAGTTTACGTTCCCAGGTAAAATTATAAGTAGGACTCATACGGGTCTTATACATCAATCCAACTCCTATAGGAAATCAAGAGGTTTCTGTGAATTCCAAGCCAAATAGCAAGTTGTTACTCTAACCACAAAGCAGTTAGCTCTCTACAGATGGGCCATAAAGTCTTGAGGAGTAGAGGGCTTGGTGGTATGAAGTTCAGCAAGGGCTGGGAATTCACATTTTGGCTCTGCCACCTCTTAGGCAATTTCGTTAATCTCCCTGGTTCTCAGCAGCTACCCTTACAAGATGAGGAAATAAAAAAGTCTTGTACAGTACATGCCATATCAATGGTAGCTCTACTTTTATTAGAAAAAGCAATGCAGTCTCCCTAAGTATTTCAACTCAACACACTAGGCATTAACACAGTCCTACTTTTAAACAATCACTACAATTATTGTTTACTGCTTGGAAAATATTTGAAGAGTTGACAAAAAATTTTGTCTTCTGCCACATCAAAAAAAAAAAATTGAAGTAAAAAACAAATAAAAAATACTAAAAAAATATTAAAAACCAAGGCATCAAACTTTAGCTGTTGATGATTAATAATAGTTTTGGGCTTTTTTTTTTAACTTGGGGAAAAGTGGTGTGTTTTTCTTTTTTATTTTTTTATTGAAGGATAATTGCTTTACAGAATTTTGTGGCTTTCTATCAAACCTCAGCATGAATCAGCCATAGGTATACATATATCCCCTCCCTTTTGAACCTCCCTCCCATCTCCTGCCCCATCCCACCCTTCTAGATTGATACAGAGTCCCTGTTTGAGTTTCCTGAGCCATACAGAAAATTTCCATTGGCTATCTATTTTACATGTGGTAATGTAAGTTTCCATGTTACTCTTTCCATACATCTAATCTTTGCTTTTTAAAGGATCAGAAAAGTTGCACCTGAAATAGTATTATTTTAAGAAACAATATTCTGTTTGTGATAACTCTTCTATGACTCATGAGGGCCATTAGCTGAATTTTACTAATAACTCTACACCTTATTCCATCTCTTTTTCAACCAATGAGATGAAAAAAGATGCTACACAGGTCAAAGGAACCCAACACACTTGGAAAAAATAAACTTTGCTAGAGATATCTAACATGTTGAGTAAACAAACAAAAATGAAGAGAGAAAATCAATAAAAACTCATATTTTAAAAATTATATACTTTTATTTGATTTTTATGCCTTAGTAGTCTCCCATGTTAGAATTAGCAAACAAGGTTGGTTCTGCCTGAGTGGTTAGTTTGCTATACTGAAGTAACTGGACACAGCCAGGTGAAATGTTTCATGCTCCATTTTCTAATTCTCTTCACTGGAATTTCCCAGACAAGATACATGTTTTTGACTTACAGAAGGAATCAATAAATTAATTATAAAGAAGATAAACTGAACTGTATCAGAGCTAGAGGTAAGAGTCCTTTGGGAAAATTATTTTATTATTGATTTATTTTGATTATGAGGAAGAATGAGGGACAGCAAGCTGAATTAATATTTCAATATCTCATACATAATAGAGGTTGTTTTTTGCCAGAAATATTGTTCAATGAAGAAAGGCCTCCCAAATTTTATAAACTGACCAGATAGAGGTAAAAGGTATAACATTTTTACCTTAAAGCTTATGATCCTTCCATAACCCAGGCTTCATATTTTAATTCACATGGGAGACTTAGAAAAAATAAAAAACAAAAACTGATACTTGTCTCAGATCTTTTGAAAGAGTCTGATGTGATTTTTCTAGAATACTGTCTAGGCCAGGCTTCAATAATTTGCAATGTCTCTGGATATTGCTGACCTGCAGCCAGGGTAGGAAATCACTGTTAGTGATTTAAAGACCACAGTGGCCATGTGAGGTCATGTATGACAAGAGTTCAGTCTAGTGTGTGGAATATATTGTCAGTAAGTACTCAAATGCCATATTCCTTTACTCTTTCTGAATTGAGTCTAAAGATGATGCATTTATAGATGCAACTGATTTATGAAATTTAAAAAGGGTGCATATGTTGAAACAAATCTAATGTTGAACTGGTCATGACTGGGAATGGATCACAGAATTCTTCATGGTTGAACTTTCTTTCTTGTGAGATATGCCATCATCTCATCATCATCATCATCACCATTATCATCAGTTCAGTTGCTCAGTCATGTCCTACGCTTTGTGACTCCATGGGCTTCAGCATGCCATGCTTTCCTGACTATCACCAACTCCTGGAATCTACCCAAACTCATGTCCACTGAGTATGTGATGCCACCCAACCATCTCATCCTCTGTTGGCCTCTTCTCCTCCCACCTTCAATCTTTCCCAGCATCAGAGTTTTTCAAATGAGTCAGCTCTTTGCATCGGGTGGCCAAAGATTTGGAGTTGCAGCTTCAGCATCAGTCCTTCCAATGAACACTCAGGACTGATCTCCTTTACGATGGACTGGTTGCATCTCCTTGTAGTCCAAGGGACTCTCAAGAGTCTTCTCCAACACCACAGTTCAAAAGCATCATTTTTTTGTGCTCAGCTTTCTCTATAGTCCAATTCCCACATCTATACATGGCTACTGGAAAAAGCATAGCCTTAACTCGATGGACCTTTGTTGGCAAAGTAATGTCTCTGCTTTTTAATATGCTATCTAGGTTGGTCATAAGTTTCCTTCCTAGGAGTAAGCGTCTTTTAATTTCATGGCTGCAGTCACCATCTGCAGGGATTTTGGAGCCCCACAAAATAAAGTCTTCCACTGTGTCCATGTTTCCCCATCTATTTGCCATGAAGTGATGGGACCGGATGCCATGATCTTAGTTTTCTGAATGTTGAGCTTTAAGCCAACTTTTTCACTCTCCTCTTTCACTTTCATCAAGAGGCTCTCTAGTTCTTCTTCACTTTCTGCCATAAGGGTGATGTCATCTGCATATCTGAGGTTACTGATAATTTCTCCTGGCAATCTTGATTCTAGCTTGTGCTTTATCCAGCCCAGTTTTTCTCATGATGTACTCTGCATATAAGTTAAATAAACAGGGTGAAAATATACATCAAAGTATTATAGTTTGAGAAAGTGAAAGTTGCTCAGTCTTGTCCAACTCTTTGTGACCTCACGGACTATACAGTCCCTGGAATTCTTCAGGCCAGAATCCTGGAGTGGGTAGCCTTTCCCTTCGCCATGGGCTCTTCCCTACCCAGGGATTGAACCCAGGTCTCCTGCATTGCAGTTGGAGTCTTTACCAGCTGAACCACCATTATCACTGACCTCATCTAATCTCTATACCTGCCTTCCTAGAGAGAACTCTAGAGTAATAAAAAGGGAATGTTGGACAGAAGTATGATAAGGACAAATCTTGCAACTTTTAATGAGGACTTAGAATTTTATAACTTCCTGCTGAATAAATTTGAGCCTGCTTACCTTTTAGTTAACAACTGAAATAATCCAAAAGTAATAACTAGCTTGTTAGTGCATTTGGGGATAGAATTTAATTTCATAACATTAAAAGTATGAGGTCCAGGGGCACTTTATGTTACAGCTTCCCCCTCCCACTTCTGAAAAATTCATTACACTGCGCTATAAAACTCAAGAGGTAACATTTTGTTTTTATTTAATCAAACTAAGCCCTATTTCATTATTTGCTGAATGACATTTTTCTGTAATTTCTGAAAGAAGATGGATTTTATAAAGTGTATAGACAGTCAAAACCCCATTTTCTATATGCAAATAAAGTTAAATGGTCTAGAAACCATGGGGTTGTTACAATAATTAATCAAATGATTTTAATATTAAGGTAATGCTAAAATGGAAGCAGGAAAAAGCCAGTTGGACCTGGCTCCCAGGCCAGACTCAGTACACCAAAGAGAAGATACTTAATTGTTCTAAGCCTTAGCTATTTTAGCTGCAAAATGAGAACAAAAATAAATATTTCATAAAATAATTATAAGATTAAGAGCACAGTATGTGGTAGCATTCAAATGTGTATGCCATTTTTCAAAATAATTTTTTTCAGTCCACTTGTGAAATAAGATGTATTCATTTTGCTTCTGATCTAGGTTAAGATTAATTGCTCATTGATTGAATTTTCTTTGTTCAAACACAAAAAACTTCTAGGCACAAAAGAATTTTTCCTATTGTACATCAAGAGAACAGCATCGAAACATGTATATTATCTAGGGTGAAACAGATCACCAGCCTAGGTTGGGTGCATGAGACAAGTGCTCGGGCCTGGTGCACTGGGAAGACCCAGAGGGATCGGGTGGACAGGGAGGTGGGAGGGGGGACCGGGATGGGGAATACATGTAAATCCATGGCTAATTCATTTCAATGTATGACAAAAACCACTACAATGATGTAAAGTAATTAGCCTCCAACTAATAAAAATAAATGGAAAAAAAAGAAAAGAAAAAAAAAGTAGATGGCAAAAAAAAAAAAAAGTGTACAACAGTTAAAAGTCTACTGACAAATGGTATACTTTCCATCACTTTTTTAAAAGGTAGTTTGAAATGCAGAAAATGTATTCATGATCAGCCTTGAGAAAATGTCACAGAACTCAAACTCTAAAAACTTTACTGGAATATTTTTAAAACTTCAATGTAAGATTTTATATTTATGTACAAACTCTAAAAGAAAGCATCATGATTACAGGCTTTTAAAGCTTGTTTTTCAACAGTCATATGGTTTATGAATATGAGAATATGAATGATAAATTTTCTCAATGCCAAAAATATCATAAGTTTAATATACCTACAATTCCGTCTATACAGCATCAACATTATGGCTGACAAGTATCACAATCTGAACCTTTTCAGACTTCACTCCACTGAGCAAATTACTTGAACTTATTCAGCTGGGTATTATACTGGGTAATGGCTCTTTTGATTCATGATTGGAGAAAGTCTTCACAGTACAATTTAAGTTATTTTAAAAGGTAACTAGGGAGTTAATCGATTACAGTGAATAAGCTATAATAACATAAAATGTAGTTTTTTAAAAAAAATAATGTTTGAAAATTCTTTTATCTGAGTAATATTCAGTTTGAAAGAAACATATTAGAGTCATATTGACCTAGTATAACCAGATATTGTCATAAAACATGATTATCTGTAGATAATGCATGGTGCCCAATTTAATTTCTATGGCTGCTGTAACATATAACTACCAAATTGTCTTAAAATGATAGAAACTTATGCTGTCATACTTTAGAGAGCTATGCTGTGCTTAGGTGCTCAGTCATATTTGACTCTTTGCGACCCCACGGACTGTAGCCTGCCAGGCTCTTCTGTCCATGGACAATCTCCAGGCAAGAATATTGGAGTGAATTGCCATGCCCTTCGCCAGGGGATCTTCCCAACACAAGGATCGGATCCAGGTCTCCCACCTTGCAGGTGGATTCTTTACTGTCTTAGCCATGAGGGAATCCTGAAGTCTGAAATCAATAACACTAGGCCAAAATCAGGTAGTCAGCTGGGGCACACTCCTTCTGAAGGTTGCAGAGGAGAATCTGCCTCTTGCTTCTTCCAGCTTCTGATGACTAATGGAAGTTCTTGGTTTATGGCACATTACTACAATCTTCAAGGCCAGCATCTTCAAGCCTCTCTCAGCTCCGTCTTTACATTTCTTTCTTCTTTCTGTGTAGTTCATCTCCCTCTGCCTCCTTTTAATAAAGACATACATGATTGTATTTAGGGTCCATCATGGTAATCATGGGCTTCCCATGTGGCCCAGCTGGTAAAGAATCCACCTGCAGTGTGGGATACCTGGGTTAGATCCCTGGGTTGGGAAGATTCCCTGGAAAATGAAAAGGCTACCCACTCTAGAATTCTGGCCTGGGGAATTCCATGGACTGTATAGTCCATGGGGTCGCAAAGAGTCAGACATGACTGAGTGTCTTTCACTCACTTATGGTAATCAAGGATATGTCTATCTCAGTATTCCTAATCATATCTGAAAAGTCTTTGCCATATAAGGTAGCATTTACAGGTGCTAGGCATCAGGATCCAGTATTTTGGGGACCATACACACCAGTCTACTGCAGTGCTCTAATGGAGTCCATTCCATTGAAGAGTCTGTGAAAGTGACTCAGTCGTGTCTGTCTCTTCATGACTCCATGGACTCTACAGTCCATGGAATTCTCTAGGCCAGAATACTGGAGTGGGTAGCTGTTCCCTTCTCCAGGGGATCTTTCCAACCCAGGGGCTGAACCCAGGTCTCCCACATTGCAGGCAGATTCTTTACCAGCTGAGCCACCAGAGAAGCCCACTGAAGAGTCTACTCATGGAAAAAAGTTGTTTTTCCAATTATTACCTCCAAATTTTGTCAACAGAAGGAGAAGATATAAGGAACTATGCTGGTGCATCAATAAACAATGAAGATGAGGATTGTAAGTTACTAACTTTCATGAAAATGAAGTCTATGCACTATTAATCAGCATAATTGGTAAGAAGTCTTTATTATCTCTGGAACTGAAGCTTAGTCTTTGAATCCTTAAAATAAATTTTAGGAATAATTTATTTCATATTCTTTATACAAGACATAAGTTTTTATAATTTTATTTTAATCATAGAGATTATGAAGACTCAAAATATCCCATTTGTGTGTTTAAGGGCCAAATATAGAAATGGAGACTCACTCTTTTGAGGACTTTTCACATGGATCTGGAGATGCAGAATCCTCAGTTATAATGAAGATACCTTGATTTTCAAGTCTTTTAATTAAGATAGCAACATGAAGTTTTTAATAACCATGTCTGTCATAAATTATACACCTACTGAACCAGTCTTCCCCTGTGGCTCAGCAGTAAAGAATCCACCTTCAATGCAGGAGACACAGGAGATGGAGGTTCTATCTCTGGGTTGGTAAGATCCTCTGGAGGAGGGCATGGAAATCCACCCCAGTATTCTTGCTGGGAAATTCTCATAGACTGAGGAGCCTGGAGACTACAGTCCATAGGGTTGCAAAGAGTCAGACATGACTGAAGCAACTGAGCATGAGCAGACAATGCAAATACCTTATTCAGGATTGATGGTCTTTTCTTTCTGTCCTCAATTAAAAAAAAAAAAAAACTTTCATTGATTTTTTAAAATAAGTGACTAATTAATATTCACTAATAATGATGACTGTAATTAGCCAAAATTTCAATCTTTTGTTAAGAAATTAGACATGTTCACAATAGGTAAAACCTTAGAAATTTTGTTTCACATTTAAGGCCACAGTACAATTTCCTTAAAACTTTATCATTACTAAAATACACATAATTTCTTAGTGTAATCAAAAGCATGTCTAATCAGAGAACTATGAAAAAGCTAAGGGAGATAGAACTCAAGCATTCTACCTTCTATTAAGATTCTCAAGTCTATCAGAGTTCAGACAATCAGAACACTAACAGCTTAGAAAAATAAACATGGTTCAGAAATTCTGTACCTATTGTTTCCTAGGACAAAGAGCATATTAAAACCATTGGGGGAGAAAAAAAAACTTTAAATAGAGGAAGAAAATATGGCTGTAATGAGAGTGTATCACTGTTGGTAGCTTGAAGACCCTAAATAAAGTGGAAATTGGTGACATACTAAAAAAATGGAGATTTTTTTTTTTTTTTTTTAAATCCACCTTAACCACACACTTGTAGTTCTGTCCATGGTAGCTCAGCCGGTAAAGAATCCGCCTGCAATGCTGGAGACCTGAGTTTGATCCCTAGGTTGGAAAGATCCTCTGGAGAAGGGAAAGGCTACCCACTCCAGTATTTTGACCTGGAGAATTCCATAGACTGTAGAGTCCATGGGGTCGCAAAGCATTGGACACGACTGAGCAGCTTTCACTAGCCACACATTTGTAGTTCTGTACAGTATGAGCAGAGGTCAGATGGGAATTGTTTCGGTTTCAAAAGAAATATGGTTTCAATCATTTTTCCTGAGAATTTAAACAATGAATCTATATCTTTACTAGGGGGTTCTATAGAGTTATGATTTATGAATATATCTTTTGCATGTTATACTTAAATAAATAAACATCTTGAAAAAACCTCTAGCCAAAAAAATACTTATAGTGCCTTTGGATCATTTAACTTCATTTGTCACTATATCCATGTGACATATGGATATGTTAAGTACTTAACAAAGTTATAATTAGAGTTTAAAGCAATTTTATGCCTGCAATATAATTTATTTTCTCAAACAACATATTTTTTGGATGTTAGACTTTATATAAGGCAGAATAAGCTATTTGGAAAGCCAGATTATGTAAAAAATAATTTTTTTTTAGCTTTACCCATAAAATACTGGAGAAGGAAATGACAACCCACTCCAGTATTCTTGCGTGGAAAATCTCATGGACAGAGGAGCCTGGCAGGTTACAGTCCATGAGGTTGCAAGGGTCAGACATGATTTAGCGACTAAACCCCACACCCATAAAATACACATAAAGACAGAAACATTTTTTTGAGATAGCATGTTCACTGATTGGCTGGCTGTTTCATCCATTCAATGTGAAGCATTAATTTTCAGGAATATAGTTTTCTGCATACAGATCTTTTGTCTCCATAGGTAGGTTTATTCCTAGGTATTCTATTCTTTTTGTTGCAATGGTGAATGGGATTGTTTCCTTAATTTTTCTGATTTTTCATTGTTACTGTATAGGAATTCAAGGGACTTCTGTGTATTAATTTTATATCCTGCGACTTTACTATATTCATTGGCTATTTCTAGTAATTCTCTAGTAGCATCTCTAGGGTTTTCTATGGAGAGAATTCTGCCATCTGCAATCAGTGAGAGTTTTACTTCTTTTCCAATCTGGATTCCTTTATTTATTTTTCTCCTCTGATTGCTGCTGTTAGACTTCCAAAACTATGTTGAATAACAGTGGTGAGAGTGGGTACCCTTGTCTTGTTCCTGATCTTAGAGGAAATACTTTCAGTTTTTCACCTTTGGGAGTAATGTTTGCTGTGGATTTGTCTTATATGGCTTTATTATATTGAGGTAGTTTTCTTCTATGCCTACTTTCTGGAGAGTTTTTATCATAAATGGGTATTGAAATTTGTCAAATGTTTTCTTTGCATCTATTGAGATGATCATAATGCTCTCTATCTTTCAGTTTGTGAATATGGTGTATCATATTGGTTTGCTTATATTACAAAATCATTGCATCTCTGGGATAAAGCCCACTTGATCATGAGGTATGATCCTTTTAATGTGCTATCTGATTCTGTTTGCTAGAATTCTGTTGAGGATTTTTGCATCTTTGTTCATCAGTGATATTGGCCTGTAATTTTCTTTTTTGTGTGTGTGCTATCTTTGTCTGGTTTTGGTATCACGGTGATGGTGGCCTTGTAGAATGAGATTGGGAGTTTTCCTTCTGTAAATTCTCTGGAAGAATATGAGAAGGATATATATTAGTTCTTCTCTAAACTTTTGGTAGAATTCACCTGTGAAGCCATCTGGCCTTTGGATTTTGTTTGTCAGAAGATTTTTTATTATAGTTTCAATCTTCATGCTTGTGATTGGTCTGTTCATATTTTCTATTTCTTCCTGGTTCAGTCTTGGAAGGTTATACTTTTCAAAGAATTTATTCCTTTCTTCCAGGTTGTCCATTTTATTAACATATAGTTGCTCAGTGTAGCCTCTTAAAGGATCTTTAAGATCTTTTTTCTGAATTGTCTGTTTTAACTTCTTTTTCATTTCTAATTTTATTAATTTGAGTATGCTCCCTTTTTTCTTGATGAGTCTGGCTAATGGCTTGCCAATTTTGTTTATCTTCTCAAACAAGCAGCTTTTAGTTTTATTGATCTTTGCTAATATCTCTTTCATTTCTTTTTCATTTATTTCTCCTCTATTCTCTATGATTTCTTTCCTTCCTCTAAAGTTGGGACTTTTTTGTTCCTTTTTCCTAGTTGCTTTAGGTGTAAGATTAGATTGCTTGTTTGATGTTTGTCTTGTTTATTGAGGTAGGCTTTTGTTGCCATAAATTTCCCTCTTAGCATTGCTTTTACTGCTCCGATAGATTTTGAGTTGCCATGTTTTCATTGTCATTTATTTCTAGGTATTTTTTTAATTTCCTCTTTGATTTCTTCAGTGACCTCTAGGTTATTGAGAAGTGTATTGTTTGGCACAAAAATATAAATATAGGCCTGTGGAACATGATAGAAAGCACAATGATAAATGCCCACACCTATAGGCACCTTATCTTTGACAAAAGGGGCAAGAATATACAATGGACCAAGACAGTTTCTTCAATAGTCCTGGGAAAACTGGACAGTTACATGTAAAAGAATGAAACTAGAACACTTCCTAACACCATACACACAAACAAACTCAAACTGGATTAAAGACTCAAATGTAAGGCCATGCATGCATCCTAGGTCAGTAAAGTCATGTCTGATTCTGTGCAACCCTATGTAATGTAGCCTACTAGGCTATTCTGTCCACAGGATTCTTCAGGCAAGAATACTGAAGTGGGTTTCCATACCCTCCTCCAGGGGATCTTCCCAACCCAGGGATTGAACCCACATCTCTTACATCTCCTGCATTGGCAGCTAGGTTTTTTACCACTAGTGCCACCTGGACCAGAAACTATGAATCTCTTAAAGGAAAATATAGGCAGTGCACTCTTTGACATAAATCACAGCAAGATCTTCTTTGATTTAAAGAAGCCATTCCTAAAGTAATGTCCATTCTTAAAGTAATGGCAATAAAAACAAACAAATGGGACCTAATTAAACTTAAAAGCTTTTGCACAGCAAAGGAAACAATAAACAAGATTAATAGACAGCCCTCAGAAAGGGAGAAAATAATTGCAAATGAAATAACTGTCATACAGCTCAGTATCAGAAAAACAAATTGTTCGATCAAAACAAACAAAAAAATGGGGAGAAGACCTAACCAGACATTTCTCCAAAGACATACAGATGGCCTATACACACACAAAAAGATGCTCAACATCAACATTAATGGCTAAAGAAATGCAAATTAAAACTATAATGAGGTAGTAGCATATACCCTGAGAAAACCACAATTCTAAAAAAATCACAATTTCCCCAATGTTCATTGCAGTACTATTTACAATAGCAGAACATGGAATCAACCTAGATGTACATCTACAGATGAATGCATGAGGAAGATGTGGTACATATATATAATGGAATATTACTCAGCCATAAAAGAGCATGAATTTGAGTCAGTTCTAGTGAGGTAGATGAACCTAGAGCATGTTATACAGAATGAAGTCAGAAAGAGAAAAATATGCTTATATTAATACATATATATGGAATCTATAAAACTGGTATGGATGAATCCAGGAAAGGAATGGAGATGTAGAGAACGGACTTGTGGACACAGTGAGGGAAGGAGAGAGTGGAACAAATGAGGAAAATAGCATCGACATATATACACTGTCATGTGTAAAATATATATCTGCTGAGAAGCTGCTATATTACATAGGGAGCCAAGGCTGGCAATCTGTGATGACCTAGAGGGGTGGGGAGGGGAGGGGGGGGATATGTGTACAGTTACAGCTGATTCTTACTATTGTATGGCAGAAACCAATACAACAATACAAAGCAATTTTCTCCATTGAAAAAATTTTAGGAATAGAGTAGATTAACCCTGGAACAAAAGGATCAAGACTTGTTTTGAGTCTCAAATTAGTTATGTTGTTCTTAGTAGTACTTTAATGAGATTATTAAAGTCAGAGATTAGGATTGAGACCAAACTGCCTCTTATTTATGGACCTAAGGCTGGAGTGAAGATGTGTTTTTTAAACAGGGATGGGATAGGGGGATCATCTATTTTTATCAATGGGATATTTAGCTCTACACTGTCATGATGGGGCCATTACATGCTTGAGGCATCATGTCAGGTTGAGGAGGTCTAGGATAGTGTTTCCACTTGCTCTTGACCTATGTCAATAATATAGCAATTTGCCAGAGGAATCTAGATAGAGACATAAAAGAAAATGAGAAAACGTGAAACATCAAAAGTGGCCAGAGGTTGAGAGGAGGAGGCCTCAGGTACCGAATCTGCTAAAAAGAGACAATACTCCCAACTTTAGCAGCTAGAAACCTGTCTAAAAGATTGGGCTGGTCAAAAAGCAACCTGCAGGAGCCCCTCAGAGGGGAAGATGGACATTTTGAGGGAAGGCAGCAGAAAACAACCTTTGAATACACATACCCACCTCAACCTCCAAACAGCACCCTTGGGAAGAGCGTATAAAAGGAAACCCTTTGCAAGAGTAAAATCATTCTTGATGGATAAATTAAATATTAAATTGAATCAAAGTGATCACTTCAAATTTTAAACTGACCTTTAAATAAAGCATTTAAGTTCCATGTTACCCAAGTCGTATTAACAGTAATTAACAGAAGAATTCAGAGCAAGGTGAAAGTATTATAGAAAATAATGTTTCTTTTCTCTTTTGCATATTTTGAGTATAAATTTTGACTTCCCACCACATTTTTCAAAGTTACCTATTTCAGCAGTCTTCAAAGTGAAGTACATGTAGATGTTCACAAGAATTCCAAAGAAATATAGTTATGACATTTTTACAAGAATCCATTTTCAGACCTTCAACTTCCATAGTGATTTAGAATGTATCTACTTGAAGATGCCTCTTGCTCTTCAAGATGTCTTGCTCTCCATTTCTACCATGTTATCCTGTCTCCCTCTGAACAATTATGGGTGTAAATCTCACCTAGTGTTATTTTAATATCATGTTGCTCTCTGGGGTGGGAAATCTCCAGGACACCAGACAACGCATCAGCTTCAATCATCAGTCTCTGTGAATTCTCCTCAGATAATAAGTTTGCTGCAGATGTCTTATTTCTGTTATAATAAGACAAATTTAGTTTGGCATCAGATGTTGAGTCTTTTTCTCCATGTTTGGAATGTCCTGAATTCAGATACATGGTTGAGAGGTTAGTAGAAAAGATGGCAGTTTTTACTGAAAACCCTCTTCTACCCTACAATCTTGTCAAAAAATGCTTCTAATGGAAAGTTCATTTTGCCAGTCATAATTTTGTTTTGCCCTTGGTTCCCTTCCCTACTTCTCTGTGTTCTGCTGTGCATTTTAAGGAAGCCAAGGCCCTTCCTATAAACTACATTTTCCAAATTCCTTGGCCACATTTTTTTTCCCCTAGAGAAACTCATAGGAAAAAGGGCGGCAGCAAGACAGGAAAAATATTCCCTTGCTGCCAGTCTCTGCAGACACGGTAAAGCTAAAGGCAGTTCTGATGCCTACAGGGGAGAACACCACGCTTAGCCCGAGCCTCAGTACTCAGATCCTCTCAGAGTTCCCAGCACCTTCAAGGGTTTCCTTCATCTCTCAGCACTAGATCCAGGAAATACTTCAGGATTACGAGCACTGGTAACCTCATATCTCATTACTCTTCCCCCAGCTACGATCATTTAACTCTGAAGTGAAAATCTAAGATGTTTCTCTGTTCTGCTCTTCCAAGCCTTTCAACGTCTATGTAATCAATTCTCTGCATTAAATTCTCTATAACTGGATTATGAAGGACAGAGAGCAAAGAAAAAAAGAACATCAGTAAGAAATACCAAAAACAGTGGCACCAGATTTCATTCAAGGAACAAACTTATAACCAGACTCTATGCCTTATCTGTCCATCTATCTGAGAACTGGAATGTTCAAGGTTTGTATAAAGTATGCTGGGAAATACAAATTTGCAACAATGTCTGATATTGCTGCATTGTCCTTACTCTCAGGAATGAGAGAGAGCCTGAGGAGCTGCCTTCTTGACTAGTGTCTCAATTTCATCTGCATATTTTGCACAAATTCAGGGAGAAGGAATCAAAAATTTCTGCTTCCAACGAATCAATGCCAATTTTTAAAGTAGGGCATTTGAGGTAAGTTAGTTTAATATTTTCTTGAAAATGTATTCAGGATCAGAGAAAAATATTCTGTATTAACTTTTGAAAATGATTATTAAACACTTAGAATTTATATTCATTTTTTTCTAAGGCCCAAACAACAAGTTTTCTGTCACTCGATCATTTCTTTATTCATTTATTAATTGAAAGAAAATTCCTTGTCCAGGTTATTTTCTGCATTTGTGATTGGAATCACATTCCTATTAATCACTTTGGGAAAACATCCTCCTATCTCACTCCCTAGGCTTCTGCTAGTTCTTTGCCCTCAATATATAAATGCACGTAAATTTATATTGGCTAGATGATTATGATGACGATGATGATGACGATGATCCTAATGGTGACAATAGTAATGATGATTACTATAATTCTCCCTAGGCTCCTCCGTCCTTAATTACAGTGCTCTCTCTCTCTCAAGATAAGCATTTTTTAATGAGTCATCTACATTCATGGCTCTATTAAATTCATATTCGTGAGTTATGACTTTCTCACTTTTACTTTTCGTGGTATTTTATTACATTTGGCACTACTGGGACGTTGCTTTCTTTAAATTCTTTTCTCTTGTGGCTTCCAAAGCAATTTTTTCTACTGTTTATTGTTTTATTTCATTTCACCTCTGGCATTTTCACAGTGGTTCCTTTCTGAGCAACTTTTCTTATATCTACCCATACATTTTTATACATTCTAACATGTTTTTATATCTCTTTTCACATCATCTGTTCTCCCTAGGCAATATCATACATACCCAGGGTTCAGTTATAGGTATGCTGAAGATTTCCAAATGTTTATATCCCAACCAGTCCCAGTATTCCAGATTACTTTGTTCAATTGCATCTTGGTTGTATCTCTCTGGTTTTTCATGTAGAAATTCAAATTCTAAATAGCCAATATCCAATTAATCATTATCACATCAAAATCTTATGCCCAACTCACCGACAAGACCCAATCAAAGATCTGAAAGTGATCCCTAAATTCCTGTGTTTTCACTCTCCTCTTAAAATAAGCACTGAACAACTTAAAATTGCAGTGTTCATAGCAATTCAAAAATTTGTTAATTTTATTAAGATGTCAGTTATTTCCAATTTGACCTATATTTTCAACATGATTACAATAAAAATTCTAGTGGTTACTTTGTGATTATTTATAAACTGATTCTAAAGATTGTATGAAAATGCAGAATACCTGGACTAACCATTGCATTATTAAAGAAAAAGAAGGACTTTTGTTTTTTAGAAAAGAAAAAAGAGGACTAACATTACTCAACCTTAAGAGTAAGCACAAGGATAGAGTGATCAAGAAAGTGTGGTATTGAACAAAGGATAAATAAATATGACAGTGGAACAGAATGCTGCTGCTAGGTCACTTCAGTCGTGTCCAACTCTGTGTGACCCCATAGACGGCAGCCCACTAGGCTCCACCATCCCTGGAACAGAATAGAGAGCCTTGAAATAGACCTACAGGAATAGAACCAACAAATATTTGGTGAAAGGGCAAAGGCAATTTCATACAGAAAGGATAGTCTTCTCAACAAATGGTGCTGGAAAAACAAGACATCCACAGACAACAAAACTGCACAGTGACTTTACACCTTTCCACAAACATTAACTCAAATAGATCATAGACCGAAGTGTAAAACGTAAAACTGTCAAACTTATAGAAGATAACATAGGTGAAAATCTTGGTGGTCTTGGGTATGGAAATGAATTTGTGTATATGTGTCCTTGTGTGTGTGTGAAAATGTACATTATATAAAGCCTAATATTTTAACTGCTTTTAAGTGTACAATTCAGTGGGTTTAATTACATTCACATAGTTGTACTGGTAAATAGCTTTTAGATACAATACTAAAAGGATGATCCTTGAAAGAAAAACTTGAAAAGTAGGATTTTATTAAAATTAAAAATCTGTTCTCTGCAAAGACAGTGTCAAAAAATGAAGACAGGATATAAACTGGGAGAAAATATTTTCAAACAAATCTACTAAACACACCCATTCAAAATATATGAATAACTACTAAAAGGCAACAATATGGAAAAAACAACCCAATTAAAAAGTGATGGAAAAATCTGAACAGATAGCTTGTTTTAAAAGATACATAGATAGAAAATACACATATGAAGATATGTTCAATATTATATGCCATTGCTGCTGCTGCTGCTAAGTCGCTTCAATCATGTCCAACTCTGTGCAACCCCATAGTTGGCAGTCCACCAGGCTCCACCATCCCTGGGATTCTCCAGGCAAGAATACTGGAGTGGGTTGCCATTTCCTTCTCCAATGCATGAAAGTGAAAAGGGAAAGTGGAGTCTCTCAGTTGTGCCCCACTCTTAGCGACCCCATGGACTGCAGCCCACCAGGCTCCTCCGTCCAAGGGATTTTCCAGGCAAGAGTACTGGAGTGGGGTGCCATTGCCTTCTCCGATTATATGTCATTAGGAAATTACAAATTAAGATGAGACGCCACTATACACCTATTAGAATGGTAGAAACCCAAAACACACACGGAATGCTGTCAAAGTTATGGAGAAACAGGAATTCTTATTTATTGTTAATGGGAATCAAATATGGTACAGCTACTTGGTAAGACAATTGGTAGTTTCTTGCAAGCTAGGCATACCCTGACTAAATGATCCAGCTACACTTCTTGGTATTTATTAAAATGAATTAAAAACTTATGTCCACACATAAAAGACTATATACTTTGGTGTTTACAGCAGTTTTATCCATAATTGCCAAAATTTGGAAGCGACCAAAATGTCTTTCTGTATGTGAATAGATAGCAAACTAAGGCACACTCATACAATGGAATATTATACACAACAAAAAGAAATGCGTTATCAAGCCACAAAAAAAACATAGAGAAATCTTAAAGCATATTGCTAACTTAGAGAAGGTATTCCAGAAAGATTACATATTGTATGATTCAACTGTATGACAAAAGGTAAAAAAGTAAAAAGATCAGTGGTTTCCCTGGATTTAGTGAGGTGGGGGATGAATCTGTAAAGACAGGATATATTTAAGGAAGAGAAACTATTTTGTTATCATAGTATATTGGTAGACATGGTATTGTGAATTCTTGTTGATTCACATTGATTCACAGTTGATCCCATAAAACTGTATAACACAAAGAGTGAACACTAATGTAAACTATGGACTAGAGTTAATAATGCATCAACACATTATTCATCAATGGTGACAAATGTATCACGGTAATACAAGATGTTTATAATAGAGAAAATTGAAGTGTCAGTGGAGCAAGTATACAGAAACCTCAGCATTTTCTTTTAAATTTTTCTGCAAACCTAAAACTACTCTAAAATATAAAGTCAATCAATTAAAGGGAAAAGCACTGAGTTTTTACTTGAATGTGTCCATCCATGCTGGTACCCCCTTCATCCAGAGCCACATTATAGCTCAGCTATCTCACTGTCTAAGCCCTCTATCTAGTCAGCCTGCCTTCAGTTCATGCAACTTGGATACATCCCCCACACTGCTTCCAACTGTTTGCTTCAACATCGAAAAATGTATTATGGTACTTCACTGTTTCAAGTCATCTAGGTCCTGCCCACTTGATCACTATTTTAACCCATATTGTCTTTTATCATCTGGCAATAGGGAACTAATTACAACTTTGTGAATGGACCACATGGCATGGCATTTCTGTTGTGCTATGTTATTTCCTTGGGACACCCCTGACTCAACTACCCACCTGTACCTAGCAACTCACCCACTAGCTTATTCTTCTGAAACGTTGTCTTTGCAGTTCTGTGCTCTTCTTCTGAATTCTAATGTTGAACTCACTGGTTTTTGTCACCTGCTGGCTACACCATATGGTTGTGCTCCTCAAAGGCAAATGCCATAGATGTATGTCTTCTCCCTGTTGCAGAGCCATCTTTATAATTATTAGGATCCAGAACAGAATTTTGTTCAAATAAGTATACATTTAATTTCCACATGTAAAGTAAGCATAACACATGAGATGAATGACTTCTGCAATGGTGAACATATAATTCCCTTTAGGGGCAGAGTGGCAAAATATAATTTCCATCTGCTAGATGAGAAAAAATGAACTAACTGATAACAAAGGAGAAGTTCGGGGGTGCTATTGGTTTTTTGAAAAAGAGAGTAAAAGTGATTACAGATGTGCTTAAGACCAACTAGGTATTGGATTTAAAGAGAGAATAAAAAAATAAAAGATGTGTCATAAGATTGACCCCCTGACTTCAACAATGATGCAAAGATGTGGCAATAAGAGTCTGTGGAAGGGAAGTGGCAATGAAAATAAAATCAGAAGGTAAAAGGATGACAAAATCCAATGGTTCCTGGTGACTGGGGCCCAAGGGACTGTGTCATAGCTCAGATTCTACCAGATCAGCAACCTACACTGGGACAGCTGACAGACTACAAAATGACTTGCAGAAATGGCTTTTCCCATTAAAGAAAGAGATGTTTAATTTAAAATAAATTAAAATGATAGGAAATTTAATAAAGTTAGAACATTTTAACTACTATCACAACTCTTTAGGAGTACAGGCAGTCCTTTGCTCTCTCGCAATAGTCTTATTCTCACTTCAGTGTGTTATTATAACAAATAGACAATAAAATACATCACAAGCATCCTGTTTTCATTTAAAATATGTCAGTAAATTAAATAGAATCATGCTGTCAAATTACTTGCAAAGATCTAAGTATTCTTCCAGTAATTATACCTAATGCATGATTTATTCCAGGACTATTAGTGATTAAAAATATTTTTTTCCTCTATTGATGCTCTCTTACTAATTATACCCCAACATGATTTACTTCGTGCTTATGAATAGATGATAACTATTAGCTGGACATTTTTTTCTCCTACACTAATGACACAACTCTGCAGGAAAGCATTTATTTATTAAATAGATCCACAGTTTAAATGTAACAGCAAATCAGGAGCTGTTTTTCTTCTCTCCTCCCAGGATTTTCAAGCACTATCTTTCTATTGGAGTCTTCCTTTCCAGTGTACATTTTACATAAGTTATCCTAACATTTGCCCTTTTACCAACCACTTTATTGTGGGTGCATATCTTGATTTTCAGCCATTTCTCTCCTCCCTTCATCAAGAATTTCTTACTTAACCCCTGCAATTTATCTTCTGCCAGCCTTTCTACAGACATGGTTTTCTAAAAGGTCACTATTGACCTAAATTTGCCACATCTGATAGAATCATCCTCCTTGACCTTCTCTGACCTATCTGCTGCAGTGTCCCTGCATTTCCAAGTAAGCATGACCATCATTCCAGAGAGGACCTGTAAGATTACTTAAAGTGAGTGAAATCATTCTAGAATAGGGAAAAGTTTTTAAATGTGAGTCCCTTTGGAGGTAAGTTCTGAAAACTCTTCTGTAACATAAAAGGTATTGAAGATTTTTCTCTCTTGAAATGTTTTACTTCCTTATTGTTTGTGGAGGTGATCAGCCATCTTTCTCTTATCTCATGCCTCATCTTTCTTTAGACACCACTGACCCCATGACAACTTTTATTTCTTCTCTCTCCCTGAGAATCCTTGGAAAGATCAATAGTCAAGTCAGTGCTCTTCTCTCTGCACTTTCTGTTTGAGATACAAGCCACCCATACCAGCTCCCTGTGGGTGGAAAAAGAAGAAAATAAAGCAACTAATTACTTTTATTATATCATAACTTATGTTCACTAACAGGTGAATGGGAGGAAATGATTAATATCTTTCAATCACAAATTGTTTATGCCTATATTCCTCTTTTTCATATAGAAAAATTACATTCTACGTTGCTTTAGTTGTTGAGACAAGCAAACAAGAAACACCAAGTTGTTATGGTTACACCCTCACCTCTCATTGTTTATTTGGGACACTTGTGATTTGTTCCATGCAGCCATACCAAATCATAATGATAAAGGTTTTGTTTTTGTATTGAAAATGCTTATAATATGGCCAGCAACAGAAAGCATAAAATAGACGTATCATTGCTACAGCCATGTAAAGACATGTGCACCCATATGGATGTAGGTTGGAAGTTGATCATAGAGAAATAAACGTGATTTTCCTGAGACTGTTGAAAGAAAAAATATTCATTATACTATTAATTATGTATATTGTTCAGATGACTCATGTTTGCTTTTTTTTTCCTTCTGATAACTCTAACTTTCTGGTTGTGACAGTTCTAGAAGATTGAGATGTTTCCTTCTCTAGCCCCAGACAGGTGACCCATGCCACAACTTGAAGTCTTGCTCTTCACCTAAATCAGGAGACCTCCTGGGAGCATCCACTCTTGATCCCATTTCAATTGACCACCCTACACAGAGCTCAGAGGAGATTTACAGGTTACCTCCTGTGCCACTTAGTAATTGCTGAGAGCTTTTGGAAGTTGTCAAATGGCTTGCTCCACTTGTATATTTTGTTTAGATTAAGTCTGAGATGTAGGACACAATTCTGCCATGTTCTCACACTTGCAAGGGAGTCCCTCACCTCAGGTTCATGGGAGAGGCAACAGAGTGCATGAGAACACATTCACACATCGCACCTTTCTTCTTCCTCAAATTAACCATTCTACCCCCAGTTCTCTCTAACCTCAGCTCAGCTCAGCCGTGCAGGCATGTCCAACTCTTTGGATTACAGACCTGTGTTCTCAACCCTGAGGATTACACTGGTCCCTTGTTAACTCAAGTATAATCTGGATCAACAGCATCCACATTACTGGAAGCTTCAGTTTAGTGACTCAGTGATGTCTGACTCTTTGAAACTCCATGGACTACAGCACGCCAGGCTTCCCTGTCTATCACCAACTCCCGGAGCCTGCTCAAACTCATGTCTATCAAGTCAGTGATGCCATCCATCCATTTCATCTCATCTCATCTTGTCCCCTTCTCCTCCTGCCTTCAATCTTTGCCAGCATCAGGGTCTTTCCTAATGAGTCAGTTCTTCACATCAGGTGCCCAAAGTATTGGAGTTTCAGCTTCAGTATCAGTCTTTCCAATGAATATTCAGGACTGATTTCCTTTAGGATTGACTGGTTTGATCTCCTTGCAATCCAAAGGACTCTCAAGAGTCTTCTCCAACAACACAGTTCAAAAGCATCACTTCTTAGGCACTCAGCCTTCCTTCTGGTCCAGCTCCCACATCTGTACACGGCTATGGGAGAAACCATAGCTCTGACTAGACAGACCTTTGTCAATAAAGTAATGTTTCTGCTTTTTAATTTGATGTCTAGGTTTGTCATAGCTTTTCTTCCAAGGAGTAAACTTCTTTTAATTTCATGACTGCAGTCACCAGCTGCAGTGATTTTAGTGTAAGTGTTAGTCGCTCAGTCGTGTCCAACTCTTTGCAGCCCCACGGACTGTGGTCTACGAGGCTCCTCTGTCCATGGGATTCTCCAGACAAAAATACTGGAGTGGATTGCCATTCCCTTCTCCAGAAGATCTTCCTGATCCAGGGATCAAACTAGGGTCTCCTACACTGCAGGCAGATTCTTTATTGCCTTAGACACAGAGAAAATAAAGTCTGTTACTGTTTCCATTGTTTCCCCATCTATTTGCCAGAGTCAAATATCTTGTTGAACAGCAAGAAAAATTCTGGGTTTATCTATGCACACACACACACACACACACACACAAACACAAAAGGTTAGTCACTCAGTCATGTCTAACACATTGCAACCCCATGGACTCTAGCCCACCAGGCTCCTCTGTCCGAGGAAATCTCCAGTCAAGAATACTGGAGTTGGTTGCCATCCCCTTTTCCAAGGGATCTTCCCGATCCACGGATCAAATCCAGGTCTCCTGCACTGCAGGCAGATTCTTTACCATCTGAGCCACAAGGGAAGTCCTTATCTATTCATGCACATCCCTTAATCAATTGAAAATCGCTATCTTTTAAAACTTAGAATCTTAAAAATGCAAAACGTTTTCAGCTATGGATTCTTCCTAAGGTACTAGGAGTCCTCCCCTGTTAACAAGGGAGTCTCAGTGACTGTAACAGAAAGTCTTGGAAAAGCTTATCAATTTATATTGTACATGCCACTCTATTATCAACTTATATTTCACATGCCACTCTACCATAGATATCTCATAGTATGCAAAAATATTCCAAATATACTTAGTAGTAAATATATTTAGTGGTAGTGATTAATATAAATTTTCATGTAAAAAAATCACTGAATTTATAGTTCATCAGTATATTTTCACACATTAAGAAAATAACTTTCATCATGCATGATGTTAAAAAGTGACCCTCAGTATCAAAAGAATTAGAAATTATTGCACTAGTGAAATCCATAAACTTATGACACTAATTATAACTTAAAAATTATAACTGAAATTATAACTAAAAATATAGCTAATATTTAAAACTAGCAGGTTAATGTTTCGTTTGGACTTCATTCTTGAAAACTTACCCATTTTCTTCATTTTACTTTTATTTATTTATTTATTTTATTTTTATTAGTTGGAGGCTAATTACTTCACAATATTGTAGTGGTTTTTGTCATACATTGATATGAATCAGCCATGGATATACATGTATTCCCCATCCCGATCCCCCCTCCCACCTCCCTCTCCACCCATTTTACTTTTAATAACTAAGCTTTTAACAACTATAGCTCCATCTCAGAATATGTTCTTTATCTGAGTTCCAGAATGATATTTACAATTTCTGATGAATACTTCCAGTAGGAATCACAGTCATCAAATGTCTTCAGCTCCAAACCAAAGCATTAACCTCCAAAATAAAAATTCTGGTCCAAATTCAATGATATCACCTACCTGAAATGATGTTACCATCTCCTGCTTAGAGATCTGATCTATCTTTTGTTTCCCCCTATTCTAGTCCTTCCTCCATATTTAACTGATTCTCTTTCCATTTTATAAAACATAGCACTGAATTGCCTTTTCACTCATAAATTTTTCCTACCACATCTCAAACCAGACTTTTTTAAACCTCATGTCTGCATTGACACAGTAACATTCTGCATGGTCTTCCCACTCTACAGCACATCTTGGCAGAAGTAATGGACTTCTTTAAAATATACTTTTTTGTCTAATTTCATTTCTCTTCACTGGGATTCAAAATAGCTTTAATTGTATTACCAATTATTCATTCAGAAGTCTGATATCAAACCTCTCAGTTAAGTCTCCACTTCTCTCATCTAACTCTCCAGTTTCTCTCTACATGAACTCCCTGCCTCCAGCTAGCCTCCAAACACATTCATTCATGGTAACTTGCCCATCCCTCCTTCTAGCTTATGTCATATATCTTGCCTTAAAAGCATTTTGCATTTTCTTGTTCTATTCCTATGTATTCTAAAAGATTGAGTTTTACTTCTCTAACTTCTGAATGCTAAATTGAGTAGTATAGAGCCATAGACCATGAGCATCTTGCTGTATCATTTGATTTAAAACACTGAAAAAGTAGCACCTAATACTAAACATCCTTAGAGCTGCTATAGTATACATACTAGTTCCCAAGAGTTTAAATAAGTATATAAAGTGTCACAGAAACCTCATGATAAATGGGTATATTTTTAACAGCTGTCCATCGAGAAAACAAAAATATAATGTTAAATTATATTTAATAAATCTATTAAATTTGCTTTGAATTCATGCTTCAGCAAGTGTGTCCTGAGGGCCTCCACATGCTGAACTCCATGCTAGGTACTCCATGTAAAGCTGGCACTAAGACTGACACCACTTCTGCCCTCTTGCAACTTACATTTCATTTAGAAGTTCTTTTAAATAAATTGATAGCATTATCCACAAATTAAATGTGAAAAGCAATATAATTTTTGCATTGTGTATACACTAGTTATGCAAATTAATCACTTCTGATTCTACACACAAAATTAGTCAACTTTCCGTATGGTCAACTTTCCTCTTACAGGAAATTGCAATTTTTACTCCTTTTATAAGTGTGAGCTAATTTGCTTTATAGTTTTAAAAGTGAAAAACAATTGAGATATTTGATCATTATAAGTAGATATGATTGCATATTTTAAGAGGGGTAGCTATTTATGTTCACCTCTAACGTTACACTAAGTTTAACAAATGCAGATTACTGTGAAGAGAGTTTGAGAAGGATAGCAATATTGTCATGAATGAAATATATCTGATAATGCAAAATACTCACTTCTGACCTGTCTGTGTGAATGCCAACCGTGCCAAATTGGCAATCTGCACACCATGCAAATAGCTCAAAGCTAAGCTTGCCTGCTGGAGGAGCCAGTGTATATAATGAATACAGATTATTGAGTTTTGCTGTAGTGACTGTGAGGAAATGAGATGCTTTGGAGGGTCTGCATGCACTAAAACTGCTACATTAAAGGATTTCATTCTGAAATTGCATTGCTTTTTGTATTCCATTAATGAATTCTGGTTTGAAGAAAAATGATTAAAATAAAAAGAATGGGTTCCTTTATTTCTGAGAGTAGCTTGATATGAATTACATTTGAAAGTTTCTGATGAAACAGAGGTAAAATATGTATCTAATATCAATATAAGCCTGATATACATATACTATACACATGGTATATAACCTTGAAACCACCTTGATAATATGGTTTACTGTTGTCATTTTCCTGAGAAAAATATGTTGGTAAAATACATGTGCTTCATACACTAGTTAAATTAATCTGAGGAGATTTAAATGCATACTTTTACCCTCCACCTGAATTCCAGGTTTGAAAATTTACCTTCTTTAAACTGTGCTATATGACTCAACATCCACAGGTTGAAGCCTCTCCCAGATTGAAAAAAAAAGGAGTAACAACGCTTTTGTCCAAGTGTCTGGGGAGTGGCACGGGGTCATCTCTGCAGATAGCTCAGTTCAGATATCACATCACCCAGCTACTATACCCAAGCTGCTTCAGCTTTGCATCTGAGTCTGACCCTTGTCTTTATGACTTGACTAACACTTCAAAAACTAGAGGTGCGCCTTATTCTTGGCAGCTGAGATGATGTCTTACCTCACAATCCCAGTCCAAACTCTACTGAGCATTTTCCCCCAGGCAGAGATCTCGCCACAAGAAAATCATGGACAAGATTTGGCCCTGAACTCATGATCACTACTCCAACCCACCACCCACAGCACTTCCATTACACAGGTTTGATACCCATGATGCCCATCGTCTGCCTAAACCTCCAGTTCTTTGTGTTTGTCACATCTGAATACCATTTCCTTTCACTGTGCCTTGTCCCTAGGACTGGGTCTATTTCCTCCAGGCTGCTCCTTTCCCAGGGAACAGGGAGATTTCAAAACACATCTCCATAGATATAAGACATTAGGACATGTAATTTAATTTATTTGGGGGGAAATAATTTCCTTTGCATTGTATTTTCCCTTTTACCTTTTTTCTTGCACAGCAATCGTTAGATCATCACTTCAAAGAAAGGATGTAAAGTTATGATACAGCATAAGAGCAGTCACTCCACAGGTCTTAGCTCTACAATCTCACTTTCTGGGAGTGTCCTCAAGGATTTCCAACACAAAGTTCATCACAGTATCTAGCCAGTCTATTGCTTTGTTCTCAGCATATTTCTGAACAAAGCACTCAGTTTAGAAAAAAACTGATATAACACAAGGTGTCTCAGTTACTATATTTCCTCACATGTTCCTGACTGCACTGATGGAATCTAGGCATTTCACGTAAGAAAATATTTCAGCTACAGTCAAATTTTACTATAAGGAAAAGTTGATTAAGGTATTTATGATTAAAGCTTTCAGGAGGATCAGTTTATCAATGCTCATTATGGCCAAGGGTAAAAATGCAAATTTCAATGGACTTAGAACAGGTATCTGAGCAAATAAACAATTATTTATTGAAATTATAACATCCTGGCAGTTTAGTCTAGAATCATGGGCTTTTCTCCTTCATTCCGTTTTGTACCCAAAGGTGGAAAGGTAAGAGTTTGGGGAGTATAGAAAGCATATGTGGTATGGGAAGAGCATGGAATTCAAAGTTAGACAACTGGGATTTAAGTGCAGAGTCACTGAATGGCCACATTAAGATGGCCACATTAATGGGAACATTAACATAACATCAGTTTCTTCATTAGCAAAACTTACTACAATACTTTTTGCTTGGCACAGAATTTGTAAGGATAGGATAGCATGGTGATGAAGAACATGCATTTTTGAAGGTAATCCAGGGCTCGAACCTAGGCTCCCTTTCTTACTGTGTGTGATCTTAGACAACTTACTTAGCCTCCCTTGATGCCCCCCATCCCAGGTTTAAAATTGAGATATAAATTGTTCACTGATCCTACTTCAAAGGATTTTTAGTAAAAGATTATACTTGATAATATACGCAAAATGTGAAGTGTTTGAGTCATTGTCCAAGCTAGTACACTATCAGCATTAAATACAATCATTACATTATTATAGAACTTTGGAATTTTTTTTAAATGCTAAGTATATATGACAGCTCAATGATATGATGAGAAAATCACAACTTTATCAAAGAAGATAATTTTACTGAAAAGTTTTATAAACAGTTTATGCAAAAAGGGGATGGTCCATTTGCGGTAAAACAAAATTTCCTTCAAGAAGCTTCATCATAAGATAAATCAGAGTTTGCAAGTTCACGAGACTTCTAACTCAATAAAGTCCTTCACAAATCTAAGTAAATGAGAATGTTTCTACAGTGATATAATCAAGGTTCTGAATTATAATTTTTTCATTGTTGTGATGAAGAGGAAAAGTTACAATTTTACATAACCTCCTGCTTGTTCTGCCTCTGTAACTCAGCTTGCTCCTTGCAAAGTCTGGATCACGTAGATCACTGTAGTCTCAGAAAGTGGGAACTTACAATAGTAGGAACTGGAGCTTATCTCACTCACCCTTGTCCTGCTCTTTGCAATCACCCAGCCCCTGCAAACCTGCTTAATCATGCCTGTCCGTGTAAAGGTCAGGCATACCCCTCCCCATCTTGACTGCTGTTCCCCTGCGCAAAAAACCCTTTGTTTAAACCAGCCTATTAGCAGCAAGTGTTGCCCATTATAGTCGGTCTATAAAAACTTTGTAATCCCTTTGTTCTGGGCTCAGATCTTGGAGTGTTAACTCCTCTGGGCCCACCGCTGTAATAAACCTGAGTTCTCCAACTCTCCGAGTATAGTGTTTGGTTTCTAGATCACTGATTTCTGCAACAGTGATAGGCATCCTATTGCTTCCAAAATATAAACCGTTATTGTGTTTCTATTCATTTCTTGTTAGGTTTTGAGTTGAAAGCTTTTGTGATTTTCTATAATAACTTTCAAACCATATACTGATTGGTTTATGCTGATTCATTCTTCTATTTAACTGGTAGTTTCCAGCTGGGTCTTTGTGCCTAAATTATTTAATATTTGTCATCATTTAAGTTGATTGAGTGCCTCTTAGTACTCATACTCAAGCTTTCTTCTCCTTGAATCAAGTTTCATTGCCCTTCATTATTTCCTCTGCTTCCAATTCCAGCTTCATTTGCAGACTCAGAAATTTTGTTTCACTGCTTTCATCCAACTCATTTATGTGTATTACAAACATCCACACTGCTGAAATTGATCTGTGGTCCAAGTACAAGAAAATTCAGCCTTCAAGTGAAATAAGGCAGCAAGAAAGTCACTGGAACAGAATGTGTGCTTTGCTCTGAAGCAGTCACAACGAACCTTCAAGAGGTTAGAAGGCAAGTAACGAGGCCTGAAGGGAGCGAGGGAAGATGAGGTCCCCCTGGAGATGCAGCTGCACGTTTCCCATTAATTTCGGTTGGGAACTCAGCATGAACTTGAATATAGGATTTAGCTGGAAGCAATCTGTGAGGCTTTGAGGATGTTGGTCTTTGCAACTGAAACGACTTTCATGATAAGCAAAGATTAAGGATCAACAATGCCAGGGATGAAATGTAAGGTGGGAATAATTCAACACTGCACGCATGAGGATGACTTGAGGATCTGAGGACAGTGTCTGCTGGGAATGTCCGTAGCTGAAAAAAATACCCAGTTTCATGGCATAATTTCAACTTGATTTCCTTTTATATACATGTTGTACCCTATAAATGGATCTGTTTTGGCAGCCATCTAGATTAAAAGTAGCTAATCAACTCAGAAAAAGTACATGTATGATAAAAATTACTTTGAAGAGGAGTGCAATAGGAAACCTGCATTCAAAAATACAAATGAAATAGAAAATCTCATTTTTAAGGGGTACAGAAAAAATTAAGACATCTTTCTGAAACTCCATACTTATCTTTCAGGCTAAATTATCTTAAAATCAGGAACTGAAAGCGAAAAAAACAACAAACACACCCAAGAAACAATTGGGTAGTAATAGCAGCAAACATTACTTCTCAGGCTACAATGTATAGGTCACTTTGGGTCAAAAAAGACCACAAAAGGCAACCAAAGGAGGCTCTAGGCAACTCCAAGGAAAAGGAGCATTTGATAAGAGCTACTGTTCAACACCTGCCACAGGGTCAGTGCTCCCATTGAGTGCTCCTTGGACAACTGTCATCTCCATGGTTCCTTTCTGCCTATCAAACTTGTCTCTCATCCTTTCCTGTATCACCAGACCTGTCATACTTCTTCCTGGTATTCAGTTTTGATACTTATTTTTCTGGTCATGCCTTAGATTAATACATTTCTTATTTGCTGGGATATTGATTTTTCAAACTGGGCTCTGCAGGGACGGATTTTTAATAAGCTCTACAGGAAGCTCTAGGGGAGCTGCAGAAGTTTAACCAAAAACACTTTTGTATATATTTTTAAAGAGTCAAAAAATTTGAAGGAAAAAAATGCAAGTGTATTGTGTATCAAATTTTAACTGTTGGAAATCCCATTTGCTAACTTCTGTAGTTACCTGGTAATTCAATTTTGTACAGATTTTGAAACAGTTTACTTGCTTTCCCATAGCATATACTCAAACTTTTGTAAGCTTATCACTGATTATGAAAAATGATGATTTACACTGATCTTTCATACTTGTGCATGTCTGTATAATCGTTGGTCTAACATCAGGCAAGACCTGCATATACCTTTCCACATACACTTTTTGGCACAACTGTCTCTTGTACAACCATATATAATAGAACATATTGTATTGTGACAATAGAACTTTATGAGAATTTTCATGTTTTTATTTTTTGGAATGCTTATCTTTTAGCTTTTCCATTTATGAAAAATGTAGTCCATGATAGATATTTCTAGAGACTTAACTTTGAAACAAATAGTATTGCTGCTTCCCTTTAAATGTTTTCAATCAGATTAAATTGAATCATATCCTGAGACTATAAGTCAAACTATTTTTTTAGGTCTGTTGTCATATGCACTGACTTTTTAATGTGAATTTTAACAGCACCAATTCTTGTATAAGCAAAATAAAGAACTCAACTCATACTGAAATTGATATAAAGGTGCAATCATCATTTATGTTTTGGAAAACAGGCATAGATTCAAAATGTATAAACAAGCTTTTGCTATTAATAAGAACTGCATTATAGGAATGGAGGAATGTGCCCATTGTCAGAGCCTATAAATGACTGCGCCTCAGGTGCAAATGCATCAAAATTCCAGTGTTTTTTCTTGTTCTAAAAAACACCTGAAAACATCCCACCCTCGCTTTCTCAGCATAGAAACATGTATATTATCTAGGGTGAAACAGATCAGCAGCCCAGGTTGGATGCATGAGAGAAGTGCTCGGGGCTGGTGCACTGGGAAGACCCAGAGGGATGGGGTAGAGAGGGAGGTGGGAGGGGGGATCGGGATGGGGAATACATGTAAATCCATGGCTGATTCATGTCAATGTATGACAAAAACTACTACAATATTGTAAAGTAATTAGCCTCCAACTAATAAAAATAAATGAAAAAAAAAATAAACCTGAACATAACCACACCATCCATTTTCAGATTCTTCTCCATTGTAGGCTGTTACAAGATATTAAAGTATGACATATTTTAAATGAGCTCAGACATATTTGGGGTTTATTTTTTTCCCCAGCTTTACTGAGATATAATTAACACATAATGTTGTATAAGTTGGGCTTATACAGCTGGTATATAAATATACCAGGTAGCTCAGCTGGCAAAGAATCTGCCTGCAATGTAGGACACCCTGGTTCAACTTCTGGGTCAGGAAGATCTGCTGGACAAAGTATAGGTTACCCACTCCAGTATTCTTGGGCTTCCCTGGTTGTATAAGTTGAATTTGCATTACCACTAAGTTTAGTTAACACATTCAACACTTTACATTATGTGTGTGTGTGTGTGTGTGTGTGTGTTTGCTAAAAGCATTAAAGATTTACTCTCTTAGCAAATTCAAGTATATAATAGAATACTGGGAAATTTTAGGGCAGTTGCAACTCTTCTGTCTGACACTGTAGGGGTCAGTAACAAAGCTAAGTATTTGTCAATACTCATATAGACATTAAAGGCACAACAGGAAAACTTTTAAGTTTAAGACTTAAAAAATCATTTAGAAGTTTGAGGGATTTCTAGAATGGAATGTGATAAAAGAATTTCACTACATTATAAGTTATTAAACAATCTCATTTCAAGAATAGAGGGGAAGTGTGCTGCCCTAACTAACTTTAGAAATGAGAGGGGTCTTCAAGGCTAGAGGCAAGGGGTATTGTACATAGCACTGTACTCTAGTTGAAGAACTTATTCCCCACAGTGGTAGAGGTAATAGTTCTGAAACTACTTTTCATGTACACTGGAAAGTTAAGTAAATGGATTAGAGTCAGTTTTCTTACAGTCAGATCATAGACGAATAAGAGAAAGCTAGAAGGATTCATGTGGTAATGGGTCAAAGTTGGAGAAAACAGAATGAACTCCTTTTTAGCCTCGTATAGATATCTGTAGTTACATACTGAAAATTTATAGATCTAGATTCTTTGTGACCCCATGGACCGTAGCCCATGAGGCTCCTCTACCCGTGGAATTTTATAGGTAAGAATAGTGGAGTGGATAGCCATTCCCTTCTCCAGGGGAAGTTCCTGACACCAGGAATTAAACCTGGGTCTCCTGCATTGCAGCAAGATTTTTCACTCTGAGCCGCCAGGTAAGCCCTTGCATGGGTTAGTATACACATATTAAAAACCAAGATGTAAATGTTAGGTATAATAAATGTTATGCAAATGTTAGGTATACACAAATGATATGCCATTGCTTCCAGGCCCTTTCCACTGAAACAGCAGGGAGAATAATGACAAGAATGGAAGTATGTAAAGGGGCCCCCCAAAAAAATGGAAAGAGCTCCCAATGGTCAAAACTGGAACAGTCTGAGCAACAAAATAAATATTGGAATATAACCCAAAGTATAAAATAAATATTTAAAGTACATATACACATGAATAAATAGGGAAAACAGAATTTTTCTGCCTGTAACAATTCTACATACTCTTTGTAGAGACTGACCACTCAAGCAGGTAGAGCATAAGATTCTGAACAGGCACATGTTGATGAAGGAAAAGAAAATAAAAACAAAATGCCTGGAACTCATAGTTTCACTCATTTACTGAAACCCTGTGTGGGAAGCCCTGAGCAGACAGTGTGGCACAGGAAGGCACAGAATCTTGGTGGGTGGTTTCAATGAAAAAAAGACAGAGGCTACGGAGGGGAAGTGAAGACAAACGCCAACCCATTACTTCTATGTACTATTGCTCCTGGCAAAATATATTCAAAATTCCTAGGGACCAAATGTTTATTCTCTTTCAATTAATAATACTGTGCCATGTTTTCATTTTTTGTACATACTTTTAGTTTGACTGAGGCTACTTTCTTATCTGTGCTCTATTTTTACTCAGATGTATTTACTCAAAGCTGTGAGATTATTCATCCCCCCAAACTAAGGCAAATCTGGTGAAAGAATTTTATAATATAATAAACCATTTGCCTTATGGTAAGTGTGACACCTGTTATTACTACTGTTACTGTTTTAGTTAGACCTTACCATGTCTGGCTTTCCTGGTGGCTCAGTCGGTAAAGAATCATCCTGCAATGCAGGAGACCTGGATTCGATCCCTGGTTGGGAAGATCCCCTAGAGGAGAGCATGGCAACCCACTCTAGTATTCTTGCCTTGAGAATTCCGTGGACAGAGGAGCCTGGTGGGCTATAGTCCATGAGCTGCAAACATTCAGACACAACTCAGTGACTAACTCTAACTACCCTACCATGTTTGAAAGAAAATTGCTTGTTTCTCCTTAAAATGATTTGCATCTAATTTACATCTAAGTTAGCTAATTTGAAAGATTTTAATTGCTTTACTTTCCCTTACTGATATTACCCAAGGTGATTGACAACCCTAAACACATATAATTTTAGCCTTGCTCCAAATTGTTAAAGTGGTTATTTTATATAATCTAATAATAAAATTATCAAATTGTGTTGATAAAAATGTAGTAGAATTCATAAAAAGATAAAATGAAGGATATAATGAAAATTAGACAAAAGTAATAAGTAAATCTGCTCTTTGTTGCTCAATGCATGTCCAAACTTTCCTCAAAATATGTTACTTGCTGCCTTTTTTTCTGAATGACATATGTGTTCCCTCAGCATTTTTGCATTTGACTCAGTCTGTATCAGTCTGCGCTTATTAATTGCTTATTAAATGTTTTTGGTGCCTTAATATCCTGCATATATAAGTGTGCATGTCTCTGCCTTACACATGTATGCATATGTTTGTATTCAGTCTACCAAGATAATTCACAAAACTCTTTAAGATCAGTATAATATCTTTGAATTTTATAAAGGGTAAAGGAGGTATAGAAAAACATTTACATTATAAGAGGTCATATTATGGAGGGCCTTTGTATTATGAGGAACTGAGCAGTCTAAAGTTCCCAAATTACTGGACAGGTTTTCTTGATAAAGCAGTCAATAATGCTGAATGTTCTATTTTCCTACCTTTATACTTTAATAATCATCATGAGGCAGCTGATTATCCAGAAGTAGTCAAGAAACTAAAACTACACTTATATACAATGATTTTGTTTAAATTACTTTGTCAGCTTTTTTTGATAACCCTTCTTTCCTATGTGCTAAACATTTTTACTATCCATTTAGGACATAAAGAAAAAGAAAATAATCACATCTTGAAAACCCATCCTGAGTATCGATCACTATCCCCTGATACATTTCATCTCTTCTTATATCTTTCTAACATTTTTATTTTCATGTTTATTCAGGCCACAAATTTTTATTGAGCACTTACTATATGCCAGGAAGCCTTCTTTAAGCTAGAGCTATAGAAATGAACAAAACAGAAATTTTATCATGTGGACCTTTCATTCTCTTCCTGCTTGGATATTAAAATTATGATGAGAAAAAGTTAATATATAAGGCATGAATGCAATCAATTATCCACCACTAATTAATGACAAGAAGAGAAAGCCCAGTTGCCCACTAGATATTTAAAGCTCAGAATATGCTTTCAATTTCTTTTTGTGTTTCACAGTTGTAATGTCTAACTACATTTGTTTTACTTTCTCTAAATTTAACAACTACTTTAAAAATCTGAGAAAAAACTCAGGCCTCATAATTTTTTTCTAACCAATCCAAATATATAGATCTCTAGAAGGTTCTTCATATATTGCAGATAGCTCAGCCTAGAATCCATTGCAGTAAATACTGTCTTGCTGAGGATTATTCAGTGTAATTTTCCTTAAGAATCAGTCCATGAAATGTCTTTAGAAAGTAAAATTAGTGGAAAATAAAACAGCTGTATTTTGAATATGCACTTGCCACCTGCACATTTGCAAGTACACAGTATCAAATTAAAATTACAGTGACCTAAGAATGAATTGAATTTAGTTCTATTTGAATATTTATATTGCAACATATTTAGATGTTTTATTTGAAGGTGTTTCTGCCTTTATAATAGGCAAGTGTACTGGGTGTGTTTGTGTGCATTCGCCTCTGTATACATGTGTTTTGTGTATGTACAATAAATAAAAAGAGTTTTTCCTCTACATCTTATAAAGCATTTTAAAATAAAAATACTTGATTTAAAGTACCACTCACTTTTACTTTTAGGAAATCTTTCAGATATTATTTGCTGTCATAGCAGAATACAAATAAAAACACTACACACTTATGTGTGTGATTCCATAGATACCTATCCAGAGAAATGAGAAAATGTTTCCCAAGATACAGTGACCTCTATCTCAGCACAGTGCATTTTTAGGCAACTAATAATCACAACAATCACAATAAAGCATTATATCTTGTTATATCAAAAGGATAGTAATTTTAACATTGTAGAATTCCTTGTTCAAGAGTTAGCACTGAGCTGAGAAATACATTTTACTATATAAAATAACAATAAACATCAGTTAAGGAAAATTCTTGAAGGCCACTGCATAAAGCATTACATGTGTATAGCTCTAGAGGAGGCTAATGGCTCAGTCCCACCAGACCTCTTCAGAGAGGCAATATATAGCAGTTGCATTTTTGAAAAGTTTAGCTTAGGAAAAGAAGAGGAAAAATAACTGCCAGCTACCACCTTCCATTGTTCAGCTTTACCTCCACAAATGCTAAATCCCAGTATGTTCAGATTGAGTGGAGCTGGTTCAAGGCAACAAGGAAACCCAGAAATTGGAGGCATAGGCCACTGTAGGGTTTTGCTTCCCAACATCATAAACAACATTTGAGGCAGGAGCTAACCTGTCTCTAGGATGCAAAAGTGGTGCAAGTATTGCCTAAGCCATTCTGAAGAAAAAGTAAAGGCAAGTGTAGGACCCAAGGTACAGTATCAGTTGAATTCACATTGCCTGAGAACTTTACCCATGGGTCTAACTCAGACTGTATCTCTTTGCTCTACTAAAAGCCAGCAAGAATACGTCATAGGTAAACAATAGCTTGTAATCAATTGTAAGGGACTACCATATAATCTAAACTTTTTAATAGTTGAGGATCCATTATGGTCTCCTGTTGCCATTCTGTATTTTTTATGTCTTCATGAATGGAAAATATTTTACTTGTTATTTCCCTCTTAGTATTTGCATTTTACTTGTTATTTCCCTTTTAGTATTTAGTTATTTCCCTTTTCATATTTCCCTTTTAGTATCTGATTGATCTAGTTTTCAGGTATCTCCCCCTGTCTGTTTGACCTTATTTATCATGCTTTCAGTCCAGTTCAGTTGCTCAGTCATGTCTGACTCTTTGTGACCCCATGGACTGCAGCATGTCAGGCCTCCCTGTCCATCACCAACTCCTGGAGTCCACCGAAACCCATGTCCATTTAGTCAGTGATGCCATCCAACCATCTCATCCTCTGTCGTCCCCTTCTCCTCCTGCCTTCAATCTTTCCCAGCATCAGGGTCTTTTCAAATGAGTCAGCTCTTCACATCAGGTGGCCAAAGTATTGGAGTTTCAGCCTCAACATCAGTCCTTCCAATGAACACCCAGGACTGATCTCCCTTAGGATGTACTAATTGGATCTCCTTGCAGTCCAAGGGACTCTCAAGAGTCTTCTCCAACACCACAGTTCAAAAGCATCAATTTTTTGGCTCTCAGCTTTCTTCATAGTCCAACTCTCACATCCATACATAAAGACTGGAAAAACCATAGCCTTGACTAGATGGACCTTTGTTGACAAAGTAATGTCTCTGCTTTTTAATACGCTGTCTAGGTTGGTCATAACATTCCTTCCAAGGAGTAGCTGTCTTTTAATTTCATGGCTGCAATCACCATCTGCAGTGATTTTGAAGTCCCCCAAAAATAAAGTCAGTCACTGTTTCCACTGATTCCCCATCTATTTCCCATGAAGTGATGGAACCGGATGCCATGATCTTAGTTTTCTGGATGTTGAGCTTTAAGCCAACTTTTTCACTCTCCTCTTTCACTTTCATCAAGAGGCTCTTTAGTTCTTCACTTTCTGCCATAAGGGTGGTGTCATCTGCATATCTGAGGTTGTTGATATTTCTCCTGGCAATCTTGATTCTAGCTTGTGCTTCCTCCAGGCCAGCATTTCTCATGATGTACTCTACATATAAGTTAAATAAGCAGGTTGACAGTATACAACCTTGACGTACTCCTTTTCCTATTTGGAACCAGTCTGTTGTTCCATGTCCTGTTCTAACTGTTGCTTCCTGACCTGCATACAGGTTTCTCAAGAAGCATGCTTTAATATTAATAATTACCAAAACATAAAACACATAACCCACAGAACACTGATAGAAAAGCAAATTCTCAAGTCATCCTGACTGAATTGTAATGCTGTCTCTAATTCTTAGAAACTGGGTGAATCCAGGGAAAACTTATTCTCTTGTCTATAGTATCAAACCTGCCTATCTTATAGAGTAGTGGTGGAAATTAAATGTTAATACATAAAAACACATAGAAAAGGGCCTGCCACAATCTAAGTAAGTGCTGTATAGATCACAGCCATATGATTGTTGAGAGATTTTTACTGTGAAATATTTTCTAACTGAACATGGCCATCACCTCTACAAACTCTCTTTCGTTGTGGCCAAGAGGAGAGCACTCTACCCAGCACACAATATATATTTCTTGTAGTAAGTAATCAGAATAATACAATAAAAGATTTGGTAAAAGGAAAAAATTGGAAATGGAATCAATCACCGAATTATTTGTATTACATATAAGACAAACATAAGTGGAACACTTTAAGGTAAATGCTCATGGCCAATGGGTTCCACAGTCAAAAATTTTTAGTTAAGTAGATTTTAAGATTTAAAAATCAACAGATGCTTAAAGGTAGAATTAAATATATGATTTGCATTGAAATATGTGAATCAAAACTTTAAGTATATACTTAAACTATTTAAGTGAACAACTGTGTTTATACATTCAATTAATTTTAATATTTACTCTTTTTACATTGATGCTGTATTTTTAAAATTAATATTGATCTTTGTTTCTTATCTACCTAGTCACTTTAAGGATTTGAGATGACTTCCGGGATTTTCAGGCTTAACGACCTCATTAACTGCTTAAAATGTGGACTTTTTTTTTTTTTTAACCAGAAAACGTACAATAATTGAGATGAGTATCATTTTGGCACAAGTGCAAACTTAAATAAGGGGAAATCAAAAATTGAAAATTATGACTATCTTATCCCTTTTCACACTTATGCGTTAAACCTCTTGGTTACATTACTAAAAAAATGAAATCCATTTAAACCTTTGAGCATACATCAATTTTGTCTTGTCACATCACTGATGCATTCTAAAAATCAATAAATATACTGAGTTTTTTGAAAATTATGCTTCCTTTCATTTTCAAGAATCTATGCTCTGAACACTAAAGAGTATAATTTGGCATGAATTCCATTTTATACAAAGACAGATTTCCATTATAACTATATTGACAAATTACTTATACACAAGCTTCCAGGCAGAACTAACTTGTAATAAAAGTCATGTACTAGATCTCACTTCAGCAAATTTTGCAAAAGCACCCATGAAATGTTGCATTCTGTAATTCCACCATCTGCTGCATGGTTTGACATCATATAAACTTTGCCAGATAGGACTGTTAAATAATTCCATTGTACTTGCAACTAAGATAGGGCAATTTTACCACAATTTATTAAGTACGAAAAGGTCTAGAGAGTCTATCTTATCACTAATGCCAAAACTTTTTGCATTTTCTTATCTTTCATATTAGTCTTATATCAATTAATTGTTCCCACTAACCAAACATGATAAATTACTAATTAGAGTATATCTTACAAAATGGCTATGTGGTAAATGCACTAGCTACAGAAGAATGAGATACAATCTCAAGATACATATTTGGATGTGAATTGTCATTTTCATATACAGGAGATCATATGCATGATAAAAATATTCTCTAATAGAATAAATAACAGCTGAATATCACATTTTTGCATCATGAAACACATAATAAGCCATCTTTTACAAATTCACTTCAGTGCTATTGCTAGACCCTGAGAAGGCTTACAAATACTTTTGTCAGTACCTGAATCATCTCTTAGGAAACTGCACAGTGAAAGCTTATTGCTTGTAAATTAAAAAAAAAAAATCAAATCATATCGGGCAAGCAGAAAAGGAAATGATAACAGACTCTCCCCTCACTGCCTCACCAACTATCTCATATTTAGTTAGTAGATTAAGTCATGGAAGATTAAAGTAGAAGCTTGCTCAGGACATGTAGAAAATGGAAAATACTTTATTTGCAAAAATGTAAAGAGGAAAAATGGGTTGGAAAAGCAATCAAGTTTAAAAAGTCCCTGAAGAATCTGAATATCTTTCTATCTTTGAGCGATTGCCATAGTTTGAAGATAAACCATTACATCTTTAAAATTAACCAACAGGAGGGCAATCTGAATGATAAAGTCATTCTAATGAAATGCAGACAAAGACTAAAAAGAATGAAAAGCGACAAGTAAAATCCATTAGAGAACAGCATTTAACTACTGGAATCAGAAGATTACTTACCTTGTCAATTTACAGTTGTGTGCCTCCTTTTCACAGAAACAAAACATCCTACAAAGTGTCACAGAGACACTTGTAAGGCAAACAGAATGTGGTCATTTGAGTGGTATACAGAGTATTCATGCTTCCAAGTGAAACATCCCAACATCATTGAATTTACAAGCCCAGAATTAACTATGCTTCATTGGGTTAACACTCACTCTTGCAGAATGAACATAGCAGATTTAGGAAGTAATTAAAAGCCAGAAAATAATTACAGTTCAATTCATCAACTACAAGAATGTTTCTCAACAACTGAAAAGCAATCCTTAAATGGGCAAATAAGAGTTCCTGTTCAAAACTCTTCAGAAACTGTAGGTGACCAATAAAAACAATAGATGATTCCCTACTTTGTATTCTATAAACACTAAAAATCCAATCATTTCTTCTGGCAAACTATTGTAAACCTTAAAACATGCAGAAAAAAGGGATGAGAGTAGAACTTTCCAAACATAGAACACCTCTCCGTTTATAAATGCTCACCAACAAAGGCAGCATTGATTTTTCAAGAGAACTTTGATTTGAACAAGCATATTCTAAGCTTATAGAGTGCATGCTGAACAGGGTTTCTACATTTAGAAACATTAATCTAAGAAGGGGTCAAGGAAAATGAAATTACATACAGAATCAATTCATCCCCTTGGAATGAAAAAAGCTACAGTGCATGTGTTTCAAAGAGTGTATTCATCTTTTTTATTATTAATACAATAAAATGATAGCTTAAATGATTATTTACAGAAATTACCATACTTCAGAATTCACTATGATAATTTTATTCATTAAAAAACATTAGTAAAAAATATTAGGAAATAAGCACTAAAAATCTGGCTTGAAAAAGAAAAATATGTAAAAGTAAATCAGAGAAATAATTAGCAGTTATTTTAGTGAATTCATCTAATTTAGGAAACTATTTTGTTAAATAAAACTACTTGCTACTATCTAAACATTTCAAGGCAAGTATGGATATGGCAACCCACTCTAGTTTCCTGCCTGAAAAATGCCATGGACAGAGGAGTCTGGCAGACTACAGTCCATGGAGTCACAAAGAGTCAGACACGACTGACTGGCTGAGGGCACACACACACACAGGCACGCATAGGGACATTCCAAAATCAGTCTCAGTAATGTGCGCCTCTTGCTTGAACTTTGTGATACAACAATCTATGTCAGTTTCAGCAGTACTAAAATAAATGGTTAGACTTTCAATGCTAATATGAATAAGCCTATTTCTGGTGTCACTGAGACTGGCCTGTCATGCATAGCAATGCCAAGTCCTTGCCATGGTGGGACATATTATTAGCAGCCATTGGCCAGTAAGGCTGGCTCCATGCCTTAGATAAGGGTCTGTGATCTCCAGACTCTGGTAATATCACAGACATAATTTATTCTGTATCATCCAACCTCCCTTTTAGTACTTCAATTTGACAACAGTTAGTCCTCCTGAGATTTGAGCTTTCTCTTGAAATCCAGTCGGCCTGCTAGGGTTCTATCATTCTCTCTCCCACTTTCCAACCCTCTTCTACCCTCTCACCCCCACTCTGTGAGACTAGCAAAAGTTCTCCCTGGCTATGACACTCCCCTGGAATAGTATTCCTCACATAACTGATGGGGTTGTGACAGTTGAGTTTCTTCATCTTCTGAGCACTACCTGTAGATCAAGTTTCTTTGCCATTTTGATCAGGGACCTGAATACCTAGACCACTCCCCAAGAGCATCTGGCCTACAAGCTGTTTGGTAATCTTTGTCCTATTTCATCTATGCCCAGCTTCTTCTATTTCCCCAACTGTTCTCATGAGGCTTTATAACCAAACCACAGGAGATAGAACAACATGGCTGAAATCGTGGTCCTGTACTGGAGCTGGGCCTCAGGCATGAGCAAATGGCCCTTACCCCACATCTGAAATACCCCTGGAGATGTTTAATCACCACATCTTCCCGTCCTCTAGGATTCAATTCAAAGACAAGCAAGAGAAATAAGTTTCTCTCCAGTATGAACCTGCTGCACAGGTTACAGCTGTTACTGTTTGGAAACAAAAATACCTCCAGAGGTAAAATATCTTATGATGCTTGACTAAGTTAGAGGAAACAGTATTTATAATGGTTGCAATTCTTTTCAAAGTATATGCAATGAGTTTGAGCAAGCTCTGGGAATTGGTGACGGACAGTGAAGCCTGGCATGATGCAGTCCATGGGGTAGCAAAGAGTCGGACATGACTGAGTGACTGAACTGAAGCTTGGAATGTGTGAACATGTCTTATCTAACCATAAAAAGTTATTCGTATATCCTTAAATACATGGATTTCTTAATATGATATCATAATAAACAATTTGGGAAGAAGTGGGGAATAAGAGTATCTGAAGTATACAGTAACAATCATGATCATTCCTTCTTAGTTTGGTTTGTATTTATTTTTTGTAACCTTGCCCTGATTTGCCCCCATATGATTAGAGATTCAGAATTAGAGTTTGTTTGGAAAGGAGTCAATGAGCTGAAATTACTAACAGATTTGATTGTAAACACCTACTGTTTCTTATTTCACAATATTTCAAAAAGTTCAAATAATCGCACATATTTATTCAGGAAAACTTTGTGATATTAATGTTTTATCTGTATTGCTGGGAGAAATATCAACAATCTCAGATATGCAGAGTTTGAGCAAGCTCTGGGAGATGGACAGGGAAGCCTGGCATGCTGCAGTCCATGGGGTCGCAAAGAGTTGGACATGACTAAGTGACTGAACAGCAACAATCTGTGTGTGTGTGTGTGTGTGTGTGTGTGTGTGTGTGTGTGTGTGTGAGAAATATGCTTCATACTATATTTATTTCTAGTAAACATAGTATATTTACCCTTGCTAGGCCAATTTGCAGAATTTCAATTAAATGGTATTCTAAAATATTTTGTTTAAAATTCCCTTTTATGCAAAGAGGATCTTTTTTTTGTCAGGAATTCACAAAAAATAAAATCCCTTTGAAACTTCTTAACTCCAAATAGCATTGAACATAAGAATATATTACAAACTATCACATTTAGAATAGATAAACTACAAGGTCCTCTGGTATAGCACAGGGAACTGTATTGGATATTTTGTGATCAACCATAATGGAAAAGAACATAAAAAAAGAATGTACACATGTGTATAAGTGAGTCACTTTGCTGTAGCAGAGATTGGCACAATATTGTAAATCAACTATACTTCAGTAATTTTTTTAAAAAGAACATCAAAGTAAACAGGTTGCTATTAAGACACTTTTCATGTTAATAGTAGATATCAACTCTCACATTCCCAATAAATGTAGTCACCTAAAAACTGAGTATCTAGGGAATTGTCAACTGTCACTAATTTAGTTGAAGAACTGAAATTATCTTCAGCAAATTTATTTCCTTTACACTTCATAAGATTTTTACACTTATTTAAATCATTAAGAATATTTTCCATTGAATACTGTGAGATCCATAAAACATCACATTTTTTCAAATAAGGGTTTCATCTAAGTTGGTGATTTATTTTGTTTTTAACTACTTAGGTTAGTCCTTACAGGTTAGCTTAGTTAGAAGGAAAGTAAGAGTACAATTTCAGGTTTATGAATCTCAAACCCACTCCCACTCCAAGCACTAACTTGATTTTTAATGGCCTTTCATGCAAAGGTAATTTTTTTTTCTTTATTCTTCATTTTTTTTTTTAACTTCATGTGGGTCATAAAACAAACTGTATAGTACAGTCTTCTACTCCTTCAACAGAGAAAGATTTAAAGATTTTTTTATTTTGTTTTGGATTGGAACGGAAAAATATAGTGAGTATTAGCCTAGTAGGTAGTTGTGAGAAAAAGAAATGATAAGGAATACTTAAATTCATTTGTCCTAATATACAATTTTGAGTTTGAGAAAGCTTAACTGGGAAACATATGTAGACAAAACAAAGAGATAATATGGATCTTATTTTCTATTATTTTAATGATCTATTTTGCTCTTGAACGGACACAGATATGTCTCAAAATTATTTAGGATGAGTGGCTAGTTGTCTCTTTCATTTATTCAATTTCACCAGCTCAATATTATTATTATTATTATTAGTGGCATTTACATATAATATGCAGTGACATTTACCAAGATCCCTTCATATGTAGTTTGTTTAATTTGATTGCTCACGGGAAAATAAATACCATATAGATCTTCAACAACTGACACAATATATGTTTCAAAATGTACAAGCTGAAAGGTTAAAATGGTCCCTCTGTATTCTATAAAGAAATAATTATTAGAACTGGACAATGTTAGAGCTTCCTGAAACTTAGAAATCATTTCATTAAACTTATGGAATTGAAAGGAAGAGAAGATGGCTCTTTAGATTTGAAAAAAAGGACTAAATTGTTTCAAATATAAGGGATATTTCAAAGAAGAAAACTATAGAAAATTGAGTATAAAGTAATTTGCTTTTCACAGGTTATCAGCAGAATAATCCATAAGACTAAAGTGGAGATATATGAACAATTTGCTCAACAGAGATGGGAAAGTGAGAAGAATAAACACAGATTTTTTTAAATAGTGAAGGAATGTAAGAAAATTCATTTTCCAAAACTGTATTTTAGAGATCATTTAAATTTATAGCTATACCTCAGAATGATCTTCATGTAATTTAAAATTAATTTGCTCAAATCTTGATCCTCTGATGACCTATTTTCCTTCATTTCTCCCTCATTTCCTTCAACAACTGATTGAGTTCATTTACTTACCATATGCTGAGCTTATGCATAATGTTCCCAGTGGTGAACAAAACCAGCCCTGGAGGGATTTACAAGCATATAGTGGATTGGCAGTGAGCAATACTGATCAAATATAAAAATGTAAATTTATAACTATGATAAGGACGCATTCAACAAGTATAACAACATCCAATGAGGCAAGTATATCAAGTTGCAACAGTGAGGAAGGTGTTTTCAAAGAACAGGTGGTCCAGCTCAGTTCCTTCCCTGACTAGTTGATAATTTGATTCAATCCTACTTTCAATTTTATTTCTTATTTTCTTTTCCTAACACTAAATTTCAAATTTCTGGTCCTGAAATTGACTAGTGCCTCTAATGAAGGATGATTTCTTTTTCTACGAGAGCAACGTTAGATCTACTATATGCAAAATAACAAAAGCCAGCTTATCTCTATTGTTCCAACATCCCTTTGGCTATCTGCCCCTTGTCTCTGAAAGTCCAACTCTGTTATAGCATTTATAGAGCCCTTCATCAACTTTTATCTATCAAACCAAAACACTCAGAACACATCATACTTTTCATACTTCAGTGTAAGGAAAATTGTCACTTTATTGCTTTTTGATAGATAACTGTGGATGGATTTGAATATGTAGTTAAGATTTAGTTATTTTTTCCCAATAAAGTGTCTATGTGAGGATTCTTTAGTATAAAAAAAAAACAAAAATGAAAACACTATATCATGTTTTAGACTTGCTATAAAATGCACTTATTATTTACAGGAGAACCACTCTTTATCACAGATCTCCTCTCACATTTCTGGAGATTTCCAGATGGAGCATACTGGAGCAGAACTGAACTGATCCACTTATCAAAGGAAATATTCCTCAGGACACAGACTGAGGCTGGATGACATGGCTGCCAGAGATGAACTACCAAGAGTTGCTTTGATCTCTGAAAATCACTATCCTTATTAATCAAATCCCTGACAAATGCAAATTCAATAAGCTTTTTTGGACATTAAGAGATCAAATTGCCAACATCCACTGGGTCATCGAAAAAGCAAGAGAGTTCAGGAAAATATCTACTTCTGCTTTATTGACTATGCCAAAGCCTTTGATTCTGTGGATCACAACAGTGGAAAATACTTAAAGAGATGGGAATACCAGACAACCTGACCTGCCTCTTGAGAAATCTGTATGCAGGTTAAGAAGCAACAGTTAGAGCTGGACATGGAACAACAGACTGGTTCCAAAGCGGGAAAGGAATATGTCAAGGCTGTGTATTGTCACCCTGCTTATTTAACTTATATGCAGAGTACAGTTTGAAGAAACACTGGGCTGGATGAAGCACAACCTGAAACCAAGATTGCTAGGAGAAATATCAATAACCTCAGATATGCAGATGACACGACCCTTATGACAGAAAGCAAAGAAGAACTAAGGAGGCTCTTGATGAAAGTGAAACAGGAGAGGTAAAAAATTGGCTTAAAACTCAACATTCAGAAAACTAAGATCATGGCATCTGGGCCCAGCACTTCATGGCAAATAGATGGGAAAACAGTGGGAACAGTGACAGACTTTATTTTGGGGGGCTCCAAAATCACTGCAGATGTTGACTGAAGCCATGAAATTAAAAGATGCTTGCTCCTTGGAAGAAAAGTTATGACCAGTCTAGATAGCATATTAAAAAGCAGAGACATTACTTTGCCAACAAAGGTCCATCTAGTCAAAACTACGGTTTTTCCAGTAGTCATGTATGGATGTGAGAGTTGAACTATAAAGAAAGCTGAGCACCAAAGAATTGATGCTTTTGAACTGTGGTGTTGAAGAAGACTCTTGAGAGTCCCTTGGACTGCATGGAGATCCAACCAGTCCATCCTAAAGGAGATAAGTCCTGAATATTCATGGGAAGGACTGATGTTGAAGCTGAAACTCCAATATTTTGGCCACCTGATGTGAAGAACTGACTCATTGGAAAAGACCTTAATGCTGGGAAAGATTGAAGGCATGAGGAGAAGGGAACGACAGAGGATGAGATGGTTGGATGGCATCACCAACTCGATGGACATGAGTTTGAGTAAGCTCCAGGAGTTGGTGATGGACAGGAAGGCCTGGCATTCCTGCAGTCCATGGGGTTACAAAGGGTCAGACATGACTGACTGACTGAACTGAACGGAACTGGACATAAACAGGTTACTATATAGTTTACTATGTTCAAAAAGGAAGTTTAGCACCTCCTGAAAATGATGTAATCGTGCACATCCAGGCTCTGAAAACGTCTGATTTTAGATACTGCAAATGCCCCAAATAGCAACTGGCACTTATTTAATTCTTACAACATGGATTTTACAATAATCCTATAAGCAAAAGAGCAAATATGATGGTCAGTTTTGTTTTTCAGATGAATAGACCAAAGCTGCAACATTCCTCTCATTTTCTCTCACAATGTCTTTTTTTCCCCAAATTCAATTAATTTTAATGAGATTTAACTAAAATATCTTCAAAATGTATCTAGACTTTGATTACTTCTCACCACCACCATCACCACCCTGATCCAAGCCACCTTATTTCTTCTAAATGACTGCAATATCTCCTAATTGCCTTCCCTGTGTCCGGGACTTCCCTATCTTGTCTATTCTCAACACAGGAGCCAGAGGGATCCTGTAAAATTATACATCAAATCACATCATGCCTATGGTGAAAGCCTTCACTGGTTTCCCAGGACCTGTAGAGTGCTTCACAATCTCATGCCCCGGGTAACTCTGTTCTCATGGTTTCATCTCCTCTCCTACCACCATCCTCAAGCTTGTGCACTATGTAACAGCCATACAGGCCTCTTGCTGTTCCTTTAACATGCCGGTCTGAATCTTATCTCAAAGCTGTAGAAAAGTATTTCCTCATTTTGGAAAGCTTTTACACTAGATATCTGCATGGTTAGTTCACTCAGAAGTCACTTCTGAGAGGAGCCTTCTCTGGGCCATATCTGAAATATCAGTCCTCATGTATCAGTCATCGTTCCCATTCTGTATGTGTATCTCCCCTTCACTTAATATCTAAATTATATATATTTTACTTTTTCATCTTTTTAAGTTATCTGTCTGCCCCAGCTAGAATGTAAGTCTTGTAAGGACAGCTTTATTTACTGTAGTATTTGCATAAGGGTACTTGAAGAGAGAAAAGTGTTTAATCACTATTTGACTCTAAATAAGTGAAGCTCCCAGATGAATAATTGACTGAAGGCCATATGGCTAAGAGTAAAGGACTCTGTAGTCAAATTGGGTCTTTCTTATTTCATGATATTTTACTAATTTGTGACACCTGCCTAACTTTCTCAAGCTGTATTTGCTTCTAAACATAGAACTGCAAAGAGAATGTCCAGATATAAAGGCTGTGCATCACAACTTGACTCTGGTTAGAAAAATGACCAAATAACATTTAATTTTTCAACTTGAGCTAAAATATCTATATCTATATTCAAGAATCACAGTCAAGGCTGCACTTCCATACCCTTATTTTTCATTCCAAAATGGCATCTTTGTAGTTCTTGAAGAGGATTGTGAAGTCACTCAGTTATGTCCAACTCTTTGTGACGTCATGGACTATATAGCCTACCAGGCTCCCCTGTCCATGGGATTTTCCAGGCAAGAGTACTAGAGTGGGTTGCCATTTCCTTCTCCAGGGGATCTTCCTGACCCAGGGATCGAATCCAGGTCTCCCACATTGTAGGCAGACGCTTTACCCTCTGAGCCACCAGGGAAGTCCAAGAGTTCTTGGCCTTTGCCAAAATGTATTCTTTGTTAAACGGATATGTGCATTTTGGAAAATTAACAGAGATTTGATACACTTGAATGTGAGATGTGGCCTTTCAGCTTTGAGCCTTTCGAAGCTGAAAAAGTTATGGATGAAAGAGAAATTAAAAATAAAAAAAAATTAAATGGAGAAAGAGAACAAGAGCCATAAATGCTACTTCCTAATTGTCATATTAAATAGCTCCAGACTCCATCTCTTTATGTCTCCTGAAGAAGTAAAGTTAAACTTGTTCTATCTTATATTAACAAAATTATGTTTTAAAGCCAATGAAAGTTTTTTGAAAACTTAAAATACTTTTTCAAATGTGTAATGACTGAAAGAAAAGGAAGTTAAGAAAGAACTGAAAAATTATATTTCTCAGACTTCCGAATTTCTTCTTCAATTGTCATTTTACTTCTTTATAGAGGAACAGACAAAATTGTAGATGCTTTTGGAAATAACTGAAAAGGTTTTGGGCAGAAAGAAAATATTTAAGACAGGTGACAAACCTTTAAACCACAATACTTTTGTTGTTATTGTTGTTTTTAAATGTTTGTGTGTGTGGTAAAAATTACATAATGTAAAACATATAATTTTAAACATATTTATATTGCCCTAACATCTTATTTTACTCATCAGATTACAAAATATTTAGATAATATTTTAGGAAGAAGAAAACCCTTACTATGGTAGGCTTTCCTGTTGTAGTAAATATCCCTCATTCATGGGAATAAAATGCCATGGACTCTCACGTACTGGTAGAGAACAGTAAGAAAACAAACATTTTCTAGCTAAAATAAGAAAAAGATTCTATTTTCACAACAATCTATTAACTCCAAAGACTTTCATACTGGTCTTTAGAGGATATAACAAATTAGAAGTAAGTCCAACCATTTCTAAAATTCTTAATTGAGTGTTTCCAATGACTTCACGCTATGCTAAAGGGAGAAAAACTTGGGAATTTTTTTTTCCTAGCACAGAATATACTGATTATACTTTATTGCCCTCAGTGCTCAAGTCACTGAAGCAATAATATACTTTGCAATACTGTGGAAGTCTGAAAAAGTTAGTTTGTCTTCATGGTACAATCTACCATACTAATAGAAAACTATACACTTGCAACATTCTAACTTATTATCCCACTAGTAAGTTTGTAAATATTTAATGTTAATAAAACCTTGTCCTCTTGACTTTCAATAGTCATAGAAGCTTCTATTAAAGAATAATGTCTTCTGAGTATGGTTCTTATTAGCCTTATTTATTACAAAAACTATTTAAATATGAAAGAGGCTTTAATAGAATATGCAATTAATTAACTTGAATAAACGTGAAAATAAAAGTTCAACCAGATGTCATATAAAAAGTTTTCCTGGTGGTCTTTCTGGAAATATTTTTAAGTTAGATAACACTCTAGGTGCTTTTATTTATACTGATATAGTTAAATATTTTTCATTGTTAATTCACCTAGCTTATGTTGAATTCCCTTGATTAGTTTAAGAAAGGCAGAACTTTGGGGGAATCTAATATAATATTTTCATAAAAGAAAAAAATAAATGATTAGGAAGGAGCAGTGTTTCTAATCAAAAGATCAATCATATCTTCAAATTCAAGACTTCTAAAAAGTTGTTTTTTGAACTTGAGCAGAATATAAATTGCTATAGCACCAAGAGCCATTAGGTTTTCTGCTTTTCTTTTTCTGTTATTTCAAAATCTTACTGAAGAATAATCAACTTCATTAACTTACCTCCTTCCAAATAATACCCAACTGAAACAATTCCAATTTTTAAATGTTTAGTTTTTGTAAGCAATTTTATACCTTCTAGAGAAACTTCTACATTAAAAACTGTCACGAATCACACATCAAAACCACAGAGAAATAACTTTTCATGCCAGTTAGGATGGCTATAATCAAGAGAGACAAGTGATAAGTTCTGGCAAGGATGTGGAGGAAAGAGAACTCTTCCTTGCACACTGTTGGTAGGAATGTAAACTGATATAACCGCTATAGAATACACTATGGAGGCACCTCAAGAAGTTAAAGAGAAACCTATCATGATTTAGAAAATCATTTATGGGTACATATCTAAAGGAAATGAAATCATTATCTCAAAGAAATAACTACTCCCTTGTTCATTGCAACATTATTCATAATATCCTTAATGACAACCTAAGTTTCCACTGACAGATGAATGAATCAAGAAAATGTGGCATATTATTCAGCCTTAAAAAAGAAGGAAATCCTGTCATCTGTTATAGCATGGATGAAGCAAGAGAACATTAAGTGAAATAAGTCAGAGAAAGACAAATAACTATTTGGCATTACTTGTATGTAGAAACCTCTCCTCCCCTAAAAAAAAGAAAATTGAACTCATAGAAACAGAGTTCAGTAGAATGGCTTGAGGATAGGAGAAATGTTGAGAAGTTGGTAAAATGGTACAAACTTCCAGTTATAAGATGAATAAGTTCTGAGGATCTAATGCATAATGTGGTGACTAGTTGACAATCCTGTATTACATCACTGAAATTAGTTAAGATCTTAAGCATTCACAATTTAAAAAAGGTAAATATGTAAGGTGATGGATGTGTTAATTCAATTGTGGGTACCAATTCACAATATGTATATATGTATCAAATCCCACATTGTACACTTTAAATATTAAAATTTTATTTGTCAATTATACATTAATAAAACTAAAGAACATTATCAAGCTTCCTTCTTCACTGATTTGCTATGATTCTGTGGTCCATTATTTGTATCAATAACTCTCCTGTCAAGTCTGCAGCCTCCCACCTTTCTGCTTTTACTCCTACCCTCACTGCCCGTTTAAACCTCTGCAGTTCTTAAGCATCCCATGAAACCAGTTCCCTGTAGCTTTCCTGAAGTGGTCAAGTCTTTTGAAAAAAGTGACACAATAGAACTGATTATCGAGTCTGAATTTACAGAGGAAGCAATAGCAAAGGAGTCTTCTAAACTGCCTGTGTAGACGGCTCTTTACTGTCACTGTATCAAATATCCTCCATTGTTCTCCTAACTAGGCCCCTGAACATAGCCTCTGACTATAGCCTGGGCTTCCTTGCTGGCTATAGATTATCTCACCTATAGTCTGTAGGAAATTGAAGCTATTAGGACCATTCTCACTGACCTAACACACTACACACTGCCCCTTTTGGGCTGCCCCAGAAGGGCTCTTCTTCCTATTGCTTTCACCTCCTTCTTTCAGCAGTATTTTAATTCCTAATAAATGGAATATTGCCTTCCATATCAGTAAACAAAGGATGTCACAGTCATCAGTGATTGCGGTCACAGCCTATGGTAAACTAGTGATCCCCAAGGGAACTCAGGAAGGAAAAGAATACCTGCCTTCTAGCAGCAATCAGACTGCACCACTTGCTCCAGCGATCCCTGAGGAAACTCAGGATGTGCAAAAGCGGGATACTGGTCCCAAATAGTTGAGGTGCATGCTAAAAAGAATGATTTCTATGAGTCCAGATTCTTGCATCATTCCATAAATAGAAAAGCAATAAATTCCTTAGCTTGAGATTTATATTAATAGTTCTCTTTAATTAATAATAATCTTTTACTTCCATTACCTGCCCTTTGGTGCAAAGCTTCTATGTATCAATTAGCTCTGGCCACCCCACCCCACCCCCACTCTCTCAGAGTTACTTGTGATGCTGCCTCCTGGGTTTAAAGTCCTAAAAATTCCTGCCAAATAAAACATAACTCTCAACTTTTATATTGTGAGTATGTTTTTCAGTTGACATTCCCAACTCCTTCTTCCTCAGAAAACCATCTTAGCTTCAACTCTTTTTCTCAAACATCCACAATTCCATCCTTCCTATAAGTGTGCAAACATGCTTAAGCTTCTACCATTTTTAATAATTCTCATTACCATCATGCTACTTAGCTACTACAGTTCATTTTATACAAAGATTTCCTCTAAGAATCTTTCAGTAATAATTACTAAATATCACAATCATATTATCCAAAAGTTATTTGGACTTAAGTAATTGTATTGCTCAGCAATGTTTTTTCTTATAAGGAGAAAAAGATTTTTAATAACTGATTTTTTCATTGACCTGAATATATGTATCTACATTTTTTTTTCCTAGAAAGGGAGGACAGATCGTTTTAACCAAACCCTTTTGACTACAAAATGCCCAACTCCAACTGGCAACAAATAATTGGAATTTATTGACTCACATAAATGAACACTCAGGGAGGTAGCTTTTGTTTCAGGAATGGCTGTATCCATATCTAAATAATATCATCAATACTCTACTTTTCTCCATTTCTCATCTTCACTTCCCCTGGTGTTTTGTTTTGTGTTATGCTGTTTCCTACAAATATTTTCCTTGTGGTGTCCCCTGGCATCACAGGTGAATAATCCTATTCACAGCAGCAAAAGACCTATGTGGATGCTAAATTCCCGACTGGGATTATGAGATCATCTCAGGATCGATCTCTGTAACCTGACAGAGTGAATTTAAGATTGGCACCATCTTGAATATTTTGTTAAGCTCTGTCAAGAAAATTAAAATTTAGAAGCAAATAATAATTTTATAATAATAATTCAATGACCAGTGGTTAATAATAATTGATAGATCAAAAATATTTAAAGATCTGCAGGCAACAGTTATTTTACAACTGACTTTCATATAACTTTGAAAAATAAATAATTCTGATATTATTCAAATTCTAAACTTTATCATGAATCCAACAAAAGCAATACAACAAAATGGAGTAAAACAAAATAATAGACTAACTTCACTTATGAATAAAGCCAAGGTCCAGAAAGCATTAAGAATCTAGCAGTATTTCAAATACAAAAATGCAAGAATGGTCTGACATAAGAAATCTATCAAAATAAAGGAAATGATCATATCATTATGTCAGTATACTCAATTAAGTACAAATAGTGTTTTATAATAAAACTTAAAGTATAATAGCAATATAAGAAATTATTTTTTCTACTAAAAATCTATTTTAATAAGCACCTTCTTCACTCGTACATTTGAACACCCTTCCCCAATGTAGAGAATGCCTCATCTTTTTAACTTATACCTCCTCAAGGTAGAAGCTGAATACTTTCTAAGCTATACTTACAAAGTACTATTTTGCAAAATATATACATAATTTCTACAGAGCAATAAGGGACTTAATCAAAAGTGTTCATGGGTTCCTTTGTGTGAGTGTGTTCTACAGTGGCAACTATTTTATTTTAGTCACTAAATCCCAATCTTTTTAAAATTCACTTAGCATGTTTTGACAGAAATTTAACAGCAAAATTCTGAAAAGCAATTATCCTTCAATAAAAAATAAATTAATTAAAAAATGTGGAATTTATTATTTTATCAGTTTTTTAATAGGTCATCATTTCAAGTTTTGGTTTTCTATAAGCGCTGGTTGAAGACTTTTAACTACTTTCTAATTTCTTGAACAAATTATTTGAAGACCCTGACTTGAATGCATTTCAAAAATCTAATTGTTTATTACCCAAGTGCAACTCTGAGTTTGTTTCCTCTTAATGATATATAGTAGGAGATCAAAATAAAAGAGCTTGTCTGTGATTCCCAAGAAAGAGCCTTATTTCCTCTTTGTGTATTTTCATTTTCTGAATACAGTTGAAACAAGAAAAAATATAACAAAAAGAGTCCCTAGAGTTCTTCTTTAAAAACAGGTTATTCTGTGTTGCCTTTCTGATTATATTTATATATCCTCATGCCACTCTTTTGAAATCACTTTTATTGGGAGTATCCTTATTCACTTTGTATAGTTTTTATTCACACAGATATATTGAGTCACTTAAAGGGACAGTACAATACTTGGCCCCCACTGCTGCAGTGTCCCAGATTTCAGGTAATAATTTTGAAGAGAAGGTCAGTTTAAATGGATTAAAGAAAGTTCATACTCTATCAGATAACCACATGTTTAAGAATTATTGAAAAAATATTTCAAGTACAGTCCAGTTCCAGTGTTCATTCTTTTATTGAAAAGCATTGATGGTGTAGTTATATAATCTGCTGGGCAGTAGGAAATAAAAAAGGAAAGGAAATATAGAAATACTTTCTATAAGCCTGGATCCCTAGAGTTTCAAGAGGTGGCTGCCCAAGTCATTCTAAACATGGGGGAGGAAATGTACCTAAAGCCTTAGAGAAAACTGGACTCAAGAACATGGGAGACAAGTGTGCTCCTCTTCTATCATTTGTGCAGCTTTCTGTCTTTTGTAGACTGATCTCCTTTCTATTTCAGACTGAATAGAAAGTCTGGGTCATGGAAGTTCAGTTCAGCTACTCAGCCGTGTCCAACTTCTTGGGACCCCATGGACTGCAGCATGCCAGGCCTCCCTGTCCATCACCAACTCCTGGAGTTTACTCAAACTCATGTCTATTGAGTAGGTGATGCCATCCAACCACCTCATCCTCTGTCATCCCCTTCTCCTCCTGCCTCCAATCTTTCCCAGCATCATGGTCTTTTCCAATAAGTCAGTTCTTCACATCAGGTGCCAAAGTATTGGAGTTGCAGCTTCAGCATCAGTCCTTCCAATGAATATTCATGACTGATTTCCTTTAGGATGGACTGGTTGGATCTCCTTGCAGTCCAAGGGACTCTCAAGAGTCTTCTCCAACACCACAGTTCAAAAGCATCAATTCTTTGGAGCTCAGCTTTCTCCATAGTCCAACTTTCACATCCATACATGACTACTGGAGAAACCATAGCTTTGACTAGATGGACCTTTGTTGGCAAAGTAATGTCTCTGCTTTTTAATATGCTGTCTAGGTTGATCATAACTTTTCTTCCAAGGAGCAAGTGTCTTTTAATTTCATGGCTGCAGTCACCATCTGCAGTGATTTTAGGCCCCCCAAAATAAAGTTTGCAACTGTTTCCACTGTTTCCCCATCTATTTGCCATGACGTTGTGGGGCTGGATGCCATGGTCTTAGTTTTCTTAATGTTAAGTTTTAAGCCAACTTTTTCCCTTTCCTCTTTCATTTTCATCAAGAGGCTCTTAAGTTCTTCTTCATTTTCTGCTGTAAAGGTGGTGTCATCTGCATATCTGAGGTTACTGATATTTCTCCTAGCAATCTTGATTCCAGCTTGTGCTTCATCAAGCCCAAGGTGGATAGATCCAGCCAAGCTGGATGGGTCATGGAAAGCGCTCCTCTAAAGCTTCATATTTCTCTCTGCAGAGAAGGGTGGGTGAAAATTTTTAGGACTGTTTCATGAAAAGCACTTCTCTAAAGCCTCAGATTTCCACCTGCAGAGAAGCTCTGACTTAACCCTTCTACTTCCAAGATTAACTCTGGAAAATCTCTGCCCTCCCTAGGTTAGTTCAACCTCTCTTCCCCATTCTATTCACCTTCTGCCAGGGTGTATTGGTCTTTGATTGACTCAGCATGGGACACTTCCCAACTCTGATAAATTAGACAGAGAGCAAATGGAGTTTGTTAGCAAATTGCAGGAATGACAAAAAGGATTTCATGATGGGGGGGGGTGGGGGTGAGAAGCATTTCTCAGAAGGATGCACTTGGGAGGTAAATATATGTTTGTGACTCTATTGGGTGTGTGTGTACATACACACCATCTCTTCTGCATACTTGAAAATTTTTTTTTAAAGAAATTGCAAATATGTTTTAGAAAAGCACATTTCCTTGTTAAAATGTGGTCCTGTCATATATTTTAAATTGGAAATGGAGCAAAAGGGACCTGAAATTGAAAATAAGAAAACTGATCTAATGAGACAAAAATCAGATTACAAGCTAGTGCCTGAATTTGCCATTTATTGATTATTGCTGTGAATAATGTTTTATGGGAAGGACTCTCCTCTGATACTACAGTTTCATTTCTATATTTCTTAGAAAATCATGCCTTTGTCTGAGTCCCTTGATCCCTTCATCACATGAAACGACCCTACAGAAACATTCTTAACTTTAAAAATACTTAAGTCAGAGATGGCAGTTTAAAATGTAACATTCCTATCAAAGATTTATTTATGCACTGAAATTTCCTGATTAAGCCAGTCTTTATAGTGTTTTGAAATCTTGATAACTAGGAATTGGGATAATGTTATGGGAGGAATTTTTTCTCTTTCTCTACAAGTGGAGGCTTGAATACCCATTTAGGAACAGCATACCCTTTAGTTCGAGGCAAGGGTACTATTAATAGGCTATTTGGCTTTACCAAAGTCGCACCTACAATTAGCCAGAGAGACTAAATTTTATTAAACTCTTACTATGTGCTAGGCAGAATGTTAAGAATTGTTACATGCTGTAACTCATTTAGTCCTCAAAACAAGTCAAAGAGGTAGATCCTGTTATTGCCATCAATTTATAGATGAAGAAACCATGGTTTAAGAGAGGCTAGTTAACCTGCTCCCAGCTCACCCAACTAAGTAATTAAACTGTCCCAGCTAAGGTGAAATTAGTAACCTAATGCTAATGTTTAGCTCACCACGGGGCTTACAGCCTCCAATGACGTCACAGTACACTCTACACCACACTGGGGTCTCTGTCATGACCTTGGGGTCTGGCTGAGCCCTCCCCTCGATACCCACTCATTTGTAGTGTGCCTCAGCCGCTCATCAACTTTCTGTTTCTCAAACTTGCTAAACTCTTTCACAAACCAGGATTTTGTGTTATTACTGTTTCCTCAAAAATGTTTTCACTTGGATTCTAAGACCACAAGAAAAGTACTTTCTAACTGCCTCCAACCCATTACCACAAGTGATATTAATCTCCAGGACACCTTACAGTTTCACTTCCTTCATAGCACCAAACACAATCTAAAATATCTTGTTGACTGATGTGTTTAATACTTAATTATCTGTGTTTGGAAACATATTTAGGCAGGAGGTATCAAACAAACAATAATTTGCTTGTTTTTAGGAAAACAAACTCAATAAAAGTTAGCATTTATCAAACACTAAATGTGTAGTAGCATATTTCTTCCTGGTTTTTTTTTTTAATTTCTTCCTGTTTTATGTCTATTATCTCATTTAACTCTCTGTGCCACTAGCAGGCATATTATCTTAACCTTGAGATGATGATATTGAAACTTTATGAGGAGAAATACTTTCCAGGGTCATTCAAATTAAAGGTGGTTAAAATTGAGTTTATCCAATTTGAGCATCTATGCTTTCAAGCACAATACTAAATAGTGAAAAAAAGTACTGTAAAACAGATGTATAGTGATTATTTTCAATAGTGTGAAGATCATAGCATACAGATCCAAATCAGATCCAAATACAACACAATCACAAAATAGAATACTGTGTAGTCAGGAAAATTATTATATAAAGATCATAGAAAAACACTCAAAATGTTTATTAGATATTAAAGTTCAAAAAGTATAAAATCAATGACATAAATGAAAAAACTAATTGTGCATTAAAAATACTGAAGGGAAGGAATCAGTGATTGTCTTTGGATGACTAGACTATGCATAATATCTTTTTTTCTACTTTAAAAAATGTTCTCCCTATCCTTAATGAGTTTCAAATACACTTCTGCAATGGCATAGACTTTTCATTTCATATACACAGTCTCATTAGAGACATTCAGAGTCTGTGTGTGAGCCCTCCTGGGGAAAGGATTGCCCTTTAGACCCTCTGCACCCCTTCACACTCTGTCTACTCGGTTGAATGATTCTGGATAAAGATGTTAAAGAATTTTTCTTGTTACCTTGTTCAGGGTCATTATGGCAGGAAAGCCTGATACTTATGGTCCTTCTTTCATTAGCACAGACACATGATAAATAAATAGGTCAACCCTGGAAATTCCCCTTCTTTTGCCTTCTGTCTGCTGGATACTGGTGAGTCAATGCTGGTTTTGTTGATGTAGGAAATTGCCTGACTGTCCGATCATGCTCAGTGAAACCCAGTCATCAGCTTTGAGCACTGGACTTGATTCAGTTATCTCAGAAGTCTTTTCTCCTGGGTACAAACTCAGCTCTTCCTCCGCAATGGTCTGTAGACTTCTAAGTGTCTCTCAGCATTTTGTTCCTCACAATGGAAATTTTTCTAGACTAGTTGGGCACAATGGCTATTTTCTCAATTGCACATTCTTGGATGATTTTGCAATTAATCTTGTTCACACGATGGTTAATGATGAGATTCTCAGTCATGATGTGGATTTTTTAAATGGCAAATCACAAATTTTAAAAGATCCCAGAGAGACCTCTTCAGGACTATAATATATCTAGTCTGTAGCTTTATTTCTTGTCTAGTAATTTGCTCTCTATTCTCAACTCAGGGCAACTAAACCTAGCATAAGATTTCATTTAGAAAAATGTAAGGATAACTTTCTTTTAAATGAAGTGTTTCTTTTTAGTAATATACTAATACTTCTGATTGCATTCACTCTCCTTGCAAAGAGATCAATGAATAGAAGTTATTTATAAGTTGGTAATAACCTCAGGCAAACATTTGGGTTTCAGGGACATTGTTTCTACTTCATAAAATATTCATGCAACACAACAGCGTACATAATTAGGCAGAATATAATAAAAATAGTATCAAGCTACAGTAATATATACAAATGTCATAGCTTAGCTCAGTCGCTCAGTTGTGTCTGACTCTTTGAGACCCCATGGACTGCAGCACGCCAGGTTTCCCTGTCCATCACCAACTTTTAGAGCCTACTCAAACCCCTGTCCTCGCATCGGTGATGCCATCCAACCATCTCATCCTCTGTCGTCCACTTCTCGTCCTGCCTTCAATCTTTCCCAGCATCAGGGTCTTTTCCAATGAGTCAGTTCTTTGCATCAAATGGCCAAAAGTATTGGAGCTTCAGCTTCAGCATCAGTCCTTGCAGTGAACATTCAGGACTGATTTCCTGTAGGATGGACTGGTTGGATCTCCTTGCAGTCCAAGGGACTCTCAAGAGTCTTCTCCAACACTGCAGTTCAAAAGCATCAATTCTTTGGTGCTCAGCCTTCTTTATGGCCCAACTCTCTCATCCATACATGACTACTTACATACACGTCATACTTACATAATATATAAAAAGTCACAAGATGGGGTATGTTGCTATGACTTTAAAAAGATAAAGCTCATAGTATTTTCCTAATCACCCAGCCCTGTCATTATAACTTTCCAACAATAACTACAAAGGTTAAATGAAAAGGTGTAAACAAAAATTATGTTACCTGGTAGAAAATAGTTGATATTTAAGATACTCTTGAATACCAATATTCAAGTGTTTTGTCATCCCACTGTGTTCAGCATTTTGCATGGATTATCTCATTTAAACTTTCTATTTTTAAGCATTAGCTCTCTAAGAAGTTACCATGATTCAGTTATTTACTTAAAGTCATACAGGTTGAATGTGATGAACTCCACATTTACTGGACTTAAACTTAGATCCTGTGACTTCAGAGCTCCTATGGTTAATTACTGTTATTGCCTGCATACATGCTCAGTCACTCAGTTGTGACCAACTCTTTGTGACACTGTGGACTGTAGCCTGCCAGGGTCCTCTGTCCATGGAATTTTCCAGGCATGAATACTGGAGTGGGTTGCCATTTCCTTCTTGAGGGGATATTCCTGACCCTGGGATCTAACTTGTGTCTCCTGCATTAGCAGGCAGATTCTTTACCACTGAGTCACCTGGGATTAGCCTGCTTCAGTTCCTAAGAGTTTACTGGCTGGGATATTAGTGAATCGAATAAGATAATAAGCACAAAGCATAATCAGAAGAATGTAGTCTTCTCTCATTGTTATTTTCCCTAATAACACAAAGAATATTGTCATGGAGTTTTGATGTGTCACTTTTACTAGACTTAGCTATGGGAAAGGAAGGGAGAGGAGCAGTCAGTTTGTTCCAGACACATACCTTTTCCCAGTTATTCAAACAAGCACTAATCTCAGTTCTGCTGTGAAGGTATTTCTGCAGATATAATTAACCATTGAACAACACAGGGATTAGGGCACCAACCTTCCAAATAGTTGAAAATCCATATGTAATTTATAGTAAGCCCTCATTGTCTGTGGTCCCAACCAAAAACTGTAGAGTATTATAACACTTAGTGTAAAAAAAAATAAATCCATGTATAAGTGGACCCACATGCTTCACATCATCTTGTTCAAGGGGTATCTATATGAGTAGCTGACTTTAAAGAAGAGAGATTATCTCGAATGGGCCCACTCTAGCCAAGTGAGCCCTTAAAAGGAGCTAAACGCTTCCTGGCAAAAGATAACCCCAGCAACAGTTTGGCCTACAACTGCTACCTCTTCCCTGGATTTTCGCTTTTTCACTACCTTCGCTATAGATCTTAGACTTGCTTAACCAGCCTTCAAACATAATCACATAAACCAGCTTCTTGCACTACACATTTCCCTATAGATAGGTAGGTGAGAGGTGTGTGGATAGATGGACAGATGAAAGATGATAGGTAGGCAGATAGATAAACACATAGAGATAGATAATCTACTTTTCTGTTTAAAGCCTGGCTGATACAAGTGTTATCAGTGACAGATTCTGATTCTGTGGAGCCTGCACCTTATAGTTTGAGGTGTATGTAGAACTATGGAATCCTCTTTAAGGCCAAAAAAAAAAAAACGACATTTAGGTATCAATGTAAGTATGCAGAATAAGAAAAGACTCACAAAAAGTAAAATTTTTAAATCTGACAAGGATCACACGATCACATAACCCAGAAAAAATTATTTTCTAATATTTTTGCTAATATTTTTTATCATGAACTGTTCGGTACAGGTTTAAAATACTTTTTTTCTCTAAAAATTTTTAACTCATTGTCTCTTCATATAACAAAAATTTAGTAATAGCATTTTCTATAAAGAGAATAAAAAATGTAGTTTGTTCTGCAGTGCAGGGTTTGTATCTGTAAAGAAAGATGAGTGCCAAAGAATTGATGCTTTTGAGTGTGGTGTTGGACAAGACTCTTGAGAATCCCTGCAAGGAGATCCAACCAATTGATCCTAAAGGAAATTAGTTCTGAATATTCATTGGAAAGACTGATGCTGATGCTGAAGCACCAATACTTTGGCCACCTGATACAAAGAACCGACTCATTGGAAAAGATCCTGATGCTGGGGAAGATTGAAAGCGTGAGGAGAAGGGGACGGCAGAGGATGAGATAATTGGATTACATCACCGACACCATAGACATGAGTTTGAATAAGGCCCCGGGAGTTGGTGATGGATAGGGAGGCCTGGCATGCTGCAGTCCCTGGGGTCACAAAGAGTCAAACACGACTGAGCAACTAAACTAAACTGAATAATAATTTTGACTAGATGTCAGAAGAAAAATCATTTCTTTGCCTATAATTTTAACATGTTTGATGGTTGCAACCCATTTTCACAGACTGGCTTAAGGTTCCATGTATTTTGAGTCCTATTCTCCCTCACTACCCATATACTTAAATTGCTGGGTACTGTAGGATGTATCCATATTGCAATATGACCTTCGGCACAGTCTTTAAGTGCACAATGCTTAGTGAGTTGGCACAAAATGCATTAGGACTCCTGGGAACCACTCCCACATCTAACAGCCAGCTACACCTTTTGTAATACATCCTATTAAAGCCAAGCTAAGTGTATCCTCAACCTAAATTACTATCAGAACTCCAAATGCTGACAAGAATGACCAGACTTGAATTCAAAGAAGTTAAAAGAAATAGCCACCTTATCTGACTGTGTAAGAATTATCTTACTTTTACAGATTGTATGCAACCGTGTGATCATACTGTGGTAAACGGAATCATAGCTGCCCAGCATGGCTACCTCCTGATCCTCAAGCCTGTGAAAGTCAATGTAACACAAAGGAGACTTTGCAGATGTGTTAAAGTAAACATCTCCAGGTGAGATGATCCTGGATTATTGGGAGATGGGGACAGTGAAGTCATGTGTTCTCATAAAGAGAAAGAAAAAATCAGAAACACAGAATGCACTGTAAAGATGAAAGCTAAAGATTAGAATGATGACTTTCTCAGCTGTCTGATAAATATTACTGGATAGTTTATTAAGAGAAATACACAGTGTTAATAGTCCTAAAACAGAATCTTCCTGAGGGCAAGAATTTTTTTTATTCAATAGCTATAATCAACACCAAGAACAATGCCTAGCTACTCACTCATTTACTCAACAGATTGCAATTAATTGCTATATGTGTTAATATTTAGAGCACATTAAATGAACAAATAAACAAACAAATGGATTATTGAGTGAGATAGTAAGCTCTTCCTCCACAAATGCAAACAACTTTAGCTAAATCATTTGAAAGCAAGGGCGGTATTTTAAATTTTTTCATGGTCTTTCTCCTTCTCCAAATGAACAATTCTCCATTTTTTTTTTCACTTCCTATAAATCATAGTGTATAGGGTGGTCTACATACACTTTTCTTATCACTTATTCACTGGCCCACCTTATTCATTACCAACATTCCTTTACAATAATCATATGAATAGTATGAAACTTCCTTCTGTGAGTCCCACTGGGATGAAATATAATACGTATTTGTTGATGATCATTTGTTCTGCTGATATTTCAGTTCAATTTACATTTAAGATAGGTCTCTACTTTTCTTTTGCTTCTATCCTGCATTCCAGGATGAACATTTTGAAGAGGATGAAACATAGGCAATGAGATCCTAGTCTGAGGATTCAGTCTTACATAGCTTTGTACTCTCTGAGTCTAGCACAGCATCTGATATATATATATATATAAAAGTCTCCAAATTGCCCCAAATTTGACCTCTCTCATGATGGTAAAGGGGCTTCTCTAGTGGTTCAGATGATAAAAAATTCATTGCAATAAGGAGACCCAGGTTCGATTCCTGGGTTGGGAATATCCCCTGGAGAAGGGAATAGAACCGACTCCAGTATTCTTGCTGGGAGAATCCCATGGGGTCACAAAGAGTCAGACACAACCGAGCAACTTACACCACTACTACTGCTACTACTATGGTGATAAAGGAGGGCTTCCCAGGTGGTGCAGTGGTAAAGATTCTGCCTCCAGATGGCTAACAAACACATGAAAAGATGCTCAACATCACTCATTATCAAAGAAATGTGAATCAAAACCACAATGAGGTACCATTACACGCCAGTCAGGATGGCTGCTATCCAAAAGTCTACAAGCAATAAATGCTGGAGAGGGTGTAGAGAAAAGGGGACCCTCTTACACTGTTGGTGGGAATGCAAACTAGTACAGCCACTATGGAAAACAGTGTGGAGTTTCCTGAAAAAACTGGAAATAGAACTGCCATATGACCCAGCAATCCCACTCCTGGGCATACACACTGAGGAAGCCAGATCTGAAAGAGACACGTGCACCCCAATATTCATCACAGCACTGTTTATAATAGCCAGGACATGGAAGCAACCTAGATGCCCATCAGCAGACGAATGGATAAGAAAGCTGTGGGACATATACACCATGGAATATTACTCAGCCATTAAAAAGAATTCATTTGAATCAGTTCTAATGAGGTGGATGAAACTGGAGCCCATTATACAGAGTGAAGTAAGCCAGAATAATAAACACCAATACAGTATACTAACGCATATATATGGAATTTAGAAAGATGGTAACGATAACCCTATATGCAAGACAGATAAAGAGACACAGATGTATAGAACAGATTTTTGGGTTCTGTGGGAGAAGGTGAGGGTGGGATGATCTGAGAGAACAGCATCGAAACATGTATATTATCAAGTGTGAAACAGATCGCCAGTCCAGGTTGGATGCATGAGACAAGTGCTCGGGGCTGGTGCACTGGGATGACGCAGAGGGATGGGATGGGGAGGGAGGTGGGAGGGGGGTTCAGGATGGGGAACACATGTAAATCCATGGCTGATTCATGTCAGTGTCTGGCAAAAACCACTACAATATTGTAAAGTAATTAGCCTCCAACTAATAAAAATAACTGAAAAAAAAAAAAAAAAAGATTCCGCCTCCCAATGCAGGAGACACAAGAGATGCAGGTTTGATCCCTGTGTTGGGAATATCCCCTGGAGTAGGAAATGGCAACCCACACCAGTATTCTTGCCTGGAAAATTTCATGGACAGAGTAGCCTGACAGGCTACAATCCCCTGTATTACAAAGAGTCAGACATGAATAAGCAGCCACAAAAACATGATGATAAAGAGTAGAGAAAGTTGCTTAGTCTGACTAGAACTTCTGAATATTTGTTTCCAGTGAGGAGGAGTGTGTCTTTTGAGTATAAATGATATTTATTGCTAGTAGTTACAAAGCATTTATTTTCATGTCCAACAGTGTACCAAGTACTTTAAATGGATTATCTCCTCACAAAATCCATGTGAAATAAAATTTTATTATTATATTAAATGTAAGGATGTATCTGAGAAAGTTAAAGTATATTACCTAAGATCAGAAATGAGTAACAGAAAAATAAACATTCAAAAGAAGTCTGTCATTAGTCTGTCTTAAGTTATAATTCTAGCAAGTTTCTTCATGTGCCATAAATGCACTATTTCACAACTGAATCCTTAGAATATCAGCAAGTAGAAAAAGACCATAAAATTTGAATATATACATAACTACATGCATATATTTAAATTGTTATTAATTCTATTCACCTCAGTTAACCTGAGAAATTGAGTTGATCTATGTCCACTCAATAGGAAATAATACGTGAACACTTATCTCTGATTATCTTATTTACTAATTCAACAGATATTTATTTGAATGCCTATTATATTCTGGGATACCTCTAGGTACAAGGAAGCAAAAATTACAAGCTATAAATTTGCTCTTAAGGAGCTTATGATCATGTAAAGACAAAAGTTAATGTATAAGTAAGAAATCATAAGATAATATTACAAATGCCAGATCTGATGGACTGATTGTTCCTCTCTGACTGGAGCACAGAGAGAAACAACTAACTTTTGGGGGGTGAACGGTGAGTTGAAGTCAGGGAAGCTGTCACAAATAGGGCTCCCTTCAACTGTCTGAGGGGCAAATAGGAAATAGGTGGATAAAGTACCTAGAGACTACCTTCTGGCAGGCGGTCAACATAGATGAAGGCATGAAGCCTGTTATAATACAGTATATATAACAATATGAGCATTCATTTCAATATTGCTTAAAGCAAGAGTATTTTGAAGGGATAGAAATGGGGAGGTGACACGGTCCAACAGGAGGTAGGGGACAAAAGGAAAGAAGCTGTTAAGAAAGTAACCACGAGTGCCAATCACTTCTTGTCAAGAAGTTCAAATGCTCTTCTCTGTAGAATGAAAACCCATGGAAGGATTGTCAAGCAGAAGGTGGACAGGATTGTATTTTCTGGATCAATAGTTCAGAAATATTCCTCTGGCAACAGTGTTAAGGATGGACGAGAAGTGCCCACAGGTTGGAAGATAAGTTCGTCAGAAAGTTATTATGGAGGTCCAGTCTGGACTTGGTGTAAGTTGAGTCAGGTGAAGGAACCTGGAGTGAAAGTGATGGCACTTTTGAGGGTATAGGAGGCAGAACTGCTGGATTGAGGAGCTAACTAGATGCAGTGGAATTCTGAGGAAACCAAGATTCCTGACCTGGGTAATAGTCAACATTTGGTGTAGACAGGAAGAGGAGATTAAGCAGAAGGGAGAGAAATGACACATACTGAGCTTAGGTGTTTGTGAGACATCCCCACAGAGATGAACTAGAGGCAGAAGAAGTAATATTAATGATAAATACCATCATTTATGTGGCATCGTTCTCAGCATTTCACATATATTAACCCCTTTGATCATTATGCAATCTAAGAAGAAGGAAGCGAGTTGTAGAAGTAATTAACTCACAGAAGTTAACACAGCTGGTACAAGGCAAAACTAAGACCAAAGCTTACATTTTACTAAAATACTTTTGAAGATTATTGAACCTTTTTATGTATGAGGTGCTATATTTAGATGGCTTTTACGGAAGACTATTGCTAGCTGGGAAATATTGGGAAGAGCAGAATAGTTTCTTCAACTAAAAAGTTAACACAACTACTAACTGGCACAGATTATTTGTGATAGGTGTTGTGCCACTTGGCACAATGGGGCAAACAGAATTTGATATGGAGCCAAACACAGACCCTGGTACAAAGTCTACATGTAATACACCTTAGTCTCTCCCCATTCATTTCTGATTTCCTTTCCTTTTGCTTTATTTTTTAAAAAAAATCCCTGTACTATCCACAGTTGTACTGCCTTGCAGAAATAAGTGTGGGTCTAGGGAGAGAGCATGAGCAGTTTTGGACATGTACATCTCAGAATTAAATACACAGTTGGCAGTTAAATCTTTGAACACAGACAAGCTGAAATTCACGCTCTCTGATGTGTCCTTTCCTCTGATATCAGTGCACACACATGGAGATTCATAAGTACAGTCTCGACATATTTGAATAGGGCAAATGAATTTGCTCAAAAGAGGATTATTTGACCTGAAAAGAACCTGTGAGTTTTGAGGGAGTAATTTTTGCTTCTCTCAGTGGAGTACAGTCTTCCTTTTGTTCTTTGATTTTTGTCAGACTTGCTTATTCCTTGTTCTGCATCCTCATGATAAGTCTGATAAAAGGTAAAACTTCAAAATGCTTGCTTTAAATAAAAGAAAAATATTTATTTAGCAGCAATGTTGTAGCATACTGCAGAGTACACAGAGTATTACAGTAAAAATACTAATCAGAAGTGTGGAAAGTAAAATCCATTAAGACACTTTTCTGGTGAATCATTTTATAGTGATAATATCAGTATAAAATTATGTTATACCATAAAGGATCTTTCTCAAGCTTGTACTAAATTTTCTGGTTTATGATCTTTAAACAATTAAAAAGCTATAAAGGTAGAAACCTGATGACAGTAATTATTAAGATATAACTGAAAGCATTAACCTCTACCATACCTAAGCAGTTTCAAAATGTCGCCATATTTCAACACATTTTATTTGCTGATCTTTAATATAAAAGTTGTTTTTCTAATAAATATAAGGAAATCATCTTACTACCAGTTATAAGGGCAGGTAAGCATCTTGAAAAATGTAATCAAGTCAATGAAATGGGATGTTATATTAACGTTTTGATGTTACCAATCCTGAAAATTGACCTCCCCCCAGAAAGTCTATAACACTTCTCTCCTTTCCTGGGACCGAGTACAGTTCAGCTTCCTCCTTCACCTCTATATTTAGGTTAGGTCACCATCTAGACAGATTTTCATAATGATGTACCTTACCTCTCATCTGTGTGTTTCTTTATGTTGGACAAGATGCCTTAGCCTAATCTCTAAGCAGAATTTTCTCTCAAATCAAGCACTAAACTCTTCAATTTGGGGAGGGAACTGAGAGGCTTTCAGTTGGTAATGTAATAGCACAGGATTAAACTACAGAATCAGTATTTCATTCACTCACTTGAATAAAAAATAATCCCCACTTGCTCTTATTTCAAGTCCACTCCACAGACACACTCCCACCACTGCTGCTCTCAAAGGCTATTTATCATCTGACTCCTCCCACCTCTAACAAGATCTCTCTCTCTCCATCTCCCACAGCCCCTCAATGTCCTACTATTAACCTGGACATTCATGAGGCCAAGGATAATGTAAATTTTATTTCCACTTCTCTGTACCCAGAAATAAATATTTTTTCATTAATTAATAATTTTTAAAAGCTAAATGAAGAGAGTCTGTTTTGTATCCTAAATCCTTGAAGGAGCTGTGGTCCTCACTCTGAACCCCTGTCACCAGCCAGGACTGTACAACCTGCTTCATAGCCTCCTTTTCTCTTTAATCTTTCCTCTTACTACCCTCTGCTTAGATGTCTAGTTGGCTTCAGGAAATTAGGTCTATCTGGGCAAATTCAAGCCCATTCTGACAGATAATTAATCTTCTACTTCATCCCATTTAAAGAAAAGTAATTAATTGATTGTTTTTCTGAAACTTGAATGCTGTTGCGCTTTTCCTGTGATGGTTCCATCCTGTCTATTTGAGTGTTATAACAGCAAAACTGCTCCACACAAAGGACACATCAGGTTTACAAATGGGAGGTGTTTTATTTGCTGTATTAGTGGGCTTCTAGTTTTGTCATAGTCTCCTCCTGATCTTTTGCCTGCTTTCTCCGTGACAAAGAAGACACACACTGTCTAATTTTCTCAAGACCCTATGATCACTCTTTTGATTTTACTTCCAAATTGTGCAGCTATCTCTACTTTACTCCTTATTTAAATTGGCATCAGCACGTCCCTTATAGCTAAACAACCAGCGTGCCTGTCCTGCGCTCCAAGCTTTATTAGGCCTACTCTTGCCCACCTCCAGCTTCACCCTTCCCTAAGGGCAAGAGATCGTTGAGTCAAGGCATTCATACCTCTCAACGCTCCACAATCCCATTTCCACATCTATTTCCAAACACAAGGGTTCATGGAATTTCTTGCTCAAGTGACGGTGGTGTTCACTTGTATGCCTGAGGCTATGCACAGAGTTAAGAGTGTCCTCAGTTCGGTTCAGTTCTGTCGCTCAGTTGTGTCCAACTCTTTGCAACCCCATGGACTGCAGCACACCAGGCTTTCTGCAGGGGGTGGGGGTGGGGTGGAGAGGTTGTTTAGTCAGTATTCTTCATTTGTTCTTGGACTAGTTTCTTTCCTGGAGAATTCCATGGACAGAGGAGCCTGGTGAGCTACAGTCCATGGGCTCACAAAGAGTCGGGCATGACTAAATGACTAACGTACACAACACACAAATCTTAAAGATGGATCTTGTCATCCTAATTATGATGTTCATTCATTTATTCTGTCCCCAAAATGATCTCTCTGCTGATCCCCAACAATATTTTCTCAATACAGCAACCAATTCCCGATCAGATCTTAGCATTTTGCTACTTATAACAACTCATTTTCCTCCCATTGAACTTACAGTGGCCTCCAGGATCTCATCTTCCACTATCTGTCCTGTACTCCTCTTGTTCCATCCACAAGGGCCTCCTCCACCAGTTCAGTCCTTCCTCAGAAGTGTTTTCCCCTCTGTCCTAGAACTCCAGATGAATGGTTTTTCTCTTTTGTTCATACAGCTTCTCAGGTAGGTCTTCCATGGTCACCCAATCTAACACTCAATAATACTCTCATTGCTCATCTCACTACATTTTATAGCAACCACAATGATCTTAAAATTTTGTACCTAAGTATTTAATTATTTGCCTCCCAGTTTTAAAATGTAAGGCTTCACAGTAGCAAGAGGCTTGGCCATTGTGTTTACAGATCTATCGCAATGTCTTGAACAGAGTCTACAGCATGGTAGACATTCAAGAAATACTTGTTGAAGGAAGGAGGAAAACAAGGAAGAAAAAAGATAAAAGTTAGGGAAAGGAAAAAGACAGATGCCAGCCAGTAGGGAGGGTCTATAATCAGAGAGGGGTAGAAATCAGCTTCCCAGAAAATATCTGACTGCCTCTTCAGTCCACACTGTAGAAATGAAAGAAAGAATGACTCAGACTTGTCTCCTAAAATAGGCAAGGCATTTTCCCGTTGGCAGATGGAGACATTTGGGAAGAAGATGTGCCTGTTCCTAGTACCTTGTGTCCACTGAGAAATAAAAATGAAATCAGATTTTCTAAGTGCTTGGTTGTCCCTTCTTGGGTCTCATTTCTGTTTTCTTCATTTCTATGCCACAACCATTTCTAAGTGGCAATATGCTCCAGGAATTTCTTCAAAACACTAGTCTTCAAGGAAAAAAATCTATTCTGCTATGATTCATATATTCACAACCAATTCATCAAATGTTTATCAAACTGTATCATGTGCTAGGCACTGTACTGGTGTCTGTTTTTTTTCCACCCCAGGAGGTCTGAATGGTTTTATTATTACATAGTGACCATATAAAAGGTAAGAATGAATTTTCTGAAAGACAGCATGGAGGCCAGGAAGGAGAACACTGAGGGAGAGGACTAGTGTAATTAAGGACAATTGCTCCTATGAAAGCCTCTGCCTACCAGGTATTCACATACCTAGAGACAGCTAAGGCTCTGAACTCTGCATGAAACTTGGTGGATAAAGAAGAGCTTTTTGTTGTTGTTTTTAATTTTTATTAGAGTATAGTTGATTTACAATGTTGTGTTAGTTTCAAGTGTACAGCAAAGTGAACCAGTTATACATGTACCTGTATCCACTCTTTTTAGATTCTTTTTCCATAGAGGCTATTATAGTGTACTGAGTAGATTTCCCTGCACTATACAGCAGGTCCTTATTAGTTGCCTATTTTATATATAGCAGTGTGTATGTGTCATACTGAGTGAAATAAATCAGACAGAGAACAACAAATATCATATGGTATCACTTATATGCAGAATCTAAAAAGCAGGGGCACAAATGGACTTATCTATAAAACAGAAATAGAGTTACAGATGTAGAAAATGAACTATGGTTACCAGTGACCAGGGGAGTAGGAGAGGGACAAACTGGGGGATTGAGATTAATAAATATACACTATTATATATATAAAATATTATATAATTATATACATTATATATATATATATAAAGAAGAGTTTTACAGATAAACACTACATATTAAGTAGCAGAATGGCTACAGTTGTGAACATGTGATTTTACAGGGTAAGAAGAGATTAAAGTCACATGAGAGGGCTGACATTAGGAAGCAGTGGCGATAACACTTCAAGATAGAACCTATCCCCTATGTTCTCCCTTCTATAGCACTACTGTATCAATAGAAGACCAGTAACTAGCATTATGTTGGAACTTCAATTTCTACCTTCAATTCTCTTATTACTCTCATATTATTAATATTACCTTCAATACAAGAGGGTCCCTCTACAGATTTGGGGATTTTTTCAAAATCAGTAAGAACATCTGATCTGTTTTATTCAACAAAAGACAGAAAGAGAAAAGGAGAGAAGAAAATCACTGAGGAAGAAAGGAAGGGAAGAAGGAAATTACAAAGAATGACTGTTATCATAAAGCAAAAAACAATTTTAATAGGAAAAACCAACATCAAAAAAATTCAAGGCATAAGCCTCTGTCAAAAATAATAACATTTATGCAAAACTCTTTGATCCCCACAGGAAAGTTCAAATACAAATGAGTTTATTTTTAATATTACTACAATAGGTATTCAATATTAGTAGCTGAAGAGAGAATTCATCCAAATCAACTTTACTATTCAGCTGAAGCTGCCAATAAACTTTTACTGTTTTCTAGATACTGGAGTTAACACAGAAATAGAAGCACCTGAGGTAAAGTAAAAGTGACAAGAAACATCGCTGAGTTCAGCAGCAAGATTCCAAGCGTCTGTCAGATTAGAATTGATGACTTTTTGTTATAAAGACAATGAGAAGGTAAATGCAATAAGGGCATGGTTTTGACTAAAGTACTGTAACTTAGTCATTCATTTGATAGAATATCCTTCTGACAACTAGTATTGTAAAAATCGCAACCAAAAAGTATTTTGCAAAATTCTCCCATAAGAAGCAGATTCTATTCAATTTTATAAAATGTTATGAAGCTATTATATTTATATCTAAATTTATTTATATCAACAGAATTTTTGGTAGTATTTAAAATGTTTTAATTCTATGGAAGAAATGAATGATTCTGTTAAGCACAGTTAGGTATAAGTAATATATTTGAAGACAAATTTGGTAATATTTATTAAAATTAAAACTCAGAGAGCAATAGCCTTTCTTGAATTATTTTTTAGTGCAGTAAAAGTAGATAATGAATACACACAGGCATGCACACAAAGTTTGTGACTGTATGGTTGAAAAAATGATACCTATAATAAACTTTTGAGTAAAAACCTAGTTGGAGGACAAAGTTCATGCTATTCTTTTTTCATAGTAAAATCTCAAACAAAACAATAATGAAATATATTAATTTGTGTATGTATTTGTATATATTTTGAGAACAATATGAAATGACATACACACTGTCAAAAATTGTTACTATAGAAGGTAAGAATTAAGAAGAACTAGAGTTATGATTGATTTTTTCTCTATTTGTCTCTATTATTTCACTTATTTAACAAGCAAGTTTTGTTAAATGAAAAATGAACCCTGTTTTGGAAAAGGAAGACAATTTCTTAATTATTTTACTGAAAGGTCTTTTAATAAGTAATACTTTAGCAGATAAAGATATTTAATGCACATTTAAAAGATCAGCATTGTATTCTCTATTGAACATTAAACCATCTCTGAGAAGAAAAAGTGTACAATAAATGAGTCCTGATGGACAGTGAATTAATAAAGTGACTCTGATCACTCAGGACATAACTTCAAGGCTCATGTACTTATAAGGAATGAGTTGTAGAACCGTTAACTATAGAGCAAGCATTGGAATTTTGCCAATTATCTATTTGAATTATAATATAGATTGAAAAGGGTGTGACTTTATTTTAGAGAAACAATTACTTAAAACCATTTGAATATTAATTTAAGATTCTCTTCCATGATTTCTTATTTGGCAATAAACTATAACCCCCTTTCATCTGGGTCTAGAAAGGAAGTCCTACAAAAGGTTCATGATGTTGCACTGGTGGATAAAATTTCATATGTAAGTCATCCGGTAATAATCTTTTTCTGTCATCTCCATTTAAAAGTGTTATAAAACTTTAATCTATGTTCTAAAATATGCTTTTAAATTGAAAGCATCAACACTTTGAACCTAGAACAACCAAACTGTGGTACCCTGTTTATTAATGAAAAATTATATTTTTTTCTGTGTGTACTTACTTCTGGACTTAGATGGAAATTTTCAAAAGAGGCTATATCCAGAGTAGTATAGACTCAGATGTATATTTTAAATCTTTTTCACTTGAAACTTGATAACAGAGGATGAATATATGCATCAGGATCCTGTTGCTTTTGGTAATAGCTAAATTAAACAGAACTCAGGTTTCCTCAATCAACTCCTGATGTCTGTATCTCTGCCTCATAATGATTAAATTTAGAGTTATGTGACATTCACTTTGAATCCTGAAGTTGTGGAAGTGAACCAGATATGCTAATGAATGTTGAACAACAGGATCTTTAGGGGTTAGAAGGGCAGAGGCATTTTGCAATTTATGTGCTATAAATATTTACACTATGGCCAATCTCAAGCTATTAAATATTTAAAAACTAGGTGGCAAATGTTCTAAAATTTTATAGTCATCTGTTACAAACCAGTACAAGTCAACTCCAACACATCATCCAAGTGAACCACAGGTTATCCTGATCTTCCAAGAGTGATGATCAAGCTGATATGGAGCAAAATGGCAGCCTCCATTTGGTGGAATATTGGGTTTGGTGAGAAAATGTGCTTCTTCCTATCATCTCCCACATAACCTGCTCATTGACCTTGCACTAATCAAGGTGATATCCCATTCTTATTGTATACATGATACCTCAAAAAGTCCCAGAACATGCCAGCATTATTAAATGCTCACAATACTTGATTATAAATGATATGATAATGATGGACAATAATTAGTTTTAACAATCCAAAAAGGAGACACTTGTGAAATCTGACTACAAACATGTTTGGCTATTTAATGGGAAAATAAAAATATATTTTTACTTTGTCAGCAAGTGTTTTATACTGAAACATAATTGTGAAACTGAAGCAAAAGTCTAGATAATTTGTCATATAAATGTCATATTTAAGATCTTTGCTTTACCTAAAAGAAATCCTTATTCTACATTGAATTTGGCTTTGACTTATCTAATAAAATGCACAAGAAGAGGTTAAGCAAAACCATTAGCTAATCCAAAGAAAGGAAATAATTAAGAGCAGTACTTAGGGAATGGTAAGACATGTACTATAACCAGTTATATAAATTTTGTAAAGGAAAACTTTGTAATAAAAGCTTAGAATTTTCTCTTTAACATCTTTGCATTACATAATTTCTTCTCTTATTTCAAAACCATATTTCAACCTGGCATGCATGCTAAGTTACTTCAGTTATGTCCAACTCTCTGCGACCCTATGTAGCCCACCAGTCTCCCCTTTCCATGGGATTCTCTAGGCAAGGATACTGGAGTGGGTTGCCATTTCCTCTTTGAGGGGATCTTCCTGACAAAGAAAAGTAGCAGTACCAGAGTTAGCAGGGTTTATTCTAATTAAGTTACCTTCTTAACATAATTGAATTAAGAAACTTACTTTTAATTATAATGTATTATCAATTGTCAAAATGATTATCATCATAGTAATATGTAAAAGAGCTCCCCATGTGGTGTTATGATAAAGAACCCACCTGCCAATGGAGGAGACATATAAGAGATGCGGGTTCAATCTCTGGGTCAGGAAGATCCCCTGGAGGAGTGCATGGCAACCCACGCCAGTATTTTTGCCTGGAGAATCTCATGGACAGAGGAGTCTGGTAGGCTACAGTCTAGGGTCGCAAAGAATCGGACACAACTGAAGCAACCTACCACAGCACAGCCCAGCCCAGCACTATGTAAAAACTGCCAATCACTATTCTTGATCTTTTAATATATGCTATATCTAATATTTTTGGTAAAAAGGTCAAACAACTGTTATTTTCCCTATGAGTAAGTAAAGGAAATTACAGTTTGGGAGAATTAACATTTAAAATCACACAAGCAACACAAACAGTAAATATCAGTGCCAAGATCTGAATTCAGCTCTATTTTGATAATTTATACTATATTTTCCATATTTTTTAATAAGAGAACTGGCATTTGCATTACTGAGAATTGCCTTTGCTTAATGGTATTTGATTGTCAATATTACTTTTAATAAATAGTTCCCAACAGTTCCAATAAAATGTTTCCAGCAGTCAACATTACTTCCAATAAACTCCAAGGCATGAAAGCCTATGTGTTATTGGTGTTAGGGAATTATCTGTGGCTGCTGATATTTGTGTGCACAAAGAAGTGAGGTGAGTAATGTGAGGTATAATGTGAGGGCTTCCCAGGTGACTCAGTGGTAAAGAATCTGCCTGCAATGCAGAAGACACAGGAGATGTGGGTTCAATTTCTGGGTTGGGATGATCCCCTGGAGGAGGAAATGACAACCTACTCCAGTACACTTGCCTGAAAAATCCCATGGAAAGAGGAGCCTGGTGGGCTATGGTCCATGGGGTTACAAAGAGTTGGACATGACCGAGCAACTGAGTATGCACATCACAATGTTAACTGTGGGCTGTATATTGGCATCCAAGTCACTCCTTGATTTTAATCATTCCCAGTCCCTTGAAATGAAACGAAATGAGATTAAACAATGAGACATGAAAACTTTGCAGAAAAAATTGTCACTTTGCTCAGTGAGAGCCAATACAATATGGTTTATGTTCTCTATGTGCACTGATCTTGTTCCACCATTCATTCCATAAATGCTTAGCCAAATTTAGTGTCCTACCTAGATCACAGTAGTAAATTAGCATAAACTCAGAATGACAATCTAGGCCTTCTAATTATCAGTTTCTCAATCAGTAAATAAGTATTAAACAGGGAAACATCTAAGTTAGTCTATGAAATACAAAGTTAAATAAGTACAGGAGAGTCAGAAAGGCAAATCAATAAGCCATAATTCAGTGGGGCAGTTAATCCAAAATCTTGTGAAAAGGGAGTCACAAAATACACAAGGAAGAGATCAAGTAAGGTTTTTAAAAAGCTTCAGAAGAAGCAACACTTAGAACCGAACATGTAACAACAGCCTGGTTCCAAATTGGGAAAGGAATGCATCAAGGCTGTATATTGTCACCCTGTTTATTTTACTTATATGCAGAGTACATCATGCAAAATGCTGGACTGGATGAAGCACAAGCTGGAATCAAGATTGCTGGGAGAAATATCAATAACCTCAGATATGTACCCTTATGACAGAAAGTGAAGAGAAACCAAAGAGCCTCTTGATGAAGGTGAAAGAGGAGAGTGAAAAAGCTGGCTTAAAATTCAACATTCAAAAAAATAAGATTATGGCATCTGTTCCATCACTTCATGGCAAATAGATGGGGAAACAACAGAGACAGTGAAAGACTTTATTTTCTTGGGCTATAAAATCACTGTGGATGGTGACTGCAGCCATAAAATTAAAAGATGCTTGCTCTTGGAAGAAAAGCTATGACAAACCTAGACAGCGTATTAAAGAGCAGAGACATTACTTTCCCGACAAAGGTCCATCTAGTCAAAGCTATGGTTTTTCCAGTAGTCATGTATGGATGTGATAGTTGGACCACAAAGAAGTCTGAGCACTGAAGAATTGATGCTTTTGAACTGTTGTGTTGAAGACTCTTGAGATCAAACCAGGCAATCCTAAAGGAAATTAACCCTGAATATTCATTAGGACTGATGCTGAAACTGAAGCCCAATACTTCAGCCACCTGATGCAAAGAGCCAACTCATTGGAAAAGATTGCTGGGAAAGATTGAAGGCAGGAAGAGAAGGGGATGACAGAATGAGATGGTTGGATGGCATCATCGACTCAATGGTTATGAATTTGAGCAAGCTCTGGAGATGGTGAAGGACAAGAAAGTCTGATGTGTTGCAGTCCATGGGGTCACAAAGAGTCATACACAACTAAGTAACTGAACAACAAGAACTAATAGATGAGAATCATAATTTGAAATAATTTAAATAGTGGATGTATTAACACACAGCAAGAGGTACTCAGGATATACCAAGACCTGGAAGCCAGGAAAGCAACAAATAGCTGAAATATAGAAGGAAAGTCAGAAAAGGGCTGAATGAGACAACAAATAGGGCTAGAATACACATGTCAGAATGCTTTTCAAGCAGGAGCAGGGAGACAACAGAAGATGAGATGGTTGGATGGCATCACCGACTCAGTGGACATGGGTTTGGGTAGACTCCGGCAGCTGGTGATGGACCGGGAGGCCTAGCGTGCTGCAGATCATGGGGTCCCAAAGAGTTGGACACACCTGAGTGCCTGAACTGAACTGAAAGCACCATGCTAGAGCAGTTGGACTTACTTCTGTGAAAGGACAAAACAATGAAATGTTCAAGCAGCCATATTCGAGGCTGTAGTTCTTAAGTTCTCTTTGACCATGGAGTGGAGGATATAATGGAGAGAGTTAACAGAGATGGAGGCAGGAAAACAACAAAAGAAGAAATAATGACAACAAATAAAAAGAGAATGTTAAGATCTGGATTTGCTTTAATATGGAAGAAGCTAGAAAAGAAGTAAATTCAGGATGACTCTGAGGTTTCCAACTGAAACCTTGGATACAAGATGACACCACTAACTCAGCATAAGGAAAAGAAGAAATAACTTACAGAGGAGGGAGGAGAGGGTCAGGTCATGGGTTTTTCCTAAATCTGAGGCACCTGGGAGAATATCCTGGTACATAGAGGCAACAGACAGTTCTACCATAATCTTTTCCTGTTTTGTTTTTTTTTTTCCCGCCTATAAACTTATTTTGGCCTCTAATATCTCTTAATATATATTCAGTGAAGCTGGTCTTATTACAAGGATGTCACTGACCCCTTTTGGAGGGTGGCTAATGCTCTGAATTTAAACAATTATCCTTACTGTCCTTAAATGGGGTTTTTGTGTTCTGTGAGCACTTTGTCCTTAGCCAGATCAGCCGATAGAGTGAATCATAATTGCTTTGAACTATAAACCACATAGCGCTTTTAAATGTAAACCACAGTACATTTGTTAAAATGTTTTCCCATAAAGATTTATAGATTCAAAGCGTGCATTTGCAAAAGTTAATAGAGAAATCCTTTGAACGGCTTTCAGTGAGTTTCTCATCAACCATGACATTTTATGGCTAATGCTATATTATGTTTTCTCAATGACATCGTTTCAGGCACTTCCATGGCTAAATGTACTCTATAACCCACTCAAAATATTCCATTTAATTAAACAAAAAATAATTAGATGTTTGTAATTAAAAGTAGGAATTAGTTTTATTGTGCCATATTTGAAACAATGAAGGTTGATGATGTAAGACGATTTTAAGACCAGTGTTTAACTGTAAATACTTACATCAAAGCAATTTCTACCTTAGGCTGCAAATATTTGTGATTAAATAATAAATCTGGAGAATGCATATCTTTAAAATGGCCCTCATCTTTCGTCAAAAAATTAAAATTTTCCTTCTGTATCCTATTAGTAAGCCTCAGAGAACCCAGGCATTAATCTGAAGGAATGTCAGACATCCATGAGTTGATTTAGGAATCATTTTATTTTTTTAAAAAGAGCATCTCAAATTTCTTCTTTCAGCATTTTGACTTTGATTTACTTCACAGCTATCCTTGATTTCCATATTAGTTTTACACATACTATCCCTGTATAAGAAGTCAATAAAACATGTAAGGAAGCATAGAAATGAATATACACTCATATTTTATTAGCAAAAATTGAATTGCTAATTATACGTCTTGTGTACATTATATACAGTATTTTGTTACCTCTCATTCAGATTTTAAAAACCTGCTTCCATCTCATATCTCTACAATACTAGTATCATATATTCTTGCCTATGAAAAAAAGTGTTTTCAGCTAATTTTGCCTCAGAAGCCTAAAAGGATAAAACTCATTCATAAACTCTAGATTTCAATGTTATCACTGAATCTCTTGGTTATCTTAGAGGGGATGAAGAACTCATTAAGTAAAACACATTTCTTTCCATCTTTCAGAGTAGCACCAGTTCTGCACTGGTCCAACATTATTATAGCTGAAATTAGAGCTCATTTCATATTGGGATCTTCCCCCCTCCAAAAGTTATAGGGACTTTATGCTAATTACATAGGAAAGCAAAGTTTAAAAATGACTAAGAATCCAAATCCTTTAATATGAAGGTCAGTAGTGAAAAATCTCATTTAGCAAACATTTTGAGGCAATCATTATCACTATCTCAATCAACACCAAGTAGGCATGTCCTATATCTAATCCAAAATGAGACAATTTTAACAATAGTTTCTTGTTAAAATTTTTTAAATCCTCATGAAATTGCTCAAATAGGTTTTTTGTCTTCCAAAGTCAGAGAACTTCAAAGAAAACTTTCAGAAATATTCTCATATCTATATACAGTAAGTACACAGCAAGTAAATATTAAATCTGAGACTAAAGTTCAATTCCTTCTCTAAATCCATAACCAGAATTTTTGTTCTTTACTAGTACCCTTGTGACTATCTGTAGTTGAGCTGAATTAGAAAAAGTGTAACTCATTTCTCAGTCTTCTTTGATCTTTTATCATACTTCTACTCCACTAGAAGGAATAGCTTATTAAAAAATAACTCTGAATCTATGTTTAAGTTGTACTATTCCCTGATAAATCAGTTAGCAAAGAATCTGCCTGCAATGCTGCAGACCAGAGTTCGATCCCTGGGTTGGGAAGATCTCCTGGAGAAGGGAAAAGCAAGCCACTCCAGTGTTCTGGCCTGGAGAATTCCATGGACTGTATAGTCCATGGGGTCACAAAGAGTCAGACATGACTGAGCACAGCTTTCACTTTCAGTATCTTTCATCACTTCTATGTCCTAGATGCACACACAATTTTTAAATTTATATTTAAATATTTTTATATATGTGTTGAACTGATTTGGTTCAGTTACAAAAAATAGCACAATCAATGTTTTTTTCTAGTGAGATGGCATTTATCATATTCTGGTAAAATATAACTCGAAGCAACAATCTGGAATCATAGAACAATGTCAACACTAGAATTACACTATTTAGAGGACTGTCTATACTAGTAATCTTAACTTGTCAATTTGACTTCCTACTTGTATTTTTAGGAGCCAGTTGATCTGGCAGACTGATTAGAAAAGAGTTCTATTGAAATGTGGACCTTGTTCACAAGACTCATACAAATTTTTCTTTTCTGATTTTGGGGGGTTAGAATGATATATTGATAACTTCTGTCCTTAAATTTTCTTTAGGTTAAAATTTTCTCATACATGTAATGTGACAAGTAATTAAATATATTTAAAGTTCATTTTGCAGAAACATATCCATTTTACCTACAGGCATTCTGGAGATTAACTGATGTGAGAAAGTAAGTTAAACCTTGTAGCAAGAAAACAATTTTGGTTTCCACATCTTCACAACAGCATGCCAAGTCTGGCTCTTTAATGTCTGATAACTCAAGCGTGTAGTCCTCACATTAGTCACCAAACAGAAGAGTGCCTCTTCACTTAACAGAATTCAGCTTGGAAGTGACTCAAGCCAAACAAAAGCTACTTCAGACTCTTAGTAACTGAAGGGGTGGCCTCATGTGTACAATACCCTAAGTTCTCAGACCTTTACTTCTGTAGTAGATTAACAGGAAATTAGGTGTCCACACTATACTGTTTCATCACTTTGCTGCAACAACGCCTTTTCTGCATTATGCATTAATGTTCAGTTCTTGGTTTTTGGGTAGAGTTGATAAAAAGAAACATACTTTTGTAGAATATATTCTTGTGCCTTTTTGAATGTCACACTTAAATAAGGAGTATATTCTACTAAGCAATTTCCCTTCAGGTTAACCTGGCCCTATGTGCTTTTTTGAATGTAGTTATTGGGGGAGGCTATGGGAGGAAGAAACTACCTATATGAATGATCATACTCTCATTTAGCAGACAACAATAAAACTATTAATATTCATTGCTAATACTTATTGAACTATACTGAGCATGTGCTATGTGTATAGCACTCTTTAACCTGTCTTACATGTAGTAATAGCAGTGGTTCCCAAAACAGCCCATGATGTAGGTACTATTATCTCCTCTTGTGCTTGAGGATGAGTGTGCTTTGTTGCTCAGTCTTGTCCAACTTTGTGACCCCATGGGCGGGAGCCCTCTGTCCACAGGGATTCTCCAGGCAATGATCCTGGAGTGGGTTGCCATGCCCTCCTCCAGCAGATGTTCCCAATCCAGGGACTGAACCCAGGTCTCCTGAATTGCAGGCAGATTCTTTACTGTCTGAGCCCCAGGGAAGCCCTGAGGATTCGAGAGGGAGAGAGAAAAAAATAATTTACTTATAGCTATTAAGTTGATGAGTCAAGCCAGCAACCCAGCAAATCTAAGAACTATATATCCTAATATAGGTTTCATTCTGCTTTGGTTTCCAGGAAATTCAGAGTTAAAACTGGGTGCTCAACTATTGTGAGCATTGTAGGTGCCTCACATTATGTTTTTCTCTATTCCTTTTGACTAGAATCCTGTGTTTAGTTTTACAATCCACATCAAACAAATGTAGCAAAAAGAGTTCCAAATCATAAGTAAATCATATATATATATATATATATATGAAAGATAACAAAGTTCTCAGTGTACTGTTTTCCCTTCAACGTCCTAACAGAAATACCTTTGAATGTGTCCAGTATGCTTGAATCAGTATCTTCATAGATTTTTTGCCAACTTTTTCCTTTGTTCATTACATTTTTGAAATAGGATCATGTTAGCTGAGTAATGTCTAAAGCCTGATTCATTGTTAACCGATCAAGAAATTGCCTGAGGTTAAGAAAGACTAATCAAAAGCTTGTCACTTAGAGCTTTGCCCAGAATATCCACTTCATTCCCAGGTTTTATTCTAAAGATTTATGTCTAACTCAACTCATCTCTTCCATCACAAGTGAAACATACAGTCTCTTCAAAATAAAAAGCCAATGGAGGTGATTAAGAAAATATACCATCCTGTTATTCTAATAACACAATTGGCTCCCAGAGCAAGAAATCAGAATAATGCCCTTGGGAGACTTTTGAACCATAATGAAATTAAACCCTATTCATTGCTAGTGATAGAACCTTTTTTAAATGAATTGCCTGTGATATTCCTGCTCCCATAGCATCCCTTCAGAATAAAAAAATTACAACAGTAATCATATTTATTCTTTCTTTTGAGTAGGTAGGTCTTTCCCAAACAAGCTGTGTAAAAAAAAATAAATGCTACCTGGTGTTCAATTCAGTTCAGTTGCTCAGTCATGTCCAACTCTTTGCAACCCGATGGACTGCAGCACTCCAGGCTTCCCTATCCATCACCAACTCCCAGAGTTTACTCAAACTCATGTCCATTGAGTCGGTGATGCATCCAACCATATCATCCTCTGTCATCCCCTTCTCTTCCCACCTTCAATCTTTCCCAGCATCAGGGTCTTTTCTAATGAGTCAGTTCTTCACATCAGGTGGCCAAAGTATTGGAGCTTCAGCTTCAGCATCAGTCCTTCTGATGAATAGTCAGGATTGATTTCCTTTTGGGTGGACTGGTTGGATCTCCTTGCAATCCAAGGGACTCTCAAGAGTCTTCTCCAACACCACAGTTCAAAAGCATCAATCCTTTGGTGCTCAGGCTTCTTTATGGTCCAACTCTCACATCCATACATGACTATTGGAAAAACCACAGCTTTGACTAGATGGACCTTTTTCAGCAAAGTAATGTCTCTACTTTTTAATATGTTGTCTAGGTTGGTCATAGCTTTTACTCCAAGGAGCAAGCATCTTTTAGTATTGGAGTTTCAGCTTCAGCATCAATCCTTCCAGTGATCATTCAGGACTGATTTCTTTTAGGATTGACTGGTTTGATCTCCTTGCAGTCCAAGGGACTCTCAAGAGTCTTCTCCAACACCACAGTTCAAAAGCATCAATTTTTTGGTGCTCAGCTTTCTTTATAGTCCAACTCTCACATCCTTACATGACTATTGGAAAAACCATAGCTTTGACTAGATGGACCTTTGTTGGCAAAGTAATGCCTCTGCTTTTTAATATGCTGTCTAGTTTGGTCATAGCTTTTCTTCCAAGGAGCAAGCATCTTTTAATTTCATCGACTCTTTCAGCAGTATATTAAAAGATAAGATTTTTAAAAGTGATACCTGGTGTAAAGCAATTTAAAAAATTCTATCTTTTTAAAATACTGTTGAGAGAGTCAACTGCTCAGCAGGTTGATAAGAAGTCCAGGGCCCCCAAGGAGGAGAAAGGGGTCTGGAGCAATTGAGGAGATAGGGGTCTGTAATTCTCAAGGAGGAGGAAAGGACAATGTCTTTTTTTCTTCTACATTCCTCAGTCTTAGTCACATAAAAGGTTTTTTATCTTTAAACCGGAACTGCAACAAACAACAAACAACTCAGTGTAAAGATTGTACTAAAGATTATATAACAACAGTATCCTGCTTGAGGACAGTTTGTCCTTCCTGAAAACCTTCTGACTAATTCTGTTATCTTAAAATGTATATTATGCGAGTGGGTCTGGTAAGATCTTTCTATTGTTAAGTTCTAATCCTGTTACCTTAAAATGTAAATTGTGGGAGTGGGTCTGGTAAAATTTTTACAACCTTGAGACATTCTTTTGATTTATTGTAATGACTAATTAAAAATATATATAACTCCCTTGCTTAGACTAGTAGTGGACTTTTGGGCTTCCCTGGTGCCTCAGAGGTTAAAGCGTCTGCCTCCAATGTAGGAGACCAGGGTTCGATCCCTGGGTCGGGAAGATCCCCTGGAGAAGGAAATGGCAACCCATTCCAGTATTCTTGCCTGGAGAATCCCATGGACAGAGGAGCCTGGTAGGCTACAATCCATGGGGTCACAAAGAGTCGGACACGACTGAGCGACTTCACTTCACTTCAAAGACTAATTAAAAATATATATAACTTCCTTGTTTAGACTAGTGAGGGGGACACTCTCCACCCCCTGCTGATGCCTATGTCAGAAGCTTTCTCTGTCCCTCTTCACTGTAATAAAACTTCTACTACACAAGAGGCCTGAGTGGTAAAGCCTGGTCTCTGGTGCTGAAGCTGAATCTTCTTCAGAGATCAGGAATCCAGCATCTTTCACTGTAAGCTATCACTGCTTTCACCATTATATTTCTCCAGAATGCTTATGCACATTTAATATCATTTCTTAAAGCAACTGTCTATGCTGATATGTGAATGCACAGTGTACAACTATAGAAATTCAGTCTCTACTGTTCCCTCAACAGAAAACTGAGTGATAAACTATTAGCTCAAGAGTTCATATATGATGAGAGTAGCAAGTAATCATGAAATTATGCACTAACTTTTAAATTTCATTTTTCTAATAAAATATATTGAATCAGACAGGAAAAGTTATATTTAAGCATGGGCTACTTTGGGTTTAGTAGAGGTGATTTGATGGTTAACAATATTTTTCAAAAAAAATCTGTTCTATTTGAGTATAGGGCAGAGACTGCATTTTATTTATCTCCAACCTCCTGAAGAATTAATGCATGTGATCCTCACTAGATTCTTACCGAGTGTATTATACATAAAATGATTTTGAAATTATTTACTGGTATTCAATGACAAATAATACCATAAATATGAATACATAGAAAGAGATTGAATATACTTCAAAATTCATTCAGATTGTCCTACAAAGCTGCAGTCATCAGGACAGTATGGTACAGGCACAAAAACAGAAATATAGATCAATGGAACAAGATAGAAAGCCCAGAAATAAACCCACACACCTATGGGCACCTTATTTTTGACAAAGGAGGCAAGAATTGTCAAAATACAAAATACAAATGGGACAACGGGACAAACACAGCCTCTTCTATAAATGGTGCTGGGAAAACTGGACAGCTATATGTAAAAGAGTGAAATTAGAACACTTCCTAACACCATACACAAAGATAAACTCAAAATGGATTAAAGATCTAAATGTAAGATCAGAAACTATAAAACTCTTAGAGGAAAACATAGGCAGAACACTCAATGACATAAATCAAAACAAGATCCTCCATGACCCACCTCCTAGATTAATGGAAATGAAAACAAAAGTAAACAAATTAGGCCTACTTAAACTTAAAAGTTTTTGCATAGCAAAAGAAACTATAAACAAGGTGAAAAGGAATGGGAGGAAATAGTACCAAATGAAACAACTGATGAAGGATTAATTTCCAAAATATATACACAGCTCATACACCTCAATGCCAGAAAAAAAAAAAACAACCCAATTAAAAAGTGGGGAAAAGACCTAAACAGACATTTCTCTAAAGAAGACATACAGATGGCTAACAAACAGATGAAAAATGCTCAAAATCACTCATTATTAGAGAAATACAAATCAAAACTACAATGAGGTATCAGCTCATACGAGTCAGAATGGCCATCATCAAAAATTCTACAAACAATAAATGGTGGAGAGCGTGTGGAGGATGCTATGAAAGTGTTTCACTTAATATGCCAACAAATTTGGAAAACTCAGCAGTGGCCACAGGACTGGAAAAGGTCAGGTTTCATTCCAATCCCTAAGAAAGGCAATCCCAAAGAATGCTCAAACTACTGCACAATTGTACTCATCTCACATGCTAGTCAAGTAATGCTCAAAATTCTCCAAGCCAGGCTTCAACAATACATGAACCATGAAATTCAAGAGGTTCAAGCTGGTTTTAGAAAAGGCAGAGGAACTCGAGATCCAATGCCAACATCCGCTGGGTCATCGAAAAATCAAGAGAGCTCCAGAAAAACATACATTTCTGTTTTATTGACTATGCCAAAGCCTTTGACTGTGTAGATCACAATAAACTGTGGGAAATTCTTCAAGGGATGGGAATATCAGACCACCTGACCTGCCTCTTGAGAAATCTATATGCAGGTCAGGAAGCAACAGTTATAACTGGACATGGAACAACAGACTGGTTCCAAATTGGGAAAGGAGTATGTCGAGGCTGCATATTGTCACCTTGCTTATTTAATTTATATGCAGAGTACATCATGAGAAATGCTGGACTAGATGAAACACAAGATGGAATCAAGATAGCTGGGAGAAATATCAGTAGCCTCAGATATGCAGTTGACACCACCCGTATGGCAGAAAGTGAAGAATTATTAAAGAGCCTCTTGATGAAAGTGAAAGAGGAGAGTGAAAAAGTTGGCTTAAAGCTCAACATTCAGAAAACAAAGATCATGGCATCCAGTCCCATCACTTCATGGCAAATAGATGGAGCAACAGTGGAAACAGTGTCAGACTTAATTTTGGGGGGCTCTAAAATCACTGCAGATGGTGACTGCAGCCAGGAAATTAAGAGACACTTGATCCTTGGAAGAAAAGTTATGACCAAGCTAGACAGCATATTAAAAAGCAGACATTACTTTGTCAACAAAGGTCCATCTAGTCAAGGCTATGGTTTTTCCAGTAGTCATGTATGGATGTGAGAGTTGGACTATAAAGAAAGCTCAGTGCCAAAGAATTGATGCTTTTGAACTGTGGTGTTGGAGAAGACTCTTGAGAGTCCCTTGGACTGAAAGGAGACCAAACCAGTCAATCCTAAAGGAAATCAGTCCTGAATGATCACTGGAAAGATTGATGCTGAAGCTGAAACTCTAATACTTTGGCCACCTGATGTGAAGAACTGACTCATTAGAAAAGACCCCGATGCTGTGAAAGATTGCAGGTGGGAGGAGAAGGGGATGACAGAGGATGAGGTGGTTGGATGGCATCACTGGCTCAATGGACATAAATTTGAGTAAACTCTGGGAGTTGGTGATGGACCAGGAGGCCTGGCGTCCTGCAGTCCATGGAGTCGCAAAGAGTCAGACATGACTGAGTGACTGAACTGGACTGAAATTTTACTTTTGGTGGGAATGCAAATCATATTGCCATTATGGAAGACAGTATGGAGATTCCTTAAAAATCTAGGAATAAAATCAACATATGACCCAGCAATCCCACTCCTAGGCATATACAGAGGAAACCAAAATGAAAAAGATACATGCACCCCAATGTTCATCGCAGCACTATTTATAATAGCTAGGACATGGAAGCAACCTAGATGTCCATCAACATATGAATGGCTAAAGAAGCTGTGGTACATATACACAATGGAATATTACTCAGCCATAAAAAGGAACACATTTGAGTCAGTTCTAATGAGGTGACTGAAACCAGAGCCTATTATGCAGAGTGAAGTAATTCAAAAAAGAGAAAAATAATGGTACTGATGAATTTATTTGCAAGGTAGCAATGGAGAAACATACATAGAGAACAGACTTATGGACACAGGGAGAGGGAGGAGAATTTGAGATGTATGGAGAGAGTATAACAAAAACTTATGTTACCATATGTAAAATAGATAGCCAATGTGAATTTTGTGTACGTCTCAGAGAACTCAGACAGGGGCTGTGTCAACTTAGAAGGGTGGGGAGGGGAGGGAAATCGGAGGGAGGTCCAAGAGAAAGGGGACATATATACACCTATGGCTGATTCATGTTTATGTCTGACAGAAAACAACAAAATTCTGTAAAGCAATTATCCTTCAATTAAAAGATTAAATCAATTTTTTATAAAAAGAAAAAAGAGAAGATACAAATCTCCAATATTAGGAATGATGAAAGGTGTATCACTCGAGAAATTTTAGACATTAAAAGAAATAATAAAGTGAAAACAACTTAGGCCAATGCACTCAACAACTTAGAGGGGGAAATTGACTGCAAAGGGGTACTAGAGAATTTTGGGGCTGCTGGAAATATTCTACATCAGTATTGCTGTAGTTCCTGCACAAATGTAACTATTTGTTAAGATTCAACAACCTATACAATTAAATGCTAAATTTTACTTCATGTAAATTATACTTTAATAAAGCAGATAAATATCAAAAAATCATATTTTAATGTGTTTTGTGTTTAAAATAGAATAATGAAATATATACTTGTAAATGTTAATACTATACTAGTGATAAAAAAATTTAAAATGATATAGTGAATGATGTTCATAAATCCTTAACTAGCTAGTGGTTAATTTCATGAATGTTATGATTGGAAAATCTGAAAGTTCAGAAATAAAGTACTTCTCATCTGCCTATTAATAAACTTCTCATTATTTCCTAGTTATATCATAATGGCTAATCATACCCAGTATTTGAATTGAGATTTCTTTTGCAGTATCTTTAATTATGTTATTTATCTAAGATGGCATTTTTTATTTATGGAGAAAAGCATTCACATAGAAATTTTATAAATTCATGTTTCAAATTTCACCTTAAATTTAAAAGGAAATATATTTGTTTTCCAAAGGTAAAGGTTTCTGCATTCTCAACTAGATCTTCTTCAGAAATTGTAACAATTTCACATCTAATTTCTGCTCATTTGAAAGTGAAATGAAAGTTGCTCAATCATGTATGTTTGTGACCAGAATACTGGAGTGGGTAGCCTTTCCTTTCTCTACTCATTTATGTCCCTTCTGTTTTCAAACTGACATTCATACTCAAGGATGCTCAACTTGTAAAGTCCCAAACCTTCTTCCTGACCATATATTCACATGCAGTGCTTCTTATACCCAGTTTTATATATATTATTATGTTTCTGAATCTGACATCTCTTTACATGTAAAAAGCCTTATTAAAGTAAGGTTGATCTCATGATTTTAAAAGTATTCTGGAAAAAATAAAAGTATTCTGAAGTCAAGATAAGGAAAGGTAAGCAAATAAATCTATATTGTCTATCTCATATAAAATGAAAAACTCATTACCCTTGTTTCCCATGTATTAGTTCCTAACATTTAACACTTACTGTAAAACTTAGCCAGATTGTCTCCAGAAATATCCAGGTATTTACTGACTCTAACTTTTCCCCCTAAATAGTCTTCTCTAGTGGCTCAGAAGGTAAAGAATCTGCCGGTAATGTGAGAAATCAGGATTTGATCCCTGGGTTGGGACGATCCCCCTGGAGAAGGGAATGCCCATTAACACCAGAATTCTTGCCTGGAGAATACAATGGACAGAGGAGCCTGATGGGCTACAGTTCATGAGGTTGCAAAGAGCTGGAAACAAGTGATTAACACTGTCACTTTACCCCATATACATTCTCTCTATTCCCTTCCTTCTCCCTATCACCCCTCCCACCACACACACATTCTCCAGGTACCTGGAATGTATTACAAAAATCTATCAGGGCATATATTTTCCACATCTGAAGTCACAAAAGTTTGAAATCATTTCTGACTTTCTTTGAAATACTCATATCACTCTGACATAAAAATTGAGGGAAAAAATCAGCCTCCTGAAAATGCTGCAAGATTAGCTAATCCTATCATATTGAGTAGTTTGATGTTTATTTCAACTCAAAGTAAAATAGTTTGTGTGATCTTGGCCTGACTTAGGTAATATATTACTCATACCCAAAATTGAAAGCTTGGAAACAAAGGAGAACACAGAGTATTTGCCTCCAAGTCATTGAACATGTTGTATCAGGAGGAAAAAAAAAAAATAGTAGTGTAGAAATATTAAAGTACTGGCCAATGCAAAATGAATTCCAGCTATGCCAAACAAACCTGCTCCCTTTATGTACCTCAGCTTTGGAACCATGTTGATTATTGAAAAGGCTGCATTTCACCTAAAGATCTAAATTCACCTTCAACAGTCCTTCCCAGGAAGTAACCTACTAGTCTCTGGAATATGGTATTTGCATGATATTGCCAGGGGAGTGTGTAATTTCCTTCGTTCTGTCTTGCTGCAGCAAAGATTTGAAACAGCAGACCAGTGTTACAGCTCGGTTACAGCTCAGAGTTTTATTCTCAAGCAAAGGAGAGTATATCCTTGAGGCGTGAGGGTGGGCCAAGGGTGACCCAAAGGAGAGGCCTCAATCTGCCTTGGCTTCCACCTTCTATACATTTGTCATCTCCCTACTGAGCCTGCCCTTTGCAAATTGGACTAGCCAAGAAAGGGGTGTATTAATTTCACCTGAAGTTCTCACTCCAGTCTGAGTGTCTTCTTTTGTTCCATTTTCACAGGCTTTTCTCTTTCGTTGTCTTTTAGCCACCATCATTTTGGACTCCTTTTTCCTATTCTAACTACATAACAATATGATATAAATTGTTTGAAAAATAAGGTCATGCAGCCATTATAACAGACACAAAAAGAGTTTGCTTAGCTTATTCCAGTGGTCTCAATATAGGCTTACGATATACTTTTACTGAAAAGGGACTTGATTATTATCTATTCAACTCTTTCTATAACTATGCTAAAAGCCAAAGTCTACAGAGTATATCTATCTTTTCTACATCCTATAAATTTGAATGGCAAAGTAAGGAAAACAAGTAGAATTCACTGTTTATGCTTTTGTTTATACTATGTTGTTGATGAAGTTTATCATTATCTATAATTTGTGAATGAAGTTCAACAATTTTTTTTTTTATCCTCTACCCTGTATCAAATCTTTTGGAAATTAAAGAGAAGGAGCTGAATGTGCTGTGCCCTTAAGTAGCTCTAGTGGTGAAGGTACTTACAGGAACCATGATGGGAAGAGAGAGTGAGGCAGCTATAGAAGAATACTGTACATGGTGGCACAGGGACAAGAGTGAGTATCTGATTCAACATGAGACACAGGGAAAGTTGAACAGTAGAAGAAATAACTGAGTGGGGTTTTGAAGGAAGAATTAACATTTGACAAGTGATGAAGGCCAAAGGAAGGACAGCCCAGGAAAGGCTCACAATATAAACAAACAGACATCAGCAAGAATAAATACAAAAGAAACATGCATTTAATAGCTACAACAGTACAATGTCAGAAGAAGAAATCACAAGTCAGTAAGACTGGCGAGGGGGTCAAGGTTACATGTCTTTACGAAGGACCATTAATGTTAAATGAATGTGGAAACCCAGGGGAGCAACTGAAGAGAAGTGATGTGAATGATTTGGTTTTGAGAATGATACTTTTCATCAATTGTAAAAAATAACTCAGAGAAAACACAGGGAAACTGAAACTATTTTTTCAAAAAATTTATTGAAAATGAAGCTGGATCAATAGGGATGGACACACTGCATTTAAGGGTAGAACCTTAAAATATAAGACTGGTGAGTGAGATACAAAGAGAAAAATGAGAACAATGTAGTAAACCATGAGGCTGAAAGAAGTATTAATGGATTTATTTATCTTTCATCTTCTTTGTCATAAACAGCTTTTCATATTAATTAAGAAATAAATATACTCTCTAACACTTGGATTCAAGATGGGGAAAATGACTGCATAAACTCAACCCTGTCTCTCTCCACCAAACTCAAGAATCAAAGAACTGGTTCACTTTCCCTTGGTCTTGAAAATACAGTTAAAAAAGAAATGTAATGGGAAAATTCAAATTGTTTATGAATCAGTGAGGTCCTACTGGGCACTAAACTATTTTTCTCTGAGTTTACTATTGGTCTGTGACTTTTTATAGAGGCTGATCTTGCAATGTAGTAACCAATTAGGAATCAGAGCTTTTTTCAACAGCTATGTTATTTTCTGCTATAATCACAGTGACTCATCCCATCAGAAGACTGTGTTTGACTTCTTTCTGCATCTTTTTCACCCAGAGAACTTAATTAACTCTTTTGTAACACACTCATGACTAATGTCTGCAGCTGTTAACTTAAACACAACCCCAGTATTTTTAGTTGTTTTGTTCCCAAAATAAGTCTCTTTGTATATCAGATTTTGTATCAAAATTGAGCCCTGTCTTTTGTGCAGCATTGCTGCTCTGCTATTTAGGCAAACATTAGAATATTACTAACATTGTATGACCTGAAATTTGTAAGCAGCACCCATCACTCCAGCTTTCACCACTCAGGATAATTACATAACCGGATGGAAAAGTTAATCAAAATGAAGATGAAAGTTACATTTTAGGAAGGAGAAAAATTACTATTACTGAGGTTCTTTGTCATAATATTCTAAGTCTAACAACTGAAAGGTAAAAAGTGACATGAGAAAGGCAACAGCGGCCTCAGGGATGAAGCTGGTGGTCAGCTCTTTGGCTTCTCCTGGTAGGTCAGTCAGTAATGAATCTGCCTGCCATGCAGGAGACATAGGTTTGATTCCTGGGTCGGGAAGATCCCCTGGAGAAGGAAATGGCAGCCCACTCCAGTATTCTTGCTTGGGAAATTCCATAGACAGAAGAGTTTGGTGATCTATAGTCCATGTGGTCACAAAGAGTCAGACATAACTTAGCGACTAAAACACCACCACCACACCACCAGTCACTTCTTGAGTGAAAGTATGTAGTCATCACTACAACTCCATGAGTTGAATACCATTATATTCATTTTGCAAACGAACAACTTTAAACTCCAGGAGATGTAGCAACCTGCTCAATCAAGGTCAACCAGCTACAAACTCAGTATGATTCCAAAGTCTGTATGCTTCTTTTCTTTTACTTCATTTTACATCTCAGAATATCCTTCCACTGTTACTATCAGTTTTTCCAAAAAAAGTGTATTTATTATCTTATCCACTGTCATTCATTTGTTCAACAAGCACTTGACATAGAACTGTTACACTGTGTGTAACTGTTACACTGTTAAGCCTGTAGTAAGCTCGATAATAAGAATATCCTTGATAAATAATAATATATATGAGTAATTTTATTTTATTTTTTTATTTTTTTTATATATGAGTAATTTTAATTGAGCATTAAAACTGTGCCAAATACTGCTTCACGTTCTTTATATGTGTTAACTGATGTCTGAACTTGTTTAACCCACAAAATAGCCCTAAGAAATAGGCATTGTTAATATCCATGTTTGACAAGTACAGAAACTGAAGCACTAAGAACTTAAGAAAATGACCATAGAAGAGTAAGCATAAAGGAAGCATAATTTTTCATCTTTCTAACAAAAATTTTTGTATAGCATTTCTTGCTTAAAACACCTCACAGAGATTGAAGCATGTGAGTTGATAAGGATCAGGTTTCTCTTAATAAATTAATAGAAGTAGAAAAGGGCATTCAAAGCCACAGAGATGCTTCATAAATGCACTACCACCACCACACATTTGACAGTGCATGCAATCAGGACACTATATCTCTGTGGTTTCCAACCTCAAATGGCTTGTGAAGTTGCCCAGAAATCCTATTTTTCTTGCTAGAGTGTTCTCTCCAATGCCATTTCATGTTTCTTCATCATACTGAAACCTACAAATCACCCTACTTCCTGCTCACTCCTGGTACATGGCTCTTCTTTTTATTTCACAGGAGCTTGTCAAGTTAATGTTTGTAACCACCTCAAATTCCTGCAAATGTTTGGGCTAAGATGATCAGAGAAAATATCCCTCTATGTTATTTATGTTATATATTGATATTTTTAAAAATAAGTAACATGTAACAAATTATTATATAATTATGTGTCACCTAAATATTCCAGAGGTCTCAGGCTGAATAAACATGATGAGCCCAGGAATCATGGGTTCAGTAAATATGTAAAATAAATCCTTGCTAGACAAATAAACAAAATTCAGAGGTAAAAAATCAAAGGATTATCCAATTGACCAGTCTGATAAGCCTTCCATATTTGCAGACAAGCCAAATAAGGAGCTAACCAACTGCATAATCTTTCCTGTAACAAGAAGCAGAACACTGAGGATGTCAAGTGAGACAGGTAGGGTCATTAGGCTAGAGAGTCATGTGTTTATCTCAGAGATGAGATTAAGATTTGCATCTTCCCTAAACAAACCCCTAGGACCTTGCCATGCAAAAAATCATGCTCTAAGAACAGATTCTTCCACAATATTCTCTGTTTCTACATTTAAATTTTGCATGTACCAATGCAGAATCATCTAGAAGAGGTCCTCTCTTCCTATATATATAACCAAAAAGAAAAAAAGAGAGAAAAGAAAAAAAAGATAGCAATACATATAGTATTCCATGTTTTGACCGCTACATCCTCATAAGTTAGTTTGTAGTTTTAGAGACTGGATGTCAAAAATTACAAAGTTTTAATTAGCCTCCTGCATGGCAGGAAGAAGTGCTGAGAAATCTACAGTTGGTTTCTTTTCTCATCCATAGGCTCTAAAATTACAATTCTAACTATGTTTTTGCTTATATTTTACTTCATTGAAATTATTCTCCTTTGTTAAGATCAATTTTGTGCAGAATGTTGTCCCACCCAATATTCTCAGAGAACTAGCACTAAAGATTCTTCTTTCTGTTCCCCATATCTTCAAATATTTTTCTCTTCTGTCTCCTTTTCTCTGGCATTTAAACATGTTAAGCTCTATCACTATCATAAGCCAACAATGATTTGTTTTTCACACAAACCAACGGAGACTTCTCAGTCAATGCTTTACTTTATTTGATCTATCACTCTTTGAAACTCTGTATCTCAAGAATTTTCTTAATGTTCATCATTATCTTCCTGCTTTTCTAGTCATGTTTTATTTCACTTGTGAATTCTTTCCTCTTTATTGACACTTCAAATATTGATATTTTAAGTGACACAATCTTATATGTAGAACATCCAAAAGACTCTACACACACACACAATTATTAGAACTACTATATGAATATAGTAAAGTTTCAGGATACAAATTAACATACAAAAATCAGTTGCATTTATATATACTAATGATGAACTACCTGAAAAGGAAATTAACACAATCTCATTGAAAATACTAAAATACTTAGGAATAATCTTAATCAAGAAGGTGAAAGGTTAGTACACTGAAAACTGAAAATTACTCATAAACAAAATCAGAGAACTCACAAACAAATGGGAAGACATTTCTTGTTCATGGACTGGAATACTTAATATTGTTAAAATGGTCACATTACCCAATGTGATCTACAGACACTACGAAGTTCCTATAAGAAGTTCAATGGCATTTTTACAAAAGTAGATAAAACAGTTGTAAAATTCACATGGAACCATAGAAGACTCTGGATAGCCAAAGTAAAATAAAATGAGGAAACATAGCAATGAAGGTCATTCCCATCTTACAGTCGTGGTTTGAAACTGCTTCAAGAAACTGCTTCTCATTTAAAATAATGAGAACAAACCTGGAGCCATCATGCTCCCTAATTTTGAAAGATACTACAAAGTTAAACAGTTTAAACTATACACAAAAATAAACTCAAAATGTACTGAAGATTTAAATGTAAAATCTGTAGTTATAAAACTCCTAGAAGAAAATATAGGTGAAAATCTTCATAACACTGGGCTTGGTGGTGATTTCTTGGGCTACAACACCGAAAGAACAATCTATACAGGCAAAATCAGACAAATGGGAATACATCAGAACAAAAAGTTTCTTCATGGCAAAGGAATCAATCAACAAAATGAAAAGGCAGTATAAAGAATATGAGAAATACTTACAAACAATGTATCTGATAATTATTAATATCCAAAATATCAAGGAACTCCTACAACTCACTAACAAAACAAAAAACAGTCTGATTTTAAAATCAGGAAAGGACTCAGACATTTCTCCAAAAGAAGATAAACAAATGACCAAGACATATTTGAGAAGATGCTCAACATCACTACTCAGGAAATGCAAATCAAAACCACAATAAGATATCATTTTATACATATTAGGATAGCCATTATTAGGGGAAAAAAGAAAATAACAAGTGTCAGTTAGGATATGGAGAAACCAGAACTCTCATGCACTGTTGGTAGGATTATTAAATTGTATAGCCTCTATGAGAAACACTGTGAAGTTTCTTCAGAAAAATTAGAAATAGAATTAACATATGAGCAATCCTATTTCTAGATATATCTATTTATATATATCCTACTTATAGATATATGTCCCAAAGTGTTGAAATCATGAACTCAGAGAGATATCTGCCCCTCCATGTTCATAGCAGCACTATTTACAATAGCCAATATATGGAAACAACCGAAATGTCCATCAACATATGAATGGGTAAAGAAATGTGGTACATATATGTACCACATATATGCAATTGCTTTTGAAAATTAAAAAAAAAATGAAATTTCATTTTGACAAAATATGAGGAAGCAGAGCAATGAAGGTGATTCCCATCTTATAGCCGTGGTTTGAAACTGCTTCAAGAAAGAATTTGTCTCATTAAACATGTGAATAACCTCAAAACAGCTTGATTTTCTATAATGCATTAAATAAAATCATATTTAATTCTGGAATGGTATCCAGACATGGCATCTCGATTATCCAAATATTAACACGTTCACTTGCAATACAGACTTTAATTAACAGACAGGTTATCTTAATTACTTTGTAATTCACTGATTTTCATAACAAATGACAAGTCAAGGACTCAAACTGTAGCATGCTTAATTTTATATCTAGGTTAACTAATTATAAATAACAAGACCTATATCACTCATCAAGTACAACATCCGCCCACTTCAGTTTCATTTTAAAGCATCTCTACTGCCATGACTGAGTTGCCTCTGAAGGTTTAAAATACCTCTGAGTTCAATCAGTTCAAACTCAGTTATGAGTACTTGAAAATCAAGAAAATGTTTAAGGCTAATTGTTAAGTCTCTGCTTTAAATTGTGTAGTAAGCACTAAGAAGAAAAGTAAAAAGAGTTGAGAAGTAGTAAAAGTGGGCAAATCATGTACCGTAAGAGTGACTTGTGTGACTGTCTCCATAGGAATGGATGTAACTAGCTACATGGAAAATTTCATCCCTTCCCATTCCCTACAGGCCTGAAATGGGCACCATATGCTTCTGTTAAGATACATTTCTATATTGGTAGTGTTCATATAGATATGTACTTTAAGGCCTATTAGCATTAATCACCAATGCATTTTGGTGCTATATAGCCATGCCTGGCTATGGTGCAGAGATTTGAAAGAAACACTTTTTTTTTTTTCTCCAAGAAACAATCTCAAAGCTCAGAATATGCCCTAGATTCTCTTGCCATCAAGGCTTTAGGGGTTCCTTTTAAAGACAACTCTAAATGGATCCTGCAATGCAGAGGCTGAAGATACCTGAGATTTCAGTGGGTATTCTGAGATTCAAGCTAAAACAAATGTAGGTTTTTTTCTTTTTTTTTTCAAATCCTGGCTAAGGCAATGCTTCTGGTTATTAGTGCTTTCAAGGAAATTTCAATTCTCTCAGACATTTACTGTGTGTGTGTGTGTGTGTGTGTGTTTAATTTACATTGCAAGGAACAGCAACAACTTCAGGTATATCTCACTATGTTTGTCTCTGAGCCCTAGGTTGATAACAGCTGGAATGCATAAATGCAGATACATGGGAAGTGGTATTAATCAGGACCACCCAAAGGAGTAAACACCGTCCTAGTTGCTCTTCAGAAAAAAAGAGGAAACCCTTCTCTGAGAGGACTCTGGAAACTGTTTATAAAGAAAGCAATAGCTTTTTCAACAAGTCCCAGAAGAAGCAGTTACAGAGCCTCCTACTGACTATGTCACTGCTTATAAATGAACAGCTAACCATGTGTGAAGGCAGTGACTGTCCAGATTTTGGAGTAGACAGAACCTTAGTGACAGTCACATTTTTACTCCATATGTAAAATAAATATTATCATCTATCGGTGTCAAGATATGTAAAAGGAAGGGTAACCGTAAGTTAGTGAGCTAAATTATTAGTTAATTTGGGAGAGAGAGGCTAAAACTCCATAACAATAAACTATCAAAAGCTAAGCAGTGAAACATAACTCCCACACTCAATATTGTCACCAAAAATAAATGACTGTCAAATACTGTAAAGGAAATTATGGGATAGGCTCTATTAGGAGAAGAAATCATGCCTGCTTTCTCTCAACTACAAATAAAAGTTATTCATACTCTAGTTTCACGAGGGCTAAGCTATATCTCATGTACTCAATTGAGATATTATTAGACATGAGAGTTCTGCAAAAATCACAGCTGCTTGGCAAAGAAGCCTTCACTATTTTCATCTAAAATATGAAGCATCTAAAGACATGTCATGGGCTATAAGACATATAGAAAGGGTCAAAGTGCAGCTCCAGACAGCTTCCACTTGGCAGGGTCTTGCCTACAATTTGACAAAGTTAAGAATCCTATGCCAGCTTAGTCTCATTATACTTTATTCACTATTTCAAACTTCTTTATTCCATGGGAAAATGTGGGATGAACAATGACACAAGAGCAATCCCATGCTGCAGTCAAGAAAAGTCTAGGTATACTAGCTGAGGCCTGAAAGGAAGGAGCAGCTAAAGTGGGGGTCAAGAATGGTCATACAAGAGAATTAATGAAAAAGCATTATACAGGACTTTACCCCTCCATGGGTTGATTTTCTGTGTGTTCCTCATGCAAATGTATGTGAATCCTGAATGTGGCTGGCTGTGAACAAATGTATTTTTCTTTAGTGATATGGGACACTGAGGCTTGCATAAGACTACATTCTTAATGGGAAGTTATTAAATTTGATGAAATGTCCAAGGACACTGACATGATTAAAAAGTGAAAAGTGTTAGTCACTTAATCAGGTCCAGTTCTTTTCAATCCCATGGACTATAGCCCTCTGCCCATGGAATTCTCCAGGCCAGAATACTGGAGTGGGTAGCCATTTCTTTCTCCAGGGGACCTTCCCAATCTAGGGATCAAGCCTGGGTCAGCTGCATGGCAGGCAGATTTTTTAACATCTGAGCTACCAGGGAAGCCCCTTGAAATGATTAGTAGAGATTAACTGATCAATGTAAAATTCCACCTTTTAAAGTATTAGTTTAGCTGAACTTCATGTATAATCTTACTTCATTCCTGTGTCAATAAAACAGAATTCTTGGGGTATTTTTCCTTAAAGCAGAGGAATGATAATCTGTTTCTGTCAAGACATACTGACCACTGTGTTCAATGAGGAAACACCTCTATCATCTTAACACATTTTCCCACTAGGGACTTAAACACAAGTCTTTAGATTCCTCAGCTGGGTGTTTGAACAAACTGAGCCAATCAAGTTCACTAGTGAGACAGACAGACCCAACTGGGGAACTTCATATTATGCGGGTCGCTGTTGGAAATTGCATTTGAAAAAAAACCTAAGGCAGCCACCACCTACCTATTCAGCTATTAAAGAAAGTGGTAGGATTGGCAAAGGAATATCAATCATGAAGGAGCAAATACTCCCCTCAAATTCTTGCATGATTGTTTTTGTGATCGACAGTTGATATTTCTGGATTTGTAAGTCTGATGTGTGGATATGGCCAACTTCTCGCATTGTCCTTGATGACAAAAATCTGTGGAAGTCAGTGCTTGTGGTGTGTATGTTTATTTACCCACCAGGTTAATTTTTTCTTAAGAGTACGTGAAATTTGCCTCATGGATGAATATGCATTAAAATGACTTATTATTTAAAACACTTGATTCCCCTTCTATTTTCTTTCTCTATCCAGCCACTGTTTTCTTCTACTTAATTTTGCCTTGCTCTACTCACATGTGGTATCCCATGTTCTCTTTCACTGATGAGCAAAAAGTGGATGTTAAGAATAGTTAAGTATCTCTGTGATACCATGCCCTTATCTAACAATTAGGGAAGCAACTCTCAAGCTTGTTTTCAAAAGAGGCACCGCTGATCAAGAAATCTTCCCTTTAGGAAGTTATAGAAACCCTGTCCCACACACCTGTATGCCCTTCAGTAATCATTCACAGCACAAACAAGCAAAGACATTTAAATGAGATTTTCATCAAAACTTGCAATTTTAAGAAAACAAAGTAATTTAAAACAAAACAACAGGCGAGGGTGGGATGTTTCAAGAGAACAGCATCGAAACATGTATATTATCTAGGGTGAAACAGATCACCAGCCCAGGTTGGGTGCATGAGACAAGTGCTCGGGCCTGGTGCACTGGGAAGACCCAGAGGGATCGGGTGGAGAGGGAGGTGGGAGGGGGGATCGGGATGGGGAATACATGTATATCCATGGCTGATTCATGTCAATGTATGACAAAAACCACTGCAATGATGTAAAGTAATTAGCCTCCAACTAATAAAAATAAATGGAAAAAAATAAAAAATAAATAAAATAAAATAAAACAAAACAACAAGAAAAGCCTAAGATGGAGTCTGACAAGATTCTTAGGTTTACGTGAAGAAAGGAAAGTAAGTTCCACATTAATGGAGCCCTCACAGTGCACAGATGCCAGCTGTCCACCATCATGAGAAAATGAGGGAGATTCAATGCTTCACTTTTAAGTAAATGGCTCATGAGCTAGAGCTTTTTTAATAGTGAGTACTAACTTTTCTAATTCCCACCTGTTTCTTCTGTCTTAATTGCTCTCAGGAGCATGACTAATTTAAAATTAACTTTCTGTGATAAAATCTTATCACTCTCAGGATAAAATACTGAAATAACTATATTTTTACTCTGTCAAAACCTTTTACACAATAATAAATTATCTCTGTACAACAGAACATCCTGGACTTTTCCTGTGAAGAAGCTTAACAATCAAAATCTAACATTTTATAGAAGAAATGTGTTCCAAAGTGGGATTAAAAACTGTAAATTTTGTTATGACCTTTCAGTAGCCTTAGACTCTGGTTTGAAACACACAGTAACCTTAGCTCCCTAATGGTGGGTGAAAAAAGCAGCCCTTAAATAGTTTTATAAGATGTAAAGATAACCCTTTATAGCAAGGATATCTGCTCTCAAAGTTTTGGGTGGGAAACGAAGCAAATAACACTTAACAAAATTTCTGCTTTCCCAGAGTAGAGTGGAAAATCCTATTAAATGCTTCTGTGGAGACTATTTTCAATTAGTGAATGTTGCCCATTTTGTAGAGAAGCTTTTCAATTTTCCATATCTGTTTTTACTCTACAAACCCTACCACCCATGCCAGGAATTCTCCTGCTACCTAAATGCTAAAAAAGGAAAAAAAGATAATGTCTATACTAAGAAAGAATTAGTAGCAACAGCTTTAGATTAACAGTTAAATATGGGCTTAATTTTTTCTAAGTTATATCATTCTAGATGACTAAGGAGTTGATGAATATTTATGAAGAAGCATTGAATGCAAGTTCAGGCAACACAATTTTCTTTTCTGTTTGTCCTTTACAGGCTATGAAACTTAGCAACACCCTTTGACCTCTCTGAGCTTCAGTCATTAGATTACATTAGAAAATAACATGCTTTGAAGATTATAAAGTTATGCAATGTATTAATATTTTAATTACTAGTTAGTTACTTGAACTGTTTAAGAAAAAGATAAAATCCTTTTGTTTAGGTGGCTTATAATTTAGCTGGGAAGTAAAACAAGTGCATACACAAAATAATAAATATAACACTAATATAAGGATTTGGTGATGGATTTGAAGCTGAGGACAAATTTTGGAGATAACATTCAATAACACTCATAAGATTCAGTAATTACATTGTGTTTATGGAAGTAAATGAAAGTCTTTCTTCCCATGAGATTTGGAAAAAGGTGTTAATATTTTTTGGCCTAAAAGGAACTCCATTTGTGAAGAGATACAATGTTTTCATTTGAAATGTATTAAATTTTCCATGAGAAATATTTATCTTTTAGGAGCAACTGGAATTATATGACTAGAATTTGAGAGGTTCAAACTGGAGGTATATTTTTGGTTCAAGTATTAAAACAATGAAATTATGAGTATGACTCATATTCAGAGATTGATTGAGAATCAAGGGTAGAGTCCTGACAATAAATGCTGTAATAACCAGGCAAAGAGAGCGGCAAGGAGAAGCCTCAGGAGAATGCTGAATCACAGATGTAAGAAAGAAAAGTGAAAATCAAGATGCTGATACTGCAGGATTTATGAAAGAATCGTTACACTAGAGGATGACATTTGAGAAAGGATTTTTTTAGTAACATGGCAGCAAAGGTGAACCTCAAACTCCCAAAGTTTAGTAATGAAATAAACAATTACCTTGTGGAAGCAGCAAGGATGAGGACTCCTTATCTAGTAGTTCAGCTGGCATATGAAGGGAAAAAAATGTCTTCACAGAAAGAAAGGGAGCTAAGAGCAGTGAAAACATGTAATATGAGAGAAACTTAACACAGGTGAAAAGGAAATAGTCATTGGAATAGGAAAGCTGAAAACACTTAAAAATGAGAGGTTAAACCTGGGATGGACTGAAAGAAATGGGAATGAAAAGAGTAGAAAGATTTACTTGCAAGAGAAAGAAAACCTCAGGCTAAGTGGAATTCTGAGAGGCATGTACTAAGACAGAAATGCAGGAGGGAAAGCATGCCAGGTGGTCTCAATATTTCTTAAGTGGGGGCTAAGGTCATCTGGGACAGGTGAGATTGGAGAGTAGGTGAGACGAAAGCTAATAAGAAATTCTCATTCAATAGGGGCATGTACTTTTAATTAATTTTCTATTAACTAGACCACAATAGAAGTTGAAGTTACCTTGCACAGAACTGACAAGCAATGACTACTGTCCATAGCAATGCAAATGAATTTCATTTGAGATAAAATTGATTTCCTTTCTCTAGAAAACATGACATTTTATTGCTCTACATGTAATTAACTAGTTTTATATGCATTAGCAAACTTGCTTCAACATCCTGACTGCCTATATTCTTTAAATTTCTCTTTTTAACTGGTCTTAATATCTGGCCTCTTTTTATTTGCTTCTATACAACTATCATTTTCTAAATTTTTAATGTTTTTAAATGTTTGTCTATGTCCCTGCAGTTTTTAAAAACACTATAATATTTTATTTTATTATATATATATATATTAATTGCACCATGGATAGCTTTATATAAAACATTCAAAGACAGAGTTCCTCTTACGAGTTTCCTGAACTTGGAAAACCCAATCAAATAAGCGTCCCAACCTGTGGACTTAAGTAAATATAAACATAAATTAACAACAAAAAACCTTTAGTAAAATGCCTTTTACATTTTGGAAAGTGTAAGTGAGAAATGGAGGCTCATTTAGCATAAATGATAGATTAAGGTTTGCCTCTTCCAACTCAGGTATAAAAGCCTACTGTAAAATATCACGCTCTATCCACAGTAAGCTGCTTCATCCTCCAAAGACTGCCTAGCTTCCCTCTCCCTCTTGTGAAGACTGAGAAATCAACTTGGGGCTTGGAATGAAATCAAAATGAGTTTAACCAAATGAGAGCTGTTGCACCTAAGGGTGAAAACTGGTTATGGCCCAAGAGGTCCCAGCCAGAAAACAAGGGAGGCAGATACCAGTTCCCACTGGGGGCCAAGTCTGGTCATCCCGGTAATTAAGAAGGATACCTTTTGTCAGTCGCAGAGAAGTGTTTAATGGTCTATGGTGACATTGTTAGTGCATAAGAAAATGATATACATGATCAAAAAAATAGTTAAAATACCTACATTTATGGAGGAGGTCAATTGAATCAAACAGCTGAAAAGCCTCTCCTGAAAAAGATGCCTCTTGCAGAGTCTAGCAGCAGAGCTTGCTGGTAGAGAACTGTTTTTAGAACTTTTTGTTCCTTCTTATCTTATGTAAGGTAAGTACAGACATCGAATGTAACAGGAAATTTTGATATGGCCATGACATCCAACCACATGTAATTTTTGTTATATAATTATTATAAATAAAATAATCACTAATTGTTTTAATGGATTTTTGTTATATTTTTCAAAGTTATTCCATGAAGATTGAAAAATCAGATAAGCAAAATACTGGTCCTTCACAATGATGAAAATGAGTAGATTGCACCTGATTTATATAAATTTTTTGCACATTCTGCTGGATATTTTCCTATGTGTGGCCATATAAAATATAAAGTGTCTTAAAAATGAAATGTATCCACGATGAGAAGCATCTCAATACAGGGAATTAAACAGAAAAGAAATGTTGGTTTAATAGATTAAAACAATTTAAAAAACAAGATCTCTTTGGATTGTAATCTGGGAGATTAAGATTGTGTGGTAACAACAACAATAAAAAACATTATTTATCTAGCACTGAATTCTCTTCTCTTGAACTCCCTTTAAATCCAAAGGATTTGTTGCCAAATTCCAGTACAGTCTGTTCTATTATAGCATGATGTATATGTTGCTATAAAATTGTCTATCAAAAATCTAGTTGCAGAAACAGTTACTTTTGTGACTGAACACTATCCTGCCAAAGAGAATACCTAGTCCAATTTTCCCTTTGTTCCCTAAATTACAGAAGAATAATTATGCCTTGTAGAGAACTGCCAGGTGTGTTTACATAATAAAAAATCTGGGGCAGAAGAGAAAATAAAAAAGACTCAAAGCTGGTTGGAGGGGTGAGTTTCTGAGGAGTGTTGCAGGTCTGCAATGAAGGCAGTTTTGGGGAAAAAAGGAGAAATTTATTAGTGTTATGTTTTGAAACACTTCACACTTTTTAAGACATCCAAGTAAAGACTTTGAACAATTTGATATAACTTTTGATTACTGGACTCCATTTCTTTGATCATAACATTGCTTTCAGATTGAATCTGTGGCTCTAGAATTTATAAGTAACTTTCATATAAGCAGTATCATATTTTATGTCTGCAATAACTAAGTAACTTTTCCTCAGTAGAAAATCTCACTAATGAAGGGTTTTATTAATTTGAGTATTTTATTTTTACCTGAGAAAAATAAATTGGCTCACTTAAATCAACAGCAATAGTTTATTTGCACTTCAGTCTACATACTTAGAAGTATTTCAGCTATACAATCCCCCTTGACCTTAACCTTGTAATTTTGCTTACGATAAAATTCATAATTATCAAAAGAATGCCAACAGCAACCAAAAAACTGTGATGTATACTACAAAGCTTCCAAATACCCTGGCATTCAGCACTTTGTATCCAGCCAGGGGAAGACACCATAAAACCCATAGTGCTCCCCACTTAATGGATAATTCATTTTACATTCACATCGAGTTCCACAATCTGACATTAGAAATGCCCAGTTTGGGAAAACATTTTGTAATAGAAAAGATGCTGCATTGGAACAGGATAAGGTAGAAAGAAATGAGTCAGAAGGGTTAGTGAGACGGGATGAATTCACAAATAATGTGAAGAATGGTGTAAAGCCCAGTGAGAAGGGTATTTCAATGATCAGTATAAATGGTGAAGCCTTGATGTTTGTGTGAATGGGCTAGAAGGGGAGGATTTTAGAACTCTCGTAATTAAGAACGGTGTTGGTGTTTAGTTGCTAAGTCCCTCTGACTCTTGCAACCCCATGGACTGCAGCCTGCCAGGTTCCTCTGTATACGGGATTTCCTATGAAAGAATACTGGCATGAGTTGTCATTTCCTTCTCCAGCGGATCTTCCTGACTCAGGGACTGAACCCACATCTCCTGAAGTGGCAGGCAGATTCTTTACCACTGCGTCACAGGGAAGCTGATAGTAAAGAATGCTGCTGCTGCTGCTAAGTTACGTCAATAGCAGGTAGCTAATGATTAGAGTGAGAGGAAAGGGTAGAAAGAAATCTGAAGAACTATAAATATATACCCTGGGGAACAAGGAAGACAGTGGCCTCATTGACAGGCATTTATTGTTTAAATTAGAAGACTCTTGCCCAAGCTTCCTTTCTGGTATTCCATACCTAAATATCTAAAAGGAAGAAACACTGTATAAAATTATGCAAGATTTTAAAAAAATAGAAGTGACTTATAATTTAGGTTCCAAATTTTAAAAGAGAAAATAATAGAACCACTAAAAATATCCACTGCTGCATAGAGCAAAAACTGATGGAACAATAGTAGTAGTCATGGTTACCTGCATGGCATCAGCACACTATTATTATACAATTCATTCCTATGAATAACACAATCACAGCCTAACATAATACAAAATAATCTTGCAACAGTGATACAAAAAAACCCAAACCAGAAACTGTTTAAATCAACTAGGCTCACAGCTTCAAAATATAAATTTGCATTTCTTGTGTGAGTAATTCAACTGTTCTATATGTATTCCCTTAATTTTATAATCACACTTAATATTGTTCTTTTTGTTGAGCCATTAAGTCATGCCTGACTCTTTGCGACCCCATGGACTGCAACATGCCAGACTTCCCTGTCCTTCACTATACCAGAGTTTGCTCAAATTCATGTTCATTGAGTCTGTGATGCTATCTATCCATCTCATTCTCTGCCAGCCCCTTCTCCTTTTGCCTTCAATCTTTCCCAGTGTCAGTGAGTCAACTCTTACCAGTGAGTCAACTCTTTGCATAATGTGGGCAAAGGATTGAAGCGTCAGCTTCAGCATTAGTCCTTCCAATGAATATTAAGTGTTGATTTCCTTTAGGATTGACTGGTTTGCTCTCCTTGCAGTCCAAGGAACACTCAAGAGTCTTCTCTGGCACCACAGTTTGAAAGCATCAGTGTTTTGGCAATCAGCCTGCTTTTGGTCCAAATCTCACATTCATACACAACCACTAGAAAAACCATCGCTTTGAGCGCACAGAATTTTGAGGGCAAAGTAATGTCTCTGCTTTTTAATATGCTGTCTAAGTCTGTCATAGCTTTCCTTCCAAAGAGCAAGCATCTTTTAATTTCATGGCTGCAGTCACCAGCTGCATTGATTTTTGGAGCACAAGAAAATGAAATCTGTCACTGCTTCCTCTTATTCCCCTTTTATATGCCATGAAGGGATGGGACTGGATGCTATGATCTTAGTTTTTTGAATGTTGAGTTTCAAGGCAGCTTTTTCACTCTCCTCTTTTATCTTCATCAAGAGGCTGCTTAGTGTCTCTTCACTTTCTGCCTTTAGCATGGTTATCATCTGCACATCTGAAGTTGTTGCTATTTTTCAGGCAATCTTGATTTCAGCTTGTGATTCATCCAGCCTGACATTTCACATGATATACTCTGTATATAAGTTAAATAAGCAAGATGACAATATATAGCCTTGATATACTGCTTTCCCAATTTGGGACCAGTCAGTTGTGCCATGTCCATTTCTAACTGTTGCTTCTTTACCTGTATACAGGTTTGTCAGGGGACAGGTAAGGTGATCCAGCATTCCCATCTCTTTAAAATTTTTCTAGTTTGTTATGATTCACACAGTCAAAGGCTTCAGAAAAAACCATATTGTTATTGTTCAGTCACTAAGTTGTGTCTGACTCTTTGGGACCCCGTGGACTGCAGCACACCAGGTCTCCCTGTCCCTCACTATCTCCTAGAATTTACCCAAATTCATGTCCAAAAGCTTCATATTAAAATGACTAAATTATTCATGGGAGTTCAAAGTTTAAAAAGTATTATTTTGAAAATATATAACCAAATTCAGAAGAAAAACAAAAATCACCCTTTCTTAAATAGGTCAGTTTTATATCAACTGTTTTAAAAAATAACAGCTAAATGAAATCTAAAAATCATTTAACTTTCATTGACTTATTTTTATTAATATGTTTAAAGATCTCCAAACAGACATCATCAGCAACAAATCCATTAATCCTTGCCTAACATGGAAATGAATTTTGAATTGTTGGAATGTCCTTTTTTCAAAAAATATTCAATATCTGATCTTCACATTATATTGCAAAATCCTTCTCATCTTGTTACTTGATAAACTGAACATACAAATTTATGCCTGAAACTCCATTTTCAGAATAGCTACACAAATGTATTCCTCCTGAGACTATGGTATTCAGAGTGGACTCTACCACATGTTGAAACACAACTGATATAATTGAATTGGCACCAGCAACAAATAGGCTTTCATTCACATTAGTTATATCCTGGCTATGAGAACAGAGCATTATTTATAAATTGACTAACTGCATTAAGCTCATGGAAGAGAGGTAGAGGGGTAGGATATGAGACAGCAGGGGGTAAGATAGGGCTTCCCAGGCGGCGCTAGTGGTAAAGAACCCACCTGCCAATGAAAGAGGGACATATGAGCCTTGGGTTTGATCCCTGGGTTGGGAAGATCCCTTGGAGGAGGTCATGGTAACTCACTCCAGTATTCTTGCCTGGAGAATCCCATAGAGAGAGGAGCCTGGTAGGCTCCAGTCCAAAGGATTGGAAAGAGAAGACAAGACTGAACTGACTTGGCATGCAGTAGGTAAGATGCTCAAAATATTAATAGTACTTGGTTTTTAATCTGAAAATTTGGATTACATTCTGATTCTGAACCCATTTGACTTCAGACAAGTCACTTAATTTCTTTAAGCCTTAATTTCTTTATGGATAAATTGAGGGAGTAGATGCTAAATGACTCAGTCTGGTATGAAAACATTATGATCAAAAATCATTCTGTATACTAGTCACACAGCTCTTCAGTTTCTAGAAATTGCATATCAAAGTTTTGCCAATATCTTCTCCCTGCCAATTTGTCTCAGCTCTTATATGCATTCAGCAAGCTCCAGATCACAAATTATGCCAGTGAACATTTTGAACCTGGCAAATAGTAAGTGAAGCTTACTATTCCAAAATATTTGCACAACAACTAGAGGTATTATGGGCTTTTCAAAATCAAACATCTCAGCTAACTCTGCAGTGACGTATCCCCATATTCAACTATGGGTCTTTTTCTTTTGGAGAATTCTGTTATATTGCTGCATCCTAAAGAAGTAAATGAACCTTGGAATACACTAAATATACCATTTCTGTGCTTTTGTAGTCTAGAGGAAACTTCTCAGATAGGAAATAGTTCAGTAATACTCTGCAAATGAAATTGAAATGCATCTGGTTGTACATCCACTTATCCCAACCCTGGCCTCTGGAAATTGGTAAGGATTTGGGGGGAAAAAAAAGTACAGGATAGCAGTGTGAAAGCAATTGTAATTGGTGATCTTGTGTAATAACTATGTCTCAAATCACTACTGAAGACTTCTTCAGAATTAGACTGAATTCACATTTAAGAATTGAGTTGACTTCTATCTTAGCATGCACTCCAGCTGTGCCCATATAAAAAGCAGTGTGATCAGTTGATTTTTTAACAGTTGTTGGCTTTATCCTCCTCTACCATTTTCATGAATATATTGTTCCCAACAACACATTTGGTTCACTTTCCTTTTTTTCTCAGCCAATTGTTTATTGTTCATACATCTAGCTTGAAGATATCCTCCAACATGAGATGTGAAGGCTGCAGCTGAATTGCTTCCCTGAATATGGCACAAGAGTTTTTAAGTCTATGAAAGGCAGGGTCAATAAAACTTTAACAATATAGCACTTGAAGGGAAATAACTGTGGATTCCAGTCCCTTCTCGAGTATTTACAACAAGGGACTTCATCTTTTGTATCATCGCTAAAGATGAATTGCTAAAATAAGATTTGTACACTGTTCATTGTGAGGCTTATTATATTTTCCTATGGTTACTTTATAACTTAATTAAGTTAAGCACTTAAAAAGTATGGCCTGATCTATACATTACACTCAAAAATCATTTATAAGCTGGTTGCTTAGAGTGCTTTAAATTTATATATATTATAAAAGTTTTACATTTAAAAATCCTAATTTGCATCCAAAGAAGTAGTACATTGTTTCGTGGTGATACAGCAAATCCTTTATCTAAAGTACTATAGTTAGTAACAGTGTTTTTGAGAAAAAACCTCTATCATCTCTTTGTCTACAAATGAAATGATCTCCTTTCAAACTACCACGTCTTTGAGTCAGTGTAGAAATTGTCCCATGATGTTTCATGGTACCCTTGGTAATCTTTCTTGTAATTAGCTGGCAAACGAAACTCATAAGAGTAGGGATGTGCTTTCTGGGATACCATATGCATTGCATCATTATACAAAGAAACTGTGAGAACCTTCAGATCCTAGAGAAGAGACTTAGACTTGCCTAAGGCCACAGTATTGGAACTGAGATCTTCTGGGATGTGGCCCAGCCATCTTTCTCATTAGACTCAGCTCCTTGCTGCTTCCATCACAGTTACAAAAGAAAGTAGGAAATGATTCATCTTTGTATAGTAATGTAAAAATGATTCTTTCTTCCCACTTCATTCAAATGGGCTTAGGTAGAACAGAGAAGTAGGTAATTATCTCCTTTCTTTTCTATCTCAGGTGTCTCTAGAGGGTGTGAGCTTCTGTTTGAAGGGTATTTGTTTCCTATTTGCCCTTCCTTCCCAGGAGTGTTATAGGGTTGGATTTAAATGACTGGATTCATAGAGAGGATCTTCAAAGGAGAAAAGGAGACCAGAATTGCCCATGGAGTCCTATAAAGTGCTCCAGGAGCATGCAACAGTGGAGTCCTGCTCTCCATTCACCTGCTTGGCACTCACTCCGTGCCTGTGTTAGCAATAGAAGATTGTTCCCTGTTTAGAAGTTATTAACTAAATACTAGGAAAGATCTTTTACAAGATAAATCATTTTAATTTATATTGTGCATATGATACCTGTTTCAGGTTCTCAGTAAATATTTGTTGACTGAATGAGCAAATACTCTTATACTGTTAGCATTACAGCTCTAATAGCCTGACTGAATATAAGCACAGAGTCCCCCTTATGACCACATTCCCAGTGAAGTTTTCCTTATTAAGCCTTTTCTATTTGTTATGATCTATGTGACTATGCATGCTTAGTCATTAAGTCATGTCTGACTCTTTGAGACACTTTAACTGAAGCCTGCCAGGCTCCCATGTCCATGGGATTTTTCAGCAAAGGATACTGGAATAGGCTGCCATTTTCTTCTCCAGAGGATCTTCCAGACCCAGGAATCGAACCCGCCTCTCTGTGTCTCCTGCATCACAGGTGGATTTGTTACCTGCTGAGCTATTGGGGAAGCCCCTGTGTGATTTAATGAGCACCAAATGTCACACTCAGATTATGCTACAAGAAGTAGCAAAATAAGTAACTGGGACTAAACATGAGAAAATTTGGTGTGGTCATTATTGATATAAAATACTTCAAAGAACCAATTAATATCTCCTACAATTACATAATGTGAATATTCTTTAAGGAAATCAGTCACTTACTTATCATTTAGTATCAGTTTTCTGGATGAATATGTGCTAAATGTCTAACAGTCTCCACCCTTGAAGAGGTCAAAGCTTGCAGATAGACAGATGGGGAAGGAAGCTTTGTAGAGTGAAGAAGGGACTGCAAGAGACCAGCAAAAGTCCTGAAAGCACAGAAGAGGTAATGGTGCTTGTGGGCTGTCACAGGAGGCTCCAGGGAAAGAATTAGTGGAGACAGGTGGAGTTTCCAGAAGAAAATAAAATAGAAAGACATTGCAGAGAAAGAAAGTGGAATTAACAAAGGCACCGTAGTATAAAAGTAGAAGATGTACTCATGAATAAAATGACATTCAACAGGGGAAAAATGTAGGGCATTTAGGAAAATAATTGGATAAGATCATGCCTCATTAACAGTTTTCAATATTATCCAGTAAGAAATATGGAGACATACTTGAATTTTAACCAAGGAGGGATGGTGGAATAGAAAGAGAATTCAGTCTAATCTGTCTCCTCCTTTTCTTTTTCCACCACTATTACACATTCTAACTGACATATTTTACCCTGACTCTTGGTCTGCATACCTTGAGATATTCTGGAGTGGGAATTCACTGGAATTTATGACAAATCGAATGTAGTGTAAGGGAGGCGAAAATCTAAAAGAACATTATGGGAATTCTTAAAGACATAGATGGATGTTGATGCCATTAAAGAGACACAAATTATTCAGGAATCGAAATAGTGTGGCTGTGCAGAGTATAGAGGGTAATGTGACACATTTATTTGGATCATCTGGTACTTGAAATGCCTGAATGTTCCATGCAGGAATGGGAACGAAATGAAATGCCAAGAAAGCAGGGAAGAGTTTGGAGCCTGGTGGTGGAGTTCTAGGGGTCCCTAGCATACGGACCATGACCATACGTGTGACTGTATAAGGGGACTATATGTTCGCTGTACACCTTAAACTAACACAATATTGCAAATCATCTAGGCTACATTTTTTAAAAAAAGAGGATTATCAAATAAGGAGAAAAGAGAACTTTGACTAAAACCCTGGAGAGTACTGAGAAGATGAAATCAGATTGAGGGAAATATTAATATCATGTACACAAAAGAAGAGAACATTTCAAGAAGACCTGAATCAGCAGCAACAATGCTACAGAGGACAAGGGAGATGAGACCACAGAGAACCTACTGGATTTTGCAAATTAGGAGCTAACTTTTGTTACTACCAAACTTGTTTTTTTTAGTCCTTTTTTTTTTCATTTATTTTTATTAGTTGGAGGCTAATTACTTTACAATATTGTAGTGGATTTGCCATACATGTAAATTTACATAGGTTTTAGCACCCTAGTAGGTTGAGGTATGGAGATGACCTGAGCAAAAGAAGCAGGAAGTATGAAATTCTTTCCCCAAAAGTGAGTTCACAACATAAATGGGAAACCAGTAAAATTATTGGATTGGATACCTTTTGATGCTATTTTTCTTTTCAGACTTTAAAGGTTCATTTAGAATTTCTTCAAGAAACTGGGTATTTATCTTGGAATCACCCTACAGACATGTGATCAAAGCACTTACCTACTGAAATAATCAAATTATCTTCACATTTTTCTTCTACAGTCCATTGTTTAATGATGTATTTTTGTTGTACATAAAATATGAATCAATCAAAATCACAAATGTTTAACTTGCCTAAACATAAAATTTATTGTTAATAATGCACCGTTCCTCTACTTAGATATTTAAATGTATCATAGTATGTATAATTATAAAATTACATATAAAATTGCAATTTAAGACAAGAGTATTTTGAGTTATGATAGCCTTCACCACCATCTGGAAAATGTTTCTATCATTTTATTGTGTCATGTATATTTCTTCAAAGAAGACATACAGATGGCCAAGAGGCACATGAAAAAAATGTTCAATATCACTAATTATTAGAAAAATGCAACTCAAAACTACAATGAGATATCATTTCATACCAGTTAGAATGTCCACCACCAAAAAGTCTACCAAAACTAAATGCTGGAGATGATGTAGAGGAAAGGGTTTCCTCTAACACTATTGGTAGGAATGTAAATTGGTATAGCCACTATGGAAAACAGTATGGAATTTCCCTAAAAATATAAAAATTGAGCTACCATATTACCCAGCAATCACACTTCTGGGCATACATACAGAAAAAAAAAAAAATGGTTCAATAGGATACATGCACCCAAAATATTCACTGTAATGTTGTTTATAGTAGCCAAGACATGGAAGCAACCTAGATGTCCATCAACAGATGAATGGATAAAGAAGATGTTGTACATATATATAATGGAATATTACTTGGCCATTACAAACATTTTGAAATAGTGTCATCTGCAGCAATATGGATGGACCTGGAGATTATTATACCAAGTGAAGTAGTATAGTAAGTCAGAGGTAAGTGAAGTAAGTCAGAAAGAGTCAGACAAATACATCACCTAAATGCAGCACCTAAAAAAAAAAAAAGGATACACATGAACTTATTTACAAAACAGAAACAGACTCAAAGACTTAGGAACTGAACTTATGGCTACCATAGGGAAAAAGTCAGTAGGAGGGAGAGATTGGGAATTTGGGACTGACATGTATGTGTGTATGTTAGTTGCTCAATTCTGTCCAACTCTTCATAACCCCATGGACTGTACCTGATTAGGCTCCTCTGGCCATGGAATTCTCCAGGCAAGAATACTGGAGAGGGTTGCCATTCCCTTCTCCAGGGGAGCTTCCTAACCCAGGGATCAAATCCCAGTCTCCTACATCACAGGCAGATCCTTTGCAGACTGAATCAGCAGGGAAGCCCAACATATATGCATTGCCATGATTAAAATAGAAAACCAACAAGGACATAGGCACAGGGAACTCTGCCCAATATTCTGTAATAAGCTAAACAGGAAAAGAATTTGAAAAAAAAAATAGATACATGTGTATGTATAACTGAATCATTTTGCTGTATACCTGAAACTAACACATTGTTAATTATACTCTAATATAAAATAAGAAATATCTTGAATTAGGAGAGAATCAGTGAAGGAATATTTAATAACAATTGCTGCAGATGTTGATGCCTTTGTGAGTCTTCTTGGGACAGCAGGTTTGTGTTAAAAGACAGTTCCAATCCAAGAGTCTTCTAGAACCTTGAATTTTCTCTTAGCAAATAACATGTCTCAGTCCTACTCAAGGAAATGATGAAAGTACTGAATAATCAAGGGATTTCTCATTTATGCATTGAGTTTAAAAAGATATTTTACTTTTAAGTATCACTGAGGGATGAAACAAAGAATATAGTTGTTAACAAATTTTCAAAGGGATTAGACTAAATAGAATGTTAATTATGTGCCTAAAGAAAATATGTGGAAGTAAATATTTTTTTAGTAACCAGTAGAACAGACACAAACCTCCCTTCTGCTTATCCCTTTGTGAATTTTCTGAATTGCATGTTAAAAATTAAATCATCTTTTCATAAAAAAAAAAAACATTTTGATATACTGATTCATTTGTCCCCTATTCTCCATAAAATGCTATTTTAAAATTTCAAACAGCTATTCATTTTTTTTACTAAGAAAAGTATCAACATTTTAAAGAATAAGATGATAAAAATGCTTTGATTACAATTAATCTTTGTGTACACTGAATGAGAAGTAGAATCTTTATTGGAGAAGCAGTAATCAAATTAGTAGACACTACAAAACAAGTTATAAAAAGTTCTTTAATTATGAATTGCCCTTGTCCACACTTCTCTCTTTCAATCATTCAAATTATAAATCCAATTGAAAAAAATCAATAAAACATGATGAATAAGCAAATTATTTTCCTCTAGTGCTGGTCTTTAGGTTAATATAGGGACAGCAACTTTACATACCATTGGTATGAGACATTTTAGTACTAATATTATGAAATATGTATTATTTTTATAAAACACTTGTAGGTAAATTGTACTTTCAATTTTACCAGTAAGGAAGAGGAGTCTAGGATGATTCTCTGAAAATATATTGATAATCTGTAAAGCATAAATTATTGGCTTTGTTCTAAAATTGATGGAAATCTTGTGATTGCTCTGTATGCCATTCAAACAATATTTTCAAGTCCCCTGCCACAGGTTGAGAAACTTTGAACTAAAAAGAGAAAAAAGTTATGGCTAAATACTAATAGCAAATGATTGCTTCAGATGAAGTGAACATCCCACATGTTTTCCTTAATGGTTAAACATATTTAACAAAATCTTGGTAGTCTTCCTGTAAAAGCCTTTTTACTTCTATTTTACTGAGAAGAATTTGCAGCCGGCAGAGTTAATGCAGGCTCATTAAGGAAGCCACAGCACTCTGCGCATTAGGACTCTGCACTCACCCCTGCTTTTAGCCTAATTATCCCATATTGTGGGATGAGGAAGACCATTGCTCCCGCTCACTAGTCTTCTTGACATTTTATGTCTCTGTGAACTTACCATCAATTTATCCAGGGTTTTTCAAAATTAACCAATCTTAAGTAGCACTCTGGAACTTTAAAAATCAGATTTCTAGACCCCTTCGTCACAGGATTATGATTTGCTGAATTTAGGGTAGTGTGTCTGAATCTACATTTTAACAAAGGGGCAAGGTACCTTTTAAGATTAAGTAAATTTGGAAATAACATCTACTCCTCTGCTCTTGTTGTATCCCAGGGATGCTCTCTCTCATGCAGTGTGGTTCTAGTCCCTGAATAGTCTTTTCTCTGCATTTCTGCAGCCAGCGTGCCTTCTTTCTCCCATTTCTTGTAAACTTGGAGTTGACGCTCACATGCTTTTGTTTTGAAGGGCAAATCCCACTTTTCCACTTTCTTCTTCAATATCCTGTGGGATTAGAGTGTCTTCCCCCAAATCTCTGAGGTCTCTGAGCAGAAAATGAGTAGAGGACTTGCTTCTACTGAGCAGAGGACTAGGGCTTCCACAGTGGCTCAGTCAGTAAAGAATCTGACTACAGTGCAGGAGATCTGGGTTCAAACCCTGGGTCAGGAAGATCCCTTGGAGAAGGAAATGGCAACCACTCCAATATTCTTGCCTGGGAAATCTCATGGACAGAGGAGTCTGTCAGGCTACAGTCCATGGGATGCAAGAGCTGGACATGACTTATCAACTACCACCACCAGAGGACTAGCTAGGATTAAATGGACAGGAGGATACTAGAAATAATAGATCCTCAGAACAGGAGGACTAGAGATGACATACCAAGGGCAGAATATGGATGTGAGTAGGAGGAGCAAAGTTTAAAAAACAGGGTGCAAACATAAGGTTTTGGCCAGTGACCTTACCTGGAGGGCATAGTGCCTCTGCCTGGTGAGGCTAAGAGTGATAAAGGGGAAGATAGTCCTCTCCAGGAGAGAGAGACTAAAAAGGGTACCGGTAGCAAGACATGTACAGGATTTCAATCACATCCCTTATTAATTGGATATGCTGATAACCATAAGGAGTGACCACTCTAAATAAACACAGTAAAGAATCTGCCTGCAGTGCCAGAGACCCAGTTTCAATCCCTGGGTTAGGAAGCTCCCCTGGAGAAGGGAATGGCAACCCACTCAAGTATTCTTGCCTGGAGAATTCCATGGACAGAGGAGACTGGCAGGCTACAGCCCAGGTGGTTGCAAAAAGTCAGACAGGACTGAGCGACTAACACTTTCACTAAATATAAACAAGTGATGACGGATAAAAAAAAATGATGCTAACTTAAAGGTTGATTAGATGGTTCTAAGAGTATCTCTCAAATCCAGTTTGGAATGGTGGCCCCCAGCTCACATTTTAAGCATTCTGAATATATATCAGTAAAACACATACTGCTTTTAAAATGTTATGCACAACATTTCTAATAAAGAATTGCATTCAATATGCTAGACAGTCTAGTTTATACAAACATACACACACACACACACCATGTGCACAAATCTTTTACCATGCCCATCTGTTGAGTCAGATGGAAGGAAACTACAGATGTCTCCCAACCTAAATGTCATGGTAGTGAGGGCATCAGTCTTGGCTCCCTACCAATCAATTATACTTTATATCTCATTATGTCAAGATTTTCAAATTCCCCTTGAGGCCATTCACACACTCTTGCTACTTAATAGAGTAGTGATTTGTTTTGTTCTTTGTCAATCTATGTTGCAAATGTTTTAAATAATGTAACAAGAAAAAAAGTCATATTACTGCTTTAAAGTAAATAGCCTGTGATGATTAGACTCTACATATAGGAAAGACTATAAATGCTGAAAAATTTAAATTGTTATATTTCAACTGAATTATTTCACAACCTCCCATTCAGAGCTGTCATCCCAAGGCACAACATATTGGTTCAGGTAGGCATGGTAAAGGTAATCTTAATATGTGATTTAAAAAAAAAAAAACTACTTGAGAGAGATAGATAATGGTGTCTGTTCACTAAAATGTATCAGAAGGATAGTCCAAGAACATTAAATATGCAGGAGAATCATGGTCAAGAGCCAGTAAAAAAGAATCACATAAAAGAGCATTCTGTGTGTGAACACTATCAATGGGATGTGCCAGCTGAAACCAATGCAATTTTATTCCCCAAAGGATGAAAGGTTTAACCTTATATGATACAAGGTCCTTTATGAAAAAACACAATATAAAATTACTATTTTTATGCAAAGAATACAAGAGGGATGTATAAAATACTTTCTTTGACAATACATAGAATTTGCAATCAAGAGACTTTCACTATTACTTGTATTATTAACGCCCTGTTGGCATCATATATTTGTTAAAATTAGGGAACCAGTATTGATACAAATGATCTACTAAAGTTCACAGATAATTCATATTCTCTTAGTTTTTACTGAATGCCCACTTCTGTTCCAGGATCTCATTCCCAACACCACATTATATTTGGTCATCATATTTTTTTTAGATCTTCTATACTGTAACAGTCTCAGATGTTCCTTGTTTTAGATGACCCTGACAGTTTTGAATATTGGTCAGATAGCTGCAGAATGTCTTTCATTGGGAATTGTCTGAAGTTTCCTCATGATCAAGCTAATGTTATAGGGTTTAGGAGGAAGATCACAGAGGTAAACAGCTATCCTTATTACACCATAACAAAGTATATATGATCAGCACAATTACTAGTGTAAACCTTCTCACTTGGCTAAAGGAATATCTGTCAGGTTTATCTACTGTGTGATTTACTTTTTTCCCCTCCTTTCCACATTATACTCTGGAAGAAAGTCACAATGCACAGCCTGGAATGAAGGAGTGGCAATTATGTTCCTCTTCCTTGATGGCTAAATATCTACACTAGTTATTTGGGATTCTACTGCACAAGAGATTTATCTATGCTTTCATTTTTTTTCTTTTCTCAATCATTTATATCATCATGGACTAATTGGCATTTGTTTTATATTTTGGGTTATAATCCACTATACTTTATATATTTTGTTGGTCAAATTGTTCCAGTTTTGGACCTTTCAGTTGACTCATATGTCTCTTTGACATACAACCATCAATGACATGTGTTTGGTTTGTTTTTGAGTATTTCCTTACTTTCTAGCATATCAAGATGCTCCAAGATAATCTTGTATATTTTCTGCCAAGCCCTAGAATCAGGCCATCAAGCATTTCTCTAATTGTCCTTGGTTTCCTTAATTGGAGAAGGGTATTAGAAACCAAGACACAGGTGCATTCTGTGCTTATTGCTCCTGGGGTGTCATTGCCTTCTAGGCTCTCTCAGCTGACAAAGCAAGATAATATGTTTATGTATACTATCCTGTGTGTACATGTATGCATATGTGCGTGTTTACTGGTCTCCTACACATGCTTTTCCTCTTACTAATCTAATCTATAATCTCCCACTCAAACAGTAAGAAACTCAACTCTACTATTTGCCATCCATTATTCAGTTAAGAGCTTAATTCCCTAGTAGTTCATTTTTAAACTTAGAGCCAAACCCTGTTGTTTCCAGAATTTTTCTTGTGTATAAATAGCATCTGGCATTTAATGTTATATAGAAACATATCCTTCTTTATTCTCTCATGCCCACAACACTAGAAACATGTTTTAACAACCAAGCAAGTCTTCCTCTGAGGTTTGATCTTGTTTCTTCATTTGGTGTTATAACCAGTGGGAATGAAATTACAATAGGTTATGTTCCAAATATTTGCTTTCCAGTCAGTCATTTGGAACTTGTGGCTTTTGTTTTAATTGGAACACTTTACAAATAATAGTAAGATTTCTAGGCTAGCTCACAACAGCCTATTTAACCCAGAATATAATTGTAAGGGTATATAATTGCAATTAAAATGATAGAATGTAACACTAGTAAGTAGAAAGGGAAACATTAAAACAAATAAGAAGTAGTGTTATATTAATCTTAGATATTAATCTTAGATATAATTGCTTAGGCAAGGAAAGCAAGGCCTGAGAGTAAGTCTATTTAATGCAGAGAAAACATCTGTGAAGGGGTAAACTGGCATGATGAATTCTGAGATGGCAACAACACACAGAGTGTGATGTAGAGTGGATTCTAATAAGCCTGGACAGGCAAGCAGAAACTCAATTATTGTAGCCTTCAAGTGCTATGCCAAGAAGATGGGGTTTAAGTTTAGGGGAAAGCGAAGTTAATGATAAATTGTATGTAAAAGTATGGCATGATCTGATTAGCAACTTAAAATCTTACCCTGATGACAATCTTAAGGATAGATAAGAAAGGGGTGACAAAAGATGCAGGATCAATGAAAAAATATTGAAATGGTGGAAACAAGAGATGAAAGCCTGACTTAAGTTAATAATCCAGTATTCTGAGGAAGGGGAAAAGTGGTCAGATATGAGAGGTGATAAAGAGATAGGCATTTGGTTTCAATTACTAGTTATTATCTATGAACCTTTATGATTTCCCCTTTACTGGTCTGAGAGATGGAGAAATTAATTGGGCATCTCTTGGTGCCATTAATCAAGAAACAGGGTGTGGTAGGAAGAGAAGTCTGGAGGAAAGCGTAATGAGTATTTAGTAACATGATTTACATGAAAAGTAGTCTTATCTTTCAATCATAATCCAGGTATTTTATAATAATTTATAGTGGGAGTGATTTCCTAAGATACCTGCCAGAAGATGGAGAACAGAAAGGGTACAGAGGTGTTACAAAGAATTTATGTGTGCTTACAGAAGAGGATTTTCAAAGGTATGCCTTCATGACTATAAGAAATGCCAGCAGAAAAAAATGAGATGGAGACACCTTACATTAGATCTCTTGGGAGGGAAGAAAGAAAATTTGAAAAAGGGCCAAGAAGTCACCAAACCAGGCTCCAGTTTGGAATGGGTACCATCAGTCCAACTGGAGGTGGGGCTGGTTTGGGATTAAGGGAGAGAATTTAGGAGGAAATGTGCAATAGTTTGTTCCTTGTACAAAATCAATCGAGTCAGATGCATGTTTTTATGGTATTGCAATAGCACCATGGATTATTTTAGCTGTGATTTCCACTCTTAAAGTTTTCCTAAGATTCTCTTTGGGATATAACTTGATAAAATTAAAATCATCCTTGCTAGCTAGATAGTATGTCTATTATGTGTGCTATACCTATAGTGTATTTCACATGACTTAAAATTCATAACTCCTTATAATATTTTGTAACACAGCTTCAATTTTCTAACCACTTAATTTCATCTTTGCCCATCTGTTTTCCCGTGTGCAAATCAAACCTCTTCCTTCTCTGACACCTAATCTTCCCTCTCATTATTTTTCATGTCATTTACACCTGCGGGCACAGGGAGAATAGAACTGTAGCAATAAAAAAGCAGGCAATATGCCGGGATCTTTGGAAATTTGAAGTTCTTGAAGGACTAGTCATCATTTAACTTTTAGTTTTCTTCCAGAAAGCAAAACAAAATGAATGACATTATCGACAACAAAATCAAACAATCTAGTCCAGACCATCAGCTGTTTCTTTCTGTGTTTAATTGATTTCAATCCAAAACCTGGCATATAGCCTGGAATTAATTTTTATAATTTGCTTCTCCTCTACGGAAAATGGATCCACAGGAAACTGATGAAGAGAATAAGTTTTTATAACCATCTCCTATGTAAGCCTTATTATACTAATGAATGTGATAAAAATAAATGAATGTGACTAAAACAAAGCAAAAAACAATTTGAGTATTTTTAAGAAAGTGTTGCAACAAATAAATATGTGATGAACCAATAAAGTGGGGGAATATCTCTAAACAGAATCATTTTTCTTGAAGGATGGTGTTAAAGAACGAACATTTCTATGGAAGTTTTCTGAAGTGCACACTTGAGTCAAACAATCTGAATAAATACAGTATTATCTTAGTTGAAGATTTTAGCTGACAAGTAGCTGAAAACTATACTAGCAAAATTAAAAGTATCCAAGAAAAAACTTCAACATTTAGCTTATCTTTAGAAAACTGCCATGCCAACAAATATTGTCTACTTTTTAAGCCAAACATATTTATCAGATGTTTAGAAGCTTTGTAGATACATTCAAACAAACATAATAAAAGTTACAAAAATACACTAATTAATTAATTTACTAAAACTTTAGTTATTCTAATCTGTTATGGGAACTAAGATATACATCAGTCAAGAAAGAACATATGAGCAATCTCATTTAAGAGACCATTACACACCAGTCAGGATGGCTGCTATCCAAAAGTCTACAAGCAATAAATGCTGGAGAGGGTGTGGAGAAAAGGGAACCCTCTTACACTGTTGGTGGCAATGCAAATTAGTACAGCCACTATGGAAAACAGTGTGGAGATTTCTTAAAAAGCTGGAAATAGAACTGCCATATGACCCAGCAATCCCACTTCTGGGCATACACACCAAGGAAACCAGATCTGAAAGAGACACGTGCACCCCAATGTTCATCGCAGCACTGTTTATGATAGCCAGGACATGGAAGCAACCTAGATGCCCATCAGCAGATGAATGGATAAGGAAGCTGTGGTACATATACAGCATGGAATATTACTCAGCCATTAAAAAGAATTCATGTGAATCAGTTCTAATGAGATGGATGAAACTGGAGCCCATTATACAGAGCGAAGTAAGCCAGAAAGATAAAGACCATTACAGTATACTAACACATATATATGGACTTTAGAAAGATGGTAACGATAACCCTATATGCAAAACAGAAAAAGAGACTCAGAAGTATAGAACAGACTTGTGGACTCTGGGAGAAGGCGAGGGTGGGATGTTTCAAGAGAACAGCATTGAAACATGTATATTATCTAGGGTGAAACAGATCACCAGCCCAGGTTGGATGCATGAGACAAGTGCTTGGGCCTGGTGCACTGGGAAGACCCAGAGGGATTGGGTGGAGAGGGAGGTGGGAGGGGGGACCGGGATGGGGAATACATGTAAATCCATGGCTAATTCATTTCAATGTATGACAAAAACTACTGTAATGATGTAAAGTAATTAGCCTCCAACTAATAAAAATAAATGGAAAAAAAAAAGAGAGACAGACAGGAGCACAAATAAAGTAAGATACAATGTTCTTTAACAAAATCAATATCCTAAATTTGAATAAAATTAATTATAGATGTCATGAAATATCTTAAAAAACAATTTCACTGGCATGTTGTAATAGGTCAAAATTACATAAATGCATGGGTCATCATCTCTGCACATTTAATGAATATGAAAGAGATGCTACAGAAATAAGAAACATAATTTCTTATAATAATACTGCTGCTGAATTTTATATAAATACTGCATCATATTATATTTTGAAATTTTCTACAACTGAGTGCATTAGACAAAAGTCAGTTGAATAAAAGAAATTAATAGGGAAGAGTTAGCCTATGATGAAAGAATTAAATCACTCAGATTTAACAACATTAACTCAAGCACAGTGAAAATTATGTAAGATAATATTATTTATGATGAAATTTATGTAAGATGAAGAATCAAGGAGATAAAACTGATTTTATAAACAAGTTGTAAAATTAATTGAGTAAATCACTACATATATATGATCAAAACTAAGAAAAGTCTGCTTCGAAAGTCTGGAATAAGCATATCTAATACTATATTGACAGTGAAAGCTTCTGGGAGAGAGCCTGGATAATCTCTTTTTTCAAACTTTACATTTTACTCCAATGTTCATAACAAAGACTAATTAATTTTATAAGAATAAAATCAAGTAAACTTTCTTAAAATGATGAAATGAAACTTTACTACAATAATGGCATTGCTTTTCTCAAAGCCCAGCAGCAAGACCCTATACTTTCATTTATATATTACACAGATGTCCTAGCATATAAATGAGCTTGTGCATGTTTGAAATGAGCAGATGCTTATTTCTCATTGCTTTGTTGCCCACTTTTGGGGTGGAGTTAGATGAAAAGCTTAGGGTAAGAAATTTGGAAGAGGACAGCAATTCTGCCATATCTACAGTGCAAGTAGTATCTCTAGTTATATCTAGCAATAACCTATGCTTTTCCTCTTTTGTAGGAAATAATCAAAGCAGCATTGACACAAACCATCTGAAAATTTAAAAACAAACACTAATTAGTGCTTGCTTTGAAAGGACATATATTAAAATAGGAATACTATAGACAGAAAAGATTAGCTTGGCCCCTGTGCAAAGATGACATGCAAATTTGTGATGCACTCCGTATTTTTATCAATAGATAACTGGATTAAGATGTGGTATACATATACAATGGAATATTACTCAGGCATAAAAAAGAATGAGATATTGCCATTAGCAGCAAAATGGAAGGGCCTAGAGAATACTATATTTAGTGAAGTAAGTCAAAGACAAATATTATATAATATCACTTACATGTGGAATATAAAAAATAATACAAATGAATTTATATACAAAAGAGAAACAGACTCACAGATACAAAAAAGAAATGTGTGGTTTGATCTCTGCTCCTTTTCTTATTATATAAAGCTTTCTAATAACTAGTGTTATAATTAAGCATTTATGCTGTACACACATCAGTGAACACATATATTCCTTGCCCATTTGAAAATGGTGTTTAAAATATATGCTCCCATGTCAAGTATCACTCTATGTGAAACAGAAGAATAAATCTCTCTCATGTTGACCAATAATTCAGACAGTAACTTTGAATATCCACATCTCCATGTTTTCAAAAGAATAAATAAAGCTTTGATCTCTCTCTGGTGAAATTTTATTTTCATTCCACATCTCATTTCTTTGTGATTTGAATTCATACTCTCATAATGTAGAGAGATTTTATTTTTTTTTTTCTGGTGGTAAACCAGTTTTTAGTGTGTTCTTACTCCTTTAGCTACAGAGAAGTTTTATTTAATACACCAATAAGAAATGTGTTCTCAAAATAAAGTATGAAAAAGGAGGCCAAATGGTTCAGCAATAGAGAATCCACCTGCAATGTAGGAGTTGCAGTTTCCATCCCTGGGTCGGGAAGATCCCCTGGAGAAGGAAATGGCAACCCACTCCAGTATTCTTGCTTGGGAAATACCATGGACAGAGGAGACTGGCAGACTATAGTCCATAGGATTGCAAAAGAGTTGGACACCACTTAGCAACTAAACAATAGTAATTCCTTACATAGCAAAGACTGTTGATGTTTATTATGTTTCTATCAGTAATATGTTAGGTTTTCAAGCAACTCAAAGATATATATACAAGACACATGATTTCTTTCTAGTGCTTAGAGTCCAGTTGGGGAGATAAGCCTTACACCTGAAACTTCTCCTTATAACAATGTAATAATATAAATTCTATAAAAATCAAACTTCTGTATGTGCACTCTGAAATAGGTGAGGCCACAGGGCTGCTGTCATAAGGGTATGTTCAATTGCTTATTGAAAGAGCTTGAGCTGAAGGATGTTTTGAAATAGTTACAAGTGTTTATTGTACAGAAGACAATGACACACAAGTGTAAAAATCAAGCATTTGAGGATTATGTAAATAACTAATCTTCTGGGAAAAGCATAGGAAAAAATCCCAAGCTGTACTACATAGAGCTATTTGATGGAGGACTTTGAATAATAGGCTCAAAGAGAAGAAATGACTTAAATTATTTCAAGTTAAGAATCACCATTATTTAAGAAATGATTTGCTTGGAAATGAGGTACCACTTAAGTTTATTTAGTAAGTACATTTGGCTTTATTCAACTTTGTTCAACTTTAAGCCTACTTTTCTTTTGTAGAATGAAATAGGCCTAACATAGGGTCTTAAGGTCTAGAACTAGATTTAGGGGGAGAAGAAAAAAGAAGTTTCAAGCTCTGGAAGTACACTGTGATGAGTGCAAATCAGTCTGGTATTTAAGGTGAGTCAGAGGTAAATGCCAGGAGAGATACATCAAGTAAAAGGGATACACTGTATATAGAGCAAACAAAGAAAAACATAGTAAGATGTTAGCAACAGGGAATAAAGCAAGCTACAGAGCAGAGCAAGGCAAACAAGAGCTGGAATTTGTTTATGTACTGGGATCCTTGGTGTTTCATTTTACTGGTTACATGGTTCTTAAGTACACTGTGTGTGTGAGTGTGAGAGTGTGAGTGTGAGTGTGTGTGTGTGTGTGTGCACACTCTCAGTTGTGTCCAACTCTTTGCAACCCTATGGACTGTAGCCTGCTAGTCTCCTCTGTCCATGAGGTTTCCCAGCAAGGATACTGAAGTGGGTTGCCATTTCCTCTTCCAGGGGATCTTTCCAGTCCAGGGGCTAAACCCATGTCTCCTGGGTCTCCTGCAAGGGCAGGAAGACTCTTTAGCACTAAGCCACTGAAATGCTCATCATTTGTGTAAGCAGTAAGCATTAAGCACTTTGGAAAGGAATTTGGTTTTACTCCTTAAGAAGCTAAACACAGCAAAAGCTAGAAAATAGACTGGTATTATTTTCTAAAAATAGATTATTTGTGCTGTGGGGCAGGAAGGAAATTCCGCAATTAATAAAAATATGGCAAATCACAAATCATTAGTAGTCATTAATGCCATAAGATAATTGGAGGTATGAGAAGGAAATAAATTGAATGAGGATGTTGGAAAATATTTATTATTGGAATAGGGACTAGAAAAAGGGAGAAGGAATTTAAACAATTAGGCCTTCTAGCCTGGCTATATTGCTTTAATATTACATTAATATATTTTATGACTACAGAATCTTTATTTGCCAGAACTTGGATATGCCCTGTTACCTTTTTATGAATCGAGGACCCATCCAAAGAGAAAAATATACTGGACATTATATTTCCAATTACATGGGAATACTTGAGGCACAGGGTGCATTATATTGAAGGAATACTTAGGTTTATTGGCTCCTATTAGAAGGAAAATGTATCATCCATTACGGTTTTGTTTACATCTAAATTTGCTTCTGCTTCCAGTCTGTTCATTTTGGCATGTATGCAATCAGTTTGTCAACAAGAAAGGATCAATAAATCATCCATGGTAGGTACAGAATGATTTTATAATGCTTAAGGGTCTGTGGTTCCTGTACCTGTTACAGTCTTCTAGTATTTATGATCCTTGCCCTTTATATAAGGTATGTCGATTCACATCTTCCTATTAAAACAGGATACGACCTTTCTTGGCTCAGACGGTAAAGAGCTTGCCTGCAATGCAGGAGACCCGGGTTCAATCCCTGGGTCAGGCAGATCCACGGAGAAGGAAATGGCAACCCACTCCAGTATTCTTGCCTGGAAAATCCCATGGACAGAGGAGCCTGGCAGATTACAGTTCATGGGGTTGTAAAGGACATGACTGAGTGACTTTACTTTTTCAACTATTTTAGACCATGGATTTTTGTGCTTCTTCCTTTTTCTGTAATGGCAGTCCTATTAAGTCAAAGATGCAAGGTTAAGGAATTCAGACACTTGAACCTATCACAGAGGAGTTTCTGCTGTGTGCTGTGTACAGAAGTCCCTGCAAATAAGGAAGAGTCACCAGATTTCCCTCACTACCCTTCATACATCTACATGATGGCCTGCATCTCACAAAAGCTGCCCTCTCCTAGTTAATGGACCACTGCCAAGTAGAGTACATGTAGGAAAGAGCATGATTTTAGTAAGTTAAATTTTTAAATAAAAATAAATTTATATTTTCAAAAAATGGTTTTTAATTTAGATTGCATCCTTTAAAAATTAGCTTATTTATAAAATGAGTGAGATGGTAGATTTTTTTCTTTAAAGAAACACAAATATTTAATGGTTTTGCATACCAATATAAAGCTAGTAGATGTGGTGAAATTGCAGAACTATTCAAATTGCTGAAGTACGATGCCATCAAGATTTTGCCTTCATTATGTCAGCAAGTCTGGAAAATATAGCAATGGCCAAAGGACTGGAAAAGATCAACCCTCATACCCAATTCCCGAGAAGGGTAGTACCAAAGAATGTGCTAACCATCGGACAATTACACTCATCTCCCGTGCTAGGAAAGTCATGTTTAAAACCTTACGTGCTAGGCTTCAGCATCATATGAACCAAGAACTTCCAGATGTCCAAGCTGGGTTTAAAAAAGGAAGAGGAACAAGAGATCAAATCGCCAATGTTCTCTGGATTATAGAGAAAGCAAGGGAATTTCAAAAACATCTATCTGTTTCATCGACTATGCTATAAAACCTTTGACTGTGTTTATCCTGACAAACTGTGTAAAGTGCTTAGAGAGATGTTAATACCAGACCATCTTACCCATCTCCTGGAAAACCCATATGCAGGTCAAGAAACAACAGTTAGAACTCTGCAGAACAACTGATTGGCTCAAGATGGAGAAAGGAGTATGACAGGGATGTCAGCTGTCACCCGGTTTGTTTAACTTATACACTAAGCACATCATGAGAAATGCCAGACTGAATGAGTTACAAGCTGAAATCAAGATAGGAAGGAGAAATATCAACAACGTAAGATATGCAGATTGGTCAGTTCAGTTGCTCAGTCATGTCTGACTCTTTGCGAACCCATGGACTGCAATATTCTAGGCTTCCCTGCCCATCATTAACACCCAGAGCTTGCTCAAACTCATGTCCATCAAGTCATAAATGTCATCCAACCATCTCATCCTCTGTTATCCCTTTCTCCTCCCACCTTCAATCTTTCCCAGAATCAGGGTCTTTTCTAAGGAGTCAGTTCTTTGCATCAGGTGGCCAAAGTATTGGAGCTTCAGCTTCAGCATCAGTCTTTCCAGTGAATATTCAGGACTGATTTCCTTTAGGACTGACTGGTTTATCTCCTTGCAATGCAAGGGACTCTCAAGAGTCTTCTCCAACACCACAGTTGAAAAGCATCAATTCTTTGGTGCTCAGCTTTCTTTGTGTGGATAATGCCACTCAAATGGCAGAAAGCAAAGAGGAACTAAAGAGCGTCTTGATGAGGGTGAAGGAGGAGAGTAAAAGAGACAGCTTAGGACAATATATTAAAAAAACTAATACCATGGCATCTGGCCCCATTACTGCATGGCAAATAGAAGGGGGAAAGCTGGAAATAGTGACATATTTCCTCTCTTGGGCTCCAAAATCACTGTGGATGAAGACATGAAATCAGAAGACAATTGCTTCTTGGCAGGAAAGTAATGAGAAACCTAGACAGTCTGTTGAAAAGCAGAGACATTAGTCTGCCAACAAATGTCCGTATAAGTCAAGGCTATGGTCTTCCCAGTGGTTACGTACAGTTGTGAGAGTTGGACCATAAAGAAGGCAGAGCACTGAAGAATTGATGCCTTCAAACTCTGGTTCTGGAGAAGACTCCTGAAAGTTTCTTGGACAGCGGGGAGATCAAACCAGCCAATCATAAGGGATATCAACCCTGAATATTCACTGGAAGGACTGATGTTGAAGCTGAGACTCCAGTATTTTGGTCATCTGATGCAAACAGATGACTCATTGGAAAAGTCCCTGATGCTAGGAAAAAAAGAGGGCAGAAGGAGAAGAGGATCACAGGGAGGCCTACTGTGATGCAGTCCACGAGGTTGGAAAGAGTCAGACAAAACTGGGCAACTGAAGAACAGCAACAATAAAAACCTGCTTCCCAATATTTTTGGGAAAATGTTAGTCCATTCATTCTTATACCTTTAAACCTCTACTACAGACTATAGAACGTTTAAAATAGAAATATCCTGATGTCTGCAAAATGGAAAGTTTAACATGATAAAACTATAACTCTTGGTACTCATTTTGACAGTTAAGTGAAAACTATGAATGAAGGAAAAGGATGAAGGAAATCCTTTTGAAGAAAAATGAAGGAAAAGGTTCACATGAACTGTGAACTTCCAGATGTTCAAGCTGGATTTAGAAAAGGCAGAGGAAGCAGAGATCAAATGGTCAACATCCACTGGATGGTTGAAAAAGAAAATCATCCAGAAAAACATCTGCTTCTGCTTTATTGACTTTAACAAAGCCTCTGACTGTGTGGATCACAACAAAATGTGGAAAATTCTTAAAGAGATGGGAATACCAGACCACCTGACCTGCCTCCTGAGAAATCTGTATGCAGGTCAAGAAGCAACAGTTAGAACCAGACATGGAACAACAGACTGGTTCCAAATCAGGAAAGGAGTACATCAAGGCTGTACATTGTCACCCTGCTTATTTAACTTATATGCAGAGTACATCAGGTGAAATGCCGGGCTGGATGAAGATTGTAATTAAGATGGAATCAAGCTGTAGTCAAGATGGCTGAGAGAAATATCAATAACCTCAGATATGTAGATGCCACCACACTGGCAGAAATTTAAGAAGAACTGTAGAGCCTCTTGATGAAAGTGAAAGAAGAGAGTGAAAAAACTGGCTTAAAACTCAACATTCAAAAAATTAAGATCATGGTATCTGGTCCCATCACTTCATGACAAATAGATGGGGAAACAATGGAAACTGAAAGACTTTATTTTGGGGGGGCTCCAAAATCACTGCAGGTGATGACTGCAGCCATGAAATTAAAAGATGCTTACTCCTTGGAAGAAAAGCTATGACCAACCTAGACAGCATAATGAAAGGAAGAGACATTACTTTGCTGACAAAGATCTGTCTAGTCAAAGCTATGATTTTTAGTAGTCATATATGGATGTGAGAGTTGAACTATAAAGAAAGCTGAGTACCGAAGAACTGATGCTTTTGAACTGTGGTGTTGGAGAAGACTCTTGAGAGTCTCTTGGACTGCAAGGAGATCCAACCAGTCCATCCTAAAGGAAATAAGTCCTGTATATTCATTGGAAAGACTGATGCTAAAGTTGAAACTCCAATATTTTGGGTACCTGATGTGAAGAAATGACTCATTGGAAAAGACCCTGATGCTGGAAAAGATTAAAGGTAGGAGGAGAAGGAGATGACAGAGGATGAGATGATTAGATGGTATCACTGACGTGATGGACATGAGTTTGTGGATGCTCTGGGAGTTGGTGGTGGGAAGGGAAGCCTTGCGTGCTGTAGTCCATGGGGTTGCAAGGAGTCAGAGATGACTGAGCGACTGAACTGAAGCTTCCAGTAATGAGGATGCTGTTGATGCAGATGATACTTGAGTTAACCAGGGACTAAGCAGTGGTGCTCAACCCCAGTGTAACCCCCAGAGTTGAGAATACAGGTCTGTAATCTTAAAGTGTCTAGGGAGAGTTTTATAAGGCAGATTATTGGAGAAAGAACTGCAAGTCCCATCCTTCCTTGGCAGGCTATAATGTCATTAGTACTTCTTTCACCTAAAGCTTAGTAAGGGTAACTTTAACGAGGCTTCTTGAAGAATTCGTGATAGTTCTCCTAGATTTGGGAGGACTTGGTATTCTGTCTTCAAGTTCCTGCCCATGATACCTGTAGTAGTAGAAATGATGGCAACCAGTTTACTCTGGCAGGGGAGCCAAGGTGAGTTGTGCTGTACCTGGGAATAAATTCCCTTTTAAAGTGGGAATCCATCCATTTGGATGTTTGTGATGTTCTGTGGTCCAAATGTGAACCCTGAAGAAATGAAAACTTACCTCAAAACACCTTTAGTCCTGACCAAGAGGATTACATGAAAGGTACAACAGGATTTCACAGCCAGATCCTGGATTCAATGGAGCAAAGAAAATTGGTGCAGGATGGTTGGTCAACAAAGAGCCCCAGCCAGAAAGAGAAAAACAAATATCATATTATATCACTTATATGTTGAATCTTTATACATATACATATATATATATGAATAAGCCTATTTACAAAACAGAGATATACCCACAGACATAAAAAACAAACTTATAGTTTCCAAAGTGGAAAGGTGGAGGAGGGATAAATTAGGAGTTTGGGATTAATAGGTACACACTACCTTATATAAAGAGATACTTGGATGACACCACTGATTCAGTGGACATGTACTAGGGCAAACTCTGGGAGACGGTGAGGTACAGGGAGGCCTAGCATGCTGCATGAGGTTACAAAGAGTCCATGACTTGGTGAATGAACAACAGCAACACTCTGTATAAAATAGATAACCAACAATGACCTACTGTATAGTACAGGTAAATATACTCAAGAACACACACACACACACACACACACACACACACACACACACACACACACACAAAATGATAGAGAGCCTCAGTGCTATTCTGGGAATTACAGCTAAAGGGGCTCTGCATGGGAGGCTGTTTTGTATCTGTGAGAGCACACATGAGGGAAAGAGTATTTTAAATACAATAACATATTTTATTTATATATGATGCATATTTATATATGTACAAAATAAGTATTATTATATACTTTTAACTTATTATCTTTAATATTTTTACATACCCAGAAAGGTCAACTAATAAACAGCCCTGAAATCCTGCATTCCAAACCAGGAAGGATCTCTAATGATCTCTATGGATCTTCTGATGATCGCCTTTGTCCATCCCGTAAGGAATTTTAGCCAAGTTTCTGGTGGAAAAGGGTCTTCTATCAGAGACCCAAGACTCAGAACATTAATGTAGAGAACATTAGCATTCATTTTTCTACTGAAGAAAATTCTAATGCCTCTTGCCTAACCCTCCCCTTAGCAACACAAGGATAATAGTCTTTTGCTGATCTTTAGCTCCTTCTTCTCTAATCTAATTAGTGTGTTCTCTAGAACATTACAGGGTAGAGGTGATGCAGGGAATCCAGTCACTCCCCACAACAGATCCTGCTGCAATAACAACAGAAGTCCCCCGGGGGACCCTTTAATGAGACAGGGCCAGAGCTCAGTGACCCCAAGCAGGTAGCCTCTTGTCAGGCTGAAGAAGTTACAGAAGACAGATCTCTGCCCTTCATCTTCCCAATAAAGTTTTTCTGGGCTTTATGTTTCTCAGGGAGGATTTGAGGCCAGAAGATAGATGCCACCATACTCCCTGCCTCTCAGCATAAAGTAATTGGAGATTCATCCCCTGTGGACTGAAACTCTAAGACAAGAATAGCAAGACAACTAAGAGAGGATGGTGGGCCTTTCCCAGAACACATATTTCTCATCTTTGAAGTCAGGAGACCTCCCTGACCACACATGTGCAGAAAGGCTCCTTGGAGGTCAAAGCGGGGAGTAATGCCAATAGATGTTCTACCCACACAGCTTTTTGGTAGAATCCATCTTGGCTAAGAGATGTGTGCATGAGCATCGGCAGTTCCTGAGATATAGCAAATCTGGACCTGAACCAGGCAAATTAAAATGACTGGCCAAAGGAAACCTGGAAGAAATGCCCCATAAAAATAACTCAAAGTGCCATAAGGGTAAAACTCAGGGACTTCTTTCCTTTAGATTCTGCCCATGTGTCTATCCACATATACTGCATGTTTTTTCCTCTTCGTAAATACTTTACTTGCTTCACTAAAAAAAAAAAGAAAAGAAAAGGTAGAAGCGTTGTAGAGATTAAAAGAATGTGTTGGGCTGTGCTGTGCTAAGTCACTTTAGTTGCATCCAACTCTGAGCAACCCTATGGACTGTAGCCCAGCAGCCTCTCTGTCCTTGGGATTCTCCAGGCAAGAATAGTGGAACAGGTTGCCATTTCCTTCTCCAGGGGATCTTCCCAATGATCAAATCCATGTCTCTTAAGTCATCTGCATTGGCAGGAGGGTTCTTTACCACTAGCGCCACTTGGGAAGGCCAAAAATGAATAGTCATGTCAATGTCATAATGGCATCTTGTGAGTCCTGTTTATTCAACACAAAGACTAGGTATTGTATAAAGTCCTATATGCACTATCTAGTTTTTTTCTTCAAATAAGCAAAGGTTAGATGAAAAGGGAAACCACTGATCATTAAATCAAAGAAAAGCTGGATCCTAGGATTAACACTGAATTTTATCACGGCATCATAAATAGTCATTAAAATACACATTTTCTACCAAGATCAAGAGAATATGTCACTATAGAATGAAAGTCTGTTAAAATTATTTACTTTGAAGTTTCCTGTTAATGGCATATCTGCATGCTATAGCTTTGATTCAATAACACTTTTTCTTACAAAAGAAAAAAAAATCCATTTCAAAGTGCTCTAGAAGAGAACACTGACTGCTAAGAAATTAAAAATCACAATTAAATGGGTTTGTAGGTTTTACTGATGTATGTTGGGTTTTGATCAAAATATATCAACCTCCAAGTTTGAAAAGAAAAAGACACACAAAGAAATTTACCATAATTTACCTGCTTTCTTGTGGGTTTTAATTTCTATTATTTCAAAACAAAATATTTCCTATTAATTCAGAGCTTATAAGCTCTGAGTTGAACCAATCTGGCATTATGTATCATGCACAAAATTTTATTCACAAAGATACAGGTTTCCTCCCTAAAGATCCCCTTACACTGCTTAGAAGACATGATGGATTATAGTATGTACAGAAAAAACTCCTCCACATTATTTCAATGAACACTTAAAAGTGGCATATATGAGAAGCAATTATTGTGGAAGTAAAGAGTGGCTGAATTTTCTTCAGGAGAAAAGCATTAAAATACCAATAGTTAGATCAACATTCAATCAATAATTGCATTAATCTCTGGGGGACATCTATACACCAGGCTTTGGCTTTGGAAGATATGAAAATTTGCCTCTTAAAAAATATGAAATAAGTATAGTAATATATTTTCATAGGCCATAATAAGGCCTTGTTAGCCTAGAAGCTGTTGAAATTCAATTTGCAAGTCTAATTATCACTCATAACACGATATTGACTCAAAAATGTCCCTTTTCCCAACACAGCTTCCCTTTTCGATTTAAAGTTAGGTATACTACTAGGAAGGAGAATTATAGAAGTATTAGAATTATGAATTTTTTCAGACTCAGCAGTATCCAAATATTGTCGACATTATCAATTCTAACAAAATATTTGTTGAAGTGACAATAAATCTTAAAAATGATTAAATGTTGATCTAAAAGTAATCTTTTCGATCAGAACCCTCTTCTATTTCTCAAAGGATGTTATATTTTCTGGTTGAATGTGTGTTTATGAAAAAACTGATAATGAAGGGCAGATATTTTTAAATCATACTCTATTATTAACATCTATTAAGCACTGATGCTATGCCAGGCAAGAACAATGTTGGAATCTAGGGGGAAAATTAGTGAAACACATCTCCTGACCTCTGAAAGCTGACAATTGGGAATAGAGTCTGACAAGTAAATACACAATTCACAAAAAATATTAGGTATTGCTACAAGGGATGAATAATGGACTATTTTAACAGAGATTGGAACAATTAACTCTGTCTGGATAAACTGGAAACAATTTCAAAAGAAAAGACATTTTAAGAAGGGGAGAAAAGAGGAAAAGGGAGACTGCAACATATTTGTGGCATATGAATGATTGAAAGATGGAGGAAAACAACAATTCAGAATACATTTTTACTGAAGTTTCAGGCTTTGTGTCATCACTTAGTACCTTAGTAGACATGTAATAGCTTTTCAGTAAACGAGATGATTGAATGATTCCAGCAGATGCAGGATAAGGAACTATTGATGACTCATCCTATACTTGTATCTGTTCAGCATGTTTGACCTTCTTAAAACAAAACACCTGCAGCTCTCCATCCATAGCTCTGATATACTAGGAAAGAGGGAAGAGCTACAACAGGTTAGAGAGAGAAAAAGTTCTGCTTCATGTCTTCCAGTCTAGGCCCCCAGAGTATCCCTTTAATTAATGCCAAGCAAGTATGTCCTCGAAAAGTACATGCTGCTAGAAGAAAATTCTGGAGCAACACAACAGTTTCTGTTTAAAGAAAAATAAAAAGGTAATGTTCAAAAAAGGAAGAAGGGCATGCATCTTGAGTTTAATTCTAAAAATATGCATGAAAGGAATAATCAGTAAGGAGGCAAATCCAAAAGATAAAATAATTATTCTAGTAAAACCAGTAATACTGTCCTTATAGCTATGTGGCCTATAATTTATGAGAATTCTCTGCATATCATAAAGGGTTTGCAGAAAAGTGATTTCAGAAGGTAAAGGCACTGCTTCCCTCTTCAGAGAATTACTAATTAGAAGAACCAGAAAGGTGGAGGGACACATATAACTTTCACAGGATGCCCACAAAGTGAGTAAGAATGGCAGAATGAATGTCTCTACTAGAGGTTGGCATATTATATTAAAATTTACAACTGTATATTTCCATATCATCAAGGGCTATCTTATCAGGTTTTGTCTTCTCATCACATGGAAAAATACCTAGCCCACAGGAAATGCTTAATAATGGTTGAATAAAGAAATAAATGTCTAAATGGTGAATTATATATTATGAAGCAGCAGCCTTCCAAACTAATGATATGTGACTATTCAGTCTTTGACTACAAGGTCAAAATATCAAATGAAATGTATGCTCTAGTGCAGTAGTTGGTAAACTTTGGCTGTAAACGGATAGACAATAAATATTTTAGGTTTTTAGGGCCAGAGAGCAGCTGTTTCAACCTTTCAATTCCTTCGTTGTAGTGTGGAAACAGCCAGTGTTAGTCACTCAGTCGTGTCTGACTCTTTGAGACCCCATAGACTGTAGCCCACCAGGCTCCTCTGTCCATGGGATTCTCCAGGCAAGAATGTTGGAGTGGGTTGCCATTCCCTTCTCCAGGGGATCTTCCTGACCCAGGGATCAAACCCTGGTTTCCTGTATTGCAGAGATTCCTTACTGTCTGAGCCACCAGCGGGAGGGTGACAGCCAGGAGCAATAGATAAATAGACATGGCTTGTTCCAATAAAGCTTTATTTATAAGAACAGGCAATGAGAAGGATTCCCAAGCCCCACTTACTTTGTATGCTTTTTTAAAGATATGGATAAGAAATAAAACTTTAAAGACTTAATTTTTATACCATTAAAAGTTAGATATTAGAGAAAAAACAAACTAATATTAGATATATAAAATTACAAAAAGAAATTTTAGAACTTTGTTTATTATAAGGTATTAAGGATATAAAGTTTTTAATCTCCTTTGATCTAGAGGAGTCTATAAGAAAAGTATGCAATATACTACTGAATTATACTGCTTAAAGATCTGTTTTTATTGAAAGCCACAAAGGCTTTGCACTATTATTGCTTTGTGGAACAAAGATGAGAAGAGGGCAGAAATGAGGAAGGAAAATAAGGGGGAGAAGGAGAAGAAGGGAAGGAAGAAAAATATGAGAAGGAAGAGACGAGCTGTGTGTTATTGCTTCAGGTTTTATATCCATACTGAAATGTATTTGCCTGGCAAGATTCACATTTTCAGAAATAACTCTATTCCATGTTCTATTGCCATACTAAAGCTAAAAAATTTTACAACCCTGATATTTATGCAATTTATACAGAAAGTTTCTATCTTGTTTCCAAAATTGGAAGAAAGTGACTAATGCTATGATGCAAAATACAGCTTTAAAAAAAGTTTCCCTTCTCTCTAAGCAATCATGTATATGGCATATAATTTTAACTAATAACCACAAAGTGTGCAAAAATTTATTGGTTTCTTCAGCTACATAATGAGTTTGACTTGCAGGCACCAGAATTTAATGTTAAAAGTAAACAATTTGTCCTCCTTTCTTCCTCCCTCTTATTTTTTTCCTAGATTTGACTAGAGATAAAAGGGGAAAAAAGTCACTCTAATGACAGTAATTGTTGCCTAATGGCAAACATGCTGTCAAATTAGCCTAAGTGTCCATTTAAAAGAAAACTTTTATGTGGCTTGCTAAACTATTAAGGGTATTAGTTAAGACATGGAATTGATTTACTTTACCCATTGCATTAACCTCATCTTGCATACTCATCAGTTTCTTATACAGGGCAAAGCAAATGCACCTTGATGTTTTAGAAAATTGAATTTAACGTCAAGCCATTCACTTTTAAATGCTACACATTGCTATAATAATAAGAGGGTGACTAAGACAGTCAGAATCCTCATTACTGGTAACTAAATGAATTTTCAGTAATAGAGTCCTCATGGAAAATGAATTTCATGTCCTTGTACACCAAATGTAATTAGTAGCAAATAGGCTTAATTTTGATAGGGTTTTAGGTTCTTTGATCCATAAAACCAAGAGATAGGCACTTTTTAACCTAACTGAAGGAAGTTAGAGAAAGATCAGGACTTCAATGACAATCCAATTTCTAATTGACAATGAAAAACGAAATAATCTGATAAAGGGTTAATATAAACAGTGTGTATAGAAAACAATAAAATTCTAAAATGTATATTTAATAATGAGTACATATATGAAAATAAATAAATATGTCTAATAAAATTGTATATATTCAGAAATCAAACCTAGCAATGCCATGTGGATTGAGGATGTAAACAGGATATAGTCAACTATCTAAGGCAGCATGGTGCTTCTGGTCATCACTCTGGACTAGAAAACAGCTGAGCTTTTATCAATAATTTAACCCTATGAATTAATTACTTCAGTAATTAAATGTTATGGAACGACATTTCCGGTTTGAAGAATCTGCTTATATTTTTAAAGCAATTTATAAATCTTTTCTTCCTAAAAATTTATTCATTCATAACCTAGCCCATTTTAGGCACCTCATTCACAGTAGGCACCATGTTCCAGACACTGTGTGATCCCTACACTCAGCACATGTCTGAATAGTAAATTCCTATTATTTTTAAATGTTTTTAATAACTCTAAGGAAGTTAGTATTAGGGAAGGGCTACAATGTTGAATTACAGTCTTCTCCAGTTTCACAGACACTTTAGGGTGAGGGTGGTTGTAGAATATTTTAAAATTTCTGTTGATATTTTTTCTATCTATAAATCTCTTTATACATAGCTTTTAAATTTACCAATTCTAAATAAATAAATAAATAAATTTACCAATTCTAATTGTAATTTATGAACTCCACACTCTGAAAGAACATGTCCATTTATATCGCTCATCAACTTTTCTCTTTCTTTCTTCTTCAAAATTGTTTATTATTCTTTTGTTAGTAATATTATTGGTTACTTTTGCAATTTCAAGTGTATTCATAAATCTCTGCCTCTTGTATCATCAACCTTAGATCTTTACATAAAGATGACTTTCCCTTACTCACCATCTCCTGAATTCCCCTCCAAATCTATTAACTATATCTTTCCTTTTATACTACTAAAGCTGAAAAATGTACATGTTATTCTCTAGGTGCATGCTAAGTTGTTTCAGTCACATCCAACTCTTTATGACCCCTATGGCTGTAGCCTGCTTGGCTTCTCTGTTCATGGGATTCTCCAGCCAGAATACTGGAATGGGTTTCCATGCCCTCCTCCAGGGATCTTCCCGATCCAAGGATGGAAACTGCATCTCTTATGTCTCCCGCATTGGCAGGTGGGTTCTTTACCACTGGGAAGCCTGTTATTCTGTACATTATATGTAAATTAAATGAAATTAAATGAAAATTAGATGAAAGACGTTTCAAGTTAACCATTTGGAAGCTTGGTAGGTGTGTTCTACCTAGACTTTGGAGGACACCATGGACTAAGACTGACTTATACCTGAAAAATGTAGATTGCTGGATTCCATGGGTGGCAGGCTTCTCTGTTAATGCAACAAACTCAAGTTTAATCACTAAAGCTGTGTTGGAGTAGGGGGAGGTTTTAACTTTGATAGAGGCTCACAGAGATGTTTACAATATTACACCTGTCAAGAAAAACTATTGACTGCAGTGAGAATACTCTGTATGCATGTTTGTGTATAACCAGATGACTTTTATTATTTGAAAATGACTCTAAAAGTCCAACTACCCAAAATTCACACACAGTTAAGAAAATATAGCCACTTGCCATGAGGACAGGGAGGGATAGAAATAAACCCATCCTGTCTCATTTATTCTACATATGGGTTACAATTATAACACATATTTTAGGGGGCAATTAGCTAATACAGAAATGCTAAGGTTTCACTCCTATAGATAAATATAAAGAGAAAGCAAGTGAGAATTTCCAGAATCAGTTTGTTTAAAAAAATACAGATGATGCTTAGCTTTATCCCAAACCCACTGAAACAGTGTAAAAAGTGAAGTCTAGGTCACTTGGTCTTTGAGCTAGTTCCTCTTGTAGTTTTGATGCACAATTCTGATTGTTTACTGAAGTTATAGATGAATGTTGGAATCAATTTAGTTATTCCCTATACCTTTTCTCATCCCCCACCAAAAATCTGGAAGTTTTATGTAACATATATAAAATTATAAAAACATATATCCAATAAAATTATACATGACACTATATTATATATCAATATGCACATATAAAATATATACAAACACATATAATACTAGCTACTGTTATATATGATATTAAAAAGAAATATCTAAAGAATTTGGTGGAGAGATTTGGAATGTTGCTTGGTTGTCTTCAAAGTTCAATCTATACATAAGATTTGTGAAAGACTTTCTTCTCTGAAGAGGTTTAATATATATATACATGAATTCCTTGATTCCCACTTAACAGAAGATAACCTATATTAAAATAACTTAAGATAATTTAAACTCAGAATTTTTGCCTCCTAAGTTTGTGATCTTATGCCCACAAACTTCATAATTGTGCTTCATATTTAGGATTAGACGATTGTAATAAACATTTGAAAAAGTCAAATGATTCTAATTGATTGCCATACCAATCCCTGTCTGCTTTGTATTACTTAAAGATAAATGACATGTTATTAGATACCAAAATTATCCTAATAAGCAGCAAATACTCCCAATTCAGTAGAATAACGGGAAGATAATGCAGCAATTAACAAATGGCTTATAAGGAAAAACTTATGAAATGGTAGAGTACTCAGATTTCAATTTATATGATTGACATTTCTTTCAAATGCTCTATAATTCATATAGACAGAAATAGATGGGCCATCTGTTTTCAAGTTTCTCATCTTTTTATAGCTCAGACATATTTGTGAGAGCCAAACATTAAGGGGGAAATGGCCTTCCTCATATGTGGTTTGCCATTTCTCATTTCTCCTTTTCAAGGTTAAACTTTTGTAGAAGAACATCCAACATTCTAAGAGCAGAAAATAGTTTCTACTCATACATCCACTTTAGGTGTGGACTTACACAGATTCATGCAGGACTAATTTTGCTTAATGGTGTTAGGATATTCCACTGATTTAGCTTCTAAAGCAGATAGAAAAGAAGTAGTGAATTTCCTTGATCAATAATGTCTCCAAGTCTTCTAAACACATAATTTCAGCCTATGATATAAGAAAAAAAGTTTTTCCTATAAGAAAACAAGATGCTGAGTCAAGGTGAAATTTGTGATTATACCATGATGAGATAAAGGTAGAATGACTACATAGCCTTGTCAAAAAAAATACCTCTATCTGTTATCTTGTTTCTCCCCTTTATCATTTAAGAGTTCAAGTGTTTACATTCTTTCCTGGGTTGTAAAGCAAGATTCTATTCAACTATTGATACCCTGCATGTCACAAATCTTCATATCCTATGAAATCAGTATATCAAAGAGAACGCTCTCACTGGAGTTCTCTCTGAACCACAACAGATATTTAGGCAAACCATGGTCTAACTGGGCTTCCCTGGTATCTCAGATGCTAAAGCATCTGCCTGCAGTGAGGGAGACCTGGGTTCGATCCCTGGGTTGGGAAGATCCCCTGGAGAAGGAAATGGCAACCCACTCCAGTACTCTTGCCTGGAAAATTCCATGGACAGAGGAGCCTGGTAGGCTACCGTCCATGGGGTCGCAAAGAGTCAGACTCAACTGAGTAACTTCACTTCACTATGGTCTAACTAGGTGTGAATTATCCAAATATAAGTATGTATTAATATATGTGCAAGTATGGACTGCAAGGAGATCCAACCAGTCCATCCTAAAGGAGATCAGTCCTGGGTGTTCATTGGAAGGACTGATGCTGAAGCTGAAACTCCAGTACTTTGGCCACCTCATGCAAAGAGTTGACTCATTGGGAAAGACCCTGATGATGGGAGGGATTGGGGGCAGGAGGAGAAGGGGATGACAGAGGGTGAGATGGCTGGATGGCATCACTGACTCGATGGACATGAGTTTGAGTAAATTCCGGGAGTTGGTGATGGACAGGGAGGCCTGGTGTGCTGCGATTCATGAGGTTGCAAAGAGTCGGACATGACCGAGCGACTGAACTGAACTGATAAATGAAATTATATGTATTATATATGTGTTATTATACATGTGTTGTGTATATAATTCACAACACTCTTCTCTGAAAATAAGGTAATGTCATAGAGCCACTTTCATCAATTGCACATAAATGAAATAATTTTAAAAATATTATATATATATTTTTTTCATAATTAGCTCAAGGCTTAGATATAATTTGTAAAATAGAGCAGTCATGAACTATGCTTCCTCTTAAGTGTAGATGCCTGGCCATTCTCCTACACACTATTCCTTCTGAGTCTTTAAAAAAAGTGACCTAAAAAGGAGCAGTATTGAGTTCAGTGAGGAGAGTGTTCAAATCAGATCGCAGCATATATTACTCTTCCTTTCCAGGTACCTGACTAGTGATTTTCTAGTTCTTTTGATACAGCTCCATATCCTCTTCTAGCCATCTGCTTGCTACATAAATTGAAGCATTAGATAGTATACTGAGTGGACAGAAGAGCACTTACAGGTGCTATTAAAGAAAAGACCACACTTTGACAGTACAAAAAATGTTCTATACAAATTCTACAAAAGCAACTTTCTGGCCCTAATAAAAGTGGGTACAGAGACAATGCATTTCAGGTCTATAAAAACCTCAGGACAAAAAAAAAAAAAAAAAAAAAACCTCAGGACAATGAATTGTAACTACAAGTTTCTTCAATGCAATTAAAGATATTGCAGCTGGATACCATTTTGACTGTAAAACTAGACAGTTTTTACAAGGAAAAGCTTTTCTAGGCAGTAGAGTGTGTTTTAATCAAATTCCACACTAAAAGCTTATGGACTATAGAGAAAATTCAAAAGTAAAATGTAAAAGCTGCCTTCTTTTGAAAAATTTATTGTCTGGTATTCCCGAAGTGCCTGTGAGGTCCCCTATTCATAGGAGATACAACTTAGACAAGATTGATGAAATGTGCCAGGGCAGCATCAAGGCTTTAGGGCCATTAATTTAAGATGCCTTTCCCTTGCATCCTCTGGTGTAAATTGCTGAGTAATCATCATTTTTCTTTTCCTCTTTCTTTTGGTGATATAGTTTGCATCGCGCCAGATCATAGTTCCCTGACATTAATTATGAACCACTGAGATCTTACATTGTTTTTTACTTCATGCCCACGAAGGCAAATTCTGTGAGAAGATATGGAATAAACTAAACACTAGAGCTCTTGAAGAATTTCTTTTCAGGGTCTACTTTATAAGCCAGTGCTTAATTTTTTCTTTCTTTTTATTTTTCATTTTAAAAGCTATAAAGAAGTCAGTGCTGCATTCAGGACTACATGCTGTTGAAAACTTCAAAGCAGAATAGTCATGAAGAAAAAGAGACTTCACCAATGACGCAGTCAGGACAAAAATAAACTTTCATCTAGCATGTGAACCTTCACAAATCACTCTACTTATGAGACATAATTGTAGAAAATCAGCAACCAACCACCTTAAATTCAGTAAAGGATGGTCCCACACAATCAAAGGTATACATTGTCCATTTAAAATCATAAGACACAGTGCTGCAATGAACATTGGGGTGCACGTGTCTCTTTCAGATGTGGTTTCCTTGGTGTGTATGCCCAGAAGTGGGATTGCTGGGTCATATGGCAGTTCTATTTCCAGCTTTTTAAGGAATCTCCACACTGTTTTCCATAGTGGCTGTACTAATTTGCATTCCCACCAACAGTGTAAGAGGGTTCCCTTTTCTCCACACCCTCTCCAGCATTTATTGCTTGTAGACTTTTGGATAGCAGCCATCCTGACTGGCATATAATGGTACCTCATTGTGGTTTTGATTTGCATTTCTCTGATAATGAGTGATATTGAGCATCTTTTCATGTGTTTGTTAGCCATCTGTATGTCTTCCTTGGAGAAATGTCTGTTGAGTTCTTTGGCCCATTTTTTGATTGGGTCATTTAGTTTTCTGGAGTTGAGCTGGAGGAGTTGCTTGTATATTTTTGAGATTAATCCTTTGTTGCTTCGTTTGCTATTATTTTCTCCCAATCTGAGGGCTGTCTTTTCACCTTGCTTATAGTTTCCTTTGTTGTGCAAAAGCTTTTAAGTTTCATTAGGTCCCATTTGTTTATTTTTGCTTTTATTTCTGAAATTCTGGGATGTGGGTCATAGAGGATCCTGCTGTGATTTATGTCGGAGAGTGTTTTGCCTATGTTCTCCTCTAGGAGTTTGATAGTTTCTGGTCTTACATTTAGATCTTTAATCCATTTTGAGTTTATTTTTGTGTATGGTGTTAGAAAGTGTTCTAGTTTCATTCTTTTACAGGTGGTTGACCAGTTTTCCCAGCACCACTTGTTAAAGAGCCAGGACATGGAAGCAACCCATATGCCCATCAGCAGACGAATGGATGAGGAAGCTGTGGTACATATACACCATGGAATATTACTCAGCCATTAAAAAGAATTCATTTGAATCAGTTCTAATGAGATGGATGAAACTGGAGCCCATTATACAGAGCGAAGTAAGCCAGAAAGATAAAGACCATTACAGTATACTAACACATATATATGGACTTTAGAAAGAGGGTAACGATAACCCTATATGCAAAACAGAAAAAGAGACTCAGATGTATAGAACAGACTTGTGGACTCTGGGAGAAGGCGAGGGTGGGATGTTTCAAGAGAACAGCATTGAAACATGTATATTATCTAGGGTGAAACAGATAACCAGCCCAGGTTGGGTACATGAGTCAAGTGCTCGGGCCTGGTGCACTGGGAAGACCCAGAGGGATCGGGTGGAGAGGGAGGTGGGAGGGGGGACTGGGATGGGGAATACATGTAAATCCATGGCTAATTCATTTCAATGTATAACAAAAACTACTGTAATGATGTAAAGTAATTAGCCTCCAACTAATAAAAATAAAAAAAATAATAAAAAAAATAAATAAAATCATAAGACACTAACCATTCTAACAGCATTTTAATATACATATATGAGTATTTAAGCATAATTATTCTCCATTTAGAAAGCTTTCTTTTGCACTCTAAAGCACAAGTGAAATTTCAAGTCAAAGTTCTTTGGAGCAGAATTGAGCCTTTTCTCATTATTTATGCCTTAGCGCACATGTGATTGGATGGGCGTGGGGGTGGACTCACACACAGTTCTTAAATGTCTAAAATATATTTCATAAACTAACACTCTCCACAGGTATTATTTATTCAGAGTTACTATACTGAATAAATCTTAATCATCTAAGTCTACTTTTAAATGGCAAAATCACTGGTGAATTAAGAAGTATAAAATTTTTCTTTGCTTTATGCAAATAGAAAACTAACAGCCTATTAAATGCTGTTTTTTTTTTCTTGTTTTAGTAGTTTTTTTATTGTTAAAAATCAACTACACTTTATCTAAAGATGATGACATTGACTCAGGCATACACAATACCTTGGGTAGGCAGCTTTTCAACTCAATGTATTTTCACAAAGCTCCTACTTTATCATTAACAAAGCATTGCTGCAAACAATCTAAACCCCCATATTTGTTAAAGTAAGAGCTCACCTGATGCATAAGATGTATTAATAAGGTAATGTAACAAAGTTGAGTTGTCCTCATCTCAAATCATACTTGAAAGGGTAAACTTGCCATAAACAGTGATGATACGTGAAACACTGTGTACTAGGTGACAAGAAAAACCTATGCCTCCTACTGGAATTGAAGAAAAACACTTCACAGAGAACGATCCTGGTATGAAAATGAGAAATCAGGAAGCAGCCAACCTCAAGGAAACTGATGGAATGTGTGAAACAGTGAACAAAGCTCAACACAAGCAGATGAGTAATTCTCAGTACAAAAGAGACTGACTATTTTTTGCTTTATTTTGTAGGCATAGATGAAGTAAACTCTGAGAGGACACTGTGTCTGTAGGAATCACAAGTCCACTTTTGGGGATTAGGTTTAAAATCATAATTCCTCTGTGGAAAGACAATGTGAAAGAGAAAACATGTATGCCTCTTCATTTTTTAGATTAATGCAGAATGGAATGGGTGCAGAATTCTTCCCAACACCATCATTAATCTGCACTTGTCTTGAGCAAGGGAAAGATCATGAATAACACAGGCACCCTACATCATGAGAATCTGCATTTGAAACACAAGAGGTTACTGTTGGACTTGGCGTTAAATCTGAAAATCTTCAGAGGTGAGTTGAAAGCCATACTGTATGTCTATAACTTCAAAGTCAAAAATATTATGGTGAGAGATATGGTAAACCACACGGTGGCCAGTCATTTTAAGTTACATATACTTTACAATGACTAGAATAAATGGAATAGAGCAAATGCTATGAAGCCAGTAATATTTCATGGTGACATCTGTGGATGACTCTGTGTATCTCATACTGAATTATTTTCTCTAGCATGTAGAAAAAAAGGAAAAAAATAGTTACATAAATAAGATATATGAAAAGGTTTTGGTCTTTGAATAAAACATATGAGTATTGGAATTATCACTTAAATGTATGTTTTGTCATATGTATAAGGGAATATTCATTTTATGAATAATTTTAAGGGTGACAAAACTTTTGGTTATATTTTATTTTATTTTTAGATAATTAATATTTTATTTTTTTTTTCTTTTCCATTTATTTTTATTAGTTGGAGGCTAGTTACTTTACAGCATTGCAGTGGTTTTTGTCATACATTGAAATGTGCTTAGGTCTATTAAATTTACAAAATAAAATAATCATACAAAAGAAATAACAACATATGAAAACAAATTACCAACTGTCATCATCAATTGAATTTCTAAGGGAAATTCTGGATCCAGTGGGTTTCAAATGTTTAGCAAGTGTTGCCCATGATAAATATTCATAGTTCTTGCCTTTGAATTGATGCCTTACTTTCGTGGCTAAGAAATCCAGAATGCTATGATCTGATGTCATTGTTCACTGTTGTGGAACATAATCTGCCTTTAAGAAAATATTGTCAGCTATTGTTCCACAAAAAAAAAAAACAAAAACAAAAAACAAATTTAACAAAGAAAGAAAAGAAAGTGAAGTCGCTCAGTCATGTCTGACTCTTTGTGACCCCCTGGATTGAAGCCTACCACGTTCCTCCATCCATGGGATTTTCCAGGCAAGAGTACTGGAGTGGGTTGCCATTTCCTTCTCCAGGGGATCTTCCTGACCCAGGGATCTAACCTGGGTCTCCTGCATTGTAGGCAGACGCTTTTACCGTCTGAGACACCAGGAAAGATGGAATAAATTAAATAACTCTATAACTAAAAAATATAAGTGCTCTCTCTCTCTCTCTCTATATATATATATATATATATATATATACACACACACACACATATACATACACTTATATATGTGTATATATATGCATATACTCATATATATTTCTATGAATGAAGAGACTATTTCAATACTTTAAAAGTAAATTTTCAATTATAATTTCATTTCAGGTATAGTTCTCTGCTTAGAGAAATTCCTTTAAAAGAATTTCAAAAATTTAGAGATCTGGACAAGAAGAAAACAATTAAATAACTCAATGAAATTGTAGCTTAGAGTTGAATTTCTCTATCAATGTTGTTAGAAAAAAACTTTAGTTCAAAATAATAGGTTTTTTTTTCCTCAAAATCCCAACTAAAGAAAAGCCAAATTCCAATAGTGAGAATGATTTAAAAGTCTTGCAAAAAGTAGCCACAACTGTCTTCCAAATGTTATATAAGAGTATCAGAAAATACTACTTACTTAACTGATATGTTTGATAACTTCTGCATTAAAGAAACACACATACATACCACTCTTCAGGTGCTTTTCATATAGTAACACTCTATCAGTATACAACTGTGCTTGAGGAGATCTACATAAATTCACTCTAATCTCTTTATTCTGCCTATAAATAAGCAGACACTGATGCAAAAGCTGTTGTTCTATTAGCAAATTATGATATCATGGTTGTTAGTCAAACGTTTCTTAATTATTAAATTGGAAGAAACAAGGTTTAGGATAACTCAATGAACAAATGTTTTGAATGTGTCCTCTTATTATATCACAAAAATAGGTCTTCTGGACAAATACAAATCTAACTGAAAAGAGAGGAAACATAAAACATCACATGGACCAAAAGCTTGCTACTTCAAATGGACTTCCTTCCATAAATATACAACATTGGTGCTGAGTCAGAACTGAAAAAAGACAAGGTGACAGGTTCAAAATCCTACTATTGAGCTTTTATGTGCTTGCAGTTCAAGGTGTTCTACAGGAATTTGGTTATCAACATGTAATATCAGAACTATCATCTTTAGGTACTATTCATCCTCTAAGGAAGAAAAATACTGCTCTAATTAATGCAGCATGCATAAGACAGGGTATATAGTTTGCTGTATCTAAACTGAACTTTCATGATATGAGAAAAGCAGGTGCAACAGATAATACAAAAGAAACACTGAACAGTGTGGAGTTGTACAAATATGATTTCCATATTATGGAATAACATGAATGAATAACATATTGTAATTATTATGATGATTATAGGGCAGCACCAATTTTATATGAATGTGTTTGTAATGAATTACAGAGGAAAGTGAAATCACTATATGTAATGGTTTTCCTTCTCTTCTTCTGTCCATCACATTACAAACCTTTTTCCAAGTTAAAGGGAGCCCAGTTGAGGGCTGTCAAATTAATTCTGCTGTCAAATTAATTTAGCTTAGAAAATTAAATGTTTAGATGGCAAGCATTTCTGTAAAAATCAACATATTATCACTTCTTTGCCTTTAGAAATGAAGTTAAGTTTTTCATAATATGGAAATAGAGTGTCAAGAAAATTGTTATTGTTACATTACTAATTTAACTTCTTAGGCAGGATAACATCAAGGTCAGTGACATTTTTTAACAGGTTTGAAAGAGATCTAGAAGACTTACAGACATTGTTATTACTCTTTCCCTTCAACATTATATATATATAATATTGACTATTTAGCAACCTAAAATGAAAGGTTTTACAGACTCAACATTCTCTCTGCCATATTTCAGATGAAACTGTATCTAATACAACTGTGCCACAGAAACATAAGTCCAAACAAGCAAGAAAAAGATAATGATTCAGAATATCACTCTGAAGCTTTAATAGGGCTCCAGAAGACCAGTAGAGTGCCTGACAATGAGAAAAATGATTGGCTGATACAGTTCAGTTCAGTTCAGTGACTCAGTCATATCCGACTCTTTGTGACCCCATGAGATGCAGCATACCAGGCCTCCCTATCCATCACCAACTCCCGGAGTCTACCTAAACCCACGTCCATTGAGTCGGTGATGCCATCCAACCATCTCATCCTCTGTCGTCCCCTTCTCCTGCCCTCAATCTTTCCCAGCATCAGGATCTTTGCCAATGAGTCAGCTCTTCGCATCAGGTGGCCAAAGTATTGGAGTTTCAGCTTCAACATCGGTCCTTCCAATGAATACCCAGGACTGATCTGCTTTAGGATGGACTGGTTGGATCTCCTTGCAGTTCAAGGAACTCTCAAGAGTCTTCTCCAACACCACAGTTCAAAAGCATCAATTCTTCAGCGTTCAGCTTTCTTTATAGTCCAACTCTCACATCTATACATGTCTACTGGAAAAACCATAGCCTTGACTAGATGGACCTTTGCTGACAAAGTAATGTCTCTGCTTTTAAATATGCTGTCTAGCTCTATCCAGCCACCAAAAGGCATGGAGGAACTATAAATGCATATTATTATAGTAAAAGAAGCCTATGTAAAAAGGCTGTATATTGTCTAATACAAACTATATGACATGCTGAGGCAAACCTTCCAAGGAGTAAGTGTCTTTTAATTTCATGGCTTCAATCACCATCTGAAGTGACTTTGGAGCCCGCCCCCACCCAAATAAATTATCTCACTGTTTCCACTGTTTCCCCATCTATTTGCCATGAAGTGATGAGACCAGATACCATGATCTTAGTTTTCTGAATGTTGAGCTTTAAACCAACTATTTCACTCTCCTCTTTCCCTTTCATCAAGAGGCTCTTTATTTCTTCTTCACTTTCTGCCATAAGGGTAGTGCCATCTGCATATCTGAGGTTATTGATATTTCTCCCGGTAATCCTGATTCCAACTTGTGCTTCCTCCAGCCCAGCGTTTCTCATGATGTACTGTGCATATAAGTTAAATAAGCAGGGTGACGATATATAGCCTTGACAGACTCCTTTTCCTATTTGAAACCAATCTGTTGTTCCATGTCCAGTTCTAACTGTTGCTTCCTGACCTGCATACAGGTTTCTCAAGAGGCAGGTCAGGGGGTCTGGCACAATCACCTAATTAAAAAAGCCTATGTCAGAGGGTTTGTAGTATCAAATTGATTAAATGGTTCTATCCAAAGGAAAAAAAGAAAAGATTAGGTATAACCAGTCACTAGACCATCAGTTCAGTTCAGTTCAGTCACTCAGTCATGTCTGACTCTTTGCCCATATTGGAAATAAATATAGGAGGAAAAAGCCACTTTTCATTCTTTCTTAAAATTAATAGACATCATTTTTAGAACAGTTTAGATTTACAGAAAAATAGAGAAGGCAGCACTAAATGTTTCCATATATCACTATTTCCCAGCATACAGTTTCCCCTTTTATGAACATATTGCTTTAGTGGTACATTTGTGACAATTAACAAGTCAGTGTCAATCACTTATTATAACTGAAGTCCACAGTTCATATTAAGGCTCGATCTTTGTGGTGTACAGTTTTGTGCATTTTCACAAATATATAATGTCAAGTATCAATATTAGAATATCTACAATATAGTTTCACTAAACTAAAAATCTCTATTCATCCTTATCTCTCTCCCTCTATGTCCCAGGCAACCACTATCTGTGGTTGTGAAACCCTGTGTTCCTACTGTCTCTATAGGTTTGCCTCAGCATGTCATATAGTTTGTATTACACAATATACAGCCTTTTTACATAGGCTTCTTTTACTATAATAATATGCATTTATAGTTCCTCCATGCCTTTTGGTGGCTGGATAGAGCATTTGTTTATATCACTAAGTAGTATTTCATTGTATGCATGCAACACAATTTGTTTATCCATTCATTTATTTAAGGATATCTTGTTTTGTTTCCATGTTTTGACAATTATAAATATTTGTATTTATATTAATATTTGTGTAGGTTTCTGTGTGGACAGAAGTTTTCTTTTTTTTTTCTTTTTCAACATTTTAATTGGAGTACAAATTGCATATCACAATATTCAATGTCTTAACAGTGTGGCTATATAGTTTTACAAATGTATACCCCTGTATTAAGACTAATCGTATCAAGATGAAGAACATTTCTGTCACTGTAGAAGGTTGCTTCTTGCCTATTGCCTGTCAGTATACCAGACCTTTCTCCTCACTGCCCCCATATTAGCCAGAGATAACCACTCTCATCACAGATGCTTTTTCCATTGAATAATGTCTGTGAAATTGGACAGAAGTTTTCAAGTCAGCTGTGTAAATACCTGAGCATGATTTCTAGACTGTATGTTAAGAAAAAGGGAAAAAGTGAAGTCACTGAGTCATGTCCAATTCTTTGCGACCCCACGAACTGTAGCCTACTAGGATTCTCCATCCATGGGGTTTTCCAGGCAAGAATACTGGAGTGGGTTGCCATTTCCTTCTCCGGGGGATCTTCCCAACCCAGGGATCAAACCTGGGTCTCACGCATTTTAGGCAGATACTTTAGTGTCTGAACCACCAGGGAAGTGTAATGTTAAGAATAGGACCACAGATGACAAATATTATGCCTTCCTCTCTTTTTAAGTGAGACATTTTTTGGAACACAATATAATTGGTGTTTTTCACAAGGCAGCAAGTGCACTATGTCTCTTTGCTCATGCCAAGTGGAGGGAAAAAAAAAAAACCCTCTTGCATTAGAAAGCATTCTTACAGTCTTACATTAAGGAATTTCCATCCTTTCGAGAGAAAACATAAAGTTTAACTTTTGAGAAGAGTCACATCTCTGTAAGTAAGCTTAAAGGATTCTATTTATTAACACTGTGAGCAATATGGATACTATTCCTTTTTTGGTATATCTTGAGCCTAGTTTCTTCTGAACTTCATTTATTTAAAGAGTAATGTAGTAAATAAGAGCAAAGAAAGAGTGACAACTTGAAGCTAGTCACATTCCTACTTTGGTTGCACTGGCTATAGAGTGATACAGAGAAATTACTTTTCTCTGGCTCATCTTCTGGGAAAAAAAAAATCAATCTTTATTCACTTTAATAATTCAGTTAAATTGAAATTAAAACTAGAAAGCTCACAAGTGGATTCCATAATTCTTAACTTTTCTGGAAAGATCTATTTTTAAATAAATGTCCAAATATTAGTATATAAAAGATATATTATCATATAATATTATGGGAAGTATTCAAAGAGGGGAATCTATTTTAATACAGCAGTGTGATTTTAAGGAATGTAGCTGAAGGAAGGAGAAGGCAATGGCACCCCACTCCAGTACTCTTGCCTGGGAAATCCCATGGACGGAGGAGCCTGGTGGGCTGCAGTCCATGGGGTCGCGAGGAGTTGGACACGACTGAGCGACTTCACTTTCACTTTTCACTTTCATGCATTGGAGAAGGAAATGGCAACCCACTCCAGTGTTCTTGCCTGGAGAATCCCAGGTATGGGGGAGCCTGGTGGGCTGCTGTTTATAGGGTCACACAGAGTCGGACACGACTGGTGTGACTTAGCAGTAGCAGCAGCTGAAGGAAATGATAAAAGGTGTACAGAAGACATATGTACAAAGATATCCATGAAGGTGACACTGACAATACAGAAAAGATAGAAAGAATAAAACCAGATGACCAAAACTAAGGGATTGGTGATTTAAAATGTGTTATATCCATATGATAAAATATAATGTCATTAAAGCTATACTGTAGTATGCATATATTTACATTGGGAAGGAATGAAAATTATTTCTCATTTTCTCTGGAGAAAGTGGAGAGCTGTTTTGTTTTTACGGATGAGCCCTCCACTGTCCCAAAAGAATGTAAAAAAACTCTCACAACTTATCCAATAATCACATTCACCCTTTGGGATAACCAAGCTCTAATAACCAGCATCCATTTAGCATTTCAGATACTTTCTCTGTGCTAGACTAACAAGGGAACTATAGAGGTGAATGAAACATACATGGAGTTTACATGTAGTGTAAGAATGAGCAGAGGGCAGTGGGCAAGAATCAAGATAGACAATAAATTCATTAACACACAAGCAATTTTAGGCAATGTATGATATTAAAAAATGGGATCCATAAGTTTGTTTTCCATGTCTGTGAGTCAGTTTCTCTTTTGTAAATAAGTTTATTTGTATCATTTTTTTAGATTCCACATATAAGTGATATATAATATTTGTCTTTCTCTGTCTTCACTTAATATGATAGTCTCTAGGTCCATCCATGTTGTTGCAAATAGAATTATTTCATTCTTTTCCATGGCTAATATTCCACTGTATATGTGTACTATATGTTCATTATCCACTCATCTGTTTATGAACATTTAGGTTTCTTCCATTTCTTGGCTATTGAAAATAGTGCTCTATGAACACTGGTGGAGAAGGAAATGGCAACCCACTCCAGTATTCTTGCCTGGAAAATCCCATGGACAGAGGAGCCTGGCAGGCTACAGTCCATGGGGTCGCAAAGAGTCAGACACAACTAAGCGACTCACACACACACACACACACACACACACACACACACACACATTGGGGTGCATATATCTTTCGAATTAGGATTTTCACCTTTTCTGGATATATGCCTAACAGTGGATATGCTGGTTCATATAGTAACTGTATTTTTAGAGGAGATAGGGGTAGGGAGGGATAAATTAGAGGAGTTTGGAATTAACAGATACATACTACTATACAGAAAATAAATATACAATAAGGACCTACTGTATAGCACTGGGAACTATACTCAGTATCTTGTAATTACCTATAATAGAAAAGAATCTGAAAAATAATATATATATATATACGATTCACTGAATACCTGAAACTAACACAACATTGTAAATCAACTATTCTTCAATTAAAAAGAAATAAAAATGGAATCAAGAAAAGGGAAGGTTTTCTTAATAAAGAATTACTTGGACAAGGCAATCAAGGAAGACCTATCTGAGAGATTACATCTAGGCTAGCAACCAGTAAAGATCAAGGATATGAACATTCCAGATGTCTTAACATAGTCCAGAGCCCTGAGTAGGAGATGATCTTGATATGTTTTAAGGGGGAAAAAAAAAAAGAGAGAAGAATATACAGTTGGTTCTCACTGAACAAAAGGGAAGATGATAGCAGATAAGTTTGGAGTGGAAGCCCGGAGCCAAACCATGTTGTACTTTATAGGTTATCTAAGGTCCAAGAGAGGAATGCGAGAAAATCAGGGAAGAGGTGCTAAGCCTGGGAGGTTGGACATGTGACTCAATCCTGACACCAACAGAGTTCACATGTGGTAGTGGGAAGGCTTGGCATAGGGGACCACGGGATCAGGAGGCAAGTGTTGCCAGGGGTATCAGAAGCATGCACAAGCAAGAGGACAGCTCCAAGAACTGAGATCCAGGCATAATGTACCAACACAACTTACTGCATAGTTTAACAGGATACCTCTCGTTGCATGTGCTCAGAGATATCATCTCCAAGTCAACTATGAATGGTATATTCTTAATGTATCTGTCACTCTTTTTGACTCACTGTGTGAGGACATGGTTCAACACCAACCTAGGAGAGAGTTCCAGGCCTCATACTTAGAGACCCAACCTTGTTTTCACAGAGTTCCCTAAGCTGGGAAAGACAAACGGATCCAGAATATAAAAAATATCTGTGGGAATAAGGGTTGTACATCATTTTGTTTGGGCTTTCTTACTCCACTGTTTTTTAAGTTGCCTAATATGAAAATATTTTACTTGTAGTAAATAAGAATAAAAGGTATTCAAAAATCAATCAATAGAGGAAGGCTTTTTCCTTCTTTAACCTGGTTTATTACTAGATTCATAAAAGCCTGGACATACCATTATAATATAATCAGTGACATCAAAATACTAAAACATAAGCAGAAATTATAACAAATGAGATAATGAATATCACAAGCCAAAAGTGCACATACAAAAATTATGCATTTTGTTCTGAACCACATCATTTTAATGTCCAATTCACTCCCAAGCCTGTTAATAATACATTGCTCTTGCTTTAAAAATAAAAACAAGCATGTTCATCAGTTTGAAGCCTTATCAAGAGTCAGCTCCTCTGAAAATTCCAAACAGATCCAGAGAACAAGGAGAATGTATGCATATTAATGATACTAATGACAGTAATTCCATCAGTACGGATATGGCATAAGCCCAGTCACATCATGCACATCACAGTATACAGCATGGTCAACAAAGCCGTCAGTACCTGACAAAACCCATTAATCTGAGAACTGAGCATTACAGAGTCTGCCAAAGCATAGCCACATTTCTCTCTCTTGCGTCAGGGACTTCTCAGAATGACATTTCAGAGCTGGAGACAGCACTGTTCAGGGCTAAATGAATATTCCCCTAAGCATTTGCTTTTCAAGATAGGAATTTCCAGGAATGAGATACCACCCACGGCCAGCTGGGTGTAGATATAAATAAAGAGAAATTTACCCTTGGCTAAGGAATCACTTTTTTTTTTTTTTTTTTTTTTAGTGTTTATATAGTTTAAACTTGAAGATTCATTTGTTTTTATTTTATTTTTTTCTTTTTAGCTCGTCCTTTTAGAAGATATTCAGAAATATGATAAAATGTGAAGGACTTGCCTACATTTGCATTAACTGTTTTTTTTTTTTTTTTTAATGTTTAAGCTCAGTTCAGTTGGTGAGTACTTGATGGTCATTTAGCCTATCTTCAAATGCCAGTCTCTTGTGTTCAGGTATATATTGTTCTAAATTTCCTAAGAAACCTTTTGCAATATAAAAGGTATCCTGAATTCTTTGAATACAAAAGTAATTTGCCACAGAAGTAAGTGTATTTTAAAATTTTCAATCATTTTTAAAGAGACTATCATGAAAGGCATTAAGTATGTCATGACAGAATTGATGACAAAAGGTAATAGTAGACACTACACATAATATGTATTAATATACACATATAGATGGTGTATCTGTATGTGTGCTTACAAAATCTATTGCCCTTTGAATCAGTATGTAATGGGTAGGATTCAAAGTCATTTTCTTGTTCAAATAAAAATTAACATGATTATTGACCAAAGACTCCATTGTAATACTAAATAATGAAACATGATGAGTGTATAACTAAGTTGTTCCTGTAGTTTTCTATTCAAAAATATTTGCAAGAAGACAGAGGAGGGAGCAAAGACTGAGCACTAACACAGGAAGGAAGCATCATCCTTCCTACAGGTGGCGGTAGGCACTTCAGAGCCACTGAAATCTTTTTGTCATATTGGAGTGCTTCAAATAGTTCTTGTAGAAAATAACCTGCAAAAATTCCTGCAAAGTATAAACATTCTTTAGGCACTATGTACATTGGTTGAATGGCATTTAAAAGATTACACTGAATCACACAAGAGCAACATTTTTCTAAATGCTTGCAATTTTTTTCCAAAGTATTTTATGTAATAATAAATACATATTTTATGTAATAATAAATACATATTTTATGTAATAATAACTAGAATAAAATCAAAGCAGTAAAACATAGCTTGCTTGCTTGCTTTCTCAAGGCTTTTAAGGTTCTACAGAAATTTTCTGCATCACTAAATGCACTGCCAATTCAAAAAGTATTTATGGAGCATATTGGACTTATAAGCTATATTACTAATATTTATCTCTCACCTTATAGCTCAAAATATGATTTCATATGTGTAATCTAATTTGACCATTATAACAAATAAAAGGTTTCAAATATAACTAGCAATTTCTTGAAACCTGCAAAAACATAAAGAGAAGAAAATGTGTTTTTTTTATACACATGTAACATAATTCTCTTGCTACTTTGACTAAACTTCTGTTGGTGTCCAACAACTTATCAATAGCACAGAGATTTACAAATGGAAGGAGAGGGCACTGACAGCTAAATGCTCCATAAAGTAAAACTTTGGTCTACATGTCAGCCACTGGGAAGAGATAAAGAATTCTACCTGTGTTTCCATAGACTCAAGGTTATGTGATTGCTATTTAGACTCCCGATACAAAGTAAAATAATAAATTGTTGGACAGAAAACATTTTAAGCTTTGTAATTTAAAAGAAACTTTGATTATTTTATAGAATGGCTTATGACTCAAAATTTCTTTTCAAAAATCATTTGATGGAGGAAACAAATTATAGATAAGGATTAAGCAGACAAAATCACTGTGGATGGTGACTACAGCCATGAAAATAAAAGACACGTGCTTTTAAGAAGAAAAGCTGTGACAAACATAGACAGCATATTAAAAAAACAGAGACATAATTTTTCTGACATAGTCCGTGTAGTCAAAGCTGTAGTTTCCTCCAGTAGTCATGTACGGATGTGAGAGCTGGACCATAAAGGAGACTGAGAGTCTAAAAACTGGTGCTTTCAAACTGTGGTGTTGGAGAAGACTCTTGAGAGTCCCTTGGACTGCAAGGAGATCCATCCAGTCAATCCTAAAGGAAATCAACCCTGAATATTCATTGGAAGGACTGATGCTGAAGCTGAAGCTCCAATATTTGGCCACCTGATGCAAAGAGCCAACTTATGGAAAAGACTCTGATGCTGGGAAAGACTGAGGGCAGGAAGAAAAGGGGGCAACAGAGGATAAGATGGTTGGATGGCATCACCGACTCAATGGACGTGAGTCTGAGCAAATTCCAGGAGACATGAAGGACAGGGAAGTCTGGCGTGCTGCAATACAAGGGGTCACAAAGTGTTGGACATGACTGAGTGACTGAAAAAGAACAGGTGATATTTAGCTGCAAGCTGTAAGGCAGAAGCCAGAAATGCTGCTAAAGATCCTGTGATGACCATGACATCCTGTACAACCAAGAATTATCTGGTGCAAAATGTCAATAATTCCACAGCTGAGACACCCTGGACTGGAACAACCAAACGCTTTTGAAAAAAAACAACTGGATGGCTCACATTACCTAATACCAGTGTGATATTGATATAAATGTTGTAGAATAGAATGTAAAATCTAAAAATAAAGGCATATATTTGTGACAAATGAATTTTTAAAAAAAGGAACTAAGGCCTTCTTGATTCATGTTTCTCATAATATAATATACAAAATTAATCTTAAAAGTAACGTATCATATATCAAAATGTAAAATAGAAATCTATGGAATTGTAGAGAAAAAATAACAAAACATCTCTGATCTTCTGTTAAAGATTTGTTAAACAATTTGTTAAACGGGATTCAAAAATGCCACATAAAATAAAAACTGGTAAATAGGACTTCATCAAAATTAAAACCAAAACAAAACATAAATGTGGCTCTTTGAAGACACATAAAAAGCTAAAAGACAGCTACAGATTAGAACAAAGTATGTGTAAATATCCATAAAGACATGTCCAGAATAAATAAATTAATCTGTGACTCAATGTTGCAAGATAAAAAATATGATAAAAATAGGCAGAATATTTGAATAGTTTTGAAAATGATACAAATGCCAAAAAACATATATAAAGATAGTCATCATCATTATATACTAGGAAAACTCAAACAAAAATTGCAATGTGAAACCTTTAAGCACCTACTAGAATGGCTAACATTGTTTTCTTTCTTTCTTTTTTAATTTTTTAATGACAATTTCAAGCTCTGGTAAGGCAAGAAAGAGAGCAATCTTGAGCTCTCGTATGTTGTTAGTGAGACTGTAGTATAACACAGTCTGTTTTTATAAGACTGTTGTAGTGAGACTGTGATATAATACAGCCCACTTTGGAAACACTTGGGGTATTTTGTATAAAGGTAAATATTTACTTACCAAAATCCAGCAATATCTCTTCTAGATTTTTACTCAAGTAAAATTAAACATTTTCAATATATATTTATTGGTAAATACTGACAGTTTCTTCATGTGCAATGGCCCCAAACTGGAAATGATCAACATGTCCAACAAATGGTGAATGGATAATATTTGATACATCATATATCAGACTACTAGTTAGTCATAAAAAGACATAAGTCACTGCTACAAAGAGTAATTGTGATAAATCTCAAAAGCATTTAAGTGAAAGAAGTCAGATACAGAGGGGTACATAATCATATGATTCAATCTCTATGAAATTCTAAATGCAAACTCATGGGGGCAGAAATTAGACCTGTTTCTCAAGGGCTGGGGAGAGGGAGGACATTGACAACACAGGAGCCCAAGGAAACTCTTGGAGTCATGGGGATATTCTGTATCTTGATTGCGGCAGTGGTGACACTGTTTACATTTGCTGAAACCATAGACATACCCCAGAAAGGGGGAATTTTATCGTGACAATAAACCAGACCAAGAAAGCAAATGAAAACCTAGGCTTTGGTTTTTCTGTAAAAGAGACATTAAAGCTCAAAACTTTTCAGTTTATTCAGTTCACTGTTTTATGACTTTACATAGTCAGAAATTACAAACACAAGAAACATTTCAACATAAGAAAGTACTTGTTCACAGTCCAAATGTAGTACATTACCTACAGAGGACATTGTGGTATGTTTCTTAAACTACATTTTAAAGGCTATGGAAAATACAAAAATATAATGGTCAAAAATATTGGGAAATCTTGGCTTAAACAGTATCAAATAGACATCTTATTTCCTTCTTCTATTAGAGCCTTTAGTGTGTGAGACATGGAATTACTAAAAGGAATTGTAAGAACATCATGTAGCACAAAGAGCATGTTCTAGATGATAGATAAACTAAACGTCCTTTAAAGTTCTCTTCTAATGCCAAGATTCTTTAAGCCTTTTTTTGTTTGTTTAAAAGAAGATTTTAGACAGTAGCTTATAAATAAAAAATCATCAGAAATATAAATTCTTGATAGCAAGGACTTGCAGCATTCCTAGTGGCAGGGACAATAAGTCCTATTTCTTTTCTGTTCCTTATCATATAGTGAAACACATCAAACATTGACTGATTCGGGTATAAGTAAAAGTCCCATCAATATGGAAACAAACCAAACAATGAAAAATGAAGCTGTAGTGTAAGATTGTGTGGTCTAGAATAGGGGTCTCCAACCTCCAGGCTGTGGACTGGTACCTCTTGTCAGATCAACTATGGCCTTAGATTAGAAATAAAGTGCACAATAAATGTAAATGCGCTTGAATCATCCCAAAACCAAACTTCCAACCTCTGGTCAGTGGAAAAATTGTTTTCTATGAAATCAGTTCCTGGTGTCAAAGTTGGGGACCACTACTCTAGAACACAGTATTCTTAGTATCTTTCCTAAAATATGTTAAACACTTTGCATTTTCCTACATTTTCTAACTTTGAAATCATGGACATGAATGCTCTTGACTCGTTATGAAAATGCATGGTCTTAGGGAGAAAATGTCATATTCTTTCTCTCTCTCTCTCTCAATGCTGGTATTTACACTCCTGTAGTTTATACATCTTTACTTTCTGGACCCAGAGAGGAGTGGAGGGGATGGCTGCCTGGTAATGAGCTTCAACAGAGATTGTCTCCAACTTCACTTACATAAAATAGAGAAATATCCCTTCTGAAACCACAAAAATCTACCGAATCCTGATAAATTACCTTTGATATTCAGTATTTAGTAAAATTAAGTGAAAACAGAGAGAAGCTTTTTCCTCTTTATTATTTGCTCCATTAGAATTGTTGAGATTTTCTATGATGATTATTTTCAGCTGGAAAATATAATGGTAAAATGCATCAGTATGTATGACAAGTCACATCCACACACTCATGCATACAATCATCATTCTGGTCCCTGGGAAAGAATACCATCAATGAACCTTATTGCATCTTAATGTTGTTATGTTACTTCAAATCAGTGTACCTCAATATTGCCCCTAAAAATGAGGTCTATTATAGTCAGTGCAATAAGATACATATATATAATACAAAAAGATAGTGGGAAAAAAAAAAAAAACACTTGAAGGAAAATGGAAATGTTTAAGAAAAATGTCAAGAAGAACCAATATACATTTACATATAAGAACTCAAGACTAGAAAAGACCTCTTCATGCTTTCACTGGATATTAGCACTTCATTTAATCTCAATATCATTGGTCTTTTGTCTCCTGTAATTCTCTGTTTATTCATACACTCATTCAAAATTTTAACTGAGCACGTTGATTATGCTAGGCTTCTTTCCCAGGATGAAAAGATACACCAGTGTCTAAGATAAAGACCCAGCAAAATTCAGTAACAACAACTACAGAAAGTAAAGTGCAAATATCTATCCCCAAGTAAAATCTCTCTTCACTCTACCCTGCTCTCCTTCAGTCTATTTTGATCACTACTCTCAGCTGTCTACTTGCTGCAAAAGGTTTATCTGACAACAGAACTTAAGGCAAGAAAATGTTGAAAGTAATGGTCTAGTAGAAAATGGGAAGTGGAAATAAAATATCAAGTAGAAAGTGAAATGTTGATGATGAAAGAAAAATAAGGATTTGTTGAAGCAATAATTTGGTATAGGCAAAATTAGAAGGGATCTGATGCAGAGTTGGGGAGAATTTTTTAGAGAAAAGCACAGATAATTAGGATATGGGATAAGTGTGTGCAAGTGAAAATATCATAGATGAATAAATATTTTGTGGGAGTTTTAGGAGGTTCTCTTTGGATTATTTCAATTTTCTTTTTGAAGTGGAAATGAAGATTTCCACTTCTGAGGAAACAGAAGGGCATCCTCCAGTTAATTATAAGTAGACACCTAAGACACTCTATATAAAATAAACATAAGGAGACACTGAAAGCAGAGATAAGAAACACACTGAGAAGTGACTTCAGGACTCAAGGAATGAAATAAGGAAGAGTAACTTGGGTTATTTGTTTATTTTGCCTTATATATTCTGGACTTGGAGCTGAGGAAGCTGGTGATTCAGAAACGACCATGGGTACAAATAGAAAGCCACAACACAGCTTGTTTGTTCAAGCAAAAGAAGAAAAATGGGGCAGGGGCAGATTACCAAGGCAGAAATCTTATACAATAACTGCTCTATTTCAGCCAAATCTAAGGAAAAACCTTTGGTCATACTAATACCGACACTAGTAAAAGCAGAGTGAAAAGTCTAAACTTCCCTATAACAGGGCACCCCAACCTTTCCACTAAGGTAATGTCAGAAATGGTCATATAGAGAGTTGGGACTTTTATCCAGGTTCCACCCCACCCCATCCCCCACCTGTGTCAATGCAGAGGGAAATCTGGACTTTCATCACTCACAAGCAATAAAGAGGAAAGACGGGCCTTATATCTTATGCTTCCTCTGGAGTGATGTCAATGGAAGCCAAACGTGGAGCCATAACTCTCATCCCTGTCCAGCAGTGATGAGGAACCCCAGTCCCAGGATTCAGTGGATGCCAATTTAAGAATCTGGACTTGTATTCTCACCTGCCAGTAATAAGGTAGTGACACTTTCATTCCTGCCAGAGTGGTGGCAGGGAAGACCAGCCAAAATATGAGATTTAAATAAAATCCAGAGTCTCATGACGTAATACTCCAAATGGCTAGGTTTCATTTGAAAATCAATTATTTTACTATAACCAGGAAGATGTCAAACTGAATGAGAATGGGTAATCTATAGAAGACATCATTAAAATGACAAAGATAATAGAATTATTTTCAAAATTTTAAAGCAGCCATTAAAAAAAACATATTTCAAAAAGCAATTGTGAGCATGTGTAAAACAAAGAATTAAAAGTTTCAGCAATGGGACTGAAGATATAAAAAAAGAATTAAATAAAAATTTTAGAACTAAAAAGATACAATAACCAAAATTTTAAATGACAGTATAGGGGTTCAACAGCAGAATGAAGAGAGAAGAAAGATCCACTCAACTGGAAAGTAGAACAGTAGAAAGCACCAAGTTTGAACAACAGAGAAAAAACATACTAAAAAAAGAGAGAGAGAGGAGAAAGGGGGGGGGGGGAATGAGAAACAAGAGAATGTAACAAAAGACCTAAATTTATGTCAGAATCCTAGAAGGAGATGAGAACAAGGGTACAATGAGACAGTGTTGAAAAAAATGGATAAAAGCTTTTCAGTTTTGTCTAAGACATAATACAAAGACTCAATAAGCTGAATGAACTAAAAAGGCCAAATACCAAAATGCTTCACATTCAAACTTTGAAAACTAAAAACAGAAAAGCCCTAGGAGCAGCAGGAGAGAAATGGCCCATTACATACAAAACAGTTCAAATGAGAATGTATTTCTCAGCAGAAACCATGGAGATGTCATGAGAGTTTTCACATGCTAATGTCATTCAGAGTTCTTTACTCCACAAAAATGTTCTTCACAGTGAAAGGGAAATAAATACATTCTCAGATGAAGGAAAACTGAATTTTGTTGCCAGCCTATCCATAGCTGATAAGACAGAAAGCGTGTTGGGAAGAGGGGGAAGAAAACACCACCACCAAAAACACAGATCAGAAAGAGAGCTAGGTAAAACAAAATTGTAGTGGAGTTAAGTTACTGATACAGAAAACTCTGGATGGGACCTTAGAATTGAATGGATGAAACAGGAGAGAAATTAAGATCACTTTAGGAGAGCAGATTAAGGGTATCTGAACAGCCAGGATATTGGAAGCATCATCTCCATGTCCATGTATCTAAGAATTCAGAAACGAGTATCTTTAGAGAGAATGATAGGAGACCAGGAATAAGTCTTTGAGAAATAAAGGGAAATCAATGACATCATTTAGTAAGAGGAGAGTCAAATATGAGAGTTTCAGGGAGGAAGGGGGAAGAATATCTGAAAGTGCCATCCTACAAGGTCATTTTTGGGAAGAAAAAGAAAACAAACTGCTTGGTCATAATGTTTTGTTGTTAAATATAGTTGTACTGATAGTTACATAAATTGTGGATTTATAGGTAGTTAATATTTACTGAGGATTTCTGCATGGAGTCTCAAAGAATCGGACACGACTGAGCAACTGAACTGAACTGTACTGAACTGAACTATATCTATTATCATAAATGGTGTTTTGCTTCTTTCTCAAAATGCTATTAATCTGCTTTTTCTTTTTATAATATTTTTGTGATAACAAGTATTATATATCTATGTAGCAATTTATTCTCCTTAATGCTTATGGAACTAGAAAGTTCTTTATTTCTTCATGAGAAATTTCATCTAATTTTTGCCTTATCCAAATGATCTTTCCATGGTTTTAAAACCAGTACTGAATCTATAATTATGTCGCCTATTTTATACTTAAATTTTAAGTATTTTTTCATGTCTTATCCTCCAAATTTTCTATTTTATTGGCCTGTTGATATGCTCTATCTTTTAATAGATTTTTTAAGAGTTGTTTCAGGTTCACAGCAGAATTGAATGCTCACACATTCACAGCCTCCCTCATTATCAACATCCTGTACCAGAGGGGTACATTTGTTACAACTGATGAATCTACATTAAAATATCATTATCATGCAAAGTTCATGTCTATGTTAGGGCTCTTTCTTGGTGTAACACAGTCTATAGGTCTTGACAAATGTATAATGACATGTATCTACCATAATGGTATCACCCAGAATAATTTTACAGACTGAAATATTCTCTATGCTATAGCCATTCACCCTTCACCTCTCTCCCAATTCTTGGCAACCACTGACTTTTTCGCCTGTCTCCATAGTTTTGCCTTTTCTAGAATATTATATAGTTAAAAATCACACAGCATGTATGGTCTTTTCAGATTGGTTTTCTTAGTGACACAGGTTGACGTTTTCTCCATGTTTCTGTGGTTTGATAGTTCATTTCCTTTTAAATAATATTCTACTGTTCAGATGTACCACAGTTTATTTCTCCATTCATCTACCTAAGGATATTTGGGGACTTTCAAGTTTGGGCAAAAAACCTGCATGCAGGTTTTTATGTGGACCTAAGTTTTCAATTCATTGTGACAAATGCCAAGGAGAATGGTTGCTGGGTAGTATGGTAAGGATACACTAAGTCATTTAGCATTCCCACCAGCAATAAATCAGAGTTCCTGCTGCTCCACTTCCTCACCAGCATTCGGTCTTGTCAGTGTGCTGCATTTTGGCCATTCTAATCAAGGTGCAGTGACATCTGTTTTAATGTACACCTTTGTACTGATACATGATGCTGAGCTCTTTTCCATATGCTTACTTGCCCTCTCTATATCTTCTTTGGTGAAGTATCCAGGGTTTTTACCATTTTAAAATTGAGTTGCTTCTTAACATGTTTGAGTACAAACTCTCAGTTGATTTTTTTTCTCTCAGTACTTTGTATTTTTTTCACTGCTTTGCTGACAAGACTTCTACTCCACCCGTTATTCTTTTTTAGATAACCAGGTGTGATTTGTTGTGTTTTTTTCTCTTTTTTTGTTTTTCCCTCAAAGATTTAGGATTGTTTCATTTTAGCATTTTGGAGTTAAATTTAGGTGGGGTTTTAGATTATCCTGTTTCTTCAATACTGTGGTTCTTCAACATGGAGATACATATTGACTTTTCATTTCTGAAAACATTATTGACCACTCTCCCTTTTACCCTCAGTTCTTATTCCTTTTATTTTCTTCTTTTAGACATCTTACTAACTAAATAGTAATCTAAATCTAAATGTTAGATTATTCATGTATAGAAGTGTGCCCTAAACTATGAAAATGCCATTATGAGGAAGTCTCAGACTTGTTTTTGTCTAGTGCTTAAATAGTATTAATTATACTGGCCCTGCTTTTACATTCCTTGTCCTGTAGATCCCTGCATTCTGTAGTTTATATGATTTCACCCTATATCCATTCATAGGGAAACTGGGGTTTTGACTGATTACCAGTGATAGTCCTCAATAGTGGTTCAAACTCCTGGATTAAACATTTTCCTTACTGTTTTAACAGGTGAGTGAGTAGAGTTTTCTTGCTCAGTAAGAGCAGAGAACAATCTCAGACTCTTTTAAATGCACAGATCTAGGTTCTAGTTCATTGTTTTAAATGAAGCATTTCTTTATCTAAAAATAGGCATTAGACATCTAGCCCATAGTCCCTATGGTTTCTATCACAGAATTCTAGTGAATCATTATAGAATGGGCTTTTGCATATAATTATATTTAATTTCTCTGTTTAGTTTTGGACTTTGGGGAATATTTGATTCTGTCAAATTCACCTCAGTGGATAAAAAAACAACTTTTGTTGTTCTTATAATATTTTCAGTTATTTACTTCTCTGAATTATCATGCATGAAGTAACCATGAATTTGATTTTATGGGCTTAATGTCTAAATTTAGATCTCCTAGACTAAAATTAGAATTATTTTATGAACAATTTAAAGTCTTATGGTAAGAAGCATCTTTCCCAGGAAAGTTGGCCCTATTTGTGCAACTTTTACAATAAGAGCATCAATAAAACTGACTCATTGAGGCAAAACTCATACATCAAATTACCTTGAGCCAGTGACAATGTAAGACAAGTATGTAGAAACCACTGAAGTATAAATGCTATGGTTCAATTCCCAAGCTATTGACCAAGGAAAGAAAGCCAATGTAATGGCCAGTGACGGCTGGACTGTATTATCTACTGATGACAAGAATGACATTTTCTCATAGGAAAAAAGTTTTTGATAACTCTCTACTTTATTTCAGCACTTGCAGTATCATCTCACAAGTATAATGATAAAGGACCACCTTTCTGATTTTGGGTGGTAGTAAGAAGAAGATATTTTAACCTTAATTTATTTGATGAATTAATATCAGAAGCATCAGAAGTTTTCCCTTTCCTGATGAATACTCTCTTCAGCAATCCATAAAAGGTCAGCATGCCAAGCCATTAACACTCCCTCAGTTTCTAAATCAACTATCACAAAACATAGTGTCTTAATTCACTCAGACATACATATCTCCAGTAATTCCCTTTAATGGTTATAAAAGTTAAATACATGAATCATAAAGATAATTCAAGACATGGATTGAAGCACTTTTCAAATGCGATCTGAGACTTGTTTTGGAAAATAAGTTTAGATTTATATTCAGATACTTGCTCAAATAGAAATATGACTTTTTAAAGATATAATTTTCTTGCCAGCTCTCTCTCTGTCTCAGGATCAAACAGGTTGCCTTTTACATTGTCAAAAGGTTAGTTGGCTATTTGTGATGAAATCTGACACAGAAACTCTTTTCATCTCTTCTCAAAGATATTATAGAACACTTACCAAATGTCAATACTGCTGACAACTGTGTCCCAGCAGACAATCAAGTAAATTTCTCTTCTCACTGCATTTTAAAATGTAATTTAAAGCTTGAGATATTGTGACAAAATAGAAACTTTAAAAAATATAAGTAATATTAAATGTGTACAATTTATCTTCTAGCGAATACTGAAACCTAACCTTTTGGTTTTATGACAATTTTAAGTTCCTTAGAGAATTAACAGATATGACAAATTTAAGATTTCTGTAAATTTTTACACAGGTACCTCACAACTACACTGATTATCCCAAACACATTTTCCTGAACCTTCTCTCTATAAAGAGAAATCTAAATTAAATACATTTCTTCAGTTGGAGAAAAAAAAAATCTTGTATCACCAGAAGGTTGAAATGGTTTTGGAGACACAAATATACTAAAGATAAATTTATGATAATTGTGAATTGAAATTTGTAAATTTAAATCACTGAAAAAAGACAAGTCAAAAAATTATTGTCTCTTGAGAATACTTAAAAATCACCATTATAATTATAAGGGAATTGCAGTAGAAGTCTTCTAATATATTGTTTCCAAAACAGAGCTATATTTCATCAAATAATACACTCTCTTGACAAATAGACTCAGGAAATATTTACAGAAACCTAAAGCTATCACAAAGAAAGAATGAAAGTTTCATGTAGATGGAGAAAGTGGCAGATTTTTAAAGAAAGGCCTGTTCATCAAATGTACTTTTTACAAACTGTGGAAGATAACAGGGAACTGACAAGAAAGCAATGGTTTCATAATCCATAGCATAAAAGGAAAACAGAGGTGAAAACTGGATAAAGACCTGTTGATGATCAACACTCACCTTTAGCTAAAAATATTTAATTAACTGACTTTATGGGTAAGTGTGTAACTTTGAGACACTTTACCCACAAATCAGCATCTTTTCAAAGGAGTCTGTTCTTTGTATCAGGTGGCCAAAGTATTGGAGTTTCAGCTTCAACATCAGTCCTTCCAATGAATACTCAGGACTGATCTCCTTTAGGATGGACTGGTTGGATCTCCTTGCAGTCCAAGGGACTCTTAATAGTCTTCTACAACACCACAGTTTAAAAGCATCAATTCTCAGCTTTCTTTATAGTCCAACTCTCACATCCATACTCTCTCATCAGTAAAAAGCATCAGTAAAAAGCAGAATTCACTAGAAACACTTGAATGGTTATCCCACTTCTATACAGGAGCATACTCATACCCTCCTTCTCACCCTCCTCCATTTCCATACCTATTAGGAGGTTTGGGGGTTGAATTTTTACTGATGGCCACATAAAATTTTCACATATTGCTGAAGCCTGGCTTGGAGAATTTTAAGCATTACTTTACTAGCATGTGAGATGAGTGCAATTGTGTGGTAGTTTGAGCAATCTTTGCATTACCTTTATTTAGAATTGGAATGAAAACTAATTTTTTCCAGGCCACTGCTGAGTTTTCCAAATTTGCTGGCATATTGAATGCAGCACTTTCACAGCGTCATCTTTCAAGATTTGAAATAGCTCAACTGGAATTCCATCACCTCCACTGGCTTTGTTTATAGTAATGCTTCCTAAGGCCCACCTGACTTCACATTCCAGGATGTCTGGCTCTAGGTGAGTGATCACACCATCGTGATTATCTGGGTTGTGAAGATCTTTTTTGTACAGTTCTTCTTTGTATTCTTTCCACCTCTTCTTAATATCTTCTGCTTCTGTTAGGTCCCTACCATTTCTGTCCTTTATGGAGCCCATCTTTGCATGAAATATTCCCTTGGTATCTCTAATTTCTTGAAGAGATCTCTAGTCTTTCCCATTCTGTTGTTTTCCTCTATTTCTTTGCATTGATCACCGAGGAAGGCTTTCTTATCTCTCCTTGCTATTCTTTTGAACTCTGCATTCAGAAGGGTATATCTTTCCTTTTCTCCTTTGCTTTTTGCTTCTCTTCTTTTTACAGCTATTTGTAAGGCCTCCTCAGACAGCCATTTTGCTTTTTTGCATTTCTTTTCCATGGGGATGGTCTTGATCCCTGTCTCCTATACAATGTCATGAACCTCCATCCATAGTTCATCAGGCACTCTATCTATCAGATCTAGTCCCTTAAACTTCCAGATGTTCAACCTGGTTTTAGAAAAGGCAGAGGAACCAGAGATCAAATTGCCAACATCTACTCAATCATTGAAAAAGCAAGAGAGTTCCAGAAAAACATCTGTTTCTGCTTTATTGACTATACCAAAGACTTTAACTGTGTGGATCACAGTAAACTGTGGGAAATTCTGAAAGAGATGGGAATACCAGACCACTTGACCTGCCTCTTGAGAAACCTGTATGCAGGTCAGGAAGCAACGGTTAGAACTGGACATGGAACAACAGACCGGTTCCAAATAGAAAAGGAGTACATCAAGGCTGTATATTGTCACCCTGCTTATTTAACTTATATGCAGAATACATCATGAGAAATGCTGGGCTTGAGGAAGCACAAGCTGGAATCAAGATTACTGGGAGAAATATCAACAACTTCAGATATGCAGATGACACCACCCTTATGGCAGAAAGTGAAGAAGAACTAAAGAGCCCCTTGATGAAAGTGAAAGAGGAGAGTGAAAAAGTTGGTTTAAAGCTCAACATTCAGAAAACTAAGATCATGGCATCTGGTCCCATAACTTCATGACAAATAGACGGGGAAACAGTGGAAACAGTGACTGACTTTATTTTGTGGGGCTCTAAAATCACTGCAGACGGTGATTGCAGCCATGAAATTAAAAGACGCTTACTCCTTGGAAAGAAAGTTATGACCAACCTAAATAGCATATTAAAAAGCAGAGACATTACTTTGCCGACAAAGGTCTGTCTATTCAAAGCTATGATTTTCTTAGTAGTCATGTATGGATGTGAGAGTTAAACTATAAAGAAAGCTGAGCGCTGAAGAATTGATGCTTTTGAACTGTGGTGTTGGAGAAGACTCTTGAGAGTCCCTTGGACTGCAAGGAGATCCAACCAGTTCATCCTAAAGGAGATCAGTCCTGGGTGTTCATTGGAAGGAGCTGATGTTGAAGCTGAAACTCCAATACTTTGGCCACCTGATGAGAAGAGCTGACTCATTGGCAAAGATCCTGATGCTGGGAAAGATTGAAGGCAGGAGGAGAAGGGAACGACAGAGGACGAGATGGTTGGATGGCATCACCGACTCGATGGACATGGGTTTGGGTGGACTCAGGGAGTTGGTGATGAACCGAGAGGCCTGGTGTGCTGCAGTTCATGGGATCGCAGAGTTCAACATGACTGAGCGATTGAACTGAACTGAACTGAACAGAAAATTTTCACATTGATTTCTGAGCATGACAGAAGGACATTATCTAGGGGCTCAATGCTATATTCAAGTTGAGAATTGAAGTCAGGATACATGCTGAGAACTGGTAATATTAGGACTAGAACATAAATGTTATCACAAAATTTTATTTTTCCTTGGATTTCATTCTCTTTCACTGAACTACTTATGATAAGAATTCAATTAAATATACTGTATGAAATATATGAGCTAGATGTGAGCCAAAAAAAATTTTTTTTCTGTAAGGTATGCAATAATTGGTCAATAAAAATAACTAGAAAGCAATCATGGCAGTGATAACACTCATAGCTGTAACAAAAAAAAAACATTTTAATATTACAGTCTGTGTTTTATCACTCATAATATCATTTTTTATCCAATGTTTTCTTGTTATTTATGATTTCAGACTAAGATCAGGCATCATAACAATTTTAATTTGAAGGACAAAAGGAAGGGAGAGAGAAAAGTTCAGAGATTATCTTGTTCACTAAAGACAGTTTGTCATTTTGCTTCCTTTTTAGGGAAACACCCCTGGATCTCTGCAGAAATCAAAATACAGACTAAAAATAGGACATCCTAAAAATGTATGCCAGATGTATCTTATCTAGGGCTTTTCTCACCCCAAGGTATTTGCCAACTCCCACTTGACACATCCCAAATATTTTTAGCACTTCAAAGTCTCTTACTTATTGCTTGCACAGCTGGTAGCTAAAAATACACTGTATAATGCTACTTTATTATAAGTCAAAGACTGTTTTTCCAAGTATCATTTATTTGGAATATGCTTTCATGATTAGAGCTCAGGTGGAAGCAGGATGGCTCAGAATGGATAGATTAGTTCAAGAAACTCAAATTCTCTATCCATAGGAGTAGTGTCAATGGTATGTCAATGTGGGATAGACAATTGTATAAATCTAAAAGTGAAAGGGAAGTTGCTCAGTCGTGTTTGACTCTTTGCGACTCCATGGACTGTAGCCCACCAGGCTCCTCCGTCCATGGGATTTTCCAGGCAAGAGTACTGGAGTGGGTTGCCATTTCCTTCTCCAGGGGATCTTCCCGACCCTGGGGTCGAACCTGGATCTTCTGCATCGTAAGCAGATGCTTTACCATCTGCACCACCAGGGAAGTCAAAACAAAGGTATCAAAATTTAAGAGCATTCCTTAAGACTAAAGAGGTAGATGGGACTTACAGCTAAATTTCCACAAGAATTCTAATGACTGGGCTATCTATCACAGCTGGAGTGAACCTAACAGCTTGGAAATGTAAAGATCGTCAATGATCACACTAATGAGGTTTTGGAGGTGACATTAAGGATATAGTCATGGATAAACTGGGGTTCAGGAAGACAAAATATAGGCTTATGGAAGGGAGATTTACAAAATAATTCAGTCATAAGAAGAATTAAGCATGTAAAAGAAAAATTTAAATGCATGTTAATTCAAGGACAAGTTTCAGACAAGGTACACTTTCTATTACTGTAAATGAAGAGGTAATGAGGATACAATTGTGAAACTGACAAAGGGGCAAAAGCTGCCAGGACATACGAATATTTGAAAGTAAAGTGGTGATCACCTGGGAAAAGACTAGAAACCAATTACTAGAAACTATGTTGTCTACATCAGAGAGATATCCAGGAGAAGAGAGAGGAACCTGGAGAGAAGGAGTAAGAGAAATTCTGCCATCAACAAATTTGTGTCCTAAGACAAGACCTGTTTAAAGGAAAGGGATAAGGCCAATTTTCTGCTGCCTATAAGATGGGAAATAGAGTCATGAATTCACTAATCTCTCTCTCAATGTTTAAATTATGACTTCAAGTGGGCATGATGTCTTTGGTCTTCCACAAAGTGATGCTCTTCCTCACTTCTTGAAAGCAATGAAATAAAAACCCCTTAGTTTAAGGTCACAGTATTGTTTTCTTGTATAGCCACTAATCATTTGTTTCTTTACCAAGATGACTCTGCTTTTCTTAGATAAGCACCTGATTTTCTGAAGCTTTTTTCAAAATCTTTACTTCTGTATTTCTATTTCTAATATATCCCATTTAATAAAGTTGCTAACTGCCTTTGATGCTACAGAATGAATGTTCACTCAATCACGGCTGCTCCAAATGATACTCTTCAATGGGGCAGTTTTGAGAGTTGCCTCTGACTTGCCATATCTGAACTGTAAGATCTAAAAATTCTTAAAAAAAAAAAAAATCCACCAATTTTTCACTGTCTTTATGATCATGGCACACCTGGGAACATAGGAACATTTCCAACAAGATCTTGAAGGACCTAGTTCCTCTTCCCTAAATCCCCAGAATATATGAGCTGCCACTCACGTTTTAATTCTTTGAGAAGACCTACACTTGTGTAACAAACTGCAGAGCAGCTGCTGCTTTGCTTTCCTGTAAAACATCTAGCTCTGCACTGTAATTTAGCAGAACCTAAGACATCAGAATAAAGCAGCATGCTAAAAACATTAGATCAGAGACACAAAACATTCAGCAAATATACAAATTCTATATAAATGCAAGTTGGTGTTATTTTAGATTAGTGCTACAGGTAATTCTGTAGCAGGAATTAAGAGAAACACCCAGTAGCTGATGATATGTATGTTTCAATGTAGATGAGGGAAAAGATGGATTAGGAAACATTACACACCAACAGTGGGGAGTGATATTACTCCCCTCTCTTGTACCTCCATTTGGGGCTTTGTAAAGAAATCATATGATGTGGACAATTTCTTTGATGTTAAATAAGAGAGCAGAATTAAATATGTCTGTTGCAGCTTCCCCAGACCCTCCTCATTGAAACCACAGATGGTCGCCACTTTTTCCTCAAGCCATGTTTGCATTAGGTTTACCGGGTCTACAGCTTGCTGTCTGGAATGAAGTAATGACTTCTAAATTGTCACATATTGACATAGTCTCAGTATTTCCTATTTGCTGCCTGCTGTGGTAACCTAGTCTAAAGGATGAGGTTCTGTTTTAAGATTTTGGCCCAGAAAACCCATTTCTTTCTGGGACCCAACCCCAGTCTACAGGTGGGTCCCTTAGCATCCAGCCCATATTTTTCATCTCTTGCCTCCAATTTGGCTGTGCCTCACAGAAAACATGCCACAGTTGTAAAAATCACCTAGAGTCATAATCTATGCCCTCACTCTGATTTCAGCCTTTTTCACCACCAGGGCTCTCTTCTGTTACACTTTGCCTTGTCTGCTGGACCAGAACTCTTGCCACCGACACCAGACTCCTCTTAACAAATGAGTCCCATCCTTTCTATTCTGTGCATTTGATGGCTCAGCTCCGCCTGCAGGGACCAGCTGCCACAAACAGACTGGTTTCCTCAGCTTCTTTGAGAAGGACGTCCAGAGATGACTTTTTTCTCTTTTCTATTATCCTTGTTGTTTTCAATCCCTCTTATTCTTCATATAGAAGCTATCATCAATTACAATAAAATAGAGGTAATCCAGTATTCAAATGTGTATTTTCAGAATGGTCATTTTCCTCTCAGAAATAACACTTTAGGTATTATATGATATCTTCAATTTACCATGTACTAAACAAAACATTAAACTAGATTGTAGGTATAGATCCCTGGCTACATCACTAGTGTCTAAACAAACATTCACTTTTCTTTTTATTCATGACCCCGTGGATGCTATGCTGTCCTCAGATGCTACTGCTCCCCCCACAGCAGTAATAATTAGGAAGGACTAAACCTCTTTGGACATAGATACCACAGGAAACTCACAGCCACTGAGAACATGGCTTGTATATACCTCCAAGCATATGGTTTGCATCCGCTGGAAGAGCAGGATGTGGCAGTTTATTATTCTGCTACAGTAGCCATAACAAAATGGCATCGATTAGGTGATTTAAACAATAGAAATCCATGCTTTTATTGTTCTGGAGGCTAGAAGTTCAGGCACTTTTGGTCCTACCGGAGGTCTTTCTCTTTGCCTTTCAGATGGTCATCTTCTCACTATGTCCTCAAATGGCTTTTCTTCTGAAAACATACATTCCTTATGTCCCTCCATGTACACCAATTTCCTCTTCTTATAAGGACACAAGTCAGGATGGATAAGAGCCCAACTTTAACTTAGTCACCTTTTCAAAAACCTTATCTTCAAATAGGGTCACATTCTCAGATGCTGGGAGTTAGAACTTCAACATATGGATTTAGGAAGGACATGACTCAGCCCCTAAAAGGTAGGAAGCACCAATTTCCTTGGTGGTGGCATAGACCCTAGAATGGTACATACGCTTACCTACATAATTATTGACAAAAACTTCACTCATGTGATACTCTGGAACAGTAAATAAAAAATAATTCATTGGCAGATCATTAGGAACTAATACTAAATGGTGCCTATATTGCTATACACAAGTTTTGGAAAAGGAAGTCATTTAACCAAACTTACACCCACAACATAATCCTAGGTCAAAATTTTGTATTACAATTTACTTGAAAGATTTCAATGACTTCTAAATATTTTTTTTTACCATTATAGGCACAATTAACTGAGATTAAAATTAAAATGAATAAATGTACTTATAAAATCTAAAGTATGCAGGTCAAGAAGCAATAGTTAGAACTGGACATAGAACAATGGGCTGATCCAAATTGGGAAAGGAGTATGTCAAGGCTGTATGTTGTCACCCCACTTATTTTACTTACATGCAGAGTACAGCTTGCAAAATGCTGAGGTGGATAAAGTACAAGCTGGAATCAAGATTACCTAGAGAAATATCAGTAACTTCAGATATGCATGTGACAACACTCTTATGGCAGAAAGTGAAGAGGAACTAAAGAGCCTTGTGATTAAAGAGAAAGAGGAGACTGAAAAAACTGGCTTAAAACTCAACTTTAAAAAATGAAGATCATGCGTCTGGTTCCATCATTTCATGGCAAATAGATGGGGAAACAGTGGAAACGGTGGCAGATTTTATTTTCTTGGGCTCCAAAATCACTGCAGATGGTGACTGCAGTCATGAAGCTAAAAGATGCCTGCTCCTTGGAGTAAAAGCTATGACCAACCTAGATAGCATATTATAAAGCAGAGACATTACTTTGCTGAAAAAGGTCCATCTAGTCAAAGCTGTGGTTTTTCCAATAGTCATGTATAGATGTGAGAGTTGGACCATAAAGAAGCCTGAGCACCAAAGGATTGATGCTGTTGAACTGTGGTGTTGGAGAAGACTCTTGAGAGTCCCTTGGACTGCAAGGAAATCCAACCAGTCCACCCTAAAGGAAATCAATCCTGACTATTCATCAGAAGGACTGATGATGAAGCTGAAGCTCCAATACTTTGGCCACCTGATGTGAAGAACTGACTCATTAGAAAAGACCCTGATGCTGGGCAAGAGTGAAGGCAGGAGAAGAAGGGGACGACAGAGGATGAGATGGTTGTATGGCATCACCGAATCAATGGGCATGAATTTGAGCAAGCTCCAGGGCATGAATCAATGGGCATGAATTTGAGCAAGCTCCAGGAGATGGTGAACAACTGGGAAGCCTGATTTCCAACCATGGGGTTGGAAACAGCTGGACATGACTGAGTGACTGAACAACAAGGGCAGTTTTAGATGCTGTGGGCAGAGGAGTAAACAAACAATGTCACTCCTGTCCTCACTGGGGCTGCTGTATCACAGAGGAGATAATGAACAAAATGGAAGATATGTAATACATAGTAAGGAGAAATGTTACTTCTACAAAAAAAAAAAAAAAAGCTCAGCATGGAATCAGAGTTATAGTAGTGTTATTTCACTTCTGAATAAAATGAGAGGACCATGTGGATGTCTTGTGGAAGAGCTCTTCAGGTGGAGAGTTTAGACGGTACAAACGCTCAGTTGTTTGCAGAATACTCAGGAAATCAGTGTGGCTGCAGGTGAGTTAGAGGTAGAGAGGTAAGACATGATGTGGAAGAGTGTCTTATTTTGAAATAACTTACAAGGAAAATATATTTGCCAAACATGCAATGAATATATGTTTATGTCTATGGATATCAAGAGTACCTATAATTGATGAGAAAATTACAAATGAAGACGTAAGAACGTGAAAGTCAGATATGGAAATCTAATAAGGTCAAAGAAAGCATGAAAGCATGTTCAAGATATTGTGCAGAGAATTTCAAGTTCAAACAATAAATGCATAATCTTTCATTGATTAGATTTTTTTAAAAGAGGATGAGAAAAAAGGTTAGAAATGGCAGTCTAGAATGCCAAGAATTCACATCATAATGGACAATCTCAGAAACAACTGTTTAGGATGTAATTTGTATTGTTGGGGACAATCGAGCAGTAACCTTTAAATGCACACACATCTTCTGGCTCAGCAATTCAGCTCTTAGAAATCTACCCTAAAGTGAAAAGTATACCATTTGGGAAGGTATGTTGAAACATTATTTGTAGTAGCTATGAAAAAACACAACTAGAAACAATATAAATATGTGTAGCTAGAAGAAGGGTTGCATGAATCAAAATATGTTACACCTAGGAAGTATTATACAACTATTTTAAATGATTTTTAAACTGCTTCTATTAACCTGGAGAAATAGCTAAACAGAGAATGCAAACTTAACTGCTATAGCCCTGTTTTTGTAAAATAAACTTAAAATATCTCCATTTTATTTCTGTACATTTATATGAGGACAGAGTAAGTTGTGGAAAGATATATACGAATCTAATGATATTCATTGCTTCAGAAGGAAAATGAGGAAGATGTTAGAATTAATTATTATTATTTTTACTATTATTTTTTAAGTGAGAGAAAGACAAGAATTCAAGTGACATTTTCACTAAATCATATTCTTTCAAGATATTTGAATATGTCAAGGATGTCATACATATTTGAGTATGTCAAACTTTCGGCCATATTTTTGTCTCTGCAGTAGCACCTAACTAGGTTGAACGTTTCAATGAACTGACCATGTGGAACAGGTTGAATCAGTTACTTTGCCTTTGATAAATACAACCTTAGTCTTACAGATTTTAAAAAGAGGTAGGTAGGCATTACAGACTTTTTTTAAAAAATTTATTCCAACAGCAAAAAGATAGGAGACAATTGCCCAGAAGTGATTAGTGTGAGCTTCATTTTTAAAATAAAACTCCACAACAAGCAGATTGTAACATGGATAGGAACTTCATGGTATCTTTATCCACTGATGGGAAATTATGAGGCAGTACTATGGCATAGACTTACAAAATAGCATTATAGAATTCTATATGGCCTCTTATGTACGTATAAACTCAGTAATGAACACTCTTAGATATCTTTATTATCAAAGTCAACTCCTGTCATCCATGATACCGAAACAGAAAGCCTGCATCCATCCGATCTTTGTTTTCAGATATCAGTAATGAGATCCTAATTTCCTGAGCCTTATAATTAAGAACAGAAAATGATGACAGACAGGAAAGATATGGGATATAAAATGCTTCCCTGTGAGTTATTTTGTCCTCAGTAAGTTCTTACTCTATTAGTAGAATTGGATATAGTTTAAAATCATTTTGCTCTATATGGCCTTTTTTGATATTCAATTTTTTTTCTTTCCAATTATAGAAATGTAAGATGAATAACTTGTATCTGTCTAACTTATTAGAAAGCCATGAATTGATTTTTCCTCCAAAGCATAATTGAAAATCAAAGATTAATGCAGCACTTAGTCTTTTAAACTAATCCATTACTATTATGGAAATCAAAATTACATAATGGATGAAATGCTGTCACAACAATGGCTGTAAAGATCACATAGCATATCCTTTATCAACTATACAATATGCTTATCCACGAGGCAAATAAAAAAATTAATGTGTCTGAATTAATTAGTTCTAAGTACTAATTTTTGTTAAGATTTGGAATCTTTGGTACATAAATGTTATTTTATAAATATATATTGTAAATATGAATTATACAGATATCATTTGATGATGAACCAGGTTAGAAAGCAAATGAATTAGAGGACTCAATAAGCTTACTTCTAAGTCTAGATTTGAGATCTATATAATCTATTTATGGGGAAAATAATTTACTTATGTGGGGGTTTATTCTACTAATATGTTTTTATAAAATATTTTTTCACTAATGAAGATCTTCAGGTAAATTGGTATAAGCAACATTGATTTCCACTAAATTCTTGAGTAAGTCTATCCTATGTGAAATATGTTACAAATACCATCTTTATATAATTTTCTAAGATTTGTGGTAAGAAACAATATAAATCTTTATTATGTTACATTGAGGTAAAGGATTACAATGTTTCCTAAAAAATGTGGAATTATACTATTTTACTGTGTCCTGTTATATGTAGAATCAGGAGTGACTTGATTTTTGCACATCAGAACACACAAACCATATTTCCTAGAGAATGTTACTAAAACATTGTTAAAATTATCATTTCCTTCTTATTAGACCCATAAGAGAAATATCTCCTATATTTTAGCACTTCTAGACAACTGTTCTTTTTTTATCTTATGGGCAGAAGTAGACAACTGATCCTGTTTCTTATTCCCATTGTTCCCTAGAGACCCAGGAGTCAAATTTAAGGCTCACCTCCAGCAAGACAGCACTTTCACAACATGCATTTGGTTTGTTAACTTCAACTTCTTGCTTCATTTTAAATGTTGTAATCATATTCCTATCTCCCCTAGATTTCTTCATGGATTTGCTTTTCTCACTTAGAGGGCATAGTTTTGCAAACTGCATTAAATACTTCTTATAACAGTATAAGGATAAATAAGGGCTTCCCAGTTGGTGCTAGTGGTAAAGAACCTGCCTGCCAATGCAGGAGGCATAAGAGATGCTGGTTTGATCCCTGAATTGGAAAGATCCCCTGGAGGAGGGCATGGTAACCCTCTCCAATATTCTTGCCTGGAGAATCCAATAGACAGAGGAACCTGGTGGGCTATAGTTCATAGGGTTGCAAAGAATCAGACATGACTGAAGCAACTTAGCTCACAAGCACACTAGGATAAATAAAATCCCAGATACATACACGCATTTATTGTTAGAGTCTATTGGATACTATATCTGAAAATAAACTTTTGGTTCAGTTTTCACAATGACCTGCAAATCTGTTCATTTGTCATCCAACCCCATGAAACACTACGCATCCTCACCAGACCAAAAGCTGGTAATAGTGATTTGGTACATCTAGCTTAAAAGTTACCAGATGAATGTTAGTAACAATGTTATATTAGTGGAAAAAATCTCATCCATGACTCCAACTATCTACAATTAAAAATAAAAACACAAGAGTTAGTTTTTAAATGATTATACACTTTTATAGAAAATTACAAGTGTAATTTTCTAAATTTTCTAAAGACAGTCACTAAAGAGGGTCCTGACTTAAACTGATTTTTAAAAGTCATTCCAAATTAAAAAAAAAATATATTTTAAACCTTCTGTACTAACTTCAGGACTTAATCTGGTTGTAATTTGGTGATAAGACATAATTCCTTCCTTAGCTAGACTTGAATTGTATTCACCTAAAATTCTTCTTTCTGCATCTGTCAAGCCTACCTCATAATATGCTCAGAGTTCGTGGCCATTTTCTTCTTTGAGCTCCTTTGAAAGATAGACCTTCACCTCTGATGGGTTTTTCACTTAACACATAAATACAAATTCAACTACTGTTCTTCTCTACTGATCTGTGTAATAATTAGGATATAGGGAATCATGTCTGACATTCAGAATCAGGCTTATCTCAGAAATCAGGCTGTTAGTCAGAATTATTACACTGTGGAAAACTATTATTTTTGCAGTTTTAGTAGAGCTATGATAAAGTGTATCTGGATCATAGATTCTGAGTCATTCAAGGATCAGATCTATGTGACCACAGGAAATAGACTAAACTTTTATTCAATTTGCAAATTTTGGAATCACAGTTACTAAAATACAGCCACTCATGAGCCAATTATAACAAGGCTTTTAAAATAAATAGAACTCATTTTCCTTGGAAAAATCTTAAATGTTTTATTAGAGTGATTCTTTTGAAAGGGACCCAATGGATTTTATAATGTCTTGCTTTAAGAATATTATCTTTCTCATAAAGAGGATATGGGGTGTGTGTGTGTGTGTGTGTATGAATACTGCTCAGCCATCAAAAAGAATGAAATAATGCCATTTGCAGCAACATGGATGCAACTAGAGATTATCACACTAAGTGAAGTAAGTCATAAAGAAATAGACAAGTACCACATGATATCACTTATATGTGGAATTTAAAATATAACACAAGTGAACCTATCTATGAAACACATAGAATCATATAGAAAACAAACTAGGAGTTGCCAGGGGAAAGGTTTGGGGGAAGGGTGGAGTGGGAGGTTAAGGTTAGCTAATGTAAGCTCTTATACATAGAATGAATAAACAGCACAGAAAACTATATTCAATATCCTATGATAAACCATAATGGAAAAGAATATTAAAAAATCACATATATGTAAAGCTGAATCACTTCGCTGTGTAGCAGAAATTAATACAACATAGCACATAAACTATACTTCAAATAAAAAATTGATAAAAAAGAATACTATCCTTCTCAACATACAGGTTATCAGTACTGTTGGTCCAGAGTACAGCACCTTTTTCTGGTTAACAGTTGAGCCTGATTTCCATTTTCTCTTGGATCATTAAAGTTCCTTTTCCTCTCTAGACCAATGAATGGATCCATTTCACATTACCCACTAACTAAATCCCAATTATTTTTTTTAAAAATTTAGTTTCACTACACTTCCTGGTGAGCTCATTTGCCTTAAAACATCAACAATTTATAAGAACAAGACTCTCCAAGCACAAAAAGAAGGATCTAGATATGCAGTGCATGATGATACTTCCACAGTTATATTTAAACATGAAGCTCTAAAGTGAAATAAAATGTACTCAGAAATAATCAATAATACCATTCAGGATTAAAAGCTGAGCAACTAAATTCCGTCCCAAAATAAAACATTTCTTTAACTAAAATTTTCCTAGCCCAAGTCAACTAAAATTTTCATCCCTTCTGTTTTCTTTTTGTTTAATCTCATATATTCTTTCGATGTGTTTCAAATGCTTTTCATTCTGTATATAAGAAATATAGTCAGAGAATTCACTACAAAAATAGATGTGCATACATACAAGCTCCCTGAGAAACACTCATTTTACTACAGAAGGATCTATATTTTGTCACAAGGCCTTAGGCATTGAAACCATAGAGCATTCTGCTGAAATAAAAATTCATCTTGATTTATGAATATACACAACCATTCCAGTCCCATTTGAGAAACTACTACATAATGTTTGAGTGGTACAATTAATTACATTCATTTTTTTCATATGAAGAGGCATGAATGATAATCTACAATTCATTTTCCATTGTGAAATTTTAAATCTTAATGTATGATTTTATTATAATATATACATTTTCTGTAAATGTTTACAATTAAAGTAAGATTCTAATGAAATAAGACACATATCTCAATTCTGCTTATCAGATAAAGCAATAACTCATGCAAAAAACCATTATGAAATTTAATGCAACAGACATCCCTTGAATGAACCAGCCAATGACGCTCCTGAATTTTAACTTATGCTAAGAAATCTAAAAATCTCCTAATCATAATTGAACTGAACCCAAAACCAGCACATTCAATAGCCTGTATACTTCAAATATTGCCAATAATTTGAATATTTTACAATTTCTTAAAAGCACATGGCAATAATTTCTCACATTTCTTTAAAAGACTTTATTGATCTATGACACTAAAACTAGCTGCTTATCTTTTTTTTTTTTTTTTTGCATGACATTAGCACTGCTGCTGATGGTTTATCTTGATGAGTTTCAAAATGCTCTAAGTGAAAAGAAATTCTATAATCTTTCCATAAGAGATCATTCTCTTTTATTACTCGTTTCATTACTAAGTTGGTTTTTGCTGATAATAATCTCCACATATTCCTTAATTTATTTTTATTATTTCTAGATAAATCTCAAAAATAATAATTTCTTTCTTTAAAGGATACTTTGGGCTCTTTCAGTTATTGACCAATGTTGAATTCTTATTTCATGATTTATCTATGTATTCTGACCAACTCAATATTCAAAGCTCCTCTGCATTTCCATGAATTTGTTCACAACTTTCTCCTAACCAAAAAATAAATTAAAATGAAAGAAATGGCATCAGGTTTTCAGAGCAATCTTCCAAAATCATGTGGCAAGAAAATACCTACCCCCTCATAGCTTTTTGTATTGCATCATCAAAATTTAGTACTTAGCCATCACCTTTAGCCTGGAATCTTGATGCCATTTTCAAGATTCTCAGAAAATACCTTACAATCATTGTTTTACTAAAGAAATGGTTGAGTGTATATGAAGGTTGTATAATGTTCAGTTCAGTTCAGTTGCTCAGTTGTGTCTGACTCTTTGCAACCCCATGAACCGCAGCACGCCAGGCCTCCCTGTCCATCACCAACTCCCGGAGCTTACTTAAACTCATGTCCATTGAGTTGGTGATGCCATCCAACCATCTAGTCCTCTTCTCCTCCTGCCCTCAATTTTTCCCAGCATCAGGGTCTTTTTAAATGAATCAGCTCTTCGCATCAGGTGGCCAAAGTATTGGAGTTTCAGCTTCAACATCAGTCCTTCCAATGAACACCCAGGACTGATCTGCTTAAGGATGGACTGGTTGGATCTCCTTGCAGTCCAAGGGACTCTCAAGAGTCTTCTTCAGCACCACAGTTCAAAAGCATCAATTCTTCGGTGCTCAGCTTTCTTTATAGTCCAACTCTCACATCCATACATGACCACTGGAAAAACCACAGCCTTGACTAGACCGTCCTTTGTTGGCATGGGTGTCACCCTATTCTGAGAACAGAATCTTAGCCTCATGATTTCAAGATACACTTAAAAAGAGCAAGATGTTGAGTCTCTCTTATTACCACTTGAATCAAATACTATACCAAACCAAAATGTTGTAGACAACTGTAGAAGATTGATAACAGAAATGTTTAGCTGTATTTCCTGTAGAATCTTTATCTTCTTTTTTAGCTTCAGCACATACAACCACAACTGTTTACAAATATCAACATTTTAGCAGATTTTAATGTCACTACTGTAGTCAATGTATTCAGATTATTTAAATATTCATTTTTAAAGCACTTTATATATCAGCTACTTCTGTCAGTTGGAAGGCCTAGCTCTGCATATTTGAACAAATAATCTTTCACTAAAATCACTAAAAACTATATTATTGAAACTCATAAATACACACATAGCCTTAGTATGAGCGATATTGTGCTCCTTCTAAAACCACAGTGCATAATTTTATTAAAATTCAAGTGGACGTTGGTGATTTGTAATACAATGTCTATCTGAAAGTAATTTTTCTTTGTCAAACTAAGGCTTCCAAGATGCATAGAATCTCCAAAGTAGTTCAGTAGCAACACAATACAGTGGATAGAGCAATTAAGGTCAACTTCAACCACTGGCATTGCCTCATTACCAATATCATTATGACAGATTATTAAGTACAAGACTCATAAAATACCTTATAAATATTATTTTACTTAAGAAACTCTCAAGTGTTTATGAGAATTGGTGATTGTCATTCATTCACACTCTTCAAATCTGAGCTGTCTATATCTTAACCTCAGTTGTGACACAATTTTATGTGACATAAAGAACATGGGATCCAGTTATACAAATTAATTTGGAAATAAATAAATATATAAACTCTTTAGCCACACATATTCTTCCAACCAAAGTGAAAAGGGTCTTGGAAGTCAGTATAGCTCAAGAACTTCTCCCAAAAGAGCTTTAATTTTAAATGACCAATATGGTTTTTAAATCCAAAGGGATATTTTTCTTTCTTTGCAAAATAAGATGGCTATTTATCTTAATATATACATTCCAAAAATTTTTCATTGGAGCCATTTGAAGTATTTCTGATACCACTAACTAAGTGAACCTCTTGTACTACAGGGTACAAATTCTTTCATAACATTTTTCATATATAGTTTTAAATATACTACAACATAGATATTATTACATACTCTTACTTTTATGATGAACCTACAGTTTCAGCAAGTGTCTATTTAATTTGAAGAATGAATCTCAACTATCAACATTAATAACTTTATTCACATCCTGCCAATTCTTTCCTGCTTCCAATATAACACTATATTTAAGTATCTTCTAGATTTGGGGGGATCATATTAAGTTCTAGCTATTGAAAATTATTCAGTGTCCATTAATCTCTTCTTTGTGGTTCAATTTCTGTAAGACTCTAAAACATAAAAGGTAAATGTGAAACAAAAAATCTCTTTCTGAAGATTAAATAATTCACAAGTATATACCTAAAATAGTTACCCCACTAATCTTCCTTCTATTTATGAGGCATAGGCCATCTCACCACTAAATTCAGCTATGTATTTGTACATCATGTGTGTTCATTTTTAACTTTCTGGATCAGGTAGAACAGAATCTCTATTGGGAATATTTGTCCAATAGCATGTCATGCATAACCAGAGAGAGTTTTAATATATCACTGTTCTGTTTGTGACAATGTGCACTTTGGGAATTTAGGATTCATGAACTAACATTGCTAGTCAGAATAGGTAAAATTATTGGCAGTGTCTAGTGTAAGGACGTGTATCTGGAAAATGTTTGTATTGTTAGGAAATTGTACTATTAAAATAAAAATCAGTGGTAGTAGAAATTTCCGTTAAAGATAAACAATTTATTTTCCTATAATTCTTGATTATTATTATCAAAATGGTGCTAACCTACCTGAAAATATACATATATTATATGTACTCCAATTTGTCTTAGTAGATCAGTAAATAGTAACAGATTGCTAAAAGAAGGTAGAGAGATAATGTGCTATTGGCCAGTCCAACGTTTAAAAACTGAATTGGGTTAAATTTAAATCTGTATACAACTCAGAAAGAAGGTTCTCAATTGGAAACATTTAAAATTCTAATTTAGAGTAAAGCATTTTTATCACAAGAATGTAATATTGCATATGCTAATAAATCTCTTGATTTATGTTTTCTTCTGCAGTTTAATTTGTTTAATAAACAAATACATACCAAAATAAAAATCATATTTAAGTTAAAATATAATTCATTTGTCAACAATGTCTTTTGAAAAATTAAACCCATATATTCAATTTGCAAAGTGCACTATTTTCATTTTTATTTATTAATGGATCTCATATTTCTATATAATTTACAATGAAACATAACCATTAATATATGTATTACTGAATTGTGCAAAGAAAATGAAATTGAACACTTTCTCTTGTGAAAAGGAGTAAAAGAAACCTCACTTAAAATAGAATCATGAAGCACTTAAGAGAGAGTTCTCAGGCAAGTATTACACAACTGCAGCTTGCAGACCCCAGCAGGAGAAAAGATTTCCTTCTGATCCATAAACAATCTGCCCACCACCCGCAGTCAATATAGAGCCCCACAATCATTCGCAGTTTCCCCCTTTCCTCTGTAAAAGCCAATACCTTTCCTCTGTTCTTAGGACTTACCAATGGTTCACGATAATTGACTTGTCTTGAGTTGCAATTCTCTGTTATTCCTGAATAAACTCACTTTACTAGTAAAATAATTGGCTTTCTTTTTCAGGTCACTATTGGTCATTATTTGTGTGAAAAATTCTAAAGACTATATTGGTGATTCAGCAGGCAGTTCTTGAATGTATCTCAGACACAGATCAGGTCCTAACTAGGGTCAAAAGATGGGTGCTCCATGTCTGGCACTGGTTATCTGTCACCAGAAAAGAAAATCTTTTGAGGCCACCCTTATTTCATATGTAATTAGAGGAAGAGTGTTAGCAGGGGTATTAGTTAAAAAGAGAAAGAGAAAACAAAACTAAGGAAAATTGTGAGGGCATGCTAGACATGGCCCTTCTAGTATGAAAAGTCCTATGAAGTCCTCTATAAGATTTTAGATTTTCCTTTAGTGGAATAAAAGTGAAACCAAAGTTTGCACAAGAAAAGATTTATTTTCAGCTTCAAATTTAGGTTTAATTTGTTGTTGGTGTCCTAAATTTAAAGAGGTAAAAGTGAAGTTGTAGAGAAACAAGCAGAACATCTGCCCACAACCCCACCTGGCATCTAGCAACCCCTTAGGCAATGGGAATCAGTAAGACTTTTTCCCAGAATTCACATCTCAACTACAATCAGTGCTTTGGGTTTGGCTTCCCTTTTTGAAAAGTCTGCAAATTTCCCTTGGCAACTTGGCTCAGTTTGCTCTATTTACAGCCTGCCACTTTAGCAGCCATAGCCTCTTAGCAATCCTCAGGCATTCACAAAGTAAAGTAAGGTTTCTTGGAAAGCAGGTTATCTTTTACTATTTTTGCTAGAAATTATTACCATTTTGACAGGTAACTAAATGATTTCATCAACAAGTCCATGTGTCACATAGACAAAAAGACAGTAGACTGCTTAAAAATGTAGACGATACTTAAAAATACATCAGATTCTAAACTTCTTTAGAAATAATACTGCTTGTGCCATTTCTAGAAACTCACATAAGTAATGAATTTAATACATTTCCCTAAATACATTAAGAAAAGTCATGTCCGACTCTTTGAGACTCCATGGAGCCTGCTAAGCTCCGCTGTCCATGGAATTTCCTAGGCAAGAATAGTGGAGTGGGTAGCCATCCCTTCTCCAACAGATCTTCCTAACCCAAGATCAACCCTCGGTCTCCTGCATTGCAGGCAGATTCTTCACCATCTGAGCCACCAGTGAAACCTAAATATGTTATATCTGTAACTTTTTCATAAAGAGAGGTATAATATTTCAATATTTTATTAACACTTTACATTCTAGTCTCACTTCTCAAGGAATCATATAGCACAATGGTATTAAATAAGAAAGAATCCACTCAAAGCACTGAGGTAACTCCATCAGATACTGCTGCATGCCTGTGAAGCCACATATTTTGTCTAGATAAAAGAGGATCACTGCCTTCATTGACTAAAATATTGCCTATGCTGTTGATATGGCAAACAACCTTATCTAATGTTTTGAAAATACCAAGACCAATATAACTCCAAAAGTTTATTCTAATAGTTTCTGAGAGAATATGTCTTGGAAATACCAATTTTTTTTTAATAGTTTTCTTCTTCTGTTTCATCTGCAAGTCCTATGCAAGTTGTGATTCATTTTATTAAATGAATCTAGGTTAAACAAAAAAAAAAACTAAGCATTTTAAGACTAATAATTATAATCATAATATGCACAACATTAATTTTTATTCTTAAAAAAAGCAAAACTCCTGAATCTATGCTAGGAAGATAAAAAGAAGTATTGAAAAAATGCTTGGTTCTCAACAGACTTACAACTAAATGAAGATTAGGCTTTCACGTGAAAAGAAATTGACTAATACAAAGAATAAAGAACTTATTGATAAATTTGTTTTAAAACCCACGAGGCTTAATGGAAATAAATGAACTTTGGTTTTTAATCTCATTCCATGCACAACAATTAACCTGGGATGGTTATATGACAAAATGTGAAATTTAAAACCATAATGCTTCCAAAAGAATACACAAGAGAATATATGTGTGGTCTTTCTGTCAGCAAAGGTCCCTTAAGCAGTACACACAAGGCAGCAACCATGAAAGGAAAAACACTGGTATACTGTACTTGATCAAAATTTAAAATATCCACTCACCAAGACACAGCATTAGGAAGACTTGAGAACTTCAGAAACTTAAAGGCATGCCACAGGCTGGGGAAATAAATATTTTGTATATATACAAATATATGTATATGTATGTATATATACACATACATATATATGTCTGACATAAGATTATATCCGGAATAGATGAAGAGTTCTGAAAAACTAACAATGAAAAAACAAGCAACCCAATCAAAATAGACTAAAGACTTGAACACACACTTCACAAAAGAAGGTATACCAATCAATAGAAAGCACATGTAAAAGTATTCAACATAATCATTCATTGCTGCTGCTGCTGCTAAGTCACTTCAATCGTGTCCTACTCTGTGCGACCCCCATAGACGGCAGCCCACCAGGCTCCCCTGTCCCTGGGATTCTCCAGGCAAGAACACTGGAGTGGGTTGCCATTTCCTTCTCCAATGCATGAAAGTGAAAAGTGAAAGTGAAGTCGCTCAGTCCTGTCCAACACTTAGCGACCCCATGGACCGTAGCCTAACAGGCTCCTCCGTCCATGGGATTTTCCAGGCAAGAGTACTGGAGTGGGTTGCATTGGCTTCTCCTAATTAGTCATTAGGGAGATACAAATTGCAGGTACAATTAAACAATGCTCTTTTATAACTATTAATATGGCTAAAATCAAGAAGACATGCAGCAATAAATGTTGACAAGTATCTGGAGCAACTGAAAGTCTCACACATTTCTGGTAGGAGTGCAAATTAGTATAACACCCTGGAGAATTATTTTTGTGGTTTCTTACAAAGTTAACATAGACCAATCATTTTCTAACTGGAAATAACACAAATGTGTAATAGAAAAATGGGTTAGTAAATTTTTGTATATTCATACAATAGAATATTACTTAGTAATACAGAAGAACAATCTATGAAACAAAGGTTTTTGTTTTCTTTTGTACATAAATTGTACTCAATTAAAAACAATAGCAAAAACAAAAGTTGGCCTCAAAACAGTAACATATTGTTAAGTGAGTGGACCAGAAGAGAGACACTCTTGGGTGATGCAGTCTTATAAACACGTGTGTATTTATTAAGCATGTGTATATATATTATTAAGCATACACACACACACAGATACATTTGTGTTGTGTCTTAAAGAAGAAATAGAATTTGAATGACAAAACAGACAGAAAGCCTTCTTCAAAGGGGTAAAGGAGGTAAGAAATAGTCAGATGCTGAAAAGTTTACCATGTCAGAAAAGTCAAAGGCATTTTAGAGGAGCAAAATCTGACACCCCAAATATGTGTTTCTTTGGCATCTAAATTATTTCAAGCTGAGATCAATCAAGACCCCAAAGACTCAGAAAGAACCTTTTACCTTCCTGATCTCTTGAAAGAATTTAGATAGAGGACCTGTTCCAGGAAGGGCGGCTATCACCAGTTAACTCTAGTATAATATGAACTGGATGTAGTAGACAGCCGAGAATGTAGTAAAATATTTTTCTTAAAATTCCGCTCTGTGTCCCATCATTTCCCTACAACAAATGTTTACTAAGCATTTGTTCTTTTTTACCTTCCTGTGAATTGCCTTCCTTTCTTTGGAAGTCTCAAAGTCCAACCTCCTTCTCCTTAATTCTGGATGACATATACACCTCATTTTACCTGGTTTTCTCTGAAAACTCTCCTGCTCTGATTCCCCATACATTCATATTTCTGTGATACAGCATTTATTATTCTTCTAGATTTAAAACTTCTTAACTCTTATGACACTTGGAAGACCCAAGATTGCAGAAAAAACTTAGGACGGGATATTGTGTGTTTTCAGAATTGATAGGATTACCGGAAGTAGAAAGAGCCTAATCTCAGTTTGCAGAACTTCTTTCCTTTTGATTCTTCAATTGCACTTGCTTTGGACCTAGTCTTCACAAATATTGAGCTAATGTGAGGATTATACAGCAGTTTGCCAGAGGTAGAGAGCAGGTGAGATATACACTCAGCTGAATAAAAAGAAGGAAAGTATAAAGGGCTTTCCTGGTGGGCTCAGATGATAAAGAATCTGCCTGCAATGCAGGAGACCTGGGTCCAATCCATGGGTTGGGGAGACTCCTTGGAGAAGGGAATGGCAACCCAATCCAGTCTTCTTGTCTGCAGAATTCTGTGGACAGAGGAGACTGTTGGGCTACAGTCCATAGGGTTGCAAAGAGTCAGACATGACTGAATGACTAGTATACACACACACACACACACACACACACACACACACACACACAGATTCACAACTTGAATCTCTTAGATTATAAAGCAGATCCAAGAGCAGTGTCTCCACCTTGAATGAGAATCTAGTATTTACCGGCCACTGAATAAGTCCTTTGGATAATTAATTTTCAAGGTTTTTAAGAGATTATAGGGTTGACTGTTTAAATCTTTATTAAAGTGAGTATAGCAGTGCATGGGACCAAGCAAAGTATTGCTTTAATAGGTAGAAAGTGAAATCAAATTTCTCAGTAAACTATTAGAAATATGATATTCCAAAGAAGCTTCTACTTCACTTTGATGCAATTTAAATTGAGGGATCTTTGCTTCAAACTCTCCAAAACATGAACAATTTATTCAGTTTATCAATGCTGTCTGAAATTACTTTCAGAAACAGAGACCATTTTTAGTGACCTAGTTTAAAAATTCACAATGGTTAAGAAATAGACCTGAAGTGCAGGGTGTGCCTGCTGTGTTCTAAGATAGCCTAAGGCTGTCTCCACAGTCTATCTGTGTCCACCAACTCAGTCTTTCCCCAGTTATGCTTTTTAATCTACTGGAGACTTTTAAAAAATAATCAGTATAATGTATCTCATGACAATATAATATGCTATTTTACATTCCGAGTTAGAAATACACATTAGAAATTCCAAAATTGTCCACATTGACAGTGGCAATTGTTTACATGAAGTTATTTAATAATAGAAACATGAAATATGTGGAGAAAACCAAATTCGCATGTGGGCAATGCAGCAATTAGGGCACTTAAGCAATCTTGCAATATCAACAGGTCAGGAAGTAAACAGCAATCAAGTCAAACTGATTGCTAGAAAGTAGGAAAAAAGCTCTGTAAATGAAATTCAAGTGAAGGGAACTTACTAGGCTGCATAACAAATATCAATCAAACTAAATTGATTGCTAGGAAATAAGAGCAAGGCAATCAAGCAAACTCCAAGCCTGCGCAACAAAAAATCTGTAACTTCTTAACAATAAATATTAACTCTTTTTTCTCATCTATTTTCACTGAAAGGCAAATTTTTTTTGCAGTCAGGACACTTGTCATATTAAATCTTTGAATTTCTCCTGCAGTGGTATATATATGCACATATATATATATATCAATAAATACTACAAAATGATAAAATTTTATGCTTTATCTGGTCCAATCTTATAATTTTTAAGATAAATAAATTAAATGTTCAGAGATAAGCAGAAATGCTCTTTATCAAACTGTAACAGTGGCAGATGGAGAATGGGACAGATTCCTCATCCCCAAACCAGTGTTGTGCTCATCACAGTGGACACACCTTTATAAATAATCACATGACAGTCATAGTAAGTGAAATGCTCCCCTTCTCAAAAATCTTCTATAAACTGGGGGAGGGGAGGATTGGCAAAGTGTAAGTGAGCATAAAAAGAAAAATTTGTTCAATGTGTATAAGAAGTCTTAGCACAGGGAACTCCACTCAATATTCTGCAATCAGCTATATGAGAAGAGAATCTGAGAAATTACATATATATAGACATATAACTGAGTTACTTTGCTATACACCTGAAATTAACAAACTATAAATCTATTGTAATCCAATGATTTTCTTTTTTTTTTTTTGCTCAATTAATCACATGCTTTTATTTTTTTATTATTTTTTATTTTTTCTTCCATTTATTTTTATTTGTTGGAGGCTAATTACTTTACAACATTGCAGTGGTTTTTGTCATACATTGAAATGAATTAGCCATGGATTTACATGTATTCTCCATCCCGGTCCCCCCTCCCACCTCCCTCTCCACCCCATCCCTCTGGGTCTTCCCAGTGGACCAGGCCCGAGCACTTGTCTCATGCATCCAACCTGGGCTGGTGATCTGTTTCACCCTAGATAATATACATGATTCAATGCTGTTCTCTTGAAACATCCCACTCTCACCTTCTCCCACAGAGTCCACAAGTCTGTTCTATACATCTGAGTCTCTTTTTTTCTTTTTTTGCATATAAGGTTATCGTTACCATCTTTCTAAATTCCATATATATGTGTTAGTATACTGTAATGGTCTTTATCTTTCTGGCTTACTTCGCTCTGTATAATGGGTTATAAATCTATTGTAATCCAATGATTTCCTAAAAAAAAAAAAAAAAAAGCCTTAAAGATTCTCTTGAGTTCTAACATGCATGCTAAGTTGCTTCAGTCGTGTCGCAGCCTTCTAGGTTCCTCTGTCTGTGGGATTCTCCAGGACATATGGACAGCACTGGACTGGGTTGCCATGCCCTCCTCAAGGGGATCTTCCAACCCTGTGACTGAACCAGTGTCTACCTCTAACCTGAATTGGCAGGTGGGTTCTTTACCACTAGCATCACCTGGGAAGCCCTGAGTTTGAACAGATATTCTTTGAAAATGATAAATGACTACATGAACATTGGTAGAAGTGTTTTTAATTTGTTTCAAACACATTTTCAGCAATGTTTATTCAGATAATAAAAGATGTGCTTGCCAAAGTTTAATATGATTGTTTTTAGCCATATGTGACAAAAAAGCTGTGATTTCTTTTCAAATTATAACATAAAGGCATTAATTAATTTTCTTAAAGTAAGTATAATTCTTAAGAAAAGCCAGACCCCAAACATTATATCTGTTTCCCTCTCAAAGAGTGCATTCAGTAAATATTATTAACTAAGGTATCTTACCAAGATTGTTTGTGCCTAAGCTTCTAATTCAGAGTCAGACAGTTTCTGCATATCAATTCAGTTCAGTGGCCCAGGGGTATCCGACTCTTTGTGACCCCATGGATTGCAGCACGCCAGGCTTCCCTGTCCATCACCAACTCCCAGAGCTTACTCAAACTCATGTCCATTGAGTCAGTGATGCCATCCAACCATTTCATCCTCTGTCGTCCCCTTCTCCTGCCTTCAATCTTACCCAGCTTCAGGGTCTTTTCCAAAGAGTCAGTTCTTTGTATCAGGTGGCCAAAGTAATGGAGTTTCAGTTTCAGCATCAGTCCTTTCAATGAAAAATCAGGATTGATTTCCTTTAGGATGGACTGGTTGGATCTCCTTGCAGTCCAAGGGACTCTCAAGAGTCTTCTCCAACACCACAGTTCAAAAGCATCAATTCTCTGGCACTCAGCTTTCTTTATGGTCCAAATCTCACATCTATACATGACTACTGGAAAAACCATAGCTTTGACTAGACGGACCTTTGTTGCCAAAGTAATGTCTCTGCTTTTTAATATATTGTCTAGGTTGGTCATAGCTTTTCTACCAAGGAGTAAGCTTCTAATTTCATGGCTGAAGTCACCATCTACAGTGATTTTGGAGCCCAATAAAATAAAGCCTGTCACTTTAATTCATAGTCAGACAGTTTTTGCATATTCTCCCAGCCAATTTAGTCATATAGGCAATGCAGTTTAAAAAAATAAATGTAAACTAGCTATTTAATTGAGCAGACTGATTTTTCTTGAATGAAGTCAGTTAACATGGATTTATTTGACAGGTGATTAAAATTTACCTTTTTAGTAAATACATGTCTTTGTCAGGGGAGAATTGAAGGCTAAAATTCAGGCACATGGAAGTTGGCTTTGGGTTTTGTAAAAAAGTGGTACTAGGTACTGATTTAAGGCATGGACTCTGGAGCCAAAGTGCCTGGTTTTAAATGCTGTCTCCACCACTTACAAGGTTAATGGCCTTACAACTTTGGGCTAATTAATTAATCTGTTTGAGCCTCAATTTGATCATGTATAATATGGACATTAATAATAGTAACTCATTGAAAGATTAAATCAATTCTTGGTATATAGTAATGCTATACTAGTGTAGCTTTTGTTATTATCATTATTATAGTAGCATTAGTTTATTAATATGCAAAAATGATTCTTTTACAATCACAAACTAGTATTCCGCATTGGGAACAGAAAATTCACATTGATCTGTGTCGAAAGACGGCAAATGTCATTTTAGAATTTACTGCTTTTTTTTGTTGATTTGACTGAAACTCAGAAATAAACACATACCTGTATTTAAAATGAATGTACCCACACTCTCATGCACTACAATATATTTTCATTCACAAGACAGAGTATTTAAATAAATTTACTTTCAGAAATGATGATGTTTAAAGTAGAAAATAGAAAGGAAATCATTTTTTCCCTAGAATTTTTATGTAAGCTCTTGAAAAACATTAATCATCCTTCCCTTAATGGACTGACCACATTAACTTCTACCCAAAATCAAAATACCTCTATTTAATGCAATTTACTGAAGGAAGACAAATGGTATTTTTATTGATTAATGCCTACTCATTTTTGCTCTAACAATGTAAATTATTTTCATCTAAAATCAGTAGCCTTTCCTCAAATTATTTACCATTTCTTCTTTTATTGCATTTATAAAATTAAATTTAAAAATTAAAACATATAGGAGACTGAGAAAAGGAGTTATAGCACTATGGTACTAATTTGAATACTTTGGGAAGACTCTACAAAGGTTAAATTGCTGAGCAAAACTAGTCAAAATAGACATGGGTTAGGCAATTATGATATCTTTGAAAATTATAAAAACTTACAGTTATATCTCAAGGTTGCTTCTCAAAGACTTTATCCAACTCTAGTTTAAAGAAACAAAAGTTGAATATTTTATACAGTGTATGAGCATATGGCTTAGCCATGAAAGTCTGTATGGACCTTGCAAACTCAAGAGAAAGATCTTAGATCTAAATAAAAAGAATGATGAATGTAGAAATATTTATCCAGTTATGATTAATGCTAAAATATATAAGCTATGCATATACCTTTGTTTAATATCCCCTGCTTTGGGTGCCTTTGGCCCAGTAACTAAATGATTTTGCGTTCTGATCACATTTTATGAAGCTTCTCTAGAATTGCAGTGAGAACATAGGCTTAAAAATGATATTTTCATCATTAGTAAAATATTAAACTAAGAGTATTCTAGATAGATAGGCAAATTAAGCTTACCAGAATAAAAAATATCTCTAAGTATTCCTTATACTTACATTATCAATACCAGAAAAACTTTATGAATTCAAAGTCTGAATTTTTGCAGCTTAACTCATTTCAATAAATGTGTACTGAGTGGTCAATTTATTTAAGGCATATAGCTTCCAAGTTTATCCCCTGAAATCTAATCCAGAATAGCTCTGTCTCCACTCTAACATGTCTATATAACCATTTTAACACCAGCAAATATCTAGATGAATGAGAGTAGAGAAAAATAATTACCACAATAATTGCAGACCTTCTCTTAATCTATTTGAGCCTCAACTTCATCATGTATAATATGCACATTAATAATAGTAACTCATTGAAGGATTAAATTAATTATTGGTATATAGTAATGCTATACTAGTGCTGGCTTAATCCTAAAGCCAACAAGAAGGGAATGCAAATACCAAAGTTGTTTTTTCTGTTTATAATTTCCAGGCTTGATTCATACTGGTAATGTTATACATTTTATGGAATGAAAAACAAATACTAATTTCACGATTTGGTGTATTCTATAGAAACTGATTATTAAAATCTTTCAGTAATTATCTGAGATGAGAAATGAATTGTTAATCTGCTGAGTGGAAAATGACTTTTAAGCCTTGTGTTTATACCACTTCACTTCAGGCAAGTAAATAGAACTAATGCACTCGGTCCTTAATAATTATTTCTTTGATTTTAGATTGAAATGTTAACACTGAAACATATTGAAAGTGAAAAGTGAAAGTGAAGTCGCTCAGCAGTGTCCAACTCTTCGTGACCCCAAGGACTGTAGCCTGCCAGGCTCCTCCAGCCATGGGATTTTCCAGGCAAGAATACTGGAGTGGATTGCCATTTCCTTCTCCAGGAGATCTTCCCAACCCAGGGATTGAACCCAGGTCTCCTGCATTGTAGGCTGATGCTTTACCATCTAAACCACCAGGGAAGTCTGTGAAACTTATTGAAAATGGATAAAAATGTTGAACTCTGATTCTAATAAATTATGTTGAAAGATAGCTCATTTATAAACTTTCATTTTATTTCTGTTGAAGAAAAAACTCATTGATTCAGTATGATTATACTTTAGAGTACCAAGATAAAGGTGGAAAAGGCCACTAACAACTTGAAAAAAGGAAAAGATAACAGAGGATATACTTGACAAATTGACATAAGAGGTAGCAAACCTCTATAAACAAAATTAAAATTACTTTTTTGAGCTATCTTATAGAATAGTTATTTTAAACACATATTTTACCTTTACTTGCCTTGAACATAAACAAAAAGTAGAACAAATTTATATGAAGTTATCCCCACTGGTCAATCTGATAATACAGCTAATCTCTTGTACTTAAAACTATTATCATTAACTTAAAAAGAAAAAAAAATATCTGATGATCATCTAAAGTACAAAAGACACTGCATAAATAGTGTTATATAGTATTGCAATTACTATTTCTTATGTCTGTCTCAACCTGTGTATATTACTCAAGTCTCAATAAGAAGGGGATTTTTCTTGTTTTCCTCTCCAACATTTAACACAATGAAATTTATTATCAAAAAGTTCATAGATGAAAATGAAAAAGAATTCTCCATTTGTAATAGTCTTTTAATTTCAAACTATTAGTATTCTGGCTTATATAAATTTTCAAATAGATTTTGTTCTATATTCTTCTTTAAAGGCAGTATAATCTAGTAGAAATGCAATATCCATATCTTTATTCATTTAAATTTACATATATATATTAAAGTATATGAATGGTTCATCACGTGTAATTATTTTTTAACTGAAGAATCAAACAAAATGATCTAAAGAAAAAGGTATACAACTAAACTAAGGTAAACTAAAACTAAGGAAAGTTGACTAGACACCTGAATACATATTATTGTGTAAGTTTCAAAAGCATGGATCAGCTTGCACATGCTATTCAGTTATTTCCAAACACATGGATTTTAATATCAGTAAAAGCATTTGACTTATAGTCAAGCTTATAATGTATCATTCTAAGTATTGGAAGTTGACATATTCATGGTGATTTGGTGGATATAAATGTTTGTAACATACAGATGATCCCTGCATGTTCAAAGAAAGCATGAAAATAAAAGTAGAATGCCATACTCATTCTTTTACTTATCCCATTTATCGACTAATAATATTTATGGAATTCCTACTGTGTGCCAGACCTATTCTAGATGATAGCCATACAGCTTTGGAGAAAACAGAAGACAATAAGGTATATAACATGTCAGAAGGTGTTAAATGCTATGGAAAACAAATGAAGCAAAGCAGTTTTCTATTTACATTACTTGCTCAGGGATGGCCTCATGGAGCAAAGACAGGAAGGAGATGAGAACATTAGCCATGAGTACCTAGAGGGGGCATGAATTTCAAAAGACAAAAGACACAGCAAAGAGGCAGGAGTAGGTCTAGTGTGTTCCAGAAACTCCAAGAAGGCCAGAGTGGCAGAAACAGAATGAAAGGAGAAAACAGAAAATTAAGTCTGAGGCAAGGGCCAGATTGAATCAGTCCTGGCAACCTTATAAGAATGTGCACCTTAGCACTCAATGAAATGGGAAACCACTGAGGAGGGGCAATAGGATCTGACATTTCGTTGTAGATGATAATCTGCTTCTGTGTGAATAGACTGTATGGTAAACAGCAGAGCAAAGAGCTCACACATCAGAGTTATCACCTTTCAAGAATTTTTCTGTGTTAGCATTACATGTAATTAGTTGTCACATGAAGTTTTTCTTGTATCAGATCTCTATATGATGTTATATAATATTAATATCTCCTATTTTAGAATTTAGATTATACATATTTCATATGTATAAAATATACATTTCATTATTGGAATAGTATATTTCAATGGATTAATTGTACTGATTTAAATTATCGCAATGATACAATACCCCCCTCACCAAATCTCCCTGTTCTGCATCATTTTCTTTTTACTTTTACTTCCTCCCATGAGAGTTCTACCTTCTGTTCTGCTACTTACTTCACCTTTGAGCTTGGCTTTCATAAAGGAATTTGATTTATTTCTTTACTCTGAGGAGTAAGTGATTGGTATGCTCTAATGTTTCACCTTCCAGAATGGTATTTTTTTTTTCCATTTTTTTAAACCAGGGACATAAGAAAAAACAGATGCAGCAGTCAGATTAGGATGAATGTTTTCTTGAGAAGTAGGAATGAAGGAAATGTGAGGTCATAACTCTATGAAGGAACTTTTTCAATATCATTATCCTTCTGCCAACCTGAGATACCTTTGCTTTCTCCATATACATCCTCAGAGTTACATAGTATTAAGCTGAACAGAAGTATCCTGGCTCTGCATGGCCTTAGTCAGCATGACAAATCCCGTGCAGCTAGTTTTGCATTTTTCAAAAATTTATAACATTGTATTGTTGCCAGATTGTCACTTCATATACAGAAGCAATACATTTTTACACCTTAGGAGGGGAAGAGTTAAAACAGTTGTTTTTACTCAGTTGCTATGTCCAGCTCTTTGCAATCCCATGGACTGCAGCACACCAGGCTTCCCTGTCTTTAACTAACTCCCAGTTTTTAAAATGACAACTAACGATAATTAAGAGAAAATGTACAGTCTGTTTTCATTCAGTTTTAAATTTTAATGAAGTTTTAACCAACTTTCAGAAAGACACTCTATTGGGCTGAAAATAAGTAGTCAAGGCTGAGCACATTATTGAAACAACTGCTGGGCAGCCATGTCATCTAAGTAACATTTAACGAGAACACTCTATGTCCACACATATCTGAACGAGTTCCATTTTCAGATTATAAAAGCAGTAATTTGAGTCCATTTTAACATGCCAAAAAGATTAAACAAAATCCCCTCAAAAGAACGGGGGGCTCACATTTATGAGGCCATGACATGCCAAGTGACTTTTGTCTGTACAGAATCTCTGCATGAAAGGTACATGCTGAGTATTTTTAATCTCTCTTTATAAAAGACCACTGTAGTTCATAACTGGTTAACTTAAGGCTACACAACTAGACTAGTTCCAGGTCTATCACTAATGTCTGGATACTTTCCTCTGCACCTCAATGGAAGTCAATTTGCAGAAGAGCTTCTAGAATTCTATGCACATTGTGAATAGGTTTTATATAGATACTGCTTTTAAGTTTTTTTAACTTTTTTTTTACTTTTAAATTTTAAGTCAAATGCACTATCTTTTCTGTCCTTTTACATCTCAACTTTCAGCCTCTTTTTGTTTTCATCTATATCCTCCAAAATTCTACAACCTAGGTTTCAACAGTATATGAATCAAAAACTTCCATATGTTCAACTGGATTTAGAAAAGGCAGAGGAACCAGAGATCAAATTGCCAACATCAACTGGATCATAGAAAAAGCAAGAGAATTCCAGAAAAGCATCTACTTCTGCTTCATTGATTATGCTAAAACATTTGACTGTGTGGATCACAAAAAACTGTGGAAAATTTGTAAAGAGATAGGAATACCAGATCACCATACCTGCCTCCTGAAAAATCTGTGTGGAGGTCAAGAAGAAACAGTTAGAACCAGACATGGAAAAACAGACCGGTTCCAAATTGAGAAAGGAATAGGACAAGGCTGTATATTGTCACCTTGCTTATTTAACTTATATGCAGATTACATCAGGCAAAATGCTGGAGTGGATGAAGCACAAGCTGGAATACAGACTGTATAGAGAAATATCAATAACCTCAGATATGCAGATGACACCACCCTTACCACTGACTGAGGGACATGAGTTTGAGTAAGCTCCGGGAGTTGGTGATGGGCAGGGAGGCCTGGCGTGCTGCGGTTCATATGGTCACAAAGAGTCAGACACGACTGAGTGACTGAATTGAACTGAATTCTGCTCCTAGCTTCCTATGATTCTCTCTTTTTTCTTCCTTATCCAAAATTTCTCTTTTCCCTTTCTTGTTCTTTCTACAGATAAAGAAGAACTTGAGTATGACAGTCTAGGTTTCAGCGAATGCTTTTTAATAGATGAACTGGTTCTACTAATGGAGGCAAGAATTTCTATGAGGTACATGGAACCCAGATGACCTCTTCTGATTTCTTTTTTTTCCACTCCTTTGATCTGCTTTTCCCCCCACTGGTGCAGTGGTAAAGAACCTTCTTGCTGATGCAGGAGATGCAAGAGGTGCAGGGTGCAATCCCTGCTTTGGGAACATCCCTTGGAGGAGGGAATGGAAACCCTGTACAGTATTCTTGCCTGGAGAATCCCATGGACAGAGGAGCCTAGTGGGCAACAGTCAATAGGGTCTCAAAGATTTGGACAAGACTAAAGAGACTTAGCACACATTCATGCATGTCTTGGCATTCTCACACACACCATATTGCCTTACTTTGATCTCTGTTTTTCAAAACATTTTCAATTCTTCACTGATAAACAAAGATAACTCTTATTTTTCAGATAGATGTGCATAGCAGTTACAATATACTAATTCCTAAATAGGAGTAAAAAAAAAAAATCATTGCTAGCCAACATCTACAAATGAAGAGAAAAGTTATCAGATTTCTTGATCAGTCTGTCAGTCAGTTCATTCACTCAGTAGTATCTGACTCTTTGCAACCCCATGGACTACAGCACTCTTGGTTTCCTTGTCCATAACCAACTCCCGGAGTCTACTCAAATTCATGTCCATCTTGTTAGTGATGCCATCCAACCATCTCAAATTTATGTCCATCTTGTTGGTGATGCCATCCAACCATCTCACCATCTGTCATCCCCTTCTCCTCCCACTTTCAATCTTTCCCAGCATCACGGACTTTTCCAAAGAGTGGGTACTTCACATCAAGTGGCCGAAATATTAGAGTTTCAGCTTCAGCATCAGACCTTTCAATGAATATTCAGGACTGATGTCCTTTGGGATGGACTGGTTGGATCTCCTTGCTGTCCAAGGGACTCTCAAGAGTCTTCTCCAACACCACAGTTCAAAAGCATCAATTCTTCAGCATTCAGCTTTCCTTATAGTCCAACTCTCACATCTATACATTTCTACTGGAAAAACCATAGCTTTCACTAGATGGACCTTTGTCAGCAAAGTAGTGTCTCTGCTTTTTAATATGCTGTCTAGGTTGGTCACAACTTTTCTTCCCAGGAGCAAGTGTCTTTTAATTTCATGGCTGCAGTCACCATCTGCAGTGATTTTAGGCCCCCCAAAATAAAGTCTGACACTGTATGCACTGTTTACCCATCTATTTGCCATGAAATGATGGGACCAGATGCCATGATCTTAGTTTTCTGAATGTTGTGTTTTAAGCCAAGTTTTCACTCTCCTTGTTCACTTTCATCAAGAGGCTCTTCAGTTCCTCTTTGCTTTCTGCCATAAAGGTCATATCATCTGCATATCTGAGGTTATAGATATTTCTCCTGGCAATCTTGATTCCAGCTTGTGCTTCATCCAGCCCAGCATTTCTCATGATGTACTCTGCTGCTGCTGCTGAGTCGCTTCAGTTGTGTCCGACTCTGTGCCACCCCATAGACGGCAGCCCACAAGGCTTCGCTGTCCCTGGGATTCTCCAGGCAAGAACACTGGAGTGGGTTGCCATTTCCTTCTCCAATGCATGAAAGTGAAAAGTGAAAGTGAAGTCGCTCAGTCATGTCCCACTCTTAGAGACCCCATGGACTGCAGCCCACCAGGCTCCTCCGTCCATGGGAGTTTCCAGGCAAGAGTAATGGAGTGGTTTGCCCTTGCCTTCTCCCATGATGTACTCTACATAGAAGTTAAATAAGCAGTGTGACAATATACAGCCTTGACCTACTCCTTTCCCTATTTGGAACAGTCTGTTGTTCCATGTCCTGTTTTAACTGTTAATTCTTGTGCATACAGATTTCTCAGGAGGTAGGTCAGGTGATCTGGTATTCCCATCTCTTTCAGAATTTTCCAGTTTGTTGTGATCCAAACAGTCAAAGGCTTTGGCATAGTCAATAAAGCAGAAATAGATGTTTTTCTGGAACTTTCTTTCTTTTCTGCTTATCTAGTTCACATTGGCAATTTGATCTCTGGTTCCTCTGCTTTTTCTAAATCCAACATGAACATCTGGAAGTTCACAGTTCACATACTGTTGAATCTTAGCTTGGAGAATTTTGAGCATTACTTTGCCAGCATGTGAGATGAATGCAATTGTGCATTAGTTTGAGCATTCTTTGGCATTGCCTTTCTTAGGCATTAGAATGAAAACTGACCTTTGCTAGTCCTGTGGCCACTGCTGAGTTTTCCAGATTTGTTGGCGTATTCACTGCAGCACTTTCACAGCATCATCTTTTAGGATTTGAAATAGCTCAATTGGAATTCCCCCACCTCCACTAGATTTTTTGTAGTGATGCTTCCTAAGGTCCACTTGACTTTACATTCCAGGATGTCTGGCTCTAGGTGAGTGATCATACCATCGTGGTTATCTGGGTCATGAAGATCTTTTTTGTACAGTTCTTCTGTGTGTTTTTGCCACCTCTTCTTAATATCTTCTGCTTCTGTTATGTCCATACCATTTCTGTCCTTTATTGAGCCCATCTTTGCATGAAATGTTCCCTTGGTATCTCTAATTTTCTTGAAGAGATCTCTAGTCTTTACCATTCTATTGTTTTCCTCTATTTCTTTGTATTGATCACTGGGGAAGGCTTTCTTATCTCTCCTTGCTATTCTTTTGAACTCTGCATTCAGAAGGGTATATCTTTCCTTTTCTCCTTTGCCTTTAGTTTCTCTTCTTTTCACAGCTACTTGTAAGACCTCATCAGAGGCCTTTATGCATTTCTTTTCTTGGTCACTGCCTCCTGTACAATGTCACAAACATACATAGTTTTTTAGGCACTCTGTCTATCAGATCTAATCCCTTGAATATATTTGTCACTTCCACTGTATAATCATAAGGGATTTGATATAGGTCATACCTGAATGGTCCAGTGATTTTTCCCTAGTTTCTTCAACCAAAACCAGATTTCTTGATGGCAAACAATTTTTATCTGTCAATCTAATTGAACTCAGTTTTGGACTATAAAATTTATAGCAACTATTAAAATGTGTAAAATCAATTTGAACAGAAATGAATGGTTTCAAAATGGAATTGAGAATGATTAACACACATACTATTTTTTTTTTTTTTTTTTACTGAATTTATAAGTATTCACTGAACCCGGTCTTAAATGAAAGATAAAACTCCAATTTACATAGTAAACAGGTAGAATATCATTTGATTGTTTCCAATTTTCTTGAGCACACACACATACACACACATTCTAAAAGGGAGGCATCAACTGGTTTCTAATTGGTTTCTTTAAAAACTAAATAACAATGTACAGTATTTCTACTGCAATGCATTATAATGTACTCTGTGTGTTTTTTAAAATTACAGTCCATCACCTACTCAGTTCACCTACTAGAAGTTCACAAAATCCATTTAGTGGTTCATAGGAAATATTTTTAATTATTTAAGCTGGTATATTTTCCAAATTGTAGTTAAATTATAATAAATACTTTTATATTAATTTGACTTTATTTTATTGTACATTCAGGTTAAACACTACCTGAAATAATTTTACTTACATAATATATAATATGTATGTAGGTAGGTGTATGTACAATTTTAAATATAAAATGTATTTTTAAAATTTTATTGAAGTATGTTGATTTCCAATGTGCTAATTTTTGCTGTACATCAAAGTTGTTTAGCTATATATATATATATATATATATATATATATTCTTTTTCTTATATATATATATATGTCTTATATATATACAAGTCTTTTTCTCAGACTTGTGGTTACCAAGATGAGGGTGGGAAAGGGAAGGATTGGTAGCTTAGGATTTGCAGATGCAAACTAGTACATATAGGATGGATAGCACAGGGAACCATATTCAGTATCATGTGATAAACCATAACTGAAAAGAACAAAATGTATTATTACTGGGAGTCTCAGATTAAAAAAAAAAAAAAAAGGATAGTTTTATACTTTGTACACTAAATATGTAGCAAATTTTATGTAATTGTTATGGAATTATCCTCAATGATTCTTTTGTAGTTTGTCCAAATATCACCACATTATTGCTCAGTTGCTAAGTCATGTTTGAGTCTTTGTGACCCCGTGGACTGCAGCACTCCAGGCTCCTCTGTCCTTCACTATCTTCTGGAGTTTGCTCAAATTCCACTGACTCAGTCCACTGAATAAGCGATGTTATCTAACCATCTCATCCTCTGCCTCCCCCTTCTTTTGTCTTCAGTCTTTCCCAGCATCAAGATCTTTTCCAATGAGCCAGCCGTTCACATGAGTGGCCAAAGCACTGAAGCTTCAGCTTCAGCATCAGTCCTTCCAATGAATATTCAGGACTGATTTCCTTTAGGATTGACTGGTTTGATCTCCTTGCAGTCCAAAGGACCTCTTAAGAGTCTTCTCTAGCACCACAATTTGAAAGCATCAATTCTTTGGCACTCAGCTGTGGAACCGGTGAAGAGAAACCCTGCCCGTGACAAGGTCTGGGTCCAAGGAGCTGGCATGCAAAGGCGTCCGGACCTCCAGGGGTTTCTCGGGACCGCCCCACCATCCACTCCCAGGCCTTCGTCCTTTCATCTTCTGATGCTTGGCATTCTTCTATGTTCCCTAGAAACTAGTCTGACTCTTACCTAAAATCCCTCCTTGAAACCTCTGCATGGCAGCAACACAGTCCCTGAGGGCACATGGGCCCCAGTAAACAGGCCAGAGGTAAGGAAAATATTACACAGGTATCCTGCCTCTTCTGGCTCTGTCGGAATTACGATGGCCAATTTAGAATCTGGAATGCTCATGATTGCACCAAAAGCCTTCTAGCACAAAATCAAATCTGCTAGCAACAGACCTATCTATCCCATAAGCAAAAGTAGATGAGTTCATTACAAGATTGAGAAGATTCCTTAGGGTGTGATCAGGAGGGAATTCATGAGACCTCTGACCTTTAGGATTACATACCAGAGCTAAGACCACGGAGCTTCCCAAGATAAGGTTTGTAGATGGCTTTCCACAGTTGACTAGCTGCTGCCATTGAATTGTTTAAAAGTTATGTGTAGGTATTGATTGTTCTGGAAAGTTATTTATGATGTAACCCTATACACCTGGTACAGTCTTATCATTCCTCCCTCCTTAAACCTCTTTAAAGGATTATTGGTTTTAGAGTATATAAGCACTGATGTAAGAGAATAAAGTAGTCTTGATCCTGCACTCAACCAAGACATTCTTTTCTTCGCCGACATCGCTCATCTGAAGGGAACCCCTGGACTCCACTGGGGCTGGACCCCGGCACTCAGCCTTATTTATTGTCCAACTCTCACATCCATACATGACAACTGGAAAAACCATAGTGTTGAATATACAGACCTTTGTCAGCAAGTGATGTCTCTGCTTTTTAATATGCTGCTAGATTTGTCAGAGCTTTCCTTCCAAGGAGCAAGCATCCTTTAATTTCAACCCTGCAGTCACTGTCTCTAATGATTTTGGAGCCCAAGAAAAGAAAATCTGTCACTTCTTCCACTTTTTCCCCTTCCCCACATTATGGATACTCTTAAATTTTGTGGATTAAACCAACATATGAGAGAGAGTGATAGGACTAAAAAAATTTAAAATAAAAAGGACTGAAATACATTCTTAATCTAACATGTATAAGGATGTGTCTGGTAGAGGTTATCTGTGATCATCCATGTTAACTACTAGTATGTTTCATTTTTGTATTTTGTTGGCAGAAAGATACTGAACTGAGCCAATAAAATTAGACACGTTTCAGAGGTGTTTGCAAGAAAGAGGGAAAGTGGAGTTTGGGAGGAACTTCTGAAAAGGACAGTAATGAGGATTCTGCAGAGAAGGCCTGTACTGAGCCTTGAGTTTCTGCACTACTTGGCATGTCATTTTTCCTGCAACGTGGTGGTGACTATAGTGAATAAACCAGGTGCTCATAGATCCACATCGACAGCACTGTCCTTGTCCAGACACCTGTGTCAAGAAATCCCTGCTGAAAGACAGCAAGGCTTCCTCTCAAGGTGTTTTCTGTCTGCTGGTTCAGGTCGCTAGTCACTGTGGCCACAATCTGTCACTCACCCTGCTTCCTGCTGCTACTGGAGAGTGGCCAATCTGCCCAGAGGGTATGATACAATGAGTGAAAATAATTTTTCTATACCTGATAAGCTTCACCATGTCCATTTCAGAGTGCCACTAAGAGCTCAGATTTTTTCTACCTGTTCATCTCCAAGAATATTAATCCATATCTGCATTCAATAAATACCAACACATTTCCTGAAGTTCTAAAATGTCCAGTCTATGTAAAAAGGACAGAAACATGAGCTCAGAATGCCAACATGATATGTTAAGCCATGGTCACTGTACTTGGAAAAATCAAACAAGGCTTCACTGGAGTGTGTGGGGTGGGAGGCAGGGCCAGTATTTTAATAATATGTGAGCAAGATTAAGCCAAAGTGTTGAGATAAAGTGAGAGGCAGAGGCACAAAAGGTGTACAATGGTCTGAAGAAATAAATTTCCACAATGTACAAACTATTTGCCCTATTTTCCAGGCATATTATTTGAACTGACCTAATATCATAATGTTTTCACTGCTGCCCTGGCTTTTCATATATATTATTTAAATAAGACAGAAGTGTCAAAACTACATATTCTTCACATTTTTATTTGCATTTTTATTAGGCATTCTAGTCTATCTTTCATGATTTGAATTCAGGTTTGATATTCAGCCTGTGACATCCAGCTAGCTCTCCAACTTCCAATTTTAGTTCTTACGGCAGCCAGCCATTCAGCCATTTTTTTGTTGATGAATACTACCATCTGAAGATGAGAAAGCCACTGAGATATATAAACTATAATTTGTAGCTATTTAATTTTCCTTTTATTTGTTCCTCACTTAAAAATTCTGGTGGAGAGGGAATAACAGGAAGCTTATACTTAAAATAGAGATTTGGCTTATCAGAATTTTTCACTTTAACAATAACAATTTCTGGTCAAATTCCTGTGGACAATGAAAATAAGAATACCTATACTTAGCCATTTATTGCCCCAACTAAGACCCCTCAACACGGAATGACAATAATATACTATTTTTTTAAACTTTTAGTACACATTCATTAACCTTAGCATGAGTGACTATAAATCTTTCTTATATAAGTCACTAATATTTAAGTAACATATTTTATAGGAAAAGTTTTCTCTGAGATATTTAGAGTTTATAATGAGACATAAATGTTTCATAAGAGAACAAAGCTCAATTAATTAGCTCTGAGAATTTACTCCACATTTACTCTGAGAATCTATCTGATTTTAACTTATTTTTAATGAATTAATTTGGAGTAATTTCCTTCTCACTGAAGACAATCATGAGACAATATTTCTTTAAAATCCATATATTGTTACTTGGGTGAATAAATAATTCCACAGGGAAGGCATTTTGAGTTATTTCCTAGACTACTTTCTATTGTACAGTAAATCTATTCAATTTGTATCTGTGTTTACTCACTATCTTGCTGCTCTATTGCATAAATCAAAAGAAACCCAAACGATTACACATAGAGTGTGTGTGCCAGCTAATATTGTTGCCCTAAAACCAATTTTTAAAATTTATTAATATTATCTTGTTGAAATCTCAAAAGAAATTGAAACTCTCAACCTACAATGTTAAACATAGTTTTAGAAAACAAGCTCATTATTTCATTGCACTATTTATTTATGAAGTTTAAATTTTGAAAAACATCAAATTCATAATACTTCATGTCATATAAATCAGTGTTTCAAACTGAATTCATTTTAATCTACATATGAATGTTAGATATCAATTAAAACACATAAATATGTACACTAGCAATGTAGAAAGTAAGGACTTAGTTTTTTTCTCCTTTTGAAAAATGGGTTTCTATAGAATACACATATCTTGGAACAATGGTTTTTATGAATATAGAAGATTTGGGTAACTATGGATTGTAGTAGTGCTGGGATTTCAGCCTGGAAAGTTAAGTTGTAGTCCATTTCTACTGAACTTTATATCAAAATTTGTTGCATTATATTGAAACAGATCCCATAAGCAATGAAATGTTTTTTAAAAAATTTTTATGCAAAAGAGCAAATAATCCATTATTTTTGTTTGAAAGGAAAAGTGAAAGTAGTGGGCAGACTAGAAAGGGGAGAATCTTGAGATGAGAAGATTAATTCTAAGCTGAGGAAGTCTCAGGTGAAAGGTGATATAGGTTTGAATGAAGACTAGGGCATTGAATATGAACAGGAGAGGTCTGCTTTGAGAGAGGTCAGAGCTATGCCATCCAGTATCAAAAAGAAATAGCATGATCAATGAAATACAGTTGTAGAAATTATATCATCTGAATGTTTATAAATGGAGACATATGTAAGTTAGAGCCGATTTTCTTATTATGAGAGGTTACATAAGGTGACTAGGTAATCATTGTCAGGAAGTTTCAACAGGATCATTTCCTGGACTTATTTTAGCTGTTCTTTTTCAATATCTCTTAGTGTACTGAGAGTGTAAGAAAAAACTTAAATACCACACATGAAGAACACAGACTTTTTTGGAATAAAACTATTAATGCTTTAAGAACAAAATATTAATCTTTTCTTCTCACACTGCTCAGATAATAGAAACTATGCCACTATGAACCAGGAAGATGTCTGAAGGAAAGAAGGGACCCCACAGTGGAACTTACTATAAATTGGTGAGTTGTGTTGAGTGAGGACATGTGTCTGAGTTGTTGATTTGGTGTCAGAACTGGAACTAAAGAGTTGTGTTTGCTTGGTTCTGGCAAAGACGATGGTTAAGAATGCATGCATTCAGGACTCACCAACCTGGCCTGGGTGTACATTTTTAGGAAACAGTACCTGAACATGATAACATAAACCAAGAGAGTCACAACCATGAAGCAGAAACCCATGGGCACCTGTTCCCTGTGCTGGGGCCTGAACCAGTGGAGACAGCGCTGCAGACTAAACAAGGCCTCCAGGCTTCTCTTTATCAGCAACTCTCTTTGTCAGTGTAAAGCTCCATCTAGCACTTGGAAGAAAAATTACTCTCTTTGAATGAAATCAGTTTCTGGAATTCTTTAATAATTTCTAAGGGAAGGTAAAGGGAAGGTAAAAATTTCTAAGAGGGAGATCTTAGAAAATACTGGTAATCACAGGAGGATAAGCTTCTAGATTGTGTGGGAGGGGAGAGGGGAAGACAGTTGACCATATAAATGAGATGCAATACCCATAACTGGGTTCTGAGTAATACATTTGACATGTAAACAACTAGATTTTCAGAATATGTGTACAACAGAAGGGAAAGTCACAGGTGACAAGTTTTCTAGCTGGAGGTTGGAAGAGAAAATCAGGTGCAAAAAAGATAAGGTAGATGATGAAGCTATAAGAATCCAGAGACTATATAGGAGGTGGGGCAGGTTTGAGAGTTTAGATAATAAATTAAATTGTGGAGGTATTTAGTTATAAAGGACTCCAGACTATATAGAAAGATATGAAGATGTGTTACTAAATACTTATACTATATTTCCTTTACTTCCTGTGACAAAACTATAGATTAAGTACTGTTATTCTGCTGTTTTGTTGATGAAGAATTCTAGGCAAAATGGAGTTATGATTCTTTCTGAAAATGTTGAATAACTCTGCCTTGGAAATAATAAAGTGGAATTCCAACTGAGGCAGCTAAGCTCCAGGGCCTCAGCACTATGCTGGTGATGGAAGGGCTGAAAGAGTATAAAGTTTAGAGGAAGAGGAACCCACGTTCCAATCACAACTTTGTGAAGAGAAGCTGAACACATTCCTTAATTTGCTAAAATTAAATCTTCATCTATAAATTGAAAATCTGAGTCCCAATTTAGAGAATCTGGTGGGATTTCATAACACAATGTATTTGTTCCCTATTGTTACTATAACAAATTACCAGAAACTCAGTGGTATAACACAGCAAAATTACAGTTCCTTAAATTGTTGGACATCAGAAGTCCCAAAGCAGTGTCACTAGGGCTGTGCTCCTTCTGGAAGCTTGAGAACAGAATCTATTATCTTGTCTTTTTCAGTTTGTAGAAGCTCCTTGTATATCTGCATAATGGATGTTTCCTCAATCTTTGAACCACATCACTTGGACCTCTGATTCCATTGCCACATCTCTTTTTCTTGACTCATCCTTTACCCTTCTAAGGAGGACTCGTGATTACAGTGGACCACCCACAGAATCCAAGATGATATCTTTGTTTTAAGATTTTACATTGGGTCTCATCTGCAAAATTCCTTATGCCATATAAGATCATTTATTCACAGATTCTGAGAATCAGCACCTAGATATCTCTCATTATCCAGCCTACCACAATGTATGTACAGCGGCTAGCAGAACGTGAGTAATCATAAAATTAATACTAAAATAGCAATAAAATAAGTTTATTGAACATCTCTCTTGATTATCAATTCTCTATGCACAGCCTTCAACAGAAGTTGGAAAGCAGTCAAATTGTGATTGAGCTCATAATAGGCATAAATAAAGTACAGCTATTATTATCACTTTGGACATTATTATTCACTTTTTTAAAGAGAATTAATATGCATAATTCTCAGAGCATACCCTTTTAAATGCCCTGCCAAATAAATTTCTCACTTTGGAAAGATGACCTTTCTAACTTTCCTCTTATAAAAGTACTGGGCACATCACATAATTGCAGTTTCATAGTCCAACTTCAAATTCAAATCAATTATAGCTATAGCATTCCAATTAAATTCATTGCCCAATTGAGTACATACTGTCTTCCAGAAAAACCTGAGTAACCTAGCCCTTAGAATATCTTCCATCATCTCTGTACCACTAACCATCAAGTAATCATTCCTTTTTTAAAGTTGTAAAATATACATACAAAATAGTTTGTGAAGTATACATGAATATTAAGAACAATAAAAATATAAATATTACCATTTAATAAAATATTAGTCCCCCATGTGTCTCATTCCTCTCTCTTTTTTCCTGCCAGAGACAAACACTATCTTGAATTTTGCTTTTAATTTTTTTTGGATTTTCTGTGGTGTTTTAATAAGCTTTTTATTTTAGAAAAATTTAAGTGTACAGGAAAGGTGTATGAAAATACAGAGTTCCTATATATCCCATATCAAATGTTCCATATTATTAGAATCTTAGATTAGCATCATCTATTTGACAAAACTAATGAATCAGTCTTATAATTATTATAAACTAAACCCCACACTTTATTTGGATTCCCTTAGCTGTCTTTCTCCAGAGAAGGCAATGGCACCCCACTCCAGTACTCTTGCCTGGAAAATCCCATGGACAGAGGAGCCTGGTGGGCTGCAGTCCATGAGGTCACTAAGAGTTGGAAGTGTCTGAGCGACTTCACTTTCACTTTTCACTTTCATGCATTAGAGAAGGAAATGGCAACCCACTCCAGTGTTCTTGCCTGAAAATCCCAGGGATGGGGGAGCCTGCTGGGCTGCCGTCTGTGGAGTCGAACAGAGTCGGACACGACTGAAGTGACTTAGCAGCAGCAGCTGTCTTTCTCATGGTTAGACTAGGGTAGTGGGTTGGAGGAGAAAGACCACAGTATAATCGCAGCACATTATGCTAAGTGTACATTCTGTCAACATGATGTTTCTTTAATGATGTTAAGCTTCATCCCCTGAGGCAGTACTTGTCAAGTTTCTCCATTGCACTTAACTCTCTCTACCCTCTACCCTTTAAATATTCTACTCTTTGGAATGAAATTGCAATGTGCAGCCCACATATAAGGAGTGGGGAATTATGATCTACCTTTTAATAGAATTATTTCTATGTATATTATTTGGCATTCTTCTACAATTTGTCTATTCTCCCCATTTAGTTATTCAGTCATTGTTTTATATCACCATAGATTCCAGACAGTCATTCTATACTTCAGATTATAATCCAATATAGTTTATTTTGTTGCTCAAATTGTTTCAGCGTTGAGCACTAGGAGCTTTTGCAGTTGGCTCCTTTATCCTTTTGATGTACTCCATCATTTTATGGAGCACTTCCTTATTTTCTAGCACTACCAGATGCTCTAGGCTCATCTTGATTATTTCCCATCAGCCCTAGAAACAGTCATCTCTTCAGGGAGCTCTGGTGTTATTGGAGAATGATATTAGAAACCAAGATCTTGGTGCTGGATATGCTCTTTAGCTTCTAGGTCCTCTCAGAGGACAGAGCTAGGAAATTAGGTCCGTACACTAACCCATGCATATATTAACACATATCTATAAATATTTCTCTGTGTATACATCTGTGTCTATATTAAGCTAAACACCAAGTTATATGGACGCCTCCAACTCTAATCCATACCACAAAGTTCATTCTAGCCTTCCCTCTTTCTTATCTGTAACTTCCCACTTCAGTGAGAAATCTGGCTCCCACCACCTGCCATCCATTTACATGTTCAATCTTTATATATAATGGTTTCAGAATTAAACTTCTTTGGAAACAAGTTTATCAACTAGAGTACAGCATCTATGTACAGCTCCTTTTATCATTAGGCTTAAATCTACAATAATTTCCTAAATTACACTGATTAAAAGAAAGTAAAACAAAGTTCAACAAACCTTAATCCCTCATTTCAATGAGATTGTTTTACACATATTTTAATACAGTTATATTCTTTCATTATTTAGTTATTCTCTTTAATTAATGCAATTATAGTATTGTATTAGCTGCTCAGAAGCCTGCCAGTTTCCTCTGTCCATGAAATTGTCCAGGCAAGAATACTGGAGTGGGTAGCCATTCCCTTCTCCAGGGGTCTTCCCAACCCAGGGATCAAACTTGAGTCTCCTGCATTGCAGGCAGATCATTTACCATCTGAGCTAGTAGAGAAGCCCTATGTGTAAAGTTAATTTTATTTTTACCATCTTTCTTAAAAACAAAAGAGCCTGATAATGTGTTCTACCCAACCACCCTACTAATAACTTCAATGCTTTCATTTCATTATTGCTTGATATAGTTAGTGTTTATTTAGATTTACATATTATTTCTAGTTTCCTTGATTTCTAGCCTTTTTTGTTTTTTTGGTAGTGTTTTAAGCCTTCCTTCTCAGATAGTTTTCATTATCCCTAAAGTGTAGACGTTATGTGCTACTTTAGGAAGTGATAGTTTTTAAGATGTATTCATAAGCAGTTTGTGTCTATACAAAGATCTTAATATCACTTTCATTGATGAAAAACTTGCTTTGTTAGGAGTATATCTCTAGCATAATAGCAAATTTTTCTCATTCAATTGTCTTCTGCCTCCTATTATTTTAGTTGGAAAATCATTTTAATCCTTTGTATGAGACATCTTTTACCTCTGACTCCTTTATAAGTTCTACAGTTTCACTGCCATTTATTTTATTGTAGACTTAAAAAAAAACTATTCTCCTTGGGATCCACTGGGCTTCTCATAAAGGCAAAATATCATCATTCATTAATTCTGGAAATTCTGTTATTATTTCAATATTCACTTTTTTGTTTAGTCTCCCTCTAAAATAGTATCTCTTTCTCCTGTAAGTCTCTTAAACTTTCTTATCTTCTGTCTCTGTCTCTTTGTCCCTGGTAACACACATTAGTAGGAGCACTAACTGGGGTACATCAAAGAAAATGGTTTTTGTTTTTGTTTTTGTTTTCAGCTGTATAAGTATTGTCACTTCTAGGCCTAAACTTGTTCAGATTTAGAATTTTCATCAGAAATTCTTAGAAAAAAAATTTTTATACTTTCTGACTGTTTTCCTTTTCAAAGTTTTTTAACTAGTTTATCTGCAGAGGAGGTTGCCCTTTCTGGAGTTTCTATGGGGTTTTAATGGTGGTTTCAGATTTGGCCTATTGGTTGCATTCCAAGTTTTGCTTCATATCCCTCAAGAACTTTGGTCATTACATTCAGAATCTAGGTCACAAGTTCTCAAATATACCTCCAGGGTAAATGCCAATTCTAGTGATTGCTTACCATATGAATTACTTTTTTATTACAGTTTTGGTCTTCTGCAGAATATAGTTGCTTTCTCACCATCTAAGCCAAGAATTTTAAAGGGTATTTAAAATATGTCATCTATCATTTGGGGGTATGCTTATCTGAAGTGGATTAATTTTTGAAATGATGAACTGATTATTACATGAAACTCTTTAATATAATAAATATTAAATAATAATATTTTAAACAATATTAAAATGAGATGTATATATTTGCTAAATACAAATTGTGTCTATTTCTAGCTTTTAAAAAACAATATATAAGCAGTGCAATCATTAAAATATCTCCAAAATATCAAACGTCATACAGTAGAATATACATTAATATACTAGGAATTGACACAGTGAATACCTATTAAAATAGAGTGTTCAACTTGACAGAACCCAACTTAAAAGTGTGGCCACCAAAGAATAATAGTGGTCAAGGGATAGAACAATCTGATGATTTCCTTTAAAATAGAGAAACAGCATAGAAAATCAGATAAATGTACTATTAGCATGTCCCTGAAATAAGTAGCATCTACATCTATCTATCTATTTACCTACTATCTGTCTACAAACCTACCTATTCTACAAAAGGATCTTTTAGAGATGTTAAAAAACAATTTTAGATTTAATATTATTTCTCAATTATGGATCTAAATGACTTATATGTAAAACCCTTTAGCAATCCGACATTATGAATGTCACAATTTTAACTGGAAAAGCATGGGGAAAACATCACATAACACTTTTTGTAACTTTAGGCGTAAAGGGTTTCTTTCTTTGTCTCTTCTACTTTCACTTTCTAGTTTACAGGCTTTAATAAATCAGAATTTAATAAATTCTTACGATGGTCTTTAAAAACTGCCATAGGGTCTTTGTACTTGTAGTTCTCACAAAGAAAATTTCAGCTAAAGAACAATGGTAAATTACCAATTTTTTGAGCTTTCCTGATAGTTCAATCAGTAAAGAATCCATCTGTAATGCAGGAGACCCTGGTTTGATTCCTGGGTTGGGAAGATCTGCTGGAGAAGGGATAGGCTACCCACTCCAGTATTCTTGGGCTTCCCTTGTGACTCAGCTGGTAAAGAATCTGCCCATAAGGTGGGAGACCTCGATTCGATCTCTGGGTTAGAAAGATCCACTGAAGAAGGGAAGGCTATACACTCCTGTATTCTGGCCTGGAGAATACCTTGGACTGCATAGTCCATGGGGTTGCGAAGAGTTGGACACGACTAAGCGAATTTCACTTCACTTCACCAATTTTGTACTAGATAATTGAAATATATAACACATTTCCATATTATTATAAGTTAAAGTCTATTACTTGATTAATAATCCCTGCAAAACACAAAAGTTTATTTCCTCAACTAATTAGACTTATTGTTAATATAATGTAAAAAATGAAAGGCAGTTATGTGGTTAACATTTTACCTGCAAATTTTATTCTTTGCAAAATATGTAATTTAATCAGTTATAAAGATAATGAAAACACTATTTACTATCATACAAACCAATAATTTTAACATTCTAATTTAAAATTAAGAAAATAATGCTGAAAAATTGAGATAAAAGTATAGTAAAGTATAGTAATTATTTATAACAAGTACTTCTGCACCCATGGGAAAGTGTTATTGTGAATTCTTTAAAATTACTCCTAACTAAAATAACCTATTGTCTGTGTAAAGTTTATAGTAATAAGTTCCAATGAATAATTTTCATTGTATTTTAAGTAGCATTCTCCTCCTTTCTTCAATTAAAGACATGGTCAGGGATCAATAGCCAATCTCTCCATGATACTACAATTCAAAAGAGAAATAGTGCAGTGTGGCCAATACAATAAAATCTTTTTCATTACAAAATGCTTAAATAGCAGCAGCAACAGAAAAATATGTCAATTTTCCCTATGGCATATATGACTGGCAATCAATTTTTATATAATATTTCTATCTAAAATGAAATGTTTCAGCTGATAGTTGCTTCTAGTTTCTAGCACTGACCATCTTTCAGAGCTAAATTACAGATGCAGTGCATATGAATATAGAAAACAAAGAATAAAATTATTATTAATGTATGATTCACTGGGAAGACTATAGTGAGATGAAATGGGAAGACGGTGTATGTGAGGTGAATACGGATCCAAGCTTTTCTTTTTGCAAAGACACATACAGAGCTTACTTTAATACTTTTTAAAACATAAACTTGATGTGATAACATTATGGTCAATATTCACAGCTAAGATTAGAAGAACACTCAAATTTCTTAAGGAGTGGCATAATGATAGTGCTATCTACTAATGGCAAAAACAACAGGGGATTCCAAGGAATGAATAAAATTCCAAGAAACCTCAGAAGTGGGACCTGGAGCTGGTACAGACCGTGCTCATCTATGGACAAGAAGATACTAGGATAAGACAGACTTAAAATCTGGTGCATGTGCTGACCTTTGATTTTTTTATTTTTTTAGTTTTAGTGTCTAAGTGGGTAATGAAATGGCAATTTTAAGGTGAGTTCAAATATTTTGTCTGGTATCATATTTACATATTGTGAGAATAATCGGTTATAAAAAAAGCAAATCATTTTGAAATAAAGACATATGTTTAAGGGTTGATTAACCATAGGGTACTATGAATAGTTTGATCACTTAACTATACGATATGTGGCTTACATTATACTTGAGAATACTTCCCACTTCATGACACATAGTTAAAGAAGTTTATTCTCCAGTGAGCTCAGAGCAGGAGCTCCCAATGCTACCTGACTTGGGAAAGCAGTAACAAAAGGAGGCAGAGACACCGCTGCTGCTGCTAAGTCACTTCAGTTGTGTCCGACTCTGTGCGACCCCACAGACGGCAGCCCACCAGGCTCCGCCGTCCCTGGATCTCTCCAGGCAAGAACACTGGAGTGGGTTGCCATTTCCTTCTCCAGTGCATGAAAGTGAAAAGTGAAAGTGAAGTCGCTCAGTCGTGTCCGACTCTTAGCGACCCCATGGACTGCAGCCCACAAGCCTCCTCCGTCCATGGGGTTTTCCAGGCAAGAGTACTGGAGTGGGCTGCCATTGCCTTCTCCGGTAGAGACACTGGATATAGGTTTATAATTTACCTCAGTTCTGCAATACAGAGGGACTCACAGGTTCCTTGTGAGAACAGGTGCCAGGAATTTTATTAAATCACGGCTTACTGTTTGTCCCAAGTTATGTTAGTATAATAACAGTGATAGTGGAAGATGATTCTATGAAGTTCAATGTCAAGCTAAAAGGAAGATTAAAATATATATTTCAAGGCTTAATACAAATGGTAGAGGAAGGGTTGTGCAGAAAGAGACAACTAAATAAAACCTAACACAGTGAGTGCTATAAAGTAGCAGTTAATATGCTCTGGATCTTAAGGAAAGCTAAAGTTGGAAGATGCTATTTGTAGGTAATAAGTGATAGCAAGAAAAGACAGAAATGGCAGAAATAGCAGCCCAGAGATGTAACAGTGAATAATACATTCTAGAATCAACTGACACTTTACTGTGGCTACAGAGTAAGCTGTGTGCGGTGGGGGGGGGGGTAAATAAAGATGTAAACAAAGTGGAATCTATGCATGTGAGATTTTCAAGTCCATATTAAGAAATTTGGACTCCATATTTACAGGTAAATGATGGATATTTATAAACAAAGAAATAAAACAGAATCATATATTACAACATATTACAGTCGTATATTATAACCTGTGCCTGCATGGGTCAGAGATCATGTGGGGAGTGATTTAGCAGGAAAATGGGGAGTGGGAAATTAGAAGACTGAGAAGCAGAAGGCGGGGAGGAGTTACCTACCTGAGGGAAAGGGAGGAGAACTCTCCCTTACTGAGCAATGCTTCTGTGTAGGAGTTGCGCTAGGCTTCAAGTGAGTGTAAGTTCCCTGGACTTATGCTGTAAACCTATGGAAGCAGATATAATATCCATCTTACAGATCAGTTTAAATTTCATGAAAGTAGAAGACAGAGCCACATCCAAGTAATTCAACTACTGACAGTTAACAAAACTAATTTAAACGACTTATTCTACTAAAATTGACTTTTGTTGGGCAAACTATCTTTCACTGAGTTTAAAAGTTACGGTTTGCAGGATAGAATTTTGGAAACATAAAGAGAAAGCTAAACATCTCTGATTAAAATCAGAGAGAATTGATAGGTAAGGAGAGCATAGCACTCCTTAAGTGCTATGGAAGAGGAAGAAGAGAAAGAAGAATACAACTTAAAGTGGGGAAAAAAGAGCAATTGATACTAAAAGCAATGTCAATGGAAAGACTATGGCAGCCTCAAACTGTAAAAACCAGACTGTTTAATAAGGCCCATGCAAATGCACACCTTGTGTGAGAAGGTTAGGGGCAGTTCATATAAAGGAGTCATGTTCCTTTTCTGAATTTACTTGGAGCAGAAACAAGAGTCTTGGAAGAGACAAGGAGTTACGTTCTAGTCAGAGAAGACTGGGAGGAATTTATGATTCTTAAGAACTCTCTGAGATATTAGAAGGAGTGGGGGATCACCACTGGGTATAATTCAAATCAAATGCATTCAACTATCAGAGGAGAGGGCAATTATCATTAATACCTGGCTTTTCATAGGGAAGATGATAGTAAATATCTGGGTTAATTTACCAAGTAGCCCAGAGAACCAAGTATCTGTAAGCCAGCAGGGTGTCTAACACCCACACCTACTTACACTTACAAATCTCCTTTCCCTCTCAACAGAGAAACACCAAGAGAAATACCATCCCTGACCCCGTCTACCATCACCAAAAAATCTCCCAGATTTTAACTATCATTTTGGAATAAATGCATGTTATAATTGCTTTATTTGTATTAATGGCCTATAATAGATTTTCTATTGTTCTGGATTAACTCATCTGCTAAATTTTTAAAATACTCTATGGTAAAATTTAAGATATACCTGTATTTGTTGCTAATGGACAACTAACAAAGTACCTCAGTTTCCTAAAAAAAAGACAGCTACAAGACCATTACATTTAGACTCCCATTGAACAAATTTTCTTCAGTAATAAATTTTTGGAGCAAAAGGTTAACTTGTAAATTCAATAAAGAACATTTTACTTTCTCAGTGACCTAAATGCTAATATAATTAATAAAGCATCATTTTATTGCATACAATATATGGGGATTAATTTCCAATTTCATTACAATGTTTCATCAGGTATAAACAGGGCTTTATGTGTTACAGATTTAACTGTGAAAAAATAATTTAGATATTCTGGAGGTAATCTAAAGGAAGGTTATGAAAATTAAAAATCTAATTTCTGAAAGAGGCACACAAGAGATATAATTCCTAATAGACTTATTTTTTTCAATGGATTGCCTATATCTAGTATGCTATAAAACTGTCCATAGTTGCTTCTCCCACTTCTGCATTTTTAATATTGTCTGACTTAGGAAAAACAGAATATTCAAAGGAGAAAATCAAATTCTCTAATAGGAAATGGTATAAAGTTGTACTAAATTATCTTATGTGCTCCTGAGTCTTTTTAACCAGACTTTAGTAATGTTCTATTGTTCAGCCAAAATCAGATCAATACCTAACTGAAATAGCAACAGCCACAGAGAAAAACCTGTATTGTTTTAAGAGAAAAGATGAATTAGCATAGTGAACACAAGCTAGTGATCTCATTTAGAGATTTGGATTCTAAACCATGAACAGTTCAATACCCTGCTGAAGAAAAACAAAAGACAATTTTTATCCAAAATAGAATATTCTCACCCTGAGAAAGATGGCAGGTAATGTAATGTGATCTCCAACTATTTTCACTTTGACGGTAGCATCCTGAGTACATAAACTCTGGATTTCACTCAAAAATTAGAGTCACCAAATATGGGGTGACTAAAAATCAAACATTGCATTTGAAGAAGAGATACAATTATATATGCATTAAAGTGCTTTCTTTTTTCCACTGGTTGATGGGAGGATTTAGTTTGGTAATGTATTCAGGACCACTTGGAGCTCAAAGTGGAAAAGCATTAAGAGAAAATTATTATTAGTATCCTTCTCGGAAGGAAATGTGTGCACCATGATTCAATGGATAAAACTAATATACATAATTGTAGACTGCCGGTTCAGCAACTTCCACTCAATAGCAGAAGCATTATGATGAAAATTCATTTCACAGTAAAATAAGAAGTATCTATAGAAAACTGTTAATTATAAAAGATTTTCTCACAAGCTTTAATATTTTGTAGACAAAAGAATAAGAAAGAATGCTAATTTGCAATGCAATTTACTAGGTGAATGATATTGGGCAAGTAGGTTATTACATCTAAGCCCTGTTTCTTCATCTTTCATATGGAATGAAACATAAATGGCTATTTCAAATATTAAATTTCTATAACATGCCAAGCTCTTTGTTTTGAATGTATAATAATTCCTCAACATGCAGATAGGAAACCACTAGAGGGAAATCAAGGCCAAAGGCCATAAAGATGTATATAGTATTGTGGGTCTTTTTTTTAATTTAAAGAGAAAAAAACTGAAAGTTATTTTTTAAAGTGCAAGAATAACTCAGTCAGGTATGTAAATAAATAAGGTGCATGTACTTCACATTTGAAAGTTCCATATATTTAGGAAATTGAATAATGTTTCATATTTAAGATATGTGATATAAATAAAGCATATTTATGTAAACCCCAATAACTATATTTTTGTAATATTCTGCATTGTTAATATTTATCAGGATGTTGTATTTTGCTGTTTTTCAAAAGGGGTAAAGGGTATGGAGAACATTCAGAAAAAAAAAGAAATTATTTTGGATATAAAATAGTACCTTAAGGGAATGGTTGAAATAGCTGGTATTATTTAGTTTGAGATAAAGTGGTTAAGAAAGGGGAAGATTAGACATCTATCTTCATTAGGATATGAATTGAACTAGATGACTTATTGAAATCCATTTTCCTTTTTCTGTAATATATAAAGCTACTTTCTTCTAAGGTAAATATATACTGATATAGATACAGATATAGTTCAATAGGTGAAGTGACAACAAACATTAAGAACACTAAATATTCCTTACACACACACATACATACATTCAGTATTTCTTAAAGCTGAGACTCAAAATCACCCAGTAATTGTTTAAAATGCAGATTCCTGAGTACCTCCAGGGCCTACTGAATCAAAATCTTTGATGATGGGATTTGAGAATCTACAGATATAATAAGCACACAATATGATATATACGTTCACTGGAATTGGAGAACCACTGATTTAGAAGAAAATGCTTAGTTCTGTATATTTTTCAGTTGACTGTCAAGGTCACCATGGTGGTTACCTCCAAGTAAGTTAGCCTGGAAAGGGAAAAGAGTTTTAGCCAAGTGTGTTGAAGATTCATCAGCCAAGACTGGTAACTGCCTTGCATTCACATTCTATTGGCTACAATTCAGTTACAGGACCACACCTTACAAAAGGGTGTCCTGGAAATCTAATCCAATTGTATGCACACGAAAAGGAAACAGAAAGTCTCTGACTAAATCTAACTCCACGGAGGCAGTGGAAAAAGATTCCTTTTCCTTGTTTCTCAAAGTGGGGTAGATGCAATCTCTGGAGTTTCTGAGACACCACCCTGGATGACTGGATTAGAATCTCAGCATTGTGGCCTAAAATAATTATTTTAAACAACTTTCTCATGATATTCTTAGACACAGTGAAATTTGAGAATGATTCCTAGGTATTTTTTCTCCCTTTTTCTCTACCATGTTTTCCTTCAAGAGTAATTTAAAAAAATTTTTTTGCACCTGATTTTCTAGAAGCAGAAGCCATTTAAAAAATATTTTGAGGAAATATTTTAATGAAGAATTGTACCAGTATTAATTTTTGAATTGAAGACCATCTGCCTATAGACAATCTTAAATGTCAAGTGAAGAAAGAAGTGTTTGTGAGCTGATACTAATCACTGAAGCTTTTGTTGTTTCCTCCAACAGTCTTGCTCCATACGAAAGGGAGAAAGGATTAAGAGCTATCTGTGGCTTTTTACTGAAACAAACAAAAATTTAACTTCTGCATCAGCTATCTTTTTTTCTATTGAAGAATTTTTTTAAAAAGAAATGTTAATGTTCTCCTTTGAGGGATTATTTTTTAAAATCATTCTAAGTTGAAGTACTCCATAATTTTTTGTTTACTAGGCTATTCGACATACATTTGGTAAGCAGCTACTAATCACTCATGATCCCTGAAACTCAAGATTTGCACAATAATGTGGTAATTTCAATTACCTCTTGTCAAGACCAATATCTTCAAAAATGACCAGAATAAATATGTAGTGGGAAATTGCAAGTCTATGAAGATAATTTTAGAAAAGGAAATGCCCAAGTTTATTGATTTCTTATTTTTTTTAGAATTTTTGTCCTGCTGTGAAATGCCCTATAATTGCATTCTCCAAGCAAAAGGATGAGTTAAAAAGGAAAGTATTTATAAACTAAACAATTTTAATATATTCTCTCAATAACCAATAAATATTCTGAAACGTGTTCAGATGTTTTAGACCTAACAACTTTCTTTGTGAAAGTTGAAAGATTGGCTAAATCTAAATTCTAACAAATACTGATGGAGAAGCTGCCTTATGCCAGTTATCTAACAGAGAAAATACATGGAACCACAGTTCCCACAGGGCCAAACAGTCAATATATTCTCATGATGCATTTGTAATTACAGAATGAAATCTTCACTTAGACATAGGTTTTTCCCTGTTCAAAAAATATTATTTGTATGACAAAAGGCTGTTGTATGAAAAATAGTTTATTCTAATTTCTCTTTATATGCCATTTACTCCTTTCTGCAAACAGCCTATACTCCATTATGAATCATTCCATGACTGTTGTTATAATTTAAAATATCTCTATGATACATTAGTGATGATAAAGATATTCTTTTACACTTAAAGCACTATTTACAAAATGGAAAGATCCTTATACACATTTTATGATGACAGAACATATTTATGAGATATCCTTAGTTCCATGGTGAAATAATGGTCATACAAGTCTTTAATGAAATAGTGTTGATCTGTTTCTCCTAATCTCCTTAAATAAACATTTTGATGTTAAAGGAAATTTCAATTAAAATAATCCTCACTGACTGTTAAATTAATGGTGTAAATAGTAGAACACAAGTATTAATACATGTAAGGATCACAAAAGAAGAAAAGTTTCTATTCATCATAATAAAAATGGATATCTTTCCAACCAAGATTCTTTATCAATTTAACCAAAATATAATTAAGACAAGCTTTCTTCAGTTCAGTTCAGTCACTCAGTCATGTCTGACTCCTTGGGACCCCATGAAACACAGCACTCCAGGCCTCCCTGTCCATTGCCAGCTCCCGGAGTTTACCCAACTCATATCCATTGAGTGGATGATGCCATCCAACCATCTCACCCTCTGTCGTCCCCTTCTTCTCCTGCCCTCAATCCTTCCCAGCATCAGGGTCTTTTCAAATGAGTCAACACTTCATACCAGGTGGCCAAAATATTGGAGTTTCAGCTTCAACATCAGTCCCTCCAATGAACTCCCAGGACTGATCTCCTTTAGGATGCACTGATTGGATCTCCTTCCAGTCCAAGGGACTCTCAAGAGTCTTCTCCAACACTGCAGTTCAAAAGTACCAATTCTTTGGTGCTCAGCTTTCTTTATAGTCCAACTCTCACATCCATACATGACAACTGGAAAAACCATAGCCTTGACTAGATGGACCTTTGTTGGCAAAGTAATATCTCTGCTTTTTAATATGCTGCCTAGCTTGGTCATAACTTTCCTTCCAAAGAGCAAGCATCTTTTAATTTCATGGCTTAAGTCACCATCTGCAGTTATTTTGGAGCCCCCCAAAAATAAAGTCAGTCACTGTTTCCACTGTTTCCCCATCTATTTGCCATGAAGTGATGGGACCAGATGCCATGATCTTAGTTTTCTGAATGTTGAGCTTTAAGCCAACTTTTTCACTCTCCTCTTTCACTTTCATCAAGAGGCTCCTTAGTACTTCATTTTCTGCCTAAGGTTGGTGTCATCTGCATATCTGAGGTTATTGATATTTCTCCCAGCAATCTTGATTCCAGCTTGTGCTTCCTCCAGCCCAGAGTTTCTCACGATGTACTCTGCATATAAGTTAAATAAACAAGGTGACAATATACAGACTTGACATACTCCTTTTCCTAATTGGAACCAGTCTGTTGTTCCACATCCAGTTCTAACTGTTGCTTCCTGATCTGCATACTGGTTTCTCAAAAGGCAGGTTAGGTGGTCTGGTATTCCCATCTCTTGAAGAATTTTCCACAGTTTATTGTGATCCACACAGTCAAAGGCTTTGGCATAGTCATTAGAGCAGAAGTAGATGTTTTTTTTGGAACTCTTACTTTTTCGATGATCCAACAGATGTTGGCAATTTGATCTCTGGTTCCTCTGCCTTTTCTAAAACCAGCTTGAACATCTGGAAATTCACAGTTCATGTATTGCTGAAGCCTGGCTTGGAGAATTTTAAGCATTACTTTACTAGCGTGTGAGATGAGTGCAATTGTGTGCTAGTTTGAATATTCTTTGGCATTGCCTTTCTTTGGGATTGGAATGAACACTGACATTTTCCAGTCCTGTGGCCACTGCTGAGTTTTCCAAATTTGCTGGCATATTGAGTGCAGCACTTTCACAGCATCATCTTTCAGGATTTGAAATAGCTCAACTGGAATTCCATCACCTCCACTAGCTTGACTTCACATTCCAAGATGTCTGACTCTAGGTGAATGTCACACCATCATGATTATCTAGGTTGTGAAGATCTTTTTTGTACAGTTCTTCTGTGTATTCTTGCCATCTCTTCTTAATATCTTCTGCTTCTGTTAGGTCCATACCATTTCTGTTCTTTATTGAGCCCATCTTTGCATGAAATGTTCCCCTGGTATCTCTAATTTTCATGAAGAGATCTCTAGTCTTTCCCATTATGTTGTTTTCCTCTATTTCTTTGCATTGATCGCTGAGGAAGGCTCTTATCTCTCCTTGCTATTCTTTGGAACTCTTCATTCAGATGGGTGTATCTTTCCTTTTCTCCTTTGCTTTTCACTTCTCTTCTTTTCACAGCTATTTGTAAGGCCTCCTCAGGCAGCCATTTTGCTTTTCTGCATTTCTTTTTCTTGGGGATGGTCTTGATCCCTGTCTCGTGTACAATGTCACGAACCTCCATCCAGAGTTCATCAGGCACTCTATCAGATCTAGTCCCTAAATCTATTTCTCACTTCTACTGTATAATCATAAGGGATTTGATTTAGGTCATACCTGAATGGTTTAGTGGTTTTCCCCACTTTCTTCAATTTAAGTCTGAATTTGGCAATAAGGAGTTCATGATCTGAGCCACAGACACTCTTTCTTAATTTGCCCTCATAGCTCATCTGGTAAAGAATCCGCCTGCAATGCAGGAGACCCTGGTTTGATTCCTGGGGTGGGAAGACCCGCTAGAGAATGCATAAGCTACCCATTACAGTCTTCTTGGGCTTGCCTTGTGACTCAGCTGGTAAATAATCCGCCTGCAATATGGGAAACCTGGGTTCCATCCTCGGGTTCGGACAATCCCCTGGAGAAGGGAAAGGCTACCCACTGCAATTTTCTGGTCTGGAGAATTCCAAGGACTGTGTAGTCCATGGGGTCACAAAGAGTCAGACACATTGTTGCTCAGTCACATCCGACTCTTTGAGACCCTATGGACTGTAGCCCACTAGGCTCCTCTATCCGTGGGATTTTCCAGGCAAAAATACTGGAGTGAGTTGCCATTTCCTTCTCAGGGGATCTTCCCCACCCAAGGACTGAACTCAGGTCTCTCACATTGTGGGCAGACTCTTTACTGCCTGAGCCACTAGGGAATTCCATTATATACATATAAAATCTATTTCTACCTAGTGTCTGCTCTCAGGTTGTTCTACCACACTTGGTATAATAGGGTGCATAATAGTTTAGCCTTGAAAAGGCAAAAACAAAACATTAAGTTTAAAAGAAATACAATAAAAAAACAAAGCAAACTTTTAAAAAATCTGAAATACAGTTACCAAATGATGTTTTCTTTATTTACAAGTGTTTTTCTGTATCAATTAAAAAATGGCAATCCAAAGGATCATAATTAAATATGGCCTTTTAGGAAAAAAATACAAACTAGGGAACCAATATAGAAATAAATGCTTAACATCACTCAAAATTACTTTCAAACAAGACAAACTCGTTATCTAATATATTTTCAAACACTAAAATGTCTCTGTTAGGTCTGTCTAGCATATGCAAATATGATGTAATCTCAAACTATCAGATGGAGTGACACTTTGTACAATAATCTTGAGAGACAATTAACATCTATCAAAAGTTTAAATCTATCTTCAAATATATAATTTCACTCTACGACATAATTTTGCATTTAAGGGAAAGAATCTCACTAGTTTCTAGTCTTCCTTTTCCTTGATTTTTTATTTTTTGCTTGTTTTTCTTTTTCTTTGCTTATTGTTCTGGAGTATGTTTTCAAGTAACTTTCTCAAAATAGGTGTGTGGGAGAGGTTTTTAGTTCCAAGCATGTCTAAAGACATCTTTCTTCATTCTTCCAAGGGAAAAACACTGTGTCACTCAGTACAATTAAGGTTGAGGTTATGTTCTTAAGTAGAACCAGAAAGTGTAAAAGGAGAAAGACAGAGCCTTCCTAATGGTACTGCCTCAAACTAAGCAAACATTAAATCTTCATTAGAAAATTCCTGTATTTTATTACACTACAAAGGGTGTCTCAATTCACAAGAGTTGCCTGTATTCACTGTCTCCAGTTTCTAACAATTCCCTCAACTCACTATAATTTGTCTTCAACTTTCCTTTGCTTCCCCAAAACAACTTTAAGAAAACCAGTGATCTCCCTTGTAATAAATCCAATGAACATTATTATGAAATGTTTTAAATTCTCAGCGTAATCAATAGATGTAAAATTCAGTCTCTCATTAGAATTTTTTCATGCTTTTTCTAGGGAAACATCATATTTGTTGGTATTCTGAATTGGCCTCTTTGGGAGATAACTCCACAAGCCTTAGTCACAGAATCCTTATTCATTATATACACCTATTCATTAGTCAGTAGAGTTTAACCCTGGCTATGTTTTAGGCTTAACTCAGAAGACATGAATAGTGGTATTTCCACAGTGTTATGCACAGAAAATTATATATATATATAATTGTTCAGTTGTTAAATCATGCCTGACTCTTTACAACCCCATGGACTATAACATGCCAGTTGCAGTCCTTCCCTATCTTCTGGAGTTTGCTGAAACTCATGTCCATTGAGTCAGTAATGCCATCCAACCATCTCATCCTCTGTCGCCCCCTTCTCCTCCTGCCGTATATGTGTAGATAGATAGATAGATAGACAGACAGATAGACAGACAGACAGACAGATAGATAGATAGATATAGGACATCCCTGGAGGTTTAATGGTAAAGAACCTGCTTGCCAATGCAGGAGACAGAGGAGACTCGGGTTCAATCACTAGGTCAGGAAGATTCCCCTGGAGAAGGAAATGGCAACCCACTCCATTATTATTGCCCGAGAAATCCCATGGACAGAGGAGCCTAGCAGGCCACAGTCCATAAGGTGGCAAAGAGGTGGGCCTGACTTAGCAACTAAATAACAATGACAATACCTATGAGAGGGTAACAGGCAGGAAGGCTAGGGGTCTCCAAATGGAGTTAACAGGCCGCAAGTGTCAGACATTTTCTCTCTCTCTCTCTCTTAAGCAGCAGGAGGAAACGAACTACAAGTGTAAGATTTTATTCCCCCTTCTTTATACAAATTTAAAAGGAGGGGTTTTTTTTTAAGTTCTGTGTTGCCATGATGACAACTGGTTCCACCTGAACTTAAAACTTTTCTTAAATCTTGAGCTAACCAATGCTTTTTCTTATGGAAATATTTTTCAATATTTTCAATGTTTTTCTTAGGCTATGTTAATGAGCTATGTATTTACCCTAGACTCTGTCTTCACATCAGTTCCCCTAAGACTCAGAACCAACTTGACAAACCAGTATGTTTTGCTCATGCAAATGTTCTCTTAAGCTATGTTAGTGAGACAATGCCTTGCTTAGAAACCAGCCTTTCTTCAAGATTCATGTCAATCATTTTATGTTCTGGGACAACTCACCTTGTGCCAATGCTATCTCAAAATGCATGTTGTGGGTGAGGGGCTTGGTGTCAGTCTCTAGTTCTGAAACATTTCCTTTCTCTAAGTAGCAGTGTGCTGTCATCCTGCAGTCCATGGGATCACAAAGAATTGGACACAACTGAGTGACTGAACTGAACTGAGTAGCTATACAACATACAGCTAAAGACTAGCAGTGAGGCACTCTTTCTGCCCCCTTCTGATGTCTATGTCAGAAGCTTTCTCTATCTCTTTCATACTTGAATAAAACTTTATTACACAAAAGCTCTGAGTGATAAAGCCTCAACACTGGTCATGGATTGAATTCCTCTCCTCTGGAGGCCAAGAATCTCAGTGTCTTTGACAGCTCAGCAACAACCTTTCATCTATATGTGTGTATATGTCCTTTCCAAGTCTTAGATAAGTCTTAGACACTTTTTAACTACTTATCACCTATTACATTTTAATATCATTATATACTTTATATACCATGATACCATTATTGCCATTGCCATTAGTACTATTATATCCCATATATTTGGGTTATGTGCTTTTCTCTGCGTGTGCATAAACATGTGAGATATTTGTCACCACTCAAGAAATAAGTTTCACCCCTTTGGAGATGGTATCACCTTCACTGAGACTACATGGATAATATAGTCCATGGCACTTTAAATTGTACATGTCCAGAACAAATGCAATTGTTTCACCTCAAACACAATTCCACCAAGGATTTTTATATCAGTAAATGAAACTAACATGTAATCAGCTATAGAAGCAGACACTTAGAAGGCATCTTTGCAATCCCCTGCTCCCTAAACCCCCGTGCCGAGTCTCTCAATCTTTTCTAATTCATTTCATGAATATCTCAGTCACCTGCCAACATTTTTACATCTCCCTTTCCACCATCCTAACAGATTCTTGCCTTTATAGAGCCAGCATGGTAGCCTTTGGCCTCAATGATTTGAAGCATGAATATGATTTAGCTTTCCTTGTGGCTTAGATGGTAAAGACTCTGCCTGCAATGCAGAAGACCCAGATTCAATCCTTGAGTCAAGAAGATCCCCTGGAAAAGAGAATGGCAACCCACTCCAGTGTGCTTTCCTGGAGATAAGGAGATAGGAAATTAAGTGGTATATTTAGGAGATGTACAAACAAAAGATTAATTTGGAGAATTATTTACACCACTAATCTTAAAGACTTTTAAGTACTTTCTAGTTCTCATCAATTAATATCCACACAGAATTTAATCAGTGATTTGATTTTGTTTCAATATTATATTTTCCCAAATGTCCTCTATTGCCACCCCCCACCCCCACCCCCACCCCACACACACACATGTCTATGATGGCTTAGGGGACAATAATTGTTAACAAAGGCATAGACAGTGGAATAATAATCTCTGGTTCATTTGAATTCAAGAAGCCTAGACTTATTTGGGGGCAGGAATGTATTGAGAATGAGTAGTGAAATAAGATTCAGCTAAATTAGACACAACCATATTAGAGAGGGTTTGGAAAGAGAAGTTTAGATCTAATGTGACAGGAAAGAGTAAGTCAAGAGACCTGTTCCAGAGAAAGCTGGGATCTGGCAGTTCTGCAAAAACTGGATTGAGTGAGAAAGCCTTGAGTTAAAGATGTTGTTAGAGAAGCTAAGCCTGTCTGTCCTGGAAACCTGGAAAAGAAGAGAAAAATATGGACTTGTGGAAAATAAGGGGAAATAATTTTCATCAGCCAACATACAAATCAATTCTTCCTAGTAGGAATTATTACATAGCATGGTGGAGAGATCATAGATTTTGAAACATCAATTCAATTTCTCCTAGATACACTACTTGTCATCTAGATAACACAGTATTTGACTCTGCCTATTTAAACTCTATGAATCTTAATTCAATGTGTTTACCTATTTCATAGTGTTTCAAAAAAAGATGACATGCAAAATTCCTAGTTAAGTTTCCATAAAACACTTAAGAAATGCTGCTTTTGTTAAAAATATATATGTATTTTCCTATGGAGATTGTTCACCATGGAAACCTATTATGTACATTTTATAAACCAAAAAATCTCCTACATATTATTATTTATTTTATTTAGCTTTCATTTTTAGTTCTCAATTAGGCAGGGTATTCTCAGATGGTAATTTTGAAATTTGTAACTGAAAAAAAAAATCCTACAAGTAACATCATATTGTCCAATTAAGTTTAAATATATATATATCTTATATGTTATTTTATATATTTGTATTTTCTTCAGGTTCAATATGGTATAATTTTTCTCTTCTATATCATTCATGAATTTTATACTACATTTTAACTGCTATTGATGAATCAAAAAATTTAAAAAGCATACAGCTGTCCCTTGGGATCTGTGGGGGATCAGCTGCAACCCCATGGACTGAAGCCCCACCAGGCTCCTCTGTCCATAGGATTCTCCAGGCAAGAATACTTGATGGGTTACCATTCCCTTCTCCAGGGGATCTTCCCAACTGAGGGTTTGAACCCAGGTCCCTGGCATTGCAGACAGATTCTTTACCATCTGAGCCACCAAGGAAGCCCCCAGGAATCTCTGCTGCTGCTGCTGCTAAGTCACTTCAGTCGTAGCCAACTCTGTGCAACCCCATAAATTCACAGATGCTCAAGTCCTTTATAAATAATGGTGCAATACAGTCAGACTTCCCTCTGTATCTGTGAACATGAAAGCCATGGATACCAAGGGATGACTGTATTTCCTCTACTGTCTTTAAGATTTTTATATTGCCTTCTTTTACTAAGGTAAATTGTGCTTTTACTTATCTGCTAGTATTCTTGCCTGAGAAATCCCATGGACAGAGGAGCCTGTGGACTACAGTTCATGAGGTTGCAGAGTCAGACATGACCGAGTGACTAACACTTTCACTTTCATAATAACAATATGTTATTCCCGTTTCCCTCTAGTTGCACTGGACCAAGACACCTTCTCATCTGCCTGCCATAGGCCTCAGTTAAGATTTCCTTGTGTTTGCATAGTTAATTAGATTTCACAGAGATGGTTCATATTACCATACTTGATCTTTTTCAATAACATCAGTAAGAATGAAAAAATAGTATGTTTTATTTTCTAGGCACCTTTACCTCACTGCAGGAACCATTTCCATATTAAGTTATTTATCCCTCAATGATTCCCAGGTTTATTTTAAAAATTAGTTTATATCATTCCCCTGATCTTATAGAATTGATCTAGAATTACCAGTCCTTTCATAAGATATATTTTGAAATTAATATGGAATTAGACATAGTGAGAAGCAAATGCTATTAAATTATTATCTTATTACTGAATCTTATTAAAAATTAATATCCTTCCTTACAGAAAACATGTTAGATGTTAATGTCTAATTAACATCAGTAATAAACACACACAGAAAAAAGTCCTAAAAATAAACAAAGTAAAGACCCTCATCACAGTATCCTACTTTACAGCAAATGATTCAGTAATGTTTCACCTATATATAGAATGCTTTCTTTTGTTAGGTGTAACTGTTTAAATTGAAGAGATAAAAATGGTTCTTAAGCACTTGAATTTTGAACAAATTTTTACATTTTGAAAAACAACAAAAAATGACTCATTTTGGCCTCTTTTCCAATATCTTTCTGTGCTACAGTATATAGAAAACTAAACTCTACGTTTTAAAGATTCCCTTGCAGCTAGATCTCTGAAAGTGATAGGTTCTCATAATCATTGGTAAGACTTTATTTTGAATTTCAATTAAGGCTGGGGGTGGAGGAAATGACTTTGATGCATCCATATTAAGCTGATACAGTTCTAAAAAGATGACAAGGCAGTTCCTTATCTCTGAATCTCAGTTAAGACCAATAGGAAGTGTCTATTTTCCAGCTGCCTAACTTTCTATTAGCAGCATTCTTGGAGAGACTGTTTTATACTGAGATTATGGTACCCAACCTAGTGTCTGGTCATTCAGCCCTTCCATATACTTTATAACTGTGCATTTCCTACTTTAAAACGATTTTCTCTTGGAATTGGTTTCAATTATCTAGATGTGAGTAAACTCTATTGATGCATTCTTAAATCTAGGAGACAAACAATTAGCAAGAAAGGACTTGTTATCCTATGAATTATCTCTTCTCCTGAGAAAGACAGAGGGGGTTTGCCTTCCCTACAACGCCCCTCCAGTCTCCATATCAATAATACCTTCAGACCTATCCTTGGATAAAACATGCACTTCAGAAGCCCTTTATCCTTAAACATCTCACCTCGCATTCATTAATACCAAAACATATGTTTAAGAGAGGCTAAAACTTTACATTGCCAAATGAGAACTTAAAGAACAAACTTTGGTAAAGTACATATTTGGTTTAAAGGCTACTTTTTTTTGGCTTATGATTAGACAATGAAAAATGATTGTCAACATCAGTTTTCCTTGCTTTATGGGTTGTTGAAGGAAAGACGAGATTTCCTAACACCTGAAGGAAGAGGAAGTGATGAGAGATATGGAATGTTGAAAGCTGTCAGAAAGACCAAAAAAGGGATAATTAATTAATTTTTAGTTTTGCCCACAATAAAAACTGTTGACTTAAACAGTAGTGGGTTATAGCTGTGAGCTCAAAGACTGAAAGGTGGGCCCTAGGATAGTTTTACCTAATGGGGAAAAAAAGAAACTGGGAGAAAGGTGAAAGCGCCTTAAAAATAAAATCATATTTTACAGCTGAGGCTGATGCCAGACCTATTCTCCAAGAAATTATGATGAAAAGTTTTTACAAATACTAAAAAGCTAGTGTGAGTACTTTAATCTGCTTTTGCCCATAATTCTGGTTAAGAATTATTTTATTACTAAAATATCATCTAAGAGGAAAATATGTGACTTTTACAAATGTATTGCTTCTCTAATATGTGTTAGGGTTGTATTTAAAGAAAAAAAACAGGTTAAATACATATACACATATATATATGTGTGTGTGTGTGTGTGTGTGTGTATATATATATATATATAGCAAAACATCTTCAATAGGTAATTCTTCTCACTCTACTAAAAAGTGATTATGTTGTACTTGTGATATAACTAGACTTAAATCATTAAAATGAGATTTCCTTCTTTTTTCTCCCACATGGAACTGACATCTAAGAAAGCTTTTGAGTTGTTTCAAACTAATATTTCAAAGCTACTTTGCTGGTTGAAATCTAGATTTGGCTTAGGAGATTCAACCACTGAGTTCAAAGATAGTTCTAAATTTGACCCAATATGTTTTCCTGTCTTTAGATATGCTGTAAAGCATCTGAGATTAATAGGAAATATGAATAAAAGGTCCTGACAACATCAATAAAGGCTGTCAGCCAACTGCAGCTGGCAGTGATTGGCCATGATGTGAGTCAAATAAATTGTTGGTGGCAAAGTGTTGACGAGTGAAATAACATTCAGAATGTGTATATGGGTGTATGTGCCTGAATGGTTAAAATTACTTCTCCAACCCTCCTATTCTGGTCACTGCATATTTTATAAGAGTGATCACAGAGGAGGTACAAAGAATTTTTCTGACTTGTAAAACTAGGGGATAATAATTAATTGGGGTAATAGTAATGAGCAAGGCCTTCCCTTGTAACTCAAAGGTAAAGAATCTGCGTGCAATGTAGGAGACCCCAGTTTGATTCCTGGGTTGGGAAGGTCCCCTGCAGAAGGAATAGGCTACCCACTCCAGTATTCTTGGGCTTTCCTGGTTGCTTAGATGGTAAAAAATTCACCTGCAATATGGAAGACCTGGATTTGATCCCTGGGTTGGGAAGATTCCCCAGAGGAGGGCATGGCAACCCACTCCAGTATTATTGCCTGAAGAATCTCCATGGACTGAGGAGTCTGGTGGGCTACAGTCTGTGGGGTTGCAAAGAACTGGACATGACTGAGTGACTAAGCACAGCATAGCACAATAATGAGTAAATAACAGATTTCACTATGTTCAAAATGTATTTATTCTCTTCAAACACCAGATTCTCACTCTTTAGTAATGGATATGCATGGCAAGTTGGTTCATGGGCTGACCAAAGAGCAGTGAGGGGGACTGGAGAATTTTAGAACAATGTCCAGATAAGGGAAGGAAGGAAGGGGAGGCAGGTATGGTCAGACTGTCAGTAAACCACTAATCAAGGCAAATCACTACCTCAATGTTCCAACACATCTTGGAATAGCAGTATGCATTATTAAGATAAATAAATAATATATACTTATATATACATATGTAGATAGTAGGTTTATGAATATTATGTTACATTGTATGTGTTATATGTGTATACATCTATAATACAGGTGATTACACAAACAAAAATTACATATTAGTACAACTAGTAGTTAACCCTGAAAGCTGCAGTATCAGAGAACTTTTCAGACTCTAACTCCTGCTGTGTGGCTTGGCATAAGTTATTTAACTTCTCTATATTTCAATTTCATTGACTGTAAAGTGCATTTCATAATAGTAACTATCTTATATGATTGTTCTGAGTATTAAATTAGATGCTATTCCCTGGGCACATAGAAAAACTCCATAAAAGTTTTCTTATGGCTATTGTCATTACTACATTATATTGGACAAATTGTTAGGGAATTGCATGATTTCAGGTTAGTAAGTTTATTCTTAATTATGTCAATGCTTTTCCTTTACCTAGTGTCTCCTTACCAGCTGCTCTTTTTTCTAGGTCTTCTGGACTCACTGTTCAACTAACAATGGTTTACTGTGTGCTTATCACCACTGGGCAAGGTGCACAGTTCTGGTGCATTCCATAGTGCACTCCATAAGGGTCCACCCGCAGAAACACTCAATGGGCTCTTATAAACTCAGTGACCACTTGACTTTCTTCACAGCTAGGGCCATAATTAGAAAACCTTTTTAGTACAAAGTTATAATGTCAAGATAGATTTTTAAAGGGAACACAAAGTTAAACATGGTAACTCAGTAATCCATTGATGTACACCAAGCCACCCAAATTTTATGAATTAAAGCAATGATCTGTTATTTCTGTTGGTTTGTTTAACTCAGTTGAGTGGTTATTCTGTTCCAGCTGGAAGTGCATGGCTTTACACACAGGTGCATTTAATTTGGCTGCAGGACTGGGTTAAAATGTACAGAAGTGCTTTACTCATATATCTGGGGCCTCAGTTTTCCTTCACATGGCTTCTCTTCCTCCACATGACTATTTGATTGTCCTGACAGTATGGTGGTATCACAGTAGATAAACCACATTTATTACAGTCAAATGCTCCCAAAGTGAAAATGAAGGTCTTTAAACTTCTCACAGTCACTTCTTCCACATTTTGTTGACCAGAACAAGCCAACAACTCAGCTTATATTTAAGGGAATGTGAAATCAACACTACCTCTTGATGGAAAAGCAATAAACGCAGGAAGGGAAATAACTGATCAGGCCCATTTTAAAGACTATCATAGATAATCATTACTCTAAGATTTCTAGAATATTATTTTTAACAATTAAAGCCTGAATTAAATACTTTATTAGCGTTCAGGTGAAAATATATTTACTGTTCTTTGTCCCCGCAGATTAAAAATAGGACAAAAGATCTACATTGTTCACCAAGATTTTGGGACCATTTAGCCCAACTAGTACAATGTTTTTTTAACCACTTATTAACTGCTCATTATGGACCAGACATTGAACCTAACAATTGATATATAAATATGAATGAAAAAAGTGAGGTAATTCAATTTTATGAGACTGCATAAAACATACCATATTAGACCAAAGCAATAAATACGATTTGAGTAAGGGCAGGATGCCAGAATTACTGAGAGGCACAACACTCAGCCTGAGCTGAGGAAGGGATCGGCAAAGGTCTCCTGGCAAATATGCCATCTGGACTGAGTCACACAGAGAGAAAGAAGCAGAAAAGTTCATCAAGGTAGAGGCAACCATAGGATCAAAAGAGTGAAGTCATGAGAAAGGACAGGGGAGATAGGGATTTGAAGGGTGTTGGGACCCAGGCCTTCAATGTGTCACATATAAGACACAGAGAAGCGAGACATAAGTTTGGGCAAAAAAGAGAAAAAGAGGGTAGAAAATTGAAGAATTTAGGGTCCCAGCAGTTTGTTTCATCTTTTATTGTTGCTTTTTAGATTGATTTACATGTTCTTGTGGGCTGAGAAGAAGGAGCCTAGGAGAAAGCAAGGTTTGACGATCTCATTAATCAGTGCTTTCGCACCTTCTCAGAGCCTCTCATCTTCACTTGTATCTCAGACCCTTGGCCATTTGCTCCATCACAGCTGTCACTGCAACAACAGACCCACAGTGCACCCACTGTCTAAGACAAATGCCAGAGGTCTGGTTCTTCCCACTGCATCTCAGATGAAACACAGGCATGGGATCTAGCTTCCCCAGAGACCACCAGAGGCCAGGTCATCCAGGGGTGCTAATAGCAGTGCATTGCCTAATGGAGAACAAGAGAAAGGGCAATGCCAACAGATAAATTCCCCCTGTACTCCCTCTGCTGAATATTTCCTCAGGGGTGGATTTTCTGTACAGCCCATCTGATACTTCACATAGCCAAAACATCTAGTTGGTCTCCTTGGGATCCAACTGCAACATCATTTCTCTCTCATTCTGCCTGCCTCACTGCCCACTTTCAGGCTCTGAGATTGCTCATCTCAATAAGTACACTACCACTTAAGTCTCAACCTCAGATTCTGTTTTCCAGGAAAACTCAACCAATGTCAAAATAGAGCAGATGGCAGAGATAAGGCATACAGTCATTGTCTCATTCACTGCAAAACACAAATGTATTCAATGCTAATTAACTTATTATGCTAAGCATTGAATCCATTAAAATATTTAAATGAATCAGAAGGAATCCCTGTATTCAAGACACTGAGAGAAAAAAGAGAGGTATAAAAACATGAGTACAAGAAAGTACCCTTCGATTTAAGGACAAAATATGAATGCAGTAGCATGGAATTTATGAAGGGGGAGCAGGTCTATTTAGGGTGATTGTAGGTGTGTCGCTATCTGGTGGGGATGGTCAGGAAGTAGGAGGTAGGCACACAAAATTTCCACAAAGGAGGTAACTGCTGAGCCAAGTTTTAAAATCTGATTCATTACAGGAAGCCTCAGAGATAAATGAAATGGAACCCACCTTTCAGACAGCTGCAGTCTAGAGAAAGAGACAGTACAATTTGAATTAAATCTACTCTGCCTCTTTTTCCAACTGCCAAACCTGATTCTGCCTCCAAACATTTGCACTGGTCTTTGCCTTTGTTTGGAAATTCTGTAGCCTAATCCCAATATCTCTACTCATATCACAAACTACTGCACAATTGCACTCATATCAATGCTAGTAAAGTGAGGCTTAAAATTCTCCAAGCCAGGCTTCAGCAATATGTGAACCATGAACTCCCAGATATTCAAGCTAATTTTAGAAAGGGCAGAGGAACCAGAGATCAAAATGCCAACATCCGCTGGATCATCAAAAAAGCAAGAGAGTTCCAGAAAAACATTTACTTCTGTTTTATTGATTATGCCAAAGCCTTTGATGATGTGGATCACCAGAAACTGTGGAAAATTCTTCAAGAGATGGGAATACCAGACCACCTAACCTGCCCTTGAGAATCTGTATGCAGGTCAGGAAGCAACAGTTAGAACTGGACATGGAACAGACTGGTTGCAAATAGGAAAAGGAGTTCGCCAAGGCTGTATATTGTCACCCTACTTATTTAACTTCTATGCAGAGTACATCATGAGAAACGCGGGGCTGGAAGAAGCAAAGCTGGAATCAAGATTGCCAGGAGAAATATCAATAACCTCAGATACGCAGATGACACCACCCTTATGGCAGAAAGAGAAGAAGAACTAAAGAGCCTCTTGATGAAAGTGAAAGAGGAGAGTGAAAAAGTTGGCTTAAAGCTCAACATTCAGAAAAACTATATCATGGCATCTGGTCCCATCACTTCATGGCAAATAGATGGGGACACAGTGTAAACAGTGACTGACTTTATTTTGGGGGGGGGGCTCCAAAATCACTGCAGATGGTGACTTCAGCCATGAAATTAAAAAGATGCTTGCTCCTTGGAAGGAAAGTTATGACCAAGTTAGCATATTAAAAAGCAGAGACATTACTTTGCCAACAAAGGTCCATCTAGTCAAAGCTATGGTTTTTCCAGTAGTCATGTATGGATGTGACAGTTGGACTATAAAGAAATCTGAGCACCAAAGAATTGATACTTTTGAACTGTGATGTTGGAGAAGATTCTTGAGAGTCCCTTAGACTCCAAGGAGATCCAACCAGTCCATCCCAAAGGTGATCAGTCCTGGGAGTTCATTGCAAGGACTGATGTTGAAGCTGAAACTCCAATACTTTGGCCTCCTGATGCAAAGAGCTGACTCATTTGAAAAGACCCTGATGCTGGGAAAGATTGAAGGCGGGAGGAAAAGGGGACAACAGAGGATGAGATGGTTGGCTGGCATCACCAACTCAATGGACGTGGGTTTGGGTAGACCCCAGGAGTTCATGATGGACAGGGAGGCCTGGTGTGTTGTGGTTCATGGGGTCTCAAAGAGTCGGACATGAAAGAGCAACTGAACTGAACTGTGAACTCATATCACTTTCTACCAAATTACCTGGTATTATTTTATCTATAGCAACTAGGACTATGTAAACCTATATTAAACATAAGTCCAATGTAAAAGACAACATGTCTATCTTTCTCTTCAATATAATTCTATGTATAATATAATTCCATATAATTCCATAATTCCAATATAATTCTCTTCAATATAACATCTTTCTCTTCAATATAATTCCATAATATTTAGTAAATACTGTAAATACTTGCTAATGAATGAATCAAAGTATTTTTAAATTACAAAAAATTTACAAATTGAGATTAAAGCTATGAATGGGCACAGCAAATTCTAGAAAGACATCTAGCCTTTTCTGAAAGACAAGGAAAGGTTTCCCTAAGGCAGGGTTTTTTGAGCTGATAACAGGATATGCAAGCATTAAGGGAGTGAGGGATGGGATAGGGAGGGAGGTAGGAAGGGGGTTTCAGGATGCGGAACACATGTACACCCATGGCTGCTTCATGTGAATGCATGGCAAAAAAACACCACAATATTGTAAAGTAATTAGCCTCCAGTTTAAAAAAAAAGAAAGGTGGGACACAGAAGGGCAGAGTATCAGAGCATTGCAGTGAGAGGGAATAACATGTGAACAGCCCTGAGACAGGAAGAAGTAGAATGTATTCCTATACCTGAAAGTTGGTCAGTTTCACTGAGACATTGTGAACAAGGAAAAGGTTGTAGTGTTGTAGAAACCAGTAGTCGAGAAACCAAGCACCATACTTGGAAAGTTGGAGAACATGGGTTTATTACACCAGCGGGCCCAAAGGAGTTAACACTCCAAGTTCTGAGCCCTGAACAAAGGGATCACAGAGTCTTTATAAACAGACTTCAGTGGGCAACACTAGCTGTTAATAGGCTGGTTTAAACTAAGGGGTTTCGTGCTCAGGATCAGCAGTCAAGATGGGGAGGGGGATACCTGGCCTGGACAGGCATGATTAAGCAGGTTTGCAGGGGCTGGGTGATTGCAAAGAGCAGGACAAGGGTAAGTGAGATAAATTCCAGTTCCTAGTATTACAAGTCCCCACTTTCTGAGACTACATGACCTACTTGATCTAGACTTTGCAAGGGGCAAGCTGAGTTACAGAGGCAGAAGGAGAAGGAGATTATGTAAAATTTTAACTTTTCCTCTTCAGTATGAGAAGAGGCTGGAAGCAGAGGCAAGGATCAAACCACTGAAGGACCTTGTAGCATATTAGAGGCTTTGCTCCTATAAGGCCAATGATGGGTGTCATGAAGGGGAGTGATGATCCAATTTGTCATTCAAAAAGATTCTTGAGACTACAGTGAAATGTAGGGTGAAAGGAAAGACCACTGCATTCATTCAAGTGTGAGATGGTGGATTCTCAGTGTGAACAAAGGTGAGGGCTAAGGGAAAAGCAGTGCAGAGGAGTGAATGACCTAATTAAGAGTCAAGGATGAAAGGATGAAAAAAAATCAAAATATAAATACCCAAGAATCAATAGCAACACAAGTTTTATAGTTTGCACTTGCTGAGTACAAGAGGGAGGTCAGTTTATAAAAATGAACTCAGGATAAGAGGATAAAATTCATAAAATGATAAACATAATAAAATTTTTTGATTGGGAAATTATTCTTTTATCCTAGTCAAAGCCACACAAACATAACATGGTGATTATGCATTTCATGAAAGTCACACAAGCTTTGTAACATTTCATAGACTGAATTTTTCAAGTTCAACTTTGAATAGTAAGAAATAATACAGCAAATAATCTATGAAGGGATTATTTTAAGATACATGGTGCAAATTATCACCTAGAACATTCTATGACTTTCAATTTCTACATATTTATAGTGACAGCTACAATTCATAACATTGTTTTCTGTGTATTTGGGCTGAATTTTCCCATCTATCCTCTTGTGTTTTCCACCACTGTCCTTAGGTCTGTTGTTCACCTTGTCATGAATAATTAGATGCTCTCTAATCAGTGGAAAGACTGCATTATTGACTCAGTGGTGAGTTCCCTAAGGCCCTTGCATCTTTGTAGTCTTTGCATTCTCAATGCCAGACATGGTGCTTTGAATCTATGAATAACTTTTTTAAAAAATTTATCAAGATCTAAAAGGACTTGGTAACCCTAAAGTAAATTTTGAATGATCAAAGAATGCTTAAAATATTAGCTGCATAATTTTATATATTACATGTCTTTTTATCCACTTATTTGAAAGCACATAATTCAGTCTAAATGTTACATTAAATAGAATATTTGATTTTTTAAAAACATTCAACACCCGAACAATGCCAGATAGTAGTTTGATATAGAAGCAATGTTCTAAGTGTCTGAGTGAATTTGGCTGATGGGAGATAAGGAAGTGATTGCTAGTTGACCTTACTCTCATCTCTCTTTCCCTACTCACTACTGACTCTCCCCCAAAACACACTGCTGAGTCTCTTTCTTGTTCACATGATGCTAGATGTTTTCTATTGATAAATACCCAAAAGGATATTATAGTGGTCACTGGGGCACTTTGCTCTTTCTCTCCCTTTTCCAAAATGGATATAAAGTATACACTATATTTTAATGATAATAAAATAAGATCTTTTATTTGAAATTATACTGAAAATGTAAAGAATGAATACAGATTTAAAATATAAAAAGGATTCTTAATGCAGTGAACTTTAGGCTAGAGACTGTGGGTATCAAAGATTTTAGGGACCAGGGTAGAAAACTTGACAGGGAAACCTAGATCAGTAATATCCAAGCAAAGAAAAATATTATTAGCTTCCCACTTCTGCTAAGCATAAAGTCCAAAATCCTCAGTATCATATACTAAATGCTGTGCAATTAGATTTGTACCATTCAGTTTCCAGCCTCATGCTCTTCCATCAGTTCAGTTCAGTTCAGTTCAGTCTCTCAGTCCTGTCTGACTCTTTGTGACTCCATGGACCACAGCATGTGAGGTCTCCCTGTCCATCACCAACTCCTGGACTTTACTCAAACTCATCTCCATTGAGTCAGTAACGCCATCCAACCATCTCATCCTCTGTTGTCCCCTCTCCTCCCGCCTTCAATCTTTCCCAGCATCAGGGTTTTTTAAAATGAGTCAGCTCTACATATCAGGTGACCAAAGTATTGGAGGTTCAGCTTCAACATCAGTCCTTCCAATGAACAACCAGGACTGATCTCCTTTAGGATGGACTGGTTGGAACTCCTTGCAGTCCAAGGAACTCTCAAGAGTCTTCTCCAACACCACAGCTCAAAAGCATCAATTCTTCAGTGCTCAGCTTTCTTTATAGTCCAACTCTCACACCCATACATGACTACTGGAAAAAACATAGCCTTGACTAGATGGACCTTTGCTGAGAAAGTAATATCTCTGTTTTTTAATATGCTGTCTAGCTTGGTCAGAACTTTCCTTCCAAAGAGCAAGCATCTTTTAATTTCATGGCCTAAGTCAACATCTGCAGTTATTTTGGAGCCCTAAAAAATAAAGTCAGCCACTGTTTCCACTGTTTCCCAATCTGTTTGCCATGAAGTGATGGGATCAGATGGCATGATCTTAGTTTTTCTGAATGTTGAGCTTTAAGCAAACTTTTTCATTCTCCTCTTTCACTTTCATCAAGAAGCTTTTTAGTTCTTCTTCACTTTCTGCCATAAGGGTGGTGTCATCTGCGTATCTGAGGTTATTGATATTTCTCCTGGCAATCTTGATTCCAGCTTTGCTTCTTCCAGCCCCGCGTTTCTCATGATGTACTCTGCATAGAAGTTAAATAAGTAGGGTGACAATATACAGCCTTGGCGAACTCCTTTTCCTATTTGGAACCAGTCTGTTGTTCCATGTCCAGTTCTAACTGTTGCTTCCTGACCTGCATACAGATGTCTCAAGGGCAGGTTAGGTGGTCTGGTATTCCAATCTCTTGAAGAATTTTCCACAGTTTCTGGTGATCCACATCATCAAAGGCTTTGGCGTAATCAATAAAGCAGAAGTAAATATTTTTCTGGAACTCTCTTGCTTTTTTGATGATCTAGCAGATGTTGGCATTTTGATCTCTGGTTCCTCTGCCCTTTCTAAAATTATAATTATAAATTATAAGAAAATTAAAATTATAAAATAAAATTAAATAAATAAATTTAATTAAATTAATTAACAAATAAAATAAAATTATAATTATAATTATAAATTACTTATTTTCCCAATAGAGATCATTACACACTTAGTTCTTTGATGACTTTATTCTTTTTGAGGTTGACTAGTCAATTTATATTCATTTGGTTATTTCAAAATGAACATGATACATTTTAGAAAATACTCTTGACTATAAGCACACTTTCTTAATTGTATTATCCAAATATCTATCATATAAAGCTATGGTTTTTCCAATAGTCATGTATGGATGTGAGAGTTAGACTATAAAGAAAGCTGAGCACCGAAGAATTGATGTTTTTGAAATGTGGTGCTGGAGAAGACTCTTGAGAATCCCTTGGACTGCAAGGAGTTCAAAACAGTCCATCCTAAAGGAAATCAGTCCTGAATATTCATTGGAACGACTGATGCTAAAGCTGAAGACCTTGATGCTGGGAAAGATTTAAGGCAGGAGGAGAAGGGGACAACAGAGGATGAGATGGTTGGATGGCATCACTGAGTCAACAGACATGAGTTTGAGTGAACTCCGGGAGTTGGTGACAGGGAAGCCTGGCGTGCTGCAGTCCATGGTGTTGCAGAGTGGGACATGACTGAGAGGCTGAACTGAAGTGAATCTTAGTTTACTTACTAGATATTATTTTATACCTAAGTAAAACTGTATTTACATATATGTGTATGGATCCTTATGCAAATATTCCCTTGGGATCTTAGTTACACATAGTTGCTTGTGGAAAATATTTTTACTTTAGCAGTCTGATGATTAACAAACTATTTTTCAAGCCATCAGATCAAAATTATAAGATCTAAATCAAAATACAGTATTTATGCCTCTGTAAAGTGTGATCCCTAGAGATTTTTAAATTAGTAGGAAAGAGCATCAAAGAGTGTATTTATTCTTATTAACCAAATAAAATTTTGCTAGGTCAAATACATTCATAAAAACAAACTTAATTAACTATAATTCAACAATGCCTGATAATATCACCAGTTAGAAGAAAGTTACACTCTTTTATTAACATATGGCTTATATTAACTTTGGCAAAACACATGAAAAAATGACCTGATCCAATTTTTGTGTTTAATTAAGTGATTTTAAGTCATTCCATTGAGTTGTTTTGTAAATACTTACTAGTAAAACATCCCCCTGTACAATCTATACAGAAACATAATCCCCCCCAAAACACAAAGCTCTTGATATAACATTCCTACATTTTCCTTCATCTTATTGATGAAGAGTGTTGCCTGAAAAATCAACCCAACAAAGTCTACCGGCTCACTGGACAAAGAGGCCCAGTTTTAAGCAAAATGTATACGTCATTTAATGTACTATATTTTTAACACTTTCATAAGACTGTTCATTTATAAATCTATCCCTTAACATTCAGGAAATGTTTATAAGAATCTCCAATAATCTATCTCATGCTTCTGTATTTCCTGAAAATACTATTGAAAATATTTCTATCTTTCAGCTGTAGGACTGGAAAAACAGAATGTAAAGCTGGAAAATATTGGCATCATCAAGTCCACAGTTGCTGCTGATTGTGTCTTCCTAAATTCATAATGTAATAGCTCTTTTTCAAAGTGATTATGGAATATCATTGCCTTTTTCTATTCTATAATATTTCTAAAACTCTTTATGAAACATTAACATTAATAGTAACATTATTAATCTGATTTTAATATAAATATAATTCATCATGATATTACTGTCCATGATTTTCCTACCAGGTCTGTTCTTGCCTCAAAGTCACTAATTATATTCAATGTGCCCTAGCTCTTCAGGGACCATGAAATTTGGCAGCATTTATTGAATATTCTCTGTATTTTTCATCTACTGTAAAATATTAATCAAATTCAGTTACATGTCCTATTCTCTCCATCTCATCTTAACTACTATCAACTATATATAAAATGGTCAGCCTTATTCCACGGAAGAAATCATAGTTCCATCTCTATTCCTTGACTTCACGTTGTGTGAGTTCTTAGTTTTGACTTTTATTCTTTTTTGTTTTGTTTTTACTAAAGTTACTTTCCATCTTTTGCAAGAAAGGATCAAAAATTTATCAATTTTAACTCTTACTGCCACAAGAGGTTTTATACTCAACAGAAAACCCTGAAGAAAGGAACTTATGTGGGTAATATTCATCTAGGAAAGGCCAGAAATTGTTCTAATGTGAGGAGTGGGATATATAAATCTCCTTTGCTATTTATGAATTAGAGAAATTGTGTGTCAGGGAGAACAGATAATTATAGGTAAAGGCATACACTACTTGAGCGTACAGCTTCTGGAATCAGACTTCCTGATTTTAAGGGTGGGTCCCAATATTTCCTAAATGTGTGAAACTTGGGTAAATGAAAACTTCACTTAAGCATTTGTTTGGCATATATAAAATGGAGGTAAAACAGTTAATTTATCAGAGCTACCTGAGCTTTAAACAAGGTAACCCCTGTTAAAACTCTAGCACATTGCCTGGCTTAGAAGAAAAGTTAAAAAAAAAAAAAGTTATTACTCTGAGGCCGGACTACCCATGAACTATGGAAACCATAAATTTGTTGCAGAATTTTGAAATTTCCTCTTGCAACTTCAGCTGCCTATGTAGAAAAGCAAGTAAGAATAGTAGATGGTGTAGAGTTCTGAGGTTGAGGATTTGCAAAGCTTATCAAGATATTCAAAAGTTAAAGCTTACATTTGTTTAAAAATAAAAGCAGTTGAATAAACCCCATACTTATTATTACCAACTATATATCCTAAATATTTTCTTCATGGGATTCCATATTTTTAAAAAATGCACAATTTCAACAACTTTCAAAACATTCAAATATCTTCATTATCATCATCATTAAGCATACATTTACAAAGTCCTCATGTGTGTTGAAAGCTCTGAAAGTTAGAATTAAATGAGAATAGTCTATATCCAAAGAGGCCACATCATCTTAATAGCTATCATTCTTTGCCTAGTCACCTTTTTGAGGGTTACTATACATTGGTTAAATTCTTGGCCAAAAATTAAATTTATAATTTGAAGAAACATAGCATATTGCTAGTTCAGTGAATATATATATATATATACATACACACACACATACAAATTTATGAAATATCTAAGAGGAATCAATTTCTCTATATTGGGGGTTATTTAATTTTATTGTGATATGATATCACTTATCCTATATTTTGAATTATGCATTTTAGTGATAGATAGGGACTCTGTTTAGCTCAGTAAATGTTTGGAGAGAATGTGAAAAATTAATGATAGCATAACCCAAATATCTCTTAGTCACGAGTTCTTTAACATTGGAATCTCTGCATTCCCCACAGTAAATCCACTTTACCATGAACTCTTAGAGAGCAATGCATTTTACTTATGATTTGATAAAGACTTGACATCACACAACCCTCCTCATATAACTAAATCTTTCACACATTTCATGTGCCAACTCTGCTGGGTCTGCTTTCAACCGTGTTCCTCCTTATTCACCATCCGCTTGTCTTGGGAAGTGTAAAACAGACTTAGGGCCACTAGTTTAGCTTGTTTCAGCATATGTTTGTCTCTCTAATGAAACAGTAAATTTCTAATTCTAGCAGATACTAAAGCAGGTTATCTTTTCTCCAGACAGTTGATACCAATTCGTACAATATGTCTAAAACACATGTGTACATGCATGTAGACAAACACACACAGCTGTTTTGTAGTGTAGGTCTTTGATTCCTCCTGAGATTTGGTTAAAGAGGAGTGCAGGGTTTGGTCACTACTATGGCACAGAAGGGGGTTGGAGGAGAAGAAAACCCTTGCTTAATGGCAGTCATGTGTCTTAAGAAGCTACAATGCTTCTATTCTAGCAAGAAAAAAGAACAGCTTTATCAGTGCAGGTAAGAGGCAGTATAGTGTGGACAGCACAGAAATAAAGAGCATAACCTTGGATATTGCCTGGTTTGAATCTGAGTGCCATCATTTGCTAGCTGTGTGACTGTACAGTGACTTAAATGTTTCAGTCACCTCATCTGTACAATAATGACAGCACTGGCTTCACAGGGATTATTTAGTGTGTGTGTGAGAATCAGTGATGTAGTATGTGTAAACTGCTCAGCATCATGATGAGCAGAGTAAACCTGAATGCCAGCCTTTGTTATCAAAAGTTTACTCTGAATCTCAATAAAAAATATAGCATGGTTAGATGCGTATCTTGAAGAACTGGCCAGTGGGCCTGTTTTTTCTCATAGGGTCAGCCAGAGTTAATCTGAGTCTTTCTGGGAGGTAGCTGGAATTGAGCAGCAAAATTTCAGTGTGAGTCTCGAGTACCTAGAGGTCAGGCCTCCTGAGCCAAAGGAAGGGAGTCAACCATTCAGAAGCTTGTTAATCAAGGCAAAAAAGTGTCAAGTTGTTTTGACACTCATAGCTACTGAGTAGAATATATCTGAAAAGAAACATAAGACATTACTTACTGGCTGCTTCTAGGAAGGGAAACTGAACGTCTAGTAGAAAAAGGTCAGAGTGGATATTTTTATTGTACACACATAGAAACTCTAAATTTTAGAGCTTGACAATTTGATGCTTACCCAGAAAATAAAGTAACTAAAATTTTTGAAATATAGCTCAAAGTGAATTGCAATATGTATTTTCAAACATAGCTTAGTTACCTAAATTCAAATTGCTATACTGCAATGAACTTCCACCAGTTCTTCAAAGACTTTAACTCTTCTCAGAACATTCACTTGCAAACTTGTTTTGGCCCTGATTCACAATAAGAAATATATTTTGTATTGCACTGAAGCTATATGTATTAATTGGAAAGTTAGAGATCAAACAATACTTAGTTGTTGTTCTTGTTCAGTTGCCCAGCTGTGTCCGAGTCTTTGTGACCCCATGGACTGCAGCACACCAGGCCTCCCTGTCCCTCACCATCTCCTGGAGTTTGCTCAAGTTCATGTTCATTGCATCGGCAATGCCATCCAGCCATCTCATCCTCTGGCACCCTCTTCTCCTTCAGCCCCCAATCTTTCTGAGCATCAAGGACTTTTCCAATGAATCATCTGGGAAATGGCAGAGATCTCCTTGGGAAAATTGGAAGCATTAAGGGAGCTTTTCACCTAAAGATGAGCACAATAAAGGATAAAAACTGTAGAGACCTAGTAGATGCTGAAAAGATCAAGAAGAGATGGAAAGAATACATGGAAGAACTGTATAAAAAAGATCTTAATGAACCAGATTACTATGATTGTTTGGTTAGTCTTCCAGAGCCAGACATTCTGAAGTGTGATGTCAAGTGGGCCTTAAGAAGCACTGCTGTTAATGAAGCTAGTGAGTACGATGAAATTTCAGCAGAACTATTCAAATACCTGAAGGAGGATGCCATCAAGGTTTTGCATTCATTATGTCAAACAATACTGATCTCCAGATTTTACATTGATGATGCATGTTCTTGGGGTACCAAGTCTCAGTTTTACCCTGTCTACAGGAGAATCTGATGCTGAATCATTCTTTTTGACTTTTACATCCCTTCTTTAAGAAAGAGTTTTTCAAACTTCTTTCACTGTGGGATTCATTTCAAACATGACATCTACTACAATGAATTTCCTGCCTTTCTGTAATCACCACAGGTTAATTAGACTTGGAGATGCTATGAGTGGAAAACTAGAGATATTCCTTTATGTAGAGTAGCCATCTGCATCCTGAGGTCTTTTATATTAGATGATGCTCATTCCAAGGAAACTGCATGATCACTTAGGGACCCTGCTTCCTGCTTGTACTCTCCAATCTTCCATGTTTTCCTATCATCCATTTCCTAGCATATCTCTGAGAGAACTGTATACTGACAAAAGGACAAAAAGCATCTCATTCCTTTTCCCAATACGTGAAGGTGAAAAGGAAAATACCTCAATTTTTTTATATATTAATTGGCCTCTGCTTCCTTCCTTTTGCGTTGAATAGAGTCTAATATGTTCTGAAAATTATGAAAAATTAGCTTTTTTTTCAAGACTTTTAATCCCTGCTCTTTTTTTCAATGCAAACCAGTTTATAAGACTTCCCTGGTGGCTCAGTGGTAAAGAATCCACCTGCAATACAGGGGATGTAAGAGACATGGGTTCGATCCTTGGGCTGAAAGAGCCCCTGGAGAAGGAAATGGCAATCCACTCCAGTATTCTTGCCTGGGAAATTCCACGGACAGTGGTGCCTGGTGGCCTACAGTCCATGGGGTTGCAAGAGTTGGACACAAAGACTAAAGAGCAACCAGTTAGTACGAAGAGACATAGCTGTGTGGAGAAATTACCTACTGGCCTTTGTGCCATAATCTAGCAGATTCCCTACTCTAAGGTACTTAGCAAAGTGTCAAAAAATGCACTGTTACAGGAGTCCAAGCCAGTTATGAGATGCAGACAAAACCAACCTATAGAAGCTCAGTGCCCACCCACAGTCTACATATCACATGGAGTCACACTGATTAGTGTGAGTAAAGTCCATTTATTACCATCCTTTTACTTTATTATTCATCCTTTTAATGCTAACCTGTGTGTGTCCTTACTTTTAAAGTGGACTTTTTATAGGCAGCATAAAGTTGAGTCTTTTTTATCCAACCTAAAACTATCTTCCTTATATTTTTTAACTTTGTATTTAATGTATCATTGGGATGAATGGACTTTAAAATATCACCTTGCTATTTTTTTTTTTTTCTATTTGTCCCAACTCTTTTTTGTTCCTTTTTTCCCCTCATTTTCTACCTTTCAGATTGAAAATTCTTTGTAATTCTATTTTACCTCCTTAGCAACAATTCTTTGTTGTGATATTTTACGGGTTTTTTAAGCTTATAGTATACATTTTTAATTTAACACAATCTACTAACAAGACACCTTATACTAATGCTCAGTGGGTAAAGAATCTATTTGCAATGCAGGAGACACAAGAGACACGGGTTTGATCAATCACTGATTTAGGAAGATCCCCTGGAGGAGGAAATGGCAACCTGTTCCAGTATTCTTACCTGGAGAAACCCATGGACAGAGGAACCTGGTGGGCTACATACAGTCCGTGGGGTCTCAAAGAGCTGGACACAACTGAGTGACTGAGCACACACACGCGCAGTATCAAGACACCTTATGTTAATACTACTACCCATACCATAGAAGAACCATAAAGCAGTGTGTCCATTTATCCCCTTCAAAATGTTGTACTCTTGTTTTTAAACACTTAACTTCAGAATGCGTTATAAACTCTATGATGCATTATTGTTAGTGTTGCTTCTAAAAAGAAAAGCTTGTTTCAGATAGCTAAATCAGTCTATTGTCTGCTGTGGAAATTTCTTTTTTATCATTTAATCTGTAGAGCTTGGAAAGAATTTCCAGACTGATTTATATTCAACTATTTCGCTAATGAATTTTTATTTTATTTATAATGGAAGACAAGAGGATGTCAGATTCTTTTCACTAATCAAGAATATAAGGAGAACTTAACTCTACATGTTTAAAATAAACTTGCCTTAACTGCAATTATTTAAAAAATTATGTTACTCTAATGCAATGGCTTTGAATAAAGACAAATTCATATTTGTAAGAAATAACATTTAACATATTACTTTTCCTTATGCTCACATTTGTTAATCAGTTATTTACATCTTGTTACCTATTCAGTATTTATAAAAAATATAAAACATTAGATTGAATCTATCCTTCCCTTTTTATATCTTCAATTCCTTAAATATATGTATATAGGCAGATCTATCTATCTACCTCTCTATATATATATGATCTCTTTTGAATATACTTTCCTTCTCAAAAGTTTTGATCTGAACCATATTAGCATATACTATTCAATCTGAATCATTATTGTAAATGAAGTGAAATATCTTATAGAAAAAACAATTGAAAAAAGGAAAATAAATCACTGAAACATTGGGAAATGTACTTGAAGAGGAAAGGCTAAAAGACTAAGTAAATGTACATACCCATGAAAATTGAAAGGAAACTTACCAGCATGGTTCATGTATATGAAAGGATATTTTATGGGTGCCAGCGATTTTGTTTGTAAATTGAGGGCAGAACTTCAACAGTCTCCCTGTAATATGCCTCATTTTCTTCATGCTATGATCTAACACAGGACTGGAAAAACAATATCACTCAAAGGCCATTTTCATTCATCTCTTTCCTGTTCAGGAACTTAACAAGTACTCTAACTCTCTGCATCAAATCTAAACTTCCAACAAACAGCCCTCCATAAAATATTGTTATATATTTTTATCTCATGGCTTAGTATTTCCCATACTACTCCCTCCATTTATTTATTTTTTAGAAACTAACTTTATTTATATGCACTGTAGCCTAGGTAATGCACTTCCTATATGGGTTCCATGCATACCTGAACAGTTTTATGTTTGGACAGCATCTCTCTTTATCTTTTTATTTTGTCATCACTGATAATACTCATGCTATTCTTTTACTCCTGAGGTTGATATTCAAAGTCATCCCCACCATCCCCATAACATAAGTACTATCTGCCTTATCTCCTTCTAGTTCTCCCTCTTATCACTTCAGTTTTCCTGTTTTAGTCAAGGCCTTCTCAAGCTTAGCATCATCAACATTTAACACTAGGTAATTCTTTGTTGTGGGGCATGTCCTATTCATACTGCGGGATGTTTAGTAGAATTGCTGCCCTCTTTGCACTAGATGCTACATTACCCCTGATCCCATCAGAGCCAAAAATGTCTCCAGCCATTGCCAAATGTTCTTGTGGAGGCAAAAATGATCCCTGATGAAGAACCACTACTCCAGCCATATCAGCTTAGTAATAATTCCCCAAACAGTGTACACTGATTCATGTGTCCATGCCTCTATCAACATGCTGATTCTTTCTCCCCTTTATACTATTCCTGTAAGTGAAAACTTAAAGAATTGTGTTCACAGCTAGAAGGCAAACCAAAAAAGAAATAAAGCAACTACCATAAACCTACCACAATGACCACAATAATTTAAGTATCTCTGCATTGATGAAGCATAACCAGGTCCATAGGCAGAATTTATCTTTTTCTTCTTACTGCTTCTACATGTGTACATCATGTGCATTTTCCCATTGCTGCCTTCATCATACTTCCTCAGAATTTATTTTCTTAAAATTTATCTCAACTAAAGGAATGTGAAAATAATGTGAACCCAAATGACTCCTGTAGCCCCCGGCCGGGCATGAATGTTCCAGACAGTTATTGAAGAAAGCATTCAATATAATCTTTTCTGATGATTATCTTGATTAAACAACCTGAACACACATCCAATTGTATTAAAAGCTCTTAATATTTATTTTATGGTTTTAATAACCATGGAAGATTAAAAATTGCTTTATTTGTTGTACAAGGGTATATTGCATTAATACAACACAGAGAACAGAGCCAATATTTTATAATAGCTATACATGGAGTATAACATTCAAAAATTTTGAATTACTATCCTGTAAAGGGATCTCTGGTGGCACAGCATTAAAGAATCTGCCTGCAATGCAGAAGACCACGTGCAATGCAGGAGATGTGGGAAGATCCCCTGGAGAAGGAAAAGGCAACCCAAGCCAGTATTCTTGCCTGAGAAATCCCATGGACAGAGGAGCCTGGTGGGCTATATAGTCCACGGAGTGGCAAGAGTCAGACAAGACTTAGCGACCACACAGCCATGTTTTGCATACCTGTAATTTAAATAATATTGTACCACAATGATATGTCCAAAATAAATAAATAAGATAAAAATTAAGCTTAAAAGTCAGTGTCTAAAAAAAGAAAGAGTTTAAAAGTTAAGCTTCAAAACCTATATAACTTTTTAATAAAAATAAATATCTTATTGAAGAAAAGAAACATTTTTTTCTTAATACAGCATTAGAAACACAGTTTTTGTGTGAAGAAATATTTTTATTGGATAGTAACATAATTGAGGAAAACATTAACTCACCAGAAGTAGCCTGAGTAATATTACAATGCATAGGATTTTGTTGAAGAGTTTTCTGTGCTTTACTTTTTTACTTCATATACATATGTATAGACTATTTTATTATGTTTGCTAAAATATAGGTCATTTTGCTAAATTTAATAAACTCTACTTTATTCTAAATGCATCTTCAAGCATTCAGATCCATCTTCAAACTTAAAACATTACTTTTGGTATAATCTTTGCCAAAATTTGAAAGTTTGTTTCTAGTTTGTTTGTTTTTTTTTTTCCTTCCATCAATTTCTATTTTCTTCTAAGTTTCATGGCCAATATTTGGTAGTGGCATATCTTTAAATAATCATGTCTGTGTTGTATGAATATGTTTATATATGTCATACATATATTATATATATATACACACACACATACACATATGAACTATTTGCTCTTTTTCATCATCCCATTGAACCAAATGTGAAACTAAGACAAAACGAACCTCCATCCTTCCTGTTGATCCTTGTGCCTATGGAAAGAAGTGTTGTGAACAGCTGAGTTCCAATCCCTGGTTATCCTACTGTCTGGTAATAACTGGACAAAGACAAACTCCAGGGCATCCAGATGAGTCTGTGGGTAAATAAATGTCTGCTCACAGGTTCTGACTAGCACATCCCTGAAGACACTGAGGAAATACTAGATAACATTTGTCTTTTGGAGCCTCTTTCACCTGTATCTTGGTTCCTATCCTTCGTGGGGCTCTGTAAACTATCAGAAAGCTGGACACTTTCTGATCTCTTCTTGGGGTCCTTCTTTCACAGTTATCATTTTTTGGCAGGTAGTTATTTCTGCTTAGCTCAATAAGCATACATAATACCTACCAGTGATTCTGTGGGAGCTTTTATGAATACAAAATGCACCAAGCTCAGCTCCAGTATATCAGACTCTAAAGGATGCTTGCTTGAGAATTTAAACAATAAGGGGGTTGTTGGACATCAACAGTTATGGACATTAAGCTAACGTTATAGTTAAATGTTTGGCTTAGCACAATGTTATGCCAGAGTCAGCATATCTTTGACCATTGGTGCCTTTCTGCTTTAGAAGTTGGTGACATTCCAAAGCCAAAGACTTAAATCAGACCTCAGGCTACTATACTGATTACTACTCTCCTTCCCCACAACCCCTCCCCCCAGCTTTCTCCTCTTTATCTCTTTTCCAGTTGTTACATAGGCTTACAATTTTTTCCATATATTTATTAAACACATATTCATTTTTTACATAACTCAAGGCACTAACAGAGATGAAAAGGACATTGTACCTAACTCTGAGGCCTCTCAGTTTAGAAAGAAAACAGTTCCACCAACAGATCTAATTGAAAACTGGTAAGTTCTATACTAAGAAGCTAGAACAGAGGCTCAGGGAAGGCTTTAGTGATGAGACAACCTGTACACTGCTTTGAAAGGATAATTAAGAGTTGTCTTGGCAGAAAAAAGGAGGAAGAACAGTCCCATGGGAGGAAAAAAACAAAAAAACAGCCTGAGCAAAAGCTAACTTGAAATAGACAGTGTCATTTGAAAACTGATAAAAATATTTTATGGACCACACCTCTGGGTTAACATGAGCAAAACTTTACATGGCTATCTAATGCCCCTCACCTTGAGAAGGTAGCAGTGATCAGGATTGCCAGCTTCTTCCTCAGGTGTGATGCCATCTGAGTGATTCTCAGGCCCCTACACCATGTACTAAGAGCCACACGGATAAGAATTGTAACTTTTTTGTGTAATGCTTGTTGTTATGTACGTGAGTGCTTTTATTTGTCCTTTTATACCATAAAGCTTAAATAAAATTTTACAAAGAATCAGAAGCTCAACAGAAAATAGATGATGAGGAAGGTGATGTGATCTAGGTGAAGAAAGAACCATTTGCTAGTATGATTTTCCACTGAACAGCCACTTACCTCACTACAGATTCACCTCACTACAGATTCAGCAACTTGCCTTGTAAGTTTTCCAGAAGCAAACAGTGCTCCTGCTTGCCTTGTGGAATTACAGAGAAGGAGGAAACTAGGCCCCTTCAAAAATAAACCTATGGAAGAATATTTCTGTGATGGTTCTGCTTTACTGGGAGAATTTCCAGCTTGCAAACCACAGACATGAAAAGTTCCATATTTTTTGAAGTCTAATCCAATTAGAATAAGGCCCAAAACATTCAAGGATGAACTCCCCTTGTCTCCCACTATAAAACCCAGAATTATATGTTAGGTAAAGGAAAATGTAAAATAGAATGAATATGGTTAGAACTTGGAGCAACTAGCGTGAATCTCAAAATTTAAACCGTATAGCTCCCAGTTGTATTTTACACAGCAAGATTCAGATGAGGAAGGTAAAGTAGAATCTACCATGGAGGATCCAAAATGTTACCACCTGAACCCATATATCATTCTTAGAAAAAATGAATCTTGGGACAAGTAAACTTTGTGTGTATTCAGATAGAATGGAATGAGTTTACAGCATCAATTACAGGGAATTCTTCCTAAGATTCAATAACATGATTATAACCAGACTGCTAAATCTAACTTCTTATCCATGGAATTCTCCAGGCTAGAATACTGGATTGGGTTGCCATTTCCTTCTCCAGTAAGAGGTATGCAGAAACGAGTTAGATGACACTATGAGGTAGAAGAAGCAACTGGATAAATAAGCGGGACCCATTCATCAATAAGTCAATATCAAAAAAGATGGGGAGAGGGTAGAAGAGGAAAGGTGCCCAGTCTAACAAGATTAAGGAAACATAGAAACTAAAAACAACCTTAACTGGATCTTAAACAAATGAACTTTATAAAACATTTTTGACTAATTAGTGAAATTTTAAATTGCAATTGATGAACTTTTGTTAATGATAATATTAATGATTTCATGATATTGTCTGATATTTTAATAGTAGAAAATGTTCCATTTTTGGATTGGTACAAAAATATTTAGGTTTGAGATGTTCTTAATATACATGTAATTTACTTTAAAATTATTCAGCAAGAAAATGAAAAGAGCAAATGTGGCAAAATGTTGATATTTGTTAAAATCAAGGTAATGAGTAAACAGGAGTCATTTTATATTCTACATTTTTCCTTATAATTGAAAATTTTATTAAGAACTGGATTTTAAAAATGCATATAATAAGTTTGATGTTAACATTTCTTTACTTTTTTATGTGTAAATGGATTAATGATGTCAATAGGAATCTTTTATATATAATGTTCCTAAAACAGCCAAAAAATTGTCATAACTGCTATTATGATTTAGATGTAAGATACAATGAGTTTGACACTAACTTCATTTGTTCACTCATTCTTCATTTATTCTTCTCATTCAGTAAATGATATAGTTGCATCATTCTCCAGAAACCACTGAATTTTTAATTTTGGTATCTCATAGATCTACTTGCTCAAGTTACTAAAACCATCTGAATTTAAATTTTATCAGCTATAAAATGAGGATATTAATAAATATGTCATATTATATAGGGCTTCCTTGATTGATCAGTTTTAAAGAATCTGCCTGAAGTGCAGATCATGTATTGGTGAATAATCTACTTGCAAATGCAGTAGATACAAAAGATGTGGGTTCAGCCCTTGGTTCAGGAAGATCCCCTGAAACCTGCTCCAGTATTGTTGCCTAGAAAATACCATGGAAAGAGGAGACTGGCAGGCTACAGCCCATGGGGTCCCAAAGAGACAGACATGACTGAGTACACACACACATTTTTTGAAGAATAAGTAAGTTACTAAGTAAAAGGTGTTAGAATCCAATAGTAACAAAGTGGATGGTAGCATTTTTACAAATAGTGGTGTCACTGACATTAAAAGTATAATTATAAAAGTAGATTATTTTCCAAAAGTTTTTTTTTCCTGCTTCAGAGCATTCCTCATCTCCTTTTAAGCAGTTTTCCTATTGAAGAATTATAGCAAACTTTATTGCATATGCCAGATTAGCTATTTCTTAAAAAGTAGAACCAAAATCCTAAATTATCCTTATGATTTAAGGATTATAAAAATCATAAGCATGGACATGTTTCAAAGAAAGATTTTTCTCCTGTATTGTGGAATCATTCAGATTATTTCTGTTAGTGAGCATTTTAAATAAAAATTATAAAATACTCAAGAGGTTTCGGGACTAATGTGCAAACACTTTGTTACATTTTGAAAGATACCAAATGAATTTACCCAGTAAGTTTGCATTAGAGATTGGATAATTGGTGCAGAGCAGTGCAATTATTTCTTATATATGTTCTTTTGAAACACCAGTGCCCATGAAATCTCTGGATTATACTTTCTAAATAAAATAGCACACTGTTAAAGTTTCAGAGTCTAGAAATATTTGATATCAGAAACAGACTCCTTAATTAAATAGATCATGCACAGAAAGATCAGGTGACCACCTTCCTTAATTGAATTTTAATAATTTGGTAACTATAGTACTACCATTGATGCAGTTGTCATCAAAGGCTCTGTGTTTCAATTTCCATTCTTAATTTTCTTACCTGTTTATAAATGTCTGCTGTAGGCTGAAGCCTACAATGCAAGGTTTTGTTAATAATAGATTTAAGATAAAACTGTGATAGAATGTATGTTCCCCCAATAGAGAAGGCAGTGTTGTACTTCATAGGAGAGGTGGTCTCTCTGAGCTCACTTCCCAAGAACTGATTACAGCTGAAACAGAATGAGTGGGAACTAATCAAATGAAACCAAATTTCTTGGCTGGTTCAATTCATTTGTACAATTGATGAGGACACGCAAAATAATTAGTCACTATTCTTAAGTCACTAAGACAGTCTTAGGGAAAATTAGACTGGGGAAAAAGTGCCAATCAAAAAGTGCTTGATTTGACTCATGGTAAAAATACAAAAATTGAGATGGATGTGGACTAGAATGTAACTGTTATACCCAAATATTTATGTTGCATCACTAAACGGATAATGTACCTTTTATATTGAATAGTCTATTCAGAATGCAGAGCATGGCTAAAACTATGACATATCCCTAACAATAAAATACCTGGAGTAATAAAATAATCATATATATCAGCCAGACATATATAGTAAGTAGCCAATATATATTCTATTACTTGAATGTTTATCTCTTCTTAAGAAATAGAACATTTCCAAAATAACAATAAAACTGCACTAGATATAATTTGAGCTGAAAAATTCATAATGCAATTTGGGATTTAACAATGCTTATAATGTATATTAAGAATGCCTAGAAATAGTCAAATTGTGAAGCATGAAAGCATAGTTTCCAACACTATTCCAATTTCTAACAAGTTCAGGGGCATTCTAAAACCACTTTCAGGTTCAAGAATTTTCATAAAACTCCCTGAAAACTTATATTTATGACTACTGTTTATTAAAGTGAAAAATACAAATTTTGCAAGCAGTCAAAGGAAGAAAAACATAAAGCAGAGCCTAGTAGGATTCCAAACATGAAACTTGCATTCTCCTTTCCTGGAAATGACATGTAACAATGGGCACAGATTTTGCCAAATAAGGAAGCACAACCAAGATTCTGTCTCTATAGGTTCCACTATAGCTTTAATACACAGGTATCAGTGGTGGATTGTTCACACGGCTGAACCGTCTCTAGGTCAACTGATATCACAAGAGCCAAAGCTTCCACTCTAGGTCACACTGTTGGTCCTTATGGTGGGGACAGCCGCCATCCTCAAGCCACTGGGTATATATGACCTGACCCCAACATCCAATGTACCCAGCCCCCGACTCAAACAAAGATGCTCCTATCAGGTATTAAATAGATATCTCGGAAACCAAGTGCAAAAGCGAGATATTTCTTTGATTAAGGCCAAAGTCTTTACTACACAATGACTATTAAATGATCATTTCACACCTAGGTGTGAAGTTAAATAAAATAAGTAATATCAATAGATAAGTATATTGTGAATCTCTGGTTTCACTATGAATTTTCTTAACTAGGACAATATAATCATCTACTCTTAAACATTCTATTCCCTAGAAGTCAATGAGTATTCAGTTTATGTAGTTGGATGCATAACCAACCTCTCCACTATTGAGACTTCCAAAAGCATTTTAATCTCAAGTCATTTTATTTTAATCATCAAACATTTTTATAGATCCATGTCTACTCTCAGTTGTTTTTGACTCACTAAGAAAGCTTTTCATCATACCACGTGCCACCTTCTCCCACCTTCTTAAATATAATTATAACAATATTAACTCTTGGTTCGCCCTTTGTTCAGCTCAGGGACTTCTCAGCTAATTTATTCAGCTCAGTCTCATTTCAGTTTAAAACTATCCCTTGGAAGATAATTTAAGTTAATGGAAATGAGTTAATGACCATCAAATAGACCTGAATTAAATATTTTAGGAATTCTAATTATTGAGTCTGATCAGTTCTAACATATGATTACTAATATCCCCATTTTTAAGGAGAATTATTCATAAGGATTAACATTTTCAAAGTGAATAAGATTATCTGGTGCCACTCTGAGAACAAAATACAAGGCATATTGATTTTATAAATACTTGTATAAATAAAAATTGTGTAATTTTTTTTCATGAAAATTTCCATTTAGAATATTATTTATCCAGATGGAGAATATCTATAAGCAGAGAACCCAGAAATAGGACAGAAAAAGCTGACAATCAATTACCCTAATGCCATGATCATGAAGAAGGAAACACATTAGATGAACAATTGATTGCAAAGTTGGAGTCAGAACACAGCTTTGCCATGAATGGGGCTGAAAAACACCCTTGTGTCCATGGAAGGGTTCAGGGATACTGCTTCTGTGCCAGAACTTAGTATTAGTCTGCAGGAATATTCTTCTCTAAAGAATATCTCCTATGTGGATATTAATTCATATTACACTTCTCTAAGGTTCATCTACAATGATTTGGCATTCACCACAAAGAGGCCAACATATGACCAACACTTACAGAAATCTTGAGGACAAATGTCTTTAAAAAGAGCTCTTTTCTAGTGGAAAATGACTATTTTTAACCAAAGTAAAACTAGTCCCCAGTCTAAAAAACAAGATGACATATATCGAATGCTTATTATATATCATGTGCAGTGTATATATTATTAATTCAATCCTCCTGCACAGATGATTCTATTTTTATTTTCAAGGAAGAAATTAGGTGCACAAGGGTTGAAGAACCTCTCCCAGATGAAGCTGCTAAAGTGGCCAGTGAAAGATTCAATCCCTATTTTACAGTTTTCCAAAGACTATTATTTCTCATACTCTTGTCTCACCTGTTGCAAGGTCATACCAAAATGGCCCAGTTGCTCTGAATCTAGCATTGTGAATAACCTTATTGATGGATCTGATTGTTTCAATGCTTTTTTGAAAGACAGAGATGCTAATAACTTTCAGGGAATGAGATGGCCAGCCTGCTTTCAAATCTCTATCTGGCACTTGTTAGCGTGCAACCTTCAGCACATTACTCAAATCTCTACACAAATTTTCCTCCTATGTGAACTAGGTATGACATAGCCAACTTCATAAGTTTTCTATACACACTAAATAAGAAAATGTAAATAAAGCACTTAGCATAGTACTTGATACTAAGGTGTGAGACAGCTCAGCAGCTTCCCTGGGAGACAAACACAAGGAACCCCAGCATTAAACTGATTGAAAATTTGATGCTAGGAACCCAGGTTTTTTGATAAAGCATCTTAAATACCAGGAAAACATAAACTGGACCCAGTACTGCCAAAAAAGAGTGAAGATAAGTCATACCTAAGGTCATTGACCTGCTCATCATTTTTTTTTAAGGCTAACAAAGTTGAGAGTTGCAATTACAAGAGCTAAAACTGCCCAATGATCATACATGAAGATGGAAGATATAGTTAACTGAACATCTGAACTGAAATCATACAAGTTCTAGTTACATTTACTGAAATGCTGAATTCAAGGAGTTCAAGGTCTGATTCTATGCATAAGACTTTTTAGCTCTTTTTAAATAAGTGATATTAGTGACTGATCAGTGACTGCCTAACACTCTTTGCTTATTACAACAGAAGCAGTTAATATCTATTGAAGGGTCACCATGCTGCTAGAAAGGTTCTAAGATGTCTAGGTATGTTAATTCAAGGAATTCTCACAAGTTTCTTATGAGGTAGCTTCTATTGTTATCTCAGTTCTACAGGCTAGGAAACAGGCACATAGAGGTGAAATGGCTTGCCCAAGGACTCACAGATCAGAACCAAAGAAATTTGAGCCCCATGTCTTACTACTACACTGTATTGACTCTCTAAGTCAAAAGTGGCTGAAATCTATGAAATAAGAGACATTAAGTGTACTAACACCTACTTGATAGTATAGGTAAAAATTTCTATCTAAGGATTCAAAAACAAGCATACACTTTGTTTACAGAAAATTACTTTCAATGCCCTTCCAAATAAATATAAAAGGAACATTAAAATCTCTAACAAGGAGCTCCCATGCGACTCCCTGTGGCCTTGAACACAATACAAGGAAGCATACTTCAAAAACTACGTTTGCTTCTGTTTTCAATCCTAGTTTTCACGTGGAGTTCTTTCTCTCATTCCTAAACTTTACAGTAAAAACTTTCATTTACACAGAAAAGTATATTGAAATGATAGTACCATCAATAAGCACCTACACACTCTATCTAGATTCATCAGTGGTACCATTTGGCTATTCATACTTTGCCTTTCCTTTACAAACACATGTGTGTGTGCTGTCACATCAGTTATGTGTGACTCTTTGCAAACCTTTGGACTGTAGCCTACGAAGCTCCTTTGTCCATGGGATTTTCCAGGCAAGAACACTGGAGTAGGTCGTTATTCTCCCCTCTAAATCTTCCTGACCCAGGGGTCAAATCTGCATTTCTTGTGTCTCCTGAATTGGCAGGTAAGTTCTTTACCACTAGTGCCATCTGGGAAGCTCCTTTACACACACACACACACACACACACACACACAGTGGGTTGATATTTCAAAACTAAGTTGCATACCTATTATTTCACTTCTTAATACTTCCTCATGAACCCCTCAAGAACAAAGTATTCATTTGGTACTTTATTGGGAATATTCTTCATTTGATTTTCTGTATCTCAGCTTTATAAGTGAGACTAAATCAAAAGATACCCAAGTCTTATACATCTTAACTGATTCAGAAAGTCTGAATATGAATAGAATGACTTTTGTCTGGAATTGCTAGTGAAAGTATGTGTAAGTCTTTAGTAAATGCTCCTGTCACAGTCAAGTACTATCATCATCCTCAAATAAAAAAGATGTATAAATCACAGGGTTGCTACATGCTGAATTCAAGTACAGCTCAAGGCTCTCGTGTGATTTGTCATCATTTTTAAAATTATGTCTGGGTCCAGATGGTGCTCATCCCCCAAAACTTTTGTATATGGAAAGGGGCCCTCACTATTTGCTCTACTTGGTTTAAAACTCAACATACAAGTCTTAAAACTCCAATAAACAGTGAACATTCTTTAGACATTAAACAATGAATATTCCTCAATGCTGTCACACACAAAAATATTGTGAATTTGGTAAATTATCTCACATATTTAAAACATTGTAAACTTAATAAAACACTATAAATGTTGGAGTTTGAGAAAAACATCTACTTCTGCTTCATTGACTATGCTAAAGCCATTGTGTGAATCACACACACTGTGGAAAATTCTTAGAGAGTTGGGAATTACAGACCACCTTACCAGTCTCCTGAGAAACCTGTATGCAGGTCAAGAAGCAACAATTAGAACTGGACATGGAACACCTGACTGCTTCAAAATTGGGAAAGAATATGACAAGACTGTATATTCTCACCTTGCTTATCTAACATCTATGCAGAGTGCATCATGCAAAATGCCGGGTGGGATAATTCACAATCTGGAATCAAGACTGCCAGGAGAAACAACAACTTCAGATATGCACATGATCTCACTCTGGTGGCAGAAAGTAAAGAGGAACTAAAGAGCTTCTTGGTGAAGGTGAAAGTGGAGAGTGAAAAAGCTGCCTAGGAACTCAACATTAAAAATCTAAGATCATGGCATCTGCTCCCATCACTTCATGGCAAATAGATGGGGTAAAGGTGGAAATAGTGACAGATTTAATTTTCCTGACCTCTAAAATCACTGTGAATGGTGACTGCAACCATGAAATTAAAAGATACTTGCTCCTTGAAAGGAAAGCTGTGACAAACCTAGACAGTGTATTAAAAAAAAAACAAAAACACAGACATCACTTTGTCAACAAAGGTCCATATAGTCAAAGGTATGGTTTTTACAGTAACCATACATGGATGTGAGACTTGGACCATAAAGAAGGCCGAGTGCTGAAGAACGGATGCTTTTGAATTGTGGTGTGCTGGAGAAGGCTCTTGAGAGTTCCTTGGACAGCAAGGGGATCAAACCAGTCAATCCAAAAGGAAAACAACCCTGACTATTCATTGGAAAGACTGAAGTTAAAGCTGAATCTCCAATACTTTGGCCACCTGATGCAAACAGCTGACTCATTGGAAAAGACTTTGGTGCTCAGGAAGATTGAGAGCAAGAGGAGAAGGAGGTGACAGGATAACATGGTTAGATAGCATCATCGACTCAATGGACATGAGTTTGAGCAAACTCTGGGAGACAGTGAAGGACAGGAAAGCCTGGTATGATATACTCCGTGGGATCACCAAGAGTCAAACAATATTTTATGACTGAACAATAAGAAGAAAATACTTCTAATATAAACTCTTTATAATATTGAGAGCACTGTAACATTTAGGCAGAACATAGCATAGGAATATAAAATGATGTGTCAGAGTATGGACTATGGAGTCATACCACCATATGGCTCCAAATTCAGCCATATCCAAACTGACTTCTCCCACTTAATATCTATATGAGTTTGGGTAAATTGTGCCTCATTTCTCACATCTATAAAAAGGAGATTATAATATTTATCTCATTGTCCAATTGTGAGAATTTTTTGAGAGTCGTGAGAATATCAGCAGAACTTTGATAAGATCGGGGATACCATCAGTTAAAGTGTTAGTTATATCTGAAAATATCACAATAATTAGAGAAGCAGTTCTCAAAATTTCTGGTCTCTGAATTCCTATATTGAGAATCTCAAGATGTTTTGTTTTAATTGGTTATGTATAACCATGTAGGAAATTAAAATTGAAATTAAAACATTAATTCATTAAAAAAATAAAATATGTTCAAAGAAACACTATATTTTAGTAGAAAATAACTACATCTTCTCTCAAGAAATAATGAGAAGAGTGGTGGTATTTTACATCTTGGCACAAGTCTTTACCTGACATCTATGAAGTCAGACATTAGATTCTCATATTTGCTTCTGAATGCAGTATGTAATACTATGTCCTTTTGGTTGAAGTATCTGAAGAAAATCCAGACTCACACAGATATGTAGTTGGAAAAAAGAGGACTATTTTAACAGATTTTTCAGAAAACAGATCTTCCATTCTTCTTGATACTGACACCAAAATTTGACAAGTGATTGTCTTCTAAAACTTCATTGCAGTGTGCATTCTGAAACTGAATCAATGCTCATTGCTACATTCTCTTACATTATACTCTGTTACACTGAATGGTCTATTTTGCACTTGGGTCTTTTCTTGTAGAAAATGGATGAGTTTTCTACATTGATCACTTGAAAAATACTGGCTCACTGAGTCATGCCATTCTTGCAAATATCAACATATTTTATAAAAACATATTTGTTAATATCACCAACACCTTTATCTGAAAACTCTGTAAGGATTGGGAATCTCTCAAACTCATGGTGACTATCTCAATTTTTCCTGAATTCTAATTTTCTCTTAAAAGCATGAATTTTTCATTGCCAACAAATACTATCAGTTGATTTTCTTTGAAGTGACAAGATGACTTCTTTTATTTTAAAGTAAATGTGTGCCAAATACTCAAAAGCCATATTTTGTCTGTCAGTTAAGTTTTCAAGTAAAAATTGTATTCCATGAAAAGAAGGAGATTGTTACAACTCTCAACTCAAATGGACAAGTGTTCTTTCTAAAGAAAGCCATGATAGTCAAAAATGCTTTTTTGTGTACTTCTCAATTTGTCAAAGAAAATATTAAGCAGACATGTGCTCTCTTGCTTGTGGACAAGATGGAATAAAAGGGACAGAATAGATCCTCCTCCCATCTCGGCAAAAACAGACAAAACATATGAATCAAATGTTTTTAAAAACACTGGGTATCAACCAAAAAAGCACTGATTCTTGACAGATGGAAAATAAAAGAAGTCATTCCTACAAGTGCCCTATTTCATTCCTTCAAGAGAGTTTCTAGGTCAGGGTACAAAGATAGAGAATGCAGAAGGGCTCATGGACTCTCCGAGATGAGGAGACTGAGGATCCCAGTGGCTAAGTGTTCACAGGATAGAAAAGTGAACAACAGAGAGAGAGCCCTGGAAATCTTTTCAGGGTCTCCCTCATGTGTTCCTTAGGGTGCTGATTAGCAATATACTTATCCTTAATGTGTGTGTTTATACTATTTATTCATTCATGTTATTATTATATTATTATTATTCCTACTTTTATATCCTCCCAAGGTTTAGCATTTTAACTAGATATTTATTTTGGAAGTCTCTTGATTAACAAAAAATTTCCCACTTCAAAATAGCAAGAATTCTACCACAGGATAAATGTCATTGCTGGTTCTGGATTAAGGACTAAGTGATTCTTGGCAAAACTCAGATTACTTGATTTGTTGCACTGAGCAAATCCTATCCTTTCTCTTCATTTCCAGGAAATATGGTTTACTTTTTTTGTTATTTATTTTCTAAATGGTCAGTGTTACCTAGGTTATCATACTTGTATAGTTACCTATACAAATTTTTTATTATACTCAAAAGCTTCTGTTGGCTTTATCTGTAATTTAAGATCATTTGAATGCTCATCCAGCCATTTTATCCACTAGAAAATGAAGGTTTGAATCTGATACAGTAATTCTTCCATTTAGAACATCTGGCTAAATTAGCATCCTGAAATAGGATATTATAATAATGCATATGACCACCAGAGTTGATCAACTGATGGATAACCTTCCCACCTAGCCATCATTGGCTGAAATTATTTGGTAAATAGGTATCTGCTATAATGTTCTATCTTGTAGACTTCTCAGCAGAATTCTTACTGTTAGAGAATATGTGGCTACTCAAAATTAATCCTCTTCATTCTTTCTTTTAGATTCTGATTATACACAGACATTCATATATATATATATATACATATTTAATTTGTACATGCAGGAAAAAGTAAACTCAAAATATTTATATTGATTTCCTCTTTTAGGCATACATTTCTATCTTGCTTATCAGTAATAATTATATAAATGTATATATATATGTATAATTATACATAAACATTGCAAAGATATATGTATATGTAGAATATATATACACATGTACTAAAATTATTAAAATCAATAAAAATGTACTAAAATAAAAAACCAACCATCTACCATCTATCAAGGTTTTCCATTTTTGGCATTACAACTACTCCAGTGTGTATTTTAATGAAAATTTTAATTTTAATGAAACTTTTTAAGTTTCATTTTTAACTTATGGCCTTTAATAGACTTGAAATGTTTCCATTACTTAAGATTTCAAGCTTACATTTTTTTCTCTTAGCTGATGACCAACTCCTTCAGCTAGATTATGCATCTATCTAGTAATTGTCCTGATATATTTTTTAAACTTCCCTCCTTTTTGCAATGATAGAAGGTTTTATGCCCATGAATTATCTCTGTCCAAGAATAGAATAAAATCTTCTCTAAGAGACACCAGTTCACTTTTTTTTGCAATTGAGATTAAAAATCATAATCTTGGCATAAGGAGGTGTACATGAGACGCTGTAACAGTTTCTGATGTTAACACTTCTGATTTTAAAGTAATACAAACATCAATTAACTAAGACAATGAGCACTGTAGTTTTGTTCAGGACTGACAGAACAATGAAAGTTCAGGGGTGTTTTTTCTATATGTGCATGAATTCCTTTTCTTTTTTTTAAAGAAACACTTCCTCTCAAGCTTATTTCTATTTTCTATTTTAAAGTCTGGATGAACCACTTCAGGCGACTGAGGCTTGTACCTATCCATTCAGTGACCTGAGCAGTATGAGTTGCAGACCAGTCTTCAGCAGTGGGCTGAGCACCCCTCCTGCCATAGGGACTGCTGAACAGGCCCCAGAACACCTAAACCTCTAGATACCTCTGTGATCTCAATTGAATAGCAGTTAACTCAGGTGCTGGGCCAGCCTATTAACCCCGAACGGTTCCTACTTGGTCACTGCCTTTGCAGCAGGGGCTCATTCTTGCTTTTCAATCTCTTCAGGCTCTCTGTCGAGCTAGAGATGAGGTGTGACCTCCTATGACATTACCATGGAAATGGTACTGCACATGTGCAGAACCTCCTGGGCTAGCATCCACCACTCAGACCCACCGAGTGAGCTCCCTCATTGCTGCCTAGGATGGCAATGTCTACAAAGTGCAGAAGACAGTCTCGTCACACAGAGCAAGGTGGGCAGGTTAGCATAAGGCATCCCTGTGAGAGGCTGGTGGTCTAACGGGATCAGTAACCTCCTGAAGGCTGTTCTCAGAAGGCTAGCAGTTCCCAGAAGTCTGTCTGGATCCAGTGAGTGAAGTTTCCAGAAGTGAAACAGCCAGAAATATGAGTAGCTTTAGTGGCAGCAGCAAACATCAGCCCAACTCTCTGGTCAGTATTCCTGGAGGAAATGACGCTGACATCAGCCAGGTTTTCCATGGGAACAATGGCATAAGCTTCCAGCAGAAGCTTCCTTCAGATTTTCTTTAGATTTATGGTGTAAGACATCTCTTTTCCTTTTGTAGATGTAGTGTTCCATATGGAAGTCAAGATCCATGCCAGCTCAGAGGATTCCCACTACAAGGCATTTGAGGACATCCCCTTCCTTCATCCGTTGGACACCAAGGGCTCTGGACGTTGTGAAAGCTTCCCTTAATTCATGAGAGGAACCCAGAACAATGCTATGTGAACCCCTACCTAGGTAGCTCTGTGCAGAAAATATTGCTGTGGAACTTCATGGAAAGTAGGTGCCTCCCATGGATATCAACATTTCATTCTACATTATTCTAGGACATTCTGCATGTTAGCATTCCATCATATATTTTGTTAAGACTTTTAAAATATTTATTCCCCAAAGCTACATTTCTGGTAACCCAAAGAACAAGGATCTATGAAACCAAATAAAGAAAAGCAAACTGATAAACAGAACATCTGAGGTCAAATTTCAACATAATGTTTTGTTAAATCTACTTTATTGTGGTACAATTTAATAATTTTTAATTAAACTTATTCAAACTAAGAAAAAGCAAAGACAGCTCACCTATTTCTCTCACCTTTCACACCATGCCTCTGGCAACCACTAATCCATTCTCTGTATCTATAAGCTTGTTTATTCTTTATGATTTAGATTTCATATAAAAGAGAGATGATAGGGTATTTGTCTTTCTCTGAGTTATTTCCCTTAGTATAAAGCTCTCAAGATCCATTCATGTTGTCACAAATGGCGAGATTTTATTATTTTTATGGCTGAATAATATTACAATATATATAATGGTATATGTATGTATATTATAGTTTCCTCATCTACTCATCCATTGATGAGAGATACTTTGTTTTCATATCTTGGCTATGGTAAATAATGACTAATGAACATCATGGGGGTGCAAATAGCTTTTTAAATTAGTGGTTTTGTTTTCTTCAGGCAAATACACAAAAGAGGAACTGCTGTATCATATGGTAGTTCTGTAATATTTTTATTGAGAAAGCTCTAGACTTTTTTCCATGGTGGTTGCACAAATTTAGAATCCCACCAACAGTACTTGAGGGCTCCCTTTCTCCATATTCTTTTGAGTATTTTTTATTTTTAGTTTTTTAAAATAGCCACTCTAACAGGTATGAGATGGTGTCTCATTGTGGTTCCAATTTGCATTTCCTTGATGAGTAAAGATGTAGAGCAACTTGTTACTTGCCTTTTGGCCATGTGAAAGTCTCCTTCAGAAAAAAAGATATATAGTTAGATCTTTTATCCATTTTTAAATTGAATTATTTGGTTTCTTCTTTGAGTCCTATGAGTTCTTCATATATTCCAGATATTAGCTTTTTCTCAGATACATGATTCACAAATATTTTTTCTCATTCATAGATTGCCTTTTCATTTTGTTGATGGTTTCTTTTGTTATACAGAATCATTTTGGTTTGCTGTAGTCTCATTCATTTTATTTTTGCTTTTGTTGCCATTGCTTTTGGTGTCAAACTCAAAAAAGAAAAAGCTCATGTCCAGGACTAATGTTAAAGTGCTTACAGCCTACGCTTTTTTTTAATATATTTTATGGTTTCAGGCTTTACAGACTATGTTTTCTTCTATGCTTTATAGTTTCAGGCTTTGCATTCTAGTACTTAATTCTATTTTACATTTTTGTGTATGGTATAATTTTTGTGTATGGCATAAGATAGTGATCTACTTTCATTCTCTTTCATGTGACTGTCTAGTTTTCCCAATACCATTTATTGAAGAGACTATAATTTCACCATTGTATATTCTTTGCTCCTTTGTTGTGAATTAATTAACACACATGCATAGATTTACTTCTGGATTCTCTACTGTGGTCTGTTGATCTATGTGTCTGTTTTTTTATGCCAATAACATATTGTTTTAATAGCTTTGTAGTATAGTTTGAAATCAGAGAGCATGATGCACCCAGCATTATTCTTCGTTCCAAACATTGCTTTGTTATATAGGATCTTTCATGGTTTTATACAAAATTTAGGAATGTTCATTCTTGAATTTGTATATTGCTTTGGCAATATGAATCTTTAGACTAGATCACAATATAAGCTATATTCCTCTGTAATTTTTATGTTATTACGATTGCATTTTGTTAAAAAATAGTTATAAAGAGAATTTTGCGCATGATTTTTATTTAAAGACTTTTTACACAGAACTGACACTCTCAATAACTATCTATAATATGTGAAGCTCAAATTATTTCTGATTATAGCCTCCCATTTAAAGATAAACTTCAAATGACTACAGCTCACTGGTATGTGTTAAAAAAGTAAGTAGATGCTAAAAATTAGCCCCTATGAAAGAATTTTTTCACTGTAATTTTTTAAATTGTTTTACTTACCTGAAAAAGTCTGACCTCATTTTCTTAATAGTGTTTCTAGAAGAAAAAAATTCAGCAATTTTGATGTAACTGTGGAAATGCTTTAAATGTAAAGCAACTAGGAACCTGGACCTAGCCCTGTTCTAATCACTAAACTGTGAGGTTCCCTGGTGGCTAAGATGGTAAAGAATCTGTCTGAAATGGGGGGGGGGGGGGGCTGGGTTTGCTCCCTGGGTTGGGAAGATCCATGCAGAAGGAAATGGCTACCCACTCTCGCATTCTTGCCTGCAGAATTCCATGGACGAGAAGCCTACAGTACGTGGGGCCACAAAGAGTTAGGACAGAGTGACCAACACTCTCAGTTTTCTGAGTATCTCTGGTTCTGTTTCCTTACCCAACCAAGATAAACTCACAAATGTAGAATCAGCTATTCTCAAACTTCTTTTTTTTTTTTTTTTTATCTTTTTGGCTCTTATTTTACAAATAGCAGAGACTATTTGAGAAACTTGACCTTCTTGCATTAGATAAATAGAATTAAAGCTCTCCATTAAACTAATGATAAAACAGACATTTAAATAGAATGGCAAGATACCTTTTCCACATTATTAGCAGAAATAATGAAATTGAAACTACATTGGCCTCCTAGACCAGTCTTTTTGAAACCCTCAAACTCTTTCCATGTTCTTTATTTGTCTAAAATCACCTAAGGGCTGAGTGCCTACCGTCCTCATTTTAATACCATAGCAACATACCCTGCACACGTAATCATCTAATTTTTTAAAAATTTAACTGAAGTACCTCAGTTAATCCTCACTGCCACCTTAAAAGATAAGCTGTTTTCAATCCATTTTATTGATTAACAAAATAGGATCAGAAAGGTTAAGTAATTGCCTTGAAATCCCAAGGACCCATATATGACAAAAGTAAGATTACACTGTCAGATCTTCTAAAGTTTAAAAAAAAAAAAAAGGTGGATAACTCTAATTACAGAAGTGATCCTTTTTTCCTTGAAATCCTTGAAAAGGATTAATTTTACATTAGCAGTAAAATGTTTTCTTAAGAAGAGGAAGACGGCTGATCCAAAGAAAGCAGAAAGGAAACACTGAAAGGAGGATAGGAAATTTAGATTTGAAAATTTGCATTAATTGAGTCTAAATTCACAGGAGGTTAAATAAAAGCATCAAATACAAATTGAGTTTAGCACCAGAAAGATACACTGAGATACTTTCAAACTGACAGTCCAGCTGAAGTCCTTCAGAGTTCATATCTATACACGAGTATAGATCTCATGTTAGGTGATCCTACTGCAGTAAAATTAAAAAAAAAAAATTAAAGGAAAAGATAAATGGCTAGACCAGATGTAGAACAGCTCTGCTTCTTCAATCTATGAGATCTGTTCCTAGGAACAAGATGGTAGGAGAAGGCTAATATTTTTGTCCACATTGTTTTGTTCTGCTTTCCCCGCAGGTAAAAAGCAGGTGGAAGTTAGGCTGGCTTCAGCCTAGAGGAAATTTCAACAGCAATGACTGAAGTCAATAACACTTAAAATGACTGAGGATAAATTGAGAAAGTAGCACTGACATATACACACTTCCATGTGCTAAGTCACCTCAGTTACGAAGTGAAGTCATGAAGTCATGAAGGGTTGCAACGCAACCCCATGGACTGGAGCCCACCAGACTTCTCTATCGGATTCTCCAGGCGAGAGTACTAGAGTGGTTGCATTTCCTACTCCAGGGGATCTTCCAGACCCAGGGATTGAACCCTAGTCTCTTATGCCTCCTGCACTGGCAGGCGGGTTCTTTACCATTAGCGTCAGCTGGGAGACCCCACACTAGCATGTATAAGAGAGATAACTAGCATGAAGCTGCTCTGTGAAAGTCTTCGGGGGTGGGATGGGAAGGGGAAGGAAATGCTCAAGAGGGAGGGGTGTATATATATATACACACACATATATGACAGACTTCCACTATTATACAGCAGAAATCAACACAATATTGTAAAGTAATTATCCTCCAAATAAAACAAAATGACTGATGAAGAAAACGACAACACTACAACACTATTTTTAGTATGAACACTTCTCTTGAATTTTTGCGAGACCGAGATCATCCGTGTTCTAATTACAGATTGAGAGTGAGAGGAAAAAGAAAAACAGGAAATTCTAAATTAGGGCATGTTTAGTGATTTAATAATTTAAATAACTTTATAGCAAATGTGTAAGATAAATTTCAGTATTTATGGGATGCGAATATACAAAACAATTTTTACTGAAGGGTATTCTGAGCAGAAATAGTGTAAATTTGGGCTGAAATACAAAACCATTGCCTTCTAGAGAACACATGGCAAACTCCATAAATTAATTGGAGAAACAGAGTTCTACCTAATATTCATGGAATGCCAGTAAATTCTACATATACTGATGGGTAAAAGAAATAAATTAATTAGAAAGAGTATTTCTTTGGGTGTATAAAGACTAATAACAATAATTATAAATATTTTAAGATTTATACAACATAAAGAGCAAAAACAAAATTAAAAGATACAACTAGAGCAGAGAAAACTGGCAACATTTATGATAGAAAATTTGTCATTTTACATATGAACAGCTTGTAGGAATCAGTAAGAAACAATAATTTCAATTTTAAAGGGGCAAAGAACATTAATAGGCATTCCATCATAAGAAAAACACAAATATTTAACTATCTGAGGAAGAAAAGTTTAGAATACCTGTTAATCAAAGAGTTAGAGGCACCTTTCCAATAAGATTTTTTTTTTTTAAATCTCTGAGTCTAGTTTTTGGTAAAGGTGTATGCTGTTGAAAACAGTTTAAACTGGAAATATCTCTCAAAATTAAGGGACAAAACATGACAAAAACATTAAAAAATGTGCCTACACTTTAAACAAACTGCCTGATTCCTTAAGATTTATATTTAGGACATGACAAGGAATCCATTAGGATGTTAACTGTATCATTTTTAATATGAAAATTTGGATATGATCTTAATATTTAATAACCATTGGTGGCTTAAATAACTATTGAAGCATGGCTACCAAATAAAGAGTTTACTCTCTAAGACTTAAATAACGCTTAAAATTTGTGGTAAGTCATATGAAAACTTTTATGCAGAGTACATCATGCAAAATGCCAGGCTGAATGAATCACAAGCTGAAATCAAAATTGCCAGGAGAAATAAACAACCTCATATATGCAGATAATACCATTCTAATGGCCAACAGCAAAGAGGCACTAAAGAGCTTTTGGATGAGCATGAAAGAGGAATATGAAAAAGTTGGCTTAAAACTCAACATTCAAAAAACTAAGATCATGGCACCTAGTCCCATCACTTCATGGCAAACAGATGGGGGGAAAGTGGAAACAGTGCAGATTGTATTTTCTTGGGCTCCAAAATCACTGCAGATGGTGATTGCAGCCACAAAATTAAAAGATGCTTGCTCTTTGGAAGAAAAGCTATGATAGACCTAGACAGTGTATTAAAAAGCAGAGGCATCACTGTGCCATCAAAGGTCTGTATAGTCAAAGTTATGGTTTCTCCAGTAGTCATTCACAGATGTGAGAGTGGGACCATAAATACAGCTGAATTCCTTGGACTGCAAGGAGATCAAACCTGTAAATCCTAAAGGAAATCAAGTCTGAATACTCACTGGAAGGACTGGTGCTGAAGCTGAAACTCCAATACTTTGGCCACCTGATGCGAAGAGCCAACTCATTGGAAAAGACCCTGATTCTGGGAAAGACTGAGGGCAAGCGGAGAATGGGGCAGCAGAAAATGAGACGGTTAGATAGCATCACTAACTCAGTGGACATGAGTTTGGGCAAACTCTGGGAAAGAGTGAAGAACAGGGAATCCTGGCATGGTGCAGTTCATGAGGTCACAAAGAGTCAGACAAAACAACTTAATAATGAACAACATCTGAAAATCAGAAAAGTGAGTAAAATACACAAACAGACAAAAAAGTGAAAATGATGTTTAACCTTATGAAAAGATATTTCATTCCCCATAAAAGAAATACAAATATAAGCACACTGAAGATAAAATTTTACAAAACATATACATACACACAATGAGTTTGTGTACAAATAAAAACTAGCAAAATCTGAATGAGATCTTTAGTCAAAACCATTGTGCCAATGGCAATTCCTGCTTTTGATCACTGTACTCTGTGATTATATAAAATGTTATCAGTTGGGGGAAGCCAGGCACAGACCACAGAGAAAAATTTCTATTTTTACAACTTAATGTAAATCTAAAACCAATACAAAATAAAACATTTTTGTAAACATCTAAAGAAATATTAACATGTCAAATTTAAAAGGAAAGATAAAAAGGAATGTGTCAGTTCATTTCAGTTACTCATTCATGTCAAACTTTCTGTGACCCCATTGATTTCAGCACACCAGGATTCCCTATCCATCATCAACTCCTGGAGCTTATTCAAACTCATGTCCATTGAGTCAGTGATGCCATCCAACCATCTCATCCTCTATCATCTCCTTCTCCTCCCACCTTCAATCTTTCCCAGCATCAGGGCCTTTTCAAATGAGTCAGTTCTTCGCAACATGTGGCCACAGTATTGGAGTTTCAGCTTCAGCATCAGTTCTTCCAATGACATTCAGGACTGATTTCATTTAGGATGGACTGGCTGGATCTCCTTGCAGTCCAAGAGGCTCTCAAGAGTCTTCTCCAACACCACACTTTAAAAGCATCAATTTTTCAGTGCTCAGCTTCCATTATGGTCCAACTGTCACATCTGTACATGACTACTGGTAAAACCATAGGTTTTACTAGATGGACTTTTGTTGGCAAAGTAATGTATCTGCTTTTTAATATGCTGTCTAGGTTTGTTATAGCTTTTCTTCCAAGGAGCACGCATCTTTTAATTTCATGGCTGCAGTCACCATCTGCAGTGATTTTGGAGCCCAAGAAAAATAAAATCTGTCACTGTTTCCACTGTTTCCCATCTATTTGCCATGAAGTGATGGGCTACACGCACTGGAGCAGCTGTGAGGAGATACCTCACATCCAAGGGCAAAGGAGAAGCCCCAGCAAGATGGTAGGAGGAGTGAAATCACATTTAGAATCAAACCCCATACCCACCAAAGATACTCAAGGGGCTCAAACAAACCTTGTGCACACCAGAACCCAGAGACCCCACAGAGACTGAGAGAGAACTGTGTTTTGTTTGAGCATCTCCTGTGGAGGTATGGGTCAGCAGTGGCCTGCCACAGAGGCAGAGGCTCTGGGAGCAGCAGACTTGGGTATGGCATGAGCCCTTGGAGGAGGTCGCCATTAACCCCACCATAGAGCTGCCAGAACTTACAAGACTAGGAAAATAGACTCTTGGAGGGCACAAAATGAACCTTGTGTGTATCAGGACCCAGGAGAAAGGAGCAGTGACCCCAGAAGAGACTGAACCAGACTTGCTCGTGGGTGTCCAGGAGACTCTGGCGGAGGTGTGCTGCGGTAGCCTACTGTAGGGTTGGGGCACTGAGTGTAGCAGTGTGTGCATGGGACCTTTTGAAGGAGGTCACCACTATCTTCATTACCTCCACCATGGTTTGACCCCAAAAGGCGATGTGAAAGAATGCTCAAACTACTGCACAGTTGCACTCATCTCACATGCTAGTAAAGTAATGCTCAAAATTCTCCAAGCCAGGCTTCAACACAATGTGAACCGTGAACTTCCAGATGTTCAATCTCGATTTGGAAAAGGCAGAGAAACCATAGATCAAATTGCCAACATCTGTTGGATCACTGAGAAAGCAACAGAGTTCCAGAAAAACATCTACTTATGCTTTATCGACTAAACCAAAGCCTTTGATTGTGTGGGTCACAAGAAACTGTGGAAAATTCTTCAAGAGATGGTAATACCAGACCATCTGACTTGCCTTCTGAGAAATCTATATGCAGGTCAGGAAGCAACAGTTAGAACTAGACATGGAACAACAGACTGGTTCCAAATAGGGGAAGGAGTACATCAAGGCTGTATGTTGTCACTCTGCTTATTTAACTTATATGCAGAGTACATCATGAGAAACACTGGACTAGATGAAGCACATCTGCATATGCAGATGTTATGCAAACCTTTATGGCAGAAACCAAAGAACTGAAGAGCTTCTTGATGAAAAGTGAAAGAGAAGAGTGAAAGTTGGCTTAAAACTCTTCATTCAGAAAACTAAGATCATGGCATCTGGTCCCATCACTTCATGGTAAATAGATGGGGAAACAGTGGGAATAAGTGACAGACTTTATTTTGGGGGGCTCCAAAATTGCTGCAGATGGTGACTGAAGCCATGAAATTAAAAGAAGCTTGCTGCTTGGAAGAAAAGTTATGACCAACCTAGACAGCATATTAAAAAGCAGAGGCATTACTTTGCCAACAAAGGTCCAAGCAGTCAAAGCTGTGGTTTTTCCAGTGGTCATGTACGGACGTGAGAGTTGGACTACAAAGAAAGCTGAGAGCCGAAGAGTTGATGCTTTTGAACTGTGGTGTTGGAGAAGACTCTTGAGAGTTCCTGGACAGGAAGGAGAACCAGCCAATCCATCCTAAAGGACATCAGTCTTGAATATTCATTGGAAGGACTGATGCTGAAGCTGAAACTCCAATATTTTGGCCACCTGCTGTGAAGAATTGACTCATTTGAAAAGATCCTGATGTTGGGAATTATTGAAGGTAGGAGAAGGGACAACAGAAGATGAGATGGTTGGATGACATCACCGACTCAATGGAAATGAGTTTGAATAACTCTGGGAGCTGGTGATGGACAGGGAGGCCTGGCGTGCTGCAGTCCTTGGGGTCACAAAGACTCAGACACAACTGAGTGACTGAACTGAACTGAACTGATGGGACTGGATGCCATGAATGTTAGTGTTCTGAATGTTGAGTTTTAAGTCAGCTTTTTCACTCTCCCGGTTCGCTTTCATCAGGAGGCTCTTCAGTTCTTTGGTTTCTGCCATAAAGGTTTGCATAACATCTGCATATCTGAGATTACTGATATTTCTCCCACCAATGTTGATTCCAGCTTGTGCTTCATCCTGCCTGGCATTTCGTATGATGTACTCTGCATATATGTTAAATAAGCAGAGTAACAAAATACAGCCTTGATGTACTCCTTTCCCGATTTGGAAGCAGTCTGTTGTTTCATGTACAACACACACTTCAAACAAAGCAAAGAGACAGAATAAAAAATTATTTTATTTTTAAGAGAAGGAGTTTTAAATGATTTATATTTTTGTGTGTGTATGTACGTGGATGGGTACTTATATATTTTCCAAAATTTCTAACTTGAACACGTTTGTAGTATGGAGAAATTGTAATTAAAATAATAGGAAAAAAATCCAGTAAATGCTGTGGCTATATCTTTACCTGCCTGAGATAAGTAAGCAAGCTGGGAATAGCCTTTGCATATTTATTTTCCTTATTTTTCTACAAATACACAATCTATATTTTAGACTATATTCTGCAATCTATAATAAACCTCTGACACATATTATTTCCAGATAAATCAGAGAATACACTTTCTTTTAGAATTTTCAAATGAAATTACATTTACATATAAAATAACATATAACTGACTTTGATGTTGTATGTCCAAAGCACTTCTTCAGAGAAAACCTGCCATGCATCAATCAACTTGACAAGATTTTTAAAAATATAACTTTTCATCCTTATTACAGATTACTCTGTGCTCTGGTTAATTTGATCAACATAAACACTTTAATTACATAATTTTTGTTCCCTAATGCCCTTTGGCAATACAAGCTTCAGTCTAATTCCTTTTTAATAATCAAGCATGAGCTGGTTTGTAAAAAATTCTCCAGAAGTACCTGCAGTATTTTTTATTTCCCTCTTAGACCCATTAGAGTATACTCATTAAGCAAATCATGCCAGTGAAGCACTGTGCCAAAATGTCAGTGGGCCCAATGAGAGATTACAGAATCATACATCAGTGATGAACAGTAGCTTAACTTTCTACAAACCACTAAAATATATGGTTCAGAAATTCCTTTAATATGTGAACAAAAATCAAAACATACAAGGATATTCAAGATGATTATAAGCAACCACATAATTGATGACACTACTAAAATTAGTGAAACAGCATATATTGAATATATAGCACAACTTATGATTAAACAAATAATATGACCTTATTTTCATCTCAAAGAGAATTTTATATAAAACAATCACTACTTTAACTCTTCAATGTTTTAACAAACAAATCATGATTTCCTTTCAGACTACAAGAGGTTCAGGAAACTCATAAATAAAGGTCACATAAGCTATTAAAATAACACATTACCAACTTTCTCTTTTTGTTAGTTAAAACATACTATGGGATATTAGATAATTTTGTTATATGAAACTTTCTTGTCTCTCTTAGTATGGGAAATCATTTAAATTATCAATTGCGATGTTTAACCTTAAATCCTGGCTAAAATGAGTTAGCCACTTTCCCTTGAAGAGGACCATGAAGAGTCACTGGTTACTCCTTTAATTGTCTTCTTTGAGCTTTAAGATTCATTACCACCAGAAGACATGTCTCACCAAGGAGGCATTCCTGAAACAATGATTGATATTTAATTAGAGAACAGACCTTGGGTCCATGTTGCTTTGGTAGAATGAATTCAGCATTATGATCTGGTCAGAGCTCTCACAGTAACCTCAAAGATCATTAAAAAAAAAAAGACAGCTAGCCTCCACAATAGATATGTGATAACAGATAAAGGATAATGAAAAAGCCCAGCAAAACAATCTACTTCCTCCTCTCTCTATGCTCATAACAAACAGCTCAGTAACTGAGTAAAGATGAAATAATTTGGTGGAGCAGCAAAGAGAACACAGGTGCTCCTCCAACCACAGGGTATTTAATGTTAGACAATCTGAACTGGGGGGCTTCCCCGGTGGCCCAGATGGTAAAGAATCTGCCTGCAATGCCGGAGGCGCAGGTTCAACCCCTGGGTCGGGAAGATCCCCTGCAGAAGGGAGTGGCAACCCACTCCATTATTCTTCCCTGGAGAATTCCATGGACAGAGGAGCCTATTGGACCACAGTCACAGGCCTGCAGAGAGTCAGATCCAACTGAGCAACTAACACTTTCACTTTCACTGTCTTTGATGATCTCAGGGAACTCACTGACTATATCACCAACTCAATGGACATGAGTTTGAGTAAACTCTGGGAGACAGTGATGGACAAGGAAGCCTGGTGTGCTGCAGTCCATAAGATCTCAAAGAGTCGGACACAATTTAGTGACTGAACAACAACAACAAAGCTAGAGAAAAAATAAGTTCTTCTGATTTCAGGAAATTGCCAAAATGAATACTGGATCCTCTTCAAAACAATCTTACTGTGTGTGCATGTGCTTTTGAAAAGCTGGCAGAACTGTTATCCATTTTTTCAATAATTTTATTACAGAAAAATCCTATTCTTCAAACTAACTTATTATTGTGTGAAGGAGACATATTATGGTATTTGTATTTCAAGTGTTTATCAATACAACAATAAAAAAAAAGAACTTGGGAAAGTATACTGGAGAGATAATTAGGAGGCTATTATACCTGTGCATATGAAAGAGATCAGTAATCCAGAACAGAAATGAAAAGTTATATTTTTTAAAAGCTTGTCAAGTGAAGTATAACAGGTTTTCTCTGAAGCAGTTTTTTGGACATAGAACATCAAAGTAAGTTATATGTTATTGTTCAGTCACACAGTCATGTCCAACTCTGTGATCCCATGGATCAACAAATTTAGCTTAAATTTGTTGGCAGCAGAGATAGAAAGAATGGGGTGTGTTCAAGAGATTCTTGGAAGGTCAAATTAACAAGACTTAGTAATTATGTAATTATTTGTTAGTAATTCATTGGAAGAACGGTCCCCAGATTTTTGACATACAAGACAAGGTGTGTCGTGTTTACTGAGATGAGGCATCTTCCTCTTCAAGAAGGCACATGAAAAGGAAGATGGGCAAAGTGAGACAGTAAAGTTCAGATACTAAGTAAGAAGTTAAAAAGTGGAGCTAGTGCTGAGATGAGAGGAAAAACTGAAAATGCAACTCTGGGAGACAGATCAGAACAAAGGCAAGTCCTTTTAAATATTTGCCCAAATGATTGTTAGTTAACACACACATACACTTGCACAAGCAACATAAACCACAAATATTTTTAAGCTGAATGTTTTATAACACATAGAATTTTAAATTTTATACCAACATCCTTTCTCATTATTAAACTATATTTTAATATGTATCAAAATTCTTAAAGTTGCCCTGATTCAAAAGGTTATTTAAAAGAACTGTGTATTATCTATATAAAATCTTCCAATCAGTGAATGAGGTCCATATATTTACGGCCTTGTTTTCAGCATTGTTCCTATACAAGTTGAAAGTGAAAGTGTTATTCCAACTCTTTGTGATGTCATGGACTGTAGCCCTCTTTCAATGGGATTCTCCAAGCAAGAATACTGGAGTGGGTTGCCATTCTGTTCTCCAGGGGATCTACATGACCCAGGGATCAAACCCAGGTCTCCTGTGTTGCAGGCAGATTCTTTACCATCTGAGCCACCAGGGAATCCTACACAAGTTAAATCTACATAAATTTTCCAGTATCACTTCTGTCTCGGGAATTATGTAATTCTATGCAAAACACACTCAGCATCCTCCTTTAAAAAAAATTGCCCATTATTAAAAATTTTTTACACCATAAACTTTTAACAATAAGTGACACCATCCTTAACTAAGCAGAAGGCAAAGGAGAACTAAAGATCCTCTTGATGAAGGTGAAAGAGGAGAGTGAAAAACTCAACATTCAAAAAACAAACATCATGGCATCTGGTCCCATTACTTCATGGCAAATACATGGGGAAACAATGGAAACAGTGACAGACTTTATTTTCTTGGGCGCCAAAATCACTGCAGATGGTGACTGCAGACATGAAATTAAAATACATTTACACCTTGGAATAAAAGCTATGACCAACCTAGACAGCATATTACAAAGCAGAGAGACACGTCACTTTTGCCAACAAAAGTCATATAATCAAAGCCATAGTTTTTCAAGTATTCATGTATGGATGTGAGAGTTGAATCATAAAAAAGGCTGAGCACTGAAGAATTGATGCTTTTGGACTGTGGTGTTGGAGAAGACTCTTGAGAGTCCCTTGGACTGCAAGGAGATCTAACCAGTCCATCCTGAAGGAAATCAGTCCTGAATGATCACTGGAAGGAATGATGCTGAAGCTGAAGCTCCAATACTTTGGCCACCTGATGCAAATAACTGACTCATTTGAAAAGACCCTGATGCTGGGAGAGATTGAAGGCAGGAGGACAAGGAGATGACAGAGGATGAGATGGTTGGCTGGCATCACTGACTCAATGGACATGAGTTTGAGTAAGCTCCAGGAGGTGGTGAAGGACAGGGAAGCCTGGCATGCTGCAGTCAATGGAGTCGCAAACAGTAGGACACTACTAAGTGACTGAACAACAGTAACAGTATGACTTTATTGTAAGGCAAAAATATTGGAGCCATGAAATAAAGATACTTTGGAATTCACCCAAGCCTAGTAATATCCCTTAAAACCACCATTCGAGCAATTCTCATGAGAAAGACCTTAGCATAAGTTGAATTTATATCTAAACGCCCTAATTAGACCACTGTTGAAGCCATAATCATTAGTTTTCCTATTGTGCCTGGCTGCTAAAATAGTTTTTCTCACTGTGTACAATAAATGAGAAGCAACATCAAATTATAACATTTGCAAACTGGAAGGCACCTTTGAGATTAGCTATTTCAACCTCTCCAATTTACAGATGAGAAAGAGGAGGTTCAGTGTGGTTAAGTGACTTGCTTAGAAACAATGTGCAAAATCAAAATTTGTTACTAGTATTGAAGGGTACTGTATGAATTAAAAGGTTTTGAAATGTTGCAAAATAGCTTCTCTAATCAAAAACATAAAATCAGTTGTAGAAAATAAAAGAAATAGGAGTATTAAACTCATTGGATTTAAGTGTGAACACCTAGATTACAGTGCTTTCTGACACTATCGTATCATTCATTTTTAAGTATTTTTTCACATAGTTCACTTATGATGACAAAGTGAATGGTCATTAAACTGTGAGTTCGATCCCTGGGTCAGGAAGATCCCCCAGAGTAGGAAATGGCAACCTGCTCCAGTATTCTTGACTGGCGAATCCCATGGAAAGAAGAGACTGATAGGGCACAGTTCATGGGGTCCCCAAGAGTCAGACATGACTAAAATGACTTAGCACAGAGGCTTGCAGGAATTTTCAATTATCTGTTATGAGAACATTTCCTGATTTATTAAAAAAAATGAGCTGATTGTTCTCAACAAAATATTTGCTGACTTTGTAGTTCAAAATTAAATTCTCAAAAAGGACATACACATGAAAGAAAGTGCTCCTTATTTTATATTTCCCTGTCTTAAATGAGGCAGAAATGGACCAGGCCATTGCTGATTTAAACAGAAAGATGAGTCAAACAGAACTTAACGAACCTTGGTTGAGACACAGGAAGGGCTTAAGACAAAAGAATCATCAGTTCAGTTCAGTTCAGTCCCTCAGTCATGTCTGAATTTTTGTGACCCCATGGACTGCAGCATGCCAGGCCTCCCTGTCCATCACCAACTCCCAGAGTTTACATAAACTCATGTCCATGGAGTCAGTGATGCCATCCAACCATCTCATCGTCTGTTGTCCCCTTCTCCTCCTGCCATCAATCTTTCCCAGCATCAGGGTCTTTTCAAATGAGTTAGTTCTTTGCATCAGGTGGCCAAAGTATTGGAGTTTCAGCTTCAGCATCTGTTCTTCCAATGAATATTCAGGACTGATTTCCTTTAGGATGGACTGGCTGGATCTCCTTGCTGTCCAGGGACTCTCAAGAATTTTCTCCAACACCACAGTTCAAAAGCATCAATTCTTTGGCACTCAGCTTTCTTTATAGTCCAACTCTCACATCCATACATGACTACTTAAAACATTTTGACTAGATGTACCTTTGTTGGCAAAGTAATGTCTCTACTTTTTAATATGCTGTCTAGGTTGGTCATAACTTTTCTTCAAAGGAGCCAGCATCTTTTAACTTCATGCAGTCACCATCTGCAGTGATTTTGGAGTCCCCCAAAATAAAGTCTCTCACTGTTTCCACTGTTTCCCCATCTATTTGACATGGAGTGTTGGGACCAGATGCCATACTCTTAGTTTTTTGAATGATGAGTTTTAAGCCAATTTTTTCACTCTCCTCTTTCAGCTTCATCAAGAGGCTCTTTAGTTCTTCTTGCTTTCTGCCATAAGTGTGGTGTCATCTGCATATCTGAGGTTATGGATATTTCTCCCGGCAATCTTTATTCCATCCAGTCCAGCATTTCACTGATGTACTCTGCATAGAAGTTAAATAACAGGGTAACAATATACAGCCTTGACCTACTCCTTTCCTGATTTGGAACCAGTCTGTTGTTCCATGTCCAGTTCTAACTGCGGCTTCCTGACCTGCATACAGATTTCTTAGGAGGCAGGTCAGGTGGTCTGGTATTCCCATCTCTTTAAGCATTTTCCACAATTTGACGTGATCTGCACAGTCAAAGACTTTGGCATAATCAATAAAGTAGAAGTATATATTTTTCTGGAACTCTCTTGCTTTTTTGATGATCCAACAGATATTGGCAATTTGATATCTGGTTCCTCTGCCTTTTCCAAATCAAGCATGAACATCTAGAAGTTCATGGTTCGCATACTGTTGAAGCCTGGCTTGGAGAATTTTGAGCATTACTTTGCTAGCGTGTGAGATGAGTGCAAAGAATCATCAGATTGGTGCATAATTGTATTGAGCAAGATTTTCTCAAAAGATAAAGTGAAAGATCCAGTACTGGAAGAAATATGAGAAATAAGCAAATGCAAATTCTTTTTAAAAAGATGAGGAAACTGAGGGCCAGAGGAAAAGAGTGACTTACTTGGGTTTTGAACTAGTCAAGGGAATAAGTCAGGGTTAGAGGCCAGGTCTCCTGGGATATAATAGAATATGTCACTTAACTTTAGCACTCTGTGGAGACCAGTTTTCTGCAGATCATCACACGTGTGCAGAAATCAGGGATACAGTGACAAGTTGCACTATAATTTGAGAGTGCCCCTGGGTTCTCAGAGTATCTTGTTGGTACCTCCGGTCTTCCACACACCAGATGCTCAGAGGCTAGTACCTTGTAGTCTTTGGATTCCATAAATAATTCATTTCTTCCTCATGCAATCTTCTCTTCCTTTGTTGATGATTGAGAAAGATTCCATAGCACATAAACAGTGGTATTAAAACTATCACCAACGACAATGCTTGTAACTCTGCTCACAAAGTACCTGACATTCTGAGAAATGTGATTCTGAATAATGAAATCAATATCTTTGCTTCTGCCCAGGATCATTCCTCACAGGATTCTACTCAGTTCATCCTACTCTCTCAAAGCCATCCTTCTTTTTAAAATGGTGACCCTTTGAACACAGAACTAGATGAGGACAAAAAAGTACCAGAAAAATTCTAATTTTTCATTCATTGCCTTTTAGGCCTGGGAGTTATCAAGGCCTTTGTGAAAATTTTGATTATTGAATTTTCCTTCAGTTATATAGTTTTAGTTGATGAATCTTGCCTTCTTTACTAAGAAGCATTATAATCCACTAGTCATTTGCCCTAAGCTTCCTTCATAGACCTAGTTAATCATTACTTCTGATTGTAAAACTCTGGCTCATATTATTTTGGCAAATTAACCCACTGAAATGACAGGACAAATTTAACTTGAATTCTGGGATAGGGTTGCAGGCTCTGGGATGTGTCAGATGTAATTTAAAAATTAAGAACAGAGCCAGAAAGCCAGTGATAATGCAAAAGGGGCTGAACTCAGCATCAGGTTTATAGGATACTGCAAAGAATTAGGCAAAAGACTCAGCAAGGAACCAGGAACATATCAAGGAGTGGTGTTTAAACCACACTAATTTGAAAGTGCTCTACAAATTTAGGCCCCTACCCATAGTCTTCTACTGAATTGGAAGTCTTCATTTACCAGATACTCAAGCTTCTTTCTTTGTTCAAATTCTCTCAGAATCATGGGGATTGGGGAGAAGGTGGTCACATGTAAACCCAATCCCAGAGTCAGAATCAGCACAGAGGTCTCTTGGCCGCAGCTGTCTCTCTTCCCTTCCCCTTCTAGGCATTGAGGCTGCTGGCCATTCTTTCTGGTTTCACCACTATGAGAACATTTGGCTCCGCTGCCCCTGGGAACTTAATGCCTTTATCAGTAGTTTTCTGGTTTCCAGATCTTTTCATCTCATGTTTATCTCAGACCAGTAAAGAAACATCTTCCTCTTCTAGCATCCAGCCATTAGCAAATGTATCCGCCCAAATAGCAGAAGCTATTCTGTCCATCTAGCACTTTTCAGCTTGCCAGAAGCTGTCCTTGAGGGTTCATTGGAAGGACTGATCCTGAGGCTCCAATACTTTGGCTACCTGATGCGAAGAGCCAATTCAGTGGAAAAACCTCTGAGGCTGGGAAAGACTGAGGGCAGGAGGATGAGAGGGCAACAGAGAAGGATATGGTTGGATGGCATCACCGACTCAATGGACATGAGTTTGAGCAAACTTTAGGAGATGGTGAAGGACAGAGTAGCCTGGCATGCTGCAATCCATGGGGTCACAAAGAGCTGGACACAGATTAGCCACTGAACAACAGCATGGCACCGGGGGACTAAGAAGGGCTGTGGCCAAGTGTATTCATCTCACTGGACTAGGAATTGATACCATTCCTGATCACTCTCCTCCCCACTTGCACACTCACCACTTAGGCCTTCCATGACCCTAAGTCTGATGCCCCCTGCCAACTCCTAACATTCTCATGGTGACCTTTTACTCATAGAAACTTCTTTGTCCCATCATTGTGGCATTAGTCAGGAGATACTGAACTTGCCAAACATGCCAGCAATACCTATGAACCTCCAATATGGATAGACTCTGAATGCTTACATTGCTAGGAGTACCACTGGCCCAGGTGGGCTGTAACTGTGTTAACAGCCATCATGGAGATGGCCTTTGAGGTTTTCATTCTGAGTGCTTTGTACTCTGATGCCAGCCCTATGTGTACACATACTATGTTTTTACTGAATGTTTATAAGTTCATCTTTCTACCAAGTGAATGCTTGATTAGAGGGTCCTAGATTACTTAAGATAATGGAACCAAGAATGTGGCTAAATCAAAATGGAAAATCATTCATATTGTGTTTGCTAATTTAATTTGTATTTTAAAGTAGTCATGAACAGAGTTATTCTTGTAATTTATGTTACTTCAAATTTTTGGCGCTACTGTCAAGCCTCATTGAATTTTTATCATTTTCCACCCTGCTTCTCTGTGGGGTTATCTCTTTTTCTCTCTACAATATTGATTAAGAGGATCAATTTTACAATTGAGGAAAAGCATCAGACTAAATAGAACTTTGTTCAATTGTTCTTACACTAAAGCTCACTGTCTTTTTGCCCATACTTTCCCAGGCTGAAATAAGTAATTAAACATTCTAGGAGAAAAGAGCTTCCCCTCATTACCAGCTGGCCTGTGGGCTGCTGCATTTAGTGAAAACTATAAACAGGGGTGTCAATGGTGTTAATGAACTTGAAGCAGAAAAAAATGACCAAACAAATCAGGATTATTTGTGGATAGAAATCACAAGGCTATCTGATCAATGTTTAGTGTCCTTTTGTTGTTGTTATTATTCTCATAAAAATAAAGCTTGTTTTTGGTATTTCACTTTTATATAAAAATTTCATAAAACTGGAGATATTTCAAAAGTCTCAAATCAAACGTGATTTAAAAACTGACATGTATACACTGCTCTATTTAAAACAGATAACCAAAAAGGACCTACAATTTAACACAAGGAACTCTGCTCAAGACTCTATTATAATCTAAATGGGAAAAGAATTTGAAAAAGGATAGATACATATGCATAATTAAATCACTTTCTTGTACATCTGAAACTAACACATCATTAATCAAATATACTTCAATATAAAAATAAAGAATCCATAAAATCTGCTTCAGAAAAATAAAAACAACAAATCCAAAAGTCTCAACTCACAAAAATAAAACAATTTTTCTGCACGGTTTCATTGTCTTGAGAACTCTGGTTAGAACATCATTATGGTAAAACAAAATGAATAAATGTAATATTACTAGTTGGTGTTATACTCATGTAATTTTTCCAATAACGTTGCAGCTAGTTTTGGATATCTATCAATATCCAAATATTGGACAGTTCATACCATCACCACACCACAGAGAAAATTTTAGATTGTCCATCTATAGCAACCTATTGCATTATCATAAAAGAATGCTTTCAAAAACCAATGATGATCCAGTATTCCTTTTCATGATGTAAAGAGCCTCAAATAAAGCACAAATAGTATAAATTGTGGCAGAATAAAAATAGGAATAGACCTGTGATCTAAAAACTGTGTATATGTAATAGGATGGATTATGTTACATGTGTTATAACAACTTCATCTTCCCCCACTGGTTATGAGGCTGTAATTCTTAATTTCTGCAAGTGCCTGATAACCTTTCATGCAACTAAAGGATATTATATAGATATGAGTCACTCCTGAGTAATTGTCATTGTATTTGAAAATGCTACTCCTTCTCAATGCTTGCTATTACTGCTTTGTCACTACTATCTTTTCTTCATTCCCAGGTTCATATACAAGACACATATTTCAAAATTTAAACTAAATCTGTGTTGGAAACTTTGGGGGGTTATGAATACCATTCGTGTTTGTTGAAAACACAGAAAACAACTGAGAATATTGGGTAAAATCACAAATTCTTTTTATGTGGTCATCTTTTAAAAAATAATTCTTCTTTTGAAGCAAGATTTCAACAAATACAAATTGCAGTATTGGGATCACTCTGAGCACGTAGCTATGCCCCTGGACCTGGACATTTTGACTTGGCTAGGCGTTTATCATGACCAGGGGATTATGGTTTTATTGTAGTTTCTTTGTAAACTCACATCACAAAGGTGGTTCTTGACATTTACACAATAGATACTTTTGTGTATTATAAATCCATGCCCTAAACCACCTTTTATAGGCCAAATTCAGAATTTCCCCCTAGAAGTGATTGTGAGTGATTTAGAGAAACCCATGGAGATTTGGAAAGGGAAGGGAGGTCAGCCTTCATGATGTGACTGTGGCATTTGTAGACTATTATTTGTCACAGCACCAGCCAAGCCAAGCAATCCAAATGCTTTCTGACCATGTTCACCACAGGACAATGCAGGCTTCTCTATCCCACCCTTCTCTTCCATACTGAGGGGTCTTATGCAGATTCCTAGCATTAGAGTACACCTTAAGTTAGTTAATGCATTTTATCATGCACAAATAAAATTATCCCTTACCCCACTGAATCTCCCCTTTCCTTCCAAACCCTTTCTGCCTCCTCAGTCCTAATTCTACTCTAGGCTATGAGAGTGGCAATAAGAAGAGGAAGCACCTAGAGGGTGCTGTGGAGGGCATCTGTAGAGTCTCCTCACCCCGGGGTCTATGAACAAGTGTGAGCTATCTCCCTAATTCCTTCTGTCTTAGGCATGCTCCAGAACACTGTGAACATTCACTCTAGATTTAAAGGCTGAAGGCCACTCAACATTCAGATTAAGGCTCTATGGAAGAGATCAGACAGAGGCAGGAGACCTGTAAGGGAGGTTCATAGATTGATGTCTCTGTTTTCTAGGAGGGAGCTGGCAGGATTCCATTCTGCTGCTATTTCCCCTTGTCCTGCAAAAGTTCACACCCACCCACTGGAATGCCTGCAGGGAAGGTATTTAACAAAATAGTGCTAATTTTTAGTTTTCCAAAAATGGAACACTACACACACATCACTAAAAAAATCAAGTATTTTGTTTCTTTTTCAAACATTCAATTTCTCAAATATATTTGTCAATAATATATTATATACTAAACTATGTTGTTGTTCAATCACTAAGTCATGACCAACTCTTTAAGACCCCATGGACTGCAGCACGCCAGGCTACACTGTCCTTCACCATCTCCCGGAGTTTGCTCAAACTCTTGTCCATGGAGTTGGTGGTGCTGTCCAGTCATCTCATCCTCTGCCACCCCCTTCTCCTCCTGCCCTCAATCTTTCCCAGAATTAGGGTCTTTTCCAATAAGTCGGCTCTTTGCATCAGGTGGTCAAAGTATCGGAGTTTCAGCTTCAGCATCAGCTCTTGCAATCAATACTCAGGATTGATTTCCTCTAGGATTGACTGGTTTGATCTCCATGCAGTCCAAGGGACTCTCAAAAGTCCTCTCCAGTACCACAGTTCAAAAGCACCAATTCTATGGCACTCAGCCTTCTTTATGGTCCAATTCTTACATCCATATATGACTACTGGAAAAACTATAACTTGAACTATATGGACCTTTGTTGGCTCAGTGAAGTCTCTGCTTTTTAACACATTGTGTAGGTTTGTCATAGCTTTCCTTCCAAGGAGCATCTTTTAATTTCATGGCTACAGTCACCATCTGCAGTGATTTTGGAGCCCAAGAAAATAAAGTCTGTCACTCTTTCCCCAACTGTCTGCTAAGAAGTGATGGGACTAGATGCCATGATCTTAATTTTTTGAATGTTGAGTTTTAAACTCGCTTTTTCACTGCGGAGCCCATTATACAGAGTGAAGTAAGCCAGAAAGATAAAGACCATTACAGTATACTAACACATATATATGGAATTTAGAAAGATGTCCTCTTTCACTTTCATCAAGAGGCTCTTTAGCTCTTGAGTCCTTCCAATGAATATTCAAAGTTTTCAGATGGACTGGCTTTATCTCATTGCAGTCCAAGGGACTCTCAAGGGTCTTCTCCAATGTCACAGTTCAAAAGCCTCAATTCTTTACAGCATTCAGCATTCTTTATGGTCCAACTGTCACATCCATACATTACTACTGGGGAATGCCATAGCTTTGATTATACAGACCTTCACCAGTAGAGTGATGTCTCTGCTTTTAAAAACACTGCCTAGGTTTTTCATAGCTTTTCTTTCAAGGAGCAAGCTTTTCTCCCAAGAAAAGCTATGATAAGCCTAGACAGCAAGTCCATAATAAAGTATCTATCCTGCAAAAGATATCACCAATTAAGAATCAATATGCCCACCTTAGAGCTCTTAAATTAGCTTGGAACTAAAAGAAAAGGTCATGGCTGTACCATTAAAGGAAATAGGAAAAAGGAGTTATTACTTGTCCTTCCATACAACATTTGGGATAGAGCTTTCATTATGACTTAAAATGATACTAAGTTCAGAAAAGTGATGAAAAATTAGTGGAGGATCTTCAAAAGTTACCTTTAAAAGCTTAACATGACAAACTATACTTCCTGAGCAAAACTTGGATCAGTTTCTTGAGCTTGCCAAGACATAAGGATCAACCATTTTGAGGAATAAAATCTTCAATAAATGTCAGTCTGTCAATTAAACAAGAGAACTGTATCTTTTTTTTGTCTTTTAAAACTATTTTGCTAAACTTATTGGTAAATAGTCATTTTTCAGTTTATAGGTTTTTATAATGACTCACAACCTAAAAATTCAGGTTCTTCATATAATTGTTCATAAAGGAAAATTTAACAGTTATTTTCCCATCTTTATCGATCTCTAAAACCTATGAGAAAGGCTAAAGCCATAGCACTATTGTTGTCTCTGGGACAAATCAGTATGGAGAAAGTATTCTAGGTGAGTGCTTATCATCTAATACAGTTGATGAAATTTATCACTGGGTGATGGTCCTAAAATGCCTCAGGCATCACACTTTTCACTGGAACCAAGAATAAATCAAGAACACAGAGAAGGTGGGGATGCACTTTCAGAGGGAATTACAAAGGTGAGTGGAGAGAATATAGCCAAGCACTCTACTATTTCCTGCTGTTGTTTACTTACAAACTCTGTACTTTGTAAAAACTGTCATTTAAAACTATGGGGAGAGCCTAAAATACTCTGATTATGGCAACTTTATCATCTCTAACATATATCCAATCAACACCATAGTGGGGTCAACAATAAGAATTATGATCAGTAATTTCATTTAACATTTTGATAGTCAGGTAAGTCAGGTAAATTGCTTACCTGACTGTTCACACTAAGCGATTTCACAAGCATTACTTCCATGTAGATACACAGGTACAATTATTATCCCCATTTTCAGATGATGCAATGGAAACCAGATTGATATTTAGGGCAAATAAATGGCAGAGCAAGCAAGTCAGCAAAAGCTTCAGCCTACAAGTCTGGGTTTCTTCTCACTGTATCCTATTTTTACTATATTCTTCAAAATGAATTAAAATCTGTTGAAATTTGCCAGTGAATATATTTTATACATTATCAAGTCATTATTCCCTATAGTATAAATTATTCATTCAAAGAGAGAAAAACCAGGAAAGAAAAATAACATTCACTAGTGACTCACTATTTACTAGGTGGGACATTTTTATGATTGTCATAGATATTCTAACAAGCTAACAAGCATATTAAAATTTATTCCTGTCCCACATTAAAATAATTTTAGCTGGGAAAAAAAGACATAATTACTATTATCATTTTGCTTTTGAAATTATTGGCTACAAGTCTTTCATTTAATTAGGATAAGCTCTGATTTCTCAGCAATCATTTTGTAGAAAATCTAGTCTACAGATTATTTTCAAATATGACATTTTTATGCATATGAAGTTGACAATAATGTTATGTTTCATAGACATTTAATAAAACATGTATTCATTTAGATTTTGCCTTTTTATCATAATCTCCAGAGACTTTTCTTTCTTGGTTTCAAGCCTATTTTTTGCAGACCACTGAAAAACCTGTAGCCCCCTAATGCTGTGTGTCTGGTGTCTGATAAGTAAAGTGACCTGGGGCACTGTGCCAGGCACTTTGCAGACCTTACCTCATAAGATTATCTGTCCAGCAAAAAAAAAAAAAAAGAAAAAAAAAGCATGCTGAGCTACAGACAATAGGTTGCTGCAGCAAACCCCAGAAAATCTATAAATTAGGAGGATGATCTCCTAGGAATTTCTACCACACCAGCAATTTTAGTGTTCTCTATTTAAATAACAATAAGTTCAGAGCGGGGTGGGGATTGCAGTGAAAATAGAATATTGGAGATACAGGGATAAAATCATTTTTTCCTTTAAAAATGTTACTAGAAATGTTAATCATGTATGTATTATATTTAATTAAAATATATCAATGTCAGTTCATTAGTTGTGACAAATATACAATGTATGATCTTAACAACAGGTAAGAAGGATGTGGGGTAAACCAGAACTCTCTGTATTATCTTTGCAATTTTTCACTAAGCCTAAAACTATTTTAAATATTTATTTTTATAAATAGAATCATGAATAAAAGTTTTTAAACAGAAAAAAAATGGCCCTAATATATTCTTTGTACCCTTTCCCTTTCATTCCTTCCCCTTCATGGATATTTCAGTCATAGAGCCACTGGATGGGGAAGTGCCAACTGCCTATGTAGAGGGCAGCTTGTTAAGGAAGGATGACGTTCAAGTGTGGTGAATAGGTAATCACATAGAGAGAAGGCACCCGATGTCCTGCTGTTAAAGAGTTACAAATGTGGAAAGAAATAAAATTTGAACACCATGCTGTGGCAATGAATTAGAATTGGAGGTTTCAGCGTGAACAATGGTTTTCAATATATGCATAAAAATATCAGTGTAAGTGTGTGTGTGTGTGTGTGCCCTGCTCACCGAGAATGACCTGGGTTCAGTTTTACTTCAATAGTAACTAGTAGATCTAGTGCCCAGATATTAATTTCTAAACATCATTCTTAACTAAAAGAAACTAGGGCCCTTTAGAGTAATAACTGGGTAGTAACTGGTTCATATTTTTGGAGGGGAACTTGATAATATGATTCTAAATCCTTAAAGAATATATAATTTCTCCAGATATTTCACATCTGTAAGTATCTTAATGAAATTATGAAATGAATTAACAAGAATGAAATCTGTCCATTGGCATGATTCCAAGATGTATACTTAGTTTTGCTTATTTTAACAAAGATGTAAACAAAATGCTCAAGAGTCGAGGTTTGGTTAGTAAGGGCCTATATAGACATTAACCAAAATTTTATTGATTTATATTTTATGAACACATTATATGCTTTTGTATACTTTTACACAGGTTTTTAAAATATATATTTTTTGTACTTTGTACTTATTTATGTTTTATTAACTCAAAGGCATTCATAATATATTGCTGAGTGGTGAAAACAAAGTAGAAACCCATACAATAATAACATAGTGTGAAAAGCGTGTGTGTGTGTAAGATCAGTGATGTTTATTGTGTAAACTCATTATATATGAAACTAAACATACCTACACGCAACTGCAACTAGAAAAAGAGAATCACAGAATATGTATAATTGTTAATTTCTTAAATTATGATATTCAGGTAAATATCATTTTCCTTTTCTTTGTTTTCCACATTTTCTATAAGAAATGTATACCACCTGGTTATATAAAATAATAAAGAAGTGGAAGCCGTGCCAGAATGCATGTGAGCCATTTCTCAAGTTGGTTCATCCTGCTTAGCCTTGGTCTCTGAGACTCTGGGCTAATCACCATTATTAAAAATGGCAACCTTCTGCTGCCAGAGAAAGCAACGAAGCTGAGAGGCTGAAAACACCTGGGCAGGAAGCATTCACTGAAAGTGTTGACTGCTCCCTCTTCACAATCTGATAAGGGAGAAGACAAATCAATGTTGTCAATGAAGAGTGTTTCTGTGTCCTTAAGAGAAGACTTTATGTACAGAAAGATCATTCCTTGGTTTCCTTTGGTTTTAAAGTTTAAAGTTAGATCTATTCAAGGTGCAAATCTAAAAGCATAACTCACCTTTACGATTTTAGACCAATTTACAAATTATTAGTGTAAAATATTTTAATAGTAACTTAAAAGATTTTGTTTAATCACTTGTCCAGTTTTTAAAAATAATTATTTTAAAAGCAATCTCTTTAAAAATTGTCTGTCTGATAAACTGAATAGGTTAGATAGATAGATAAACAGATGGATAGATATAGATACATATATAAAATCTTAAAGGATTCCCAGGTGGCACAGCAGTAAAGAATCTGCTTGCTAATACAGGAGATGCAAGAGATGTGAGTTCCATCCCTGGGTTGGGAAGATACCCTGGAGGAGGAAATGGCCACCCACTCCAGTATTCTTGCCAGAAAATCCCATGGACAGAGGAACCTGGCAGGATACAGTCCATGGGGTCACAAAGAGTTGGACATGACTGAGCAGGAGCATGCACTCAAGATAAAATCTTGAATGATCCAATACTATATGTAAGTTGGTAAGATTTCAACTTAAAATGAGTCAATCTAAAAATCTAAATCATTTACTCTATTACACATTTTAAGACAATCATTTTAAGATGTTACTTGGTAGGCCAAATTCTCTTACACACTAGAAATTCTTAAATACCACATACACACAGATCTCTTCTTTACACAAAAATATTACTGCTAAAACATTTAACTATTTTAAATATTTTTACTGTAAATTATAAATCTTCCAGGGTTAAAAACACTTTATCTATGAAGGAATGGATATCACTAAAAATAGTTTTGAGGTTCCCTTCTCAATCAATTGAAGCTGTATGTTGGTTGGAGATTTCAATCACGCTGCTGACTGGATTTTGGTCAGTGCCACTAAGGCTCTATTCATGGTCTACTGAAGGGAAGTGAAAGTCGCTCAGTCGTGTCTGACTCTTTGCGACCCCAGGGACTATACAGTCCATGGAATTCTCCAGGCCAGAATACTAGAGTGGGTGGCCTTTCCCTTCTCCAGGGGATCTTCCCAACCCAGGGATCGAACCCCGCATTGCAGGCAGATTCTTTACCAAATGAGCCACAATCAAGGGAAGCATGGTCTGTTACAGGGATTTAATGAGAGTTGAGTTGAAAAGCCTTGAAGGTGACATAGCCCATATTATAGATTTACTCATACCCTTCCCAAATTTTTAAGTTAGATTAACTTTCATCCCGTTAACTATGATATTTAATGGAATCCAACAATGTGAGTCACCACTTCATTCAGTTCTGAATTATTTTTAGATTCTTTCCCTTAGGACTACAATTCCTACATTTGCATATATTCTATAACATTTGATTACAAGTTAGATCTCTCACACCAAGCAGTCATAATGCATAAAGTCTTTCTTCTGATGAATATGTATGTATGCACATGTATTTTGTAGAGAAAGCAGGAGTGAAAAGATGGTTAAATTGCTGGTAAACTGGTCAGTTTAGGGGCAAAGAAATTTTGCTGTCTTTTTGCTATCTTATTTTCTAATCCAGGCAAGTTGATAATATAATGTCTAACTGACAAAGCTTAGGAAGTAAGTTCTACTTCTTAAAAATTTATTATTTATTTCTAAAGAATCAGATCACTTCTCCAGCCTACTTCTTTGGAAAAGAGAGTTTAAAGCGCAAGCTCAATTGCGTGGCCCACAGTGTGATGTCACATGGGCATAGGAGTTCAGCTGCATCAAGGCCACCAGTTACAACTCACCCTATAGCTCCCACTGATAGCAGAGTCCCAACACCTGGAGAACCTAGCACCTAGTGAAGTTATTTTCACTTCAGCCATAGGAGCACCATTGACTATAGAATTTAAAAGTGAAGGAAAAAAATTGCTGCCTCCTCATATTTAGAATACCTTGTTTATAATCTCCTGAAGTCAAAATGGTACAATAGACTTAGCTGTGCTCAAGAAGTTATTCTAGAAACTAGTATTTACTGATTCTCAATGCCAAAAGAATGTCAGAAAGTAAAAAAAAAATAAAGCAGTTCATGATCTTGCAGAAGAGTTACAGCTGGAAATCCTTATATAGTTCTCACCAATCTAAAAAGAGCTCCCATTTTATCTGTGTCATGAATAAAAAGACACTGGCATCCAGCACCAGGATTATCATCTGCCTACTCGGAAAAATGATTAATTTAAGATAAATAGATGCTGGCTTCAGACACCCTGATTGTATTTCCCAGATACTGCTGTAGCAACACTCTCTCCACTCAGATGTTATCTAGTATTCAGAGGATGGCTCTTTCCTACTCACAAAACACAAAGCATTCAAGATTTAATCTAGCTCCCTGTACGATGTGGTTGAAACTTTTTTTTTTCCACTTTACCATCACCCCTACCAATACAAATCTCTTTTTTAACTTTTCATAGCATAAACTTCTTTTTTTTCCCTTTCTATTTCCTTGTAGAAAAATGGCTTAACTATAAAGGATGATAGTAAAAGTATGCCACTCAAAACAAATAAGTCAAGTAGAAAATAGCAGTCACAATCTGATCATTTAATTTCAAAATTTTGCAGAGCATGAGTACACTCTAGTTTTCTCTGAAAAGATTTTTATTCTAAAGATCCACTTTTTTAAAGTATACCTTATAAGTGTAAAGTTGTCTTCATTCCAAAAGGCTATTACATTTTTAAATTTCTTTAATTCAGTTTGTTAAAGGCAAAGAGGATATGTACTAGCCAGTATTTTTTTTGATACAATAAGAACATGACCTAGAACAATTTTCCTCCTTTTATGAGACACAGATCTTAGAGAATGACCTTATAAAAAATCTAAGGCTATTCTGATCCTTAAATATATCACTGAAAGCAAATTCTAACAACTAAGGATGATCACTGAATACACATCACACTACTTGTCTTCACATATGGAAACTCATTAAATATCACTCCCCACAGTCCTGTGAGCCTTTAGTCAAGAGATGAAGCTTAAAAGTATGGTTTCTTTTTACCATAGTGCTGTCTTACTGAAAAGTCACACACACACACACACACACACACACACACACACAAATGAGATATGGGTCCATGGTAATTGAATATGTGTCCATGGTAATTAGGTGTAATATTTTATGAAATAAATAGAGATTTAACTTTTCAAGCAATGACTAGGCAGGCTATTTCTCTACCTTGTGAAAGACTCTATAAAACTGCCAGATATGAAAGTAATCTTATACCTTTAGCACTGTTTATGATGAAAACAAAGTTACCCTTCTCATCAAGTCAAATCCAAAAAGTGCAGACTTTAAAATAAAATTTAATAAAAATTATCATTGTAAACAGGTATAATCACAGTAATTATAACACAAACAACAAGTTGTTTGGCCAAAGAGTTGATAATTCTAAGGAGTAGGTGATCCAAAGGGCCTCAATATTTGATCCTAAAATTTGCGATATGATTCTGAGAGTTTTGTGTTTATAGTTATGTTTTTAGGCATCTTATAATGATAGCTGGATTTTTCTGAGTATATCACAAATGAACAAAAATGGCATAGCCAGTTGAAAAGTTTTACAAGAATACAAAATAATCACACAAAAATCATAATTGTTTCTACTAACTAGATCCTATTGGGTTAGGAGTTAAGACCTTCTAGTTAGTTCTGCCAATATCTTACAAAATGTTAAGTCTCAGAACCTCTCAAGGCTGAAAGAGGCACAATATAATTATTTATCAATATTTCAGCATACAACGACACACCAAGTCCAGGACAGATTTGCCTAGGATCCCTCCAAGAATAAGTACCCATACTGAAATGGTTTTCCTATGAGGTCAACAGCGGCATATATATAGCTGAGAGGTCTCTGTCGTAGAAACAAGGAAGCATAGTGACATGTGAGGCATGGACCAAAATGGCTCTTATGCATCTCCAGCAGATGCCAACACTGAAAAATGGTGATGGAGAACCAGATGCCTACACTGCCCCCACTGTCATATTACTGAAGACTCTGGGAATCTGTCCTCCAAAGTAGTCACCTTAGTAAACTTTCATTTTCTGTAACTCACTTCACAAATAAAGTGGCATTTATAATCACATGTATTAAAACAACGATATTTAGTATCCCATAAGGCTCTGAAATGTCCAAAACTGCTATTGTTCATATGTTTCTGAAGAAATATTATATTTTCCTGAATTAGAATGAGCAAAAGAGCTGTGAATTCAGCATAGGCTGAAAGGGTTGCACAATAATAAAGATTTGTTGGCTAAATTAACAAAAATCCATTTACATGTCTAGGACAGCCAATTTTTTAAAATATTTCACTATTCTTTCTTTTACTATTTACCTTGTTTCTCTGGTTACTTAAAAATATATGATTACTTAGACTTGGAATAATAATACTCTCCCTTTAAAAACAGGTGCTTTTTAAATGCTCCCTTTAAAAGTATCATTGTAGCCTAAATCTTCATTACATTTATGGAATACAACAATATTTTAGCAGGCATTTCTGACTCTGAAATTGTGCCTTTCCAAACATCTTGAATACAGTTATTTACACCACTAAATGTGGCATCCACATATTATTTCTCTATGTAAAAATATGTAATGGTTCTCTATTGAGCATCACTAAATTCAGATTCCTATAACTTTCTTGAATAGCTCTAGCACCACTTTACTCATTGAAACATCTATCATATTTCCTCAAAAGTACTCTAGGAAGAAATATCATTTCCCTCTTTCAGTATTTCATGTACACGTGTTCTTGTCATCCTTCCTATAAGATAAGCAACTGAAGTGTCATATTACTAATTAGCCTTTTTGTCCTATGTCTTCCTTAACAGCAAGAGGAATTTGTTATGTCAGCAATTGTAAATTCCTTCTCAACTCTAAACTTTGTTTAGAGTTCATTTTGTTCATTCCCCACAGCACACTGATCAGAGTTAAACCAAAAGCAAGAACCAAAGTAGACATTATCTCATTGATGCTGTGTTCTAGTAAATATATATAGACCAGAGTAAATATTTGTACTGAAATTATAAAGATTACTCCAATCATAATTATATCCAATACTTTGGCTACCTGATGCGAAGAACCGACTCATTGGAAGGCCCTGATGCTGGGAAAGATTGAAGGCAAGAGGAGAAGGGGACAGCAGAAGAGATGGTTGGATGACATCACTGACGCAATGGACATGAGATTGAGTATGCTCTGGAAGTTGGCGATAGACAGGGAAGCCTGGCGTGCTGAAGTCAATGGGGTCACAAAGAGTTGGACATGACTGAGAAAGTAAACTGAAGTGAATCATAATTATCTTTGTGTACAGAAAGATACTCATATATTTTTAATACTCAAAGATCCATTATCAGAGATTTTTGAAAAACTAAATTGTGATTTGTTGTGTTGATGTCACATGACATAGAGCGCACAGCAAGTTTAAGTAAGCCATATATCTTTGTAATTCTTCCAAACGTCAAATAACCAGAAAATATATCTTGGAGGAAAAGTGACAAAGCTCAGAGTTTAGTTTAACAGTCTCCACATCTCTGTATAGAAGGGGTGTCCTAAAATATTTTCAAAGCATACAACACATGGATTCCATTCTCAGGCTCCACTTTACCGGCTGGACACAACAGCAATTTAGTAAAACACAGCATTTTAGTTTTTAATAGAGAAAAACCTAGGATCACTGAAGCATAATTACCCTATAATCTTCCTCCTCTGTAATTTACTATCAGATACTTTCATTCTTTACCGCCAAATGTTTTGAAGAGTAGTCTACTCTGACCACGTTGACTAACTGATCAATTGCAAACTGGTTTTTCTCAGCCATTTTACTATTTTTTCAAGGCTCCAGGAAACCTGTAATCGCCAACATTAGTAGGTCACCTCAGTCCTCAAGTTTTTTGACCTCTCTAGAATTTTACTCTACCATCTACTTTTATACCTCTCTCTTATATTGACCTTCATGGCCCTGTGTTTCCTTTGTTCTGCACCTGTAATGCTCTGCCACCTCTTTCACTGAGTCCCATTTGCCCACTTCTTAAAATTAGGTTTACATGGTTCTCTTCTCCACCTACACTGTCTCATTTCCTTTCATTATCTCACAATCATTATGGTTCCCATGGTTTCAACTCTTCCCCCCAAAGCAGAAGACTATCTAATTTGCATCACAATCCAGACTTCCCCATTTCTCCAGACTCTAATTGCATTTATACCTTCACCTTTCTATGGCAACTCCATTTCAAATACATAGGAACTATTTTTCTTCCAAAATCTAGGTTTTCTCCTTTATCCTCCATCTCTATTAAAAAAAAAACCAACAACAACAAAACATAGACTTTGTACTTACTGACATTCAAACCCACACAGCATCTTTATATCCTTGCATCTCTCACGTCTCAAGTCAAGTCATGAAAACCTTGGTGATGACATGTGTATTTCCTCCATCTCAGCAACTCCTTTAGTTGAGATTCTAACTGTCCAACTGGGCTAAAATTTTTAAAGTCCTACCTTTCTCTCAGTAGCATGCCTTAGGTTAGTTATGCAAACATTTCACTTCATGTAAGGTTTTTCTGGATTCCTGCACTGTGTCCTGATAACTACTCCATCTTTCATCTCTATGTCTTCCTATCTTGTCTCAATCATTAGACCCAAACACCTCTTGTTGAGCCTGATTCAGGATCCAACATTTTACAAATTCTGTCCATCAGTGGGCTGATAAGTGAGCCTATCCCAGAGTCACAAGCAGAAAAAAACATGCATTACCTTTCATCGAATCATCACCACAGCCTTTTTTTTTTAGTGTTAATTTCTTTTTCTAAACAGAGCAATAATGTAGACAAACAGAATATTATGAATATACAATGCAAATATCACCACCAAATTCCACTAATTTTAACATTTGGCTAGATTTCTCTCTACTCTGGTTTCTATATTTTAAACTAAAGTTAGGATCACATAGTACATATAATTTTGTATATTATATCATTTACTTTAGAGAATGCCATTTTCCCTCCATTTAAAATATTCTCCAGAAATGGTTTCATGGCACCATAGTAATCCACAATTAATACATCTATTCAATTTTCAAAGTTTTCTTTTAATTCCATAATAACCATCTTTACATTAAAATCTTTGCCAATTTTATTTCTTTATGACATGTATCTGGAAGGCTTAATCAAAGAGTATGAGTTTTTAAGCTTGTGATCTATACCATCAAATTGCTTTCCAGAAAAGCTAAACCAAAGTTGTCAACTGGCAGACAGTAATGGCACTAATTTGCCAACTGCGGAATTCTGACAAGTGCTCTGGCTGCCTCCAGTATCCCCCACCTCTAATTCCTCTGTACTTCACAGGCAACTTTCTAAAACACAGTTAGGATTATGCTCAACGATTCTCTCCTACCTCTGAGCATGTGTCCGGGTTCTCCAAACACTAGATGCAAATTCCTTTCTTGTTTTCCACTCCCTTCTTCTGCTTACCCTCAAGTCTATGCCAGCAAATCTCCTCCAGGAGAGGCTTTTGCAAATATATAGAGTTCCATTCTACTTAATTAAATAAGAACAGGAGTCAGCTTTAAAAAAAAAAAGTTCTCCACAAGAAGATTCTAATAGCCAAGGTTTAAATCACCTCAAGCCAGACCATTCTGCCTTAAAGTGAAATAGACAGAGCTAGTGGGAGAACCTGTCTGAAAGTCACTTTACTTTTAGCAGACCTCACTTTAAGTGGACTAACTCACACCTTTTAGGGCTAGAGACCAGGAATCAACAATTTAACAAACCTGCAGATTCTGTGGTCGAGAACTACTCTAGCCAAGCCAGACTATTCTCATTTTCTTAATGCAGTGAATGTATGTATTCTGCTCTCTATGCTTCAATCTTACAGTCTTTTCCAAACCCTCCCTGACCCCCATCTCTACTCTACCACCACCCACCAGACATACAAATCACATCTTTTTGCATGCCTGGCTTTGCTTATTCTTCCAGCAGCATTTAATTGTCCTGGCATTTGTGTTTCCATGTTCATTGTTTGTCTTTGCTGTAGCATTTCTTCTCTCCAGCCCTGTATTAAATGTAATTGTGTAGACTTTAAGCTCCACTAAGAGGATTGAGTTTTTCATGTGCAGGTACAATATCTGACTCACAAAAATACCTCCACACTGTCTGGCATATTTTTCTACAAAGACTAGACATCTGTTAAATGTTTATACTAAACAACAAAGTATTTCTAGCCTGAATCTCCTTGATAAATAACTACCAAACACTGTTCCATAATGTTTTTGCCAAGAGAAAAAACACTTGAGAATTAAACTAGTTTTCCTTTTATTTTTTGTAAATCTTAAAACACCTAAATATTCTCTTGGTAACTAAGCTTACTCTGGTTTGCTCTGCTAAATCAAGTATGCTTTGTCTACTTAATAACTTAGGTATACCTGAACTACTGTAAAAATAAATCAACTATGTACCACATGGATGTTTGCTCAGTCTTGTTCAGCTCTTTGCAACCCCAATGGACTGTAGCCTTACAGGCTACTTTGTCCATAGGATTTTCCAGGCAAGAATACTGGAGTGGGTTGCCATTTCTTACTCCAGAGGATCTTCCCAAGCCAGGACTGAACCCATGTCTCCCACATTCGCAGGAAGATTCTTTACCACAGTGCCACCTGGAAAGCCCAAATTAACTATACTTCAATCAAAAAAAAATAGTAATAAAATGCTTAGTGAAAAGTTATACCCAAGTTGTTAGCCATTTTTTAATGACCATTGATTCTCTTGCACTAAATGTATAGATGGGTCAACACACTGAGAGAAACGGTAGAAGGCATTTAGAGTGTTCTATTTCCCAAGTACATGAGCACAAGTGAAAGGTTAGAGTGGGATCTGATATTCCAGGTAGAAATCAAGTTCAGCTAATCCTGACATTCTAAAGTAATGAATTCAATGCTGTTCTCTACAATATTGTAAAGTAATTAGCCTCCAACTAATAAAAATAAATGGAAAAAAAATAAACTCACATTTAACATTAAAAAAAAATAAAGTAATGAATTCAAAAAGCTTACACAAAGCCGCTCCCCAGTTGTTTCCCTGAAGGCCATGCCCAAATATGAACTCTCTCATTAAACTTTCTAAGATATCCCAGCCACCTTTCTACCTTGGTGTTCTAAAGCACAAACATTTGTCTGGTTTTATTATGTTTTTCATAGACATCTCCCACCCCAATGGACTCTAAACCCCTAAAATTAGCAACCAGGTGCTTTCCACATTTGTGATTCTTACAGTTAAAATTATATTATCTGGTGCATCAAAGGTGTAGATAAATCCAAAGTGAGTGAGAAATTAAAGGCAGTACATCAATTTTTTTGGATCACAGGTACAATATAGTTTTCCCTTCAATTTACTTTATTAAAACCATATGCTAACTTCCATTTGCAGTGGAACTTTCATGTCATAGAGGAGCAAAGAATGACCCTCTGATCATGAAAAGAAGGAATAATTCATCTTCTCTTTACTTCAGGTATACAGATTAGAGAGGCTGTTGAGAGCATGGTTAAATTGTGTGCAAGGTACTTGCATACCCCATACCTTAGTTTCCTCTTCTACAAATTCCTGGCAAAATTAGATGTTCTTGGGGGCTTCCCTGGTGGTTCAGATGGTAAAGAATCCACCTGCAATGTGGGAGACCTGGGTTGGATCCCTGGGTTGAGAAGATCCCCTCAAAGAGGACATGGCAACTCCTGTATTCTTGCCTGGAGAATCTCTTGGACAGAGGAGCCTGGCGGGCTACAATCCCTGGGGGCACAGATAGTTGGACACTGAATGACAGCACATAACACAGCTGTGGGAAAGAGGGCAGGGGAATAACAGTGGTATGTGGAGTCTGAAAGAAGATATGCGGGAAGCTCTAAATTTTCAGCTAGAGATGAAATTTATTAATATGTGTGATTGATGGACAGAGAGGGAACATGTGTGCTTGGGTTGGGGAGCAGACAGAATGGAGTGGTTCTTACAGTTTTCAGAGACCTGTGCCTCTGAAATAAGAAGTATACGCCAACATTTAGTCATGAACCAAAAAAGATGTTGAAGAAATGGTAACCATGCTAATGAAAGACATAAAGACCAATGGCAGGAAGAATAAAAGGGAGGTAAAAGATTGCTTAGAAAAAAAAAAGCTAATTGGCAGTACTCATTTAAAAATAAACTATATTCTGCTTCTTACACCCACATAAAAGTGAAATCAAACTTGCCAAAAGGAATTTGCCAATTGTCAAAGCAAAAAATTGGCAGCTCTAGTTATACTTGCTACAAATGAACAAAATGAATACTCTTCATGAATCACATTCAAAGCTGTCTAAAATCCTGAGTAGCATCCCAATAGTTGGATAGTCTATATTTTATTATTTTTTTATAGCCTGACTTGCTTTCACAACAGACTCAAATCATCTAAAAAAATTTTGTAAATTAAAACAATAAATTTAAAAGAGTGAGGGTTACATAAAATAAAAATAAAAGCTAGACCATGAATAGGAGATAAGTAGGGGTAGGAACATCATCCTGCTTTGAAACTCAGCATCAAAGCAGAATGATGTTCCCACCCCTACTTATCTCCTATTCTGGGAAGCCAGAGATTGGTCTCTAGGTTTCCTGACAGTCGAAGAAGAAAGGGAATATAGTTCATGATACAGCTCTCTATATCTCTCAAGGAAAATTACATTATCAGTTTTTCAGAGGGTAGCATTTAAATTTTAGGTATCAAATTTAAATGAAAGAAGTGTTCACTTTTAATTCAGTGTATGCTATTAGGGGGGGATTCCCTAGGAGCTCAGATGGTAAAGAATCTGCCTGCAATGGGGGAGACTTGAGTTCAATCCCTGGGTTGGGAAGATCCCTGAGGGATCTGCAGTATTCTTGCCTGGAGACTCCCCATGGACAGAGGAGCCTGGGGGGGCTACAGTCCATGGGGTTGCAGAGTCAGACACGGCTGAAACTAGAAAGCACAGCACAGATGCTCTTGACTAGATGCTTACATGGCACAGGGCAATAACCAATTAACGGTATTTAACCTGTTCTACTTGTCTTACAAAGACAAGAGGACATTGGGAGATTGTTTCTTCAGAAACATTTGGTTCCAGAGCTAAAGGTGCATGCTGAGAAAAATAGCAGAAGGAATCTAGAGTGTTCTAAAGTGAAAGGTTAGAAAGAAATTTTAAAACAAAATTCTATAATCTGATATTCCATGTAGAAATCAAGTTCGGCTAATTGCACTCAAGGTACATAACTAATCCATGCTTTGGTTTCCTCTTCTATAAATTGTGGACAAAAAGAAGAGAAAATGTCTGGGATTTCCAGGTCTACCATCTAGCTGAGTTGCCAGTGTACTTTGGCCCTTTAATACCATTGACATTCTGATTTCCCAGGGCACCATGGAAACCTGAGAGCACCAGGATACTGGCAGTTGCAAGAGTGATGGAGGACCAGTGGGACCTCGAGGACAGGTAAAAGGGAGAGGCACTCGGAGAAAAAAGGAAATGTTAAGTTGACGTGCAGGGAAGAGAAAAAGATTGGTAAGAAGACTAAGTCAAAAGTAACAGAATTTTTTATCTCACCCCTACAACAACAACAAAAGAAAAAGAGCCATTTCTGAGGTCTATTGATATGAGTTAAAAAAAAAAAAGAACCCAAACTACTTACTTCAAAAGTTCACTCTAGTTATCCAAGCAATACTACTAACTTTCACTGTACTGAGTAAAGGTTAAAGAAGCCAATTAGTAATTAAGAGATCCCAAGATTTTTAAAAATTTATTGATCAGTTAAATGTATAAATTGAGGAATTGTCATAAAAGATATCCTTTAAAAATTTTGACCAAAAAGAATCTGTATTTACCATTACATAAATGAAAAAACATTTTAATGTAATGCCAAGGCTACTGTTAGTATGAGTGTATACATTCATCTTTGTGTGTGTGTATATGGCTGAAGATGGGGAGAAAAAAATTCTATAAATTAAAAAGTAATAATAATAATGTAAACAATGATACAGTGAACTTATTCTAGATTAAGCTCTATCTTCTTCCTACCACCCAGTTTGTTGGAAAGTTTCTTCCTAGGATATGAGTGTTAGTTATCTCATTGTAAATTTTAAAACAAAATTCTATAATATTATTCTTGTTTCAACAGTCTCTTTTATTCCAAAGACACTATTTATTGATAACACTTGGAAGCATTTGAACAACTAAGCTTTTTTTTTTTGTCACAAGAAACAAAAATGAGTTTATCACCAAAGAAGTAGCCTGGTAATGTAACTATTGTAATAAGCTAAAAACTGGTATCATCTGGCAGAATAAATAAGACTCATCATGTCCTCCGGAGCCCATCCCCGAAAGGCCAACAAAAAGAATTTGCCACTGGAAACTCTAATGCCACAAGTTCCACGTAGCAATTACTTGCAGTTTCAGGAAGAAAAGCAAAGACTACAACTAAAGAAATTCCTTCTTCATAGGATGTTCCTAGTGGCCAGGATAACAGCAAACATAGAAAAAAAAGATATTGCTGACTACTACGAACAATTGTTTCAGTCAATTTTGAAATATCACCTAGGAGAAGCAGTGACAGGATTATTGCTCATATATCCTACATCCATTCTGCATATCCTGGAGTCCTCCAGTGGTACTTTATACCAAATTCTTTTAGATTACCTGAGCCATAAAAAGGATGAAATGGAATTTTTTATCCAAGGAATGAAGATTATAGTCATGTCCCACAATATCCCAACAAGGCTGTTTATGCAGTGGCATGTTTCAGTAGTAAAAGCGCCGGTCATGTATCTAGATGATGTGACACAGACACAGTCCCTAGAAGAGGTCATGACAGAATTTCTCATCCAAACACACAAACTAGCACTTCACCTTTTTAAGACTGTGAAATTGAGCCCTAAAGGACCAGGCGACAGTTTGCACCAAGCTGCACCTGAATTACTCCTCCCAGAACAAATAATAAAGTACTTGTGCAACTCTGCAGAATTAATGGACCCAGAAGGTTTTATAAACATGTACAATAAGCCCATACATGTCACATTGGATTCTGAGGTGGTATGGCCCGCTCCTTCGCGTTTCTAGGATGAAGAGAGATGGTGTGGTCAATGTGGTCAAATCTCTTAAGGAATGTATGCTGCTTAAATAAAAGGAAAATATGCCTAAAGTTCTCTCCTTAAAAAAGAAACAACATGGATATCTACACAAAGGTAATAGATTAATCTTTTAAAAATATGTTTAATTAAACTTGAAAATTTATCTGGTCTAATATTAAATTTAACGCATTATTTTCAAAGGTGATGGGTTTTATTAAGGTTATGTTTCTCAAAGGCTTGTATCATTTTGATGGAAAAACTTAATTTTTTAATGAAAAATAGAGATGAAAGAGGATAAACACTAGATTCAGATTCTCATTCATTCCCTCAACCATCAATGAGAAGCTGTCACCACATAGTAATGTGTTCTAAGAGTATACTCTTTCAGGGAAAAATACAGCCCTTCAGTTGATTTCAACCTAAAGTTGGAGGCAAATATGTGTATAACTAAATATGGTTTATGATATGATATGTGATTGCTATTTCAGTAGCAGTATGTAGGAAAGACTGTAACAGCATAAGTGAGGGAATAATCTCTATATGTATGATCCCTGAACTCAGAAAACAAAACCTAAACTTTCAAAATCGTTTCAAACTCTCATATTCTAGATGACATAATCAAGAATATTGAGGCAACTATAAAGCTAAAGAACACAATAGTTTTTGGAAATGACCAGAAAATACACTGTCAGAAAGCACTGAATTCTTTCATGCAAATCATTTACTGAGCACCATTCACAGGACAGACACTTATGACAGGGATATGTGAGGATGATTCCTCCCTTGGAAAGTCTTCGTAAGATAAACAAATTGGTTATTTTTCCATTTAATTTCTAGATATCAATTAATTTTCAAATTAATTATTTATTTCTGGCTGTGCTGGGTCTTCACAGCGGCTCGGGCTTTTCTCTAGTTGTGCTGAGTGGGGGCTGCTCTCTGGTTGTAATATGCAGGCTTCTCCTGGTGGAAGCCTCTCTTTTTGCAGAGCACAGGCTCTAGCCCATGGGAGTTTCTGCACTTGTGGTTCCTGGGTTGTAGAGTGTGGGCTCCGTAGTTCTGGTACACAGGCTAAGTTGCCCTGTGCCATGTGGGATCTTCCAGGACCAGGGATCAAACCCTTGTCTCCTACATTGGCAGGCAGATTCTTTACCCCTGAGCCACTGGGGAAGTCCCCATTAACTAAGTTCAAAACAATTTTTTTAAAGCATTGATTGTAACTTCATTGTAGCTGGAGAAGGGTCAACATACTTGTTTAATATAGCTCAAATGAACAGCACAGGAGTTTTGTGTAAAAGTGGGACAGTCAGAAAGTTAATAAATATGTATTGGCAACTGGAACCAAAACCCCAAGTCAAACTACAAATTAGACAACAAAGGGTTAAGGGGTTTTATTAGGTTCAAGTTTGTTTTCTTTGTTTCTAGTTGTTAAGAGTTGTGTCCAACTCTTTTGCAACCCAATGGACTATAGCCCACCAAGCTCCTTTGTAAATAGGATCTTCCAGGCAAGAATACTAGAGTGGATTGCCATTTCCTTCTCCATGGATAGCAGTTAATTATATGCAGTTCCTATACAACCTATTTCAAGTTGGTCTCCCCCTTCCTTTACTAAGGTTAATGCTTTTTTGCACTATTTAAAATTTTCTAGTTTAAGCAATTAAACAACACAAATGTCTTACTACTTCAATGATATGTATCCCCAGATTGCTTCAATATCCTATGAAATAGACTTTGGACTGAATAGAGGAAATATTGTTATATCATTTTAGTTTACTGTTTATTTCAGTCACTTTTTGGGAAAAAAGCCATTTCAGTACTCACCTCAGATTTGTCATATGCAGAAAATATGATTTGTTCCATATCAGAATCAAATTTCAGGAAAGATCATTCCTATTTTTTAATTTAGTAAAATAGGTTTAGAAAAAGGATGGCATTTTTCACTTTAAGCTGAACTTGAAGTTCCTTTCATTTAAATTTAATTACAAAAACTGTATTTAGAGAAAAAAACCCTTTCAATTAGAAAGAATACATAATTTATAAACATTTTATCAATTTGGTAAATATTAAACACCTAATATTCAGCAATGTGCTTTTACTCTTTGAACTATGAGAAGTCACCTATTAGATACTAAGTGTTTACTTGACAAAATGAGTTTAGAGTAAAAGCTCTCCAGCCCACAAAAAAAAAAAAAGAAAGAAAGAAAGAAAGAAAGAAAAGAAAGAAAGAAAAAACCAGAAGAAGAAAGGAAGAGAGGTAGGGAGGAAAAAAAGAAAGCGAGTAAGGTTCAGTCTTAGTCTTTGAATGCATGTGAGGAAGAGGTTTTGAAGGGCAAATGAGCATATTTAAGTGAACAGATACAAGCAAAAGCAGGAGAGAGAAAATGAACCATAAATGTTCATTAGAGCAGATGAATCCATTTAACAGGGTAAATTTTGTTTGGGAACAATATTTTCTAAAGTGAATAGAAGTAGTTTACAAGTAAAACTACCTGAGTATATAAAAGTATGGCATATTATGTTCTCAAAAAAAAAAAAAAAAAAAGACCACTGCAATATATCTCACCCCATATGCTCTTGGAATATGACCTTAAACACTTCTCATCGCCTGGTGGGTTCTGAGTCCCTTCTCCTTGAAATCAGGTAGACGTTTGTGACTGCCTAGACTAACACTACAACAGAAGTGATCCAATGTGACCTCCAAGGTCTTAAAAATCACCTTGCACTCTGCCTTGATCACGTGAATGGAACCTAAAATATGCTGTGAGCAATCCAAGCAGGTTTCTAGATAACATCCCCAGCTGAGGTTCCAGCCAACAGCCAGTATCATCACTAGACATGCGACTGAGTGAACCTTCGGGTAATTCCAGAATCTAGGCTCCCAGCCAACCCTGGACTTCAAGCCAGAGCAGCTGACACTGCGTGGAGGAGTGGCATAGAGATGGACTGTTCCCACTGGGCCCTGTCTAAGCTGTAGATCTGTGAACAGCAGAAATTCTTGTGTTGACTCAAGCTACTAACTTTTGAGTGGATGTTTATAATAGCAGTCTAGAACACCAATATATAACAGGAATAATTTTATATGTATACTTTATTTATATATATGTGTTTATATATGTATTTTTATATATTTGTTTATTTATATATGTACACATGTATTTATTCACTCATGTATGCAACTAATATTTTTTAAATATTTACTAGGGGACCAAGCACTGTGCTAGTCACTGGGTATAGAAGCAGAAGTAAGATGTGTGTAATCATAAGAAAATTATAACCTTCATTGGGGTGAGAATTACTTTTTGAGACTTCCTAGCATAGACCTTTTATTGATCTATAATACTTTCTGGTGTGAAACATACTGACAGAAACTTAATTCATCTAGTCAAAGAAAAACATAAAAAACCTGAGTCATTTTTGAAAGAAGTTATAGAAAATTTCTAAATGAAAACACTGATTTACTTAGTAGACTATCATTTTACATTTAAAGGATTTTTGAAGTATCAGTTGTGAAAACTGGAAAATAAGCACAAAGTGAGTATAAATAAAACTACTTATTTGTTAAGTGAATATTTTAGAATGAGTTTATTCATATGAAAGTAGTTACCTTCAGTAGAGTTTAAACTCATTTCAGTGACAGCATCATTACTAAAAACATTGTGTGACTCTTTTATGACAGATAAGAAGGTTCATGAATCAAAGGGAGTTAAAACATCTTAGTGATATCTAGTTTTTTGGACCCCAAATAATATATCTTCCAATTTGACTGGTGACCTGCTTCCCTAACAGTTCAGTTGATAAAGAATCTGCCTACAATGCAGGAGAATCCGGTTTGATTCCTGGGTCAGGAAGATCCGCTGGAGAGGGGATAGGCTACCCACTCCAGTATTCTTGGGCTTCCTTTGTGGCTCAGCTGGTAAAGAACCTGCCTGCAACATGGGAGACCTGGGTTCAATCCCTCCAGTGGGAAGATCCCCTGGAGAAGGAAATGGCTACCTACTCCAGTACTCTGGCCTGGAGAATTCCATGGAGGGTATAGTCCATTTGGGGTCACAAAGAGTCGGACACAACTGAGCCACTTTCACTTAATATTCAACCTTCATTCATAGAAAGACTTGTTTTTAAATATTGAACTCCCTCTCAAAGGAAAATCTGCTGACACTGAACATATTAAAAGGGTGTGACACTGCCTCCAAGGGGAAGCACAAATAAGTTTCCAATAACAGCTGCATTATTGAGAGTCCTATAGAGCTCACCCATATCATATCTTTAAAGGGGACAACACTCATTTAGCTGTGTCTGTTTCAGTATAATGATAGAATGCAGAAATACTATACTCATATCTTACAAATGTGATTTAATTTGATCAAATCCAAAAATGTAGCTCATTAAACATTAGAAAGTCTCATAAGGTAATTTTCACCCCAATGGGGATTATAGTTTCCTTACAATCACACTTTACATAAAACCAGGGCACAGAAGTTAAACTGAAAAGAAAATGAGCATTTAAATATGGAACATACAATGTTCACTGTCCATGTAACAATGACCATGTAACACGTACTCATATATAGTCAAGGAACATATGACATTTATATGGCCAGCACCATTCTAATCCATTTGTTTTGATACCTATAACTTTACAACAGAGTGACAGGTTGGCTTTCTTCTTGTTTCAATGTGACCGAGGACTTTCAGAAAGATTATAGTTTTCTTGAAGGACAACTGAAATAATGTTATTTGGAAGGAAAAACTCTCCCAGGGTGAATTTTAAAATTCATACTGTCTTCATTTTAATTAAAGAAGCATCTGGATTCCTTCCTGGAGAATTATTGCTTAATACAAAGAGATTTTTACATTCAGTGATTTTATCATAACTTTAACACCATAACACCACATTTCAATTCAGTGAAACCTATCTCTAGCAGAGAACTCCCCAAACTTCCATGAGGAAGTGGAAATGGGACAGCTTAACACCAACTGAAAAAAGCAAGTACTACTTTAAGGCTATTTTACAGTTGTAGCGACTTAATGTAGACTTAGAGTTCTCCCCCTTGTGGTCAATTATGTAAATTTCCAGATTACCTGCTGACAGGATTTATACAATAAACACAGTGCATAGTTTTCAAGAAAATATAAAGAGAAACCTCAAAGGTGTCTGTCAAATGTCTGTTCTACCCTTCCCCACAACCCCTCACTGTTTTGCAGAAAAAGACATTAAGCATTTTGCCCACAGTAAAAGCAATAGTTGGTAACACTAGTCCCCGATCTCCACTTCATCTCTTTAAGTAATTAACTGTAGTCAGGCACGTAGTCACGGCTAGTGCTCTAGATTTGACTCTAAGTGCTAGTGGCGCGAGTGGCAAAGAACCTGGTGCCAATGCAAGGGACTTAGATGTGTGTTCGATGATCCCTGGGTCAGGAAGATCCTCACTCCAGCATTCTTGCCTGGAGAATCCCACGGACAGAGGAGTCTGGCAGGCTACAGTCCAGACGATCACTAAAAGTCAGACACCACTGAAGCGATTTTAACACAAACACAGGTCTCTTCACTACTATGCCGCACCCCTTCTGTGCTCCAGACCTCACATAATGCCTTTTCTAAACATCTGACTGACATCTCCATCTCCACGTGTTCTGGATAGAATTCATCATTCCTTGTCTCTGTTATCCCTTCAGTCTGCTCCCTGCATTCCCCATTACTATAAAATGGACACTCTCCACACAGTTGCTAAATCAGAACTTGAAAGTGAAAGTTGCTCATTTGGGTCTGACTCTTTGTGACCCCATGGACTATACCGTCCATGGAATTCTCCAGGCCAGAATACTGGAGTGGGTAGCTTTTTCCTTCTCCACGGGATCTTCCCAATCCAGGGGTCGCACCCAGGTCTCCCGTGTTGCAGGCAGATTCTTTACCAGCTGAGCCACAGGGAAATGTCCAAGAATACAGAAGTTTGTGGCCTCTCCCTTCACCAAAGACTCTTCCGGACCCAGGAAACAAAATGGGGTCTCTTCCATTGTAGGTGGATTCTTTACTAACTGAGCTATCAGAGAAGCAAAAAAAGAAAAAAAAATCAGAACTTGAGTGTTGCCCTAAGCTCCTCCCTTCCTTTTATCTCACTGACAGGCAATCAGTCCAAGGCCCACCCACTTTTTCCACAGTGTTTCATGCCTGGCCTTGTTTTTGTGACATCCTTAGGGATCTCCCTCACTCCAATCTTTCTTCCTCCTCTCTCTCTTTCTACTCTGTGTAGTATGTCTCTCAGAGTTAAAGGGAGTTAGCAGGAGAGGCAGAGAAGCCACCTATGGCACTGAACTGCTGTATTGAAGGCTGGGTCTGACAGTTTGTAGAGCCATAATTTGCTTCTTTACCTTTTTGCACCTCAGTTTTCTCATCTACAAAGTGAGTGCAGTAAATTTGTGTGGAGGTCAAGAAGCAACAGTTAGAACTGGACATGGAACATCAGACTGGTTCCAAATAGGAAAAGGAGTACGTCAAGGCTGTTATTGTCACCCTGCTTATTTAACTTATATGCAGAGTACATCATGAGAAATGCTGGGCTGGATGAAGCACAAGCTGGAATCAAGATCACCAGTAGAAATATCAATAATCTCAGGTATGCAGATGACAAAAGAGCCTCTTGAGGAAAGTGAAAGAGGAGAGTGAAAAAGTTGACTTAAAGCTCAACATTCAGAAAACTAAGATCAGCATCCAGTCCCATCACTTCATGGCAAATTTGGTACATTATAAGATTGGTTATGGATACTGCATGAAGTAATGGTGTAAAGATCCTAGCATACAGTAAGTAATAATAAACATTATTTTTCTGATCAAAATTCTTCAATTTCATCAAGATTAATAGCAAAATTCTAAAATGATCTCCAAAGCCTTGATTCTCTGATCCTTGCTTACTAAGTGACCCACCCTCATCTGTAACCATCCTCTTTCTCACACGTTGTTCTGTAATGATTTCCTAATATTTTTATGCTTTTTGTCTAACTTTCTCACTTCTCTTAGCAAAATTCTGCTTATTGATTAAATCTTATTTCCTCTGTGAATCCTGGTGAATTCAAGATACTCTTTTCTGTCTTCATTGTACATGATCCTCAACCACATTTTGGCAAGTCTTCTGAATTATTGCTGCTATACTATCTCTATCAGAGAGTATTTGTGGTGAAATACCAACATCTTTCTTTAAAAAAAAAAAATCTATCTTATTGCACTCATTTAAGTGAAAAGATGGATGGGACTTTGAAAAGTCAGGAATTGATATATGAGATTATGACATCTAAATGTTAAGTGTGGTAGCATTGTGGAGTCAGAAGATACAGTGAAGAGTGGGACATTTTTATTTAAGGTTGATGAGAAGTCACTGAAGACATTAAGCAGAGCATAATCAGATTGGTTTGGCTGCTGAGTAGAGAGTGAGCTGGCAGGGGACATGGTGGTGCAGATAGACTCCTTAGCAGGTTGTAACAAATCTTCTAGCAGGAGAAGATAATAGCCTGGACTAGATTAATGACAGTGAAATGGATCTAGGAGACCAATTTGAGAGCTAATCAAGAGGTAAATGAACATAGGTTATGAGGGAGAGAAAAGTGTCAAATACATTAGTTTTTATAGTTTTTTCAACAGGATAGAACTATCCCTAAGTTAGAAAATATACAAGGAGTATAGAGTTTGTAGGAAAATATTGTTCATTTAATTAATGACATGTAACCACATCAGACTGGAACAATCTTTGCTTGATATTTCCATTATTAATATCTTTGGATGAACTTTAGAGCATATGCATTATATTAAATCTGATACATATGCATTATATTAAATCTGATACTTTGTTGAAATAGTTAAATAGTTAAATAGTAAGGTATGTTTTCTGATATAAGTAAGTAACTTCTAGGAAAGCAAAGTGAATGAAAACAGTGTGGTAAATTAAAAAAAAAAAGCTGAAGAAGAAATTACCCCCCAAATTACCCTACATTCTAATATTCACCACCACAACTCCCCTGAATCTTATATCTATATTTAGTGGAGCCAAAAATAAACAGCACTTATTGAGCTTAATTCCTTCCCTTATTCAAATAAAAGTCATTGCAAACGTTTAATTCCTTAATTATTTATTGCCTTCTATAGATGCAGTCATGTGTTAGGAGCCATGTAAGCCACAAACATAAAAGGTTGGTAGAGCCCCCTCCAGATCCATTGGCATACCATTTACTCCATTTGCAATAAAAATTTAAGTGAAAATGTATCCTTTGGCATTTTATTGAAATGACTTGCCTCTTGCTTTACTCATACAATGAATTTTATTCTCTCTCTGCATTTGTCATTCAGCAAGTATGAACTGGAAAGCTGCATCAGACAGTTTGTCAGTCATGGGGGCTCAGGGGTGCAATGTAATCACAAGCAAATACATATCATTTCTACCTTAGAGAGTACGCAGTCTCTGTCTCCCACTACCCCAAACACATAAAAGAAAATGAAACAATTATGATAATTGTTATCATAGTGGGTATACAAATTGCAATGGTTTCCTTTCCTAACTTTACCTTGTTTAAAGGATCAGGGGATACTTCTGAGGGGGAAAAAAAATACAAGGATTTCTGAAAGTTAAATAGAAGTGAGCCAAATAAAAGGCAAGGAGTAGGAGAGGAGTGTTCCTGGCAGAGGATATATATATATATCCTAGCAGAGGGATGTTCTAAAACATAAAGACAAGAAGAGTCATAGTGTGCTAGGAGAATGGAAAGAATTTCCATAAGTGAAGACCTGAAATATGAAGGGAAATCACAAGAGATGAGACTAGATAGTAGTTAGGCATGCATGCATGTGTGCGTGCCAAGTCGCTTCAGTCATGTCTGACCCTGCGACCATATGGACCGTGGTGCACCAAGCCCGTCTATCCATGGGATTCTTCAGGCAAGAACACTGAAGTGGGTTGCCATGCCCTTCTCCAGGGGATCTTTCCAACCCAGGAATCAAACCCGTGTCTCCTGTCTCCTGTATTGACAGATGGGTTCTTTAGCTCCAGCTGGGAAGCCCTTAGTATTTGGGCAATGGATCAGATTATACAGACACTTAAAGTTACATAATTACCATGATTTCTTCTCAAGTGAAACAGGATACAGACACGGTTTAATCATGGAAGTGCCCTGATTCGAAATGCATTAGAGAAGGACCACTTGGAATTGAGAGAAGAGCCTGGAAGTGAACTAGGGAACTAGCCAGGATAGATACGCTAATGAGGAGACCATTACAGTATTTAAGGAAAGGAATGATAGGAAAGCTAAGATAATGATAGGAAATGCAAAGATAATGGCAACAAGAATAGAAAGAGGAAGCAAAAATCAAGAGATCATATCTTGATATTTGATTGAAAGAGGAAAGTGTGAAGAGAAAAGCATCAAGGACAAAAAGCAGTTGATGGATGGTGGCGCCATGCTCTGAGACAATAATACTGGAAGAGAAGCAAGCTGGAGGGGCACAGGGAGTAAGATGAAGTTTTCCATTCGGACTGTGTTGAATTTGAAGTGTATGAGAAACATCAATATGAAACTCTCAATAAGAGAAGTAGATATGTTGTCCTGAAGCTCAGGAGATAGATCATGCTTGGAGATAGAGATTTGAAAATCACAAAGACAATGACTGATGCTTCAAGAGTAATACTCTCATCCGGGACAAGTATACAGAGTGCAAGAGAAGACAGCCTACTTCAAAATCCCAAGGAAGGCAAAGGGGAGAAGAATATGGACTCACAAAGAAGCCTAAGAGCTCATTATTTAAATTGCCCAGAAGCAGACAAAAGAAGAGCAGAAGAGGGCAGTAGTGTCAAGGATGCCAAAGGAAAATAATATTTCCTAAAGAAGAGAGTACTTATCAGCATCAACTACTGTCCCAAAGTCAAGTGAGAAATGGACTAAAAAGGTAGATTTTATGACAAGGAGGTCATTGGTGACTTGGAAAGAGTGACGTACATAGTTTAGGAGGCAAAAGAATGATGTACCAGGCTCAGGAGTGAGTACTAGGTGAAAAAATAGACTAAGTTACACACAGCATTTCTAAAGGCTTGGGTGTTGAGTTGTTAGTGAATTTGTAGCATCAAATGGGGAATATAATAGCCCTTTTTAAAAATCCTTTGTGTTAAAAGGAAGTGAAGTGAAGTGAAGTTGCTCGGTTGTAGCCGACTCTTTGCGACCCCATGGACTGTAGCCTACCAGGATCCTCAGTCCATAGGATTTTCCAGGCAAGAATACTGGAGTCAGTTGCCATTTCCTTCTCCAGGGGATCTTCCCACCCCAGGGATCGAACCTGGGTCTCCCACATTGTAGGTAGACGCTTTACCATCTGAGCTACCAAGGAAGCCCTTGTTAAAAGGAAGACCACCGATTTATACAGGTTTCAAGGAAAGAATCTGTGATTTTATGTGAAATTAAACATCCAATCATGGCCCAAGGGGTAAAAAGCTCTATTCAGTTTCAAAATGCAAAATTACAGTCTTGTACCATAAAGGTCTTCAAGTGACTCTTTATACAGTTCTGGACAAGAAATTTTGCTCAATAAACATTTGGGTTAGATAAAGAATTGCACTAATCTCTAGAAAAAACCTATATGCACAGAAAGCAACTTTAGAATATGTGTGAGCTCTGATGTTAGAACTCAAAGTTTGGGTTATTTTATTGGTATTTCTGAAACTAAGTCTACCTTAAATCAAGTTCCCTTGCCACGTTTATGATTAATCTCTATTCCCTTTCTTGTCCGACTCCTGTTTCTGTCAAGATTGATGAGTTTCAAAGGGGGGACTGAAGCCAAGCAGAACCCTGAGAGACAGTCCCAAGTAAATATGCCTTTCTGTTTATAGAAAAAAGACTTAAGAGTCCTAGAACTTCACTCAGTTCCAAAGAATGGATTCAAACCGTGAAGTGAGAGAACTCAAAATTAAAAGAGAAAGCAAGTGCAATGTAATCTTTTCCATGATTATTAGCTTAAGCCAATGCCTTGATTTATGACCACAGACTGATGAGGTAACACCCTGTGGCTTCAACCAGCTGGCCCCAAGCAGACTTAAAAATAGGGTCACTTGAGAACTGAAACTCCTGAACCATCATATAGTCCCTGAACAGACAGTGAAACGCCTCAACTACTGTCTCTGCTCTCTTCTAGGGGAAAATTGAAGGATCACGAGACCAAACTAGGAACAAGTAGGATAACCACCATCACTGGGGGCAAAGGAAGCCAAGAAGTGGTGCCAGAAATCCTGCAGCATCTTATCTGAACTCAAGATTATAGAGACCCTCTCCTCCCCATTTGCCTTTAACAATCTTACACCCTAATCAGTCAGCAAGATGGATCTGAGATCAATCTGGGTCTCCCACCTTCTAGGCTGGTGCCTCTGTGATTAATAAACCTTTTTCTGCTCGAAACTTTGATATTCCCATTGGTCTGGCTTCACTGTACTTTGGGTACATGGACTTGGGTTCAACAACCATTTCCATGGTCAAACTTTATAGTTGATTGCAGATTATGTGCTTTATCTACTTTATGGATCAAGCACTTTGCATCTGTAAATTTTGCTCTGAAATCTGGCCCTTATCCAGATTGCTTCCTTTTTTGCCCGGTCAGAGCATGCTAAGAAATTGCAAATTACAATCAAATCTCAATTTTCCAAACTAATGATTTTAAAGAGCAATAATGCATAATCCAAAATGATGGTGAATTCATGAACCATTTATCTCTGTAATGTATATTCATTAAACTTGACTCTAAGTACATCTCATATGGCATTCACAACAAAATGATAAAGCATTTCAACTGAAATGATTCAAGGAGACTTGCAAAGTTTTCCAATTTCTCTATTTCTGCTTCCTACTACATCTTGTCACTTCTATAACCTCTCATGCTTAGGTGCCCATAAAAATGAACATACCACAATTTTTAGGATGAAGATGTTTCATCTTCTCCTTGCAGCATTTCCTTATCATTGCCACTATTTTTACAGCTATGTCCCTCTTTCTCTCTCTAGAAAGTATCATTCAAAAAAGTAAAATGAACCCATATATCAACTACCCACCTTCAACAAAGACCAACACCTCTTTAAAATCTATAGTTTGTTGGGAGTTTCCTGATGGTGAAGTGGTTAGGATTCTGGGCTTTCACTCCTGTGACCTGGATTCAATCTCTGGTCTGAGAGTTGAGATCCCACAAGTCATGTAAGTGTAGCAAAAAAGAAAAACAAAATCTATTGCTTATCAAGAACATGACTATTAACTAAGATAATATATGTTAGGAAAACATGTGACTACTATATATAAAATCGATAACCAATAAGAACCTACTGTATAAGCACATGGAATTGTACTTAGTACTTTGTAATAACCTATGAAGGAAAAGAATCTGAAAAAAAGTATATATATATATATATATGTATGTATAATTGAATTATTTTGATGCACACCTGAAATTAATACAACACTATAAATCAACTATACTTAAATTTAAAAAAAAAAATCAAGAAAGCAACCCCCTCTCAAAAGAATGCATATCAATACTAGAGTTATAAGGAGCTAATTAAATATTGTCCATCCCAGCCTAGGTCTCTCAGTAAGGAAAATGAGCAAGTAGGGACTTAATAAAGCACAGCACTGACTGATAATAAAGCAAGAACTAGACATTGTCCACATCTATCTTACGCCCTCTGGTAAAATCAAGACTACAGCTCTACTGCCTTATTCTTGGAACACAATATTTCTCCAGATCCACATAATAACAGCTGTTACTTTCTACAGTCATACAAAGCACAAATAACATGCAAAAATGTAAAGTATTTAAAGTTTGATACATTAGTCACATGATCATTGAGTTGAATTTTGAGGGGTGAACAGCTCAGTGATCAGTTGTAAGAAACAAAGAAGGTTCTTACCTTGGATATTTTTTTAACCAGGATGTCAAGCAAGAATGTACTCAATATCTATGTTTATTAGAATGATGGGCTTCCCTAATAGCTTGATTGGTAAATAATCCACCTGCATGCAGGAGACCCTGGTTCGATTCCTAGGTCAGGAAGATCCACTGGAGAGGCACAGGCTACCCACTCCAGTATCCTTGGGCTTCCCTTATGGCTTAGTGGGTAAAGATTCCTGAAATGCAGGAGACCTGGGTTTGATCCCTCGGTTGGGAAGATCCCAGGAGAAGAGATCCCATTGAGAAGGGAAAGGCTACCTGCTCCAGTATTCTGGCCTGGAGAATTCCGTGGACTGAAATCCATGAGGTTGCAAAGATTAGGACATAACCTAGTGACTTTCACTTTCACTTTCTTTCACTTTCATTAGAAAGATAAGATGATTTTTATAAAGGGATGACTTCAGAGGTTCCTGTATTATTTTCACCACATACAAGGGAAGGTAATTATGGGTTTGACATTTTCACTTTTGACCTTCAAATACAAATACAAGTTTCTAGAAACTGAAAATTTAAGGCTTTCATACAGCATTAACTTGAAAAGAGTTATGATGGTTTCCTCAAGGGTCCTCTTGCCCATAAAATCCTCTTTGAAGGATAATTCTTCAGAGGACCACTCACCCATGTCTGTTGCTAAAGATGGTACTCAGAGTATTTTATTATGTCAGGGGAGCTGGAAACCCACAGTTTCAGGTGGACATGTTCCACTAACAGAAGTGTCATTTCTTATCTTTGGCACTACTTTGTTCTTCTTGCTAATATTAACCAAATGATAGTTGTATAAGCACAAGTAATTAGTCTACAAATGATAATAAGACAATGTTTTCCCCATTGTATTTTTAAGAGACATCAAAATATCTCTTTAATGAAGATGACTCTCAGTTGACTAGTAGGAATAAAATGTTTGCATAAATAGAATTATGTGCATTTTCAGAATATAATCACAGACATAGAGACATCACTGTATATATTCATGCATGCATATTAAGCCCCTTCAGTCTTGTCCAACTCTTTGTGACCCTATGGACTGTAGCTCACAAGCTCCTCTGTCCATGGGATTCTCAGACTCAACTGAAACGACTTAACTCACACACAAACCCACACAAGAGAAACCTATTAATATTCATAAAATTGCTCCAAATCAAGTTGGAGAATCAGAGATTTAACTATCAAAGTTTAATACCTACAGTACAAGAAAAGCTTTGAATAAATAAAGCAGATCGTTTCTCTACCAATTATGTCCTCCTCACCTCTACTGACTCCCATATGAGATGTTCTGAGTATGGGTCACAACTGTGTGACTGTTATCCTCCCCTTCTAATCTCTCTCCTTCTGTACACATACAGCAGAGAGGCTGGACTAGTACTATCTACCAGGAGCACAGAAATCCCATGTGTACGGCGGCAAATGATGAAGCTAAAATCAGAAGCAGAGATGAGATGCCTAAGAATATTAGAGAAACAAAAGCACTTCAGCTCCTGATTCATTCTCCAGCCCTGGCTGAGGCCTGGTGGCATTTGCTATGTCTGAATCCTTCCAATAATCTTATCTTTTGCTCAGGTCAGCTGAAGTGGTGTTGGTGGGATCAGGGGTAGGGGTGGGGAACGGATATCTGTTTCCCTCTTGAAGCAAACAATTCCTTAGCAGCCTGAGAAATATTTGTCAAAGCAACCTACTCATACACAGGGCAAGGAGTTCTCAGTTTCACGTTAGAAGATTCATGTTCAAATCTCCTAATTTCTGCTGGCTGACTGAAACCTTGAGAAAATTATACCTCTCTGGGTTTTCATTTTGTCACCTATAAATTGAATGAGCACCCAAATATTCAATGAGAGAAAATGCATGTGAAAATAACCAGCAGCTCAATAAATGTTATTTTAGAGAGTGCTCTGCAAATTTGCCATTTCCATACAGCAAATTTGCCAGTTATGACAATAAGCTTTGAGACAAGGGCTTGAGATGGTTTGAATTCTGACCCACAGCCTTGGGATAGTTCAGGAATGCTGGGCCAATTAGCCAAGCTGTTGTTATATAATGCTTTCATAGCAAGAGTCAGGTGGTCTAGACATACTTTAGAAAACCTTCCAGCAGGGTGAACCACAGGGTAAGAGCTCTAGCAGGCTTTTGCTGCTGCTTTTCATATCCATGGGAAGAATCTGAACTACCCTTTGATAAATGCTCAAATACCAATTCAGAAAACTGTAGCCCTGATCAGTTAATTAACTTTTATTAATATGTGTTGTGAATACCCAATTTAATTCTTTACTAATAATAAGAACATTAAAAATATCACAAACCATTGTAATTAAATGGCTTAATATACATACAAAGGAATTTTTTTTTTTATTTCAAGAAGCTCAAATTCTAGTAAGATGAAAATGAATTTCTGTTGGTTTTCTGGGGGTTTGTTTCCATTATGTTTCTAACAAGAAATTGGTTACTTAATGTACCTGATAGAAATAAGGTAATAACCCCACTGTGCCTTGTTACCTGACATATAAAATTGATAGTTAATATTCACACCTATGAGCAGAATTGAAGGCAGAAGGAGAGGAAAGTGACAGAGGATGAGATAGTTGGATGGCAGCACTAATTCAAGGGATATGAACTTGGGCAGGGCAAACTCCAAGAGATGATGAGGGACAGGGAGGCCTGGCATGCTACAGCCCATGAGTTGGCAAAGGGTCAGACAGGACTTGGCAACTGAACTACAACTACATGAGCAGAATTAGTATGGGACAAAATTAGAAAACTACATAATAGGAGTGTAAGCAATACATACATTTTTAATCTCCTTCTATGGACAGATAATTTGGGGGTTTCACCTTGAAAAATTGTGTTATTTTCAATTATTTATATGAGATAAAATTTCTGAAAATTCCTTCACTTTTGAATTATTATGCATTCTTAGTGTCTTTGGGTTCTTGGAAAGTGCTTTATAGTTTTGTGTAATTGACAATAACAAGAGTTTAAGTCAGGACATTTATTAATTACACTTACACATTGGCCTGTCTCCTGAAAAATTTGTGTGGAGGTCAAGAAGCAACAGTTAGAACTGGACATGGAACATCAGACTGGTCCCAAATAGGAAAAGGAGTACATCAAGGCTGTTATTGTTACCCTGCTTATTTAACTTATATGCAGAGTACATCATGAGAAATGCTGGGCTGGATGAAGCACAAGCTGGAATCAAGATCACCAGGAGAAATATCAATAATCTCAGGTATGCAGATGACAAGAGAGCCTCTTGATGAAAGTGAAAGAGGAGAGTGAAAAAGTTGACTTCAAGCTCAACATTCAGAAAACTAAGATCAGCATCCGGTCCCATCACTTCATGGCAAATGGGGGAAAAAATGGAAACAGTGAGATACATTATTTTGGGGGGCTCCAAAATCACTGCAGATGGTGACTGCCACCATGAAATTAAAAGATGTTTGCTCCGTGGAAGAAAAGCTGTGACCAACCTAGACAGCATATTAAAAAGCAGAGACATTACTTTGTCAACAAAGATTCATCTAGTCAGAGCTATGGTTTTTCCAGTAGTCATGTATGGATGTGAGAGTTGGACTATAAAGAAAGTTGAGCACCAAAGAATTGATATTTTTGAACTGTGGTGTTGGAGAAGACTCTTGAGAGTCCCTTGGACTGCAAGGAGATCCAACCAGTCCATCCTAAGGGAGATCAGTCCTGAATATTCATTGGAAGGACTGATGCTGAAGCTGAAACTCCAATACTTTGGCCACCTGAAGTGAAGAACTGACTCATTTGAAAAGACCCTGATGCTGGAAAAGATTGAAGGCAGGAGAAGGGGACGACAGAAGATGAAATGGTTGGATGGCATCACCGACTCTATGGACATGAGTTTGAGTAAGCTCCAGGAGTTGGTGATGGACAGGAAAGTCTGGTGTGCTGCAGTCCATGGGGTCACAAAGTGTTGGACATGACAGAGAGATTGAACTGAACTTAACTGAACACATTGCTGTTCAAATGAATGTTTTGTCAAAATTTAATTTTTATGTATGTGTAGATACTCAAATCTTACATTTACCTCATGTTAATATTTTCATTTTTACCCATTCTAATCAACTAAGATTGAATGAGTGCATAAAAAAATGACCAAGGGGTTACAGGTTTATTAAGTGCCTACTAAGCACCAAACCCTGCAGCATTCAAGTGCTGTCATTTACCTGGATGAAGAAGACACATATCCTACTTCCAGGAGACTCAAAGAAAGAGAATCAAGCATGTGAGCCAACAATTAAAACACGATTCTCTTTTAATAAAGGAATATGAAAACTGTCATGGTGGCATGACAGTCAAGTGGTTTCACACTTGAGCTTGGATTCTGAAGATACAGGGTCCTAATACAACTCTCTCCCCCTCAGTAGCTGTAAAATGTGGAGCCTCATCTCATTTGCAAATAGAATAGTGACACCATCTTAAGACTTTTAAAAATTAAATAAGACAATGTGTGAAAGGTGTATTTGGGAACAGTGCATCTGATGTAGAGTGAGTGCTCCCGATCTGTTACCATGACGATGTACTGGGCATTAGAGAGGTGTTTTGAATTCCAGGAAAGCACTACAGAGGATCCCTAAGAGTTATCAGTGGAGAAGAGGAAAAAGAGCAAGTCATAAAACCTTCCTCAGTGCTGGCCTCTGAAGTTCTAAACTACAGGAGTATTTGCAAGTTCACATTGGTTCAATAATTTTACAAAATGTTAATATATACAACAAACTCATGGGCTGCTTGTTTAAACTATACATTCAGACCTGACTCAAGGTACAGTGATTCTTTAAATCTGCAGCTTAATCCCCTTTGGACAATAACCAACTAAGATGAGCTCGTAAGGCCATTCTAGCTTGATTTTGCTAGGCCATTCTGTTACTGAAGCTGAAACTCCAATACTCTGGCCACCTGATGCAAAGAGCCAACTCACGGGAAAGACACTGGTGCTGGGAATGATTAAAGGCAAAAGGAAAGGTGGGCGGCAGAGGATGAGATGGTTAGATAACATCACTGACTCACTGGACATGAATCTGAGCAAACTCTGGGAAATAGTGGAGGAGAGAGGAGCCTGGCATGCTGCAGTTCATGGGGCTACAAAGAGTCAGACATGACTTAGTGACTGAACAGCAACGACAAGCTTGATTTTTACTACAATTAACCCAGTTGCCATATTTGACATGCAATTTATTTTCCCTCTTAATCTTCCAGAATCAGGACAAAGTAACATACATACGCCAAAGGTTCTCATTACTGACTGCATTTAAATCAGACAAAATGATGGTCTCTCTCTAGAATACTCACAATACTTTAATGCCAATTATTGAAAAATGAATCAAAGATGAGAAAAGTCCACTTCCAAAACATATATCATACAAGTTTATTTGTCTAATGTGTGCTATCCATTCTAGAATGTAAATTCCATAACAGATAACATGGGGACTCATTCATATCAATAACTTTACTATCACAATGCCAGACACAGTTAATCAAGAATTATTTTCAGGAAAATGTAAAATGCTTCCATGCCAGGAAATGGGAGTGGTAGGAAAGATGGAAGGGATAGAATGGAGAAATAGTTAGGAACTAAAATGAGCAGATGTACTAATCTGTTGAGGGATTAAAGAAAAATATTCTCAAAATTCAAGCCTAGACTGTTCAATGATATCCCCAGCCAAGAAAGCATGCATTCAGTAGAGGATTAACTTAGTTTTGGATATTATGCATTTAAGATATCTATGGGAGATAATGACTAATGAATAACCACAGATGTCTATGAATCTAAAATTATGTGTTGTGGTAAACAGAATAATGGTCCCATAGATGCCCATAATTTAATTCTCAGAACCTGTGAATACTATCTTCATGTCAAAAGGGACTTTGCAGATGTGATTAAAACTTTAAAACTAAGAGCCTTCAGATGAGGAGAGGAGATTGGGTTGTCCAGGTGGGTCCAATATAATTCCATAAATCCTTTAAAGCACAGAGTTTTTTCTAGTTACAGAGAATCAGAGAGATGGCAGCCGGAGAAGAACTTGCTGGCTTTGAAAATAGAGATGGGAAGCCATGATCCAGGGAACATAGGAAAATTCTAAAAGCTGGAAGAGACAAATAAATTGGTTCTTCTTTAAAGACTCCTGAAAGAAAAGCAGCCCTACCTACACCTCGATTTTATCCTAGTGAGACCTCTGTGGGAATTCTGACCTACAGAACTGAAGAATAAGAAATTCCTGTTGTTTGAAACCACTAAGTTTGTGGTAATTTATTACAACAGCAATAGGAAACTAATACACATAAAGTCTGGGTTGAACATATACATCCTTCAGGTTTCTATATAAAAGATACAGTATAATTTCCTCTATTATTTAATGCCCCTCCCTCTTACTTTCTGCAATCTTGAAGTAAGTGATGTAAATGTAATGCTGGGTATTTCTCTGTTGCCAGTCAGTTTTCTATCCTAACCATTCCTCTCTCCCTAGGAACATAAATTGTGTATCCCATAACTCCTTGCCAGTTGGTTTCTGGTTAGGTCTACCAATGGAAAGAGCAAGCCTAATCAGAGAGGTATAAGAGTGGAAGTTGGCAAAAGGAAGGGAGCCATGATTTTCTTCCTTGGCTCTGTCTCCTGAGACCTTAGCACTTAGCACTCAGAGGTTCTAGTAGTGGTGGCAGCAGCCTCAGACAACTGCCAGCCTCTGCAGTAGGAGCACAGTGGTGCCAGCAGCCAGCAGTTGTAGATACAAGTCACTCAGGCAGCAAACCCACCAGCACCAGCGGGGCTGTCAGCTCTGGGATGATTCCAGAGCAGTGGTGACATGGTGTCAGAAGCAGAATCACAACCAGAGAAAGGCTTGTACAGTTTAGGCACCACTTTCCCCTTTGTTTCTCCAGCCCTAGGAGCTGCAGTGATTTCTTGTAGTTACTAACCTCTTGGTAATAGCATCTTCCCTTTTCTCTCCCTCAGCCTTTTCAACACATTTATAAACAATTCCTTGCATTGTATTCCCTCTGTTTGAAAAGCTGAGAATGTTTTTTCCCCCTAAGAAGAGAATATATGTGCATAAAAGCTTATACCTACACAAGGACTTTAATATTTACTGATAAAGCAACATAGAACATAGACATAACATATATAACATTTAGTTACCTAATATGTCTTCACTTCAAATAGTTTACTATTAAAGCAGGTTGTTCCTGGGGAGAGAAAATAATGGAAGGGAAAATCACATGATTGGCCCATCAGAATTTTCAAAGGAAGTAAAATAAAGATATTTAAATAGTAAGAGTGTGAAATGCTTATCACCACAGAGTTAGTAATTTGAGATTAAATATCTATCTCTATAGAAGAGGAAAATTATACATGGCAGCAAAATCATAAAAACAATTCATGTTTAACACAATTCACTTTGATGAAAACAAGAAAAATGGAAAAACAACTTCAAATGTATCATTGTCTTGAATTAAAGCTGTATCAGGAAAGCAGGGCATACTGGGCATTTTCATGATAAAAGTTGTGAAAACACAGGACTTCGACTTGCAACAGTTCTTTTAAACAGAAAGCTAACCAGCCTGCACTTGTCTTCAAGAAAACACAGCTACAGTAAAAAGCCATCTTAAAAGACCATTCAAAACAGCAACAGTTTCAACAAGTTGTTTGAGTGCAGAGTTCCCAGTCTGTGCTTAAAAGAGTTTAAGAGGTCAAGGAAATCTGTTTGTAACAGAACAAGCCAAGTGCTCTAGAAGTAACCATCACCTGCCTTTCACTGCACACTTACTATACACCCAACACTTTGCTAAGAACTTAGCATTCATTAGCTCATTCACATCTTTCAGAGGCCCCATAAGGTGACTATCATCACGGGTGAACAAGCTGAGGCTCTTAGTGCTGAAGCAGTCATATAGCAAGTTAGAACTGGAGTTGGAGGTCAAACCAGTTCAGTCCAACTCATCTATATGTTTAACTACTTCTCTATACTAAATACAGGAAGGGAAAATGTCTATGCTCTCACCTTAAAAGTCTAGTGGGTGGAGAGTACAGACATGGAGAAAACAAGGCAAAATAGGTATACAGACAACACCATAAAACCCTACACACATCATGGTTTTTATTTTAAAATTTTAAATAGATATAAAAACATGCAACCTTCGTCACCAAGAAACACTGGAAGGAACTCCTCTTTTAGCGACCGCACATGTATTTCAGAGATGCAGAGGCACCTCATCTAAGGAAGTCAGTGATTATTACTTTGGGTCTTTAATGTTATTGTCTTGTTTCTAATACCATTTGATTGAATTTTCCTAAAAAAGACAAAATGAGTTTCTATAATTAATTCAAAACATTCTAAAAACCTTCTATTTTCCTTTGCTTTCTGGATAGAAAAATGCTATATATCCATAAGACAAGAAAATGTTCATTTGGCCAGACCACCCCAGGTTACCCTAAAACAACAAAGAAGAGTATTTTGGGTGAAGCTGAAATCACGATATCATTTTTCCGTATAGATCTATAAAGTCAATCCTCAGTTCTTCTTCCCTTATAAGGCCTATTTTTAATTGACTTACACAAATGATTAATGATGATCCAACTCCCATACTCTCATTTTCTTATTTGTAAATCATTTCTGATTTTTATTTGTAACAACATAAGAAGCCATGGTTCCTATCTCATTTGGTAAAACCCACAAGGAGTAATTAGGAGTACCCATCTCAGGACCACAGAGTGTCTGGTTCTGTACTAAGATTAAAAACCATATTTCCAACTGAGATGGTATCTTTATTTCCTTGTCACACGGCCTACAGGAGCTTATATGGTTGGCCCTTACCTGCCAGTCCTCCCTTATTTTGCACCCCTTAAGCCCCTTAGATGGGGCTTTCCTCATAGCTCAGTTAGTAAAGAATCTGCCTGCAATACAGGAGACCTGGGTTCAATTTCTGGGTTGGGAAGATCCTCTAGAGAAAGAAATGGAAACCCACTCCAGTATTCTTGCCTGGAGAATCCCATGAACAGAGGAGCCTGGCAGGCTACAGTCCTTGGGGGTCACAAGAATTGGACATGAGAGCAACTAAATCACCTCCAAGTCCCTTAGATACCACGTCTGTTGTGTTTACCTCACTCTCATCAGCACCTTGGACAGTGCCCGCACAGCATGTTGTAAGGGTCCCAAATGATATGTGAAAACAGGATCTGAACTTCATGGGTTTTGAGGTTTTGTTGTTGCTCAGTTGCTCAGTCTTGTCTGATTCTTTGCGACTTGATGGACTGCACCTGCAAGGCTCCCTTGATATTCACTATCTCACAGAGTTTGCTCAAATTCATATCCACTGAGTCAGTGATGCCATTTAACCATCTCATCCTCTGTACCCCTTTCTCCTTTTGCCTTCAATTGTCCCCTGAATCAGGGTCTTTTCCTATGAGTCAGCTCTTCGCATCAGGTAACCAAAGTATTGGAACTTCAGCTTCAGCATCAGTCCTTCCAATGAATATCCAGGGCTGATTTCCTTTTAGGTTGACTAGTTTGATCTTCTTGCAGTCCAAGGGCCTCTCAAGAGTCTTCTCTAGCACCACAGTTTGAAAGCATCAATACTTTGGTGCTCAGCCTTCTGTTTGGAACTGGGCAACAACAACAACTGTCACATCCATGCATGACTACTGGAAAAACCATAGTTTTGACTATACAGACCTTTGTGATGGGACCAGATGCCATGATCTTTTTCAATGTTGAGTTTTAAGCTTTTTCACTCTCCTCTCTCACCGTCATCAAGAGATTTTTTAGTTCCCCTTTAGTTTCTGCCATTAGAGTGGTATTATCTGCCATATCTGAGGCTGCTGATATTTCTCCTGACCATCTTGATTCCGCCTTGTGATTCATCCAACCTGGCATTTTGCATGATGTACTCTGCATATAAATGAAATAAGCAGGGTGATGATATATAGCCTTCTTCTACATCTTTTCCAATTTTGAACCAGTCCATTGTACCATGTCTGGTTCTAACTGTTGCTTCTTGACCTGCATACAGGTTTCTCAGGAGACAGGAAAAGTGGTTTGGTACTCCCATTTCTTTAAGAATTTTCCACAGTTTGTTGTGATCCACACAATTAAAAGCTAATTTAGCATAATCAATGAAGCAGAAGTAGGTGTGTTTCTGGAATTCCCTTGTTTTCTCCATGATCCAATGCATTCTGGCAATTTGACCTCTGGTTCCTCTGTCTTTTCTAAACTCAGCTTCTTTCTACATCTGGAAGTTTTCAGGTCACATACTGCTGAAGCCTAGATTAAAGGATCTGGAGCATAACCTTACTAGCATGTGAAATAAGCACGATCATATGGTAGTTAAACATTTGTTGGCATTGCGTTTCTTTGGGACTGGAATGAAAACTGACCTTTTCCAGCCCTATGGCTATAGCTCTGAAGACAGTTATAACTGCCCTGAGAATCTTTCTTTGGGAACCTGGGTTACAGGTGAGTTTATCGTCTATGCAGGATAGCAAAGAGCTCTTCCAGGACCTGTTAAGTCTTCTTATTTCTCTTAGGGCCTTCCTCTTAGAGGTCTCCATGCTCAAGGGGCATGTAAAGACCTTTCAAAGCAGAACTTTGAATTAAGACTCATCTTTACTGCTCCCTTCTTACGCTTTCATTTCCACATTGGTCTTCATTTTCTTTTGGGTACCTAACACCTGAGTTATTGGATTAAGAGAAGAACTTTTTCCAGCTCCTTCATTTACATCAAAGAGTACATCAGTAGCAGGGTAAAGGATATTTCTTATATATATTTGCATCTGGTTGTTCCTGCAATGCAGAAGACCTGGGTTCAATCCCTGGGTTGGGAAGATCCCTGAAGAAAGAAATGGCAACCCACTCCAGTATTCTTGCTTGGAGAATCCCATGGACAGATGAGCCTGGCAGGCTATAATCCATGGGGTCACAAAGAGTTGGACATGACTGAACACACACACACACACACACACACACACTCCAATTTGTATAATGGGAATGTCTGGCATTAGCCACTGAAAACAGAAGGTTCTCCACAGAATAGAAACAGCATCTTCTCTAAGGAGGTGGCCAACCATGCCTTCTCCCAAGGGAAAGGGAAGCACTCAGATCCCCACACCCCCACACAAAGTCCTGTCTAGTGCTCTGATGCAGTCTCCCCTCTAGGAACTCTCTCTACCACATCCGTTCATCCCTCAGCCAGTTATACTTTCAATGCTGGTCTAGTGGGCTACATCCCACAATGACATCAGCAGGGTCACAGAAACACTGCCTTCAATTGCTGTCATTCCCTCAGTCTCACGTAAGCAGCCAAAGTTTCAAAAAACAACCAAAAAGTGTACTAAGATCCAAAATAAAACAAAACAAAAAGAACAAAATGGTAAAATCTACAGATAAGTTTAGAACTGTCTAGGCAAAAATTACTTTTAAGCTCTGACCTCAGTGCTCAGTGCCATGGGCCAACCAACCATCCTCTCTCTTCATACAATTCAGGTGCCCCCCTCACCTTCTTTCTTCTGCTTTATCCAAATGAATTTGGTCACTTACCAAAGCATGCAGATAGAATTACTTTCAAGTGTATTTGCTGCTTGTTTGGTATATTTGGAAAATATACCTTCATTTCTCATAGTGTGATTTATCTTTCAGTTTTTCTACATAGCCAATAAGGGTTGGACACATAGCAGACCCTTACAATACTTGTTAAACATGACTGGACGAATAAATGAATTAATGACACTGACTTCCCAATTAAAATGTTCTTCTGTCTCCAGTTCTAGAAACCTTAGGCTTCTCCCAGACCAGGTTCCTATATCCAGATTTCTGTCCCACACAATGGTTATTTCCCACTGACTCTAAAGTCTGCTCAGGGACTCAGTTTAGGAAAAAACTTGAGCTTCCTTGAGTTTATTCATGAAGGTGTTCCTGAAATCCCAAAGTCACCTTACTGTTTTTTATAAAAACTTCAAACTTAGAGTGAATGTAATAGATAATCAATGTCTAGTGATGGAATTAACTGGCAATGTGTCAAATAGTTAATTAAGTTACTCTGGATAAGATATACGCATTTTAATTATGTTTTGGAAACAGCAGATACTTGCCCCTTGTGGTCCATCTAAGTGGTATTCAAATCATAAAGTTCCAGGGCTTATGCCTAGATGTATTTTCCCTTCCCAGCATCTCTGCCCAGAGGAAAAAGAGAAGATTTTCACTATTCAAGCTTCCCCCCAGCTTTAGCCAAAGGGTCAATCTATTTTGGGCTTCCCAGGTGATTCTGATGTAAAGAATCTGCCTGCAATGCAGGAGACACAGGAGATGCAGGTTCAATCCCTGGGTGGGAAAGATCCCCTGGAGGAGAGCATGACAACCCACTCCAGCCTTCTTGCCTGGAGAATTCCCTGGACAAAGGAGTCTGGCAGGCTACAGTCCATAGGGTCGCAAAGAGTTGGACACAACTGAAGTGACCGAGTGTACATGCATGCATCCATCTATTTTGCCTGGCTCCAAAGATTTCCTTTGAACTAATAATATACGAAAAAATAAAAACAACTACAACATGAAAACCACTGATCAAACATTAGTGAGTTGTTTCCGAACAGGCTGGTAAGAAATTGTGAGGTTGTAGGTTCCTCCCATATTTCATCAAACACAGTGCTCATCATAATCAGAAACTGAATCTTAGAGCTAGCCTTATATTCACAACTTAATGAATAATTTAAAACTTTATGTACCCAAATCGGTGTCACACAAGTAGATCACAAGTTGTACTCCAGTTACTGTCTATTGGATCTAATTCTATGATCTTCAGATTCAGTGATGCTTATATAAGTTCACCTAATATTCCCTATGAATATGTTTATGTCAATTATAATTTTGTTCCAGATATGCCTTCTCAGGACTTCCCAGGAGGCTCAGTGGTAAAAGAATCCCCCTGCTAATGCAGGAGACATGGGTTCGATCTCTGTGTCAGGAATATCCCCTGAAGGAGGAAATGACAACCCATTCCAGTATTCTTGCTTGGAAAAATCCCATGGACAGAGGAGCCTGGTAGGCTACAGTCCATGAGGTTGCAAAGAATCAAATGCGACTTAGCGATCGAGCACACATGCATGTATGCTTTCTCACCTGTTCTATTTCTTGTAGAAAACTGATTTTCTCTATAATTTTCAGGGATGGAGTCTATCCTGATGATCACAGAGGATGTAACTGAATACGATTATTAAAAAGTTTACAGCAAAGTGACTTACTATTGGTAGGAACACATAAAGAAAATTTATTGCAGTTTATTACTTTTCCCTTATAATGCAATTTCACAAATCTTTCATCTATAAAGATAAGAAAACAAATCATCAGTGATTGCCACTAAAGGTTGCTCCAGCAATATCATGCAGAGCTCTTGAACTCACAGTATGTAGCATATGGATACTGGAAGATGAGCATTTTATTGAAAGCACATGATCAGTTCTTTAAACATATTTAAATTCATTTAATTTAGGATTGATTAATATGAGCATTGTTTGGGTTTTATCTATAATCTTCTTGGCAATAATCCTGTTTCCATAGCAACACAGGCTTGTATTTTATCCTTATGCATGTGTGTGAGATTATAACAACTTTTGTAATAAAGTTTACATATCATTTGCACATAAATTTCATTTTTTATGAGAAGTCCAAGATAGAGGTTTCTTTCCTTTAATCATTTACTAGCTTGCCACTAAATACATAATTCACATATCCTCAAATAATGAGAATTCAACAGAGCCATTCCTAACCAAAGATATTGAAATCTACATGATGGTCAGATCTTTGAATTTCAACTTGTACTATTGAAGGAACAATAATGAAATACTTCACAAATTTCACCCTGGATATGATCCGTGTGTTGTATTAGCATGAATCCATTCATTCTTACAGATCAGTATTCTTTTGTTCATTTCAAATAGTTAACAAGTTAGCTGTGTCAGTCAAAGTGAAGTAGGATAGTAAGCAGCTAAAACATTGTCTAGTTACCTACACCTACCCAGAAAGAGGACTTTGCTGTCAGCTGAGCTGCAAGAATATGTATTTCCTACTATAACTCTTTCTAATATCATTTTTTAAAAAAATAAGACAGTTTATGATCTGGGATTAGGACAATAGTCGCTTTTGGTTTCGGTGATGCTTGATAAGAGGCACACCTGGTGCTTCCAGGAAATTGTAATATATCCACATCTGGGGTATTAAATGGCTATACATTTACAATTTGTGATAATTTATATATTATGTTATTCTTTAATACAAAATGTAAAAAGTAACTTTCTATTTAGATACTGCTATGTCTAGAATAGGAATGTTGAAGATTTTATGAAATTATAATTGTTATTTTGACTCATCCCATTACTTTTTATTTAAAGTTAATATTTTTCATAACCTAGGAAATTTGCAGATATCTAAATCAAAGACTCAACAAACCAAGAAAAAATATGCTTTTAAAGTGATCTGGTTTGTAGTCTTAAGTTTATTTTCTGTTTAAAGGATGTATACAGTATGAAAAGGAACTATTAAAAAAATAGACATGATTTAAAAGTGTGGATATTTTTCTAAATATATGATAATATTTTACTGAGTTTATTATCACCTTTCAAGAATATCAGCCATTAAAAAAAGAAACAGCATACTGTATTTCAAAACATCTATTACATTAAACAGTGTAATAAAGTATTTTGAGTTGCACAAAATTCAACTAATAAATAAGAAAATAATGTAAGTAATATACATGAAGAAGGTTAGTTCTCACAAATTTTTCAGTCCTCTACTGAAAAATCACCAACTATCTCTGAATAGTTGAAAGGACATAATACTGAAGACAGGGTAGATCTATCCTCTTGTTTCCAAGGGGCACACTGAGGAAGAAAACTGAGTAAATAGAGGCAGAGACATTGGGGGAGGGCAGAAGGAGACACAGTCTCACTAGAGGATCAGTCACTTTGGTAAGCAGAGAAGCACCCTACCACTGGAAATGTTTGCCCATGTTAAGAGTAGCTGTATTCATTTCCTATGGGTATTCTGGCAAATGACCACAAACTTACTGGCTTAAAAGATAACACATTTATTATCTTACAGTCTGTTAATTCAGAAGTCTTACTAGGCTAAAATCAATGTGTTAGCAGGGCTGTGATTTTTTCTGGAGACTCTACAGGAGAATCTATTTACTTGCCTTGTCTTGCTTCAAGAAGTCATATGCATTCCTTGACTTGTGGCCTCTTCCTCTATCTTCAAAGCCAGCAGCATAACATCTCAAAGCTCTCTCTCTGACTCTGACACTTCTGCCTTCCTCTTATAAAGGTCCTTGTGATTCTACTGAGTTCACCTGCATAATCCAGGAAAATTTTCTCAACATCCTTAATTTAGTCACATCTGTATAGTCTTTTTTGCTATGTTAAGTTAAAGCCAAAGGTTTTAAGGATTATAATGTGGGCATCTTTGAGAAGTCATTATTCTATCATAATGATATCTTAAAATGTATATAGTGGCTGGCTAAACCAGATTGTTAAAATTCCTTCCAATTTTTATATCCTCTAAATAAGATAAATAAGTCAAATATTTGTTAACAACTGGAAAAAAGAAGAAAAAAAAAAAACTGACCATACGAAAGGCCTGATTCTCTCCACTCCAGAGAGTATTACTGTCTTTCTGTATGTCTAGTTGAAATGGCTGGATATTTTAATAAAAACTCATTATTTAGAAAAAAGTCCAAGATTCTTTTGAGGATAGTGACCACATCCTGACTTATCCAAGACAAAAAAAAGTATCAGTACTAGCAAAACCTTATTGGAAACTGTGATTGATAAGTTTAAACCACTGGAGAGGGCAGGCAATTATGAAACCACCACTTTGCAGCTGCTCCAGGATGGTGCTTTCTCAAAGGCTACAGTGGCCAGTGACAAGGAAATGATTGTCTCTTTTTCAAAAGAAAGAAAATGAGAACAAGATAGAGAGAAATGGTGTGAAAACAACTATCTTTCCTTCTTACTACACACTTCTAAATGGGAAGGGAACGGTCAAGTTCCTAACATAATTCATTTCACAGAGGCTATTAAATATGTGCCAATGAAAAATATGGCTCAACTAACTCAGGTATGAATTTCATCCATTTATATATAGCCATTCTTCAGCCTCTTGTGGCCTTTAACAAAAGATGTTCTGGAACAGTTACATGGAATAAAGCACTTTGCAATTTGAAATAATAGGAAGTATTATATTATACTTGAGGCAATTGACCAAAGCATCTTGGTAGAATTTGAAGTAAGAAGCATCACCATGAAAAGAGTGACCACAAAATCCAGTAGAACAGTTTGCATTCTAACAGATTATAACTAACTTGGGGAAAAACAATTCTCTAAGAAAATATTTTCTTCTTGGAGCTACCAGAAGGACCAAAGGGAATATATATAACAATTAAATTTCTATTGAAATTCTTTTGTTTTCTATTGAAACCAATAATAAACCAGAAGCTATGCCCAGCTCTGAGAATATAAAGAAAATGACAAACATGACTTCAAGGATCTCACAACTCATGGAGAAATGGAGACAAATAAACACAGTGATTATGAGCAATGATGTGACTGTGGCCTGAAACAGAAGCACCGATCCCTGGGACTTCGTGTAGATTCACATGAGAACACAACTGTTTCCATTTGAAAGAATAATTTAAACATATCCCAAGAAAAAAGGATTTGTAACAAACAGAATAGCATGTGCAATGACAAAAAGGTCCACAAACACATGTCACAGTAAAGAATTTTGAGTAGTTCAGTACGACTGGACCATAGGATTCGGCAGAAGAGTTAAAGCTGAAGATGTCCAAAGGGGCTAGATCATGAAAACTCTTAGATACCACCCAAGGACTATGAACATGTTCAGATAATGTGAATGTAAGTAATATGGACACCTCTTGTCTCTTCATATTCAGATGAAGCAAATCAACAAGAAGGGTCAGATTTCAATGGAGCCTCCTCCATTCTCTCCATCATTCAGTAAGGGGCTCAATAGTTACTTTCTCTTTACAAATGGTATTTATATTATTCACAAAGAGGAAATGCCTATCACCTTTGCTTGCCAGGGAACATGTTACAGAATAAAATTATTCATAGCAAAATGGGGACCTGAAAAGGATATCATATGTAGGGAGAAACTGACAGTATTTTTCTGCTATTGAGGAGATAATATGAGACAAATGAACTGCTGCGTAACTGTGGGAAAGGCTTCCCAAATAGCTCAGTGGTAAAAAATCTGCTTGCCAATGCAGGAGATGCAGAAGACTTGAGTTCGATCCCTGGGTCGGAAAGATCCTCTGGAGAAGGGAAAGGCAACCCACTCCAGTAGTCCTTGGAGAAGGCAATGGCGCCCCACTCCAGTACTCTTGCCTGGAAAATCCCATGGACAGAGGAGCCTGGTGGGCTGCAGTCCATGGGGTCACTAAGAGTTGGACACAACTGAGCGACTTCACTTTCACTTCTCACTTTCATGCATTGGAGAAGGAAATGGCAACCCACTCCAGTGTTCTTGCCTGGAGAATCCCAGGGACAGGGGACCTGGTGGGCTGCCGTCTCTGGGGTAGCACAGAGTCGGACATGACTGAAGCAACTTAGCAGCAGCAGCAGCAGCAGCCAGTATTCCTTCCTAGAGAATCTCTTGGACAAAGGAGCCTGGCAGGCTATATTCCACGGGGTCACAAAGAGTCAGACATGACTGAGTAACTGACACAGCATGGCAGGGGAAAAGGCAGGGGAAAAGGCAGGGGAATAGCAATGGTATGTGGGTTCTGAAAGATGATATGGGGGAAGCTCTAAATTTTCAGCTGGAGATGAAAATTATTAATATGTATGATTGATGAACAGAGAAGGAACATGCATGCTCAGGTTGGGGAGCAGACAGAATGGGATGGTTCTTAAAATTTGCAGAGACCTATGTCTCTGAAGTTAGAAGTATATGCCAACATTTAGTCATGAACCAAAAAAGATGTTGAAGAAACTAGTAACCATGCTAATGAAAGGAATAAGGATCAATGGCAAGAAGAATAACAGGGAGGTAAAAGACTGTTAAGAAAAAAAAGCTAATTGGCAGTACTCCTTTCAAAATAAACTATATTCTGCTTCTTACACCCACACAAAAGTGAAATCAAACTTGCCAAAAGGAATTTGCCAATTGTCAAAGCAAAAAATTGGCAGCTCTAATTATACTTGCTACAAATGAATAAAATGAATACTCTCCATGAATCACATTCAAAGCTGTCTAGTCTAAAATCCTGAGTAGCATCCTGATAGTTGGATAGTCTATATTTTATTATTTTTTTATAGCCTGACTTGCTTTCACAACAGACTTAAGTCATCTAAAAGAAACTTTATACATTAAAACAATAAATGTAAAAGAATGAGAGTTACAGAAAATAAACTAAAAATAAAAGCTAGACCAGGAATAAGAGGTAAGTAGGAGTGAGAATCTCATGTTGCGTTGAAGGTCAGCATTAATCCCCATCACTCTGGGAAGCCAGAGATTGGTCTCTAGGTTTCCTAACAGTCCAAGAAGAAAGGGAATATAGATCATGATACAGCTCTCTTTATCTCTCAAGGAAAATTATATTATCAGTTTTTTAGAAGGTAATGTTTAAATTTTAGGTATCAAATTTAAAGGAAAGAAGTGTTCACTTTTAATTCAATGTATGCTATTAGGGATTCATCTCAGGAAAAGCAAGATCATTAGTGATTACTTTTAAAAGTCCTTTCCATTTTAAATAGTATATAATATTCCCTTGCATTCTTGTGTTCAATAAGCTAACAATGTCTTAGTTACAAATGAGAATGCTGTCTACCTATTACACAGTTCACCTTTCCACAGTTTCTTTTCATATCCAATAAGCATTTCCAATGCAAGAAAGACTCTGGAACTTGGTGACTGATATATTCCTATTATCATCAGAACTCTGCATTTTATGAGAGTATATCAAATATTTAATATCTCTCTCTAGACCTTATCCACTAAGTAAGCCTGATCTATCTACAAGACTGCTGCTTGTCATTTTATAAGAATTACCTGGAAAACTCTGTTAAAACCAAAAGATATTTTTAAGAAAAGTAGCATTTTTATCTCAATTTTGATTCAAATTATTTTCTACACAATATGTATGTGTATCCTAAAGAATTATTCTAGCATTGCGTAGTTTAACAAACCAAATTCATACTGAAATGCACTTCATAAAGTTATTCAAAATACATATTACTCTTCTCAATCTTTGCTCTCAGTACAGCTTTAATCCTATTGACATCTCAAGCCCTATTAATATTTAACACATGAAAACTATGTCTCTAAGTGAAATCTTACACAACAAAGATATCACAGTTATAAGTTTTTTTTTTTTTTAACAAAAGTACAAATGATTAAGTTCTATGTTAAATAACATCCCCATTTAGCCACATGATGAAAGTATCTTTTATTCTGTTTCCAAAATATGGGAAATAAACCTAAAATAGAGTTTATGTTAATTGTTAATCTAAAAGAAACAAATCAAGAAATTGACCCATTAAATTATAACTGTGAGATAAATGCAGTATGAGCTAATAAAGCCACAAGTTATAGCACTCAAATATTCATTGGGTTCTTCTTATTGTGAAAACTTCCTGAAGTTACAGAAACATGAATTAAGTCCTAGAAAGTTGAGAGTTATTCTGGAAAGCACAAATGCCAACTACAAGTTTCTATAATCATTTAGTTGGGAAAGAGAAGAAATGGGTTGAAAAGGTTATGAGAGGAAAGGAGATTGCTTAATACAATATTTGACATAGCAAAGAAAACATGCTCTGTAAGAATTGTAACTGCATCTTCCTTTAGGAAAACATCTGAAAGTTTCAATATGAAAGGCAGTATATGTATTCATGAATTCAAGAAGAGGCAGGTGACTTCTCTATTGGAGAACATATCCTCATAATTATTCTTGGCACATGAAAAGTGCAACAATTTGAGAACATTTTTGGATATGTTTAACCATGTACTTATTAAACATAATGGAAATACATACATTTATTATAGTCATTTAAAAAAGAGCAAGGTCGTAATTGCACTCATTCCTTCATAAGGGGTTCTCTGAATAAATGCATGCTCAAGGTAATTAATCTGTACTAGAACTTCATTCATTTACACATATGCATTGATAATTTTTAAAAGAGAACTTTATAGAAATGTTTAGTCCATTTAAAATGCTCACTCATTTATATGTCACCTCTTTCAATTAGGTAATGCAGTCAGTCATACAACTTAGAATAAGATCACTAAACAAAACAAGAATTAAATTAAACAATATCATCATCCAAGGATCCTGATATGTTGCTGAGATGAAAATCCCAAGAATTTTCTTCACATCAAATGTTTCAGGGGTAGACAACAGATATTCCCAGAAACAGATATTCCTGGGTGTCTATAGAGTTCCTAGGAATAAGTACTTTTGAAGAAGTATCATTTTATCTAAGCTTCCAAAGAATGGTAATAAGCTGACCACGTACCACAGATAAAACTATGATTATTGTTAACATTTAATCACTAGATAAACTGAATGACAGTCTTACTATTGTTCACACACAGATGAAATAAACTGTAATGAACTATACACAGCTCTTAAATGTGATATCATATTTTACATTACTTAAGATAGCTAAGAATATAGTCAAATATTTTTGACACTACATAGAGGATATTACTTGTTCATTTGAATTCAAACATGGTGGTAGAAGAACTTTCAGGTTCCTGAGTTGTAAGAAAGTTGAACTTTTAACAGCTCTGACAGTAAAGGTTATAACTTAGTATATAGGTAGCTTCTTGTACTTGAGCACTGGTAACTAGTGTGTATCTGTACGCACGTGTGCTAAGCTGCTTCAGTCGTGTCCGGCTCTGTGGGACCCTATGGACTGGAGCCCTCCAGGCTCCTCTGTCCATGGGATTCTCCAGGCAAGGATACTGGAGTGGGTTGCCATGCCCTCCTCCAGGGGATCATCGTACTGACACAGGGATAAAACTGTATCTCTTATGTCTCCTACATTGGCAGGCAGGTTCTTCACAGCTAGCGCCAACTATGAAGCCCATGTATCTATATATTTATGCATAAATATATGCAGGCATGTGCGGGCATGTGTGTGTGTGTGTGTATGCATCTGTGATTTTTAAAGTCATCATTCAATCTTATTATATATTTGGAATATGGTGGGAGATAAATATACTAAAATGTGGGAGTTAGAATATTTTCTAAAGTTGGAGACTTTTACCAATATGCACTATGTGATGCTCTGTCATTTTTTTCTCTAATCTATTCCTCTATTTAAAGTAACGTAAACTCTCTCAAATCAATTATTCACATCTTAATTAGGATAAAAAGCAAGAAGCTATTTCTTCATGCCAAGTCACCAAAAAGAACAGAGATGCAACAGATAAGACATTTTCATGTTTTCACTTTGATGATAGGAACTGAATTTCACTCTAGGATTTTTAGTTTACTGATCTGTGAAAAATGTTTAGGGGTAAAATGCTTTATTTATTTCTCAAGTATCCCATTAAGTATTTATTACAAGAGTTCCATGTAATGATTCAATGTTTTCTAAATGAAATCTTTTGAAATAAAAATGTATATAAATATAAGCACCCCCTTTTTACTGTCAGTTTAATATATCATGTGTTCAAATTCTATAGACATGTCATTTTAATATGACAAATTATACAACTACTTTAAATTTATAACTGAAGAATTATATCTATAAAACATTGAAATGTTAAATTCATACTACCCAGGAAAATTTATATCAGAACTATCAAAGAAAGAAACTCTTATTACATCAAAAAAGGAATTGTGGCTATTCTCCATTCTAAACAAAGTTACAAAATAATCTTATTCAATGATTCTGTTATGTGCTACTTTCAAACAGCTCTACTAAAACAGAAAAACATGGATTAAAATAGGAAAGACAGATTAAGAAAATAAGAACCAATATTTAAATTATTGTAGAACTAAGTGAAAATGAGTTAAATACCCCAATCCACAGTCCCAGATAAGCTGAGTTTTAGTGAGTAGAAATAACTAAATTATTGACACAGAGGTCAATTTGAGACCATTCTGGGCATTAAATTTGAAAAACATACCTTCTGAGTAGCTATGTTTTAATAAAAAATAAGTGATTGTATACCATGAGTTTGCTGATGATAAATACTTACAAATACTCATTACATATGCTGATGAAAAAAATCAATAAACTTCTGCTAACCTGAAAGTAACTGAAAGTAAAAAAAGATGTGTAACCTGTTTTCACCTTTATGCTTCACAACTCATTAATGAAGAAGGCATATATAAACTCATCTGGACCAGGAAACTGTTACTTAAGTTCTCAAGGGTCTAGGGTCCAGAAGATAGTGACCTATTTCAATTTAAGGAGAAAGATTAAATGTTATGCAAGGTGAAGGAAATTCTGACTTGTCTCAACAATCTGCCAGTGACAGAGAATGAATAAACACCAGTTTTCACGTATGCTCATCTCATGTGAGAAACTTTTCAAACCTTGAAATAATCATTCGAATCCCACAGTAAAATGCAAAAGAAGAAAAAATATATCAGGTTTAGGAAATACACAAACTAATTCAGATATTTTTAAATGATGCAAATGTAATTTAAGTATAGTCAAACGTGTAAACTGTAAACATTGGAGAGAACAGTCCAGTGAGTCAAAATATGACACCTAGGTAAAAGTAAACAAATCAGTATTTTCGTGAAAATCAGCTCAATAATAAATAATGTCATGTAGGTGTGAGCTCTGGTCAGCAGGAGAGCCATGTGGATTATGGGCTATTTTCTTACATCCACATTCATATGTCTGGTCCCTATGGGGTCATTCAGGCTCCTAGGAAAATGAATGAGCAAAGTGGGATGGGGGGTGTGGGGAGAGGAAGGACTCTTTTTGACCATATAACAGAAATTTTCTTTGCAAGCCCTTCAGATTTTGGAAGATTAACACTTCCATATTCTAACCAACTTAAATAGAACTAAACAATAAAAGAACTATGAAGTAATTCTCCCTTTATTCCTTGAGTGATTAAGGGACATACACCTAATGCACTATCCAGTTCAGATTTCTACAATCAGAGAGTTTGGGAAGACAGCCACAGAGATTATCAAAGGGTGGAAAAAAAATAACACCTGTGAGGCAGATGGAACATTCTAGGTTTTCTAGATGAAATGAACTTAAAGAAAAGTTTGAAGGATTTAAGTCTGCTCTATGGAAGATTCTGACACCATGGGTTGTTAAATAATAAGGTGGTTTGCTGAGACTGCAGAAACTCTAGTTCTGAGAATCTTTACAAACAGGAAGGATTCAGACCAACTGCTCAGAAACACTGAATATGGGCTTTATTCAACTAAAGCTCTCCAAGACCCTTTTAACTCTATGAATTTAATTGTAAATGCCAGTATGAACAGTATATTCCATCTTACACTTTTGACTCAGTGCTAAATAGTTGCAGGGGGATTGCAATGACCTACTTTTTACAGTGCGTGAAAAAAAATAGTTTGTCACAGTCAGGAGTCCTAGTGATATCTCTGGTACCTGCACTTTCTGATTTCAGATTTCTCATGCAAATCACACACTGTCTTTAATCACAGGTTTTTATAATATATTGCAGTTTTGAATAGTTCATGCTAATGAAGAATTAAAAACCAATAGAAAGTACCAAAAAATGAAAATAAAAATCAAACCACTTCAGTTTTCCCTCTTTATATTATACATGAAGGTACTGGCTTTTCACATTAAACTGGAAAAAAAAATGTTCTTCAAGTTTAGATCCTTAGTCACTTACTAATAATTCAACACTTTAAAAAGTAAATCATGACTTTTTTGAAAAACATTTGAATCCTTAAAAAATTCATCTATAATATGTACTAAGAATGAACTAAAATATATACTGAAGCCATAAATTCTAATCAAAATCATTTAACAAAAAATACTAAAACAAATAGGAGACTAAATTGAATAGTTTACTAAATTAAGTAGCAGTCACTCAAATTTGCATATCAATCCATCTATACATAATACAAAAAAGACTAATTATTGCCACAAAGAACTCTTTGGCTTTTCTTAAAGTACCTGCATAGTGAAACATTATATTGCACCATATGGGCATCCAACACTTTTCCTTTGGCTAGAACTCTGATGCAAAAAGCTTCAAAGAGTTTATTTTCTTATAAAGTAGTGCAGCATGGTTAAACTAATCCCAACTGATAATTTCACAAAGCATGGCTATAAAGTGCCACTCAAACTTTCTATACTGCCCAAATCAGCAGATTCATAACTTGACACAACACTCAAGAGCTACTTTCACAATCCCGCACTTCACTAAATTCTGTAAATAGTTGCATCCTAACCACTACAGATATTAATGACTGTGTTGAAAATACACATGTGAACCCACACCCCCATGAGCAAGCCTCTCAACAAACTGCATAAACAGACACAATATACTTATGAGCAAGGTAGATACCCATCTCCCCTTCATTGTGCCAGGACAGCATTTCTATTTATATTAACTCTGATGGTGGTATGTGTGTGTGTCTGCGCGCGCGTGTGTGCAGGTTACCGGAGAGGGAGATCCATTCTTGCAGAGGGGCCCTCTGAAGACTCCTTTAATGCCCCGGTAGTGACCATTGCTGAGATGTCTTGAACTGATGACCAGGTAACAAGCCATGTGGGGTCCGGGCGGGAGGTGTAGAGTCTCAACTCCTCACCAGGCGACCAGCCTCGGAAATGCGGGCTGGTTTCTCAGCAGCAACAGTGACTGCCACCTCCCGAGACGAAGCGGCCAGCAGTAAGCAGGGGACGCTGCGGCGGCGCGTCCCGGCTCCTTGCCCCGCGCGGGGCTCCTGCTGTCAGCAGCAGCTGCTCTGACGGCGGCGGTGGCGGCAGCGGCAGCCACAGAGCACTTAGGGGACCCGGCGAGCCAGTCCACATGCTGCTCTGGCCAGGTGGCTGCTCAACCGCCGATCGACGATGTATATTTTTTAAGGACAACTTCCTGGGTCCGCTAGGGGATCAGCAACTCCTCCTCCCTTTCCCTCCCGCCCCCGCCTTCGCACTCCGTGCGCGCTCAGGGGATGCTCAGGCGCGGGTCCCCACGGTCTGGCCCGGGCGTCCGCGGCGGGGCTGTGTCTGCGGCGCCGCGAATCAGCAGCAGCGGCAGCCTTCGCGGGGACAGTGGCGGGGAGTCCTCGGAGCGCCAGATCGCTGCCCCCGCTGCAGTGGCGGGAAGCGGGTGGGGAGGGACGGGCGGGCTGGGGGGAGAACTGGGAGTTGGGGACGCGGAGACTTGTGAGTGGGGGCTGTCAACGGGACGGCTGGGAGCCACCTGGGAGGCGGGGGGCTCGCCAGTGGCTCGGCGCGGCGGTGACAGCTGCGGCGGCGTCAGGAGGCTCTCCCGGGTGCGGGAGGCGCCGCTCCAGCATCCCGCCGTCAGCCGCCCAGAGCCCCTGTCCCTCTCTGCCCTGTGTCTCTGGGCCAACTTTGTGCTGTGTTGGGGGCGGGGTCCTGCGGGGTGGGGAGCGGTGCACGGTGGAGGACCTGAGCGGGAGGAGAGCCTTTTCTTTACTCTTCCCCGCCTGCTCGCCTTCAGCATTTCTTCCGCGCTCCGGCTGCCGGCCGCGCTGGCCAAAGCAACAGCTCCCCACCCGGCTGTAGGGATGTGCTACGCAGCCCCAAATAGGGCAGATTAGAGGCGCTATAGTAGGTAATGGATGGAGGAGGAAGTAAGTTTTAGATAGAAAACTTATATAAGGAATAGAAACGAAACACACAGACGTGTGTCTCTTTCCATCTATTTATCTGTCTTCAGAGTTATAAACATGCACTTAACAAGTCTTTCTTGTTTCCTTAAAGAGGCAGATATTTTTGCTCTTTATAGGACGTTTGTTTCTTCACAAGCTTGAACAATCACCCTTAAAAAGTGTTTTGTTTTGTTGTTTGTTTTTTTAATGGACGTTGTATCATTTAGGGCAAATAAAGTCACCAGGCAGGAAGCCGCACTGAGAATTAAAGACTCGTGCAGAAATGAGCTCTGGAAGGAGAAGGAGGCTCTTGCAGAGTCAGGTATCAGTACGCCCTCTCCCCCACCCGCTAGCTGATCTTCCGGAGTTAGGTGATCTCTCTTATCCGCCTCTGATCTGTGTTGGGAGAAAAGGAAAGGTCATCCGTTTTCCCTCTTTTGCCTTAGCGCAGAATTAATCGCAAGATTAAGGCTAATGTACCCAGGACTCCCCAGTTTTCTCCTCTTCTAACATAATCCCCATCTGCATCCTGGATAACATTGAAGACCTCTCAAAAATGGCCGGTAAAAAAGCAAGCAGGAAATTAAAATTCTCCCACTCTGGTAACTCATAAAACTCTTAAAAATAGTCCCATGAATATAACCTCTGTAACTGCCCAATAAAGGCTTGATTTTTGTTTACATTATTGCAGTATACTTAATGTTTTATTAAGAAACACACAGATGTATTTCTCATTTTAAAGGTTTCATATAATATCTTTCAAGCGTTTTAAAAGTGTTTACATGCTAGAAAGTGACTTAGTATATAATGTGAAAATACCAATTTCTTTCAAACTTCTAGTTGAAAATTACTGATAATAAGGTATTGCAATGTAAATCTTGCAGGTTAATTATTTTGTAACTATCTTGTTGGGAAGAACTTTTGAAATTAAAAAAAAAATTACAGAAACAATAGATACAATATAAACACTTTTCCTTTTCTACTAAGATGTGTTTACTTAATAATGTTGTATTTATTTGACTTAGAGTTGTAAAATGTTTCCAAAGCTGAAAGTGAGTAATGCTGCTCATACATATACTTTCAGACATATTCTATTCAAAGAAAATGTGTTCATAAAGAGTGAAATTTCAAAATCAGGTGAAATCTTTGCCATAAAAAAAGGGGGGATTTTAAAAGGAGATCGTGTGGCTCAGTCTATAATTACAGTCTCACTCTTCATAAACATAAGTAGCAAACAGCATTCAGGACCTAAATGTATACATTCTTGAATGGAATAGAAAAATGAATGATGTCACATGCTATGAATAACAATTCCAAGGATGCTTTGCCTTCTTCATTAAGTAAATATGATTCCTAATAATGCTTGATTTTTTTTAAGAATTAGGGACTTAAGTAATGAAAAAGTATATAATTCAAATATACCATCCTATTATTATTATTTTTTATTCAAAGTATCCATTAGCTATCCTGACAGTCTTGTTCATTTAATTATTATGTGCATTTGAGTTTTCCCATAGGAAACAAAGTAATCTAACCCCTTTTTATAGTAAGTTTCAAAGACTGGAGTCATTTTTATAATTCTTTAAAAAATATTAATTTATTAAAAATTATTTACTTTTTGAGATCCTTCTCTGTTAGAAATGAATGATACCAATTCTGTTAATTTGCCATGTTTTTTAAAATCATTTAGGGCAGGCTTTCCTGGTATCTCAGAGGTAGAGAATCCACCTGCAATGCAGGTCTGCAGGTTTAATCCCTGAGTCAGGAAGATTCCCTGGAGGAGGAAATGGCAATACACTCCAGTATATTCACCTAGGAAACCTCACGGACAGAGGAACCTGGAGGGCTACAGGCCATAGGGGTCACAAGAGTCAGTCAGACACAACTCAGACTAAACCACCACCATGGTTGTTCTTGGCTTTCTAATTTTTTTGCCACCCATCTTAAAATATTTAGGCAAAAAAAAAAAAAAAAAAAAACTGACACAGTTGTTATTCTCAGCCAATTTTAATAATAGTCTTTAAAAGAATCAAATAATAGTCTTTAAAACAAATAGTCTTTAAATTTAATAATAGTCTTTAAAATAATAGTCTTTAAAGGAATAATTCCCTTTTCCTTGACAGATTGTGACTGATGTCTATTAGTGTGATGTCATCATATGCAACAATTCTCCATCACTCTTGGCCTCTACTTTAAATGTGTCTTGCCCAATCTAAACAACAGAAATGTGTGCTTTTGTTTGCAGAGTTGCTATAAATACAAACTTGACCAGTAGCATTGACTTATCAAAGGAGATTCCTTCCAATTTCAGTAATTAAAAATTTTCAGAAAAGGTGAAAGAAAAGGAAAACACTTTAAGGCTATATTAAATGAATTATAGATACAAGTCAAATCCTATTACAAGTGTGAAAAGCAAACATCTTGCACAGTTTTACAAGGCCCTTTTATTAAAAACAATATCTGATATGATAAATTCTTATTCTAAGGAAAGGGATATGAATGGCAAAATAGATTTCAGCCTATAACCAAATGATATTTCACATGATTCCAGGTTCATGGCTGTGTCATAGATGCTTGATATCATGAGAAACCCACTCTTTATCAACATATCCCAAATTGATTCCCTTATCTCCATATCCAAAACCCCCACCTTAGCCCAAACCACCATTACTTTTTGCTTGAATCATTGCATTATCTTTTTAGCTAATCTCCTGTTTTCAATGTTGCCTCCATATAAAATTTATTCTTTGTATCTCACAGCCAGAGTGATATTTTAAAAACATAGAGCATATCTTAATCCATCCCTATTAAATTATCTGTTGGTTTCATATTATCAGATTTATAGAAAAATTGAGCAGAAAGTATAGAGGGCCCATATTTTTTTTCCCCCTTCCCCACACAGTTTTCCCTTTATCAATGTCTTGCTTTTGTGTGGTACATTTGTTACAATTGATGAGTCAGTATTAATACATGTTATTAACTAAAGGCCATAGTTTACATTAGGGTTCATTCTTGGAGTTGTGTATTCTATGAGTTTTGAAAAAATATATAATGACATGTATCTATCATTATAGTTGCATGCAGAATAGTTTTACTGCTCTAAAAATCATCTGTGTTCCACCTATTCATCTCTCCTCCAATTCCTCTGAATCCCTATCGAACAGTAATCTTTTTACTGTGTCTTTTTCATGTCATTTGAAGAATGTCATATATTTGGAATTGTATAATAGTTTTTCAGATTGGCTTCTTTTTTTTTAATTTTTTATTTTTTCCATTTATTTTTATTAGTTGGAGGCTAATTACTTCACAACATTGCAGTGGGTTTTGTCATACATTGACATGAATCAGTCATGGAGTTACATGTATTCCCCATCCCGATCCCCCCTCCCACCTCCCTCTCCACCCGATCCCTCTGGGTCTTCCCAGTGCACCAGGCCCGAGCACTTGCCTCATGCATCCCACCTGGGATGGTGATCTGTTTTACTATAGATAATATACATGCTGTTCTCTCAAAACATCCCACCTCGCCTTCTCCCACAGAGTCCAAAAGTCTGTTCTGTACATCTGTGTCTCTTTTTCTGTTTCGCATATAGGGTTATCATTACCATCTTTCTAAATTCCATATATATGTGTTAGTATGCTGTAATGTTCTTTATCTTTCTGGCTTACTTCACTCTGTATAATGGGCTCCAGTTTCATCCATCTCATTAGAACTGATTCAAATGAATTCTTTTTAATGGCTGAGTAATATTCCATGGTGTGTATGTACCACAGCTTCCTTATCCATTCGTCTGCTGATGGGCATCTAGGTTGTTTCCATGTCCTGGCTATTATAAAGATGCTGCGATGAACATTGGGGTGCACGTGTCTCTTTCAGATCTGGTTTCCTCGGTGTGTATGCCCAGAAGTGGGATTGCTGGGTCATATGGCAGTTCTATTTCCAGCTTTTTAAGAAATCTCCACACTGTTCTCCATAGTGGCTGTACTAGTTTGCATTCTCACCAACAGTGTAAGAGGGTTCCCTATTCTCCACACCCTCTCCAGCATTTATTGCTTCTAGACTTTTGGAAAGCAGCCATTCTGACTGGCATGTAATGATATCTCATTGAGGTTTTGATTTGCATTTCTCTGATAATGAGTGGTGTTGAGCATCTTTTCATGTGTTTGTTAGCCATCTGTATGTCTTCTTTGGAGAAAAGTCTGTTTAGTTCTTTGGCCCATTTTTTGATTGGGTCATTTATTTTTCTGGAATTGAGCTGCAGGAGTTGCTTGTACATTTTTTAGATTAATCCTTTGTCTGTTGCTTCATTTGCTATTATTTTCTCCCAATCTGAGGGCTGTCTTTTCACCTTACTTATAGTTTTCTTCGTTGTGCAAAAGCTTTTAAATTTCATTAGGCCCCATTTGTTTCTTTTTGCTTTTATTTCCAATATTCTGGGAGGTGGGTCATAGAGGATCCTGCTGTGATTTATGTCGGAGAGTGTTTTGCCTATGTTCTCCTCTAGGAGTTTTATAGTTTATGGTCTTTCATTTAGATCTTTAATCCATTTTGAGTTTATCTTTGTGTATGGTGTTAGAAAATGTTCTAGTTTCATTCTTTTACAAGTGGTTGAGCAGTTTTCCCAGCACCACTTGTTAAAGAGGTTGTCTTTTTTTCCATTGTATATCCTTGACTCCTTTGTCAAAGATAAGGTGTCCATAGGTTCGTGGATTTATCTCTGGGCTTTCTACTCTGTTCCATTGATCTATATTTCTGTCTTTGTGCCAGTACCATACTGTCTTGATGACTGTGGCTTTGTAGTAGAGCCTGAAGTCAGGCAGGTTGATTCCTCCAGTTCCATTCTTCTTTCTCAAGATTACTTTGGCTATTCGAGGTGTTTTGTATTTCCATACAAATTGTGAAATTATTTGTTCTAGTTCTGTGAAAAATACCGTTGGTAGCTTGATAGGGATTGCATTGAATCTATAGATTGCTTTGGGTAGTATAGCCATTTTGACAATATTGATTCTTTCAATCCATGAACACGGTATGTTTCTCCATCTGTTTGTGTCCTCTTTGATTTCTTTCACCAGTGTTTTATAGTTTTCTATGTATAGGTCTTTTGTTTACTTAGGTAGATATACTCCTAAGTATTTTATTCTTTTTGTTGCAATGGTGAATGGTATTGTTTCCTTAATTTCTCTTTCTGTTTTCTCATTGTTAGTGTATAGGAATGCAAGGGATTTCTGTGTGTTAATTTTATATCCTGCAACTTTACTATATTCATTGATTAGCTCTAGTAATTTTCTGGTAGAGTCTTTAGGGTTTTCTATGTAGAGGATCATGTCATCTGCAAATTGGCTTCTTTCATTTAGCAACATGCAGTTTAGACTTCCTTCATGATTCTCAGTGACTTGATATCACATTCATTTTTATTGCTGGAAGAGTTTTATGGTATTTCATTACATGGAATTGTGCCCCCAATAACCACCCCCCCCGCAATGTTGATGTCCTAACTCCTTTTTGAACATGACCTTATCTGGAAATAAATTTTTTGAAGATGACAAGGTTAAGATGGGGTCATTAGGGTGAGCCTTAATCCAGTATAGTTTGTTTTCTTTAGTTTCTAAATTGTGTCTGACTCTGATCCCATGGACTTCAGCAAGTCAGGCTCCCCTGTCCTTCACTATCTCATGGAGTTTGCTCAAATTCACGTCCATTAAGTCTATGATGCTATCTAACCATCTCATCCTCTACTATCCCTTTTCATTTGCCCTCATTCTTTTCCAGCATCAGAATCTTTTCCAATGAGTCAGCTCTTCACATCAGGTGGCCCAAGTATTGGAGCTTCAGTTTCAGCATCAGTCCTTCCAATGAATATTCAGGACTGATTTCCTTTAGGATTGAGTGATTTGATCTCCTTGCAGTCCAAAGAACTTTTAATAGTCTTCAACAGCACCACAATTTGAAAGCATTGAATCTTCTGTTCTCAGCCTTCTTTATGGTCCAACTCTCATAGCCATACATGACTACTGGAAAATCCACAGCTTTGATTAGATGGACTTTTTTCAGCAAAGTGATGTCTTTGCTTTTTAATATACTGTCTAGGTTTGTTATAGATTTTCTTCCAAGGAGCACGTATCTTTTAATTTCATGGCTGTAGTCACCATCTGTAGTGATTTTGGAGTCCAAGAAAGTAAAATATGTCATTGTTTCCATTTTTTCCTCTTCTATTTGCCATGAAGTGATGGGACAGGATGCCATGATCTTAGTTTTTTGAATGTTGAGTTTCAGGTCAGCTTTTTCACTCTCCTCTTTCACCTTGGTCAAGAAGCTCTTCAGTTCTTCTTCAGTTTCTGCCATTAGAGTGGTGTCATCTGCATATCTGAGGTAGTTGATATTTTTCCCAGCAATCTTGATTACAACTTGTGATTTATCCAACCTGGCATTTTGCATGATGTCTCTGTATATAAGTTAAATAAACAGGATGACAATAAAATCCTTCCCAATTTTGAACCAGTCAGTTGTTCCATCTCCAGTTCTACCTGTTGCTTCTTGACCCACATAAAGGTTTCTCAGGAGACAAGAAAGGTGGTCTGGTACTCCTATCTCTTTAAGAATTTTCCACAATTTGTTGTGATCCACACAGTCAAAAGCTTTAGCAGAGTCAGTGAAGCAGAAGTAGATTTTTTTCTGCAATTCTCTTGCTTTCTTTATGATCCAATGGATGTTGGCAAGTTGATCTCTGGTTCTCCTATCTCTAAGAATTTCCCACAATTTGTTGTGACCCACACAGTCAAAGGATTTAGTGTAGTCAGTGAAGCAGAAGTAGATGTTTTTCAGGAATGCTCTTGCTTTCTTTATTATCCAACAGATGTTGGCAATTTGATCTCTGGTTTCTCTGCCTTTTATAAACCCAACTTGTTTGTATATCTGGAAGTTTTCAGTTCATGTACTGCTGAAGCCTCATTTGAAGAATTTTGAGCATAACCATGCTAGCATGTGACATTAGTGCAATTATATGCTACTTTAAGCATTCTTTGGCATTGCCCTTCTTTGGGATTGGAATTGAAAACTGACCTTTTCCAGTCCTGTGGCCACTGCTGAGTTTTCCAAATTTGTTGACATGCAGCAAATTTAAAGTTAAAGTGAAGCACTTTAACAGGATCACTTTTAAGATTTTAAACTGCTCAGCTGGAATTCTATCACCTCCAGGAGCTTTGCTCATAATAATGGTTCCTAAGGCCCACTTTACTTCACACTCCAGGATATCCAAATCTAGGTGAGTGACCACACCATCCTGGTTATCTGGATCATCTTAATGATGCCCTTTCTGTATATTAGTTCTGTGTATTCTTGTCACCTCTTCTTAACCTTTTCTGCTTCAGTTAGGTTCTTACCATTTAATACTCTTTATAATGCCCATCCTTACATTAAATGTTCCTTTGATATCTCCAATTTTCTTGAAGAGATTTCTAGCCTTTCCCATTCTATTGTTTTTCTCTATTTCTTTGCATTGTTCCTTTAAGAAGGCCTTCTTATCTCTCCTTGCTATTTTCTGGAATTCTGCATTCTGTTGAGTGTATCTTTCCCTTTCTCCATTGCTCTTCACTTCTCTTCTTTCCTCAGCTGTTTGTAAAGCCTCCTTAGACAACCACTTTGCCTTCTTGCATTTCATTTTCTTTGGGATGATTTTGGTCACCATCTCCTATACAATGTTATAAGCCTCCATCCATAGTTCTTCATACAATCCGCCTACCAGATCTAATCTCTTGAGTCTATTTGTCACCTCCACTATATAATTATAAAGGATTTGATTTAGGTCATATCTGAATGGCCTAGTGGTTTCCCCTACTTTCTTCAATTTAAGCCTGAATTTTGAAATAAGGAGTTCATGATCTGAGCCACAGTCACCTCCAGGTCTTGTTTTTACTGACTGTACAGAGCTTCTCCATCTTCAGCTGTAAAGAACATAATCAATCTAATTTCAGTATTGATCATCTGGTGATGTCCATGTGTAGAGCCATCTCTTAGGTTGTTGGTAAGAGGTATTTGTTATGGCCAGCATATTCTCTTGATAAACACTTTGTTAGCTTTTGCTCTGCTTCATTTTGTACTCCAAGATCCAATTTACCTGTTATTCAGGGTATCTCTTGACTTCCTACTTTTGCATTCCAGTCCCCTATGATGACATCTATTTTTGGTGTCATTTCTAGAAGTTCTTGTAGGTTTTCATGGAACTGGTCAACTTCAGTTTCTTTGGCATCAGTGGTAGGAGCATAGACTTGGATTCCTTTAATGTTGAACAGTTTGCCATGGAAATGAACAGAGATCATTCTGTCATTTTTGACACTGTACCCAAGAACTGTATTTCCAACTCTATTGTTGACTATGACTGCTATTCCATTTCTTCTAAGGGATTCTTGTCCATAGTAGTAGATATAATGGCCATCTGAATTAAATTTGCCCATTCCCATCCATTTTAGTTCACAGATTCCTAAGATGTTTAGCTCTGTGGGACCCACTGTGGGCTTCACTCAACAGAAATGAATTAGGCTGCCCCCTTCCATGGGGGGAACAGAACTGGCAGCACAGAAGTCTAGCACCCTGCTGCCCCAACAATGCTAACCTGGGCCACCACAGAGCCAGGGGGAAAAAAGAAAGAATTTCTTAGCTTTGTCAGATGTACATGTATGCAAGACCACAGATACCCTTGATTCTTTCATTAAAATTAATCATTCTGATTATATGACTAAATACAAATTTACAGAGGTAAAGTCCCATTTATGCTTAAGGCATTCCAAGAAAGAGATACTGCCAGAAAGAAAAAAAGGGGAAGGTGGGGAGCAGGGAGAAAAGAAGAGAGGAAGAAAGGTGAGGAGAGAAGATGAGAAAGTCTTCTTTTACTGCAGCAACTTTAAAACCCTTAACATAGTGAGATAGTGATATTTCCTCTCTGAAATGAACCTACAGGAGTTTAAAACTGGGTTAAGAGAGATTAAGGGGCCCTTTCTCTATTAACACATAAGGTATAGCATTTTGACTACTATCTCCTAACAAATCAAATAACAAAGACTGTGCTGATGAATTAATCAAAGTCAAGAAAACAGGATAAGATTCCTTCAGACTTCAACATCTAATCTGGCAAGAAGACAACAGTAAGTCATACAGCTAAATCTATACTGTGAACTATAAGAATACAGGGCAAAGGATATGAAACCAAACTGACTTCATGGAATTCGTTAAAATTATTTTCCAAGACAAGCATTCAAGTAAAGAATCAGTTTAGTCATTTGGATTAATTAAAACTACATCATAGAGAAATGATTGATACTGACTGATGTTGCCCTGAGTCATCAAGAGAAGGACAAAATAGCTCCACCATAATTCAGAGATACACAATCAGTCAAATATGACCTATCCAAAACTCTCCAACTGCAGAGCACCATATTCATTCTACACTCTTTCCTCTCCTCAAGGATGAGTCTCTGAAGTATATAGGAGGTGGAAGAAAAACTTTAGATTACAGAATCATACACACACACACACACACATGCAAGCAAGCAAACAAAACAGGAGTCCTTGCTGCTTACCTAGCATTTTGTTCATTTCACAGTTTCCCAAAGCTATGCCACTAATCTGACAACACTGTAGAGAGAGAAATGAGCCCTGCTGCCTGCAAATGCCAAGAAAAACAGCTACTATCCTGTCTGCTGGTGCTCAGAATCCCAGTAGGGTCTGGAAGGATGGATGGTAGTGCAATTCATTATAACTCTGACCCCCTTTTGCTTTTCCTAGAACATGGCCCTCTCATATTCAAAGGCAAGAACAATTCATTTAAACACAAGGAGCCTTTTCCAGACTTGACCATTCTTGATTTCCCAGGACCACATTTCTAAAATACAACCTGATTGTATGTACTGTTCAAATTTAAAATGAATCTTAGTATCAGTTCAGTTCAGTTCAGTCACTCAGTCATGTCCAACTCTTTGCAACCCCATGGACTGCAGCACACCAGGCCTCCCTGTCCATCACCAACTTCTGGAGTTTACTCAAACTCTTGTCCATTGAGTCAGTGATGCCATCCAACCATCTCATCCTCTGTCATTCCCTTCTCCTCCCACCTTCAATCTTTCTCAGCATCAGGGTCTTTTCCAATGAGTCAGTTCTTCACATCAGGTGGCCAGTATTGGAGTTTCAGCTTCAACATCGGTCCTTCCAGTGAATATTCAGGACTGATTTCCTTTATCAGGGACTGGTTGGATCTCCTTGCCATCGAAGGGACTCTCAAGAGTCTTCTCCTACACCACAGTTCTGTTATAAAATTGCTTCTCATCACTTTAGAGATGATACAAGACATATATATACTTAAGAATACAGAACATTTCCCTTTTTTCTTCTTCTCAATCCCACTATGCATATTGAAAAAAGGAAACAATACCAGAATCTCAGTATCAGCATAAATTAAGGAAAGCGAGTTGAGAAAATATTTATGGAGTGCCATCCATTTGCCAGTTACTTTATATTCATCATGCCATTTCATGTCTGCACCAATTGCTTTAATGCAGGTAACATAACTGAAGCTCCAAAAATTTAAAGATTTTATCTAAGGTCACAGAGTTAAGTAAGTGATAGAGCAAGAAATCATGTGTGTCTGACTCAAAGCCTAGGCTCTTTACACCTATGCTGTCTTTTTATCCTGCATCATTCAGCCTTTGGATGATCAGAGAAGAATAAGCCATGGGCTCCTACTTTTATCAAGCTGGAAATCCTCTGGAGGAAGATTAGCAAATGTGGATGTTTTTACTAAATTTGGAGCATGAGAACCAATCGTAATTCTGCATTTTAAGCTAGGTTTTATAAAAATCTATATAGGACTTTGGGGAAACCAGATGGTACTAGTGGTAAAGAACCCACCTGCCAATGCAGGAGACATAAATAAGATTTCAATCCTTGATCAAGAAGATCCCCTGGAGGAGGGCATGGCAACCCACTCCAGTATTCTTGTCTGGAGAATCCCATGAACAGAGGAGCCTGGTAGTCTATAGTCCATGGGGTTGCAAAAAGTTGGAGACAACTGAAGCAATTTAGGGTACACACACACATATTATATTTAAAATATAATTTTATATATTTATCATTCATATCACATGACCCAGGGCTCTTATATCTTATATTTTATGAAAGTCATATAAAAGCAGTTATGCCATTAGCTATATAAAAAGTCCCGTATGAGTTTTAAAAGGGATCTTGTCTTCTTAAAAGTATTCCTGCTTTCAAACAAAAGGAAACAGAGAATGTAATCTAGCAACAGAATAATGATATACCAGAAGACTTCAGTTTTTACTATGTTTATTTTCATATTTTAAATTATTTACAGATGAAATGGTTTGTAATGTTTCCATTTGTGCTGTTAAATTGTGCTGAACTGGTTATTTGCCTTGTGACTTTGTGCAGTTTCTAAAAAGGAGTGGGACTGTGAGCCTTTCTCCTAGAAAACTCATTCCTGGGGTAAACAACTCAAACTAACACTGACTAATAAGTTTATCTCATTAACATTTCACATAGCTTTTTTATGTCATAAAATTTTAATAAATCGAGGTTTTTTGTTGTTGTTGTTGTTGTTGAAATGGTTATCCTATAAAATTTTCTTTTACTAGGGTAATTTTTCATCTCCCTCTACCTGTAAGACTGTTTCTTTACTTATCATTAATCACACTTCATGCAAATCAACTACACAGGCAAAATGCCAACACCAAAAGTCTTAATGAAAATTTAAACATTTTTTAATGAAATACTTTCATTATGAATCAAACTACACTAGTTATAAGACATAATATCTAATTAACTTCTAAATATAAATATAGTTCCATTCCCCCCTCAAAGAGCTTTATTTCTGAATTTCCTTCAATATTGAACATTGCATTTTAACCCTTGAACTGTGAAAGTGTTAGTTGCTCAGTGGTGTCAGACTCTTTGCGACCCCGCCAGGCTCCCCTGTTGGTGGGAAGCTCCCAGCAAGAATATTGGAGTGGGTTGCCATTCCCTTCTCCAGGAAATCTTCCCAACCCAGGGATTGAACCCAGGTCTCCTACATTGCAGCAGATTGTGTACTACTGTCTGAGTCATTGCAGCTAATCTCCTTATAGATTTCTAGATTTCCATATTAAAGGAAATGCAGAATGTGAGAACAATGCAGTTATCATGGATGATGGGCATGCATGTGTGCATACTCAGTAGCTCATTTGTGTCCAAATCTTTGAAACCACATGGACTATAGCCCGCCAGGCTCCTCTGCCCCTGGAATTGCCCTGGCAAGAATACTGGAATGGGTTGCCATGCCCTCTTCCAGGGGATCTTCCCAACCCAAGGATTGAACCGAACACATGTCTCCTGCAACTCCTGCAGGCTGGTTCTTTACCACTGAGCCACCAGGGAAGCCCTGATGGGGCTTTTATGTCATAATTTTTTTAACATAGCTTTTTTTCTGTTATGGTGATATTTCAAGGCAAAATCCCTGGAATATACATGTATATTTGAATTTAAAATAAAGGAGAACACTTCATATACTACTATTTATTTTAATTTCATTTTAAGCAATAAATAACATATTTTTAGTTCTCAAAAATACCTGTTTTTCAAATTAAAAAAAAAAGAGCTCATGGATATAGAATACAGATCAGTGGTTGCCTGAGGTAGGGTAGTGGGAAGAGGTTCAAAATGTACAAATTTCCAGTTATAAAGTGAATAACTCATACGGATATAATGTACAACATGGTGACTCTAGTTAATAATACTGTGTTGCATATTTGAAAGTAACTAGGAGAATGGATCTTGAAAGTTTTCATCACAAGAAAAAAAATGCTATAACTATATGGGTGATGAATGCTAACTGGACTTATTGTTGTAATCATTTTTATCATCACTTGTACCTGAAACTACAACCCATATAAAAAATTGCAGATTTATTCCTACTATTTTTCTGAATTTCCACATTTCTGGGAAATTCATACAAGCATTTAATTTACCATTAGAAATTTCTATGTAGAAAATATTCTATGACAGCAACATAGCAATGAATAATTAGAAGAATATATAAGGGTTAACCCTGAAAAAAAAATGCTAGAGTTAATAATCTTACTTCAGCTGCAGCCTTAAAAATCTCTCTTAAGACTTTTTAAAAAAATTGCCAACATGATTATAATGGTCATGTCCAAGAATAAATGTAAGAGAATCTCTAGAAAGTGTTGACAGGCCTTTTCTATAAATATTAAAATTGATAATAAACATGTGAGTATAACTTTGTTGAAAAGCAGCAAGGATAGACTCACTGCTTAGACTTTGGGAAATGCAACTTAACATCAAGGATCAAAACTTCTAAAACCAAGTGTATTACTTAGCCTGGAACAATAATTTTTAAAAGAGGCAAAATGTGTAATGGCTCAACCACAATAGAAGTTAATTTTGCAATTGAGTAATCTTTGAGGAAGACATTCCTGGTCCAGTAAAAGGGTCACACTCTCCACATGGTGACTAAGGGACACAGCTTTCTTTTGTCCTTCAGACCTCTTTCTCTGATGCTTACAGGCAGCCTAGGGGAAAGAGAGCCCAGAGGAAGCACATCTGCTTGTAATGAAGTTAGCCCACAGATGGTGTGAAATAACACTCTTCTATCCATTGGTTAGAACTCAGTCACGTGGTCACATGCAACTGTACATGAAACTGGGAAATAAAATTCCTGGTACCTAAGCAGCAGAGAACAGAAATTTGGATGGATGACTGACTACCAGTCTCTGCCACAACATACATACTCTATGACTCAGCAAATTCACCTATGAGAATCCTAAAGAAATAATTATATACATTTATAAAGATTATACACAATTAATTTTAAGACAATAATTACATATATTTATAAAGACTGTAATAAAGTATGTTTATTAAGTGTTCATTTTAATAGTGAAAATAATCTCAAATGAAAATAATTAATAGAGCATCAAATGATATACCATATATATACATATATAGTATATAGAATAATAATACTATTATAAAGTAATTTAAAATAAAAAGTGTACCATAACATTAACTGGAAAAATTTTTTAAAAATCAAGTCTAGAAAAGTATGATATGATTTTTGTTCTAATTAAAACTATAAATAAATGTAGATTTAATTACAGGTATAGATTCATGTACCTGTTACAGGTATATGTTTATGGAGACATAATTGCATGAGAAAAATAAGGATGTACGTGTCCCCAAATCGATTATTTTTGGGGGTATAATTTTAAATGATTAATTTTTCCATTTGTATTTTCTACAATTATTAAATATTTCCTCATTAAAATGAAAAATAAAAAATAGTAAATTAAATATGCTAAAATACTGAAGAGATTTATTATATGTTAAGATTAAAAACAGTATAGAGCTGTAAATATGTCATGATTACAAGTATGTATTTTTACAAATACATATATACACAAGCACATGTAAAAATATAAATTATAAAGGCATTTATATAAATACATATACAGAATTTTATTTAAGTTTCTGGTATTATAAATAATTTTCTCCTATTTTTAACTATTATGCTCTTTTAACCATATTTTGAAGGTTGGAGTATTTTTATGAGAAGACAAACATCACTTAAAATCTAACATTAATTCACTCTAAAAGCCCTAGAAGGACTATAGAATTATTGTGAGAAACAGTATTATTTTTTCTTCTTTAAATTAAATTGGGAAATTTAGTCTGTCTTTTGTTGTGAGGGTTGAGAGAATTAGTCTGCTTAGACAGACTGTGTAATGGGCTGAATGATGGCTTGCCAAAAGATAGGCCCTAAGGATCCTGAGATGAAACCATTTGGATGACTCAAGTGAGCCCTAAATTCAGTGACAAGAATCTTTGTAAGAGACAGAGAAGGTCATGTGAAGAAAGAGGCAGAAATCAGTGATGCAGCCAGAAACCAAGGAACACCAAGGAATGCTTGGCCTCACCAGAGACTGGGAAGAGGCGAGGCAAGGAATCTCCCCCAGAACATGGGAGAGAGCTTGGCCTTGCTGACACCTTGATTTCAGACTTCTGACCTCGAAAACTGTGAGACAGTTTCTGTTGTTTTAAGCCACAGTCTGGGGTAAATTGGTACAGCATCCATGGGAAATACATGCATAGTGGTTATATAAAATGAAATAAATCACTATGCATAATAAAATAGCAAGAATATAGAATATTTTCCTGACCACAGGAAAGCATGTTTGGGGGTCCCTGAATGGGAGGAAGAGGAGGATGAGGGAAACCAATCTCTTGGGAGAGAATAATGCAGTACAAAATGCAAGCTAGACCAAGGCAGGGATGAGCAAGCAGCTGTCAAACTAAACAACCTTGTTTTACTTTGAGGTTATTATCTGCTGCTGTGATGTTCTGAGCTTAATCACTATCTTTTACCCCTTATTCTTCAGTAAGTGGTTTTTTTTGTTTGCTTGTTTTTCTTAAAATAATGGTGCTTCAGGGATTGCGTGACCATGGTGTGCACTTCATGTCTGTGGAGAGACAGGACAGGGAAGAGAAAGCAGTGCAAGGGGAGAAACAGGGTAGGAATCCAGGCTTCAGCAGCAGCATGTGGATAGTCATGGGCAGTGAGCAGCAGAAACAAAAACCCGGAAATCTTCAGGGATTTGGAGGAGGCAGGGGACCATTCATATAGTACATAGGATGGGGCTCCAGTGAGTACATTTGGAGAAAAAAGGAAAACTGGCCACAGAATGGCCACACACAGACAAATGGAGGTTTGGCTTATACAAGAAGTCAATTGCAGCCAGAATTAAGTTCCAAGTTTCTTTTAAAATTAGCGAACTAAGGCCACACTCTGACCTTTTTCTTCCTCCTCCTTCTTTTCCATGTTACAATATAGACTATTTTTTACTATGATGTATGGTAGGAACAGTCAAGTTAAATTAAATAGGGCCAATACCAATGACTTATTACCCAACTCGAGGGTTGTTACCAAAACAAACTATCAAATAACAGAGATGGTGAGGACTCAACCTCAGAGGGGGGAAAAAAAAATTAAAATGGAAGTCTTTAAAACACCAAAGAGCAGTTTTTGCCATATACTGACATGAATCAGCCATGGGTGTACATGTTGTAATGTAATTAGCCTTCAATTAAAATAAATTAATTTTTAAAAAACATCAAAGATCAGGGAAAAGGTAGGAAAGGAAAGAAATACAAGCAGAAGGGAACAGTAAAGCGAGAGAAGCTTGTGGAAATGGGTAGAGGGATGAAAAAGTAGGATGATATAGGAGTGAAATAATAATAAAAGTAGGGTAAAAATCAAATAAACAGTGAAAAGTCAGGAAAAGTTGTAAGGGATGAAAAGAAAGTTCATAATGAAAAAAAAAAAAGGTAGAAATGGAGATGAAAGAAGGCTTAGAATACAGAATATTGTATCAGCAGAATATGGCAGTTTATATTAAACTCGAATATTTTTAGAGCCTATATAGAATCATTTCAACTTTCTGGCTTTTAATGAGAGGTGTAGTCAATTTAAATTTTAAGTACCACTTTCCAAAGACCATAGAATTTTGGACTTACCACACTCTAAGAGAAGTTAGGTACTTTGGAAATACATTAATTCCCTTTTGATGTTTAGCTTTTGCCATAGAACCAGTGTTTGCTAAATGACTTCATGAGCTCAAAGAGCTCATTTCTTCCTCAAAGTGAATATTCACTTTGGCAGGGTTGGAGCAATGCAGGAGAAAGCTGAGGATGAAATAGCGCTTGACTCCTGTTTTGAGTAAATTATTGGTCTTTTCTAATTCCAACATTCATTTTGTTATTTATGTGAATTAATATAAACTCTGAAAAACAAACTATTCCATGTTATAAAATTTGAAAAATGTGACTTTGGAAAACTTACAGTCATCCCTTTTAGTTTTATAGGAAAGAAGTTCTTACAAAAAGATGAGATGTGAAGGTGATGAATATGTAATAATGTTTTCATACACTTGCCAATTTAATGTGTTTGCATAAATATTTAATACACCAATCTTTTCAAGAAGAACATGTTCTGCATTTCAATGTGTCTTTTCATTTTCATCAGATTGGCCTATTAATAACGTCCCCAGAGAAGGTTTCATTATTTTGTGGACATTTCCAAAACAGTGATCAAATCTCTTTAATTTGTGAGTATTTAAGAAAAGGTAATTTTTTAGACTCTATGCAAAATCATCATTATATATATATGTGTGTGTGTGTGTATACACACATATATATTTATTTATATGTGTATATGTGTGAGTTATAGGAGCAAAATCTGCTTTAGTTGATTTGTGTTCTAAAAAGCATAAAAAGTACAATTTGTATCAGATATGTAGAATGAAAAAAATTGTTGAAATTATTTTAAATTTCAGTCTAAAGTAGAAATGATTTTGGTAGATGCCAACACCACAATTTTGTCCAAGTTCAAATTATATGTACAAAACACATGAACATTTTTCATGAAATTTAGTTTAGCTTCACTCAAGTTATCTTTTTAGTTTCTATTCATCTAAACACAATCCCTCACTAAATTGATATCTCCAAATCTCAGTCAAATTCAATTATTTTTCCAATATGTCTTCTCAAGTCATTACCTGGTTATTCCGCATATAACTTTTCCCAATAACACTCTAAAGTTTTTAGATTACTTCTTTACACATACTCTTTGAAGTTATATTTTTTATATGTGCTTGCTGCTTAATAAAACTATCTACTTTATCACTCAATGTTCCTATTCTTGTCTCATTTTTTCCATACATCACCTACTGGGGTATGTGATTTTGAAATGCAAAAATTAATGAACAGGTCTCAATTAAATAGAGTTAGGAGACCAGAAGAGGGTGCTCTCACACCCTGCTACAGTTACAGAGCCCAACAGGAAGAAGAAAGTTCCTCTTCTTTCCTGGCAAGGACCCAACTAGTGAAAAGCCAAAGACTTGTTGTTTTCCCAACCTTATTTTCCTCTCTATAAAAGCTTTTTCCTTCCCTTGCCATGTGGGGATTTGCACATAGCTTGCCATATTTGCAGATCCCCAAGTGCAGTTCTCTGCTGGTCCTCAATAAACCCATCTTTGTTGGACAAATATCTGGCAGTCTGTTTGAAGTCAACAGAAACAACAAACAAAATGATGGCAAAACAAAACTACAGACCAGATATCAACTACTGAGAATCTTTCTAGTGTCTTACACTTAAAAGGCAGCCCTCTCAGCTTTTAATTTTGCTGCAGGTCCTGAGGGTCAGCAGGACAGTGGCTATACTCCCAGGACTCTTCATGGGCAGGTGGGCACTACTCTCCCCCAGGGATATCACAGATCATCAAGTGTTGAACCTCTCTGGGACTGGTAGAGTATTCTTGCTGCCTCCCTCAACAAAGCAACAATTGAGAGGTGGAGTGTTGGCGAGCATTCAGGCTGCCGTTCTCCTCAGAATCCTTTTGCAAAAGGTTTAGTTTAGTAAAAATAAAGTTTGAAGACACAAGAAGGGGAAGGGGTGAAAAAGAGAATATATATGAGAATATCAACATTTGAATATAGAACATACACTCCTTTGAGGACAGAGATTTTATTCAGTTTAATTTTCAAAAGCTTTTGCACAGCAAAGGAAACCATAAACAAAATGGAAAGACAAATTACAGAATAGGAGAAAATATTTGCAAACAATACAGCCTAAAAGGGGCTAATCTCCAAAACAACTCATGGGACTCAATATCATGAGCATAAGACCAAAACAGACATTTCTCCAAAAAGGAACATACAGATGACTGAGAGGCTCAACATTGCTGATGATTCAGTTCAGTTCAGTTCAGTCACTCGAAATGCAAATCAAAACTACAATAATATATCAATCACCTCACACCAGTCAGAATGGCCATCATCAAAAATTCTACACACAATAAATGCTGGAAAGGGTGTGGATAAAAGGAAACACTCCTACACTGTTGATAGGAATTTAAACTGGTACAGCCACTATGGAGAAGAGTATGGAAGTTCCTTAAAAATACAGCAATATACTACTAGACATATATCTGGAGAAAAATGTCATTCAAAATGATAATGCACCCCAATGTTCATTGCAGCACTGTTTACAATAGACAAGATATGGAAGCAACCTAAATGCCCATTGACAGATGAATGGATAACAAAGATGTGGTACATATACACAATGGAATATTATTCAACCATAAAAAGGGTGAAATAATGCCATTTGCAGCAATATGGATGGACCTGGAGATCATCATACTAAATGAGAAAGATGAGTATTACATGCTATTGTTTATAGGTGAAATCTTTAAAAAATGATACAGATGAACTTATTTACAAAACAGAAATGGAATCATAGGCTTAGAGAACAAATTTATGGTTACTGAGGAAGAGGTTGGGGGAGGGGAAGATTAGGAGCTTGGGATTGACATGTACACACTGCTATATTTAAAACATATAACCAACAAGGACCTAATTATATCAGAGAGAATTCTGTTTAATATTCTGTGATAACCTATATAAGAAAAGAATTTGAAAAGAATAGATACTATTATTCCTGTGTGTTTAGAAAACAGCCTCATGCATGCTAAAGGCATGCTGTGTCATTTATAAGTTTAAATTATGAAATAAATAAATCTCTAATAAATAAAGTTGATCAAAATTGGACAGGCCTAAATTCAAGGCAGATTTGGTAAAAAAGAAAAAAAAATACCACCACCACCAAGTCCTTAACTTGGTCTTCTCTGATAACATGCTATCAAATAACAACAATCTCTTTTTGCCTTGTATTCCAGGAGTTTTGGTTTCCTATCACTCCATTCAATAAACATTTCAATGTGGGATCAGAAGAAAAGACACAATTCAATTGATTGAGGTTTAGAGAATGGCTACTATCAGCAAACATTCTGTTAAGAAAGATATGTAAGATACCTTTAAACCCTTGGGGGAAGAGGTTCATAAAAAAAAAAAATAGACTTGCAAATGAGAATATATGTTTAAAAAGTAGCCCTGTATAAATCACATGGACCTCTTTCAGAGGATGATTTTCTAATTTAAATTATGTTATGTTTTGAATAAACACAGTAGTTCTGTTCCTGGAACCTAATGAGCACAGGGAAGATATATTCACCAAAACTATGTAGCAACCTGGTCACATGCATTCTACATATATTTAGGGAAAGGGGCAAGGAAAATATAATTTTTATATATTACTTCTAAAGATTCAGGAGACATAAAACCCCAAGTATTCGAACAAAGCTCTGTAAACAAGGACTACTTACTGAACAGAAAGGTCTCAATTATTTAGTTAAAAGGCTGACAGTTTTTCCATAAATTGCTCATAAATCACACAAAAATTCTAAAATATATAAATGAGGAATTGACATGAAGCATTTATTAAAAGTGAAAGAAATTGCTGGTAGCCAAAACAGCCATTAACATCTAAGTCAATAGTTGAGTAAAGTAATTCAAACCTAAAAAGCAATAATTGTTCTTAAATATAATTTAAATATTCCATTGCTTATGACAAGGGTCCATAAGATTTTTTCTGTAAATGATCAAATGGTTAATATTTTAGGCTTTTCAGTTCTTAAACAGTTTCTGTTACAACTGCTCAATCTCGTCATTGTAGGAAGAAAGCAATCTAGACAAGCATAAAAGAATGTATTTGTGTTGCAATAAAACTTATGTACAAAGACTATGTTTGCTAAATCCCCTGTAATGGCATATAAAGCTCTTCACAAAACAGCAAATACATTAAGAGTCCACATTTGAATCCATGCCCCAGTTAACAACTTGTTAACATTCTCTTTCCCCTCCCCATCTCTTACTCACACTTTTCATCTTCTGCAGTAGCCAACCAAGGGCAGGGTTCCAAAAGTGGAATTGGAATGATGACCCCAAGGGAGATACTGAGGAGACTGTCATACTGAAGTCCATGGGGTCACAAAGAGTCAGACGCAGCTTAGTGACTGAACTACAAACAGCAAACTCAGAGGAAAGAATATTCTTTTACTTATATTGTGTAAATCACCAGCTCATGGTAACAATTAAAGACAGACCACTTTTAGTTGGTTTTACTATTGAACTGAAATTCTCTATCATTTTTATTGCTCATATTGCCTGCACTCGGACCGTTATCACGGTGCTTGCCTTCCAGTGTAGCATTATCTTCTGCATCTTTTTTTTTTTTTTTTAAATGTGGACCATTTTTACAGTCTTTACTGAATTTGTTACAGTATTGCTTCTGTTTTATGCTTTGGTGTTTTGGCCAGGAGGCACCTACAGTCTTAGCTCTACAACCAAGGATTGAACCTGCATCACCTGATTATATGGTGAAGTCTTAATCACTGGACCATTCGGGAAGTCTCCTATTCTGTATCTTAAGTGGAAAATATAACTGCATATGTTGGATTTTTTTTCTAATTAATATTAACTGTTGTCTAGAGGTTATAGGTTGCGTTGTAACTTATTTAATAAATCCTACATGATAAATATTTAAGCTATTTCCAATGTTCCCGGATACAAACAATGCTCTATTCAATTTACTTGAACACTCATCTTTGCACACTTGTGGTAGTGTTCTGTGTGGATAAATCCCTAGAAATTGAATTGATGACCCTACAGTTTTAACATACAGTGCACCACATTACTCTTCAAAAATGCTGAGTCAATTTAAACGCTAGCGAAGATTAAATGATAGTATCTATTCTTCATGCTCTCTCCATGAGAGATAAGGTCAATATTTTTAACTTTTGCCAATTTGTGAACTCAAATATTCTATCTCATTTTATTTCAAATTGTATTTCTTTTCATAAATTGTCAACCATTTTTTATTTTTTCCTCTGAAAATTCTCTTTGACATATAATGATGTGTAATTTAAGGTCAGGTAGAGGGAATGTCCAGAAAGACAGTCTTAAAAACACACAAGTAAAGTTTAATATATTCCAGTAGAGTGTCAAAATTGTACTGCTTGGTCAGTTAAGCCCACCTGGTTAAGATTGGTTATTTAGTCACTGTAGAGCAATGTGTTTGGATATTTCTGTCTTATTACACTTAAAAACTTCCACAACTCATCAAATTATTCACATTTTTGTCAGTAAGAAACAGTTATAAATATTTCTGTTTGTATTTAGTGTCAGTAATTTCACTCTAATTTGAGTATGATATTTGTCAAACACATACCTCCTCTCCAACAAACTATATTTCTCTTCTTTTATTTTGGAATGAGGGTGGGGTAGACCTATCCATAATCATCCACAATATTACTAACAAAAGTAAACATTTCTAATCTAATTTCATAAGTATATCATTTGGCCCCTGGTATGAGATGACAACTTCAGACAAGTATGTGATGATCTTGAAAACACATTGGACATTTGACTTTAATGGGGGAAGCCTTGAGGTATTCTTCTTTTGAGTGTTAAGGTCCTATTAAACAAGATAAGTGTGCTCAGCCTTCCTGCTATTTGACAGTAGTAAGGCTCTTATCCTAGGGCCTGCCCAAGGGCTTTGTCCTTGTACTCTTTTAATCTTGATTTATATCCACTTCCTAAATGATCTTATACAAATTCTTGTCTTTAAATACAGTCGACTGAAAATTCCTTATTTGCATCTCAAAGCCAAACCTCACTCCTGAACTCTAAATTAATGTATTCAAATAGCTTACTAAAACTCTCCAGCTACATAAAGAAGAGGCATCTTTAACATATTTAAAAGTGGACTCTTGACCTCCCTCATAGCATTTCCTCCCACTGTTCCACTTCTCAGAAAATGGTAATTCCACTTTTTCAGGTTGTTCAGATCAAAACATTAGAGGCAGACCTGAGTTCTCTCCTTTCCTTATAACTATATAGAACCAATTCTTCAAAATTGGTCCATAATTTAATAATTCTGGGGAAACTAACTCTTATTACCTCTATGGCTATCACCCTGGTCCAAGTCACTATCTTTTTCTTATCTCCTTGCAGTCTCTTCTTCACACAGTATCCTTAGCCTTTTTTTTTTTTTTAAGCCATCCTTTTTTTAAAAAAGTCAGTTCATGTTCCTCATCCCATGGCTTTCCAACATGCTCAGAATAAAAGCCTAAGTCCTTGCCATGGTTTGTAAGCTCCTCACCATCTAGCCCAATAAGATCTCTCTCTGACTCCATCTCTCAGCATTTCGTCCTGCTTACCTCTAGTCACAGTGGCATATTTTCTATTTTCTAGAATACATCTGGCCCTCATTCATCCCAGGAGTCTGTGTTCTCTTTGCCTATGAATCTTCTTTCTAGGGAAATCAGCACTGCAGTCTTCTTCACTGTCTTCAATTTTCTGGTAATTTATCATAGAGACCAGACATCATATAGAATATTAATAAAAACTAGGACATACACAATAGTAAAAGAGAGGCTCGGGAGGGACTACAGCCTTTAATAAATAAATTCCTTGCTTGTGGGCTTATTGGTCCCCACCAGTTTGCCATGTAACACCCCAATCCTCTCAGTAAAGAAAAAGGACGGAACCTGGTGAATGGTTCAAGATCTCCAGATCATAAATGAAGCTGTAGTCACCCTCCATCCCACAGTACCCAATACCTATGTAATCTTGGGAGAAATCCCACCCAGTGCCAAGTGGTTTACAGTCTTGGTTTTCAAAGATGATTTTTTTTTTTTTTTTTTTTTTTGCATACCACTGGCTAAGGAATCCCAATATCTTTTTGCCTTTGAGTGGGAAGCCCCAGGAGAAAAACACCAACAGATGACTTGGACAGTGTTACCTTAGGGGTTCAGAGACAGTCCCCACTTGTTTGGACAGGCCCTTAGCCAGGATCGCCTAGATCTGGACCTGGGACCTAATGGGAAAATATAACAATATGTAGATGACCTACTAATCTGCTCTCCAGATAAGGAAAATGCCCAACCACATGAAATTCAGGTTCTAAACTTTTCGGCAGAAAGGGGATATAAAGTCTCCCATGCTAAGGCACAGATGGTCGAGACAAAAGTCACTTACCTAGGAGTTCAGATTACACACAGGTCTTGGAGGATACACAGGTCCTAGGATTATACACAGGTCTTAGGATTGGGTACAAGGAATCCTCCAGTTGCCCTCCCCCATGACTCAAAAACAATTGCGAGCTTTCCTGGGGCTAACTGGGTATTGTAGAATCTGGATACCCAACTATGGTCTAATTGCCCAGCCCTTATATGAAAGCTTAAAGGGACAGGATGATTCAATCCCACTGATGTGGGGAACTCTTCAAAAGAAGGCAGAGGCTACACTAAAACAAGCCTTAACTCGGGCACCTGCCTTGAGGCTGCCAGGCCCAGAAAAAGCATTCCAACTTTATGTCTATGAAAGAGAGGGAATAGCCTTGGGAGTGTTAACTCAAAGGTTGGGATCTGAGACCCAGCCTGTAACTTAATATCCAAGAAACTCGATCCAACCTCCCAAGGCTGGCCCCCCTGCCTTCAAAATCTTGCAGCTATTGCAATCATGATAGAAGATGCTTTAAAACTCTCCTTTGGGGGCAAACTAACTATTTTTAGAAGTCACCAAGTAAAACAACTCCTAAATGGGAAAGGCAATTTATGGATAATCTGATCAAAGAATCCTCAGATAACAAATAATGCTGATGGAAAATCCAGGCCTCATTATATCCCCTTGTGAGGTTCTTAACCCAGCCACCCTCCTGACTACCCCCGAGGGCTCTCTCCCCTTTCACTCTTGTCTAGAAACATTGGACCACTGGATAAAACCCCAAGAGGGATTGTCAGAAGATTCTCTGACCAATCCTGAGGAAATCTGGTACACTGATAGAAGCAGCTTTGTCTTAGATGGAAAAAGAAGAGCCGGATATGCAGTAGTCTCCAATCTTGAGATCATAGAGGCTAAGCCTCTGTCACCAGGTACTTCAGCCCAATTAGCTGATCTCATAGCCCTGACCCGAGCTCTAGAGCTGGGAAAAGGAAAAAGAATAGACATTTACACTGACTCTAAGTATGCCTTTCTGGTGCTACAAGCACATGTGGCTATTTGGAAAGAAAGGGGCCACTTGACCACCTGAGGGTTCCCAATCAAATATGGCGATCAAATCCTTAGACTCTTGGAGGCAGTCCATCTGCCCACTAAGGTTTCAGTCTCCTACTGTAAAGGACACCAAACAGGGATCACGGAAGTGGCATGAGGGAACCAAGCAGCTGATCAGGCAGCTAAAAGAGAGCAGCATTACAGAACAATGACCTAATAGGGATTGCCACCCTAGTTCCACAGACTAATTTGCCAGAAACTTCTTCATATACTGAAGGTGAGACTCTTAAAGCTAAGAGTGAGGGCTTTCAAGAAGATCATACAGGGTGGTTGCAAAAGGGGGGACTCCTTTTTCTGCCTGGGAATCTCCAATGGAAGTTGGTTTACTCCTTACATGCCACCACTCATTTAGGAGAAAAGGTCCTCCAAAGATTACTAGAAAGGTCCTTCAGAGGACAGGACTCCAAACAACTATAAGACAAGTGGTCTCCTCTTGTCCCACTTGCCAATTAAACAACCCCCAAGGAGCTCGAAGACCCCAGCTGGCCCAGCCCGTCCAACGAAGTGGGACTTATCCAGGAGAGGACTGGCAGATGGACTTCACCCAGATGCCTGTTTCTCAAGGGTATAAATACCTATTAGTCATGATAGATACGTTCCCAGGATGAATTGAAGGCTTTCCCACCCGGACTGAGAAGGCTGAGGAGGTAGTAAAAAAAACTACTCCATGAAATCATTCCAAGATTTGGTCTGCCCAGGTCATTACAAAGTGACAATGGGACATCATTTTCTTCTAGGGTCACCCAAAGAATCTCTAAAGCATTGGGCATTACTTATTATTTCCATTATGCCCTGGAGGCCTCAGTCTTCAGGAAAAATAGAAAGAGCCAATCAATTCTTAAAATCAGTAATAAAAAAAGATAACCCAGGAGACCTCCCTGAGATGGAAGGAAGCTTTACCAATAGCTCTCCTCTGCACCTGTATTGCCCCTAAGGAACAGGTTGGTCTTAGTCCTTATGAGATGCTATATGGGAGACTTCTTGTTTAAGTCAATGACCTCTTCCTAAAAATCCAGAGGTTCAGACCCTCCAGTCTTATACCACGGCCATTGGGCAATTCCAACAGGACATATGCTTGTGGGGTATGAACCAGGACCCAAAAGACTCTAAGGAGTCACTACTATGTGCTCCAGGGACTCAGGTCCTAGTTAAAGTCTGAAAAGATGGGTCCCCAAAGGCTCAACTCCAGCCCACATGGAAGGGCCCCTACCCTGTAATGTTTGCCACCCCCATAGCAGTCAAGGTACCAGGACATGACTCCTGGATTCACTACTCATGAGTCAAGCCATGGAAGAAAACTGAAGAGGACACTCAATGCACCTGTGAGTCCCTGGGAGATCTCAGATACCTATTCAGGACTACAAATGAGTGCCATTCTAATGAACACCCCCAAAATCTGGTTTTGGGGGATAAGATTTCTCAGGATAGCTCTGAAGAGCCAACACAGCTTGACAGAGATTGTACTCCAAAACAGACAGGAGATAGATCTTCTGATCCCTGAACAAGGGGGGACATGAGCCATCCTGGCAATGTGAATTTAGAATTGGCTAATGCCCCTACTAGTCCCTGTTACACCATATGATGCTGCTTATGATTGCTCCATGTATTATCAGTTGACTAACCTGTTTTGTCTCTGCTCAGGTCAACAAGCTACAACATGCAGTGCCAGTTCAACAAAGATACAAAACTACAGCCAACCATGGAAAATATCACTCACCCTTAGATTGACACCGCTATGAGGACTCTGAGGCCTGAGACTAGCAAGAAGGGGAGGCCCAATACCCCTCGCCATCCCAGTTTAGCAGAAAGTAGCGAGAAAGACCCCGACGCCCCTATTCCCAAAGAATTAGGCCTCCCATCTCTTGAGGGGGGAATGTTAGGTAGTTAGAATAGGGAAAAGGAGTCCAAAATGGCGGTGGCTAAAAGACAAGGAAGGGAAAAGCCCGAAAAAATAGAACAGAGGAAGGTCAAAGAAGATCCAAGGACTGGAGTGATGACTTTAGGTAGAACAGCGCTCCTGCCTAAGCCCAGTTGCATAGGGCAGGCCGTGGGTGGGTGGGTGGGGCGGAATCATATAAAAAGAGGAGCCAAACGGACTCTCTCCCTCTCTCTCCCACGCATGCATACGTTCTCTCTCTCTCTCTCTCTCTCTCTCTCTCTCCCACGCATGCATACGTTCTTCTCTCTCCCTCTCTCTCCCACGCATGCATACGTTCTTTCTCTCTCTCTCTCCCACACATGCATACGTTCTTTCTCTCTCTCTCTCTCTCTCCCCCCACACATGCATACGTTCTTTCTCTCTCTCTGTCCCACACATGCATACGTTCTTTCTCTCTCTCTCTCTGTACCCGCTCCCCACCACCACCACCCCATGCACTGGTGCGCTCCTCCACTCTCTTCTCTTCTTCAAGGATGGATTCTCCAGCTATCTTCTAAATAAAATAGAGCTGTAACACTGATTTGTCTAAGAGCTATGACATGGTTTATCCAAGACCTGAAAGCTGTGACACGTCGAGGGGATTTAATGTCCGTCACTCCAAATCTTTGTTGTGATGAGACAAAGAACCGAGGAGCATATACTCGCTTGACAGACTTATCATTAGACATTACATACAAATAGATATTGTATGTAATTAGAGAAATACAGTTTCAATGTATAATAGAAATCTGGTAGGTTTTAAAACAGGATAAGTATCTTTAATGTAACTGAAGGAGAATACAAATAGCTAACATTTACTGAATGCTGTTCTCCTGGACCCTGTGAGAAAGAAAAAAGCAGAAGTCTCAACATTAACAGCATAGATATTTTAAAACTGCAGAGGCAACTAGGATTAACTACATTGACCAAAGAGTTATAATCTACCCTATAGCTGTAGCGGCCATACATTTGTATCTGCTACATAAAATACATAAAGTCAAACGTGAGGCGTACAAGAAGAATTGATAGAAAGATTTCTGAGAGTTGGTAGTACCCCTTTGTCAAGCTCAGATGGGACTCACAGAGTTTATTATGTTTAAGGGAGCTTGGCGGCCCATGGCAGCAAGAACAGATAAGAAACAATATCGACAAACTGAGAAATAGCATTTCAGTTCTGCCCTTAGTTCTAGGGCAGCCTTGAGGTGAGACAGCCTGAAGGAATAACAATTTCTTGCTCTTTTCCCCTTATTTGATAAGGTATACAAAAAGTTGAGTGTTTTAACCAAATAAGAAAAAACGTGCATTTCTTTGACTTAATTTTATACTGTATCCTGGCTTATGCATAGTTATGTCAGTGTTTGGAAGACCATTACTGACAAAATTCGGGATAAAAAAATTACATACAGTGTGATTTCAACCTAATCAGAAACAAATCTTGTGACATTTGTTTATTGTGTACTTCAACTTTTTTAATTAAAATTTGTATTGTTTTATTGGAGCTTCCCCAGTGGCTCAGCGGCAAAGAATCCGCCTGCAATGCAGGAACCACAGAAAATGTGGATTCAGTCCCTGGGGCGGGAAGATCCCAGGGAGGATGGAATGGCAACCCACTCCAGTAATTTTGCCTGGAGAACTCCATGGACAGTGAAGCCTGGTGGGCTGCAGTCCTGGATGCAAACAATCACACATGACTGGAGTGACTTAGCATAGTTTTATTGAAATTAAATACCTGTTCATTCTTTTCAATCAGACTGCAACTTCCATAGTGTGGGGTAGAGCACTGGTTTTGATACTGGTTGGAGATATATATATATATATATGACATGTGTATACATCAGAGGATATATATATATATATATATATATATATATATATATATATACACACACACACACACACCAGGTTTTCATACTGGTTTTCATATATATATATATACATATATCACATATATATATATATATGAATATATATATATCAGAGGACACACAAAGCTTTTCCAAAGGGTTAAATTTTTCAAAGAACATTGATCCTTTTCATATCCTTAGCTTCTGTGTGAATTCTTCCAATAATGATCTTAGGAAGATATAGATTTTGCAGATTCTTTATTCCCAACTCCCCTTTTGTAATCCTTTCTCCCACTTTACACAAGAAATGACTCTCTCCTACCATCCAGAATCTTCCTATGAAGTGTAACCCAGGCAAATAAAACTAGCCCAGGCATTAAATGAAAGACTGTTACTAAGTCCAAGCTCACTCTGCTTGTCACATGACAGGCCAATGAATCTGAAAGAGAAGTTGAGGTAAGGAATGTAACTATTCAGAAAGCTGACTGACCAAGATGACAAACAAATGTCTCAAAACAACCATCTTGTGGGGTCTGGATGCGAGGTCCTTTTATGGATCAGAGATGGGGAAGAGGGGAGTGAAGAAACAAAGTAAAAAGGCCATCAATCTTGAAAACATTTCCTAGTATGGCATTGACAGGTAGACAGGATTCTGAACTTTAGCTTAATTGTCAGGCTGAGGAGTAGGATTCTCTGAGGCCAGTCATTATGTATGATTAAATTAATAATAACAAAAGCAATGGAAAACAAGTCAAAGAAATAGTTCCAACATGGAGTCAGAATAGACTTCTCTCTGCAATAAGTCCAGTTTGATTAAAATATTGGTGCTTATGTTGACCAAGTGAATGACTCTAATGACTGTTTAACAGCTTGTTTTGCAAGTCAGTTGAATTTAAATTATTTGCTGTCAACAAAATTGACAGCGTGTCCTGTCAAATCAACAATCAATGCTATTAAAAACAATTTTTGTGCCTTTTGGCATATCTATAAAAATTTCAAAAAAATTGAAAAACATTGATACTTCTACTCCCATCCACTTAATTATGTGAAATGGATTCTCAGCAATCACATTCATAAAAGCAGAAATTAAGACCAACAAACTTGATTGAACTACAGCTTATTCTAATGATTCTTAATATTCATCCATAGCTACAGGAATTGAAAAGTTTTATCTTTCTCATTTAGAAATGTATGACCAATAAATCTTAATTTTCACATGCAATAATTATTAATCTTATATATATATTGTTCTGATCACATTAGAACTAATAAAAATTGTATTGACAGATTATTTATGAAGGTATTTTTAGTACCTTAGTGCCTTATGATTATAGGAAATTAAAAATTAATTGTTAATTATACAAAGTTATGACCAACCTAGATAGCATATTAAAAAGCAGAGACATTACTTTGTCAACAAAGGTCCGTCTAGTGAAAGCTATGGTTTTTCCAGTAGTCATGTATGGATGTGAGATTTGGACTATAAAGAAAGCTGAATGCTGAAGAATTGATGCTTTTGAAATGTGGTGTTGGAAGAAGACTCTTGAGAGTCCCTTGGACTGCAAGGAGATCCAACCAGTCCATCCTGAAGGAGATAAGTCCTGGGTGTTCATTGGAAGGGCTGATGCTGAAGCTGAAACTCCAATACTTTGGCCACCTGATGCGAAGAACTGACTCATTGGAAAAAACCCTGATGCTGAGAAAGATTGAAGGTGGGAGGAGAAGGGTATGGCAGAGGATGAGATGGCTGGATGGCATCACTGACTTGATGGACATGAGTCTGAGTAAACTCCAGGCATTGGTGATGGACAGGGAGGCCTGGAGTGCTGTGATTCATGGGGTCGCAAAGAGTCAGACACAACTGAGTGACTGAACTGAACTGATACATGTTTTTATTATAAAGAAATATAATAGGATGATCAATAAAAGATATCAAATGTAAAAGTATTACTTAAAGACAAAATTTTTTGAGGGTTGTAAAATCAAACTCAAAGATTGAGGAGAAAAAGGTATTATGTGAAGTACTCAGACGCTCAGTCATGTCTGACTCTTTGCAACCCCATGGACTATGGCCCACCCGGGTCTTCTGTCCATGGAATTCTTCAGGCAAGAATACTGGAGTGGGTTGTCATTTCCTCCCCCAGGGGTTCTTCCTAACTCAGGGATTGGACCTGCATTTCTTATGTTCCCTGGACTGGCAGGCGGTTCTTTAACACTAGCACCACCAAACATAATGTCTGTGTGCTTTTAAAAACAGACTGAAAGCACCAAAGCATTGTGGTACTTAGGTTTAATTAGACACACTTTTAAGAGAGTGATCTGGAGATCAATTTTTATGTGAAAATATAATATGTAAAATGGTACTTTTATGACTATTGAAAATTTCAACTAAGATTTTTACCTATCAGCTTAAACCTACATGGGGAGCATATTTTTAACAATTCATTCAAAGGCTATGTGAGCAAAGAAATTTGAAGGCATTACCATAGAGCAAGGAACTTTGTATTTTTGCATTTCTGAAATCTAATAATTTCTATCCTACTTAGTAACCAAGAACCTGTTTCATCACCATAAAATGAAACATATAATTTTCTATCTTTCTAGGAATAAATAAAATAATGTTTGTAATTGGCTAACCCAGTACTTGGTACCAGAACCTTTCTCATATTTTCTACTAAAGATAGCATGGATCCTAACTAATGTACTATTCAATGAATATGTTGATTGGATTTCAAATAATCAGCTTTAATCATAACAAATTTCATAGAAAAAGCTTCTTGATGGTGACAAGTAGAATTGTGGCCTGCAACATTTGAAGACATGGATATAATTAAAATGAAATGAAAATGAAATGAAAGTGGCTCAGTTGTGTCCGACTCTTTGCAACCCCATGGACTATACAGTCCATGGAATTCCCTAGACCAGAATACTGGAGTGGATAGCCTTTCCCTTCTCTAGGGGATCTTCCCAACCCAGGGATAGAATCCAGGTCTCCCGCACTGCAGGCAGATTCTTTACCAGCTGAGCCACAAGGGAAGCCCCATAATTAAAACAGATCATTTTTTTTTTAAACTGGTTTATGGCCCACCTAGCTGAATTCAATTATTATAGAGACTATCTCAACATTACATATATAATTCATGTATTATAAAACATACTTGTCATTAAAATAATAAAAAGTCAGATTTTCCAAGAAAATGCCAAGCTTACTTGATAAAATAGTCCATCAAAACACTTATTTCCTGAAATTAGCATATTCTATTATGGCTAGTAAAGACTTCAATCTAGATTTTCTTTCTTTATTTTTGTTGGCGGGGAGCCTAATGGGAAAGTCAAAATTACTATTTCTTTGTTTTCGGCAAACTTTATGATCGACATTTACCTGACAAATACAGTGTGTCAGTGATCATTATATAGATATGAGTAAAGCAAGAGACTGTGTGTTTATAAGAAACATGGACAAGATTTTTTAATTAAAAATCTTAATAGATCACTCAAAATCATGCATGGCAGTGAGAGGAAGACCCTGCTTCTCTGAAACTTATCCCTCAAGTTAGTAGGAAGAATAAAGAAATCAGTCATTCTCAGAAATGATTTAATAGGAATCAAGTCTAAACAGGACTAAAATTACATAATAAACGATGGCATACTTACTCAAGAGTGGTTTTAGTCCCAAATATCAGGTACAATTTATTAACTTCTGTAAATCAGAGCCATTTGTTAATGAGTCAATCTAAAACATAAACTGTGGAAAATGATTCATATATTAGATTTCTGATTCATCATGACAGCTGAATGCCCTGGGTCTATTTTTGATTCTCATAGAGAAACTCCTTAAATCTTTCTGGTTGAATGGACTCCTGGCAAATAGGTAGGACAGACTCCCTAAGTATGTATAACTGAGGTTTAAACAGACAAAAGATAAGACTACTTTTACATATATACTCTTATTACTTCTTATCCAAATGTAAATTAAAAATTTTTTTGCCATCGCTTTAAATAATGTCTGATGTAGACAAATTGAATTGGGCTGAATTGTTAACTATTTAGAAATAGATATACATTTATTTAATAAATGTATCTATTTATGATTCAGTCTTAGTAAGGATGTTTGAAAGGTGTTTATGCCTATTTTTATTTAATCATCTCTATTCCCATCTTTTTATTACCATTGTCTTTAGGATTTTATAGGAAATAACTGCTTATGCAAAAGTAAACTTTTTTGAAAGTAGTCATTTAAAACTAAGTGCAAGTAAAGGTAAGAATCAAGTGAATTTGTTATTCAGTGTTAACAAAATGTTTATGCCCAAAGATTTTACAACATTCACTTCCTTGAAAAGAAATAAAATACATATGCTATAATATGTGTTCAGCCTTGATTTTATGCACATTATGTATTCTAATTATTACAATCTAATTTATAAACAATGCATGCTGTGGTTCTGACAGTGAAGCTATGATGAAACAGAGTACCAATTTTAATTACATACAGTTCTAATACAGTGAGCACTGCAGCATTTCTGTCATCTTTGAAATGGTAACAGAATGAAAAAAAAGTTTTTGAAATATGAGCATGAAGGTAATGAGATCAATAAATGTCAGCTAGAAAAAGTAATCACAACTCCTGAGACTCACTGACCTTTCTACAAATTCCAGAAATAATAGAGTAGCTTGGGATGAGGAATTCTTTAACATTGAGAAACTGATACTATTATAAGAAGAAAGGGAAGCAGAGATTGCCCTCTGACATAAAAAACATCGCCTATAAAGGTAATTTTGACACAGTAATTTATTCCCTTGATTTTTTCCTAAGGTCACCACCAACATAGGTCACAAACCTTTGGACTTTACAGAGACAAAATTCCCACTGAAGCCCTCTGAATACTGAAATACCTGCTTCATAGACTTTTAGTTTGCTTCACAATATTCAGCATCCCAATAGAGTTTAATCATATTGTTGGTTAATTTAAATGCCCAAAGTGAAAAACGTTCTATTTTCGTAGTTGTAAAATCACTCTATCAGTATCTGAATATAATTTGGGAAAATTCAATTTTGGAAAGTGAAGGAGTGTTCAGAAAGATTTAATCATCATGAAATATTCAGCATTTGAATATAAAATGAGGTGATAATATAAAACTCTAAATTATGATATTAAAATAATTTTAAAGTCCACAAAATTTTAGGAGATACTGCAAAACCAGTCTTCCGTAATAACTAAGTTTCTACAGGACTAGAAGGGGTTAGGTTGGAGTAAGTTTTTGGTTATTACAGCTTTTATCCTGAGGGCAGACTGAAGTTAGCACCATAAAAGTGGCTGAGATTTCAATACAAAAGCCACTGTCTTTCTATACTAGAAGATGAGAGAAAAGTTCAGGAAACTCACAGATATTCAAAAGCAAAGGTGAAATTAAAGAAATAACAAAGTCATAGTTGTGAATCCAAATTTATGCTTTTAAACTCTGTTGATATACTTAACTGACCGCTGAACTACACATGTACTGGGAAAACTCAAGAATATACAGTTAAAGATAAAATAACCGAACTGATATCTAAGTTGCCAGCCAAGAGACAAAGTGTGTAATTTGACTTCAACCAAAGGAATGACCACCTAAAACAAGTCACCAACATACTTCTGAGAAATATAACAAAGTCCAGAGACTCCATAAGATAAAATCCATGATGCACAGGTAACAATTAAAAACTGCTTTACTCATGAAGTATCAGGAATGCATAACTCAGATTCTGCGGGGAAAAAAAAAATCAACTAAAATCCATCCCAAGAAAAATCAGGTACTGAAATTACAAGAAGATGATATAAAATAACTGCTATAACTATGTTCCATAAAAAATATGATCACGATGAGAAAAGAAAATCAAATATTGGAGAAGAAATAAAAAGCTACAAAAAAGAACCAAATAAGAGAGGATTCTGGAAAGATGGTAAAGTAGGAAGCATCAGGAATCTGTTTCTCCAACTAGACAACATTACACTTGAAGAATCTGATATAACTGTTTTGGAACTTTAGTGCCTAGAAGGTTTGCAACTTCAAGGAAAGGCCTGAATAGGAAATTGCAGGTAATTTCAGCCCTTAGCACAGTAGCATCTACTCAAATCCACTCCACACCTGGTGACAGGTAGCTGTGCACATATTCCTAAGTAAGCCAGCACATAGTTTGCGGGAGACAGGATGAGCAAGCTTTAGGTATCCCCAGTAAGACTGTCATCAGACTGTTTCAGATTTCTCATCAGAAACTTTGGAGGCCAGAAAGCAAAGTCTGATACATTCAAAGCGCTAAAAGGAAAAACAAACACTTCCAACTAAGAATACTATATATTGAAAAACTACTTAAGAGTGAGAGTAAAATGAAGATATTTACAGATAAACAAAAGCTGAAGGAATCCATTATCACTAGAACTGCCCTTCAGAAAATGGTTTGAGAGAGTCCTGCAAGGGGAAGTAAAAGGATGCTAGACAATAACAGAAGCAATAATATATCTGTCTAGGTGTGTCACTGCTTTCCTTCCAAAGAACAAGAGTCTTAATTTCATGGCTGCAGTCACCATCTGCAGTGATTTTGGAGCCCAAAGAAGTAAAGTCTCTCAATTTCCACTGTTTCCCATCTATTTGCCATGAAGTGATAGGACCGGATGCCATGATCTCCGTTTTTTGAAGGCTGAGTTTTAAGCCACCTTTTTCACTCTCCTCTTTCACTTTCATCAAGAGGCTCTTTAGTTCCTCTTCACTTTCTGTCATAAGGGTGGTGTCATCTGCATATCTGAGGTTATTGATATTTCTCCTGGCAATCTTGACTCCCACTTGTGCTTCATCCAGCCCCGCATTTTGCATGATGTATTCTACATATAAGTTAAATAAGCAGAATGACAATATATAGCCTTGACCTTTTCCTTTCTCAATTTGGAACCAGTCTGTTGTTCCATGTCCGATTGTAACTGTTGCTTCTTAACCTGCATACAGATTTCTCAGGAGGCAGGCAAGGTGGTCCAGGATTCCCATCTCTTCAAGAATTTTCCACAGTTTGTTGTGATCCACACAGTAAAAGGTTTTAGCATAGTCAGTGAAGATGAAATAGATTTTTTAAAAAAATTCTCTTGCTTTTCCTATGATCCAATGGATGTTGGCAATTTGATCTCTGGTTCCTCTGCCTTTTCTAAATCCAGATTGAACATCTGGACATTCTTGGTTTATGTACTGCTGAAGCCTAGCTTGAAGGATTTTGAGCATAATCTTGCTAGCATGTGAAAAGAGTGCAATTATGCGGTAGTTTGTACATTCTTTGGCATTGTCTTTCTTTGGTATTGGAATGAAAACTGACCTTTTCCCACCCTGTGGCCACTGCTGAGTTTTCCAAATTTGCTGATATATTGAGTGCAGCACTTTAACAGCGTCATTGTTTAGGATGAAGGGTACACTTTAAAATACTTAAATGGTAAAATTTCCATTATGTGCATTTTACCACAGTAATGTCTTTTCTTTAATGAAAGAAATGAGATTCTAGAACTGAAGAGAATAATATTTGAGATTAAAAAAAAACTAAATTTACTGTAAAGCAGGATAGAGAAGACAGAAAAGTCATTGAATATAAGAATTGATCAATATGATCTAATTACCTAATGTAAATAAATAAAAAAAGATTGAAAATGAAATGAGCCATACCTTGAAGAACTCTTGAATGAAAGCAAAAGATCTAAATATATGTGCAGTTGCAGTCCCATGAGAAGAGATGATTAAAAAAAAAAAAAGAAGCAGCACATAAAATTTAAAGAGATAATAGCTAAAATTTTTCTGAATTTAGTAAAAGAGAAATTTACAGATTCAAGCAGCTATGTGAATCCCAAGCAACACAAATATTCATGTAGAAACAGGTCAAAGCACATCACGGCCAAAGTTCTGAAAGAGAAATCTTGAAAGCAGCCAATGAAAAATGATAAACAACAGGTTGAATTACTAATAACTCTTCATCAGAAATCACTGTGGCCAAAAAGCAGAGGAATGGCATCATTAAAGTAGTAAAATAAGAGCTACCAACTTTGAATTTTATATTAATAAAAACATTTAATGAAACAAAATATTCTAAGTTAAAAACAAGACAATTCACTGCTATCTGAAATTCATTACTATAAGAAATGTCAAATGGAGTCCTCAGCCTGAAGGCAAATCATACCAAGTGAAAACTCAGTTCTTTGGGAAGTAGGAAGGAATGAAAAACCTAGAAAAGATTTTCTGTTTGTTTTTTTTTTCAATGTGGACAAGGCAAATAGAAAAGGCTGTATTTCCTTTTCTCTACATTAAAATCCATAGGGTTGTTTAAAACAAATATTACATATATTTGATATAAATATAAAACATAACAGCCATAGTGTAGATGGTGAAGCAACTATAAGAGAAAGTAACTATAAAGGTCTTTATAGTTACTACATCTTATATTAAATGATATATTAGTATTTATACATAAATGCATATGGGAATCTCTAGAGAAACTACAAAATATAATGTACAAGTTACAGCTTAAAAAATCAAGAGTTAATCAAGTATGTAAAAATTACTCAAATAATCCAAGAGACGTCAAGAAAAGAATAGAGGGTCAAAAAAATAAGGGCAAACAGAAACAAATGAGCTAGACATGCCAATTAAAAGGCAGATATTATCAGAATAGATTTCAAGAGTGCGAATAATGAAAGGCTTCCCTTGTGGCTCAGATGGTAAAGAATCTGCTTATAATACAGGAGATCTGAGTTCAATCCCTGCGTTGCCAACATCCCCTGGAGAAGGGAATGGCTCTCCAGTGTTTATGCTTGGAGAATTACATGGATAGAGGAACCTGGCGGACTACAGTTAATGGGGTCACAAAGTGGGTCAGACAACTGAGCAACTAACGCATTCACTTTCAGTAATGAAAGTGAAAGACCTAGGATAGCTTCTAGTTACCTCAATGGGACCTAAGAAACACTTAGCATATTTCTTGAGTCAGAATTCTCCCCTATTCTAATCAGAGCCTAAATCAAGGTGAGAATTTCAGGCTATTAAAACAGTAAATAACATGTTAGGGCATTCTCTCGTGGTTCCGTGGTTAGGACTTCATGCTTTCACTGCAAGGAGCCTGGATTTGATTCCGGTTGGGAAACTAAGATCTCAGAACTAAGATACTGTTCCAGGGCAAAAAAAAAAAAAAAAAAAGGATGTTAAACAGTAGCACTGGTGAAACTATTGCTAGGGCAGAGGTATCCATAGTCTTTAGTAGTATTGTTAAGAAGCTACATGGCCCTTTGCATCTATTCCTTAACTGAGATTTCAAGATAAAAGGAAATTTCCCAAGAAAAGGATACTCTTGGTCACATTTGTCTATCAGAAGTTAACAAAAGAACACACATTTAAGAAAAAGTGAAAGCTATATAACCTGACAGATAGAAGCCAGTCCTGCAAAATGCAGCTAGCATTCTGTAGAACATAATGGCAGGGAACAAAATCACTGTAGAATTTACCTAAGCAATGATGTGTAAAGTCAACTTTGAATACTTATTAACTCAAAAATGAGAATTTTTAGGAATTAACCAAAAATAATGACTATCACAGTATCAAACTGTGGTACAATAAAGACATGGGGCATACACATGTGGGATGAGGAGGATAGGTTAACTCAAGGAGAAATGCCGTCGATAAATATAGAGTCTGTAACTCTGGCAGTACTACATTTGAAAGCTAAGAAGACTCAGGACTGATGTCAGAAAGTGTTTTACAATATTTATATAAACATTGCATGTGTTTTCAAATGTATCAATACATACTAAAAAAAAATGCATGGTTCAATTCCTAAATACATGTTTGTTCTCAAGTACTATTTTTGTTCATTTAAGAAATTTCCAATAAAGAGAATTGAGCCTATTATTGATATACCTGTATATCTGACTTGGGTGACCCTCCACCTGAAAACAGTAGGTAGAAGTCTAATGTTCCTAGCAGTCAAGAATAGCATAGCACATCTTCATAATATTTCTTTCTTTTCAAGGATGGTGCATATGACAACTGCATTTTCTAAAAAGGATGTTGCTAACAAAAGGTAGTACATGTATTCCTATTGCACAGTCATTTCTGATATTCCATTTGAGTAAAATAATAAAAATTCAGCATTAATGAAAAGAACTAAGACTTACATGTTAAACAAATATTCCTGATGTTTCTAGAAACTTAAAAGTTTTCATAAGGCAATCTTTACTTTTCTACAGAAAAGATAATTACCTGACATACATGCAACTTCTGAGAGACCTCTGAAAAGAAACACATACATCAACCTGTCATATTCTGATTTTCTGATAGGCCAAATTTCATTCCAATGTTTGGCAAAGTGCTGAGCATACTATCACCTGCTATAAAAGTGTAAAATAATACTAGCTTCAGTAATAACTCAGCGTCTAGCTATGACCAAGTAAAAAATCAAGCCTATGCCAAATTCTTCATGAATTTGGATTATTTATTAAATGTAAAAATTATAATTCTACCATATTTAATTTTAGTATATTAGTATTAATGGCTTATTAACTTGCAGTGAAAAAATACATGATTTAGTGAGTAATTATAAGCAAAAAATAATGCAGTTCTGTCATCAGGACTTCTATTATTTCTCCTATAGTTGGCAACTTAAAACTGTCCTTGAAAATAATCAATAGATTTCCATCTAACATATACATAAGCCATTGTGATTCTCTGCCTCAGATTAGTTCCAAAACTACAGAAAAAAAATCCCTTAGTGATATTAATGTCAAGCAAAAGGGCAATAATGTGATGATACTCCCTTGCCCAATGATGAATGAAATAGGATTATCCTAAATATGGTCAATGGGAAAACTTTATACTTTTACATGGGCTTAAAAGTCTACAAAAGAATCACTTGATCCTATTAAGGTGGTTTTTGAAATTTCTTAAAAGTGTCACTAATAGACCATACTGACAAGCAGTAACCATAAATTGAATGGCTATGTTTGATTATAAACATCAGCCAACCTAAGGGGCAGAATCAGTACCATGTTAGTAAGGACTCCATAGTTATGACTGATATTCACTGAGCAAAAGGCTAGATTATAAGTAAATCACTGAGCACTTTACATAGAACTGCAGGTAGTGCCAACAATAGGGGCATTTCCATATCTAATATAATAGCTTCAGTTCAGTTCAGTTCAGTCACTCAGTCGTGTCTGACTCTTTGCGACCCCATGGACTGCAGCACGCCAGACCTCCCTGTCCATCACCAACCCCCAGAGCTTACTCTAACTCATTTCCACTGAGTTGGTGATGCCATCCAACCATCTCATCCTGCCGTCCCCTTCTCCTGCCTTCAATCTTTCCTAGCATCAGGGTCTTTTCCAATGAGTCAGTTCTTCACATCAGGTGGCCAAAGTATTGGAGTCTCAGCTTCAGCATCAGTCCTTCCAATGAATATTCCAGACTGATTTCCTTTAGGAGGGACTGGTTGAATGTCCTTGCAGTCCAAGGGACTCTCAAGAGTCTTCTCCAATACCACAGTTCAAAAGCATCAGTTCTTTCATGTTCAACTTTCTTTTGTAGTCCAACTCTCACATCCATACATGACTAACGGAAAAACCATAGCTTTGAATAGATGGACATTTGTTGATAAAGTAATGTCTCTGCTTTTTAATATGCGGTCTAGGTTGGTCGTGACTTTTCTTCCAAGTAGTAAGTGTCTTTTAATTTCATGGCTGTAGTTACCATCTGCAGTGATTTTGAAGTAAAAAAAAAAAAAAAAAAAAAAACAGTTTACACTGTTTCCCCATCTTTTTGCCATGAAGTGATGGGACTGCACTCCATGATCTTGGTTTTCTGAATGCTGAGTTTTAAGCCAACTTTTTCACTCTTCTCTCACTTTCATCAAGAGGCTCTTTAATTCTTCGTCACTTTCTGCCATAAGTGTGGTGTCATCTGCATAACTGAGGTTGTTGATATTTCTCCCAGCAATCTTGATTTCAGCCTGTGCTTCATCCAGCCCAGCATTTCTCATGATGGACTTTGCATATAAGTTAAATAAGCAGGGTGACAATATATAGCCTTGACGTACTCCTTTTCTGATTTGGAACTAGTCTGTTGTTGCATGTCCGGTTCTAACTGTTGCTTCTTTACCTGCATACAGATTTCTCAGGAGGCAGGTAAAGTTGTCCGGGATTCCCATCTCTTTAAGAATTTTCCACAGCTTGTTATGATCCACACAATCAAAGGCTTTGGCATAATCAATAAAGTAGAAGTAGATATTTTTCTGGAACTCTTGTGCTTCTTCGATGATCCAACGGATGTTGGCAATTTGATCTCTGGTTCCTCTGCCTTTTCTAAAATCCAGATTGAATATCTGGAAGTTCATGGTTTACATACTATTGAAGCCTGGCTTGGAGAATTTTGAGTATTACTTTGCTAGGATGTGAAATGAGTGCAATTGTGCCATAGTTTGAGCATTCTTTGGGATTGCCTTTCTTAGGGATTGGAATGAAAATTGACCTTTTCCAGTCCTGTAGTCACTGTTAAATTTTCCAAATTTGCTGGCATATTGAGTGCAGCGCTTTCACGGCATCATCTTTTAGGATTTGAAATAGCTCAAGTGGAATTCTATCACTTCCACTAGCTTTGTTCATAGTGATGCTTCCTAAGGCCCATTTTATTTCACATTCCAGGATGTCTGGCTCTAGGTGAGTGATCACACCACTGTGATTATCTGGGTCATGAAGATCACTTTTGTATAGTTCTTCTGTGTATTCTTGCCACCTCTTCTTAATATCTTCTGCTTCTGTTAGGTCCATATCATTTCTGTCCTTTATTGTGCTCATCTTTGCATGAAATGTTTCCTTGGTATCTGTAACTGTCTTGAAGAGATCTCTAGTCTTTCCCATTCTATTGTTTTCCTCTATTTGCACTGATTACTGAGGAAGGCTTTATTATCTCTCCTTGCCAGTCTTTGGAACTCTGCATTCAAATTGATGTATCTTTTCTTTTCTCCTTTGCCTTTCACTTCTCTTCTTTACTCAGCTATTTGTAAGGCCTCATCTGACAACCATTTTGCCTTTTTGCATTTCTTTTTCTTGGGGATGGTCTTGATCACTGCCTCCTGTACAATGTCACAAACCTCCATCTATAGTTCTTCAGGCACTCTGTCTATCCGATCTAGTCCGTGGGATCTATTTCTCACTTCCATTGTATAATCGTAAGGGATTTGATTTAGGGCATACCTGAATGGTCTAGTGGTTTTCCCTACTTTCTTCAATTTCAGTCTGAATTTGGCAAAAGGGGTTCATGATCTGAGGCACAGTCAGCTCCCAATCTTGTTTTTGATGAGTATGTAGAGCTTCTCCATCTTTGGCTGCAAAGAATATACTCAGTCTGATTTCAGTATTGACCATCTGGTGATGTCCATGTGTAGTCTTCTCTTATGTTGTTGGAAGAGGGTGCTTGCTATGACCAGTGCTTTCTCTTGGCAAAATTCTATTAGCTTTCACCCTGCTTCATTCTGTACTCCAAGGCATAATTTTCCTGTTACTCCAGGTATCTCTTGACTTCCTACCTTTGCATTCCAGTCCCCTATAATGAAAAGGACATCTCTTTTGGGTGTTAGTTCTAGAAGGTCTTGTAGATCCTTATACAACTATTCAACTTCAGTTTCTTCAGCATTACTGGCCGGGGCATAGACTTGGATTACTGTGATGTTGAATGGTTTGCCTTGGAAATAAACAGAGATCATTCTATCATTTTTGAGATTGCATCCAAGTACTCCATTTCAGACTGTTGTTACTGTGATGGCTACCCCATTTCTTCTAAGGGATTCTTGCCCATGGTAGTAGATATAATGGTCATCTGAGTTAAATTCATCCATTCCAGCCCATTTTAGTTCACTGATTCCTAAAATGTTGATGTTTACCCTTGCCATCTCCTGTTTGACCACTTCTACTTTGCCTTGATTCATGAACCTAACATTCCAGGTTCCTATGCAGTATTGCTCTTTATAGCATCTGAATTTACTTCCACTACCCTATTATGGCTTATTCATAGAAAAAATACTATAGAGTTTTTATAATTGCTATTTACAGCACAGAGGAATGAGGTGAAGAAGGGTTAAATGACTTGTCTAAATTTCACACAGAAAGTGAATTATGAAGCAGAAACCATAGCCCAGAAGAGAGAAACATAGCTTTCAAAGAGCTTAAATGTATATAGTAGTTACTTCATTCTAAGCTGCCTTTTTTTTTTTTTTAATTGTGAAACAGAAGGCCACTAAAAGCATTAGAGCCATTGGATTTTCTTAAGAAAATGTGTATTTCAGCATAAACATTGCACTTTTCTCCATGTTCCTACTGCTTTTTTTTTTGAAAAAGCCATACATCTTACCATAGATATGTCCTTAAGAGAAAGAAAATACACATATTTTCCTTAAATAATACTTCAAGAGGCATTAGTTATATAATTACTCAAAATACTTTGTTATTGCACATTCTCAAGTAAATGTTCTCAATATTTTCCTAAAAATCTATACATCATTTTTGGTATTTAAGATTTGGGAGTTCTTTTCAAAGAAATATATCTTTAAAAAGACAAATAAAAGTGATAAATATTTAGCCAGACTCATCCAGGACAAAAGTGATAAGGCCCAAATAAACAAAATCAGAAATGAGAAAGGAGAAGTTACAGCCAATATCGCAGAAATACAAAGGACCCTAAGAGATGACTAGGAACAATTATACACCAATAAAATGGACAGCCTAGAAGAAATGGACATATTCATAGAGAGGTGCAAGCTCCTAAACTGAATCAGAAAAAAAATTTAAAAATTACAGATTAATTACCAGTGATATAAATCAGTAATAATAATAACCAAAAAGAAAAACTTCCAACAAACAAAAGTCTAGAACCTGACAACTTCACAGGTTGTCAGGTATAAAGTCTACCAAACATTTATAGAAAACTTAACACCTATCTTTCTCAAATGATTCCCAAAAAAAACTGCAGAAGAAGGGATGCTTCTGGATTCATTCTATGAGGTCAGCATCACCTTGATCCAAAAATAAAGGACATCACACGCAAAAAGAGATATACCATAGCCAGTAGCATATTCAGTCATGAAACATTTCTTGACTTCCTCTAAAATCAGGAATAGGACAAGGAGATGCATTCTCATCACTTTTATTCAACATAGTATTAGAAGTCCTAGCCACAATAATCAGACAAGAAAAAGAAATAAAAGTAATCCAAGTTGGGAAGGAAGAAGTAAAACTGTCAATGTTTGCTGATGACATGAACTATACACAGAAAATCCTAACATCACCACTAAAAAACAAGAGGAGCTCATCAATAAATTTTGTAAAGTTTCAAGATACCATATTAATAGAAACCTGTGGCAGTTCTACACACTTACAGTGAACTATCAGAAAGAGAAACTAAGAAAACATTTCCATTTACCAAAGCATCAAAAAGAATAAAATACCTGGGAATGAATCTAAGTGATGAGGTAAAAGATTTGTACTCTGAGAAGTATAAGACACTGATGAAATAAACTGAAGGCAACACAAGCAGATAGAAAGACAATACTGTGTTCAAGGATTGGAATAAAGAATATTGTTAAAATGATCGTAATACCCAAGGCAATCTACAGAATCAATGAAATACCTATCAAAAATTTAATGACATTTTTCACAAAACTAGAATAAATAACTCTAAAATTTGTATGGGAAGCAAAAAGAAACTGAGTAGCCAAAGCAATCTTGATAAAGAAAAATAAAGCTAGAGGTATCAATTTCCCTGATCTCAAACTATACTACAAAACTGCAGTAATCAAAACAGCACAGTACAGATACAAAAACAGATACATAGACCAATGTAACAAATGGAGAACCCAGAAATTAATCTACACTTATGTGAGCAATTAATCTATGACAAAAATGGCAAGAGTAATCATTGGGAAAAAAAGACTCATCAGTAATTTGTGTTGGGGAAACGGCAGTGGCATACAAAAGAATCAAACTGGCCTTCTTTCTCACACTATATACAAAAATACAATCAGAATGAGTGAAAAACTTATTAGATAAGCATAATGCTTAAAACCATAAAATTTTCATGAAAATATAGGCAGTATACTTGCTGAAACTGGTCTTAGCAATTTTTTTTTTTATATGTCTCCTCAGGCAAGGGAAACAAAAGCAAAAATGAAGAAACAGAGGTCATCAGCTAAAATGCATTTGCACATTGAACGAAGCTATCAACAAAATAAAAAGGCTCCCTACTGAATTAGTAAAGATATTTATAAATGATGTATCTGATAAGGAATTAATATCCAAGATTCACAGTACTCTTGCAGCTCAGTACATATATATACTCAGTTAAAAAATTGGCATAGTATCTGAATAGACAATTTTACTCAAAAAAGATATACAGGTGGCCAACTGGAACAAGAAAAGTTGTTCAATATTGCTCACTGATCATCAGGGAAATACAAATCAAAACCACAGTGAGATATTATCTCACACCTGTTAAAATGGCTATTATTAAAAGGATAACAAATAACAAGTGTTGACAAGTGTCGAAGAAGGAATTGTATACTCTTGGTGGGAGTGAAAATTGGTGGAGCCTCTATGGAAAACAGTATCAGCTCCCTTAAAAAATTAAAAATAGAACTACCATAAAATCCAGCAATTCTTCTGGGTGTTTATCTAAATGAAAATACTATTTCAAAAGGATATGTGCAATCCTACATTCATTGCAGCATTATTTGCAATAGCCAAATGATGGAAAAACCTAGATGACTATCAGTAAATTAATAGAAATGCAGATGTGGTATATATAAACAAAAGAATATTACTCAGCCATAAAAAGAAGGGAATTTTGCTATTTGCAACTAATCTGAATGGACCTAGAGGGTACTATGCTAAGTGAAATAAGTCAGACAGAGAAATACAAATACTGAACAAAAACAGAGTCATATACCCTCTCAACAGAGAGGGTAACATGACAAGAGAATTAGATGAGGGAGATAAAGAGGTGCAAATTTTCAGTTACAAAATAAATAAATATAGGTATGAAATGCACAGTGTGGAGAATATAGTCAATAATTATGTAATATGTTCGTATGGGGACAGATGGGAACTAGACTTATTATGCTGATCCTTGTGAAGTGTATAGAAATATTAAATCACTATGCTGTATACCAGGAACTGATATAATGTTATAGGTCAATTACATTTCAAACACAAATTCATAGAAAAAGATATTTGATTTGTGAGTACCCAGGCAGGGGGAGGGGAGGATTGGATGAAGGTAGTAAAAAGGTACAAATTTCCAGTTATAAGATAAATAAGTGCTCGAGTGTAAGGTACAATATGATAAATATAATTAATACTGCTATACATTATATATGAAAGCTGTTATGAGCACATATCCTAAGAGGTTTCAACATATGGAAAAAAATGTTTGACTTCTATAATTTTGTATCTAAGGAAATAATAGATGCTCACTAAACTTACTGTAATAATCATTTCATTATATACATAAGCAAATAATTATGCTAAACATGTTAAATATATACAGCATTGTATGTCAATTTTAGCTCAATAACATTAGAAGAAAAAATTAAAAATAAAAAATGGAAATGTCTTTTTTTAGGAAGTTAACCAATGCAGTCTTGCTTAAAATGAAAATGGTCAAACCAGTTAGATTTACAAGTTAATTATGATACTTTGGCATTCTAAATCCACTTTTTTATATTGCTTTAATTTACTACATTTTAAAAATAGATAGTCAAAGGAGATAAAGTTAAATGTTGTTGATTAGTTGCTAAGTCATGTCTGACTCTTTGCAACACTTTGGACTAGTCTTCCAGACTCCTCTGTCCATGGGATTTCCCAGGCAAGAATACTGGAGTGGGTTGCCATTTCCTTCTCCAGGGTATCTTCCTAACCAAGGAAATAAACCTGTGTCTCCTGAAGCACATCTCCTGCATTGTAGGTGATTCTTCACCACTGAGCCACCTGAGAAGCCTAGTTAAACATAGCAGTAAAAAATAACTTTCTTACAGTAGTAGTATTGTGCTTAATGATTAGATCACTTTAGGCATAAAGGTGAGATTTTTATCCCCTTTACTTGATACCCATCAGCCATGTATATGGTTGCTCTTCTCTAATTCACTAGTCAGTAGAACATCACATTATAGTACTTTCTCCTTAAACCAGTTCCTTAATGAAAACTATTTACAATTTTTTATTCTATCTGATGTAGCAAATGACAATGTTCATCTATGTGCATAATTGAAACCCATGACTATTTTCAAAGAGAGATCATTTTGATGAAGGTGCATAATACAAGCATACATTATTTTTGGACTATCCACTTAAAACATGGCTTCCCAGGTGGTGCTAGAGGTAAAGAATCCTCCTGTATATGCAATAGACGCAAGAGACTCAGACTCCTGGATAGGGAAGAGACCCTGGAGTAGGAAATGGTACCCCACTCAAGTATTCTTGCCTGGAAAATACCATGGGTACAGAAGCCTGGCGGGCTACAGTCCATGTGGCTGCAAAGAGTTAGACAAGACTGAGCAAACACACACTTAAAACATATTTTTATTTGCTAGCAATTACTTATTATATTTTATAATTTGCAATGAAATTTTCCAGGTTCATTTTGTAACCCAGATTCTTGAAAAATTGTCACTGATTTGATATCTCTAAAAATTATGTTTATATCTTGAGAAATAATGAGCAATTATTGATACAAATATTATTTTACATATAGAGACAATGGAAATATGCTCAGCATTTTGCAAACCATTAGTAGTGAAGTTTGACCTATTAATAAACCAGATTATGACAAATTGATGCCTGTCATCATTTCTTGAGTCATTTAGTTAGTAAATGTACAACAATTAGGCAAATCCTATTTATGACAGACCTATGTAGTAAAGTATACTACATCTACTTTTCCTTCTTGAACAAAATATTGTTCTTATTGGCCTGTTGTTGTTCAGTAGCCAAGTCATATCCAACCCCATGGATTGCAGCATGCTAAGCCTTTGACTGTGTGGATCACAATAAACTGTAGGAAATTCTGAAAGAGATGGGAATACCAGACCACCTGACCTACCTCTTGAGAAACCTATATGCAGGTCAGGAAGCAACAGTAAGAACTGGACATGGACCAACAGACTGGTTACAAATAGAAAAAGGAGTACATCAAGGCTGTATATTGTCACCCTGCTTATTTAACTTATATACAGAGTACATCATGAGAAACACTGGGCTGGAGGAAGCACAAGCTGGAATCAAGATTGCTGGGAGAAATATCAATAACCTCAGATATGCAGATGGTACCACCCTTATGGCAGAAAAAAGCCTCTTGATGAAAGTGAAAGAGGAGAGTGAAAAAGTTGGCTTAAAGCTCAACATTCAGAAAACTAAGATCATGGCATCTGGTCCCATCACTTCATGGTAAATAGATGGGGAAACAGTGGATGCAGTGTCAGACTTCACTTTTTTGGTCTCCAAAATCACTGCAGATGGTGATTGCAGCCATGAAACTAAAATTAAAAGAAGCTTACTCCTTGGAAGGAAAGTTATGACCAACGCAGACAACATATTAAAAAGCAGAGACATTGCTTCGCCCACAAAGGTCCGTCTAGTCAAGGCTATGGTTTTTCCAGTGGTCATGTATGGATGTGAGAGTTGGACTGTGAAAAAAAGCTGAGCACTGAAAAATTGATGCTTTTGAACTGTGGTGTTGGAGAAGACTCTTGAGAGTCCCTTGGACTGCAAGGAGATCCAACTAGTCCATCCTAAAGGAGATCAGTCCTGGGTGTTCATTGGAAGGACTGATGCTGAAGCTGAAACTTCAATACTTTGGCCACCTCATGCAAATAGTTGACTCATTGGAAAAGGCCATGATGCTGGAACTGATTAGGGGCAGGAGGAGAAGGGGACGACTGAGAATGAGATGGCTGGATGGCATCACCGACTCGATGGACATTAGTTTGAGTAAACTCCAGGAGTTTGTGATGGACAGGGAAGCCTGGTGTGCTCGATTCATGGGTTCGCAAAGAGTCGGACATGACTGAGAGACTGAACTGAACTGAACTGAGGCTTCCCTGTCCTCCACCATCTCCCAGAGGTTGCCCAAGTTCATGTCCACTGCATCACTGATGCCATCCAAGCATCTCATCCTCTGTCTCCTTCTCCTTTTGCCTTCAATCTTTCCCAGCATCAGGGTCTTTTCCAGTGAGTTGGCTGTTCACAACAGGTGGCCAAATATTGGAGCTTTAGCTTCAGCATCAGTCCTTCCAATGAATATTCAGGGTTGATTTCCTTTAAGATTGACTGATTTGATCTCAGTCAATCTAAGATCAAGAGTCCAAGGGACTCTCAAGAGTCTTCTCCAGGACCACAATTTGAAAGATCAATTCTTCAGCACTCTGTTACGGTCCAGCTCTCATGACCATACATGACTACTGGAAAGACGATAGCCTTGACCATATGGACCCTTGTCAGCAAAGTGATGTCTTGGCTTTTTAACACACTATCTTAGGTTTGTCATAGCTTTTCTGCCAAGAAGCAATTGTCTTCTAATTTTAAGGCTGTATTCACCATCTACAATGACTTTAGAGCTCAAGAAGAGGAAATCTTTCACTGCTTTCACATTTTCCCCTTCTACTTGCCATGAAGTGATGGGACCAGATGCCATGATTTTAATTTTTTTTTAATAGTTAGCTTTAAGCGGACTTTTTTACTCTTCTTCTTTACTCTCATCAAGAGGTTCTTTAGTTCCTCTTCACTTTCTACTGTTAGAGTGGCATCATCTGCATATCTGAGGTTGTTGATATATCTCCTGGCAATCTTTATTGGCCTAATACTCTATATATTCATCATTTGTCATCCCCAAACAATACCTCAATTATGTAAACCTTCACTCAGTGTATCCATGTGTGTGTCTGCTCAGTCGTGTCCAAATGTTTGTGACCCCATGGACTGTAGCCCACCATCCTCCTTGGTCCACAGAAATTTCCAGACAAGAATACTGGAAGGGGGTGCCATTCCCTACTCCAGGGGATCTTCTCAACCCAGGTATCGAACTTGCATCTCTTGAGTATCTTGAATTGGCAGGTGGATTCTTTACCACTTGTGCTACCTAGGAAGCTCCAATGTATCTAAACACATCAGAAATCCTAACAATCTATCTTCACAGATAAATTTTTCCTAGACATCTCTGACTTGCTCAGTCTAGTCACATTGCTCTGTAGTTATTTTCTTTATAAACTCTTTTGTCATCATCCTGGGATTCCCTTCACTTCTTGCTTGTATTAGACTCCCATTTCCTAGGTTCCATATATTCTCTTTTTTTTATTTACTCCCTGGTTTAGGGAAAGTATATCCTTCAATAGCTTCCTAGAAAAGAATGCATGAGAGATTTTTTTTTTTTTGTCCTGCCGTCCAGTATGTGGGATCTTAGCTCCCCAACCAGGGACTGCACCCATGCCCCCTAAAGTAGAAGTGTGGAATTTTAACCACTGGATTGCCAGAGAATTCTCAAGATACATATATATATACACATATATATGTGTGTGTGTGTGTGTGTATATATATATATATATATATATATATATATATATATATATTATCCAGCATGTCCAGAATACTATATTTTCATTCCTATATTTTATTGATAGTATAAAAATTCTAGATTAGATGTAATTTTCACTGGAAATTTTTTAAACAGTCTTTGAGCTTACAGCACTACTAAGAAGTCCAGTATTATTCTGATTCTTAATCTCTTGAGGGAAACGTATGTTTCTCTGGAAATCTGTACAACCTCCTCATGGCTCAGGTTTTCTCACTTGGACAGATGGAACAAAACAAACAAAAAAAAGGACATCAAGTGTCTCTCTAGCTGAAGACTTTATATCTTTCAGCTTTCTCAAAATGTTTGTGTACTTAAAGAGAGAAACCAAAGGAGTTAATTTATGTCTTAAACATTTCATAACCAAAAAAACCCAACTCATAAACCCCAGAAAAGCAGTATTCTCAGAAGCAACACATCCTGGTCAGGGCTTCATTTAGAATGTGCCCCAATTCTCCTCACCATCAAAACCATGGCTTGTTCTTCAGGGGTTGACCTCCCACAGGGCTGTAACTGTGGGAGTTGGGACTTCATTTCATTGGTTTATTTAATCTTAAAATCCAGAGGAAAAGACCCTGGAGACATAAAACTTTATAATACTGGAAGCTAATATTTCATTTAAGTGACCAGTCATGTTAACCAATAAAAAACTATTTCAAAATCATCATAATCACAATATGCTGATGATGAGTTTCAGAGTCTTGTCCCAAAGAGAAATTTCAAAAAGAGTTAAAAAGAAAACACAGAAAGGAATGAAAAAGATGATTATCTAGATAAAGGCCCAGGATATTTGTTTATATCATCCTTTTCTCAATTCTGTCTCCAAAATTATGGACTTTATTCATGGTTTCAAAAGCTATTTGAATTGATCAAGGTAATGAGTTAAAAGAAAATCAAGATATATCTTTCAGATTGAATGTATTGTATTCCCTTTATTAGCAGTATTCTTTTGAAAAATTCAGGCTAGAGGTTTGAAATATTCTTCAGAAGTCATAACCAGTGTTGTCTTCATTATCTAGCATAATTTAAAGACATTAACCATATTATCTTCTGTCTGTATTACTATTGTCATTATAACTTTGGGGGCAAAACAATGAACCCTATTCTCTTTGCAGATTTGTGCAGAATTTTCTATGTATGTTTCCTATAACATTTTCCTGATGCTTCACTGATATCTTTATATTCATGAGGTAACATTAAGGAATTCACATCGGGGAATTTTTCCAGTTTTCCAGAGAAATTTTCTTTTGTTTTTTGAGTTGAACAAATACTATACAATAGGAACTATATATGTCATCTTCATTGGTTCACATCATACTATTTAATTACCACTTGAATCAGTTCAGTTCAGTTCAGTTCAGTTCAGTTGCTCAGTCGTGTCCGACTCTTTGCGACCCCATGAATCACAGTACGCCAGGCCTCCCTGTCCATCACCAACTCCCAGAGTTTACTCAAACCCATGTCCATTGAGTTGGTGATGCCATCCAGCCATCTCATCCTCTGTCGTTCCCTTCTCCTCCTGTGCCCAATCCCTCCCAGCATCAGGGCTTTTTCCAATGAGTCAACTCTTTGCATGAGGTGGCCAAAGTACTGGAGTTTCAGCTTCAGCATCAGTCCTTCCAATGAACACTCAGGACTGACCTCCTTTACGATGGACTGGTTGGATCTCCTTGCAGTCCAAGGGACTCTCAAGAGTCTTCAACACCATGGTTAAAAAGCATCAATTTTTCGGCACTCAGCTTTCTTCTCAGTCCAATTCTCACATCCATACATGACCACTGGAAAAACTATAGCCTTGACCAGATGGACCTTTGTTGGCAAAGGCATGCCTCTGCTTTTCAATATGCTATCTAGGTTGTTCATAACTTTCCTTCCAAGGAGTAAGCGTCTTTTAATTTCATGGCTGCAGTCACCATCCGCAGTGATTTTGGAGCCCCCAAAAAATAAAGTCTGTCACTGTTTCCACTGTCTCCCCATCTATTTCCCATGGAGTGATGGGACCAGATGCCATGATCTTAGTTTTCTGAATGTTAGCTTTAAGCCAACTTTTTTGCTCTCCTCTTTCACTTTCATCAAGAGGCTTTTTAGTTCACCTTCACTTTCTACTACTTGAATACCCCTCATTAAATCTCCTTATCAACATTTTGACAAATTTTAAAAACTGAAAGCTCAGAGAGATTAAGTAATTTGACCTACTTTTCAAGTTATAAATGGCAACATCAGAATTTACATACTAGTTTTAACTCAGATTCTTATGCTTTCCCACTTTTGATGAGTAGATTTAAATAGAATATGATGATGTCTGCTTGGCTGCAACTAACACAACATTCAAATGTTTTAGATATTTTCCTTCTAATCGGAAAGAGGTCATACATTTAATAAATACTGGTTTACAAAACTTTACAACTGTTATGAAAATGTAGGAAAGTCACTACTAATATAAAATGGCCAGATAGATCACTTATATGATAGAAAGCATTTCTCTTTCAACCTCTGCTTTTGAAACTGGTGAAGCAGGTACTTCAGATGAGAACTTGCCTAAAGATCCACTCTGAAATCAAGCTTGTTTGTTCTCATTTATCTCATGCATCTCTAATTTATTTATCTCATAAGTCTCTCATTTATCTCAGAGATTCTAATGAAATATTGTATTGAAGTAAAAAGTATTGAAGTAATCATTAGGAATATAGGTGTGGGGTGTCTGCAGTAGGTCAAGAAATCAAAAACATTTCTGGAAGAGAGAAAACATATTGGAACATCGCTGTTGGTAAAAACAAGAGGTTGAGAGTATATTACATGGGAATCACAGCTCCAGAGTTTCTCAGTCTGTCCATTTAAACCCCAAAGGCAGCAGATGTAATGGAGGATGGTTTGAGGTGGGGTCTGAAAATAGTGAAATTAGCTGAAGATCTAAGTATCTAGCCACATAACAATAGGAGCAGGTTATTTCCTTGCTCTTCTCCCCACATCAACTCAGGGCACAAACATGTGGCATTTATCCTAGCCTTATTTCAATCCTAAAAGGTCCTTCTCTTAAAAAAAAAAAAAAATTATCAAGAAAGCTAGTATAAACTTCCCAGAATAATCTCCTTCCCATTGACATTTCAGGGTCTATAGCCTGATCCCCAGCTCCCCATTTATTTATTCTGTCTGTCTGGAGTCAGTAAAGGAATAAAAACACTATGATCTTCTTTGCTTTTGTTTGTTTTAAGCAAGACAGGATCAAACAATGGGAATTAGGTGATTCTAAACTCAATGGAGGAGAAGGCAATGGCACCCCACTCCAGTACTCTTGCCTGGAAAATCCCATGGATGGAGGAGCCTGGTAGGCTGCAGTCCATGGGTCGCGAAGAGTCAGACATGACTGAGCGACTTCACTTTCACTTTTCACTTTTATGCATTGGAGAAGGAAATGGCAACCCACTCCAGTGTTCTTGCCTGGAGAATCCCAGGGATGGGGTTGCACAGAGTCGGACATGACTGAAGTGACTTAGCAGCAAAGTAGTAGCAAACTCAATGGAAGTTATGGAGCAGTAGTATATACAGTCAGGTTTTAAACATGACTCTCAGAACAGTATAGAACTGATCCTGATCACTAAAACAGTTGCTGCTTCTGCAAACAGAAACAACTGAAGTTGTGAGCATACAGATTAGAAAACAGAGATTAGAAAAGAGTTGCTGCCTACAACCTGACAAGCTTCAGAACACTGGAGATGAGAAACTGAAACCTTCCTGCAGAGGTACATTTCTGATGCCTTTATTGCCAGCAGAAAACAGCCAAAAGACAGCAGGAAGAAGGTCTTTTTCCTAATGTGTAGAACCAACTTCACTCCCAGAATCCTGGTTGCTGGGGAGTCTAGGGAATAAAAAGTCTCTAGCTTTCCAGACAGTGGGAAAAAAAAAAAGTTCACTTAGAAGGAAGTGGATCCTGATGCTGAAAGTGATTAGACCACATCTACCACTCATCTCCCAAGAGCCTTGCACATACATTGGTGCTCTATGCCTTATGCTATGGAGAGTTCACAGTCAGAATACCACCTGCAGCAAAGATCTGAAAGGAAAATACACCTATTTACACAATAGTAAGAAACACCACACCACCTACTCAACCCTTCACCTGATGACTATTAATGATAACCAATAATTCTTAATTAAAAGAGGAGAACCAACATTGTGAAAGACAATGACAAAAATTTAAAATTATTCAGGAATCAGAAGAGAAACCTCTGACATGATCAGAGAAATTAGACAAACTAGGATTCTGAGTAAAGTGTCACTTAGAGAATTTTTTAAAGCACTCAGAGATTTATATTAAAATTGCTGAAATTAAACAGCATAAAATATCTTAAAGTGCAGAGAATAAAATATGGACATAAAATATGAATGAAAAGAGGAAAATAAAAGGCCAATCCAAGAGATACAGCCTCTGAATAAGAGAATATGCTTAAATGCAGCCAACTCAGAGAACACTCGTCTAGAATGCAATATAAATGCTGTTCACGGATTCTTCACTTTTAGAGTCAACCTAAAATCATCTGGTTTTTAAACACTGGCCTAAATATATAAAATATTCACAGACCAAATAAAACACACATACAGCATAAGTCCAGGCTATAGGCACCAGCTGACAACCATTATATGGAAACCATCAGCTGACAGAACCTCCAAAATGGTGGTCTTCAGCCAGAGGTTTTCAGAAGTTTTATTTATCTGAGCAGTTGGTAGCTGTTATTACACTTGATTCTGGGAGTCAGGCCAGGGAGGAAAAACATTAGATAACACGATTGTGGTTCAGAAAAAGAATATAAAATGTCAACACACTGAACAATACACAAGTAAACTATAGTTGATTGACAATAGGAAGCAAAAAGTGGGAGAGATGAAGGAAAGGGTAGGGACACTAGAGTCCTTTTCTCATTAGTGAGAGCTAAGAGGTATTGGTAGTTGAGAGTACATTTAAAAAAAAAAAACGAAGAAGAAGACTAAACATAGCATTAGAATTGCAGTGGAGATAAACAGAAAAACTTAAAATAATTAAACTTTAAACATCTGAGAGGAGAGGGAGGAAAAAGTGAGCCAAACCCCACCTTTCAGCAAAGGAGTCAATAATGTTTTTTATTATTTTTTTTTTTTTTTATTTTTTTTTTATTTTTTAAATTTTTATTAGTTGGAGGCTAATTACTTTACATCATTACAGTAGTTTTTGTTATACATTGATATGAATTAGCCATGGATTTACATGTATTCCCCATCCCAGTCCCCCCTCCCACCTCCCTCTCCTTATGTTTTTTAAATACCTATTCATTGCCAGGCACTATGCCAGGTGCTGAGGACACAGTATTGCACATGGGAGGGGGAAGAAGAGACTGATGCTTTAGAGGCATCTCACTGCTGTTTTCCCTTTCTCCTCTGCCTAGAATATTTTATTATTTTCTCTTCTGGCAAATGTCTCTCCCTCCAAAACAAATCCATGCTTAAAAGCATAGCATCTGACCATGACTGAAGAAACAGAGTATATAAAAGTATATAATCTAGAACTCAGAAGTAATCACTAGAAAATACCTAAACAGAAATCACAGAAAAAATATTGGCTGAGGGAAGTAGTACTAGTGAGAGGATGGGGGTACAGGAGGAGACTGTCCTTTTCCTGAAATACTTTCTGAACCATCTATAGATAGTACTGGCTGCCAGCAGGGCTGCTGACAGTCTGCCTTCAACTATCAGGCTTTTCTGCGATGGTCTTAGCTGAAAAGAATCGTTTCTTCCAAAGTAAAGTAGCTTCCCAGTCAGCCTGCATTTAATGATGGACTGAAGTTGGGCGGGGTCATCTCAACCCAACTTGGGACAAATAACTCTTAAGGGACATTCTAGCTCCTGGAGGTCAGCTGATACTGTCCTTGGAACTCCACCACAGCTTGGTTTCTCCTTCGACTTTCCTTTGATTCCTTTCTACAAGGCTTAATCTCAAGAATGCTCAGTAATAAACAAGTTGTATGCTAAGTTGTATGTTTCTCAGGAAACCCATCCTATGGCAACCAGTGTGAACAGGTGTTACATTGACAAATACAAGGTTTAAAGGCTGGAATAGTACCAGTTATGTTTTATTCAATGCTATACACAATAAATGAACAATTAGCCAGTAAAATATATGTGTTTATAAAGTTCACATTCACTAACATAGTTTTCTCTTCATTTTATTCCACTTTTTTCTTTTATTTTTGTATTTTTGTCAAGGATAAACTGCTTTCTACCTATTATTTACCTTCAAACTTGAAATTACATGTTTGGGATATACAGAAAATATTATTAGTTGTTTATTGTTGTATGTTTCCTTTATATTAAATGCTTAAATCTCATCAGTAAGTTTATCATGACAAGTTGTTATTACTGATTGGGCAAAAATCACATTTCAGTTACAAAATCTATTAACTCATATACATGTCTTTTACTTTATTATGAAATGATAGTAAATTCTTTTACCTAACTTATTTTAAAAGAATGATTCCTGGCATGCAAATATCATAATCAATACTGGAGATTTGATTGGTAGAAATAAAAAGTTCTTATGTAGAATGCTATTAGTACATAACAGAGATAATTGCTTGATTGTATTATCTAGGTATGAGTTTACTAGCTTTTATTTCTAGAAGTGCTGCAAATAAAAGTGATAATTTCTGTGTCTGTCTTCTTCAAAGCTCTTGTTTGAAATATTTAAAGTGTATCTCTGTAAGGCAGGGATTCTAGCTTCATTATTTATATATCTTATTCCTAAATATTTTATATAATAGAGGTTAATACATTTTTAAAGAATGAACAAATGAATGAATGAATGATTAAACTTGCTTCAAACAATATTTTATCCAGAAATCTTTATTCATTTATTTGCATATACTGACTTTTTGCTATTTTCCCCATCATATTCTAATTTGCAAGTATGTAAATCTCCTTGCAGTTCCTGGAAACTCCAAGTCTCAGGTATTAAATTCGTTAATATTTATTAAATACCTACTCTTTGTCAGACAGCATGCCAGGTACTGAGGATGGAATAATGTATATAAGTAGAAGGACAAGTGCTTGAAATGCATCTCCTTGTTGTCCACATGGTCTCTTCTGCCTGGAATACTTTATCATTTTGGTTTTCTGTTTACATGCTACTCCTCCAATCCAAAGCTGTGGTTAAGAACACAGAGTCAGACCACCGACATTAAAATCCTAACTTCACAATTACTATGTGACTTTGGGCAAGTCTTCCTTAACTAGTCTTCATTTTTCTCATATTTAGAGTAAGAAAGATAATGATATCTACCACATACAGTTGTTGGTGTTATAATATATGAAAAGATCTCAGGTGAGTTCCTCTTTCAAACTGTTGAATAAGTGCCATCTATGATTGTCAATATGTTTAGGCCCTGCTGTTAGAAAACTAGTTGAATTTTGACAAGAAATGCTAAGATATATCAGCTGCCATCAAAGTACAGTGACTGTAGAATATTAGCAAAGCCCATTTAATCACTATTTTTGACAAGAAAAAAATTTTAAATCAGCAAAACAAAAAAAATCTGCAAAAATTAAAACATTGTCTCTTATATGTTCAATATAATACAGCATTAATAACCAAGTTAGTTCACATTATCCATCAATAACTGTGAAGAAGAGTGTGAAGGATAGAAAATTTGGATGAAAGTGAAAGAAGATAACCCACATTTTTCTGAAAGATAACCCATATTCCAGGAAGCAAGTGTTTCAAAGCATATTCATATTGCTTTATTTGGTCCTTCCATCACTCCTATGAGCAAAGTAAAGCTTCCATGGAAGGAAAGTTATGACCAACCTAGACAGCATATTAAAAAGCAGAGACATTTCTTTGCCAAAAAAGGTCCATCTAGTCAAGGCTATGGTTTTTCCAGAGGTCATGTATGGATGTGACAGTTGGACTATAAAGAAAGCTGAGTGCAGAAGAATTGATGCTTTTGAACTGTGGTGTTGGAGAAGACTCTTGAGAGTTCCTTGGACTCTAAAGTCCATCCTAAAGATCAGTCCTGGGTGTTCGTTGGAATGACTGATGCTGAAGCTGAAACTCCAATACTTTGGCCACCTGATGCGAAGAACTGACTCACTGGAAAAGACCCTGATGATGGGAAAGATTGAGGGCAGGCGGAGAAGGGGATGATGGAAGATGGATGGTTGGATGGCATCACCGACTCAATGGACATGGGTTTGGGTGGACTCCGGGAGTTGGTGATGGACAGGGAGGCCTGGCGTGCTGCAAAGAGTCAGACACGACTGAGTCACTGAACTGAACTGACTGAGAGCTTCCATGATTGTCCTCATTAGAATGCTGAAGACTCAGACTCAAAAAGATTAAATCCTTCTCATGGTTTTCTTTCAGTATGGAATAGAACTGACACTAGAAACAAGACCTTATAGCCTCTTGTCAAATGTTCTTTCTACTACTCAAAGTTCTCATATATGCACAGGGGTTTATATCAAAGCCTTAAAAAGTCCATTCCTGGGTCAAGATTAAATTATCTATGAGGTCAATGTAGTATCATTAATGTGAGTCCATGGATGGGCAGTCTCCCCATCAAAATGGCACAGAGTAACACAGGAGGGATGATGTAAAAGATGTATTTCCAGGAAGATAGCAGACTACTACCTCCTCCAACCTCTCTTTCAATATGTGGGGTTTTTTTTGGGGGGGGTGGGGGGTGCGAGATTATTTCACTTTATTTTATTTTAATTTAATTGGAAGCTAATTATTTTACAATATTGTGGTGGTTTTGCGATACATTCACATGAATCAGCCATGGGTGTACGTGTATTCCCCATCCTGATCCTCCCTCCCACCTCCCTCCCCATTCCATCCTTCAGAGTTATCCCAGTGCACCAGCCCTGAGCACCCTATCTCACGCATAGAACCTGGACTGATGATATTGTTCACATATGATAATACACATATTTCAATGCTATTCTCTTAAATCATCCCACCCTCGCCTTCTCCCACAGAGTCCAAAAGTCTGTTCTTTATATCTGTGTCTCTTTTGCTGTCTTGCATATAGGGTCATCATTACCATCTTTCTAAATTCCGTATATGTGCGTTAACATACCGTATTGGTGTTTTTCTTTCTGACTTACTTCTCTCTGTGTAATAGACTATAGTTTCATCCACCTCTTTTCATAGCTGAGTAATATTCCATTGTGTATATGTACCACAGCTTTCTTATCCATTTGTCTGCCGGTGGACATCTAGGTTGCTTCCATGTCCTGGCTATTGTAAACAGTGCTGCGATGAACATTGGGGTACACGTATCTCTTTCAATTCTGGTTTCCTTGGTGTATATGCCCAGCAGTGGGATTTCTGTGTCGTATGACAATTCTATTTCCAATTGTTTAAGGAATCTCCACGCTTCTCCATAGTGGCATTCTCACCAACAGTGTAAGAGGGTTCCCTTTTCTCCACGCCCTCTCCAGCATTTATTCTTTGTAGATTTTTTGATAGTGGCCATTCTGACTGGCGTGAGATGATACCTCATTTTGGTTTTGATTGCATTTCCCTGATAATGAGTGATGTTGAGCATCTTTCAATATGTTTGTTAGCCATCTGTATGTCTTCTTTGGAGAAATGTCTGCTTAGTTCTTTGGCCCATGTTTTGATTGGGTCACTTATTTTTCTAGAATTGAGCTTCAGGAGTTGCTTGTATATTTTTGAGATTAATTCCTTGTCAGTTGCTTTGTAATAGAGGCTAAAGTCAGGCAGGTTGATTCCTCCAGTTCCATTCTTCTTTCTCAAGATTGCTTTGGCTATTTAAGGTTTTTTGTATTTCCATACAAATTGTGAAATTATTTGTTCTAGTTCTCTGAAAAATACTGTTGGTAGCTTGATAGGGATTGCATTGAATCTATAGATTGCTTTGGGTAGTATACTCATTTTGACTATACTGATTTTTCTAATCCATGAACATGGTATAATTCTCCTTCTGTCTGTGTCATCCTTGGTTTCTTTCATCAGTGTTTTATAGTTTTATATATATAGATAGATAGATCTTTTGTTTCTTTAGGTAGATTTATTCCTAAGTATTTTATTATTTTTGTTGCAATGATGAAAGGGATTGTTTCCTTAATTTCTCTTTCTGTTTTCTCATTGTTAGTGTATAGGAATGCAAGGGATTCCTGTGTGTTAATTTTATATCCTGCAACTTCACTATATTCATTGATTAGCTCTAGTAATTTTCTGGTGGAGTCTTTAGGGTTTTCTATGTAGAGGATTAAATCATCTGCAAACAGTGAGAGTTTTACTTCTTCTTTTCCAATCTGGATTCCTTTTATTTATTTTTCTTCTCTGACTGTGGTGGCCAAAAGTTCCAAAACTATGTTGAATAGTAGTGGTGAGAGTGGACATCCTTGTCTTGTTCCTGACTTTAAAGGAAATGGTTTAAATTTCTCAACATTTAAGATAATGTTGACTGTGGGTTTATCATATATGGCTTTTATTATGTTGAGGTATGTTCCTCCTATGCCTGCATTCTGGAGGGTTTTTATCATAAATGGATTCTGAATTTTGTCAAAGGCTTTCCCTGCATCTATTGAGATAATCATATGGTTTTTATCTTTCAATTTGTTAATGTGGTGTATAACATTGATTGAATTGTGAATATTGAAGAATCCTTGCATCCCTGGGATAAAGCCCACTTGGTCATGATGTATGATCTTTTTAATATGTTGTTGGATTCTGTTTGCTAGAATTCTGTTAAGGATTTTTGCATCTATGTTCATCAGTGATATTGGCCTGTAGTTTTCTTCTTTTGTGGCATCTTTGTCTGGTTTTGGTATTAGGGTGATGGTGGCCTCATAGAATGAGTTTGGAAGTTTACCTTCCTCTGTAATTTTCTGGAAGAGTTTCAGCAACATAGGTGTTAACTCTTCTCTAAATTTTTGGTAGAATTCAGCTGTGAAGCCATCTGGTCCTGGGCTTTTGTTTGTTGGAAGATTTCTGATTACAGTTTTGACTTCTGTGCTTGTGATGTGTCTGTTAAGATTTTCTATTTCTTTCTGGTTCAGTTTTGGAAAGTTATACTTCTACAAGAATTTGTCCATTTCTTCCAAGTTGTCCATTTTATTGGCATATATCTGCTGGTAGTAGTCTCTTATGATCCTTTGTATTTCTGTGTTGTCTGTTGTGATTTCTCCATTTTAATTTCTAATTTTGTTGATTTGATTCTTCTCCCTTTTTTTCTTGATGAGTCTGGCTAATGGTTTGTCTATATTATTTATCTTCTCAAAGAACCAGCTTTTAGCTTTGTTTATTTTGGCTCTGATCTCCTTTGTTTCTTTTGCATTTATTTCTGCCTTAAATTTCTTTTCTTTCTACTAACCCTGGGGTGCTTCATTTCTTCTTTTTCTAGTTGCTTTGGGTGTAGAGTTAAGTTATTTATTTGATTTTTCTCCTGTTTCTTGAGGTAGGCTTTTATTGCTATGAACCTTCCCTTTAGCACTGCTTTTATTGAATCCTATAAGTTTGGGTTGTTGTGTTTTCATTTTCATTTGTTTCTATGCATATTTTGATTTCTTTTTTGATTTATTCTGTGATTTGTTGGTTATTCAGAAGTTGGTTATTCAGAAGTTTAGCCTCCATATGTTTGTATTTTTAATAGTTTTTTTTTTCTTGTAGTTGACATCTAATCTAATAAGAAAAGATGCTTGAGATGATTTCAATTTTTTTGAATTTACCAAGGCTGGATTTATGGCCCAGGATGTGATCTATCCTGGAGAAGGTTCCATGTGCACTTGAGAAAAAGGTGAAATTCATTGTTTTAGGGTGAAATGTCCTATAGATATCAATTAGTTCTAACTGGTCCATTATATCACTTAAAGTTTGTGTTTCCTTGCTAATTTTCGGTTTAGTTGATCTATCTATTGGTGTGAGTGGGGTATTATAGTCTCCCACTATTATTGTGTTACTGTTAATTTCCCCTTTCATACTTGTTAGCATTTGTCTTACATATTGTGGTGCTCCTATGTTGGGTGCATATATAACTGTTATATCTTCTTCTTGGATTGATCCTTTGATCATTATGTAGTGTCCTTCTTTGTCTCTTTTCACAGCCTTTATTTCAAAGTCTATTTTATCTGATTAGAGTATTGCTACTCCTGCTTTCTTTTGGTCTCCATTTGCATGAAATATATTTTTCCAGCCCTTCATTTTCAGTCTGTATGTGTCCCTAGGTTTGAGTTGGGTCTCTTGTAGGCAGCATATATAGGGGTCTTTTTTGTATCCATTCAGCCAGTCTTTGTCTTTTGGTTGGGACATTCAACCCAATTACATTTAAGGCTATTATTGATAAGTATGATCCCATTAACATTTACTTTGTTGTTTTGGGTTCGAGTTTATAAACCTTTTCTGTGTTTCCTGTCTAGAGAATATCCTTTAGAATTTGCTGAAGAGCTGGTTTGGTGGTGCTGAATTCTCTCAGCTTTTGCTTGTCTGTAAATCTTTTGATTTCTCCTTCATATTTAAGTGAGATTCTTGCTGGGTACAGTAATCTGGGGTTGTAGGTTGCTGGGTTGTGGGTTGTTCTCTTTCATCACTTTATGTCCTGCCATTCCCTTCTGGCTTGAAGAGCTTCTATTGAAAGATCAGCTGTTATCCTTATGGGGATCCCCTTGTGAGTTGTTTGTTGTTTTTCCCTTGCTGCTTTTAATATTTGTTCTTTGTGTTTGATCTTTTTAATTTGATTATTATGTGTCTTGGGGTGTTTTGCCTTGGGTTTATCCTGTTTGGGACTCTCTGTGTTTCTTGGACTTGGGTAGCTATTTCCTTCCCCATTTTAGGGAATTTTTCAACTGTTATCTCCTCAAGTATTTTCTCATGGCCTTTCTTTTTGTCTTCTTCTTCTGGGATTCCTATGATTCGAATGTTGGGACATTTAACATTGTCCCAGAGGTCTATGAGGTTGTCCTCATTTCTTTTAATTCTTTTTTTCTTTTCTCCTCTCTGCTTCATTTATTTACACCATTCTATCTTCCACCTCACTTATCCTATCTTCTGACTCAGTTATTCTACTGTTGGTTCCTTCCAGAGTGCTTTGGATCTCAGTTATTGCATTATTCATTACTGATTGGCTCTTTTTTATTTCTTCTAGGTCTTTAGTAAACTTTTCTTGCACCTTCTCAATCCTTGTCTCCAGACTATTTATCTGTAGCTCCATTTTGTTTTCAAGATTTTGGATGATTTTTACTATCATTATTCTGAATTCTTTTTCAGGTAGACTCCCTATTTCCTCCTCTTTTGTTTGGTTTGGTGGGCTTTTATCATGTTCCTTTACCTGCTGAATATTTCTCTGCCTTTTCATCTTGTTTAGCTTGCTGTGTTTGGGGTAGCCTTTCTGTATGCTGGAAGTTTGTGGTTCCTCTTTATTATGGAGGTTCTTCCCTGTGGGTGGGGTTGGATGAGTGGCTTGTCATGGTTTCCTAGTTAGGGAAGCTTGCATCGGTGTTCTGGTGGGTGGAACTGGATTTCTTCTCTCTGGAGTGCAATGAATTGTCCAGTAGTGAGTTTTGAGGTGTCTATGGGTTTGGTGTGACTTTTGGCCGCCTGTATTTTTGTGCTCAGGGTTATTTTCCTGTGTTGTTGGAGAATTAGCTTGGTATGTCTTGCTCTGAAACTTGTTGACTCTTGGGTGGGGCTTGGTTTCAGTGTAGGTATGGAGGCTTTTGGATGAGGTCTTGCCAATTAATGTTCCCTGGAATCAGGAGTTTTCTGGTGTTCTCAAGTGTTGGATTTAAGCCTTCTGCCTCTGACTTTCAGTCTTACTCTTATAGTAGCCTCAAGGTTTCCCCACCCATACAGCACTGATGATAAAACATCTAGGTTAATGGTGAAAAGGTTCAGCACAGTCAAGGACAGCCAGAGAGGTTCGCAGAGTTACATGGAGAGGAGAAGAGGGAGGAGGGAGATGGAGGTGACCAGGCGGAGAAGAGGGGGAATCAAAAGGGAGAGAGCAATCTAGCAAGTAATCAATTTCCTATTTGCTGTCCACAATCTGGAACACTCAGAAAGGTTCAGAGTTCCATAGAGAAGAGAAGAGGGAGGAAGAAGATAGAGGTGACCAGGAGGAGAGGAGGGGGAGTCAAAAGGAGAGAGACCAATCTAGCCTGTGATCAGTTCCCTAAGCATTCTCCACAGCCCAGAACACCCAAAGATATTCATAGAGTTAAGCAGAGAAGAGAAGGGGGAGGGAGGAGATAGAGGTGACCTGGGGGAGAGAAATGAGAGTCAAAAGGGGAGAAAGCAATCAAGCCAGTAATCATACTTCTAAGTAAAAATGGGTACTGCAGATTGAATTCTTAAAGGTACAGAATTGATAACAAACACCAAAAAGCAAAGATTAAAAGTCTAAAGTAGCGGTTAGACTTTCAAAAATACTATATTAAAAAAACACAGCAAAATGGCAAAAGTTATTTAAAAATATATGAAATTTGCTTTTAAAAAAAAGGTCTTTTTTTTTTGCAAGGTAATACTAGGTTTTAAAAATGAAAAAGGAGTAATACAGAACTTAAATTTTTTTTTAAATCTTTAAATTTAAAAATGACAATAGTCAAATATATCTAGGAATTTCTCTGGAGCTGCTGAGGGCAGTGTGGGGTCAGTTCAGTTTCAGATAGTTCCTTGTTCCAGCTTATACTTCATCTCAAGCTCTATATAGGTCCCTTCCTAATGTAGCCAATGCTAACTACAGGGTTTTAATCTGTTGCACCTGTCACTTCCAAAGCAGTTCCCTCTTCTTTGTTTATTTTGACTTCCTCTGTTTGCAAATCTCTTCAGTATCTAACTTCTGCCCTGACACAAGGGGGTGAAGGTGGTCATTTATTTAGGCTCACTTCTTCAATTGTGCTGAGGGAAGGGAGGAACACCGCAAATAAATATCACTGGCTTGTGAGGGGAATGCTTGCAGTGTCTGGGCCACACTGGGTTTGCCCCCACTCATGGTGTGTGTGCTTTCCCAGTCTATCCTGCTGAGGCTCCAGGTTGCTCTGCAGGGGAGATGTCTAAGGCAGGCCCTGGGTTGCGTGTACTTCCCAGGTCTAAGCCACTGGGGTTCAGGTTCTCGGGTACTCCACAAAGGCACAGCCTCAGTTGGGCCTGTGTTTTGTGCCCTTCCCAGGTCCAAGCAGCTCAGGCAACCAGGTGCTTGGCAAGCTCACACTCCCCGGGTGGGGCGGAGCATCTTATCCCCTCCTCTACCCAAACCGCTCAGTTTCCTGGGTGAGCAATGGGACGCAGTCACAGGTGTGCTGTGTGTCTCCTCGGGAGCTGATCTCTGGATGCGACCCTTCTGGCGGATGTCAACTGTCCAGGATCCCAGGAAGACTTGGTTAGCAACTGGGAGTCTGCTTGCAGTTTGGTAGAAAATGCCATCTCTGGGGCCAAGTTTACCCCTGCCTTCTGGCTCTGGCTGTTGCCCACCTGCCTCCCTGCCTCTGGCAGAGGATGGGCCTTCCACAGCTGGCTAGCTCTCTTCTGGTATTCTCTCAGTCCTTTGTTCTGTGAGTGGGCCTGGCAGTGCCTTAGGTTAGAGCTTTTCCTGGGAAAGTTCTCTCTCTTTTCCTCTTTTTCTTTTTTCTCTCTCTGGCTATCCCACAGGTTGGGCTGCTATCTCACATTAGCTCCCTCAGATTGCCCTCAGGGCATTCAGGCCCGGTCCTCACCGGAGCATGCAGCCCAGTCCTCTCTGTTCAGCCCCCGCTTGCTGGTGGCTGACGCAAGCAACTGGGCTACTTCTCTGCCGGGAGTTGCAGTTAGGAGCATAACCTGTGGGTTTTATTTAATTTATTCCTCCCGGTTATGTTGCCCTCTGAGATTCCAAAACTCCCCACAAACCTGCTGGTAAGAGGGTTTCCTGGTGTTTGGAAACTTGTCCTCTTTTACGACTCCCTCCCCGGGATGGGTCTTCATCCCTAACTCTTTTGTCTCTCTTTTTATCTTTTACATTTTGTCCTATCTCCTTTCGAAGACAAAGCGCTGCCTTTCTGGGTGCCTGGTGTCCTCCGCCAGCATTCAGAAGTTGTTTTGTGGTATTTGCTCAGCATTCAAACGATCTTTTGATGAATCTGTGGGGGAGAAAGTGGTCTCCCCTTCCTATTCCTCTGCCATCTTAAGAGGAGAGTCTCAATGTGTATTTAAGCACCAATCATGTACTGGGTCTCTGGGTAATCCATGATATTGAAACTGATTTTTTTTTTTTTTAACCTGATCTTAATTAGCTTGCAATTTAATTGAATGCCAACAGTCTGCCCAAGAAACAATGAACATTGTTTAAATGAATAATGGTCCTTGGACTCAAGTCCTTTATCTGTAGGAATATATAATAACCTCCAGATCTGTGAGGATTAGTTGAGGCATCATATGAAAATCACTAGTGCATTGCCTAGCACATTTTGTTGTGTTAGTCACTTAGTCGTGTCTGACTCTTTGTGGCCCCATGGACTGTAGCCCACTAGGCTCCTCTGCCCATTGGATTCTACAGGCAAGAATACTGGAGTGGATTTCCATTTCCTTCTCCAGGGGATCTTCCTGACCCAGGGATAGAACCCAGGTCTCCTGCATGCAGGCAAATTCTTTATCATCTGAGCTATAGGGAAGTCCCATATATTAGCACACAGACAAGCTCAATAAATAATAACTAGTAATATGGCTAATGACAGCAGCATATGTAGTATGGACAGCTAAATTTTCAGTAGTTTAAACCTATAAGGTCAAGTGGGAGTGCATGTTCATGGAAGCATTAATCAATATTAGTTTGATGTCTATTTTCAGAAGTAGAGCTAGAATCAAGTTCTTTTTTCTCCTAAATGAAGTAGCCTTTTGTATTTATTTTCTAAGGCTGTCATAACAAAGTACTACAGTGATATCAAACACAGAAATGTATTTTATCACAGTTCTGGTGGGTAGCACTCAAAGATAAAGTTGTAAGCAGATTTAATTCCTTCTGAGGCTTCTCTCCTTGGCTTGCAGATAATTGCCTCCTTATGTGTTTAATTGGTTGTTTCTGTGTGTGCATGTGTCCAGTATCTGTACATCCAAATTTCCTATTCACATAAGGGTTCCAGTCACATTGGATTATGGCCTACCCTAGACTCCTTGTCTTAATTTAATCACCTCTTTAAAGACCTTCAAATACAATCACATTCTGAAGTATGAGGGGTTAAGACTTCAACATATGAATTTGGGGATGATACAATTCTGCCCATATTGCCTTTGCATGAATACACAGATTCACAGAGACAGATTATGTACTACAAGCTTTATTATTGCCCAGTCCAAGACCACAGTGTAAAAGAAAGGGAAAGATTCTTAGCTAAAATGATGCATATAGGGAACAGTCTCTGAACATCACTGAAGAATTTGGCACACACCAAAATACTGACTCACTATGGATGGATCTGCAGGAGATTTAGCCCAATTTTACAGAGGAAGGGGGAATGGAATTTTTCTCAGTAGATTTCAGAATGTGTAACTACAGGACTCGGAAAGAGTTCATGTCCTAATACTTCGGCACCTGGAGAAGTGATCATTGGAACAAGCCCATCTCCTGTTTGATAGGCTCCTTACAGCATCACTTTCTTTTCAGAGTCACCAGGTAACAGATAAGAGTGGTGTCTACGCACTCAGGGTCTAGAAATGCCCGGAAAAATAAATAGACTGACACTTGAAAAATATGCTTAACACTTCTAAGAAGGAATGATTATAAAAGTGTCATAGCAGGTGTCACTATCAAGTATATTTCCTGGAGCAACTTTATACACCAATAAAAGGCTGTTCTTCCACAGAAGCTGTAATATGTAATGATTAAGACTCCATAGTATATATAAGATATAGTATAGAATGGATAAACAAGGTCCTCATAGGTATAGTACAGGGAACCATATTCAATATCCTGCAATAAACCATAATGAAAAAGAATACATATACATATCTATCTCTCTCTATATATATACATATATATATATATATATATATATATATATATATATACACATACCTATATACACACACATACACACACATACACACATATATATTTCAAGCTCTTGCTCCAGAGTTGCTGGCTCAGAGTCAGAAATGATATTTATTAGCTGGGTTGGGTGACTTTGGGCAAGTTTATTGACTATTGCTTCTCAACACCTTCATAACTAAACTGGGGACAATCTGGTTCTTACATCATTGGGTAGTTCTGAGGATTACCTGAGTTAAGACATGTAAAACACTAAGAATATTATATCATCACCAAGAAATCCAGAGTGAAGAACTCAGTCTCCACAAAGGGAAGGAAGTTTCTAAGATGCTCCTTGCCAGATATAGCAAATAAAAACATATATTGCTCAGTCAAAATTTATGATATAAACAATGAATACTTTTAGGATAAGTATGTCCCAAATATTGCATTAATACTCTTATATGAAAAAGGTATTGCTTATCTGAAATTCAGACTAACAGGGTAGCCTGTATTTTTTTTTTTAAATCTGGCTTTCCAAAAGGAAACATATTAAGTCATATTAGGAAAGAATATCAGAGAGCACAATTCTTTGAGTGCCACAGTTGTTTAATAAACACATGTATTACAACTGAATGATTTGGTTAACTTATGGGGGCTATGACGCAGATAACTTGGGAAAAATGAAAGCGTTTGGATTGACCTTGTGCATTAGGAAAACTAAGTAGCATGCATATAGAAAGATGAATTACTAAGCCCCATGAAAATAGCCACTGAATTATAATCTCAGTTCTCTAACAGAATTTGTGTTATGAATAAAGTATTGAGTAATACTTTTAACTTTGAAAAATTAGTTTATGATGAAACAAATAAAGGATAAATGGGGAAATATTTGAGATGGTAAATTAGAAAATATGAGGTAAATGAAAGGGTTCATGAACTCAGAGATAAATCAAGAATAATTTGGAGTCCAGCTGAAAGGATAGGAACAATCTAGAAATAGATGGAGTTGAAATAGAGATGAGACAGATTCTAAAACTATTTCAAGACAACAGTCATGGGACAGGGGACCTATGCCTAACTTTATTACCACCGTCCAGCTGTGATACTCTCCTCAGAGTGGTTTGGTTCAGTTGCCTCCGATTTTGTATAAAATACATTCCAAGGGGGAAAACACTTCATTGTAAATTCATCAAGGCTTTCCATTTCAAGGGCAGAGTATAATAGGAACAATAACAACAACAAAAAATGTTGCTGTTTACATTTTTAAAGCAGAAAAAAAGAAAGTTTAATCATAACCTACAGCAAATATTCTTCATACAAAAAAAGAGTCACATTGTCTCTAAGGGAATTCTAAAAGTAAGACAAGATATATACATGCAAGCATTTGAGAGTCTCAATGTAAATAAGTTTTATCTAAGATTGTTGTTCAAGTGTTCTGATTGCTACACACAGCAGAACACTTCTAAACACTCACTCCTCTTAAATGTAATACAAGAGAACAATACAATTCAACCCACTCAAATTGGTAAATCACAAAAGATTTCTCCTGGAACAGGTACATATTTAGTTCTTATTGTTGCTCTATCGTCACAACTGCTTATGCACAAACCAACAAAGAAAAAGAATTAAAGAAAATGAAGTTAAAAGCTTTATTTATATAAATGAAATTTGTCTCTCACAAACACAGAAAGAATTTTCAAATTGATCAGAAATTATATGTAACATTTTTTAAAATTTCACAGCAATCAAAAATATGGAGTAGGAATAATTTTTATTATTTTTATTAAAAATAAGTATTATGGATATGCTTATTTTGGAATTCATAGAGACAATATAGTGATTTATGGTTTTCAAATATTTGATGGGTTTGACAATGAAAATCAATTTTAAAAAAACATTATTCTGTCAGAGAGGGTTTTGCCTATGTTCTCCTCTAGGAGTTTTATAGTTTGTGGTCTTTCATTTAGATCTTTACTCCATTTTGAGTTTATTTTTGTGTATGGTGTTAGAAAGTGTTCTAGTTTCATTCTTTTACAAGTGGTTGACCAGTTTTCCCAGAACCATTTGTTAAAGAGGTTGTCTTTTTTCCATTGTATATCCTTGCCTCCTTTGTCAAAGATAAGGTGTCCATAGGTTCATGGATTTATCTCTGGGCTTTCTATTCTGTTCCATTGATCTATATTTCTGTCTTTGTGCCAGTACCATACTGTCTTGATGACTGTGGCTTTGTAGTAGAGCCTGAAGTCAGGCAGGTTGATTCCTCCAGTTCCATTCTTCTTTCTCAAGATTACTTTGGCTATTCAAGGTTTTTTGTATTTCCATACAAATTGAGAAATTATTTGTTCTAGTTCTGTGAAAAATACCGTTGGTAGCTTAATAGGGATTGCATTGAATCTATAGATTGCTTTGGGTAGAATAGCCATTTTGACAATATTGATTCTTCCAATCCATGAACACGGTATGTTTCTCCATCTGGGAAGACTCAGAGGGATTGGGTAGAGAGGGAAGTGGGAGGGGGAATCGGGATAGGGAATACATGTAAGTCCATGGCTGATTTATGTCAATGTATGACAAAACCCACTACAATATTGTAAAGTAATTAGCCTCCAACTAATAAAAGTAAATGAAAAATAAATAAATAAAAAATAAAAAAACATTATTCTATAATTTTCAAACACATTTTTCAAAAGAAAAGGACTCATGTTTTTCTGATGCATTTAACCCTAGCTCAAATTTTTAAACTTTAATTGATTTCACTAGCATAATTTTTTCCCTTCAACTGAGAGGGAGACAAAAACTTTTCCAAAAATATGTTTAGGGTTGAATCTTGAAATTTTCTCTTTGGAAGTCCTAATAGGAAAGTAGGTTGTCTAATACCACACATGTAGTCAGACAATATAAAAATAATCGTGTTACAACCCCCCAGATGATCTTCACTCACACAATCCCATTTGCATCCCTCTGACAGTTTTGCCAAAGAATGCTGATCTTCGATACATACTTAGAAAATCCAGTTTCACAGTTTTTTGAATGGTCTACTATACAGCACTTAAGGGTTATAATTGCAATAAAGGTAGATCAGAATTAAAGCAGAGAACAAAATATAGATATCAGCAAGATCGTGTACAGTTCTAACTCTCCCTCAAAATTTAGGCCAAATCAAGTCTCTAGTAGTTAAATGGAAGTGGAAAGTTCAAATTCAGCCTGTAGTCTATGTTTAAATATTTGCTGCTAGTATTAGTCAACTACTTTTAGCAATATTTAAAATAAACAGCTAAGAATCAAAATAATTCAAAGTTTTCTTTTTTCCAAACCCTTATTCTTGTTTTTATCTTAGTTTGATCCTGTAAAATGATTCCTTCAAAAATGATTGAGAGTAATTCAGAAGGTGTAATATTAGCAATAAATTAAAATGTACTTTATTTAATATTTATTAAATCATAATTCAAATACAAGAGTTACATTAATATGTTAATACAAGGGCTTTCCAGGTGGTGCTAGTGGTAAATAACCTGCATGCTAATGCAGGAGACCAAAAAAAGAGGCTTTGACCGCTATGTCAGCAATATCCCTTGGAGGAGGGCATGACAACCCATTCCAGTATTTTTGCCTGGAGAATTCCATGCACAGAGGAGCCTGGTGGCCTAGAATCTATGAGGTCAGGTCGCAAAGAGTCAGACACGACTGAAATGACCTAGCACACACACATATTAATAAGTACCAACTAATATCAATCAATATAAATATATTAGGTATAATATAATAAATATCATTAGGTCGGTGCAAATGTAATTGGAAAAGACCCTGATGCTGGGAAAGACTGAAGATAGGAGAAAGGGACTACAGAGGGTGAGGTGGTTGGATGGCATCACTGACTCGATGGACATGAGTTTGAGAAAGCTCTGGGAGTTAGTGATGGACAATAAAGCCTGGCTTGCTGCAGTCCATGAGGTCACAAAGAGTCTGACATGACTGAGTCTGAATTGAACTGAAAAGTAATTGTAGTTTTTGCATTGTTGAAATTAGCCATTTGATATGGAATGTATTTTAAATAAATGTGGTTATGTTATACATTATTTTAATATGCATTTCTCTCTTTATGTTTTTTACTAATGACTTACTACTTGCTGTTTATTTTATATTTATTTTAGGCTATGGAAATGACGTTAGACAAAAAGCAAGTTTTCTTATTTGAGTTCAAAATGGGTCATAAAGCAGCAGACACAACTCACAGCATCAACAATGCACTTGGCCCAGGAACTGTTAACAAACATACAGCACAGTGGTGGTTCAAGAAGTTTTGCAAACGAGACGACAGCCCTGTAGATGAGGAGCATAGTGACCAGCGTCGGAAGTTGATGACAACTAAGAGTATCATCGAAGCTGATCCTCTTATAATTACATGAGAAGTTGCTGAAGAACTCAGTGTTGATCATTCTACAGTTGTTTTGCATTGGAAGCAAATTGGAAAGGTGAAGCAGCTTGATAAGTGGGTGCCTCATGAGCTAACCAAAAATCAAAAAATCATTTTGAAGTGCTGTCTTTTCTTACTACATGCGACAAAAATGAACTATTTCTTCATTGAATTGTCATGTGTGACAAAAAGTGTGACAAAAGATACACAACAACTGGTGATGGCCAGCTCAGCGGCTGGACTGAGAAGCTCCAAAGCACTTCCCAAAGACAATCTGACACCAAAAAAAGGCATGGTCACTATTTGGTGGTCTGCTGCCCATCTGATCTACTACAGCTTTCTGAGTCCCAACGAAATCATTACATCTGAGAGGTATGCTCAGCAAATCAATGAGATGCACTAAAAACTGCAATGCCTGCATCTGGCATTGGTCAATAGAAAGGGCCCAACTCTTCTATGACAACATCCAATCCCATGTTGCATAACCAATGCTTCAAAAGTTGAAAGAATTGGGTTACAAAGTTTTGCCTCATCCACCGTATTCACGCGACCTCTCGCCAACTGACTACCGTTTGTTTCAAGCATCTCAATAACTTTTTGCAGGGAAAATGCTTCCACAACCAGGAGGACACAGAAAGCGCTTTCCAAGAACTTGTCAAATCCGAAAACGTGGATTTTTATACTACATGAATAAACTTATTTCTCATTGGCAAAAATATGTTGATTGCAGTGGTTCCTATTTTGATTAATAAAGAATTGTTTGAGCCTAGCTTTAATCATTTAAAACTTACAGTCTGAAAGCATGATTATGTTTGCACCCCCCTACTATAAATAAATAATATAATAAAATCATAATTAACTATAATATAATAGAGCTTCCCAGACAGTACTAGAGGTAAAGAACCTGCCTGCCAATGCCAGAGACATAAGGATGTGGGTTTGATCCCTGGGTCAGGAAGATTCCCTGGAGGAGGGAATGGCAATCTAGTATTCTTACCTAGAGAATCCCATGGGCAGAGGAGGCTAGCAAGTCCATAAGGTCGCAAAGAGTCAGACACAACTGAAGTTATTTAGCACAAACACAAGCACATTAATACAATAAATAATTATATTGAGTATTATATAATAAATAAGTCTCTAATGTGGTTTCAAAATGCTTATTTCTATGAAGTTTAGTTCTTAGACTGCCTGTGATAGAGTAGGAATTAGTTACCTATCTTTCAAAAGTAAACAGTTTATCTTTCAATAAAAATATTATTCTTGAAGACAAACATAAGAGGTCATCAGAGAAAAATGAATAAATAAATGAGATGCCTTCAGCTTGGGAAAAAAAAAGTTAACATTCAGAATTACCTTAAACCAGAATCATAAGCTTTACTTCAACAAGTGCACAGTCTACTAGAAAAAAATCACTGATATCTAAATAGCTATAATACAAAATAGAACACGATTAAATGCCATGAAAAAGGACTAGATTATAAGAAGAAAGAGAAACTATCCAGTTAAGAAATTTGCCATATTCCATGTAGGGGGAAAAAAAGTAGTTGTGCATAGGAGGACATTCTCCATCAAGGGAATATCACAGGCAAAGCTGCAGAAGGAAAAGATGTCTGAGACATATACCAGGTCCAGAAAATAGTTCCATTGGCAAAACATGCTACATATGAAGGAGAAACTTGAGTGATAATAATAGTAGGGGGATAGTGAAAGCACATAGTGAATTAAAATTCCCTTGATTTCTCAGTGTTGCTGTAAAAAGTCCTGCCTTCCTGAGACATGGAAATATAAAAATGCTTGTTTTCACTTTCCCTAGTAACATTTTTAATTTCCACATCTCATAAGGATTAGATCTGTACTTATCTGTAGAATTAATTGCTCTGATCCAAAAGTATGATAAAAATTCTCTCGTATCTCTCCTAGAGAGCAAACAGCTACAGTCTGAATTAGGGCCCTAGGTTAAGTTATCAAGTTACTACCAAAAAGTGCTTCTCCCTAGGACTTTACAATTCAAAAGGATGAAACCAAGACCTTGGTTATATCTTCAGGTCATAAATGCTATAGACCCCAGGGTAACTTGTTCCTGAAAAGAAGTATTTACATTACAAAGGTTAGAGCGAGTGAGAATCTAGGATCATTTCCATCCCATTTCAAAAGATCAAAAAACATTTTTTTTTTCTCTCTTCAGAAGGGGAGAGGGGCAGCTGTCTTTCTGGTGAATAAATCCTTTGTTCCCCATTTCCTCTCTACAGAGTGAAACTCAACACTAGCCTTGAAGGTTTTCATGGGAGCTCATTTAGATGTGGGTAGACTAGCTCTGGTGAACCAATGCTGCAATGTTAAGGTGAATCTAGTTGTAAGTATCAATACAGAACTCTTTTTTCCTGACCCAGACACTTCCTATTCCTATTTCTATGTGTGTGTCTGTGTGTATAGGAGCTTAAAGACATTAAAGAATCTGCCTGCAATGTGGGAGATCTGGGTCCAGTCCCTGGGTTGGCAAGATCCCCTGGATAAGGGAATGGCAATCCAATCCAGTATTCTTGCCTGGAGAATCCTATGGACAGAGGCTGGCAAACTACAGTCCATGGGGTTGCAAAAAGTCAGATACCACTGAGTAACTAACACTTTCACCTCACTTTCACTTCATATATATGTATTTCATGTAAACATACACAGAATCCATAAATACACATATTACACACACACACAGACATACACACACACACACACAACAGTCAACGTGAAGAAATTTCCCTGGCAAGTCAAAGGTTTTAATTTTAAAATGCTTCATTTGGAATTGTGTATGCCTTTTCTAAAAGTTGCAGGAGAGTGGTGCCTTATCCCTGCAAACATTACAACTGCTTCCAAAATAATATCAACAAAGAAAGGAACAGTACTATAAAATGTTGCTGCAGTCTACAACACAGAATTTGGAACGAGTAAAAATCAGAAAAGACAGAGGTTGAGACCTGGGCCAATTTAGATCAAAAAGCTTAATTGTATTCAGTTACCCCTCTTTCTTGGGCATTTGAGGATACTAAGACTGCCTTTAAGAACTGACTTTTTCCCCCAGTGGGACAAGACAAAAATATACACCCAAACTAGACTAGTGCTAAGATTTTTAGATCAGATAATAGTTGCTAAAGATGGTCAGGAAGGGGGAACTCAGTGTAGCTAGACCATATTTCTGAAGAAGGGGCAGTCACAAAGACTCTCTTCCCTCACTACATAGTCATTAGCAACTTCATTATTTTATAACTCCTCAAGTAGATCTGATAAATCTAAACAAAACAGTCCCTGCCACCCTCAACCCTCTCCCAAAGCAAGAGAGTACAATGACCTTAGGATAGGAAAGGCTGGATTTACCAAGCTTAGAAATCATTTAGAAGAGTGCCTAGAATTTGCTTGCATTTTCTCATCGAAACCCTTATACCTCTGAGCTATGGAGTGAGATAAACTTGAGTTTGCTCTTGGATGGCTTACTTAATGTCTCTGACACAAAGTGATGCCTTCTGTGAAATAATGAGGCCATGAGGATGAAGTGAGATACTGGATTTAAGATGCTCATCACAGCCTCCAACTCACAGACACTCAACAAATATTGTTCCTTATCCTTCTGAAGTCACTCCTCCCATACTTCCCTGGTTCTGGAAAGTCTTTGAAGTGAAATGTGGGACAACAGGGATATCATTGTTTTGAACAAAGGTGGATAGTCAGCAGTATGGAAGAACATAAAATCACTTGTAATTTTCAGCTTCAGTCATAAATACGGAAGATGACAGACATAGGAAAAATATTAAGAGAGAGCTCCCTGTGGTATTGCAAGCTGCCAAATCAGCAAAAAGATGAAAAATAAGTGTTCAATCAAATTGCTTCTCCTCACTGAAGTAATAGCAATGACAGACATATTACTGGAGAAAGAAAGGAATCAAATCGAGTTTATAAAAATATATAAACAAACAGGAAAGTGTTCAGTTATAGGACATGTATCACCATCTCATAGGGTGATCAAACACGTTTCTAGGTTAAAGGGCAAAAAATAAAAATAAATCTATGTCTTTTAGACCTATTTTTGAAAGCTTTAATAAGCTAATAGACTTTAATTATTAATAAATTTCAAAACCTTTCCATAAAATAACAGAAATTAATTAGATATCAAAAAGTGAAAATTACATTTTAGTTGAGCAGTGCTGAATCTGAAAATATGCTGGAAACTCAGGGGAGTATGATTCACTCTCAGATTTCTTGAATGACTGAACCTGGGCTAATGACCTTTTCTGTTAATACTGATAATACTCGTACCTTTTACTTTTCAGGTTTGCAATTACTATCATCATTTGATGGAGAGAAAGTTTCTAATTATAATAAATCAGTAGATTTTCATATTGCTGCATGGTTGCAAATCTGCCTGGTTTCAAATCAGGCTTTCTTTATAAAACTTAAAGTTTGGAGGAGGTACAAGTCTAATTTGGTCTGAATATTTTATTTTTGTTTTTTCAAGAGGGACTATTGCTTTTTTAAGACTTTCTGTTTGGGAATTTCTAGGCCAGAACACTGAAGTTGGTAGCCTTTCCCTTCTCCAAGGGATCTTCCCAACCCAGGGATCTAACCCACATCTCCCGTGTTGCAGGCGGATTCTTTACCAGCTGAGACAAAAGGGAAGCCCTGTTTTATATTAGTCTCTTATAAAAAACTCTATTGACCTTAGTTATTTGATGTCAAGATTTTGCTGTCTAAATAGAACATTTTAAGCTTCTCCTTTATCATCTGATTACAGATATCTTGATTACTGATATTCTGTTGAGGATCGGAATTTTGTGCCACACATTTTTTTTCCCGTCTATATCATATCTCCAGTTCAGCACAATTCTTAGTCAATTTCCCTTCTAGGTTTTAAGTCCTCTTAATACCCAGAAATTCATTCACTGCTTTTCTGTAAGTTGGAAGATGGAAATAACCAATTCACTGTGTTTTTCATTCTCTCAAGTATATGTACCATTTTGACAGGATACATTTCTCAGAAAAATAAAATTTAAGCTATTTCAACAAGTTCACAAAATTACAATTAGAAGCAATTTGTCAAAAACAGTGCTTAGTTGCTTTTAAACAGTGTTCTTACAGAGCAGGGTGGGACTGCTCAGCCTGTTTCACGTGAAGTGATGGAATTATGACTGCGCTGTGCTGAGTTGCTCAGGCGTGTCTGACTCTTTGCAACCCCTCGGATTGTAGCCCGCCAGGCTCCTCTGCCCATGGAGATTCTCCAGGCAAGAATTCTGGAGTGCGTTGCCATGCCCTCCTCCCCAGGATCTTCCCAACCCAGGGATCGAACCCAGGTCTCCCGCATTGTGGGCAGATTTTACTGTCTGAGCCAGCAGGGAAGCCCAAGAATATTGGAGTGGGTAGTCTATCCCTTCTCCAGGGGATCTTCCCAACCCAGGAATCAAACCAGAATCTCCTGTGTTGCAGGCAGATTCTTTACCAGCTGAGCTACCAGGGAAGCCCAGAATTATGATTAGATAATATCAATGCCAGTGGACACTATGAGAAAACTTAGAACACCTGTTCCCACCTTTGCCCTGTTCTTACCTTTATATGGAAGTATACAGAGACATGTAACATGTATACAGAGACATATACAAATGATTAGAATATAACTCAATGCATTGCCACAAATTTAATTTGCCTGTACAATAGCAAGACAGGCAAAATCACCAGTGCGTCAACAGCCCCTTGTGAACTAACGTTCTGGTCACTGCTCCCAAAGGCACAATCACTCTCTTTCCCTGGGGGCTCAGTGGTAAAGAATCCACCTGCCAATGCAGGAAATGCAGGTCCAATCCATGGTGGGGAAGATCCCCTGGAAAAGGAAATAGCAAACCACCCCAGGATTCTTGTCTGAGAAATTCCATGGACTGAGGAGCCTGGCGGGCCAGTCTATAGGGTCACAAAAGTGTCAGACGTGACTTAGTGACTAAACAGAGCAGAGCACAATTTTAAACCACAGCTTCACTTTGCCTGAAATATAAATGGAGTCACAGTACAATTTATTTTGCTTAATATTAGGCTTATGAGATTTATCTATGTTATTGAATATGGTCAGCTCAGCTTTTAGGGTGTGAGACTAGTTATAGACAAATCTGTATTTTCTGCCTCCCAAATGTGTGGATATCCTAATTCTACCTCATCTTTGTAGCATGCTTAAACTTGTGAAGTCTTAAATTCCATACGCTTGTCAACTTATTATGGAAATCAACAAGCATATATTATACAAAAGTAGAGAGACTGATGTAATGAACTTACATGTAGCCCTCATCTACTGTCAATAATTTTATCAACACAGGAATTCCTGTTTCATCTACAATTTCACTTGCCTTTCCCTCTTCACTCCACAATGTGGGATTATCACTTCACCTCATAAATATTTCAGTGTTGAACTCAGAAAACAATGACTCATCTTGAAATATAATTTTAAATGCTATCATCATACCTAAAAATAATTTCATATTTATTTAGTGTTTGTACAAATGTCCTACTTTTCTCATTTTTTTCCAGTTTTGTTTGTTGTTTGGTTGGTTGGTTGGCTGCTTGCTTAAGGTAGATATCAAATGAAGTTCTTTGGTTTAAATGGTTAAAAGGTGCTTTTTAACCATCTAAGTACCCCTTGTTTGTTTTTTCTCCTTGCAATTATTTGTGTGTTGGTAGAAATAGTTATTTTTTCCTGAAGATTTTATCACAATATGAATTACCCTCCCTTGGTTTCAGTTTTTCTTTTGATAAATTAGCTAGTGGTTTAACTGTTTTGTATATCTTTTCTGAAAGAAACCAGCTTTTACATTTATTCATTAATTCTATTGCTTTTATGTTTTCCAACTCGTTAACTTTTATCTTTATTAATTCTTTCTACTTTCTTAAAGTTTACTTTTTTTTTTTTAGCTTATTGCACGGAGCATTTAATTCTTTTGATGGAGTTTGTTTTACTTATATAGGTCTTTATATTTTTTTGGTGGTTGTTCTACTGCTACCCAACAGATTTTTATATATCATACTGTATCATTAGTTTGAAAGAATTTTAAAATTTTACTCTTCAATGTTCACCCAAACATTTCTTAACATTTTGTTGTTGTTGTTTTCTGCTAGAATATTCTATTTGAGTCTTATCTTCAGGGGGAGGGGTGTCATTATTCTTTTGTTTATAAGTTGTATTCCTGTGTATTTTCCTTTGAATTTTTTTATTTCATGCCTTATGAGAACTATTGCTATGTTAGTTTACACATAAGTATTCCTCTCTTAAAAAGTTTGTGATATATAGCCTCTAGGATTTTTAAGTATGCTTATTTATCTCTTTGATTTTTAATCTGATTTCTGCCTTGAGAGGTATGATTATGTGCTCTGCTTTCTTTCAATCTGCTATCACCTAGTAGTATACCTTTGCCCATGTTTTATTATTTCCAAATAGGTTCAAGAAAAAATTCACATATAGTAAAATTCACCCTTGTTAGCTGGACAGTTATATGAATTTGGACAGCTGTAGTCATGTTGCCACAGACACAATCAAGATAAGAAAATAACTTTGTGGATCACAACAAACTGGAAAATTCTTAAGGAGATGGGAATACCAGACCACCTTACCTTCCTCCTGAGAAAACTGTATGCAGGTTAAGAAGCAACAGTTAGACTTGGACATGGAACAATTGACTGGTTTCAAATTGGGAAAGGCATAGAACAAGGCTGTATATCATCATATTGCTTATTTTAACTTATATGCAGAGTATATCATGCAAAATGCCAGTCTGAATGAATCACAATTTGAAATCAAGATTACCAGGAGAAATATCAACAGCCTCAGATATGCAGATGATAACCACTCTCATAGCAGAAAGTTAAGAGGAATTAAAGAGCCTCTTGGTGAGGGTGAAAGAGGAGAGTGAAAAAGCTGGCTTAAAACTCAATATTCGAAAAACTAAGATCATGGCATCCTGTCCCATCACTTCATGGCAAATAGATGGGAAAAAATTAGAAACAGTGACAGATTTTATTTTCTTGGGCTCCAAAATCATGGAGGATTATGACTGTAGCCATTAAATTAAAAGAGGCTTGCTCCTTGGAAGGAAAGCTATGACAAATCTAGACAGTATATTAAAAAGTAGAGACATCACTTTGCTGACAAATGTCTGTATAGTCAAGGCTATGGTTTTTCCAATGGTCTTGTACAGATGTGAGAGTTGGACCATAAAGAAGGCTGAGCACTATAAAATGTTCTCAAATTGTGGTGCTGGTAAAGACTCTTAAGAGTGCCCTGGACTGCAAGGATATCAAGCCAGTCAATCCTAAAGGAAATCAACACTGCATATTCTTTGGAAAGACTGATGCTGAAGCTGAAACTCCAATACTTGGGCCATCTGATGTGAAAAACTGACTCATTGGAAAACACCCTGATGCTGGGAAAGGTTGAAAAGGCAGGAGGAGAAGGAGGCAGTAGAGGATGAGGTGGTCAAATAGCATCATGGACTCAATGGACATGTGTTTGAGCAAACTCCGAGAAATAGTGAAGGACAGGGAAGTCTGGTGTGCTACAGTCCATGGGGTCATAAAGAGTCAGACACAACTCAGTGACTGAACAATAACAATAAAATAATGTTGCCACCAATACAACCAAGACATAGAATAACTATTACCACAAAAGCTCCTGTTTTTAGTTAATTATTAACACACTTTAATTCATTGTCAATTACTGATCTGATTTTAACCCAAAGTAAAACTTCTGCTTTTTCATGGGTGTTGAGCCTCAATTTTTATCTTCACCTCAAGTATCTGCCATCAGTTCAGGACTATGACCACTGAACTTGGGACCAGAGAAGTGTTAGAATCTCCCCAGATCCTTGAGTTTTCCCTTCTCCCCCAAAGTCTTATTTCATCTAATCCTCTAAGTACAACTGATTTATAAACAAGTCCATCTACCACCCCCCAGAATGATATTAAGTTGTAAATTCCCTGTTTGTTTCATGGGAATACCGTTACTCTATCTTGGTGGTTTCTTCAGGTTGGCAAAATTGAGCAAAAATACAGATAACCTTTTTAAAAGTAGGTGAGAGGAGCAAAAGCAGTGGTATGTGTTCAACAACCATCTCTGGAGAAATAAAGGCCTGATTTATTTTTTTCCAATGCCTGTGATATAAACACTCCCACACCAGGATGGATTCCAAGCTACCAAGAGGTTGTAAACCAGCATGCAAATTTCCTGAAAATGTAAAAGTGACAGGGTTTAAAAATTCTGTTTTGGAAAATACTTCATTATGTTTACAAATACTTATCATCTACCATTACCAAAATCACACCATTAAATTCACCTTTTACCTTCTTTTTCTTGTATCCTACAGAGCATTCTCGGAGAAACAAACAAACTAATTTGACTGCTAGCTTTTCTAACTTCAAATGGACACAACTCCTGCTACTTAACATAATCATTCCATCAACTGTTCAAAATCCTTTCCAATCAAGTCAAGCCTTCAATCCCATATTCAACTTCAGTGGTTTTGGATAGAATCTAATCTCTGAAATGAAATGAAATGAAATGAATTAATAAAATAAATAATAAGGAAACTTCATATGTGTTTTCTTTCTTGCCATCAATTCCATTTCAAGCTATGTCTGACTCACTCATTCTTTCTTTGAATACCAGAAACATGAGTGATGCCTTTTACTTAATGTCTCCCCGACTATTTTTGCTATCTATTAATTCCTATTACCTATTGTTTATACATTCAGTTGTACCATTTTCTTTTATTATTTTAGTCTCCTCTACTGCAACTTTTCTCTCTTTACCAAATGTACTTATTGTCCATATCTTTTAAGACAATCATTTTATACCCAATGCTCAGATTTTGGTTTCTAGTACCATTCTCCATTTCAAAAACCCAGGGCTTCTTGCTTGAGGGTAGAGTTGAACAGTAAAAATATAACAAGGGCCTAGGGTGCCTTGAAGTATCACAAAGTAAGAAAATGCTTAAAAAGTAACTCCATTTGTCCATGTTAAGAAGACACTGAGCAAATCGTAAAAGAGCTCTTAATGGACAAAGTTAGGGGGAAATGTAGTATTGGATTATAACTTAAATGGTAAAATAAACATACATGAGTCTGTATTTATTAAATACATTTATTGAATAAATAAATAAAAAGCTTTTCTTTTAGAAAAGCTTTGTCTCTTTTAAACAAAGTTGTCATAATTGGAGGTGGAGTTTAATTCTCATACCTGTATTTCCATTGAGTATGGGCTGGACTTAATGACTCAATTCTAAGTAATAGAAACTGGAAAGGGAAGACTGGTAACTTTATAGCACAAAACCCTAGCAAAGTCTATCTACCTAAAAAACATGACCAATGATGTCATGTGGATATCATGTACTCCTAATACAAAGGGATGAAAAGCACATATCATCGCTATTGCATTCTTTCTGACGGTACATAACTCCAGTCTAATCATGAGAAATGATATATCAGACAAAACCAAACTGATGGAAACTCTACAAAATACTTGACTGGCACTCTTTAAAACTGTCCAGGTCACCAAATACAGCAAAGACTGAGAAACCATTAAAGATCAGAGGAAACTAAGGAGACAAGATTACTAAATGGCATATGTTAGACTGGATTGCTTTCTGGAAGAGAAAAAAGCATATAATGGAAAAAATGGTAAAATCCAAATAAAATGAAGTATTTAGTTAATAGTAAAATATTAGTGGGCTTCCCTGGTAGCTCAGCTGGTAAAGAATCCACCTGCAATGAAGGAGACCCCAGTTAGATTCCTGGGTCAGGAAGATCCCCTGGAGAAGGGACAGGCTACCCACTCCAGTATTCCTGGGCTTCCCTGGTGGCTCAGATAGTAAAGAATCAACCTGCAGTGTGGGAGACTTAGGTTCGATCCCTGGGTTCTGGAAGATCCCCTGGAGGAGCGCATGGTAACCCCCTCCAGTATTCTTTCATGAAGAATCCCCATGGACAGAGGAGCCTGGCTGGCTACAGTCCATGGGGTTGCAAAGAGTCAGACATGACTGAGCGACTAAGCACAGCACAAAGTATCAGTACCATTTTCTTATTTTGAAAAAGGTACATGGCAACGGAAGCTACCAACAGTAGGGGAAACTGAAATGGGATGCAGGGTTTATAGCAACTGTAAAACAAAGAATGTGGTTCCATAAGAATGAAGTCATTAGCCACAGCTGTCACTGACCTACAATACACCCTGAAAGGAATTCAGGGAAAGATCAGGATGAGGCACTCTGTGCTTTGTTAAAACAAATCCTTAGATAACTAGAAATATTTCAGGAGAAAATTTTTTATGAACCTGGATTCTTGTATCTTCCCATACAAGAAAAGCACTAACATCATTAAATGAGTTGCTGGTGATTACCAGTATTTTTTTACTGAGATGTATGCTTGATTGCATGCACTCCTTCATCAAAATCATATATACATCAACCGTTTCCCTTTACCTTTTTGGAGGAGTTCCTCAGAGCTATCTGAGAGGCTGCCACTCACGGGGTAGTCCTCAGCATAAAACTAAGACTCATAGCTCTCATGTTGTACATTTTTATTTCAGCCAACACAAGTCTCTGCTCTCTATTTAAATTTTTCCTGTAAATCTAAAATTACCCCAAAAGAAAAAGAAATTTTTTTAACATTTGTTTTAGTCTACTACACCCCTAGCTATCATCTCTACTCTCTACCTGACAAATAAATCATGGTAATGATGATACAATATTTTAAAATAAATTTTTCTCAGAATATTTTTAATCACAGCTACTACATGGAAATATAAATTTAAAAAGCAATATTAAATTTTGCAGAGAAAATGGGATATCACTGAAGAAAACATCCCCAAAATTTAGTCTTCAAGACTCCCCCAAATAAAGTCAAATATCTATCAAATATCTTAGTTATAGAAAGAAATAGCACTTATGCAAAGAGCAATAAGTTCTGTATATGTAATAACTTCAGATTGGCAGCAAATTTTGGAAATTCACATTATTCATTACTTAGCAATCTCCATCTTTGAAACAGCAGATTTCATGTTAATATCAAAATGTATTAACAGTTCCTTAGACAATTTTCATCTATTTTTCAACGAAAGCTGTTGAGATAACTGTAATACACAAAGAAGTACTATTCAAGGTTAAGAAGAAAAAATGTGGGAGAAAGATAAAATCTTTGTGTCACCAAGTTATATAGCTGATAGCAGCTAGAAAAATACTGTGCAGACCTTCTCAAACGGTTATCTCAGAAATCCTTTGTGTATGACTACCTGCCTTGATAAACTGCAATTACATTTGCAGCAAAAGGTCCTGGAGAGGAAAGGTTTGACCCAGTGAAAATGAAAAATCCCAAGGCACTCTTCAAAGGCTATTTGTGTCCATACTTAAATAATTACAGTATGAGCTCAGCTCCTTTAACCATAAAGGTCTTGAATTCATGTGTTGAACCACAAGTGTGTAATGCAGGTTAATTCATTCTTGGTAAGATATAGAAAACAATTCAGTAAAAGTAAAACCAAACTGCTATGTAAACATTGTACAAGTGCTGATTTTAAGGTCAATGTCAACTAGTTACCCCTTTTTTGTGACAATGAGGTTTATAGGTGATCATTTAAAATTTTAACTCAAAGTTCACTATTAAAATTACACACACAGTTTTGAGTCAAAGAGATATAAAGGCTTGTAATAAGAAAAAGGGCCTTGATATCACTGATATCAATTCTATTAACCAATCTTGAAATAACCAAATTCAATTATTTTAGATGATTCTTAAAAGTTTTTTCACTTATACAAATTCATTTTATCCTAACAGTAAACATTAGGTTTTAGTACCAGAGGCAGACCTATTATTTCCCTACAGAATACCTTGCCTCAGTTCTCCACATTCTATTTTCATTCACAGGGCAACAAGATGATGGGAGACATCACTTTGCTGCGCGCGTGCGTGTGTGTGTGTGTGTGTGTGTGTGTGTGTCTGTGTGTCTGTGTGTGTGTGTGTGTTGGGGGCAGGAGGTATCTGTATATCTGATTCCAGAAATTATGAAATGGGGAGATTATATAGGAGATACACACATATTCCTCCTCCCCTCCAGCGAGAGACAGAGGGAGAGACAGTAATAAAGACAAAGAACCTTTCATAAGGAAAGAGAGGAAGGTATCTACCCTCAAATAGAGGTTCTTGTCTTTGTGGGAGATAAAGTTTTATTGCCCTAATTGCCTTTTAGTGGGAGCAGAGTTCCAAGATGAAGGACAAGTGGCTTCTACCCTTAACGGTATGAGAGCAGTTTGGGAAAAAAGCATTTTCTATCTTCTGTTACACTGTTCAGAAAGCCTTGGCCATGCAGACAAATGAAAATATTCACATTACTTCCTAATGTATCCCATATTTCTAAATGACATACAGTTGACCCTTAAACAATGGGGGTTTACAGGATCCACAGTTGGTTAAATCTGGAATGGATGTGGAGAAATCAAGGATGCAGGGGACTGACTATGAGTTATACATGACTTTTAACTGTGGGGAGGATAAGTACCTCTAACACCTCTCCCCAGCTCCCCCCCAGCTGAAATATTCATGTCTGACTCTTTGCAACCTCTGTCCATGGGATTCTCCAGGCAAGAATATTGGAGTGGGTTGCCATTTCCTTCTCCAGGGGATCTTCCTGACCCAGGGATTGAATCTGGGCCTCCTGCATTGCAGGCGGATCCTTTACTATCTGAGCCACCAGGGAAGCTGTATTTATTCTGCTACTTCTAACTTCTAACATTTTAGTTACTACTATTGGCACCTTATTCTTTCACTCACCACCCAAATGAATACTCCCATTACCTACAACTCTTAATGTAGTTATATAATAATTTTAGTTAGCTCAGTATTTAGTATGTATACTGTTATTACCATGCAAATAATACTCACTATTGAGGCATGCATGTGCATGCATGTTTATGATGGTTATCCTTTGGGTTCCCAGATGGCACTAGTGGTAAAGAATCTTCCTGCCAATGCAAGAGATGCAAGAGATGTGGGTCTATCCCTAAGTCGGAAAGATCCCCTGGAGAAGGAAATGGCAACCCACTCCAACATTCTAGCTTGGAAAATTTCAATTTAATGCCCAATAATAGTATTTTTGGAATTAATATTTTTCCTTAGTTTTCTATTTTTTTACAGATATAATCTATAAATACATTTTCCAAGCCTACCCTGTCCCATCAGTTGTGTCTTCAGTTATGTTAAAAAGTCAAGATAATCTATCCATTTCATCTTCTTGAAGAACTCTTCTGAAGAATTATGACTTGCTACAATCTCGGGTAAGAGCTCTCTAGCCCTGAGCCGTAGGAATCTATAGTGGCCGCCACTGCTGTCTTAATTCAAAGTCTTTCTACTTCTCTGATTTCAGCTAAAGTGGGATAAAATGTGGCCTGTGATCTCAGACTTACCTTGCACTGATATCATTCCATGTCATGTTCTCTTTGCATGTCTTTCTGTCCTCTGACTTGGTACCTTAGCCTACTCCCAAATATGGGCCAGAATAGAGGGGTTAACTTTCCAGGGCTAACATTGAACAACTGGAAAAGAGACACAGATATGGAGAATGGACACAGAAGGGGAAGGGGAGGATGAGACAAATTGGGACACAGTATATGCACTACTGTGTTCAGCGCAGTTCAGTCGCTCAGTCGTGTCCAATTCTTTGTGACCCCATGAACTGAGCACGCCAGGCCTCCCTGTCTACCACCAACTCCTGGAGTCCACCCAAACCCATGTCCATTGAGTCAGTGATGCCATTCATCCATCTCATCCTCTGTCGTCCTCTTCTCCTCCTGCCTTCAATCTATCCCAGCATCAGGGTCTTTTCAAATGAGTCAGTTCTTCGCCTCAGGTGGCCAAAGTATTGGAGTTTCAGCTTCAACATCAGTCCCTCCAATGAACAACCAGGACTGGTCTCCTTTAGGATGGACTGGTTGGATCTCCTTGCAGTCAGAGGGACTCTGAAGAGTCTTCTCCAACACCATAGTTCAAACCCATTAATTCTTTGGTGCTCGGTTTTCTTTATAGTCCAACTTTCATATCCATACATGACTACTGGAAAAACCATAGCCTTGAATTGATGGACATTTGTTGACAAAGTAATGTCTCTGCTTTTTAATATGCTGTCTAGGTTGGCCATAACTTTCCTTCCAATAAGTAAGCATCTTTTAATTTCAAGGCTGCAGTCACCATCTCCAGTGATTTTGGAGCCCCCCAAAATAGTCAGCCACTGTTTCTACTCTTCCCCATCTATTTGCCATGAATGATGGGACCAGAAGCCATGATCTTAGTTTTCTGAATTTTAAGATTTAAGCCAACTTTTTCACTCTCCTCTTTCACTTTCATCAAGAGGCTCTTTAGTTCTTCTTCACTTTCTGCTGTAAGGGTGGTGTTATCTGCATATCTGAGGTTATTGATATTTCTCCCGGCAATCTTGATTCTAGCTTGTGCTTCTTCCAGCCCAGCGTTTCTCATGATGTACTCTGCATAGAAGTTAAATAAGCAGGGTAACAATATACAGCCTTGATGTACTCCTTTTACTATTTGGAACCAGTCTGTTGTTCCATGTCCAGTTCTAACTGTTGCTTCCTGACCTGCATGCAGATTTCTCAAGAGGCACGTCAGGTGGTCTGATCTTCCCATCTCTTTTAGAATTTTCCACAATTTATTGTGATCCACACAGTCAAAGGCTTTGGCATAGTCAATAAATAAGAAATAGATGTTTTCATGTAACTCTCTTGCTTTTTCGATGATCCAGCAGATGTTGGCAATTTGATCTCTGGTTCCTCTGCCTTTTCTAAATCCAGCCTGAACATCTGGAAGTTCATGGTTCACATATTGTTGAGCCTGGCTTGGAGAATTTTGAGCATTATTTTACTAGCATGTGAGATGAATTCAAGTGTGCGGTAGTTTGAGCATTCTTTGGCATTGCCTTTCTTTGGGAGTGGAATGAAAACTGAGCTTTTCCAGTCCTGTGGCCACTGCTGAGTTTTCCAAATTTGCTGACATATTCAGTGCAGCATTTTCATGCATCATCTTTTAGGATTTGAAATAGCTCAACTGGAATTCCATCACATCCACTAGCTTTGTTCGTAGTGATGGTTCCTAAGACCCACTTGACTTCACATTCCAGGATGTCTGGCTCTAGGTGAGTGATCACATCATCATGATTATCTGGGTTGTGAAGATCTTTTTGTACTACTGTGTGTAAAATATTAATAGATAACCAGAAGCTGCTGCATAGCACAGGGAGCTCAACTCGGTGCTCTGTGATGACTTAGAGGGGTAGGATGGAGGGGACGGCTGAAGGGAGGTTCGAGAGGGAGAAGACATATGTACACATAGAGCTGATTCACCTCGTTCTATAATGGAAACTAACAGAACATTTTACAGCAATTATACTCCAATAAAAATAGATAAATAGATAACGGGGTTACCTCTACAACTAGAGATAACAAGTTGATATCAAGAAGTATCTAAAACCTGACACTTTGGAGAAATTTTATTTGCAAATCAGTTGTCTTTACCACAACTGATAATAGAAGTCAACTTTCTTGAGTCTGCTAGGTCATTACCACTTGTCTATGTACTTTCCAGTTAATAAAATTCTGATATTTTTTCTCTCTCCTCTCCCAGCTTTTTGTCCACTTGTGTTATACCCATTTAAAAAATCCCATTATTATTATTTTAGTGGCATTTCAGGAGATGATACAAATTTGTGTGCTCAGTGTCAGTTTTAGGTGGATATGCTAGATGCTTTCCAAGTTAATAAAATGTTCTTAATCTATTTGGCAGAAATATCTATTATGTTTTCTTTATCTTCTTAAGCAGTGTTTATCATAAATAATTTTACTTTTCCTGAGAATTCATGGTAGTTTAATGCATCAATTATACTGTTTTGGTATAAGAAATGATATCCTCAAGATTTTATTTCATAATATACAATGCTACTTATACTAAATGATCTCCAATTTTTCTAATTTTCTTGTTTTTTTTTTACTTCTCTAATTCTTTATTTTTAATCAATTTTTGTAATGTATCATTACCAACAGGATGAACTTGTGCGTTCTAGTCTACCTTATTTTACATACAACATTCAAAATTAGGTTGGCTCTACAAAGGAATAAGGCATAAAGAAAGTTTTTGATAGTTACATTTTTGGAGGTCCATCATCCTCAATTCTCATTCTCTTGACTTGTGAGTTGACAATTATTTTTAATGTGATTTGCATCATTATAATATAGTCTGACTAAATTAGGCCTTGTTGTACCTTAATAACAATAATAAAGATGATAACAATGACAGAAATAATAATTCCTAAAATTTATTGATGACTCCCAAGTGTCAAGCATTGTTTCACATGCCTTACATGCATGTTTCATTACAATCCTACTTTATTAAATCTTAAAAAGTAGCAAGTATTATCATCTGTACTATGGTACAGAAAAGAAAACAGTGGACTAGAGAAACAATATCACCTGTTTTAGAGTAAATAAACATGTATCTTGGATTTTACTTCCAGTCTTTGTCTAAAATCTCTATTCTCCCTTTACCAGTCTATACTGACTCTGCAAATCATCATACTAAAAGTCATAAATGGACAATGGGTATCATCATTGGATTTCCATATAATTTATAAAACTTGGTTCATAACATTCGAGGTGACAGACTAAGATAGACTCTTTGACAAGAAGCTCAATAAAAATAAATCTTGTGGTCACAAGGTGATGCTTGGGTAGTGGCTGCTAATCACCAACCCTAAAATATACAACCCTGCTCCTGAGTGTCACACATAATTTGATATAAAAGCTGTTTAATATCTACTATTATACTTCTTAAATCAAGGCAATATACATTTATTAACAGTTCATAGTATGTTAAACCATGTGAGGTCCCAACAAAAAATTGTGTATAGAAAATAAAGAAGATATGTATCCTCTGCCTTCAAGGCACTTACAGTCTAATTGGAAATAAAAATGAAAAAATGTAGGAACTTTACAATATCATAAAAGTTAAAGTTTTGAAGTGCCTGCAGTATATCATGTCTTTAGGAGAGCTGAGGCAGGAATAGACTGACATGGCTAGTGGAACACAGTCTGAAAGTTTATGCAGCTTTCAGATTGATGAAAAGGAGTTCAAAGGTTTGCTCATCAGGAAAAGATATCAAATAAAAGACAGAAATGATAATAATACAATTGCAGTGCAGAGAAGGGAAACAACAAAGAGGACTCTACCTATAACAGGAGAATGTGAGGAATACAGTTGGAGAAGAAAGGCAAGGTAATATGGAAAAATGTCTTGCACAGGGAACCATTCTGTAAATATTGGCCAGAATTGAAGATGCCTAGAAATCAGGCTGAGGAACATGGGCAGTATCCCTTGACTGAAGATCTTAAGTTCTTTCTACAAGGAATGATCTAATGAATCCTGAGGTTTATGGGGGAAAAATAATTAGAAAGTAATATGAAGGAATAATTAGAAAGAAGGGCTGATATCACAGCTGATATCAGTTAGGAGAAAAATATAGAAATGTGAGTTTAGGTTATAACTACCTAGATACATGAAAATGAAGAAATGGAAAATTTTCTATAAAGGAAGAATTAGGTTTTATGGCTGGTAAAAAAAAATAAATAAAATGTAAAAGTAGCTTTTGGGTTTTCAAATTAAGTCATCAGAAATATTTATGAAGCTCTCAACACTCAGGATATATAACAACATTTTTTATGGTGGTGTGGCATGTGGGACCTTGGTTTCCTGACCAGGAAACAAATGTTTCCAAATGACCAGGAACTGAACCTGTGCCCCCTTCAGTGGAGGCACAGAGTTTTAACCACTGCATCACCAGGGAAGTCCCAGGATATATAACATCTTAACCATCCCCACAGGAGAGTCTCCATACCCCTCTAAATGAATTAGTATTTTGATCTGGACTCAGCTTGTAATTCTGGGATCTTTGCCAGAGGATCTGGAGACCAGTTTAATAATTACATGTTGCTTAGTATATGTGATTTAGGTAAACAAACTTAAAAAATAAACTCAAGACTGCCTGGAATGAAAGAAATTTTATCACACACATAAATATAATTAATTTATTAATTTGAACCTACCCTGGAAAAGAGAATAAAATGTCATAGTGAATTACACGGAAAATCCAATTATTATTTATTCATCTAATTAATCACTCATTTAAGCACTTCCCTGGTGGCTCAGATGGTAAACTGTCTGCCTACAATGCCGGAGACCTGGGTTCGATCCCTGGGTTGGGAAGATCCCCTGGAGAAGGAAATGGCAACCCATTCCAGTATGCTTGCCTGGAAAATCCCATGGACAGAGGAGCCTGGTAGGCTACCATCCACGGGGTCACAAAGAGTCAGACACGACTGAGTGACTTTACTTACTTACTTAAGCAAATAGCATATTCATTCAACAAATATTACATGTGCTATTTACTGCATGCCAGATATTGTACTAGGTACTGAAGATAGAAATAAAAGTAAAACAATATCCCTCCCCAAGAGGCTCATGGATTGGTCAAAAAGGTAACTTTGGGGTGCTAGGAAATCACAAAGAGGAGGCACTTTCCCATGTCACCTCAGAATTGGGCAAGACAAAAAGTGTGCAGGACTCTGATGTGGAAAAATAAAAAATGTTCTTATAGTTTAAGTGACATTAACTTCGTTCTTTCTCTCTCACCCTAGACTCATTTTTTTTAAACTTCTCTCTTTAATTATACCTAATTTCCAATCCATGAGAGAATCTTAATGGGTCTACTTTCGCAACCTGTACCAAACTGGATTTTTTTCTCACATTCTCCATGGCTATATAGGAACCTAGCTTGAGTTTCAATAATCTCACATGTGGATTATTGTAACAGTCTTCTCACTGGTCTCTTGCCTCCATCTTTGATGTCCTAGCATCTATTTTCCACCCAATATTCAGAACAAGCCTTCCAAAGTTAAGTGAGAATTAACTCTACTGGTCAAAACCTACACTCATTGAGAGTATAATGCAAAGTTCTAACAATGCCCTCTAAAGCCCTACATAGAGTACATTTGTCTCTACTTCCTCCCCATTTCCCATTCCAACTTTACATCTATCATATCACCTCCTTGCCATTCCCCAGCAAACTAAGCACACTCCCACCCCAGGGTTTCATGTTTACTGTTCTTTCTGCGTGGAATGTTCTTCCTTAAATAACTTCTTCTCTCATATGTTTTTGTCTTTGCATAAATGTCACTAAATGTGGATGTCTTTTTCTAACTATCCTATAAAAATAGCATCCCCCATAAATCTCTAGTCCTATTATTGCTTTCTTCTTCTTTGTTTATCACATATATGGTTGTTTCTTGTTTGTCTCACCCTGCTGGAATGAAAATTCCACAAGTGCAGAAATTTGTTATATTTTGTTTGCTGCAATATCCCTAGAGGAAAGCCTGGCATATAGTATGCCCACAGTCAGTATTTGTTAAATTACTGAGTTAAATGCAGATGATACGGGCTTAGGTTTTATTTTATTTTTTAGCCTACTTAAGTGAACAAGTAAACAAAGGATAAATATTGATGAGATAACCCTTTTTTGTAGTCAGTGAGTGTAACTTGTAACCCCTCTAAGGTTTAAGGAGCCCATGTGTTACTATTTTTTCTTTTAACATTTGAATAGGGTTTTACTGAGATTTTGAACTAAAAGGTTATACAAATCATTTTAGGAAAAATTTTAAAACATTAAATAATGCTTTAAAAAAATCAGCTATATTTATCCATGGCTAACATCTCCATGTGAGTGTCATACTATACAGAAAAATTGTATGCCCTGATTTCACTGCCTATTATTAGGTTTTCCTTTGTGTTATATACTTAAAGTTCTTGGAAACTAATACATGTGTGGATGTATGAGTGCTTCCATACCAACTGCTTTCTAGAAGTGATCCATCAATATACACTTTGATGGACACTGTCTCACCTTGACCTTACTGAGAATTGAGAGGCAAAGTAGTAGGAGTGGCTGACAGCTCAAAAGTCAAAGCCAGAACATCCACATTCAAGTCTCAGGTCACCACTTATTAACTTTGTGACTTTGGGAAACTTACATAATATCTTAATGCTTTAATTTTTTTTAGTTATAAAAAGAAGATAATAATGGTACCAAACCCATAGGTGTATCATGAAAATTACATTGAGTGAATACATGCAAAGTGTTTAGGAAAGTGCCTAGCAAATATTTAGTATGTATAAATGCTAGCTGAGAATGGGAAGAAAGTAAAATTCAATATTATTTGTGTACATTTCAAATGTTTACAAATATGGGGGAAAAGTGATACTACTCCACATACTTCTTTGATTATAAATGATATTGAATAACTTGATTTCTTGACCATTTTCACTCCTTTTTAATTCATCTATTTAAGTCCTTCATCATTACCTATTCATTTGTAAGAAACATATATATTGAGATTAACTCTTCACATACTTATTAAAAATATTTCTCTAATTAGTTACATCATTTGTTCATAGCTACCATGTATTATATTTGTAATGTACCAAATTTTTTTTAAAATGTGTGTTGTAAAATCCACTTTATGCTTCTATATTTTCTCCAGTATTCTATGATTTAAAATTTTTCTTTAGTTCTCCATCTGGAAATTAGAGTATGGTATGATGTGAAATTTTATTTTGAATTTCTCTAGAACAAAATTTCTCAATATCATTTACTTAAAAAATGCAGCCATAGACACTCTTTTACAATCCTTCCTTCATATTAAGTTTATTTGTATGTGTATATATGTACACATATATAGTTAAATTTATATTTATACATATAAATTTAAACATATTAAGTTTATGTGTACTATATATACACACAGAAGATTTTAAGTTTTATATCAGTATTTGTGGAATAAATAAATATAAGTTGAATTGAGCATAAGGATAAAAATGGCATCAGATTATTTTTCTTTTGTCTGTCCAATTGAAGCTAAATATTTCCTTCATAGGGGAACTTTCAATACAAAATTCCAATTAAAAGTAGACAGCAGTGTATGAAAACCTCCTGCTGCATTTGCTGCGTGTAAATGATCTGGCAACGCTAATAGCTTCATACACTCAATGTGATTGTGCATGAGTCTGTTACTAATAAGCCCGTTCAAATAAATTGGCTAACATATAGCACAATAAATAGAACAGTTAGAAATGTCATGGGGTCAACCCAAGCATTTGTGAGATTCTAATCTTTGTTTCTAACCATTTGGGCTTGTTTTCCTGCTGCTATTTCTAAAGCCCACACTCTTATTAGCACTGAAAGGACGAGAGGTTTTCAAAGAGTCGTGTAGAAGGCCTGCTGCTGATCACTTGCCCTTATACTTTTAATGAACCTGAATATTTGAAACTAAATGAATTTTAAATTCAGTGTCTTGAACTCATTTCAAAATGAATACGCAAGTTTTATTTCTAGCCCTTCAGTTGTTAGAAATGGATAAATGAATGAATAAGTGAATGTATGAATGAATCAATCAATAGGCTGTCCACTGCTTGCCTATATTTTTAGACAAGATGACTGCAAGTAAACTGCTCAAGGCCCCTCCAGGAGGATGGAAGCACAGCATGCCTCTAGACAGCCAGGAGAAGAGATGTCAGGGCTAAGACTAGGTCTAGGAGTGATAAGAAATAAAGTAATTAGCCTCCAATTAAAATCAATAAATTAATTTTTAAAAATTAAAAAAAATAAAGTTAGGATCTCTTGCATCCACATCATATAATCTTTTTAGTTCATTCTGGCCAACTCTTCCTGGTCAAATATGCTATAGTAAGAAGAGTCTGTCTCCTACACAATTTTTGATGCAACCTAAAAACCAACTCTAATGTTCATTTTCTTTTTGTGGCAAGATGTCTTCTGGTAAATTTATGTATGTCAGTGGGCAATTTTTCCGAGTTTCACTTTTTTTTTTTTTTTGGTGGGGGGGGTGGCGTTTAGGTTTGTGATAGATTTGTCCAAACAAACGTTGAAGCAAGAAAAGACGAATTTGTTATATCTTCTTGAGCTATATACTACATCGTTTCATAACACAAATAGACTCCCATTAGGGCAACACAGAGAATGTGGGGTTTTAAAAGAAAGGTATGCACTTTATAAAATGATGCTAATATCCAGTCTGCTAATTAGGAATACAGTCTCAAAGGTCAATTTAGAGAGACATATGTCATTCAAAACTCCTTATCAAATAAAGAAACTGTCATGGCATTTTACCATATTTAATCATCAGATAATGACATATTTTCACAGTAGAGTGATACCCAGGTATCATATTTCAAAGCATCCAGAGCAAGCTATAACAGAAAATTGGGGAATTTGCTGATATGGCCATCAATGTCTAGGAGAAAAAGATCAAAGTCACTCAAAGGTGTCCTTGTAGAGACTCCTAATCCTGTGCTCTTTCCAAGTACAGTCACATCATAGTTAAAAGATAAGAATATAGTAAAGGCTTTGAGTGAACTACAAATAAGGCTCTTATGTGTGAACTATGTCCACAGGCCATATTCAATCAAGTGTTCTATTTTCCCAGGAGAAATGTATTTTCATTATTAAGTATGACCAACCTATGAAGAACTTGTCATCAAGGCTGCTTCTGCAGGTGCTAAATTATCTCTCACCAAGGAACATTCCAAACTTAAATATTTCACATTGTAATATCTGTTATCTTTTGTATTCTCATCAAGGTTTTCTAGGATTCTGAAATGATTGTTCTTTCACTGAGGTGTTAACCATCAAGGTAACAAAAATAAAGGATGTAACAAGTAATCAGGTACAGAATTATTTTGTTCACTTTACTACACCAGGAACACAAGTGAAAAGAGAGAAATAGGAAATCAGACCTTTCAATGGAATCTTCTTAATTAACCTCAGCTATGGTTCAGAAAATGTTGAGGATGCCCAGTAACACACACCACTATCAATGCACATGATTGCCTGGTAAGAGTCATCAACGACAGCTCAAGACCATAACAGAAGGACTCCCTGGTCCTGCTCTGCTATTCCACAGACAGAGGTGCTTGGGCTGCAGAGCCGGACCTGCTGATAAGGGGAACACAGCTTCATGCTACTTTCCATGTTTATGGGACAGCTAACAAGGAGTGTCCCTTGGACTGCAAAAAGATCAAACCCGTCAATCTTAAAGGAAATCAGTCCAGTCCTGAATATTCATTGGAAGGATGATACTGAAGCTGAAACTGCAATACTGTAGCCACCTGATACGAAGAACTGACTCATTTGAAAAGACCCTGATGCTGGCAAAGAGTGAAGGCGGGAGGAGAAGGGGATGACAGAGGATGAGATGGTTGGGCACATCACCAACTAGATGGACATGAGTTTGAGTAAACTCCGGGAGATGGTGAAGGACAGGGAGTCCTGGAGTGCTGCTGTCCATGGGGTCAAAAAGAGTTGGACACGACTGAGCGACTGAACAGAAGGAGGGGGAATGGGACATCCAGTTTTCTGTGTAATGAAGAGATCTCAAATTTTCTAACTCAGGAAATAGTCTCAAGGTTACTCAAGATCTTATAATGGCCCCACTACTGACATTAGACAGAACCTTTGTTTCTCTTTGTAAAAACCTCCATCAAGCCACCAAAATAAAACAATGGAAAGGAAGACGATGGTCTCAGGAACACAAAAATCCATCACTTTCTTACCCCAATTAAAAAATATACCATTCCCAGGTTCAGTTTCAGTACTGATGAATTGACCTGTTTTATTGACCCCAGAAAAATTATTTCTTGATGCTAGTTTCTCTCACAGAAAGACATTTTTCAGAATGACAAGTTATGAACTTCTGAATCTATGCATACTGCAATAAATAATGACCATTTGTTTCTGCTCCTGATTCTTCATTTTATAGCCTTCATCTTACATCCTTCACAAACAATTTTACTCCATGGCACACAGAGAAAATGATAATACCTATACTATATGCTGAACCAAATTGGGATGGATTGTAGAATAGGTAGGAGGAACTTGGTACAAAAATTCATTAGGTGTTCTTTATATTAAATAATTAGAATAAAAATAAATGATAAGTAATTAATAGACAAGTTAAACTTTGAATTTAAATAAAACTTCCAAACAAAATCTTAAATTCAAATTTAAGGGAGAAACTTGGGATTGTTTTCATATTCATAATTTTTTCTAATGCTTGGAATGTCTACACACAATTCCTGATTGACATATTTTAATGATGATGTCTTCTAATTTATTGTAGTCAACACTGATGAGATATTTTTGCACACATGATAGCAAATTGCAGAATTGTATTTATTGCTTTACTGCTTTGTTGATGAATATTTTTTTTCCAGTAACATGATTTCTGATCATTTTATCTCCTATCATTGTATTTCAGAGTGTGATCATTCTTCAGCTTTTCTAGTTCTTGTTTTTCAGTGAAACATGAAATATTAGAAGAAAATCTTGAGATAATTCAAAATGGATTTAAATTGCAAGAGAAGTTTTTCATATTAAATATTTAAAATAATGATGAAGAGACTTCCAGGATCAGTTCTGACATGCAATGTGATTGGAAATCGTCACTCCCATTGTAACAACAAGAAAGCTAGGCACACCGAAAATGAACGACTTGCTTTGGACCATTAGAGAAATGACGTCATATCACAAGACAAACTAAAACCCTGATATCTGAAGAGATATGTGTACTAAGAAACACAGACTTGATCTGCTTACTGAAAGCAGATGCCTGCAGAGGCAAATATCAGTAATTTTGATAAAGGCTGAATGATCCTAGCTTGTCCACTAAAACAACAAAGAGAAGTACAAGTTATACAGTTTAGAAAGTTAAAAAATTAGACCATTTTTATTTAAAGACAGCACGATTGTTTATGGATACAATCCCTAAGAATCTACCAAAAACTCCTGGAACTAATAAGCAAGAATGCAAAACCTAATGATACAAAGTGAACAAACAAAATTCAATTCCTTTACTGGATTTCAGTAACAATTGGAATTTGAAGTTTAATAAGCAATACCATTTACCATGGGGTTGCAAAGAGTCAGACATGACTGAGCATTTAACACTTCCACTTTTTTACCATTTACCATAACATTTAAAAGTGGAAGTACTTTGTTATAAATCTAATAGAATAGCACATGGTCTGTAAAGAAAACTAAAAGAAAAATGTTCAAGAAAGAAGTTGAGGGAAATTTATATTGCTGGAAAAATATTCTATATTTATGGATTGGAAGATTCAGTATCAATTAAGATAGCACATCATAGCTATAACTTACACAGCTAAGTTTTTCCCAACTTGATCTATAGATTTAATTGAATCCCAATCAGAATTCTAGTTGGGTACTTTGTAGATACTCATAAAGTAATTCTAAAACTTCTATGGAAAAGCAAAGGATCTAGAATCGTTAACACAATACTGAAGAAAAATGCAGTTGAGGAACTTAACACTACTTGATTTAAATACTTAATATAAAGCTCTAGGAATTGAGACAGCATGTCACTGGAGAAAGAACAAATAGAAAAATCAATGGAACAGAAAAGAAAGCCCAGATATAAAACTGCAATTCAATGGAGAAAGGATAGTCCTTTTTTCAAAATCTGATGCTAGAACAACTGGACATCCATAAATAAACAAAATTTTTCAACTTTTACATGCCTTTGACACAGCCCTTACCTCTTACACAAAAATTAACTCACAATGAATTTTAGACCAAAATGTAAAACAAATGAACAACAACAAAAAAAAACTATAAAACTTCTAGAAGAAACTTGGGAAAGAACCTTTTACCTTGGGTTTGATTATGAGTTTTTAGGTAAAATATCAAAAGCACAATCCAATTAAGAAAAAAACTAGTAATTTGGACTTTGTTAAAACTAAAGCTTCTGCTATGTAATAGATACTGCTTAGAAAATGAAAAGGTAAGCCACAGACTGAGAGAAAATATTTGTAAAATACCAATTTGATTTCAAAAACTTATATACAAATTATAAAAAGAACACTTGAAACTCAACAATAAGAAAGCAAACAACCAAATTGAAAAACAGGCAAAAGGTCTAAAAATACAGCTCCTTAAAAAAGATATTAAAAAATATCATTTGTCATCATAAAACTTAAAACTAAAATATCAAGATGGCACTAAAAACTGTTAACACTTGCTAAAATACATTTGACAATGCTAAACTGTCAAAGGTGTAGAGCAACAGATGATGTAGAGTGACAAGAACTCTCATTCCTTGCTGTTGGAATGCAAACGTGCATAGCTACTTTGAAAGATCATTTATCTGTTTCTTACAAAGCCAAACAATTTTACCATGTGATCAAGTAATTGTGCTCCTAGTTACTCACCCTACTGTTCTGAAAACTTAATTCCACACAAAATCCTGCACTAGAATGTTTATAGCAGCTTTATTCATAGTTGTCAAAAATTAGTAGCAGGCAAGATGTTCTTTAATGGGTGAATGAATAAGCAAATTATGGTACATACATATAATGGAATATACAGAATATTAGTCAGCAATTAAAATAAATGAGCTATCAAGCCATGTAAATAACAAAGATGAGTCTCAGCTGCATATTTCTAGTAAAAGAAGCCAGTCTGAAAAGGTTGCATACTGTGTGACTCCATTCATATGATGTTTGGGGAAAAGTAAACAATAGGGATGGTGAATAATCAGTGACCGCAGGGGTTCAATGGAAGAGAGGAGGGATGAACAGGTGGAACACGGGATCTTTTTCAGGTGGTAAAACTCTTCTGTGTGGTACTGTAATGTAGCTTCACACACGGATTCATGAAAAACCCATAGTACTTCACAGCATACAGCACAGAGTGAACCCTAATGGATATATACTTTAAAAAATTATTTAGGAGGTTGGGGGAATCCCAGGAGAGAATACAGACAGTGACAAAATAATCTAAGTATGTCACAAGTGTGAGGTTTCCCAGGTGGCACTAGTGGCAAAGAACCTGCCCGCTAATACAGGAGACATAAGGGACACGGGTTGGGAAGATCCCCTGGAGGAGGGCATGGTAACTCACTCCAATACTCTTGCCTGGAGAACTCCATAAACAGAGAAATCTGGAGAGCTATAGTCCATGGGGTTGCAAAGAGTCGGACATGACTGCAGTGACTCAACACACACACACACCATCACAAAAGTACAAAACAATCTCACTGAAGTGGATTGGGAAAAATTATGCTCACCTAAGTATTGAATAATTTTCCAAATGAGCAGAGGCAGTAAGACTAAAGTCAAAATGGACAGTACACAAGCACTATTCCAGAGTTGATAAAGTTACTTTTTTTTCCTTCCACAGGAGCAAAAATCTAAATTGTTTTTAAATTAACATTTAAAAATTCCAATCCAAATTCAATCTTATTAGAAAGCACTTTAAACTTCATTTTTCCAAAGCTAAATCCACAAGAATTTTCAATATACATGTATAATCTTTGTACTTGTCTGTAATTTTATTTGAATGTTACAAACTTTTCATTAGGTAAGTCATTTCTGAAAGCCATAACTCTCTTTCAATCATATATTGTAAAAATCACACTGATGCATTCACCACCCACAAATATACACATACCAGTTCTTTTAATTTGCAAACTCTTGACAAAATTTCTTTCTTTTTATAATCAGCATATTTCAGTATGAAGCAGTAGAGTGTGGTGTTCTGATCCTATTTCTTTAAATAAAGCTGAAGATAGAATTGGAATATTGAAGCTTATATTTTAATAGATTCATCATTTTGACAACATTATTTAATGTGGACTTTAGAACTCCAGGCAAGCCTTTATATATAAGAGATTCTCTGAAAAGAAAAATGTAATACTTCAGTTTCAGAGTTTTCAAATTGAACTTAATGTATAAACCTTCCACATCGCTGCTGCACCATTAACACACAAACTTTTGCAGTGTTTCAACATGCTGCTATTTTGTTTACAAAGGGTTCATCTACATGTGAGTATGTCATCTCTAAAGTTTACTCTATTGTTTCTTTCAAATCACATATTTTTTTTTCTCAACATTTTCTTTCAGATATTCTAAATGAGAGGTAAAAAGAATTAACTTTTCCAAGGCTGATTCCATGCAGCCTGGTCTTCCTGAGCATGTTGGGTAAATGTAGAGCAGGATTAATAAAAACTCAAACTGCTCCACAGAAAAGAGGTACAGACAAGCAGTAAAGAACTGAATTCTGTGAGAAAGCTGAGGTGATGTGGATTAGGGTTGGAAGCCAGGGGTTTGTTATATCCTGTATTTACTACGGCAAAGCACGGACCCCAGTCTCTGATCATGGGGTCTCTGATCACTGTGCTCTCCTAAGGGAAAATATTACTGTGGCAGAGCAGGGCTGATGAGCAAAACTCTATCACTTAATAGAGCTGTGACTACAATCCTCAGCCCAAGGTCCAGGTCTTGCGATGGTTCTTCAGTCTGGGGACCATCTCTGATCATGGTATCTAGATGCCTTATATTCCTATGTGCTGTTCCATTACCATTACAAGGAACTACAAATCCATTAATTCTCCTATATTAGAAATTTCTCTTTAGAAATATCACTCCATGTCTGATGTGTGTATTATTGGGTTACTTGTTCTCACTTGTTTGACAATTTGGTGCAGATAGCCAAACCCATTATAACCTTCAAACGGAGCCTAGTAATTAAAGATCAAAAACATTTCAATGAAAGGTTAAGAAAGTAGTCTGTACTGAAAAAAGAATATTGCTGCAATCTATGTCAGAGAGTGTTCTGCCTATGTTTTCCTCTAGGAGTTTTACAAAGTCTGATCTCACATTTAGGTCTTTAAATCACTTACAGCTTATTTTTGTGGATGGCATCAAGGAATGACCTAGTTTCATTTTTTTAACATGTAGCTGTCCAGTTTTCCCAGCACCACTTGTTGAAGAAACTGTCTTTCCAACACTGTGTAATCTTAGCTCCTTTGCCACAGATTAACTGACCATAAGTGCATGGATTTATTTTTCTGTCTTCTATCCTACTCCACTGATATATATTTCTATGTTTGTGCCAGTACCATACATTTTTGATGATTGTAGAATAAGGGAAGTAAAAACAAAAATAAACAATAGAACCTACTTAAACTCAAAAGCTTTTCCACAACAAAGAAAACAATAAACAAAACAAAAAACAACCCACAGATTGGGAGAAAATATTTTCAAATTATGTACCTGGCAAGGGATTAGTCTCCAAAATTTACACACAGCACATGAGGCTTAACAGCATTTAAAAAAAAAACAAAAAAAAGGCTAATCAATAAATGGGTAGAATACCTAAACAAATATTTCTCGAAGGAAGACATACAGATGGCCAAGAGGCACACGAAAAGATGTCCAATATCACTAATTATTAGAGAAATAAAAATCAAAACTACATTGAGGTATCACCTTACACCTGCCAGAATGGCTATCATAAAAGAAATGCATAAACAGAAAATGCTGGAGAGAGTGTGGAGAGAAGGGAACCCTCCTACACCATTGGTGGGAATGTAAATTGGTACAGCCACTATGGAGAAGAGTGTGAAAGTTCCTTAAAACCTGAAAATAGAGCTACCATATGACCCTGCAATCTCACTCCTTAGGTGTATATCTGGAGAAAAATATCCTCTGAAAGGACACATGCACCCCAGTGTTCATTGCAGCATGTGTGTGTGCTTAGTCGCTGAGTTGTGTCTGATTCTTTGTGATCCCAGGGACTGTAGCCCACCAAGCTCCTCTGTCCATGGAATTTTCCAGGCAAGAATGCTAGAGTGGGTAGCCATATCTTTCTCCAGGGGATTTTCCCAACCCAGGGATCAAACTCGTGTCTCTTGTGTCTCCTGCATTGGCAGGCGGATTCTTTACCACTGTGCCACTGGTTCACAGCAGCACTATTTACAATAGCCAAGCCATGGAAGCAACCTAAATGTGCATCAACAGAAGGATGAGTAAAGAAGATGTCGTACACACACACACACACACACACACACACACACACAATGGAATATTACTCAGCCATAAAAAATGAAATAATGTCATTTGTAGCAACATGGATGGACCTATAGATTGTCAAAGACAGAGCAGTAAGTGAGACAGAGAAAGAGAAATGTATGATAACCTTTATATATGAAATCTAAAAAGAAATTAAACAAATGGACTTACTTAGGAAACAGAAACAAGCTCACAGACATAGAGAACAAATTTATGGTTGCTAGGGAGAAGAGAGAGGTAGGATGTTTGGGATAGACATGTGTGCATTGCTATTTTCAAACTGAATAACCAACAAGGACCACATCCACAAGGACTGTATAACACATGGAACTCTGCTCATCGTTACATGGCAGCCTGGATGGGAAGGGAGTTGGGAGGGAAAATGGATACATGTATATGCATGGCTGAGTCTCTTTACTGTTTACCTGAAACTATCACAACATTGTTAATCAGTTATAGCCCAATACAAAATAAAAGGTTTACATTTAAAAAAAATAATTAAAAAGAAAGTACTTTTCTGGGAGTAGTAAGATTCAACAATGACAAAGATCCAAATTGCAGGTCACTAATTGCCACTTATCTCCTGTGTTGACTGTATCATGAACCAGAGACCAAGGATAATATTCTTTCTTTGTCATTAATGGTCTCTAAGGGAGTTTGCCAGAAATAAGCAGGCTCCATGAAGAGGAGCAGGCAAAGTGTTACAACTTGCTAAACTATTCAGGAGGAATGATGCTTTTATTCTTTCATCTTTCACTTTCCTCTGAATCTAAGTGTATTAGTCCAAGACAGGATAGTGTTTCCAGGGTGCTAGTTATTCTGTGTAAAAAGAAATGAAAATAGAAAATGCCTAAAATGCATGGCTTGGGTAACTACACCTCCTCCCAGAAAAACAGGTAACATCCAAGGGTACCAAGTAACCTAACAGAGTCACTAGATAGATTCTTCTAAAGAATCTTCCTCTTATAAGGCTATGTATAATAGCTTATAGATTAAAAAAAAAGCTAAAAAAGATGATGATGTTCCCAATTCTAATTTATGTGAAATAGATTAAATTAAAAATACAATAAATTAGATTAACAAAATAAAGTATTGATAGGTAGGGATGGGGGCTTCTTTCAATTGACAAAGAAGTGTGTGGAATTGAACTAATTAATACTTACAAGGAGAGGGCTCAGAACTTCCCAGAAATGAAGACAAAAGGGATTTAAAAACTACAGCCTCTCCCTATGAGATTAAGGTCATTAAATTATTAGTTCAAAAGGGTGGCCAGGGGCCTCTGATTTGCAGAAGCAGTGCCTATGCAATTGTAGATACACCATAATATAGTTCCAGCTTTAGGGATATTGTTCTATTTTAGGGATGATTTTCTATTTTCCACTGTAATACCCAGGTTATCATCCAAATAAAACCCTCTTCACTGAGTCAGAAATACAATAGTCTATTTCTGGTATGGAATTTTTTTTATCATGCTCCATATAGGCCACAGACTAGAGAAGGAAATGGCAACTCATTCCAGTATTCCTGCCTTGAAAATCCTATGGACAGAGGAGACTGGTGGGCTACAGTCCATGGGGGTCACAAAATAATCAGACACAACTTAGTGACTAAACAATAGGCTACAGAACACAGCACACAGGAGAAGCTTTCTCCAAAACCCTTAGGTGTCTGCATTATCTTCTCTTTGGGATGAAGCAGAGGCTCCATGCAGCAACCTTTCTATCCTTTAAGTGCAAGTGGATCTGTTGGATTTAAAATAGGTTATCCTGAAATCTCTACCTGTTACAGATCCTTGTCTTATTTTGAGTTCCTTTCAAAATCTGGTTTACTCAGTAAAAGCATTGAAAGAGCATCTCCAAATATGAAATATGTCAACTTTAATATACAAAGAAGTCCACTGAAGAATCACCAAAGTGGTTCTTTCTTTGTGGAGCAGTACATAATGGTAGGGGAGAGCACTACCTACTAAGCACGTCAGGGCCACCAGAGTTTGATATAAATAACAAATATAGGTTGCAATGTTTTGGGTTAGGTTTGTGTAGACAAACACTTTTTGCAAGAAAAAGATGAACAATTGTGAACCAAAGACTCATTATCTCCTTCCAAATTAATGACAGTCAATATAGTTCATAATTAAATTATTGAATTGAAATGCTATTCAGTGGCATTTGCCATACAGACAAATTTTAGTGTTAACACTAATTTGATTATAAATATTACCAAATAGTAGTTTCTCTGGACCCAGTTACAGTGGTTTTTTTAAAACCATCTACTTATGCTTTATCTTTCATTCCCCCCAGTTGTTGAGCCCTATGGTTGGTTGTCTGTGTTTTAATGTTTACACACATATATACATATATCTTTTTCCCATTAAATGTTTTGTTCCTTGGAGTCTTAAAACATATATGTTTTTTTTCTTTCTAGTGCAAAGCTTTGTTCATAGTGGATGTCTTTATGCTGTTTCTAGCGAAGAATAAAACATTGACCAACATTGGTGGTGGGGTGTCCACTAGAAAGCCTCACACTCTGTAAGAATGCTTTTACTTCAAACAAGCAGGTACTACCATCACAATGCCTCTTTGTGGGATTACACCCTGTGGGAATAAATATACATTAAAAATCCTAAATAATGGCAATGAATTTGCCTAGAAGTTACACATGTGATTTGTATAATGTTTTGGCATGCCTCAAATTCATCATAATAGGTTTGGATACCTTTTCACAATAATTTACTTAGAAAAATGCATTTAAATTTTTACATCTTGTATAATGTGATTCATGTCAACAGAAAGATTACTAATTCCCTTAATGATTCACATACTCCAGAGAATTTAAGAGTCTAGAGGAAGGTATCATTTTGCAATAAATGTCAAAAACATGTTTTATCTAAATAGCTCAACATACAGTACTGACAAAATTTAGTTAGACATAATTTATACTCTTCAGTGGCCAAAGTAATCTATGGGTTTCTTCAAGTTGCTTTTGTCTATAAAATAAATTCAATTTCCTATACTACATGAAGCCACAAATTTAAAGCAATATTTCTTAAATCTTTGCCACTGAAGATTAAAGCAATCTTTAATTTAAAAATAATGCTACCAGCCTGTAAGCTTTATGTTGCTGGAGATTGAAAATTGAGTTAGACAACATAAAGCTGATTTTCAACCTCACCTGCTAATAAAAGCAATTTTCTAATAAGATAAGAAGAAATAGCCATTATTAAATGTCTCTAAGGATCTCATATGTGCACTAATATTGTTCTAATTTTTTATTTGTCTGAAGGATTGTTTTAACAGAGCACTAGGGATGAGACATTTAAGATGTGTTGACAGCTATCTGTTACAGTAACTCACTCCATTTAGTAAATTTCATGTAATGTTTGCATCTGCTGCATAAAGCCAAGAAGCTGCATAAGTTCTTTAGCCCTTATTGGAAAACACATATTACCAGAAGATTCTCTCATTTAAGATGATTGTCTCAACACTATGTACCAGTCACAAATCACAAATGTAATGAAATTAAGCCCTATGCCGATGTATATATTAAATTTCTAACAGGCTAGTGTCCAGCTATGTCAAAAATTTCCATTTTAAAAACAAATGCAAATATGTGATATTTATGAAACTCCAACATCTCTTTAAATAGATAGAACATGCTTGGCTACCTGCTACACACAAGGCACTATGCTAAGTGATTTACATGTCTTATCACATTTAATTTTCACAACTCTATAAAGTAGTTCTATTATTAGTCCTTTTTTGCAGAAAAGAAAACTGAGGCACAGACCTCACAACTACTAAAGGTTAAAGTGTATTTTTCTTAATTAATAGACCAATTTTTAGAGCAGTTTAAGGTCTATAGAAAACCGAGCAGAAAGTACAGAGAACTCCCACATACTCTCTCACAACCATCCTGCACAATAACCCTATTATTAACACCTTGCTATTATGGTACATTTGTTACATAATGATACATATACATTAATAAAATCATAGCTTACATTAGGGTTCACTGTTTGTGTTATATCATTTCATGGAGACAAATGCATAAAGTCATATATTTCCCATAACAGTATCAGACAGTGGTTTCACTTCCTGAAAAATAACCTGTACTCCACATTTTCATCCTTTTTCCCTCTTGCCAGATCCCTAGCAACCACTGATCATTTACTGTATCTATAGTTGTGCCTTTACCAGAATGTCGTATCATTGGAATCATACAGAATGCAGTCTTTTCAAACTGATTTCTCTCACTTAGCAACTATGCATTTAAAGTTCCTCCATGTGTCTTCATGGTTTGATAGCTCATTTTTTTAATCACTGAAAAATATTCCTTTGCTTAGATGCATCAAAGTTTATTTATTCATTCACCTACTGAAGTACATCTTGGATGCTCCCAAATTTTGGAGATCATGGATAAAGCTGCTATAAACATTCACATGAGGGCTTCCCTGGTAGCTCAGCTGGAAAAGAATATGCCTACAATGCAGGAGACCCTGGTTTGATTCCTGGGTTGGGAAGATCACTGGAGAAGGGATAGTCTACCCACTCCAGTATTCTTGCCTGGAGAATTCCATGGACTGTATAAAGTCCATGGGGTCGCAGGGAGTCAGACACGACTGAGCGACTTTCACATTCAAACACTCATATACAGGTTTTTGTGTGGACATAAATTTTTTATTCATCTGAATATTTACGAAGAATTCTGTATTAGTTTCCTAGGGCTGCTGAAACAAAGTACCACAAACTGGGTCCCTACAAACAACAGAAATTTATCACAGTTCTAGAAGCTAGAAGTCTGAAACTAAGATGAGAACAGGATGGGTTCCTTCTGACAGCTGTAAGGAAGGATCTGCTTCACGCAGCTCTCCTAGGTGAGGTGCTGGCAATCTTTGGTGTTCCTGGAAAGATTTACTCCAATCTCTGCCTTCTGCATGTGGTGTTTTCCTCTACGCCATCATTTCATATTTACAGTGATGTGTCTCTCTGTGTTCTCTTTCCCCCATTTTATAAGCACACCGGTCATGCTGGATTAGGGCTCAATTCAAGGAACTCATTTTTAACTTAACAACCTTTCTACAACACTCTGTTTTGAAACAAGATCCCACTGTGAAATACTAGGAGTTAAGATTTCAATTTATCTTTCTTGGGCAATGCAAATCAATCTACAACAATGGTAATTGCTGGAGCATATTGTAAGATTAGGCTTAGCTTTTTTTTTTTAAATACCAAACTTTCTTGCATAACGTTTGTACCATTTTTGCATTGCCACCAGCAATAAATGAGAGTTCCTGTTGCTTCAGATCCTCATGAGCATTTAGTGTTGGCAGTGTCCTGGATTTTAGTAATTCGAATTGGTGTACAGTGGTATCTTGTTTTAATTTGCAATTCCCTGATGAAATAGGATGTTGAACATATTTTATATGCTTACTTGTTATCTACATATTTTTTCATGGAGTTATTTGTTCATATTTAAATTGGGTATTTTTTTTATTATTGAGCTTTAAGTGTTTCTTGTATATTTGGAGACACTATTTTATTATTAAATGATGCATGTGTTGCAAAGATTTTCTCTAAGTCTATGCCTTGTTTTTTAATTCTCTTAACAGTGACTTTCATAGAGCAAAAGCATATAACTTTAATGAAGTTGAACATCATTTTTTCCTTTCTTAGGTCATGATTTTCATTTGTCTATAAGAAGTCATCACTAAATCCAAGGTCACCTAGATTTTTTCCTTTGTTATCTTCTCAAAGTTTTATAGTTTTGTGTTTTACGTGTAGGTCTATGAGATACTTTTAGTAAACTTCTGCAAAAGTGTAAGATTATTTTTTAAAGGTTATTAATTTATTTATTTGACAGCACTGGGTTTTAGTTGTGGCATGCAGGATCTTCGATCTTCATTGCAGCAAGAGAACTCGTAGTTGCAGCATATGGGAACTAGTTTCCTGACCAAGGATAGAACCCAGCTTCCTGCATTGGGAGTGCAGAGTCTTACCCACTGGATTGCAAGGGAAGTCCCAAAAGTGTAGGATTATTTAGTTTACTAATTTTTGGATGTGGATGTCCAGTAGTTCCAGGGCCATTTCTTGAAAAATTTATCCTTTCTCTATTGAGTTTTTGTCATGACTTGGTGGTAGATTTTTTTTTTAATTGTCTTAGATTCTTTGTCAAATATCAGCTGACTAATTTTTGTGAGTCTATTTCTAGGCTGTAATTCTGTTCCATTGATCTATTTGTCTACTGTTTTACCATTACCACACACTCTTGTTTAGTTCTGTAGTAAGTATAATAAGTCAAATAGTGCCAGTCTTTCAGCGTCATCCTTCTTCAATACTGTTTTGCTAATTTGGATATTTTGCAAATCAGTGTGATAGTATTCACAGAATAATTTGCTGGGATTTTAATTGGCATTGCACTGAATCTATAAATAAAGTTAAGAAGAATTGACATTTTAGCAGCTTAAATCTTCCTATGCATGAACACAGAATATCTTTCGATTTCCTCATGTCTTATTTGACTTCATTCATCAGAGTTTCCTATGTTTTCTCATGCAGATCTATCATTAATTTTGTTATCCTATGTTTTCTTATGCAGATCTATCATTTTGTTATATTATACTTAAATATTTCATTTCTTGAAACACAAGTGATGTTGTATTTTTATTTCCATACAAGTAGCATTATCTTTTTAATTTAAAATACAGTTCTTCACTGCTATTATATAGAAAACAGCTGATATTTTAATATTAAGATAATTATTGCTGCATCCTGCAACATTGCTATAATTTCTTAGTAGTTTCTGGAACTGTTTTCTTGGTTCTTTGGTATTTCTATATAAAAACATCATCTATAAACAAAGAGAACATTACTGTTTCCTTCCATTTTGTCTAATTTTTAATTCCTTTTCTGGTCTTATTGCATTAGCTAGGACTTTCATTACAATGTTGAAGGAGTAGTGAGAAGGGACATTCTTGCTATGTTCCTGATCTTAGGGAGGTTTCTAATTTCTCATAATGTAAATATAATGTTAGGTGTAGGGTTTTTTGCAGATTTTGTCTATCAAGTTGAAGAAGTTTACCTATCTTCCTCATTTGCTGAGTTTTTGGTCATGAATAGGTGTTAAACTTCTTTTGAATACATTTTATACAACTATTGGTTATGTTTTTTCTCTGTTAACCTATTAATGTGATGAGTTATGTAAGGGCTTCCTAGATTGCTCAGTGGTAAAGAATCAGCCCTGCCAATGCAGGAAATGCAGCAGACACATGTTCTATTTCTTGGTTAGAAAGATCCCCTGGAGGAGGAAATGTCATCCCACTCCAATATTCTTACCTGGAAAATCCCCTGGATAGAGGAGCCTCCAGGATACAGTTCATGGGGTCATAGAGTCAAACATGACTGAGCTACTAAGCACACAGGCTCGTGATAAGTTATAGCCATTGATTTTGGAATTTTGAACCAACCTTGCCTACTCAGGATAAATCTACTCAGTCATGATGTATAATTTTTTTCCACATTGCTGGATTTGATTTGCTAACATTTTGTTAGGGGTGTTGACATGTTAAGCTCATTGGAGATATTGGTCTATAGTTTTCCTCTCTTATAATATCTTTGTCCAGTTTTGGCACTGGAGTGCATTTTGAAACCATAGTCTGATTGCAGAACTCATGCTCTTAACTACTACATTCTACTATATCTGAATTGCTTGAATTTCAACTGTGAACCAGACATTGTTAGATGTTTTCAAACATATTGTCTCATTTTTCTGAATTATATAAGAGGACAAAAGATACTGCTGGTAGAAATAAGCAAATCTGTTTCATTCTAAAATGAGTGATAATAACAATGCTCCCCACAAAGTTTTTGTGACTAAATTGTGCAGTGAATGCTAAACATTTAACACAATACTTAACACTTTACAAACATATAATGTGTTGATTAGGTGATAGCATATGATGGTTGAATTCTCTTTTTCTATACTAATAAACTATACTACAATTAGACATTTCTATCTGTATGATACATTGGTTCTTCACAATTAATCTTTTCAAACTAAAATCTCTATTTCCATTTTTAAAACCTATTCTCTTTCACGTTATCCTTCTCCTTTAAGAGTTTCAAAGCTGGCTTGGATAGCAAGCTATAAAATGTGGTTTCATTTTTTAACTTCTTCCTTATCCCAAATCAAATGATCAAATTCTGCCCAAATTTATTCCCAACTACTTTAGAATTCTAAGAGTCCCTTGTATTGTTGTATTACTTGTTTAATTTTATGTATTTCATATATTTACCTTATCTATAGAAATCTTCTTATGGCATCATCCTCCCTTAATCTTTATATCCAATCATTTTTATACCATGCTGCCAGAAACATATTTCTGAATAAAGCCAAGGCTATGCTTAAATTCATCTCTCTGCCTATTTTATTATAGCATTCAGTAATTTTAGTAAGTCACACAGAGTAACCACAAATCTCGACACATATATTACCATCCTACATTCACAATCGCTACTCAAGCAAAATTATACTCTCCTTTCTCTGAGTACTTATTCCAAGTGTGTGTATGTGTGTCTGTGATGCATATATGTATTCATGTTATTTGTTTTATACAGCAGGACTTGGCTCCCTCATTTCCAAAATATCTCATTCATCCATAAGTCCAAAAAAGCCCAAAAGAGATGCCTCGTCCCTTCTAAAGATTTTACAGGCATTACTCTGGTACAGTTCTTTGCTCCAGTCCTCCACACTTCTTTCTTGAATAACTTATATTGCATTTCATATACTACTTTATAGATTTATGTGCCTGCCTTCCTGCTACATGTGAGTTCCTTGAGATCAGGAATTACATAATTGATTTTTACCCACAGTGCTTAGCATAATATTTGGCACATAATTGTTATTCAAAAATCTTGTTAAATTGTAGACATAAATATTTTATATAATACTCCTAAATTTTAGTTTTCTGTTTTTAAAGCAGGTAAAGATTTAAAACCTAAGGTTACTTTTACAAATGGTGATGACTAAGGAAGAAATATAAAATATTTTGAAATGTAATAATAAAAAATAGATGTTCACATTTTCATGACACAAATATTTACATAAACTTCAATCATTACTGCAAGTATAAAAAATATTTTTTTAAAAGATACTAAATACTCTATGAGATTCTACTTTACCACATTAAACATTTAGAAAAAATTTTTTATTTTTTTTTTTATTTTTTTTATTTTATTATTATTTTTTTTAATAGGCTAATTACTTTACATCATTACAGTAGTTTTTGTCATACATTGAAATGAATCAGCCATGGATTTACATGTATTCCCCATCCCAGTCCCCCCTCCCACCTCCCTCTCCACCCGATCCTTCTGGGTCTTCCCAGTGCACCAGGCCCGAGCACCTGTCTCATGCACCCAATCTGGGCTGGTGATCTGTTTCACCCTAGATAATATACATGTTTCAATGCTGTTCTCTTGAAACATCCCACCCTCGCCTTCTCCCAGAGTCCACAAGTCTGTTCTATACATCTGAGTCTCTTTTTCTGTTTTGTATATAGGGTTATCATTACCATCTTTCTAAAGTCCATATATATGTGTTAGTATACTGTAATGGTCTTTATCTTTCTGGCTTACTTTGCTCTGTATCATGGGCTCCAGTTTCATCCATCTCATTAGAACTGATTCAAATGAATTCTTTTTAATGGCTGAGTAATATTCCATGGTGTATATGTACCACAGCTTCCTCATCCATTCGTCTGCTGATGGGCATCTGGGTTGCTTCCATGTCCTGGCTATTATAAACAGTGCTGCAATGAACATTGGGGTGCACATGTCTCTTTCAGATCTGGTTTCCTTGGTGTGTATGCCCAGAAGTGGGATTGCTGGGTCAGGGTGCCCACTCTCACCACTACTATTCAACATAGTTTTGGAAGTTTTGGCCACAGCAATCAGGGCAGAAAAAGAACTAAAAGGAATCCAGATAGGAAAAGAAGAAGTGAAACTCTCTCTGTTTGCAGATGACATGATCCTCTACATAGAAAACCCTAAAGACTCTACCAGAAAATTACTAGAGCTAATCAATGAATACAGTAAAGTTGCAGGATATAAAATTAACACAGAGAAATCTCTTGCATTCCTATACACTAACAATGAGAAAACAGAAAGAGAAATTAAGGAAACAATACCATTCACCATTGCAACAAAAAGAATAAAATACTTAGGAGTATATCTACCTAAGGAAACAAAAGACCTATACATAGAAAACTATAAAACACTGATGAAAGAAATCAAAGAGGACACAAACAGATGGAGAAATATACCGTGTTCATGGATTGGAAGAATCAATATCGTCAAAATGGCTATACGAGCCAAAGCAATCTATAGATTCAGTGCAATCCCTATCAAACTACCAACGGTATTTTTCACAGAACTAGAACAAATAATTTCACAATTTGTATGGAAATACAAAAAACCTCGAATAGCCAAAGTAATCCTGAGAAAGAAGAATGGAACTGGAGGAATCAATCTGCCTGACTTCAGACTCTACTACAAAGCCACAGTCATCAAGACAGTATGGTACTGGCACAAAGACAGAAATATAGATCAATGGAACAGAATAGAAAGCCCAGAGAAAAAAATTTTAGACTAATTACAATGAGATTGCATCAGAGCATAGAAACATTTCATCAATACATATTTTCATTAATTTATTGACATAAAATTGCCAAGTATGCAAAGACTGATGCTTCCAGAGCAAACAAATTATGATAATGTAATACATTTTTTCAAGTTCCATCATCCAGGATCACTGAAATAAAGGATATGATCTGGCTTATCTGGGTACAGCATAGAAACTACAGACCACATCATGTTCCTTAGCAGAGAAACCATTTCTTGCTTAAGCTTCCACCTGAAACACAAGTACCCATCTTAGAGCAAAACTTTTTACTACGACTCTCTTTCTGATCTCCTAACCTGCATTTATCAGAAGAAAGGAATGGGATGCTCTAGAGTGGGAGAAACCAACTGTGTTCTGCCTGAAGCCAACTATTGTACAATCCATGAGCAAAGAATGTTTTTTATGTTTTTAAAAGGTTATAAAAATATAAGACATAGACCATGCACGACCACTAAGCCTAGAATATTCACTCTACAACCCTCTGGAAAAAGTTTGTCAATCCCTCCTTTAGAGCACCTCTGTCTAGTAGAACTGTCTATGATGATGGAAATATTCTGTATCTCTGCTGTCCCAGAATGGTAGTCATAAAACTCATGCAGCTATTGAATATTTCAAATATGGCCAGCACAACTGAGGAAATGGATTTTAATTGCATTTAATTTTAATTAATCTAATTTAAATAGCTGTATTTGTCTAGTAGCTACCACAATTTTATCTGTCCCAATAGTCTGAAACTTTACATGCCATAAACAATGGACAGAATAGAAGATAAGCTGCCATTACCTAAACAATACTTAGTTATTTGGGTAATCTAATTCCAAAAATATTTTCCTCCTCTTGCATTTTGTATCTTCTATTATCATCTCTCACTTATTTTCTTTGAATGCATCTTCAGCCACCTTGCCATTTCATCCTCTTGTGTTTCAAGTGGAAAAGTGAACACATAGGCAATGCAGGACCCTACTGAAGGGAGCAAATGTAGTTCAGAACTGTAGGTCAAAACTGTAAATCATTGCCCTTAAGATGGTAGCTAGATTTCTTTGATACCCTGTTGAATTCTACAGATCTCTCTGACACATGATGAATTAGCCCAAAGATTTAACCATCATGTATAATGTAATTTCTACAGAAAATCTTATTCTGAACTCCAAACACCTGACTTTAAAACTTGCCACACAAACTTTTCAACAAATTAGGAATAAACTGTATATAGCTTAACAATAAAAATCACTTATAAGTTTTAAAGTATGGTGAGTCATGTAAAACATTTACTAGACTACTATGGAAATTTCCCCACAACTTCATAGACTATACAAATGCTCTACATTTAGAACTAGTTAGTGCTTCCCTGGGCTTTTCTGGTAGCTCAAACTGTAAAGAATCTGCTTGCAGTGTGGGAAATTCGGATTCAATCCCTGGGTCAGGAAGACTCCTTGGAGAAGGAATTGGCAACCCACTGTAGCATTCTTGCCTGGAGACTTCCACGGACAGAGGAGATTGGCAAACTACAATTCATGGGAATGCAAAGAGTCAGACATGACTGAGTGACTAGCTTTCACTTTTCCTTGCTTTAGTAGTTGTGTGCCCTTAACAATCACCTCTATACTAAGGCAATTTTGTTCTATCAGAGTCACACTTGCAAAATTAAGCACATTCTCCTCTGCCTAAAGGTAAAAAAGATTTGCAAAAAGAATTAGACAACAATACCACCTTTAACACATTTTCCAAAACTGCATTCTTTTTATTTTATTTCATTGGCCACACGGTTCAGAACAAGATCCTCTGTGTAATTTACATGCATTATTTCTTAGAAGTCAGAATTACAGTTCCAGTTTGCTAATTCCCAAATCAATTAATTCAGGAAATTAAATTTAGTGTTTGTGCCAAAGCAACTGTTTCTATTAGTTTCTTTTGAACTGTAAATTAGCCTATCTTCAATGCACTTCTCTGTTAGGTAAAAATATAAGATGAGCAGCAGATAAACATTTAGACTATAATTCAATCATTTTTAAGTAGCTGCCAAACGCTGTCTTCAGAAAGCTTCCCATGGGGAAATGGCTATGCTGAGAGTAAATGCTACAAAGTATCTTAAAAACATACCAAATGCTTTTTATCTGTCAAAAATGGCTAGTAAAGGAAAAATACAATTTTAATAAGGGGGGGGGAGGAGAAAAGAAGGAATACCTATTCCCTTCCAGTCTTTTGAGAGTTTTTCATGCAGTACTGTTGCATGGGAAATTAAAGGGTGTGCTTACACCCTTTAGACATTTAGAAATTTAGAAACATTTAGAAATTTCAGGGTCCTTTTCAAAACAAGGACAAGGTAACCAGACAATTGACTGTAAACAGACAATTTTTAACTTGTGTATTTTACTATCAATAAAAAAATCAGCCAAATTGCCCCCAAAAAATTTGACAAAATAATATATTAAAAACTCAACTTAAAACCTCCTTACAAATTGAAAAAACTAATCACTGGAAAATTATCAGAGAAAACTTTGTATATAGAAATATACCAATGATAATTTCAAATTTAAATTTTCTTTGAAGAACCCATAGACCTTCAGAATTACTATGGTTTTACATGACTTATCAATTATGAGAACTGACTAAACTGTATTTTAAAGTTGGGCAAATAGAAGAATTTCAATTTTTGTTTTGGCTATGTTCAGGACAAGGATGTTCAGGGCATAATACTTCATTTAACATTATCTCACATATTTCGCCCCACAAAAATGAGAAAGTGAAGTCAATTACAACTAGCATTCAAGGAATAGTAATTAAATGGGATAGTAGTAATAGCTCTGGCTGGACAGATGGCAAAGCTAAATACTCTGAGATTAAGAAGAGTATTTAAAAGGGCTTTATAAATCAAATAGTCTGCCTTTTCACCCAGTACAGGGATTCCTTTCAGTTTCCACTAGTTAACAAGGAGTTCTCTACCTGGTGGCTCAGACAGTAAAGTACCCACTTGCAATGCGGGAGATCTCGATTCCATCCCTGGGTTGTGAAGATCCCTTGGAGAAGGGAATGGCAACCCACTCCAGTATTCTTACCTGGAGAATTCCATGGATGAAGGAGCCTTTGGGGCTACACTCCATGGGGTCGCAAGAGTCAGACATGACTGAATGACTTTCATTTCACTTCACTTCTCTACCTCCCATGCCAGTAAATTCTATCTTTGGAACATTCTAAATGTTATAAAAGTCTTTTGGAAAAGATATAAATCTATTCATAATGCTTCCTTATGTTTCTTACTTTAAATTCTGGATTGGGCTTCCCTGTTGGCCCAGAGAGTAAAGAATCTGCCTGCAATGCAGGAGACCTGGGTTTGATCTCTGGGTTGGGAAGATTCCCTGGAAAAGGGAATGGAAACCCACTCCAGGATTCTTGCCTGGAGAATCCCATGGACAGAGGAGCCTGGCGGGCTATAGTCCATGGGTTTGCAGAGTCTTACACGATTGAGAGACTAAACCTTTCCTTTCACTTTCACTTTTTTTTAAAAAAAAGTTTTCAGTATTTATTTATTTTTCATTTATTTTTTTAGTTGGAGGCTAATTACTTTACAATATTGTAGTGGGTTTTGTCATACATTGACATGAATCAGCCATGGATTTACATGTATTCCCCATCCCGATCCCCACTCCCACCTCCCTCTCTACCCAATCCCTAAGAGTCTTCCCAGTGTACCAGGCCCAAGCACTTGTCTCATGCATCCAACCTGGGCTGGTGATCTGTTTCACCATAGATAATATACATGCTTCGAAGCTGTTCTCTTGAAACATCCCACCCTCGCCTTCTCCCACAGAGTCTAAAAGTCTGTTCTGTACATCTGTGTCTCTTCTTCTGTTTTGCATATAGGGTTATCATTACCATCTTTATAAATTCCATATATATATGTTAGTATGCTGTAATGTTCTTTATCTTTCTGGCTTACTTCACTCTGTATAATAGGCTCCAGTTTCATCCATCTCATTAGAACTGATTCAAATGAATTCGTTTTAATGGCTAGTAATATTCCATGGTGTATATGTACCACAGCTTCCTTATCCATTCATCTGCTGATGGGCATCTAGGTTGCTTCCATGTCCTGGCTATTATAAACAGTGCTGCGATGAACATTGAGGTGCACGTGTCTCTTTCAGATCTGGTTTCCTCAGTGTGTATGCACTTTCACTCTGGCTATATCAGGAATCAATAGTAATTCAAATAATTAATCCAAAGCATGATATGGAGTGTCACAAGTCTGCTATAAGACATGTGTCCACAATGAATATTATGTGTCCGAAGGATTTGGGGTACAAATTAGCTCATTTAAGGGCATTGACACAGTGAAGGTTAAGAAAATACTTTCCAAAAACTTTCTTCTGTGTCTATAATTTTAGTTTGACTTTTATTTTCATTTGGAAAGTTTCTGAGGAACTTATTTTCTTTTGCCATACAATGTTGTCATAAGGTATTAATAAGAAGATAAAAATATTTTGAGAAAAGCTACTGTAAAATCACTGACATTATTGGTATAATGTCATAAGTTATAGTAAATTATAGTGGTGGTAGCATTGATAGACTAGCTTTTTCATGAGGATTTGCATAAGAATAAAAAAGAGCTTGTTAAGATGAGATAGAAGAACTAAAAATCTGAGCCACTGTATCTTAAACCACAATGTACACAGAATCCTCTGGAACCTTCTTTAATGCAGATTCTTTGCACCCACTCCCACAGATTCTCATATATTACTTGTATTCTGCACTTTATTTCAAGAGGAAACATAATAGAACATACTTTGAGAACTGCCAGTTTGGACCCCAAATAAGGAAACTGACTCTAACATAAACTATGAAAGTGTTAATGATGAAATAATATTTTACAAACATTAGAAATCAAGGAATAATTTGAGACATATAAAATTAAAGCTTTGCTGATGAAAATAAATAGATACATATGGATGTACAAGAAATATAAGGTGTCTACCTATTTACAATAAAGAAATTAAATGTTTTTTGTTATCTTAATATTTGATGAGGTTTTGAAAAAGCAATTAGGAGGAGCATCCAAAAGACACAGGAATGACAACATTATTCAGCCTAATGTTTGCTCAATTATTTGGACATTATCTCTTTAATAGTAAGACAGATTTGCTGAAAACCCCCCAAAACAAAAGCAATATATATGCCTCAGAAAATCTCACTTTGGCTGAGTTACAAGTAGAGGATTAAAGTAGTAGTATTTGGGAAGACTTAACTTGGATATAAAAGTAAAAGGTAGCTCTACTAATTGCTTTCTATATCCTTGGATAAGTTGCTTAGCTTCTGGGAATCTTTATTTTGTCTCTTTTAAAAAGGCGGTCATCATATCTGTTCCCTTCCGCTTCAAGATATTCTTGTACAGATCAAATGAAAAAAGAATAAGAAAGTACTTTTGAAACTATAAACCCTATCACATGGTTGACGCATGGCTATGTCAGAATCTTACTATATAACCTGCTTTTTCAAATGCCAAAATCAGTTAAATACATAGAAAGGTCATGACTTCAGGGGAAATAATGACAGGTTCTGGATTTCAATCATATACACTTCTGTGAGAGAGTGAGAATGAATGAGGAATATGACTTATACAAATGGGAACAAAATCAACACCTTCTGAATGGGTTTCATAGTGATTTGAAAAGTGTGCTAAATGAGTACATCATCATAACCATAACTGACTCTACAAGGAATAAACACTGGAATATGGTAGTTACTAAAATTTGAAATTCATCTAACCATTTGCCATTATTTTGAGGTTTTCATCATTCACATCAGTTCTTACAATAGACTCCCAATAATACCTGTGATTAAGACAGACTTCAAGTTCCTGTCATTTAAGGAACTTGAAGTTCCTGTATATTGTCACTCTGCTTATTTAACTTCTATGCAGAGTACATCATGAGAAACGCTGGGCTGGAAGAAGCACAAGCTGGAATCAAGGTTGCCGGGAGAAATATCAATAACCTCAGATATGCAGATGACACCACCCTTATGGCAGAAAGTGAAGAGGAACTAAAAAGCCTCTTGATGAAAGTGAAAGAGGAGAGTGAAAAAGTTGGCTTAAAACTTAACATCCAGAAAACTAAGATCATGGCATCTGGTCCCATCACTTCATGGGAAATAGATGGGGAAAGGATGGAAACAGTGTCAGACTTTATTTTTGGGGGCTCCAAAATCACTGCAGATGGTGATTGCAGCCATGAAATTAAAAGACACCTACTCCTTGGAAGGAAAGTTATGACCATTCTAGACAGCATATTAAAAAGAAGAGACATTACTTTGCCAACAAAGTCCGTCTAGTCAAGGCTATGGTTTTTCAAGTGGTCATGTATGGATGTGAGAGTTGGACTGTGAAGATTGATGCTTTTGAACTGCAGTGTTGGAGAAGACTCTTGAGAGTCCCTTGGACTACAAGGAGATCCAACCAGTCCATCCTAAAGGAGATCAGTCTTGGGTGTTCATTGGAAGGACTGATGCTGAAGCTGAAACTCCAGTACTTTGGCCACCTCATGCGAAAAGTTGACTCATTGGAAAAGATCCTGATGCTGGGAGGGGTTGGGGGCAGGAGGAGAAGAGGCCGACAGAGGATGAGATGACTGGATGGCATCACTGACTTGATGGACATGAGTTTGAGTAAACTCTGGGAGTTGGTGATGGACAGGGAGGCCTGGCATGCTGCGATTCATGGGGTCGCAAAGAGTCGGACACGACAGAGCAACTGAACTGAACTGAAAGTACTTGTCAACTTGATTAAACTTTAGACAGCTTATTCTTGACTCTAGGCCTTTGATATCCCTTTCTTGGAGCATTTACTTTAAAAAAATGTAAATTCCTTCTCTGCTCATTTGTGATGTAAAATTTTAAAAATCATGTCAGTTTGACAAACCAGGACTGTCTTTCTCCAGACCTGGGAGCCCTTGCTTTGATATGTCAACATCAAGGAAGGCACAGTAGTCCAATCCCCCAATCTCTGTGGGAAGTTAAGAGGCTAGCTGCAGTGGATGCCTTACTCCAAGTTGTGAAACTGTTTCCTTTTACAAAGACATGAGAAAGTTTACTTTTCTTTCAGGTAAAACCAGTTAGTCAATGCAGATATCCTGTACTCTCCATCTCACCTCAATGCTTAAAAAGTCTTCCCACCCTTTGTTCAGTGGAACTCAATTCAGACTTTAGTCTGGCCCATTCTATTTCAATAAACAAAATCTTGAATAAAGCCTTCCTAAGCTGTTTAACACTTGTGAAACATTTTCAAACAGGAAAAAAAAAATACTTCCAATTTGCAATCATGAAAAGGCAGATTAGAAGAAGCAGCATTTGATACAAAATATAATCAGAAACTATCTTTTTGTGAAAAGTCTGCTGTCACTTACATAAATTAGCATTAAGTTTGGGATTACTAATTTAAACAAAGCCTAAATAGAATTGGTCTTGGGCAAGGAAAATTTTTGTGGATAATTGTATCACTGTCCACTAGAATCAGAATAGTCTTTTCCAGGTTGCCAAAATTTAACACATGGCTGATAGCTGGAGCTTTGACAAATATGAAAGAATGCTAAAGAAAATCTTGCCATCTGGTAAAAGAGAAAGAGAGGTGGGCTGCAGACTTTTTTCTATTTTTTATGAAACTTTACATGTTCTCAAAGACTAAAATGATTATATCCATAGAGAAAACCTGCACTGTCATTTTAATAAATTTAAATATAAAATAATTATAGGTTACTGTACTTAACAAATTACACTTCCATGTAATATAATGAAAATGGTTTGGCATATGTACTGGTCTGTACAAGCACAGAGTGTAGTTTTAACTATTCATATATCATGTTATAATTGCATATGGTCCTTCAATGAATGTGCTTATGTATTATATGCCTGATAAATTTTAACTAAACCTAAATATAAATTCTAAGTCATTTAAAAATTATGTTGTAAGGCATACACATTTTTATTTTTAATTTAATGTCATACAGTACAATCTCATTCCTAAATCATGGCTATGTTTCCACTTGGAATCATTTGATTTTTCTTCCTTTTATCATGTTAACTGGTGGGAAGAGTAATAGTTTACAGTTAAATATTGAGTGATTAATATCCATAATTATAAAATGTGACTGAATTAAAATCAATAACCCTTTTATTTGAAGTATATATCTCTTAAGCCTTAATTGCTGATTTAGTAGTTAATTGAGAAAATCCTTGTTAATGATCTGATGTAGCTCTGAAGAATGTTGAATGAGTAAGAGATTTCTCTCCAGTATAAATAGCTTTCCCAATTGCATGCGGCTGATCCAAAAGAAAGATTGGTGGAGGGGACAAGGAAATTCAGTGGTTCAGTCTCTCTCAACCACAGTCGGCCATGACATACACACAGATAAATTATATATTAGGAATTATTCATCTCAATGAGAATGTTGATCAATGGCACACAACATAAAGGAAAAAATCAAATGAATAATATTCCCTAAAAGCTATGTTTTAGGAGCACATGAAACATACATATTTTGTTACAGAACACCTATCTGTTCATCCTTCTTTGTCTCATCTGTCTTTCGCTTGACTACTTCTTCCTTCTTATTCACTCAGTGCTTACTTTGCTGCTGAGATAATTGTTCCTGGAAAGGAGATTGTTAATGGTTCTGGCAGCAAAAATTCTCCAGAATTAAACATCTGATCTCTTCTGTATTAGCTTCCTTATGCTAATTTAAAAAACCATTGCCCTTCACAGATTTTACAGAGGGATTTCTCATTTTAAGTATGTGTTATGTAGGAAAGAAACATGGTCAATTTTATGAGATATTCTCCCTGTATAGAGGAAGACAGAAGGAAAACCATATTCACTGAAGCCCATGAGGCATCAAATATTGTGGTAGGTATTTCAGATACAGTATTTACTCAAATTCTGACAACCACCATGAGAAGTACTTATTATTATTATTTCTATGTTAAAGATTAAAAAAAAAAGGCTCACAGTTGTCAGGTAACTTGATTAAAGACAAACTGCTGGTTAATAATGAAACAAGGATTTGAAACATTGACTTCAAATCCATGCCTTTCCCCCCACCCCCAGCAACTGGATGCTTCTATAAAATAATCTTGTATTTGTAATAGAAACATCAAGTGTGAAAAACACATCTTGAATTAACCATGCTTGAATGCAAATTGTAATGTGTTCAGGTTAACATTCTTGTTGTGTGTCACATAATGTATACCCATGTTTCCCAAACTACATCTGTGCCCGAGGATATCACGGCAAATTTACCAGGCAATACAGGATACTTTAAATTTTAAGGGTGACAGTGAAACTCAACATCTGTCAGATTACTGCAAACTACTAACTTGAGGAAGTTCAGTTTCAGAAGTAGATTGTGCTACCTCCCCCTTAATGGCATATCTTTGTGTAACTGGTTTTGAAGTGACTGCTGTGATAAAAAAAAAAAAAAAAAAAAACAAATAGCAAGCAAAAATCAATGTGGAATGAGTAAAATGAGGGTCCTGGTGATATCTAGTTTAGTTCCAGGATCTGAGAGTTGTGCAGTCCTCAACTGATGCATAGATTCCACTAGTAAGTAATTGTGCTTATCTAAAAATAATATATGTATGCATATAATTTTCTTCAAACATCTATTAAGTGATAGAACATAAATGCTTACTGAGTTATTTAAGTGGAACTCTTAAGTTTTTCTTTTGGCCATAGGACATAGTGGTGACGTTTGAGACACTAAAGATTCAACAAAACAAGAAAGCTTAGTAATCTCAAGAAGTATTTAACATCTTCCTCTTAATAAAGAGGTCTTTGAACTTGCACCTATAAGTTAATCATGTGAGTAACTCAGAAATAGATGAAGATTTCTTTAATCGTGCCTCAATCTGTTGTTCTTTATATATAAAATGAAGGCAATCTCAGAGAAGATTACTTCAAAGGAGCATTTATTTCAAAACATTTCTCACGATGAGCACATAGCCAAGTCTTTGGAGGCTGTGTGACTGATAACTTACCTTCTGAGTTGAGCACAGCCATCAGTGCTATCTAGTGTAAGGGACAAAAATGACTTGACTCCAAATTCCATTTCTACTACTTGCTGACAAAGCTAGTCAAAAATTAGTACTGCTATCCTCATCTGCAGGATGAGTGAAACTCAGTGAGAAGCCATATTTCATATGATTCCATTGTGAGAACTGAAAACAATATGAACCAAAGTTGATTCCAGGCACAAAGTAGATATTTGATAAACATTCCTGTCTCCCTTCTGAATTCACCCTTCCATTGCAGAGAGGATTAATAATCCATAAACCTCATGGCTGAAAAATAGCCAAAACTTCCTTCTGTTTTATTCTATTCTGAATATGCATAATAGATAAGAAAACTACAGCCTCAGAAAGCCTCTCCTAGGCTTTAATTATTATTCAGTCAAGGTTCACACTGATTTTCTTTAGGTCATTTATATCACTCCCCTCAAATAACACTTCTTTCTTGGACTATTTAATATCTGTCCTATCCACAAGTACAAGACCCATATCTCCCAAACACAAGTCCAAATATGTCATTTATCTCTACTCAAAGTCTTCAGTGGCTTCCTCTGTCTGCAGAATAAAGTCTAAGTTATTGAGTACAACCATCAAGGACCTCCTTCATAGAGACAACTATCCTATTTTAAAGCAATATAGTCCAAGGGTTAAGAGTAGAGTCCAGAGACGGACCTTCTAAAGTCAGAGTTCTGTGAATGTAAGCAAGTTACTTATCCTCTGCCTGCCTCAATTTGCTCATCTGAAAATGGAAAAAATAATAGAACCTACCTGAAATGGTAGCTGTGCAGAGTAAATGAATTAAGATAAACTCATAACAGCATTCAAAATAGAGAACATGCTGCTTAAGTGTTAGTTTATAACTAATACTACTCACACATGCAACTTCAACAAACAGGACTGTATAATCCTCTGAATAAATCCCACATTTTTGGATATCTGTTATTTTTCTTATATTTTCCATATATTTAAATACCCTTTCTAAGGTTATTGCCAGCTTATTAATCTTTACAAATTCTATTATTCCATCAAAAGCCTCTCTAGGAAGCTCTCCCAAATTTATTTATTTTGCTTCTTAAGGAAATTAATTTCTACCATTGACTTTACTGACAAGTTTCCCCCTTATATGGCTATCTGCTTATTTTCATCATAGTCTTCATCATAAATTATAAGCAAATGTTTCTTTGTTGACTAACCTATTTAGGGTCTATCATTAAAATTTCAGATACCTATATGTGTGTTTTATTTACCTTGCACACTCAGATTAGAGTATCTCTATATCATTGATGCACAATTTCATTATGGGTAAATGAATGAATGAATGAATGCATATCTACTACTGAAATATAGATTTCCTTTTCATCTTACATATACTACAAACAGTTCTTTCCATTGATGGATTTTCCTTAGAATGGTCCAAATATCCCTTCTTTTCAGTATTGTATGCTGAGTTTATAAAACTTATAAAGAGAATATTATTCTCTTAATATTTCAAAAGATATATGGCTTTAATTTCTTAAATTATTCTATGAAAAAAAAAGATAAGGTAAACTAAGACCCAATGCCTACTTGCTTCATTCATTTTATTGTGATTGATATAAATAATGGCTTAAAATCACAAAACCTAATTCACATTGAAAATTTATGTTTAATATCTATATATGACAAAGCCAGATATCTCTGAAAAATCTTTCAGAAAATGCATATTGCTACAGAAATTCAGCTCTTACAACTGTCTTTTGTTTTGACTATAGCCTCTGTATGATTTTTTTCCACAACACAAACATGCAAGTATATTACTGATTTTTTTTTTTAAGTTCACAGTGGAAAAACAATGGGTGAGCCAATAAATATGAACAATAACTTGAGTGAAAAGTATAACATTTAATAAAACTAAAAACAAGAAAATTAAGCAATTGACTGTTCAGGGAAACATAAACATGTGATGAACCATAAGAATTCATGAGAGGATAAACACAAAATTTGGTAAGTGGTTCCCCTAAGGAAGTGGCAGAGTAATGGAAGGGAGGATCATAAGGGGGTGAAAGTTATTGGTGATGCTACAGTACTTAGATTGCATGGTAGGTTCACAAAGGTCTTTACATGTTCTTCTTTTAATACACATATCTATTAATTACATTTGAATACATGTTAAATATATTTTAAAAGAAAGTTAAGACCATTGTGTAACATTTAAAAAGAAAGAAAGAAGAGGAGATAAAAGAATTGAATGAATTAAAGCTGCATAAAACAAAACAAATAACAAAAAGGGAATTGTCTAGACTGCTTCAGAGTACAACTGTCATCTGGATAAGTGTAACATTACTTACACTTTACATGTGTGTATGGTTGTTTTCTAGTTTTGGAAAATGATGATGGATTTTCCATGTATGACTGTAACATAAAATTTCCTCTTGTGTGTATAATATTATGTAAAAATGTAAAACCATGTGTATTTTTCTAAAATAATAGTGTTGGGGGGGCCTCACTGTAATTTCAGCAAATTAAGATAACATGAAAAATATTTTAGGTAAGGAAACATTGTATCAAAAGGGATTTTTCAGGAACCATAAACAAGAGTGTTAACACTGGAGAAAAAAATATCAGGTTACTAAAAAGAAGAGGTTAGCAGAATTCTGGGACAGAAATGGTTATTTTACTCTCAATATCTCCTTGGCCTTTGATACCTATTTTTTCTCAATATTTTGATGGACTGTGGTGTCCTACAATAGAGGCTACATTTCTCAGTATACATTGCAGCAATACAAAGTAGTCCTGCAAGTTCTCAATAAAGAAATATAAACAGCAGCAAATATAAAACTTTCAGAACATATCCTTTTTACTACTGGATGGGATGAGGATAAAAGTTAGAATGAAAGCATTCATCTCATTCCATGATAACATCATGGAAACTAGGTCTTTGCAAAGCAAAAATGGAAGTCATGAGGTTTTCAGACTCGAGTGTCACAGCATCTCTTAACTGACTACTTTCAGACTCTTAAGAAAGAAATAAACTTCTTATTTATAAAAACCAGTGTTGTGTGGGATTTTCTGTTACCTGTAACCAAATCTATATTCAATTATCACATGATCATAAGCAATCAGATTGTTATTCATTTCTACATTCTGGTTTTTTATTTTTTTTTAAAGAACTTTGTAAATCTAATAGCAAGGGCTATACAAGGTCCCTGAAATTCTTATCCATGACTTAGTTGTAAAACCTCCAAAGATATAATAATTTGAGATTTCATTTAAATCTGGAATCCATTATCAACTCTGAGAATTAAAATGAGACAATTACTTCACATTTCATGCAGTATATACTAGAGGCATATATATTTGCCTACTTCCATTGCATCTAGCAATTTTATTCAGAGTTGAAATGTTGACTCCTGGTGATCTAAGCAGACCAATCATATTTTTCCCCCAGGAATTAGAAGGTTGGGATAAGGCACACAGAATTGAAAAGTGAAGTAGCTGGGCATACTAGAGCAGCACTGTAGCAAAAGTCCCTTTGTTCCTGCTGCTGCTGATATCAGGAAGCTCAGGCTCTTGGTGGCACAAATTTTTGGTCACCTTTCTAGCATTCAGGGCTTCCCAAGTAGCACAGTGGTAAAGAATCCGCCTGCCAATGCAGGAAATGCAGAAGACGTGAGTTCAATCCCTGGGTTGGGAATATCCCTTAGAGAAGGAAATGGCAACTCACTCCAGTATTCTTGCCTGGAAAATTCCATGGACAGAGGAGCCTGGTGGGCTACAGTCCACGGGCTCACAAAGAGTTGGACATGACTGAGCATGCATGCACACACTGGTCACACGATACTAGCATTCACTTGCCCTTTCCCAGTTGTAACAGTACCCTAAGGCCTCATTTATGTAGTTTGAGTGGTATTTGATACGTCATTCAGGATCTGTCCTAATTTGCTGAAGCCATTAGCATAATCCATCCCTATGTCACCATTTATGAATTAGGAATGTGTAGCCTAGACCTCAGCCTGGGATGTGCAGGAGCTGTTTCATACCAGCTCTGAAGAGCCAGCTGCTAAATTTCTTGAAAATGTGCAGTCATTTACTAACACCACAATTATTAAAAAGTAAATTATATAAACTCATGAAAATATAATAAATACTCAAACCAGATCCATTTCTAAGTGTTTTGTGTGATTTTATGACACTTTATAAGGATCCATGTACTTGAGATTATTCATATTTACTGTAAAGATGGAAATTCTATATAATGATGTGCAACTGCATGGTGGTGGTGGTGGTTTAGTTGCTAAGTCATGTTCAAATCTTATAACCCCATGGACAATAGCCTGCCAGGCTCCTCCATCCATGGGATTTCCCAGGCAAGAATACTGAAATGGGTTGCCACTTCCTTCTCCAGGGGATCTTCCAAACCCAGGGGCAGAACCTGGGTTTCCTGCATTGCCGGCAGATGCTTTACTGACTGAGCCGCCAGCAAAGCCCATGCAAGTGCATACCTTTTCCTGACTCTGTAGTCAGTGACAGCACATTAATAGCCAAATAATATATATTCTTCCAGTATTTGAAAAGTATTGTCCAAATGAGCAAATAATTACCATAATCAATGAATGAATCAGTAAGGTTTCCGAGCAGCTAGAATATCTTCAAATCATGACTAGACTGCAACTATACATTGGCTACAGACCTGAGTCTGGCAAAAGTTAACAGAAGTACTATGTGAAAATTAATTGGTCATATGAAATTCATATTGAAAAGTATTGTATGCTTATTATTTATAAATTATGTGCTAAACATCCTTTACACAAATAAAGTTCATAATAATCTCATGTACATTTAGAACATGCTTACATTTTTTTTCAGAGAACTGATTTTCATCATTTACCCAGAAACCCATGTCTAAGCCAGCTAGTTGGTACATGACTTTCCATGAATGAACATGGGTCAAATTAGTTCAACCCCAGAGAAGCTTGGGACATTTTTTTTAATGACTGAAACAGACATTTCTATCTCTCTAAAACTCTGAAGCTGTTTCCCTTCCACACACACAGATACACAATCACTCACTCTCAACATAAACAAGGAAGAAAGAAGACTTATGAGCCTATAATTGTGGTATGATGACACTACAAATGAGCTCCCCTGGTGGTTCAGATGGTAAAGAATCCACCTGCAACGCTGGAGACCTGGGTTTAATCCCTGAGTTGGGAAGATCACCTGGAGGAGGGCATGGCAACCGACTCCAGAATTCTTACCTGGAGTATCCCCATGGACAGAGGAGCCTGGTGGACTACAGTCTGTGGAGTTGCAAAGAGTTAGACATGACTGAGTGACTAAGCACACATGACATGACAAAGGAGTCAGTTTTAGGATACAAAAAGCAGGTAAGAGAAAAGAAAGAAGCTAATTTCTTGTTGAAAGTTTTGAGTTGCTGGGTCAAACTGACACTATCAGTTCAGTTCAGTTCCATCGCTCAGTCGTGTCTGACTCTGTGACCCCATGCGCTGCAGCACACCAGGCCTCCCTGTCTATCACCAACTCCCAGAGTCCACCCAAACTCATGTCCATTATGTCAGTGATGCAATCCAACCATCTCATCCTCTGTCGTCCCCTTCTCCTCTTGCCTTCAATCTTTCCCAGCATCAGGATCTTTTCAAATGAGTCAGTTCTCCACATGAGGTGGCCAAAGGATTGGAGTTTCAGCTTCAACATCAGTCCTTCCAATGAACACTCAGGACTGATCTCCCTTAGGATGGACTGGTTGGATCTCCTTGCAGTCCAAGGGACTCTGAAGAGTCTTCTCCAACACCACAGTTCAAAAGCATCAATTCTTCTGCACTCAGCTTTCTTTATAGTCCAACTCTCACATCCATACATGACTAATGGAAAAAAACATAGCCTTGACTAGACGGACTGTGTTGGCAAAGTAATGTCTCTGCTTTTTAATATGCTGTCTAGGTTGGTCATAACTTTCTTTCCAAGGAGCAAGCATCTTTTAATTTCATGGCTGCAATCACTGTCAACTAGTAGCCCTAATAGTTAATGAATTTTTTTCATCCCTTAAGGCAGTTTCAGTTGAATTTTCTGTCCTTCCTGAGACCCAAAACTATCCAGCTATTTTGTCTGTAAACTCTACCACTTTCCTCCTATGAAGCATTTCTCTTTTCCTCATATTTACCAAAGTTTGTGAATCAAGCTTCTAAAAAGTTTAGGTCGGAGGCTTAGTCTTTTAGAAGAAAGAAAGAATTCTGATATATTTTTCTTACAGAAGGTACAAAGAAGGAGCAAAGAAGCTTTGGGGTGAGTGTTGTTTTTCAAGACTCTCCAGGTAGTCTTAGACAGTACATTTAGGTTGTAGGGATGGTATTCTTTTACTCAGGCCCTAGATCCTAACTAGTCATAAGAAGCCATAAGAAAGCTTACTACAGGCTTACAGGCCTCCTATGCCATCCATTTCATAACCCTGAAACTGTAAATGATGATCTTTTGTGACTGTGAAATCATTTAGCAGGCCAGGTCATGTATATTCTAATAACCAAGTTTTACATATAATTTTGTATTATGTCTCCAAAGCTATCTCTGCAGATATAAAGTAATAAAAACATATTTTTGTGTTAATATTCTATGCATCATACTATGTAATGCTGGCAGGTCTGAGGCAAGCAACTGAGTTCACTACTTACAACCACAAACACCCCAACAACACAGAATTGTCAACTAGGAGTAGTAGAAGGGCCATAGATCCTCGAATAAATTTATCTTTTGGGAATTTGTCATCAGGTTGACATAAAACAAACAAACAAAACCACTGGGATACTTTCCCATTAGGAAAGTGCCAGCCCATGGCACAGAGTAGTGAATTTGACAGTCAAGTTGGTAACTCTGGCTACTGGAAAAACAACCAAGGATGAAAAAGCCCAGGGCTATGGTAGGATCTTTGTTACATCTAATAGCAAAGTGTAGCTTAAAATAAGAGAACCATAAAAAGCAATTCTTGAAAATCCTACCTCAATGTGATGACTGATACTCAGTTTCTATATGTTACCATGCTAAAAAAAAATCTTTTATCTCTTGTAGCCATAGAATGAAATTGCTAAATGTCATAGAAACTGATTCCAGGGGATGCTTAACTAAGAAATTAGTTAAATTCACAACATCACTAATTTTTATGCAATATATGATTATGCGTAGGAAATTAGGGAATTCTGAAACAAGAAAATTAGACAATCCATTGAAATTAACATATCAGGAGTATTCTTAGGATTTGGAGAACCCCAACCCATAAAACTGCTCTACAATGTCCCCATTGTATCTTTCTTGCTCTATGGATCTAATAACTTACCTAATTAACATTCATAGCCTCTCAATTTCCCCAGTCACTGAAATGCAAAATCAGAGTAGAGAATAAAATAATTAAATCCAGAAAAAGTTTCATGGATTTAAAATATTATATCATTAAAAATGGAAATTTGTACAGAAGTATTTTGGTAGCTCTCAATCATGAAGAATAGAGTATGATTTTGGATAAGGCTTAATTTTTTGCTATTGGTGAGCACAGAGCAATTTGGAACTCAGCAGCTTGCAGGCAGATAACCATTATGCCAACAATTTGTTGGTTTAGTTAAAGCAAAACTATATGAAAAGGTGACCCATGTTAGGTAATATTAAAAAGTCAGAAAGCCTTTAGTTGATGTCAAAGAAAGAATTCAAAGACTACAGGAAAAAGTGATATTAGATTGGATACATCTTGTACATTTCACCCATATATCCCCCTCACTGCGTTCATTGCCAGGGTTTAAACAATTATTCATTCTACTTTTCAATTTAGGAACAAAGTGGTGGTGGAAGTTCTAGTTTTTTTGAAAAACACTTTACTAGGCTGATAATTCTTGTGAACAAGGGAAGAATAAAAATGTGATCCTTGATCTTACTAGTGTTGAAATAAGCCAAGCCCAGTGAGGCCAAGATGGTGTTATTACCCTACAGAAACAAAATGTCATTCTGCCATAGAGTATATATCTCCCTGGTGACCTCCATCTTACAGATGTCTCAGTTCACATTCAAATCCAGTGATAGTAAATTTGATTATTCAAATGTGTCTCTGGTATCTATCCTAGAATTAATCAATCATGGCCAGAAACAAGGCTTGGTAATAATCACTGGGGCATCACTGAGCCCATGAACTGTCACTCTACTTTAATCCATTATGTTCTTTTTCCATTATGTTGGTTTTTTATGTTGATTCTCAACACATGTACATGAGGACATGAACACATGCATGCATGTGCACACACACACAGACACACACAAACATTTTTGTTTCCTTAATCCCAAAATGTCATCATCTAATAAGATCTAAACTCTCCCACGCACAAGTACTTCCTCTTCCCCACCAGAACACAATTTCTAGTTTATATCCTGCAACTCAACCAGAATTCTTTCTCCTATAGCCATATCCCAAACTTCCCCACTGCCTTTCCAACCTAATAACTCATATTAAAAATTAAAGGGAACCAGTATAGGGATTTGCTGTTTGCCTTTTGACAGTAAATTGTTAAAAACTGCATTCTGGTAGGAGAGATGTCTTAACTTACAATGTTTGCAAATTTCTATAAACATTTCTACCATGGTCAACTTTGAGCTACCAATGTAAAGTCACAGAATTGCAGAGCTGGAAAGAGACATATATAATCAACTCTGTAAGTAAATGCGAACTGGCTCCAGCACACCTATATAATCATACAATCAGGAATTTGGGAAATTCAGGAGTTTTAAGCCTGATTGGTTGTCTCTCTAGGCATATTTAGCTAATTTTCATTTATTATCTTACCCTCAATACCTCCCTTTATTAGTAGACATCAGTGATATTCTGTAACATCAGGAATTATTATAAGCACCAAGCCAGGATCCAATAATCCCCCCCAATCTTTTAAATATCTTTTTCTATATATTTACTAAATTAAACCATCAATTGGAACAAAGATTAAAACATTTAAAACTCATATATTTAGTGTTATAATAGCATCATTTTATTAAGCTTCTTCTTGTTCCAGAAAGGAGATGGTCAGCTCACAAAATTAGGTAATAAAATGAGTATGCAGTAATAAAATAGGTCTTTGGTTGTTTCAGATTGAAATTTTTAAGTTTCCTGCAAATTAAGTAGGTCTTAGTTAGTTAAATCAAGTAGAAACAGTCAATTTTATTTCCTTAGAACACATGGTTAATTGACCATAATTGGTATGTCTTTTGCCAGACTGTGCATCTTCTCTGGGGTACTGCACTGATCCTATGCTCCCACCACCATTATATACTCATAGACTTATTTTCCTTCAACTTATGGTTATTATTAACTCTATAAAAGCAGAGGGGTTGTATATTTTACTCCAAGAATAGTTTCTGACATCAAGACGAAGGAGAGAAGCAAGGAAGGAAGGGAAACAGTGAAGGAGAAATGTTGAAAGATTGATAAAACATGCTAAAGTTATAGAATCTGGAAGTTTGAAGACACCTGATGCTATCTAATTCAGAAGCCTCCTCTACAGATTAGGAAATGGAATAATGGAATAGGTCAAAATACTTGTCCATGAATTTGTTGTTATTCAGTCGCTCAGTTGTGTCTGACTTTACAATCCCGTGGACTGCAGCATGTCAGGCTCCCTTGTCCTTCACTAACTCCCAGAGTTCACTCAAATTCAAGTCCATTGAGTTGGTGACATTATCTTACCCATCATCCTCTACCACCCAATTCTCCTTTGCCTTCAATCTTCCCCAGCATCAGTGTCTTTTCCAATGAGTTGACCCTTCCTATCAGGTGGCCAAAGTATTGGAGCTTCAGCTTCAGCATCAGTCCTTCCAATAAATGTTCAGGGTTGATTTACTTTAGGATTGACTGGTTTGATCTCCTGGCAGTCTAAGGGACTCTCAAGAGTCTTCTCAAGCACCACAATTTGAAAGTATCAAGTCTTCAGTTCTCAGCTTTCTTTATGATCCAACTCTCACATCCGTACCTGACTACTGGAAAAAGCAAAGCTTTGGCTATACAAACTTTTGCCAGCAAAGTGATAACTCTGCTTTTTAATACTCTGTTTAGGTTTATCATAGCTTTCCTTCCAAAGAGCAAACCTCTTTTATTTTCATGGCTGCAATGACCATCCACAGTGGTTTTAGAACCCAAGAAAATAAAATCTGTCAGTTTCCACTTTTCCCCTTCTATTTGCCATAAATTGATGGGACCCAGTGCTATGATCTTAGTTTTTTTGAATGTTGAATTCCAAAACAGCTTTTTCAGTCTCCTCTTTCACCCTCATCAAGAGACTCTTTAGTTTATCTTCACTTTTGCCATTAGAGTGTTATCTTCTACATATCTGAGGTTGATAATATTTCTCCAGACAATCTTGATTCCAGCTTGTTTCATCCAGCCTAGTGTTTCACACGATATACTCTGCATAGAAGTGAAAGAAGCAGGGTGAAAATATACAGCCTGTTGTACTCCTTTCACAATTTTGAAATAGTCAGTTGTTCAATGTCCATTTCTAACTGTTGCTTCTTGACCTGCCTACAATACTTAGGAGACAGGCAATGTGGCCTGGTGTTCCCATCTCTTTAAAAATTTTCTACAGTTTGTTGTGATCCACACAGTCAAAGGCTTTAGCACAGTTAGTGAAGCAGAAGTAAATGTTTTTTCCTGAGTTTGCTCGCTTGCTTTATGATCCAACGAATGTTGGCAATTTGATCTCTTGTTGCTCCACCTTCTCTAAATCCAGCTTACCTTCCTAAACATATGGGAGTTCCTGGTTCACATATTGCTAAAGTCCAGCTTGAAGGATTTTCAGCATTACCTTGCTAGCATGTGAAATGAGTGCAATTATACAGTACTTTGAACATTCTTTGGCATTGCCCTTTGGAATTGGAATGAAAACTGACCTTTTCCAGTCATGTGGCCACTGCTGAGTTTTGTAAATTTGCTGGCATATTGAGTACAGCACTTTAACAGCATCATCATTTAGTGTTTGAAATTGCTCAGCTGGAGTTTTGTCATCTCTTCTAGCTTTGTTCATGGTACTGCTTTCTAAGGCCCATCTGACTTCATACTCTGGAATGTCCAGCTCTAAATGATTGACTACACCATCATGGTTATCCAGGTAATTAAGATCTTCTCTGTTTAGTTCTTCTGTGTATTCTTGCCACCCATTTTTAATCTTTTCTGCTTCTGTTAGGTTCCTACTGTTTCTGTCCTTTATTATATCTATGCTCACATGGAATATTCCCTTAATATCTGCAATTTTCTTGAAGAGATCTCTAGTCTTTCCCATTCTATTGTTTTCCTCTATTTCTTTGCATTGTTCATTAAAGAAAGTCTTCTTATCTTTCTTTGCTATTCCCTGGAACTGTACATTCAGTTGGGTATATTTTTCTCCTCCTTTCTGCCTTTCACTTCTCTTTCTTCAGCTATTTGTAAAGCCTCCTCAGACAACGATTTGCCTTCTAGAATTTCTTTTTCTTTGGGATGATTTGGGTCATTGCCCCCTGTTTAGTGCTACAAAGCTCTGTCCATAGTTCTCCAGGCACTCTGTCTATGAGATCTAGTCCTTTGAATCTATTTGTCACCTCCACTGTATAACTATAAGAGATTTTATTTAGGTCATACCTTAATGGCCTAGGGGTTTTCCCTCCTTTATTCAATTTAGGTCTGAATTTTCAATAAGAAATTCATGATCTGAGACATAGTTAGCTCCAGGTCATGTTTTTGCTGACTGCATAGAGCTTCTCCATCTTTGGCTGCAAAGAATATAATCAATCTGATTTTGGTATTGACCGTCTGGTGATGTCCATGTATACAGTCATCTCTTGGGTTGCTGAAAAAGGTGTTTTTTCCTGTAGTTTTCATACTGTGACCAGCAGTTTCCATTGATGAAATACTGTTAGCCTTTGTTCTGCTTCATTTTGTACTCCAAGGCCAAAGTCACCAGTTATTCTGAGTAATACTTGTCTTCCTACTTTTGCATTCCAATCCCCTTTGCTGAAAAAATATGTTTTTTTTTGTTTGTTTGTTTTGGTGTTAGCTCCAGAAAGTGTTGCATGTCTTCATAGAACTGATCAACTTCAGCTTCTTTGGTATTAGTGGTTGGGGCATAGACTTGGATTACCATAATGTTGAATGGTTTGCCTTGGAAATGACCTGAGATCATTCTGTCATTTTTGAGGTTGCACTCAAGTACTGCATTTCCAATTATTCTGTTGACTATGAGGGCTACTCTTTTTTTCTAAAGGTTTCTTGTCCACAGTAGAAGACTAATAGTCATCTGCATTAAATTTGCCCACTCCCTTACATTTTAGTTCACTGATTCCTAAAATATTGCTATCTCCTGCTTGAAAATATCCAATTTGACTTGGTTCATGGACCTAAGATTCCACCTATGCAATATTGTTCTTTACAGCATCAGACTTCACTTTCACCACCAGATGCGTCCACACCTGAGTGGATGCATCACCTGAGTGACGTTTCTGCTTCAGCTCAGCCACTTCATTCTTTCTGGAGATATTAGTAATTGCCCTTTGCTCTCCCCCAGTAGCATATTGGACACCTTCCAACTAGGGGGGCTCATCGCCCAGTGTCATATGTTTTGCTTTTCATACTGCTCATTAGATTCTCCATGCAAGCATACAGAGCTGTCATTTCCTCCTCCAGTGGACCATGTTTTGTCAGAACTCTTCACTATGACTTGTCCAACTTGGGTGACTCTGCATGGCCTGACTCATAGCTTCGTCAAGTTATGTAGGGCCTTTGCCATGATAAGGCTGTGATCCATGAAGCACTGTCCATGAATAGCCCCTGTATAAGTGCCAAGTCAGAACATAAGTCAGAGAACATAGGTATCTCAATTTTATAAAGGCAGTTTATTTTAAGAAAAAACTCTAAAATAAGATACAGGATGGAAAACCACCATGAAGGTATACCAAAGTGTACAGAGAAGAGTGAAGTAAAAAGAGAGAGAGAGATCTTTAATGCACCACAATTAGGTAAAAAGCATACTATTTTTTTTTTTAATTAAAGTAGGTAAAATTCAACAAATCTCTTAGAGTTTTGCTTTCAGCTTTCTGATTCCTGGCAATCCCAGTGACTCCAAATATGCTGAAGCTGACTTTTTTTTTTTTTTTTTTTTGATCAAAATGGAGATAACTTCCCTCTACATGGCCACTCCAAAGTCTTGATACTTCGGTATACACTATTTGGAGTGTCACAAACTATTCATAGAAGCAGGCAGATTCTCTGATGCAAAGTGCTTTGTAATTTTCACCTTCATTTATCCTGAATAATCCAAATTTTTATATTCCCAAAATGGAAAGATAAAAGAATCAGCTGTAGTGAAGCAACAGAACTGGACATGGAACAACAGATTGGTTCCAAATCAGGAAAGGAGTACGTCAATGCTGTATATTGTCACCCTGCTTATTTAACTTATATGCAGAGTAAATCATGAGAAATGCTGGGCTGGATGTAGCACAAGCTGGAATCAAGATTGCCAGGAGAAATATCAATAATGTCAGATATGCAGATGACATCACCTTTGCAAAAAGCAAAGAATTAAAGAACCTCTTGATGAAAGTGAACGAGGAGAGGGAAAAAGTTGGCTTAAAACTCAACATTCAGAAAACTAAGATCATAGCATCAAGTCCCATCACTTCATGGCAAATAGATGGAAAACAGTGGAAACAGTGGCTGACTTTATTTTGGGGGGGCTCCAAAATCACTGCAGATGGTGACTGCAGCCATGAAATTAAAAGACGCTTGCTTCTGCAAACAAAATCTATTACAAACATAAACAGCATATTAAAAAGCAGAGACATTACTTTGCCAACAAAGATCATCTAGTCAAAGCTATGGTTTTTCCAGTAGTCATATATGGATTTGAGAGTTGGACTATAAAGAAAGTTGAGTGCCGAAGAATTGATGCTTTTGAACTGTGGTGATGAAGACTACTCTGAAGAGTCCCTTGGACTGCAAGGAGAGCCAACCAACCCATCCTAAAGGAAATCAGTCCTGAATATTCATTGGAAGGATGGTACTGAACCTGAAACTCCAATACTTTGGCCACCTGATGCGAAGAGCTGGCTCATTTGAAAAGACCCTGATGCTGGGAAAGACTGAAGGCAGGAGGAGAAGGGGATGACAGAGGATGAGATGGTTGTATGGCATCACCGATTCAATGGACATGAGTTTGAGTAAACTCCAGGAGCTGGTGATGGACAGGGAGGCCTGGTGTGCTGCAGTCCATGGGGTCGCAAAGAGTCAGACACCACTGAACGACTGGACTGAACTGAACTGATTCTATTCAGGAAGGTTACTCTTTGAAATGCTAAAAGATCTATTAAAATTTTACTAAGTTTACATTATAGTTATAATAAAATAAGTTGGATTTTGTTCCTATATTTTGATTTTGAATCAAAATATATATCTTAAAAGTATAAATTCATTTCTGAATGCATAAATATTGCTTTATCAAGATGTTTAAGACAAAAAACCAAGTCACTTTGAGTATCAGGAAAGACTCAACTCTCTCATTATCATTGCAGGACAGACATTCAGTTAAGCTTTCCTAGAATTTTAGGAAGCTTCAGTTCTGGGCAAGAGTTCTGTAATGATACTCAGTAGAATGAAACTTCACTTTTCCTAGTTGAAAGTTGCTTTTTTTCTGAGAGATGAAAATTGTGCCAATCAAATTTTAATTTTCCTAGAACGAGTAGGTGATTTAGGAAAAGACTAATGCAAATCATTTGTAGCACTTTTAAAAAATTATGCATTTCAGTAATCCTTCCAATATAACTTTAGCTACTAAGGTATATAAAATTTATAAAACAATTAAAGCTGAATATAAATGGAAGGATGGGTGAGTTATGGCTAACAAAGGTGACACATTGGAAAGAGTAAGATAATTTGAATAATAATTCACTCAGTATGTCTATGATCCAAGTAATCCAGTGTTTCATTTATGGAATGATGATGAAGAGGAAGAAACAGAATTATCAACCACATTATCAAGCACATACTCTGCAAAGGGTTGGGTAATTATAAATTTTTCTGACATTAAAATATTTTTGTTGAGAAGATATGTTAAAAAGAAAGATGCCTACAAGGAATGAGCTTCATAGGAGGAGATGTTTAGACAAACTTTAACAGATGTGAATCCTTGGAAGTTTAGTAGTATATTTAAAACCAGTGAAGCAAGGGAAAAGGGTTATAATGTTACAGCTTGCAGAAAATCCAAACAGATAATATTTATTGCACACATGAAGTTGGAATTAGATGCAACTAACTTGCCCTAACACTTACAAGACAGAAGCCTAGTTACTTAATCATGTAAAATAACAATATGATAAATACTAAGTGCTTGTTATTCATCAACAATTATTTTCAATGTATAATTTATACAATCTTCACAAAATCTATGACATCATTAGTATGATCATCCCTGATTTACAGATACTGGAATTTAAATATACAGATATTATGAAATTTTTCCAAGTTTATATAGCTAATAAGTAGTGCAAAAAGGATTTTTACATAGGTACTCAATAAATGGAAGCTATTTTTTACTTAAAATATTTTAAAATGATGAACTAAAAATCTCTATAAAATACTGACTGAAACAACTTCTCAAATTGAAAAAACTCTGCAAATATCATATTTTTATTGCTGGTTCCCCATTTCCAGAGACTGATTTACTACATATTTCTTATATAATGACTATTCAAAAGAAGAGTAGATTATACAGAAATGGAAATCAGCCTAAAATATTTGTTAGCCAGGAGGCATTGTTCTACTAAAAATTACTGGATATAGTAAATTAACCTAGGGGAATACTGTATCTAAATGATAAAAAATGTAATTTCATGAGTCATTTATCAAATGCAACTGAATAAATTACTAAGAGTTTGAACAAACACATTAGGAAAAAATTAACAAGTGTTTAAAAAAGAAAACATTCAACATTATGTACACATATTTATAGGGTGTGTGTGTAAATGCACAGTAAACTGTATACATATTATGGATTGTCTATAAATTTTCCTATTTTTTTAATTATTTATTATAATTGGAGGCTAATTACTTCACAATATTGTGGTGGTTTTTGCCATACGCTGACATGAATCAGCCATGGGTGTATTTAAATTTATTGTAATATACAGTGCTTGCTTCTGAAGTGCTATTTTGCTATTTTCAACTAAATAAACTAGGCAGATCAATAAGCAACACAATGACACAGCTTAATCAGATAAAACTATGTAGAAAATGTTCATGAATACCCCATGGACTGTAGCCTGCCAGGCTCCTCTTTCCATGAAATTTTCCAGACAAGAATATTGGAGTGGGTAGCCATTTCCTACTCCACGGGATCTTCCTGAACCAAGGATCAAATTTGCATCTCCTGCATAGCAGGCAGATTCTTTACCACTGAGCCACCAGGGAAGCCCCTCCTAGAGATGTAAGGATAAAATGTGAAATCTTTATCTATAACCACTCAGTTCGGTCGCTCAGTTGTGTCCACCTATTTGCAACCCGATAGACTGCAGCACACCAGGCCTCCCTGTCCAACACCAACTCACAGAGCTTGCTCTAACTCATGTCCATTGAGTTGGTGATGCCATCCAACCATCTCACCCTCTCTTCATCCCCTTCTCTTCCAGCTTTCAATGTCTCCCAGCATCAGAGTCTTTTCCAAGGAGTCAGTTCTTCACATCAGGTGGCCAAAGTATTGGAGTTTCAGGTTCAGCATCATCCTTCCAATGAATATTCAGGACTGATTTCCTTTAGGATGGACTGGTTGGATCTCCTTGCAGTGCAAGGGACTCTCAAGAATCTTCTCCAACACCACAGTTCAAAAGCATCAATTCTTTGGCACTTAGCTTTCTTTATGGTCCAACTCTCACATCCATACATGACTACTGGAAAAACCATAGCTTTGACTAAATGGACCTTTGTTGGCAAAATAATGTCTCTGCTTTTTAATCTGTTGTCTAGGTTGGTCATAACTTTTCTTCCAAGGAGCAAATGTCTTAATTTCATGGCCGCAGTCACCATCTGCAATGATTCTGGAGCCCCCCAAAAGTAAAGTCAGTCACTGTATTGGATCTACTGGATCTATAAGCAATACTCCTCCAGAATCTGTTCTTCTGACTACCATTCTCAGTTTCAGTGCCTCTCTCTCTCTCATACTTACTTAGAGATCTTGTGTCACAGTTTTGTAGCTTCAAAGGTTCATGATCCCCAACACATGTTCTCATGGCATTATGGAAAAGTTTATGCTTCTCCCTCTTACTTATTTAGCTTATTTATGTTTATCCCCTCACCAGTGTACCCTTCTTCCCAAAGCCTTTTAAAAATCAACCCAGTAGGATTCTGTCTATTGTTCTAAGTTGATATAGATAGATAGATGATGGTAAATGATTGACTAATAGATAGACAGATAACATAACATAACATTTTGTACTGTGTGACATCATGGTCATCATTTTTTGTTTCCTTTGCAGAATTTAGGCTATTTAAGGACAAACATTTCTTATTTGACCTTTCCCTAAGTCTTAGCTGACTTTGTCCTATAGAATATCTGGCTGTTATAAAATGACTTAGTAACTAATTTCAACAAAGTTTTCATAGGTAGCTGACTTCTATTACAACCCCTCAAGACTATATAAAAGCAAAATTAACTTCTCAATCAGCCTCTCAATTCAATGTCACTACCTCAGAAGCAGCAGATAAAGTGTTTTTATTACTCTTTCATGTATTTCCTTCTAAGACTTGTTGGTTCAAAACCTTTTCAGTGACTTCAAGAGACAGATTTAATATATGAGAACATTCTTGACTGGGATCTTTTGAACCAGCATAAAGTTACCTTCAGATCATGAACACATTTTGATTCAAAATATGCTTATTATTTAAATATTGATACAGTCTTTTCTATATTTTCCAAGGGAGAGAAAACTTGAGAAAGAAATCCCTACACAAAAGTTGATCATTTTCAACTTTTTCTTTCTAAACCCTCCAAAGTAAGATAATAAAAAATAAAATATAAAGTAATATTTTCTCAGAACATATTAGACAATGTTACTTTCCTAGATAATTTCTTGGGCTATGGGAAAAAACAATAATATTTTGTCTAAAAAAATATCAATTCAGCCACCTTGGCTCAGTGCTTAATCCCATGCCCCAAGGAGAAAATCTGGAACAATTTTGAAACAAGTCTTACTACAAAACTCACCACAATTGGTTGTCAGTAATGGTGATATGAAAAGTGAATGTGAAAGTGTTAGTCATATCCAGCTCTTTGGGACCCCATAGACTGTAGCCTGCCTGTCTCCTCTGTCCATGGAATTCTCCAGGCAAGAACACTGGAATGAGTTGCCATTCATTTCTTCAGGGGATCTTCCTGACCCAGGGATTGAATCTGGGTTTCCTGCATTGCAGGCAGATTCTTTACCATCTGAGCCACCAGTATTAAACAATGCCTCCACTCCACTGAGTTGGTGAAGCCATCCAACAGACCTGGGTTTGGGTAAACTCCAGGAGTTGGTGATGGACAGGGAGGCCTGGTGTGCTGCAGCTCATGGGGTCGCAAAGAGTCAGACACGACTGAGCGACTGAACTGAACTGAGCCGCAAATAAGGCAACTGTATTTGCTTAAGAGCTTCTCCCATAGCTCAGGTGGTAAAGAATCCACCGATAATGCAGGAGACCCTGGTTCAATTCCAGGGTCAGGAAGATACCCTGGAGAAGGGATGGCTATCCACTCCAGTATTCTTGGCTTCCCTGGTGGCTCAGACAGTATGCAATGTGGGAGACCTGGGTTTGATCCCTGAGTTGGGAAGATCCCCTGGAGGAAGGTATGACAACCCAATCCAGTATTATTGCCTGGAGAATCCCCACGGACAGAGTAGCCTTGAAGGCTACAGTCCATGGGGGTTACAAAGAGTCAGACAGGACTGGGCAACTAAGTGCACAGCATACTTGCTTAAAAGTGTTTATAAAAGATAATGCAATAAAAATATTTCTCAAATAAGAAACAACTTAACTCAATAAATATTTCTTGAATAAGCAGACCAGATAGATTGTAAACACACTGTAATTCCAAATCCAATATCCCTCATTTTACTAGTTTAAAAGAAATTCTGTGATTAAATTCAACCATTCTTTTCAGAATAAAATAAGGTAAGACTTTTAAAAATTATTTTTAACGAATGCTTTTGTGAAGCAAATAACCACTTTCAGTGTCCTTCCCATGCCTTCTGCTCTCTATTCTTACATTTATGATTACCCATTCTCTCTGTGCAATTCCAGGAGATAAGCAAAGCTACAGGCAAAATAATTACTGTTTGTCTTATATAATTAGGTCAAGGATGGAGAGGTCATAAAGTTTGGAAGGTGGCAAAGAAAATTTCTATTAACACGAATGTTGCTTCTCTTTAGTGCTTGAGGACATGGAAAGGGAATTTATGATATTTGGGCTGTGAATCAGGATACTCACTCTTCTGAATAGGTCAGCAGGTATCTTTGAAAGAGTTATAAAAGCTGGGGCTTGGATGTCTCCCAAATGTCACAACATTTTTATCTGTTTCAAGCTCTATATACTATAATACATTTACTTGATATCTACAAGATAAAATTCTGTTATATTGTTATCAACATTTTAAGTTCCAATTAGTAGTATTCAGTCTCAGATATTCACATGAAATTTAGGTTAATCCCTGCCTGCCTAAAAATCTGTTATTCACAAATGCCAAAAGAATGCATTTAAGCACTTCATCATCAAAATTAGTGAAAAGAAAGCACCTGACTAATTTAAAGCCAGAAAATCACATTCAGTTCAGTTCAGTTCAGTTGCTCAGTCATGTTTGAATCTTTGCAGTCCCATGAACCACAGCAAACCAGGCCTCTCTGTCCATCACCAACTCCTGGAGTCTACCCAAACCCATCTCCATTGAGTCTGTGATGCCAGCCAACCATCTCATCCTCTGTCATCCCCTTCACCTGCCCTCAATCTTTCCCAGCATCAGGGTCTTTTCAAATAAGTTAGCTCTTTGCATCAGGTAGCCAAAGGATTGGAGTTTCAGCTTCAACATCAGTCCCTCCAATGAACACCCAGGACTGATCTCCTTCAGGATGGACTGGTTGGGTCTCCTTGCAGTCCAAGGGATTCTCAAGAGTCTTTTCCAACACCACAGTTTAAAAGCATCAATTCTTCAGTGCTCAGCTTTCTCTATAGTCCAACTCTCACATGCATACATGACCACTGGAAAAACCATAGCCTTGACTAGATGGACCTTTGTTGACAAAGTAATGTCTCTGTTTTTTAATATGCTGTCTAGGTTGGTCATAACTTTCCTTCCAAGGAGTAAGCGTCTTTTAATTTCATTGTTGCAATCACCATCTGCAGTGATTTTGGAGCCCCCCAAAAAAGTCAGCCACTGTTTCCACTGTTTCCCCATCTATTTGCCATGAAGTGATGGGACTGGATGCTATGACCTTAGTTTTCTGAATGTTGAATTTTAAGCCAACTGTTTCACTCTCCTCTATCACTTTCATCAAGAGGCTCCTTAGTTCTTCTTCACCTTCTACCATAAGGTTGGTGTCATCTCCATCTCTGAGGTTATTGATATTTCTCCCAGCAATCTTGATTCCAGTTTGTGATTCCTCCAGTCCAGTGTTTCTCATGATGTACTCTGCATAGAAGTTAAATAAGCAGGGTGACAATATACAGCCTTGATGTACTTCTTTTCCTATTTGGAACCAGTCTGTTGTTCCATGTCCAATTCTAACTGTTGCTTGTTGACCTGCAAATATGTTTCTCAAGAGGCAGGTCAGGTGGTCTGGTATTCCCATCTCTTTCAGAATTTTCCACAGTTATTGTGATCCACACAGTCAAAGGCTTTGGCATAGTCAATAAAGCAGAAATAGAAAATCACACTGTTCAAGTATAAATAATAATAGTGGCTACATTAGAGATATCAAAGTACACATGAATGATTTCTATTTTTACCTGTTTTCTGATTTTTAAAATTTTTTTCTTTAATGAAAACTATATAATTCTTATTCTTCAACTAAATTATTTCATTTCATTCTTTAATAAAATTTGAAAAGGTATATTTTAAACAATGAAACAAAGAAATAAAAGGAATTCAAATTGACAAGTAAGTTTTTGCAGATTGCATAATAATATACACAGAAAACACTAATGATTCCATAAAGAAAACTATCAGAACTAATCAATGAATTCAACAAACAAGATAAAAAATTAGCATAATGAAATCTGTTGCCTTTCTATATACTAATAACAAATTATCATAAACAAAAATTATAGCACAATGACATTTCCAGTTATATTAAAAAGAATAAGATAATTAGGATTAAATCGAACCAAAGAGGTGAAAGACCTATACTTTGAAAACTATACAATGTTGATGAAATAAATTTAAAATGGTACAAATAATTGGAAAGCTATATCATGCTCAGCTCACAAGTAGAAGAATTAATATTATTAAAATATCCATATTACCTAAGTCAATTTATGGATTTAATGCAATCCTTATCAAAATCTCACTGATAATTTTAAAGAACTAATAGGAAACAATTCTAAAATTTATATGAAAATGGAAATGACCTCAATTAGTCAAAGGAAACTTGAGAAAGAAGAACAAAGCTGGATGTATCACACTTCCTGATTTCAAATAGCAGCCCCCCAAAAAAGACAAATAGATCAGCAGAACAGAGAGCCCAGAAATGAACCCATATGATTTATAAGATGAAATAACCTAGGATAAAAGAGATAAGAACATACAATGGGGGAAAGAACCTTTTCAATAAATTATATGGGGAAACTGGACAGCTACATGGAAAAGAATGAATCTGGATCACTCACTCCTTTCATATACAAAAATAAACTCAAGATAGATTGAAGACTTAAATGTAAGACTTGAAACCATAAAACTGCTAGAAGAAAATATAAGCAATATGCTCTTTCACATTAGTCTTAGCAGTATTTTTTGGATATATCTCCTCAAGTAAAGGAAACAAAAGCAAAAATAAATTGTAGTGCAACAAATTAAAATGATTTTGCATGGCAAAACACAAAAGGCAGCAAACTGAGTAGGAGAATATATTTGTAAACAATATATTTAATAAGGCAAATATTCAAAGGTTAACATCCAAAATATCAAATATTTCATACAACTCAGTATCAAAAAAATCTGATTTTAAAATGGGCAGAAGACCTGAAAAGATATTTTTCCAAGGAAGACACACTGATGGCCAACCCATATGGGAAAAAATACTCAACATCATTAATTGTCAGGAAAATGCAAATGAAAACTACCATGAAATTTAACCTTATATCTTTCAGAATGGCTATCATCAAATACAGGACAAATAACAAGTGTTGGTGGGGATGCGGAGAAAAGGGAATCTTGATACACTATTGGTCAGAATGTAAATTGGTACAGTCACTACAGAAAACAGTATGGATAATTCCTCAAAACATTAAAAATAGAACTACCATATGGTCCAACAATTCAACCACTGGATATGTTTCTGAAGAAAACAAAAGCACTAATTCAAAAAGATATCTACACTCCTCTATTCACTGTAGCAGTTTTTATAAAAGGCAAGATACGGAAGCAACCTAGGTGTCTGCTGGTAGATGAATGGGAATAGAAGTGGTATGTATAGATATAGATAAAAACACACACAATGGAATATTATTCATCCTAAAAATTGAAATCTTGTCATTTGTGACAATACTGATGGATCTAGACGGTATTGTGCTGAATGAAATAAGTCAAAGACAAATACCTATTATTTCACTTATACGTGCAATCTAAAAAGCAAAACAAAATGAAAACACATTCACAGAGAGGAATTCCACACAGGGCTAGGGAATCAGGCAAAATAGGTAAAGGGGATTAAGAGACAAATTTCCAACTATAAAATAAATAAGTCACAGAGATGTAATATACACCATAAGAAATACGGTCACTGTAATAATTTTGTATGAGGACAAATGGGTACTAGGCTCATTGTGGTGATCATTTTTAATGTAATTAAAGGTCACATCATTATGTTGTACACTTGAATCTAACATAGCATGTATACACATATATTCAATAAAAAATAAAATGATTGATTTTAGTCAGTTAATTTTTGCATACATAGAGCAATGAAGATAAATGAGAAAACGACCTATAGTGCATTGCCTGATAGGTAGAATAAAGTTAATTATCATCTCCCACTAAAAATAAGTAGCATCTGGAAACTCTGTATGATCCTTCATTAAATAATATGAGTGATAATCATAATACAAGAGTCTATTTTTTCAAACCCCTCTCAGTATTATGCAGGCTTAATTTAACAAAACTCAGTGGATTTCTTGAATGTCTAATTTATGTTGTCAAAAATTTATTAGAAAATAAATGGAGTATGATAATAGTTTTTAAAGTGATTTGACAGGTATCAAAGGGGAAAAGTAATATTATTTAATTAATGAATTAAACATTTAAAATTATGGAATCACTAACTTTAGAACTCCAGGGACTTTAGATATCATTTGAAGCTAACCTTCATATTTTCCTATTAAGCTATCTAAAGACCAGAGAGGTAAATTTACTTTCACAATAAATGTCACACAGTGACATTCTGCACTTCCTATATCCTAAGAGGTAATGATAATCTAAAAGAAACCTAGGGAAAAGAACCCCTTCAGATATATGACATTTGTTAAGATTTAATGTATCAAGTACTTTTAATATTAGGGCTCATTTAATCTTCAGAGAATCTCTACAAGCTATGAATTATTATCTCCACTTAATAGATGAGAAAATTGGTTCACACTGTGAATAACTTACTCTGCCATACAGTGAGGGGTGCAGTCAAATTTGATCCCACCTGTATGACTGCAAATTTCAAACTGTTTCCACTAAGCCATACAAATAAAATGGACTGCTAGCAGAGTAGCCTCAGAAGCTAGATGGGAATAGTTTATCAGTGGTTAATAATAATGGTACTACTACTAATAATAATTTCTTATATCTCAGTTCAGTTCAGTTCAGTCACTCAGTCATGTCCAAATCTTTGTGGAGTTGGACTGCAGCACGCCAGGCCTCCATGTCCATCACCAACTCCCAGAGTTCACCCAAACCCATGTCCATTGACTTGGTGATGTCATCCATCTCATTCTCTGTTGTCCCTTCTCCTCCTGCCCTCAATCTTTACCAGCACCAGGGTCTTTTCCAATGAGTCAGGTCTTCGCATCAGGTGGCCGAAGGATTGGAGTTTCAGCTTCAGCATCAGTCCTTCCAATGAACACTCAGGACTGATCTCCTTTAGGATGGATTGGTTGGGTCTCCTTGCAGTCCAAGGGACTCGCAAGAGTCTTCTCCAGCATCACAGTTCAAAAGTGTCAATTCTTCAGCACTCAGCTTTCTTTATAGTCCAGCTCTCACATCCATACATGACTACTGGAAAAACCATAGCCTTGACTAGACAGACCTTTGTTGGCAAAGTAATGTCTCTGCTTTTTAATATGCTGTCTAGGTTGGTCATAACTTTACTTCCAAGGAGCAAACATCTTTTAATTTCATGGATGCAGCCACCATCGGCAGTGATTTTGGAGCCCCCCAAAATAAAGTCAGCCACTGTTTCCACTGTTTTCCCATCTATTTGCCATAAAGTGATGGAACCAGGTGCCATGGTCTTCGTTTCCTGAATGTTGAGTTTTAAGCCAACTGTTTCACTCTCCTCTATCACTTTCATCAAGAAACTCTTTAGTTCTTCTTCACTTTCTTCCATAAGGGTGGTATTATCTGCATATCTGAGGTTAATATTTCTCACAGCAAATTTGATTCCACCTTGGGCTTCATCCAGCCCAGTGTTTCTCATGATGTACTCTGCATATAAGTTAAATAAGCAGGGTGACAATATACAGACTTGACGTACTCCTTTTCCTGTTTGGAACCAGTCTGTTGTTCCATGTCCAGTTCTAACTGTTGCTTGCTGACCTGCATATATGTTTCTCAAGAGGCAGGTCAGGTGGTCTGGTATTCCTATCTCTTTCAGAATTTTCCACAGTTTACTGTGATCCACACAATCAAAGGCTTTGGCATAGTCAATAAAGCAGAAATAGACGTTTTTCTGGAACTCTCTTGCTTTTTCAATGATCCAGTGGATGTTGGCAATTTGATCACTGGTTCCTCTGCCTTTTCTAAAACCAGCTTGAACATCTGGAAGTTCACGGTTCATGTACTGTTGAAGCCTGGCTTGGAGAATTTTGAGCATTACTTTACTAGTGTGTGAGATGAGTGCAATTGTGCAGTAGTTTGAGCATTCTTTGGCATTGCCTTTCTTTGGGATTGGAATGCAAACTGACCTTTTCCAGTCCTGTGGCCACTGCTGAGTTTTCCAAATTTGCTGGCATAGTGAGTGCAGCACTTTGACAGCATCATCTTTTAGGATTTGAAATAGCTCAACTGGAATTCCATCACCTCCACTACCATTGTTCATAGTGATGCTTCCTAAGGACCACTTGACTTCTCATTTCAGGATGTCTGGCTCTAGGTGAGTGATCACACCGTCATGATTAACTTGGTCATGAAGATCTTTTTTGTACAGCTTTTCTGTGTATTCTTGCCACCTCTTCTTAATATCTTATGCTTATATCTAAGTGGAACTCTAAAATTTAAAGTAAACTCCCACATATGCTATTTTATTTGATTGTCAATACAACTCTGAACTGTGAAATAAATATAAATGGTAGGAAAAGTGTACCCACTCTTCCCAGCTTATCTAAAGGAGCTCATAATATATACAAGACAATATTAGTCCATATTATACTTGATATTAGTAACTCATTAATTGCTTTCTAAATCAATGCCTATATTAGTATTACCTCCCTTTTCTAAGTTGAAGTCACATTTATGTATATCTGCTTGATAGTGGCAATCCATATCACTCAGATAATGATAGAAAATTTAGAGTGTCCTAAGAGTAAATCTTAGATGAAAGACTTTCTAATAGGAAAATCAATGTGATCCAGGAACAAGATACTTCTAATCTGAAGCTATGTGTTCTTGTGCTAATCGCCTGTCCCTTTATTAAGAAGATTGCAGGGGGGCTGGGATGGGGAATACATGTAACTCCATGGCTGATTCATGTCAATCTATGACAAAACCCACTGAAATGTTGTGAAGTAATTAGCCTCCAACTAATAAAAATAAATGAAAAAAAAATAAAGGAAAAAATAAATAAAGAAAAAAAAAGAAGATTGCAGCTAATTATTACAGGAGGTGTTATGCACCATTCTAAAATATTAATTCCCACCAACAAATATTTGTGAATGTTCAGTAAAACAGAAGCCTTGATTTGGCAGAAATTGGCAGAAATTGAGATGGCTCCACAACTTCTCAGGAATCAAGGCACCGATAATTTGCTTAGGAGGAAAAGGAATCTGTGAGAAGTAGATTTCTGCGTGGGTTTCTATAACTAAGAAAGACAAATACTTCCCATTCTTTTCCTCAGTCCAGTCCCGTGACTGGGATTGAAGCCTTAAGAATAAAGGCATTTCTAAACTGGTTCTGGGGCAGAGAGATTGTAGGAAATAGATCATAGTGCTTGGATCTCAAAGGTCTACATCTTGGGAGTTCCAGGAGACATTGTCTGGATAAGGTGGCGACTGACCAGCAAAGCAACAGCAACACTTTGGTAGCCGTGGTGGAGCTGAGTGTCCCTGACAGAGGCTCAGTGAACAGCCCTGGCCACCGGCAAGGCTGAGATTTATACACAAGCACATGCAAACAGGAGTCTCCAGAAACACACGGGTGAATTTTTCAAAAAGCTGAGGTCTGTGGGGAAAAAAAGAGTTTCAGTGAAAAAATACATCCAGTGAAATCTGGGTAGAAATGCTAAAACAAGCTTATTTGGTAGGCTGTGAGGGAGTCAAATCCAAACATGTAATGCTATAAAATATAGGTTTTACAACCATGGGTTATTAAAACTGAAATGATGCTTACATATTATACAGTCTAACCCCATTTGGTCTCCCATGAGGAAACTGAGGTCTCGTGTTACTTCTTCTCAAGGTCACAAGCCTCAAGAGTGATGGAGCCAGAACTTATGACCATTGCTTTCCACTGGATCATGGTGCAGATTTTTCTCACAGCTGGTCCATTTCATTTATTTAAAAGAGCTTTGCATTTAGCACTCTAGGGGTTCTTTAAATTTTTGAGAAGTGAGAATTCTTTTTAATAGAATGTGGGCTTTGCAGTTTTAGAAATACTAGTTTTTGTAAATACCAAATTCTTCCCTGAACCAGCTCTTTGAAAAGGCTTTGATGTAAAAAAAAAAAAATTTAATTCTAAAATAACTTCTTTGTAACACCAGCAAGGGCACCTCAGGACAATTTATCTCTTCTATGCTATTCATCTAATATCCTTACATTTAAAATGCTAGTACAGGCTTGTGACTACAAAACAAAAATGTTGAAATCAAATGCATCATTGACTTAAAAATGTGTTCAGTTAAGTCTTGCTGCTGCTTCTGGTCTTTTTTATACTTTCAGAATGAAATGATTTAAATTTAGAAAAGAAGGATGCCACATGTTGACTGGGAAGTCAACGATAGTTTTAAATTTAATGTCATATGTAATGTGTAGTTAAATATTGAATGGGAAGGATGTGGCTAGTGTCTACCATATATACATACATATATATAGTCTAAGCCTATGTATACAGGCTCAGACTGCCTCTACATTAAATAATTAGCAGAGACCATCTTCCTTATCAGCATTAGAATAAGAGTAACAATTTTGAGTTCTAATTTCAGCTCACTTTCTAATTGCTTTGTGGTCTTGTGTGATTTAATTTCTATCTTCAGTTGGTGGTTTCTAGAAGAGTATGCATGTATGTGTCCTTCTGAACCTAATAAAACAGTGTCATTTATATTGGTATTGATTTAGAAAGGCAATGAATGAGTGATTGATGTCCAATATAATATGGACTTATGTTGTCTCATACAGATCATGAGCTGTTTCAGTAAATCGGGAAATAGTGAGTGCACTTTTTCTACCATTTGCATTTATTTTATAGTTTAGGGATTGTACTGACAATCAAATAAATAGCATATGTTGATGCTTACTTTAAATTTTAGAGCCCTATTGAGATATGTGTGTGTGTGCACCAAGTCGCTTCGGTCATGTTCAACTCTTTGCAACCCTATGGACTGAAACTGGCCAGGCTCCTCTGACCATGGGATTCTCCAGGCAAGAATACTGGAGTGGGTTGCCATGCCTTCCTCCAGGGGATCTTCCCAACCCAGTGACTGAACCCGTGTCTGTTACATCTCCTGCATCAACAGGAGGGTTCTTTACCACTAGCACCACCTGGGAATCGCCCAATGAGATATAAGGAATTATCATTGTTTACTTAGAAAATTTTCCCATCTAGCTGTTGAGACTACTCCACTAGCAATCTCTCCCATCAGTAGGCTGAGGTCTTGCAGTTGGTTAGCAGTGCTCTGAGGGTGAATCAGAAGGAGATAGTCCTATTTCATACTCAAATATCCTAAGGGTTGCTGATAACTTAGCCATAGTTTATCTTGATTGACAGACAATATCCTATTCTCCTCATCAGATCAACTCTATCACTTCTTTCTCCTTGAACATAAATCCTAAAATACTGTGTTGGGTTTGAATTCTCAAAGTCCTATCTAGAGTAAATAACTAACACTTTCATTTCCATGCCTACTTAAGAACCAAGAACAAAGGCAAAGTCAGGCTCCTCTAGAAGGATGGCATCACAATCTATTAGCTGGGAGAATAGCAACCCCTCATCACAAATTGAGGGCTATGAGGAGGGAAAGTAAGATGGCATATGATCTTTTTATTCTAATTACTGACTCAAAAGAGAAATGTCTCATCCTAACCCACAACACACAAACACATAATGGCAAGTCCAAACAACCATCACCCATGGCACCTAGAAAGTGACCAGAAAAGTTAAGAATTATCTCCAAGAATTCTGAACTGGCTGTGTTGTGGTCTGTCTCTTTCACACTGGAATTGCTTTTCCCTTCATTGGTCATTGTGAGTGTGTGTCTTAGTCGCTCAGTAGTGTCTGACTCTTTCGCAGCCCCCGGTGCTGCAGCCTGCCAGGCTCCTCTGTCCATGGAATTCTCCAGGCAAGAATACTGGAGTGGGTAGCCATTTCCTTCTCTAGGGGATCTTCCCAACTCAGGCATTGAACCCAGGTATCCTGAATTACAGGCGGATTCTTCACTGTCTGAGCCACAGGGAAGATAAATTTGTCATTGATTGATACATAAAGTGCCAATCCAATCAGGAATCAAGTCATCACTGTCATTCTGCAGACAGATGGTGTGCCTTACCCCTTTATCTATAGGTATATCTCACCCATTTTCTCAGTTATCACAGTCTTCCCTGTATTGACTGATGATTTTATTATGTATTACAAGCAATTTTCTGTCTGGCAATATATCACTATCCTTCCCATGCTTAACATTTTTAGCCATCACCCTATTCTATCATCATTTGGGAAGTTTAGAGTGCAGCATATATGTATCACTTCCCATTCTATACGGTATGTTAAACTCTAGTTTTCTACAAGCATCAGCTTGTTATGTTTGGCACATTCTGATGAGCCAGACTGATTATTCTGAATTAATGATATTTCTTCACTATTCTTAATGAAATCTGGTTGATCACAATCTTCAAAAAGGCAAATGAGAGGTATGAGAAATCACCACCATGTAGGAAGTGGGAAAACTTAAATTCTCTATTTAAGGTGTACTATAACATGAATACAGCAAAGGGATAGTTTGCTCTGAACTCTTCGCGACTGACACTTCTCTTGTCCTCTGTATTCTTTAAGGCTCAGTTTCTAAAGTGACTGCTTTGTCTCCTTGAACAGGAGCATAGAACAATGGGCATAGAGCACACTCATATCATCTGAGGAAGCCTGCAGAGCACCTAGCAGACCAGGATGCATAGCCATTGCTGATAATTTCAAATTTAATCTTTTGTACTTACAATGAGTTTATAGAAAAACAATTCACATTGGATTAATAACAACCTTGTATATAAAATTATCTAATACATTCTTCATTAAATAGAATAAAATGACTCAGTTTATCCAGCATATTTCCATTAGAAATGAACATTTTATAAATTATCTGTAAAGTTTGGTGAGCAATTCCTCAGCGTCGACAATTAGTTAATCTGCATTCAACAAGTGAGCAATTTAACCTCCTTCCCATCCATACAATCAGCAGTAACATCATATCCAAGGGGGGGAGAAGCATAAAACATGTTTGGATATCATAATGAATTCGATTACAATAACACCAAGTTAAGCCTATTTTCATTTTGATATTATAAAAAAGCAGCAGGAGGTTTGACTAGATAACTTGCTTTTACTTTATTAAATTCCTTATGTTACAGTCAGCTGGATTGAGTGCTCCCTGGGAGTAAATTAAGAACATTTGGGCCTTGTCTTTACGTTCCAAACAGTGTGGCTTTTACAATTCATTTTACTTGGGTTGCCAGAGGGAAATTAAGAAGAGCTCCCTAGTTCCTTGGCTTGTTTATTGCCTTCTTTATGCAGAAGGGTTTACTCCCACCTTCAGGTCCTGAAATATCACACTGTGGCATTAGGCAAACAGAAGACTGACTTGTCCCAAGAGCACCATCTCTGTTGCCCAGGACAAATATCACATAAACATGGGAATTGTCCACATCCTGGTCACTTAAGAGTGAACTGAAACCCTAAGCCCTCCCTCCTTTTCAGTCAACACATATTTATGGCTCCATCTCTACAATACTAATTAATTAAATGTTTGCTTAGTGGACTAAAAGAGTTAGCGCACCTCCCAAAGCTTCAGGCAGACACTAAGAGGATTTTAAGTTTGGCTATAAAGGGAAAATGGCACTTCTGAAATGTTAGAATCCTAATTTACAATGGCATACTGGTACAAGGAAAAAAAGGCCCCTAAATAAAAGTGAGTCAACTTCAGCAGTCCTCAAACAGTTCATACCGCTAACTTGGAGCACATATTCAACTGCAGCCAAATCTAATGAAAGCTTGAATACTCAGTTCTCTAATGGCCCTGCCACTTTCCCTTTGCAGCTTCCTGTTTCTCCTTACATTATGGTGTTCGAAACCTATTTTTATAGCAAGCTTATTACATTTCATTTCCTAACAGTTGGCACATTTTGTCTCACTGCAGCCATGTTATGAAGTCAGCCACACGTTATCCCAACATCAATTGCTGGGGTTGTGAATCTTCTTGTCTATTGTCAGGGATTTGATTTTCTCTAGTAAAGTGTGCTTTCCTCTGGAGGCTTCACCAGAGCATTCACGACAACTGAAAAGGAAAGGCTGAGAGGCAGGGCTAGCCACCGGCCCAAACCCGAAGGGAATGCTGTTGGGTCCTATGGTGGGGCAAGACGGGGAGCGAGGCTTCCTTCCCCAGACAGGAACAGCATGTGTTCGCCATGTGTTTCCTTTCAGTGCATGCCTTGTGGATTTTTTTTTTTTTTTTTTTGCAGGGCCATTTCTGGACTGAAGATGAGAAAGTGGTACCTTCTGACTCAAAAACAAAGCAATTTTAGAAACCATTGGTCAAACTGATTGTAGACAAAAGGTTTCTGGTACCCAGGAAGAGAGTTCATTAACTTTTATTGAAATAAGCACAGAAAAAAGCAACGTCCACTTTTTCATGCCATATTTTACATGTGAGCAGGTGCAGAGGGTTCTGCTATGAAAACATCATCAACATTGACAAACATTAAAAAAAATGGTTATGCATTTGGATATGTTATAAATTGATTTGGATATATTCTTATAAGAATATTGATAGACATGAGAAATTTTCACATTATACAATAGAGTGTTTGCTGTAATTGTAAAGCACTCCTTTTTATATCCCCTCCACTCTCCTCTTCTCACTCTGTCATACTCATTTTACACATGTAAGCCTTGGTTAAATCCACTGTCTGCCTAATCCACGCCTGAACCTGAGCATCAGAAAACTGTTAAGGAAAAGCACTCAGTCTTGCTGAGTGATGTCACCTAATATTGTCAATATGTGTCTGTGTGAATCTATTTATTTGTCTATCTGCAGAATCACCCAATCCCCTGGTTTAAATCTATAAATGTTGGTTTAAATGTAAATATATTCATTGATCATACAACACACAAATTGTATCTTCAGTGCTGATTTCCCTCCTGAGCTATATAGATTTATAGAAATAAGTAAGATTAGTATTAACTGAGCATCTTTTACACATAATGAGAAGTTCACATGAATTATGACCAAAAGAGAATTATGTCCTCTTCACTTTCCCCCAATTATTTTTTCCCCATCACTACTCTTCTCAGGAAATGGTACATCATTGTTCCTGCACCTCACTCCAAAAAACCTGCAGTCATTTTTTTACCACTCTTTGTTCCCCATAGCCTATGTCCAATCTGCTAACAATAATTGCATTGTTATGCAAAATTACAGTTAATAGCAACCATTCCTTACTAACCGTGTCAATTCAACTTATCATTTTTTTTTTTGCCTAGAATAGCATTCTAATGGTCAAGCATTTCTGTTTTTTCCCCCAAAGGTCACTTTGCATGGTATCCAAAGCAATATTTTTGTAAAGCATAATTCAGGTTATATCACTCATAAGACTAAAACCATCCAATGACTTCACACATGCTGTAATGTTATACATTGTCATATTTTTCTTTTAATATGTTCATCGTCCTATGAGGCACTCTTGTTGTTGTTGTTAATGTTCAGTCGCTAAGTCATGTCTGACTCTTTTGCAACACCATGGACCGTGCTTCTCTGTCCACAGGATTCCCCAGGCAAGAATGCTGGAGTGGGTTGCCATTTCCTTCTCCAGAGGATCTTCCAGACCCGGGGGTTGAACCCATGTCTCCTGCATTGGCAGTAGTAAAGACCACTGCGCCACCAGGGAAGCGCCATATGAGGCATACTTGTCTGCAATTTTTTTTTAAGATGAATTAATTCTTCCACTCAACAAACATTTATTGAGTGCTGACAAGAATCCAGGCACTATACTGGCCTCTGGAAATATAAGAATGGAGAAGGGAGAATCTTGTAAGAAGTTATAGTATTTCCTCTGATGTCTCACTGCACATTTGTCCTGTTGAGAAAATACATGTTCACTACATGAAATTTGGAAGATACAGAAAAGCATACAGAAGAAACATAATATGCTACATAGTTAAATTAATGCTACTTCCAGTGTCCTCTCATGCTTTTCTGGATTTCCTCACTGTATTATTCCTGTGGCCATAGCCTATGTTTCTGCATTCCTTAGTACCCAGGTCAGGATAGTCCATCCCAGTTGGGTTTTGGAAATTACTTCAATCCTGAGCTATCTTCCCAGTGATTGAGATCACTCCTTATCAAAGTCTTATATGGTAGGGGGGCAAGCTTGTCCTTCTGTCTACCTTTCTAGAGAACCCTCCCTTGATGTATGCATCACATTTAGTATCTAATGTTTACATAGGATCTATCTCTAACCCTCAACCAAAAAAGCAAGAGAAGCTCCAAACTTTAGGCATGTATCTTATGATTTTGTTGATTTAACCTCCAGAGTAAGCAAAGGAAAGGGGCTGCTGGTGGTTTTTCTTTTATAAAAACAGCCAGATCAGACATCCTGGGGGACTTCTTGGCTGATTCTAAAACTGCCATCAAGCTCGTATGCCATTCATAAATATTAAGAAATAGAAAACTCAAGCATAAGCACGAGAACTTCAAATAAAATCAAAAGCCCTGTGAGAATGTAGTTTTACTGCAGAACTACTGCACAGCCTGAAGTCATAAAGAGAAGCACCAGGGAACTGATTAACTAGGACTGTAGTGACAGTAAGCCAGAAAATACGCTTTCCCTTCAAAGGCAGAGAATCTGATAGCCCTGCATGATACAGTGCAATGCCACATGCCTCATGGACACCAATTTAAATCCAAGCAGGGTCAGTTGTCAGAGCAGAAGTCATTTGTGTCCAATAGCATTTTATTAGCACATGCACAATGTTTCAAAGTTCTGAACCCCATTCTTAGCGGGTATGAGTACATCAACAAGAACATGGAAGGGGGATTAACATGTACACACTACTATATATAAAACAGATAACCAACAAGTACCTAATTTACAGCACAAGGAACTCTACTCAAAATTCTGTAATAACGTATATGGGAAAAGGATCTGGAAAAGAATGGATATATGTGTGTATACATATATATATAAAGTGAATCACTTTGCTCTACACCAGAAACTAACCAACACTGTAAATCAACTCTACTCAAATATAAAAATTAATTAAAAATAAATTAATTAAAATAATATTACTCAATTTGTTCTCACTTGGACTCCAAAACAAACCATGTCCACATAACACAAGAATCTAGCAAATAAGGAGTAGCGGAGAATCTCAATTTTATAATTATAATAGCCACAGCAAGGTTTTTCCACCTTGTATTTATGTACTACTTTACAACTTTTACATTTATGATTTTATTTCTTTTAACAATGCAATGAAATTAATTCACAAGTTATTATTGGTTTTATTTTTACAAACGTGAAAAACTGAAGTTCAGATTGCTAAGCAACTTGCACCTTGATTTGTAACCTAAACTCAAATCCTAACCATGAAGAGAAGGAAACTAGGACTCTGATGTGGGCCTTCTGATTTCAAGTCTACAATTCTTTCTTAAACAGCATGTTGTCTCTTTTTAATGGTTTTGTAACAACTCAGTCTTTAGGAAAAAAGTAATTTCGTCAATTGGACAATTTAGAGAATAAACCATTGTCCAGATATTTTTCCCCTAGTGCAGAAATACTATGCTCTTTCAGAGTAGAGCAATTATGCAGTATTTTCAGAATAATCAGTTGAGCATACTATGGTTATTCACAGTAGAAAATGTATATTTGTTCTTTCCTCAAGTTGATAATAATAAAACCAAAAATTAAATAACAGCATATGTTTATTGATTACTTTACATGTGACAGTTTTTATTTTTAAACCTTGTAACAAGTTAAGAAAATGAGCATTATACCCTGTTTTTCGGACAGAAACTCAAGCATATAAAGGTTAAGTACGTTGAACAAGCACAGAGAAAATGTAGCAGAGCTGGGATAAAACTTCTATTGATCTGATTTCAAAGCTTGCAGTCAATCATGACAGTTTCACCAAGAGGATAAGAAGCACACTGCAGAATCACTAAGGAAACTTCTCTGAGGATGGTACAAGGAATACCAGACTGAAAACCTGTGTCAGTCTTTTTGTTTTGTTTTGTTTGTATTTTTAAGGACTCACTGGATCAAGAGAAAATATGTAAAATTATTTTCTCAAGTACTATGTTATTTTTCTAGGAAAAATATCCAATAGTATATATTTTAAAACTAATGCTATGTACTGACATACCAAAGTCAAGCATAATATCAAATTAACAGCAAATATTCATTGAGTTAAAACTGAATGCAAAATACTGTAAACTCCATGGTCTTAGCAATATGAGGACTTAAAGATGAAAACAAACAAACAAAAAATGACTAAACAGACATACCTGCAGCCTTGGAGAGCCAGTGGAGGAATCGTTGCGAGCTACAATAAAACAGAAATGAAATACTGTACGTGTTGCGAAAGCCATAGTTCTCAAGTTTTAGTGGGGATTGGAAACACCTGGAGGGCTTGCTAACAGGCTGTTGGATCCCACCCCCTGAGCTTCTGCCTCAGACAGTCTGGGAAGAATCTGAGAATTTGCATTTCTAACAAGTTTCCAGGTGATACTCATGTTGCTCGGTCCTTGGTCTGGGTGCCATACTCAGCACCCCTGTGACAGAGGTTCAACACAATTCTAACAGAGTATACTCTCTTAGAGGGGGATGTGATAAGCCTTCCAAAGCGGAAGTAATACTTCACGGAGGACTCAACTTTTGAACTGTACTTTGACAAAGAAGCAGAATTTCAGATATCGAGAGATAATTCTTCCGTCTCAAGAAGAGGCATAATCCTTCAGGCTTTTCTTTCTCATTTTAGTGATTCAGTTATTCTACTCTTGCAGAATGAATATGAAACCATGACTCCTTGTTCAACAATTCAGTATACTTTTTTTTCTAGGCTTAAACCAATGTACTGATACCCAGAAAAGAATGAAAGAACAGTTTCAGCACATTTTAAGCCTTTAATTAAATTATTTCTTTTTTCCATTTTGAATAATTTCAGTTTCCTCTGAAACTGTATGTTTTGTTTTATTTGGCCTTCACCTGACTCTCACATTCTAGGGATGACAAAGAATATGAATGATGTGTTGATCAAGTTTTATTTTGTAGATTTGTTTGATTGTAATGGCCAAAATAGTCACAACTTCTCAAATAAGTATTTGTCCTACTTTTAAACCAAGAGGCAAAAAAGAAAAAAAAAGAAAAAAGAATTGGAAACATTTCTAAAAGCATTTAAACTATATGCTGAAGCTGGAGAATAATCAAGGGATAAAATAATACTAACTTATGAGAATAGTTTGCTCACAATTCCTCTATCATTTTACCACCTGGTTCTAATGAAGTAATTTAAGTTCTCATTGCTCTGAATTTTATATTTGTAAAACAAGGATAATATTTGCCAGGAGGCTTAGTTAATGATTGAAAATCATTTTGAGATCATTGGGAAAGGACAATAAAACACCATTTCTCTTCATTGAGTTTTGGAAATCAAATGATCAAAAAAGAAGAATTTAAAAAAAGAGGAATTAATACTCTTTCAACAAACAAATCCTTTTAATGTCATTTTCCTACTACTAAGTTGCTTATTGTCATGATAAATGTATGTTAGATTCCAGTATTGTCAAGTACGTACAATCATTTCTACTAATGGTTTTTATTCCATTTCTCTTGCAGATATAACAACTAAGTCAAAGATAATTCAAATGTTTTCAGTCTAGACATGAAAAAACTTTTCCCATAAAGGGTCAGGTAGTAAATATTTTAGATTTTGCAGGCCACATGGGAGCATGTGATCACAATGATCATGCTCATGAGTCATTGAAAAGTGGGACAAAGTAGCACCACTAATCATTATCATTTTTCATTTCCAGCCCCCACAGCATCAGTTATCTCTTCCCTCTACTTATACTTACTCAGATTTAGTCAGTAATAAAAAGTGGGGTAGAATTCACTCATCTTGGCTTTGTTATAAAATGGATTTCTTTCAAAAATAATACTGCTGTTTTCAAGTTCTGTTTGGCTTCCCCAAAATAATTTATTAAGTCAAGCTGGTTGATTTCAATATCCCAAATGCAAACCATTCTGTTTCATTCACATTTTCTGTTTTGTTTTGCCTGCTGCTTTACTACTTGTGTTTCCTCATGAGCCTTTACAGAAAATAATACTATTCCTTCAGTTGTGCAAATTGAAAATCTATTTTTAAGGAGCTGTGTTCCAGCCATCTTGATTATCCTACTTTCTGTTCCCCTCTTCATTTATTTAAAAAGAAAAGACTATATATAAGCCCCCATCTCTCTCCTGAGTGTAGCTGTAGAAGCCTGTTGTGTTCTTATTAATGCTTTTACACACATTTCATTTCCTTATTGCAGCGATAGTTTACCTTTCTGTTTGCTTTTCTGTTTACACCTCATTTAAGAAGTTTTGTCTAAAGTGCTTTATATAAAGATTCCTAATTAGGTCTCCTTTTAAAATGATTTAAAGTGGAAATTGAGAGTTTCACAACTTAAGTTGCAAAAGTTTACAAAAGTTATTTAAAGATTTTTTGCTACTTTGTGGTTATAATTAAGATTTTTAAGATTAAGGGCTTCTTTTAACTGAGATGGACTTTTATACGAAGATCCTCAAAACCATAAAAATCAATAAAACATTTTTTATTTTAGTCTGATATAGAAGTAATACATTTTATGCTATAGAAAATGGAAAAGATACTCATTTTTAATATTTAACCATAATTTCACAGCTTAATATAAAGTTCCTTTTTTCCCCCTATTTCTAGGGTGTGTACTTCAGAAATAAGCCTATCCGTCCTAGACACGTGGAAGTCACACTGTCATGTTTTCCTTCAGTTCATGTCATAATTGGAAATCAATCATAGAAATGTCTTCATAGTACTATGATTTAGCCTTATGTCCTCAGCTTTTATTGAGGGCTGATGTAATAAAGGGCTCTGTGAAGAAACTCTGGATAAAACTGTGCTGAAGACACCTCCCATTACATTGTTCATTGTTCCTATAAAAATTATCCATTTTATGTTTTTCTTTAGTTTCCAAAGAAGCAACAGATTTCCCCTTTTGATGATTTTGTTTGGTCTCTTTCATTTTACATAATTTAAAAAGAGTGATAAACTAATCAACAAATTCAATAAAGTTGCAGGGTACAAAAACAATGTACAAAAATCAGTTGAGTGTCTATACACTAACAGTGAACCACTCAAGATGGAAATTAAGAAAACATTTTTGGGTAAATTGCCTATCTCCAAGTGACTTAGTTCTTCTTCTGGGTTTTTAGCTCATTCTTTCCTTTGAAATATATTCCTTTGTCACCTCATTTTGTCTAAACTGCTCTTTGTATTTCAATGTATGTGGTAGGTTGATTAAGTTTCTCAACCTTAACAAAGAAAGACAAATATCATATGACATCATTTATATGTGGAGCCTAAACAAACACACAAATGAACTTACAAAACAGAAGCATACCCACAGACTTAGAAAATAAACTTAGAAAACAAACCAAAGGGGAAAGGTGAGGGGGAGGAAAAATTAGGAGGTTGGCATTAACATATACATACTACTATATATAAAATAGGTAAAAAACAAGGACCTACCATATAGTACAGGGAACTATAATCAGTGTCTCATAATAACATTTCATGGAAAAGAATCTGTTGTAAATTGAAACTAACATAACATTGTAAATTAATTATGCTTCAATTTTGAAATAGAAGAAGGGGAAAAAAAATTCCCATTTCCAATAGCATGAAAAAAAAAAAAAAAGAAAGAAAGAAATGCTCAGAGAGTTAACCAAAAAGGTAGAGGACTTGTGCATTGAAAACTATAAAACATCACTAAATTCATCAAACTCAGAGGAGCAGAAAGCAGAATGGTGGTTGTGTAACCCAGCAGGACCCAAGGGGACCTTCCTGGAACAGTCTGCCTTCCCCTATATCCTCTGCCTTCCCCTACATCCATCTTTGATGTCCTGGATAATAGGATTTCATGCAGATTTCCTGAGTTTTTCAGATGCTAAAATCCACCACCCAAATGAATAAATGAACTACTTGATGATCATGAGCATGTAGCCCCAGATCTTCTGGCACTTAACGATTGATAATGTTAACACCTGTGACACTACCTTGTTACCTCAACATCAACCAATCAGAATTGTGCACAAGGTGATCACATACCCTGGGATACCCTTCCCTCACGTTGCCTTGAAAAAAATGCTTTGCTGAAACTCTTTGAGGGAGTTAGGGGAGTTCCATGCTTTTTGAGCATGAGCCACTCATTTTCTTTGCATGGCCTCACAACAAAACTTATTCTGTTCCAAACGCCAATGTTTTAGTTTGTTGGTCTCACTGTGCATCGGGTATATAAACTGGCATTTGGTAACACTTGATGGGGTCTGCAGGAGGAGAAACAGAATACTGTTAAATAGTATAGAGTTTCAGTCATGTGAGAAGGAAGAGTTCCAGAGGTCTACTGTACAGCACTGTGCTTAGTTACCAACACAGTAGTTGAACACCAGAAAATGTGTTAGAGTAGATCTCATGCTAGCCATATTTTTTACCACCAATAAATAAATTAAAAACATTCAAAATTTCTGGAGAAGACCATAAGAGAAAATCTTTGTGAATGTCATCAAAATTCTGTACTTCTAGTATTTGAAAGGTATCATTAAATTGTCTAAAAGATAAGCTGTCAAAAGGAAGAAAATATTTGCAAATTATATATCTTTATATATATATATATATATTTGCAAATATATATATTATATATTTAAGAGTTATTTGTACATTCAGGGTAATGAAGAAAATCTTTACCCTGAATGTACAAATAACTCTTAAAAGATAAGAAAAATGGACAAAATATTTGAATAGTCTACCATACAAGATATAAGGTCTGAATGGACAGTACAGCACAGAAATATATGACTTAAGAACATAAATATATATTTAATATCATTAGTCATTAAGACAATGAGATGCCACAACATACTGATTAGAATTTCTTTTTTTTAAACATTTAAGACAGTGCTTTATTCTTTTTCTTTTAGCTTTAAATTTATTTATCTTTTAATTGAAGTATAATCGCTTTATAGAATTATGTTGACTTCTGCTAAACATCAACTTTTTTTTAATATTACTGCATTTTTATTACTCTAATTCTCTGATGTTTCTTCATTATTGTGGTGGTGAAAACAAAAAAGTAAAATCTCTCCATGCACAGTGTTCACTGACAGAAAATGATGCAGGAAGGATGTCTTTCTTTAGGCAACATTTCTAAATATGCTCTCCAGCTGATGTCAGCTGGCAGTGAAACTTCAAAGCAAATTACTATGTCTGAGATGGTCCATCATATATCAAGAAGCATATTGGCAAGGAATCCTTCCCCTCCCTGGTTGTTAGCCCTGGCTCAGAAACCTGAGGGAAAAAGTTGCCCAGGTTCTAAGATCCCTTCACTCCTGGCCCCAGGCCAAGAAATGCACGCCAGGTGGATGGGGAGGAAGCTATGGGCCTGGGATTCCCGCTGTCACCCTGGGATCCAGATGAATCCTAGAATGCCAGTTGTCCAAGAATTTCTTAAATTTAAAAAAAAAAATGTTATCATACAAAGTGGTGATGTGACTGTGAAGTAACTAAAACTCTCAAGTGCCATCAATCGGAACATAAAATGTCACATGCACTTTTGAAAACAACTGAGTAGTTTCTAAAATAGTTAAATACACACATACCACATGACCTAGTTATCCCAGTCCTTGTATTTACCTAAGAGAAAGGAAAAAAATGTGCCCATACAAAGTCTGGTATCTCATTCAGAACAACTTTATTAATAATTTATTTACCACAGACATATTAATATGTCTTCTGTTAACTCAGTGCCATGGACTGGTGTGTTTCAATAGTCACTTACATAACAAATTGCTGGCTACAGGAATTAATTTCTGCAAAAACCTCTCAGTCAACAATGTGTTTATATAAGCCAAAACTCAAAATATCCCAAATGTCCATCAATTAGTATGCCAATAAACAGACTGAGGTTTACTCATAGACTAGAATGAAGTGAAAGTTATGTTGGTCTCTTTGTGACCCCATGGACTATACAGTCCATGAAATTCTTCAGGCCAGAATACTAAAGTGGGTAGCCATTCCCCTCTCCAGGGAATCTTCCCAACCCAGGGATCAAACCCAGGTCTCCCGCATTGCAGGCAGATTCTTTACCAGCTGAGCCACCAGAGAAGCCCAAGAGTATTGGAGTGGGTAGTCTATCCCTTCTCCAGTGGATTTTCCCAGCCCAGGAACTGAACTGCCTGCACTGCAGGCAGATTCTTTACCAACTGAGCTACCAGGGAAGCCAGAATAGTAATTAGCAATACAAAGAAACAGGCTTCTGGATGAACCTTTGTTAGAGAGTCCAAGCTCATACTGCTCACTTCAGGACAGGCCAATAAATGGAGATATGAGTTGTTGGAGAAAGGTATAGGGACTTTATTTGGAAAGCCAGCAGACTGAGAAGATGGTGGACTAGTGTTACAAAGAACCATCCTACTCAAGTCGGAATGCAGGCTTCTTCTATACTAAAAGGTGAGGGGTTGTGGCTGTTTGTTGCAAACCTCTTGGTGCAGGAATCCTTGGCACTTGCAGCTGTCAGTGTAGCTCTGGTTACAATGTTCCTATAAGCTTCCAACAAGACAGTCGTTATTTTCTGTTCTACAAATAAGTGTTATACCTTGAGAGGTCAGAGCCCTGAGAATGTGCCATCAAGTATGTTTCAGGGTGTAGGCAACATTCCTTTACACAGGTGCAGAGCCAGTATGACAAAGCACATGCAACAATTCATAAGGGTTAGCCCTGAAGAGATAGATCTAATATGAAGTCAGGTTTGTTCTTTTCTGTGACACCTTGATATAATTATGGTGAGTGAAAGTAATCAGAAAAAAAGTACATACTGTATGATTCCATTTATATACAGCTCTATGGACTGCAAACTATTCTACAAGGATGGAAAGATCAGTGGTTGCCTGAAAATAGAGGTGATGTGGAAGGGGTAGGTGGGAAGGGTTGAAGGAAGAGATTATAAGGGGAACAAGGAAGTTGATGGAGATAATGGTTATGCTCATTATCCACACTGTGGTGAAGGATTTGCAGATGTGTACAGATCAAAACTCATCAAATTGTACACATTAAATATGTATATTATGCTTTGTATCAGTTACACCTCAATAAAACTGTTAACATTTTCCTCATGCATCTCTGAAATGATCTGAGTTTAAAAAAGAGTTACTGAGGCAGCATTCTCTAAGGTAAAGGAAAGATATGAGGATTGGAATTCAGTGAAGATGCAATTTATAGGGGTCCTGTGAAAATTCATGAAAGACTGGGTTGGTATATTCTCTGTGGGAATTATCTTGCTCGGTACTGTTGGTTTACCTAAGAGACTATTCCCCTTTCCCCCAGACAAAAACCGGAAACTCATTTGGCCCCTAAAAGTCTGCTCTAGTTTTATGAAGCATAACCACTTTCCCCCCCCTCAAAGTCAGTCTCAAGTTTAAGATAATTCTTGAAGTCGAGGAAGGCATTGGAATGCTCCATAAACTTCATTGTATTAATTAAATTCATCATGTATTCAATCAACAAGTATCTTTTGATCACCTACTTACTTTGTGCAAGTCTCTAGACTAATCGCCAAAGTTTCATGAGTTCTGTGAAAAGGTGCTAGCAGATAGCAACTGTCATATACATTTAGCAAAATGAACAAAAGAATTTAACAGTTGCCTTTCAAACAGAGCCATTGGTCTTATGTTGATGGCCAAGGTTTCCAGATTTGGCTTTAAATTTTTACCCTATGTAATTACATAATTTTCAGGGAATTATACATGTACCAATTACTATGTTGATAGGTATTATACAAAAGTCCAACATCTACCTTGAGCGAAAACTTTGTGCCGACATCAGCCTTTGCTTCTCTGTAGTCAGGCTGGCCTCAGGACAAATAAAATTACATATAAATGCAACCTTGAGTTTTATTTCCCCCCACAGGTTCTAAATAATTTGGCTGTAACTCTTTGGGGATGACGTTCATGAAAAACCCTATAATCTTCATTATTGTATTTCTCAGCTGCAGGTATTTCCAAAGCTGTGATTTGTCTAAATTATATTTTTGTCAAAGGGTTATAAAGGGGATAATGTGAAAAGTCTATTGGGATATTGTTAGTAAATTTATAAAGTTACTTTCTGTATCCAGTTAGACCAAGTAATTTTTTCACTCGTTGCTTTTAGAGCAGGCTTATGCATCATTGAAGACTTCAAGGGAATAAAAGTTAAGTGTCCAAACAAAAATTCTTTGTTTAAAAGCATATCTGTTAGGTCAAAGTTATCATTGATGGGGATCAAGGAGAGCTTTTAGATGAGTGAAAAATCTAAGCTTAAAGGTACAGAACTGCATGCAAATATTTCCAGAATTCTTCATCTTACCCACTTAATGTTGTTCCAAGTAGTGAATTATTGGTCCCAGTGCCATATACAGAACCCTGGGGGCACATTCTCACTGCTGCTGGATCCAGTCAAGGTCAGAGTCCATACACCAGGGGGATTTCCTCCAAAAAGAGGTTTGCCTTATGTAATGGATGCTCTTTAGCACACCATCCCCTTCTGTAGTCAGTGAGGAGCCAATGGTGCCAAATACTGAGGAGGGTCTGATATCCTCTGATATTGTGAACATGGAGGAACTACTGAATTTACAATGCTGCTCTAGCAGCACAATTCTAAAGAATTGTGGCAATCTCACCTTATCCCTTGATGTTATTTTCAGCAGTCAGTGGATATGAAACATTGGAGCTTCTCAGTTCTGTAAACTAGAACCATATGTATGGAAACTTTTCATATTAGCCAGCCAGGAAATTTCTGCAGCCCCAAATTAGGAAAGGCCTGTGAGCCAGAAATAGCTAGCAGAAAGCCCAAAGGTAAAGCTAGCTGGAACTAGAGACAGAAATTTGTGTATTGCATAAAGCAGCAAATTTTTAGAAGCAGTTAGAAACATCAAAACTGAGCAAACAGCAAAATGAAAGAGCAGAACTATCAAAGCCTGAATAATTCATTGTCTATTTTCTAAGATATCAGTTTAGATCACTTAGTTTCTGGGTTACAAAACTGAATAAGAAAAACAAGGAAAGACTGATAAATTGTCATAGATTCCCCCAAAGCTAAGGAGGTATGACAACTAAATGCAATCTATCATCCTGGACTGAATTCTGGAACAGAAGTAAATTAATGGAAAAACTGGTGAAATCCAAATAAAATTTGCAGTTTAGTTAATAAAATGTGTCAATGTTGGTTTCTTAGATTTGACAAATATGCCATAAATGATAGCACTAGAGGAAGTAAAATCAGATGGGGATTTTACAGGGATTCTCTGCACTATCTTTGCAACTTTTCTATAAGTCTGACATTATTTAAAAATAGAACATCTGTTTTAAAATGAATAAGACAAGACTCTTATCCTGAAGTAATTGGAGCATACTTGGGAGGATACAGTAATGAAGAAACCAACTCATTTTCTAGCACTAAATGCTTTAATGGAAAGATTCTCCAGGTGCAATGGTACACAGGAGAGGGGGAGCTCTTAGTCCAAACTAGGGTTTAATGAGAATATCTGAGATTGATTCTGAAGGGTTTGTCAGGAAAGGAAAAGTGGCCGGAATTACAGGTAGAAGGAGGGGTATGAGGCATGTGGAGAACTAAGACGAAGGGCAAAGGATGACACTAGAGATGGGAAGAGATTTGGGTTTATGACCTGGATAAGGAGCTGGAACTCCACCTAGGGATGATGGTGAATAAGATCATCAGATCTGCAATAGTACAGGAATATATATTTTGGAAACAGAACTAATTAAAAAAACCTGAAAGATATTGCATACATAAATACAATAGAAGGAAAATGACCAAATATAAAAGATATTATTAATGATAGAAAAGCAAAGAAAAGAGAATATCAACAAAACCAAAGAAGGTCTCTTGGAGAAAATTTTAAAGAGTAACAAATCTCTAAAAGTAATGTTCAAGAAAAGAAGGCATTAAATAAATAATATTAGAAAGGAAAATGGGTACATAGAAATTAGAAATAATGTAATTTTTCAAGAGTTAAAAACATAGGAAATTTTAAAAATTGGAAAAATATAAATTCTGAAAGATTCAGGAATAATTAAATTAAACAATAAAAAGACTAAAAAACACACTGAAAAAAAACATTTCTCCCTCTAAAACTATTAACCTAAGATAATATTAGACCAATTACACTAAACTTTTTGACTCTCTTGGTATCATCATGATTATAAAATTTGATAATATGTGATCTTTTAAGTTTTAATCAATGCAATAAAGTAATAAAAAATAGAAATAAACAAAAATTGTCATTTTTTACTGGAGATATAACTATTGCACAGAAAACCCAAGAGTATCTGTGGGAAAACTATAACATAAACTGTACTACATCCAGAAAATGAAATATCATTCAGCACTAAAAATAAATGAGCTATCCTGCCATGAAAAGTCATGGTGGAATTGTAAGTGCATATTACTAAGTATAATCTGAAAAGTCTATATAATGTATTATTTCAACAAAATGACAATCTGAAAATACAAAAATATGGAGACAGTAAAAAGACTGCCAGGACTTGAGTAGGAGGGTAGGATGAATAAATGAAATGTGGAGAATTCTTAAAGTAGTGAAAATAAGCTATATGATACTATAATGATGGATACATGTCATTATACATTTATTTAAACTCAAACCATATTACAACACCAGGAGTAAGCTGTAAAGTAAGCTATGGATTTGGGGTATCAATTGTAACAAATACACATGGTGCCTGCTCATACACATTACACTGCCTATGTATGTGTGTGCTCATGATCAGCTGTGTTCAACTCTTTGCAACCTTTTGGACTGTAGCCCACCAGGGTCCTCAGTCCATGGAATTCTCCAGGCAAGAATACTGGAGGGGGTTGCCATTTCCTCCTCCAGGGGATCCTCCCAACTCAGGGATTAAATCCAGGTCTCCTGCATCTCCTTCATTGCAGGTGGATTCTTCACCACTGAGAAGAAGTCCAATCACCAAATAGAAGATGCCAGTAACTAAACTCAACAAATAACACCTGAATGGTAATGGTAGATGGTATTCATATCTTTTAAGCACCAAATATGTACAAGAGATTACATATTTTTATGTTAAATTATGTGCTCCTCACGACATAAAATTCATAATACGCTATACATCTATGTTACATTTTTCACAAAACCAATTATTTGTACAATGTCTGTTTTGTTAACTAAGATAAAAGCTTCATGAAGATATATTTTCTTGATCTATCAGATTTTCTTAACCCTTTTCTGCATTTCCAAGGGCTATCAAAACACACAAGAGGCATTCAACAAACATGTATTGACTATGAATAAACAGATAAATAGTGATATGATCTCGGTATTATTATTTCAGTTTTGCTGAAAAAACAGGAGCATCAAATGACTTGCCCAAAGTAATATAGCTAGAAGGTGGCAGAACCAGATTTAAATGTACAATTTTTCAATGTTCAATGAAAAACTTGCTTCTTATTCAGTTCAGTTAAGTTGCTCAGTTGTGTCTGACTCTTTGCAACACCATGGACTGCAGCACACCAGGCTTCCTTGTCCATCACAAATGCCTGAAGCCTGCTCAAACTCATATCTATTGAGTAAATGATACCATCCAACCAGTTCATCCTCTGTCATTCCCTTCTTCTCCTGCCTTCAATCTTTTCCAGATCAGGGTCTTTTCCAGTGAGTTAGTTCTTCACATCAGATGACCAAAGTATTCTTATTGGTACCCAATAATTGTAGCCCAGAGTACATTTACAAATCTCCTGTGACCTTCCCCCAAGGAAACTTTAGCATGCTTCATCAGTTTCTTCTTAAAGATAATGAAAAAAATGATACTAAATACATTAGTAAAGTTATCCTTAGCTCTTTAAAATAATAATTTCAGCCTATCTGTCTTCTGGGAAGCAGGATAGAAAGTACAGAGACCAATTCTAGAAAATTGGCTGGGCAAAATTATTGAGTATCATTTTAGTTACATACTGGCAGGCCCTGAATTATTTCCATTTGCACTTCAGTTCTTTCTACATGTTGCAAATTGATCATGTTCTTGCATTATCTATCTTTAGCTGTAGGGTATCATTTATAACACCTGAAGACAATCAGATAATTGTTAATAAATATCTACTAAACAGTAATTGCATGAGAATGAAGGCTTTGAGGGACATGAAACAAAACATATGTGTTTCATCTTTGTTTTCTATGACTCAGTATCAATCCCATGGAATGAACAGAATGAACAGAATCTTACTCTTTTCTAATCAGAAACTTTTTCACCAGATTTGTGACACAGGTTAGGTAAAATAATATCCTTCAGTGGTTAAGCTCACAAATATATTTCATCATGTGATGATGGTACCAATATTCTTGACACTTTGTTAATTTCCTAAGTGTGAATATCACTTTCTGTTTACAGAGTGAAGTAAAAGTAATTCCAACATTATAAAAAGTTTCAACCAATATGTTAACTGTGAATACATAGACACATATGTGTATATGTGTAATACATGCATATACTCATTTAATGATAAATTATATATCCTGATTTTTTTAAAAAAGAACAGAGATAATTGATACAGAGAATATCATGCTTGAAAGGTTGAAATATTTTGTAGGCCAGTGAAGCAGTATGTTTTAGGGCAGTATCTTTATGATTCTATAATAATGGTCAATTATTGACATAGGTCAATACAAGACATTAAAAAAGCTCATAGAACATTACAGGAAAAAAACCAAAACCTTAACATATGTACATTATTAAAATATCACTTAGGAGGTTGGCAAATGTCTATATGGAATGCAGACTATCACAAAAGACTCTAAATGTGTTACAAATTTATGAAATCTCACTGAAGGGAGTGGAATAACAAGGACCTAAATAGTTTTGGAAATGAGTGAATTCTGCAATACTGAAAGTAAAGGAAACTATTCATGAGCACTAGGCAATGTTGTTTCTCGTTCGAGCATGGGTTAACAATTAACTGAAATAACCATATACATACATTTTTTTGTTGTTTGTTGTTTTAGTCACTCAGTCCTGTCTGACTCTTTTGCAACCCCAGGGACTTTAGCCTGCCAGCCAGAATTGTTTCGTCCATGGGATTTCCCTGGCAAGAATATCAGAGTGGGTTGCCATTTCCTTCAAGGGATGTTCCCGATCCAGTTATCAAACCTGCGTTTCCTGCATTGATAGGCAGGTTCTTTACCACTAAGCCAAAGGGAAGTATACATGTACATTGGAATTAAACAATTAAGTATACATACGACAAGCAGAAGGAGTTTGGTTTCTCATGGTTGGGAGTGGGAGATTACAGATAAGCAAGGTTTGAAGGTTAGAATGGTCATTATGTAGAGAATTAGAGTTGGAGACAGCAGCATGAGCTCATCTTTAGCTTAATATAGATATATACAGCTGTGTATATAAAAATGCATAGCTATGGACCTCACAGAAGCAGAAGATATTAAGAAGAGGTGGCAAGAATACACAGAAAAATTATACCAAAAAAAAAATTAATGACCCAGATAACCACGATGGTGTAATCACTTATCTAGAGCCAGTCATCCTGGAATGTAAAGTCAAGTTGGCCCTAGGAAGCATCATTACTAACAGAGCTAGTGGGGGTGATGGAATTCCAGCTGAGCTATTTCAACTCCTTAAAGATGATGCTGTGAAAGTGCTACACTAAATATGCCAGCAAATTTGGAAAACTCAGAAGTAGCCATGGGACTGGAAAAGGTCAGTTTTCATTCCAATCCCAAAGAAGGGCAATGCCAAGAATGTTCAAATTATTACACATTTGCACTCATTTTACATGCTAACAAGGTAATGCTCAAAAATCCTCTAAGCTAGGTTCAATAGTACATGAACCAAGAACTTCCAGATGTACAAGCTAAATTTAGAAAAGGAAAAGAAACCAGAGATCAAATTGCCAACATTCGTTGAATCATAGGAAAAGCAAGAGAATTCCCCAAAAAAACATCTACTTCTCCTTCATTGACTATGTTAAAGCCTTTGACTTTGTGGATCACAGCAAACTATGGAAAATTCTTAAAGAGATGGGTATATCTTAAAGAGATACCCAGACCACCTTACCTGCCTCCTGAGAAACCTGTATGCAGCTCAAGAAGCAAGTTAGAACCAAACATAGAACAATGGACAGTTCAAAATTGGGAAAGGGATATGCCAAACTTGTATACTGTCACCCTCCTTACATAACTTATATACACAGTACATCAAGTTAGAAATGCTGGGCTGGATGAAGCACAAACTGGAATCAAGATTGCAGGGAGAAATATCAGCAACCTCAGATATACAGATGACACCATGCTTAAGTAGAAAGCAAAGTGGAACTAAAGAGACTCTTGATGAAGGTGAAAGAGGGGAGTAAAAATGTTGGCTTAAAACTCAACATTCAAAAAAACTAAGATCATGGCATCCAGTCCCATCACTTCATGGCAAATAGATGGCAAAACAATGGAAACAGTGATAGCCTTTATTTTCTTGGGCTTCAAAATCACTGTGCATGGTGACTACATCCATTAAATTAAAAGACACTTGCTCCTTGGAAGAAAAGATATGACAAACCTAGACAGCATATTAAAAAGCAGAAACGCTACTTTGCCAACAAGTTCTGTACAGTCAAAGCTATGGGTTTTCCAGCAGTCATGTATGGATGTGAGAGTCAAACTACAAAGAAGGCTAAAGGCTGAAAAATTAATGCTTTCAAACTGGTGTTGAAGAAGGCTCTTGAGAGTCCCTTGGACAGCAAGGAGATCAAACCAGTCAATCCTAAAGGAAACCAGACCTGAATATTCATTATAAGGACTGGTGCTAAAGCTGAAGCTCCAATATTTTGGCCACCTGATGCAAAGAGCCAACTCACTGGAAAGGACCCTGATGCTGGGCAAGATTGAAGGCAGGAGGAGTAGGGGACAACAGAGGATAAGATGGCTGGTTGGCATCACTGACTCAATGGACATGAGTTTGAGCAAGTTCTGGGAGATTTTGAAGGACAGGGAAGCCTGACGTGCTGCAGCCCATGAGGTTGCAAATAGTCGGCCACTACTGAGTAACTGAGAAGCAACAACAAATGGCTATATACATGGGTTAGTAAATACACATGTTTTTCCTTGTTCTGATAGCTAAGAGGGTATAGAAGTATGATACTCAAGGAGCAAAAGTATATCTAGTGTTCAGATCTTGGTTCCCAATACCATTATCCAATAAAAGGAACAAATGCTCTTTAAAGAAATATCTAATATAAAGTGATGACAGAAAACACACATAAGAGGATATTGAAGTCTGAAAAGTAAGAACATGCTCAAAAAAAAAAAAAAAAAAAAAAGAACCCCACAATGATAGGGGTATATTTAAGGGTTGTTGGAACCAATTGGAAGATTTCCCAATGGCCACAATCAGAATAATTTGAGCAAGAAAATAATAAAATGATATTGGATTACAACCATAAATAATGAATATCCATCAGTCCATACTGATACAAATAAATAATCAAATTAACTTTAAATGGGGGAGAAGGGACAAATATTTCACAGAGAGGAATTCCAATTTATGTAGATACTCTGTCCTCAAGGAAGGAGTGTAACTCCCCATTATATTAATGGAGGCTGCCCCTTACGACATTCTTTCAAAGAATAAATATGGATTCCAGTAAATAAAAGAGTTACTTTAAAGTACAGAAATTTGAAAACACTACCTCAGCCAGGGGATCAAAAGCAACATAAAGGGGTGTCATACTGATAGTCCCTTGATATATGATGAGAATGGCACTTTGGCTCTGTGTGCTAATCCCCGAGAAACCATAATACCAGTCTAGTCAGATAAACACAAATTTAGAAACACTAACAATATATGTGTCCATACAAAACAAGATGAGAAATTGTCACAGTCAGAGGAACTTTCACAGTCAAAGGACTCCAAGGAGACATGACAACTAAATGTAATATAAATAATATCCTGGCTCAGACAAAAACAAAGGACATTAAGGGAAAATTTAGGAAATCTAAATAAGTTATGGACATCAGTTAAGGACAATAATGTATCAATATTTGTTATTTAATTGTAACAAATGTACCATACAAATTATGAAATTAACAGTAGAGGAAAATAGGTATGAGGTAGTCCAGTAGAGTACTGGAGCTCTCTGTACTATTTTCACAGTAACTCTATAAATTAAAACTTCTAAAATAAAAAGCTTATATTTGAGAAAAAGGAAATGGGGAGGCAAGTTTAAAGAAAAGAACACTTGCATGAAAAACAATAAATCAGAACATGAGGACCAAAATCACAATATACTATTTTTAAAAAGCAAGTAGTAGAAAGGAAATGTTCAAATTTCCAACAATAAAAGCAAACAGAGCATAAGGGTAGAAAATGCTCATCAGTTACTAGTCATCATTGCAACTTGAACTCTATACAGGAGAGGTTATTTCCTTATCTATTGATTTATTTGGGAAATAAGTCATTTCTATATCTGATAATCCCTTTAGGACATCAACAGCAGCAGGATATTTAAATAATGATAAATAAAAGACTTTAGTGAGTTCCTTAAACTCAAGAAGTCTCTCATTCCTTCTCCTTAATATAAATATAACTATAAACCTAAGAATGCTATTATGTGAACTAAATAAGATGATGCATTTAAAGCCCTTCCCTAGTACATGGCACATAGGAAGCCCATGATGATTCTATTGGTATTCCCCCTAGGATCAATGATATAAATTATTATTATTGTTGTTATTTGGTATTGGTAGATCGTGTCAGAGATGATACAAGTTCTATGGTAAATGACTTCCCGTTATCACTATCTTCAATCACTAGTCTTCCTGGAAGATGGACCTGTTCCTACATTGTTCTGATTTTAAAGACCTTTCAGTATTTCCCTTTTTATTATTTAGTCTCATTTTCCAAACACATTTCTTTTTCCTCCTTTATTCCTTATTTGCCCAATGAGTCCCTTTTGGTTACTCTCTTCCTGTAAACAGTACCACCATTATTCCCAGCTTGAAATCTCAAATTAGTCCTTTAATCTTCTATTTTCTCATTCAATTCAATTCGCTATCATCCCCTACTCCCATCTCCCCCACCCAAATACAATAATGTTTCCCTTAAATCTCTCTCATATCTGTCCAGTTCTTTCTTTTGCAATCTCCAGCATAAGGGAGATAAAGCATAAAACTTATTCCTGGCTAGTCTTATTATATGCTGATTTTCTTATTTCTCATGTCTCCTCATAGAGAAATTTCCTCTTCCAACAATGTGTAAATATTTCATTGAATCAGCTAGACTTAATAGGGTACAAGCAGAGACCAGGTTTAATCTTTCTTCCATTCTATCTTCAAACATGTTTGTGAACTAATTCTTTCCCTGCATCTTCCGGAAATCACAGGCAGAACCCCTCAAATTTTGAAGTTCTTTTAGTGACAGACTGTCTCAATCTGCTTTAATTCAATTTAAAAGCCTTCCCCTTCCTCCCCTCATCTCCCTGTCCCTGATAGAATCTGCATCAGACAAGCAAGCAAGGCAGGATGGGGACTGTTTTGCTTCTTCTCTATTCCTCTTTCATCTTCTCTATTCATTTTTGTTCTTATACCTCAAGTACCAAGACCAGGAAAAAAGGTAAGCTGTGTAGTATCACATAGTTACTAGAGGTGTTCCTCCTGCTGGATGTAATGCATGTGCAAGTACTGCTTCATTTTGATGTATTTCTCACTTGGGAGGCACTTGCACAGGTTATTCAAAGTTCTACTACTAGGATTGCTGACTGCAGTGCCCAGGACACGGTCTGTAACTCTTCTCCATTGTAGGGAACAGGTGGACATATAATGCACAGACATCCCTGTCCCGAGAAACTCTCCCTTCAATCTCTTCACTCCCATATATTACAAAAATTGAAATGTTTCACCCTAGATAATATACATGTTTCGATGCTGTTCTCTTGAAACATCCCACCCTTGCCGTCTCCCAGAGTCCACAAGTCTGTTCTATACATCTGAGTCTCTTTTTCTGTTTTGCATATAGGGTTATCGTTACCATCTTTCTAAAGTCCATATATATAGTAGGTATTTGACCCCTGTTCAGTTATTCTCAGTTCAGTTAAGTTCAGTCTCTCAGTTGAGTCTGACTCTTTGTGATGCCATAAACAGCAGCATGCCAGGCTGCTGTGTCCATCACCGAATTCCAGAACTTACTCAAATTCATGTCCATCAACTGGGTGATGCCATCAAACCATCTCATCTTCTGTTGTCCCCTTCTCCCCCTACCTTCAATCTTTCCCAGTATCAGGGTCTTTTCAAATGAGTCACTTCTTCACATGAGGTGGCCAAAGTATCAGAGTTTCAGCTTCCCCATCAGTCCTTCCAATGAATACCCAGGACTTATCTCCTTTAGGATGGACTGGTTGGATCTCCTTGCAGTACAAGGGACACTCAAGAGTCCTCTCCAACACCACATTTCAAAAGCATCAATTCTTTGGTGCTCAGCTTTCTCTCTAGTCCAAATCTCACATCCATACATGACTACTGGAAAAACCATAGCATGGACTAGATGGACCTCTGTTGGCAAAGTAATGTCTCTGCTTTTTAATATGCTGTCTAGGTTGGTCATAACTTTCCTTCCAAAGAGCAAGAGTCTTTTAATTTCATTGTTGCAGTTACCATCTGCGGTGATTTTGGAGCCCAGAAATATAAAGTCAGCCACTGTTTCCACTGTTTCCTCATCTAGTTGCCATGAAGTGATGGGACCAGATGCCATGATCTTAGTTTTCTGAATGTTGAGCTTTAAGTCAACTTTTCCTCTCTCCTCTTTCATGTTCATCAAGAGGTTGTTTAGTTCTTCTTCACTTTCTGCTATAAGGGTGGTGTCATCTGAGTATCTGAGGTTATTGATATTTCTCCCAGTAATCTTGATTCCAGCTTGTGCTTCATTTAGCCCAGCATTTCTCATGAGGTATGCTACATACAAGTTAAATAAGCAAGGTGAAAATATTCAGTCTTGACATACTCCTTTCCTGATTTGGGACCAGTCTGTTGTTCCATGTCCAGTTCTAACTGTTGCTTCCTGACCTGCATACAGGTTCTCAAGAGGCAGGTCAGGTGGTCTGGTATGCCCATCTCATTCAGAATTTCCCACAGTTTATTGTGATCCACACAGTCAAAGGCTTTGGCATAGTCAATAAAGCAGAAATAGATGTATTTCTGGAACTCTCTTCCAGAGAGAGTTTTTGATGGTGTTTTTGATGATCCAGCAGATATTGGCAATTTGATCTCTGGTTCCTTTGCCTTTTCTAAAACCAGCTTGAACATCTGGAAGTTCACAGCTCATGTACAGTAGAAGTCTGGCTTGGAGAATTTTGAGCATTACTTTACTAGCGTGTGAGATGAGTGCAATTGTGCGGTAGTTTGAGCATTCTTTGGGATTGTCTTGCTTTGGAATTGAAATGAGAACTGACACTTTCCAGTCCTGTAGCCACTGCTGAGTTTTCCAAACTTGTTGGCATGTTTAGCGTAGCACTTTCACAGCATCATCTTTTAGGATTTGAAATAGCCCAGCTGGAATTCCATCATCTCCACTAGCTTTGTTCATAGTGATGCTTCCTAAAGTCCACTTGAATTCACATTCCAGGATGTCCGGCTCTAGGTGAGTGATCACACCATCGTGGTTATTGTATAGTTCTGTGTATTCTTGCCACCTCTCCTTAATATTTTCTGCTTCTGTTAGGTCCATACCATTTCTGTCCTTTATTGTGCCCATCTTTGCATGAAATGTTCCCTTGGTATCTCTAATTTTTTGAAGAGGTCTCTAGTCTTTCCCATTCTCTTATTTTCTCTAATTCTTTGCATTGATCACGGAAGAAGGCTTTCTCATCTCTCCTTGCTGTTCTTTGGAACTCTGCATTCAAATGGGTATATCTTTCCTTTTCTCTGCCTTTTGCGTCTTTTCTTTTCTTTACCTTTTGCGTCTTGTCTTTTCTCAGCTATTAGTAAGTCCTCCTTGGACAACCATTTTGCCTTTTTGCATTTCTTTTTCTTGGGGATGGCCTTGATCACTGATAAGTTTTATCTTTATAGTCTGTTTAAAGTATTTCACAAGCTGGAATCAAGATTGCTGGGAGAGATAGCAATACCTCAGATACTCAGATGGCACCACCCTTATGGAAGAGAGTGAAGAAGAACTAAAAAGCCTCTTAATGAAAGTGAAAGAGGAGAGTGGAAAAGTTGGCTTAAAGCTCAACATTCAGAAAACTAAGATCATGGCATCTGGTCCCATCACTTCATGGCAAATAGATGGGGAAACAGTGGAAACAGTGTCAGACTTTATTTTTGGGGGCTCCAAATCACTGCAGATGGTGACTGCAGCCATGAAATTAAAAGACGCTTACTCCTTGGAAGGAAAGTTATGACCAACCTGGATAGCATATTAAAAAGCAGAGGCATTACTGTGTCAAGGTCCATCTAGTCAAGGCTATGGTTTTTCCAGTTGTCATGTATGGATGTGAGAGTTGGACTGTGAAGAAAGCTGAGCACCGAAAAATTGATGCTTTTGAACTGCAGTGTTGGAGAAGACTCTTGAGAGTCCCTTGGACTGCAAGGAGATCCAACCAGTCCATCCTAAAGGAGATCAGTCCTGGGTGTTCATTGGAAGGACTGATGGTGAAGCTGAAGCTCCAATACTTTGGCCACCTCATGCGAAGAGTTGACTCATTGGAAAAGACCCTGATGCTGGGAGGGATTGGGGGCAGGAGGAGAAGGGGATGACAGAGGATGAGATGGCTGGATGGCATCTCCGACTCGATGGACATGAGTTTGAGTAAACTCTGGGAGTTGGTGATGGACAGGGGTGCCTGGCTTGCTGCGATTCATGGGATCACATAGAGTAAGATATGACTGAGTGACCGAACTGAACTGAAAGTACTTTCAACTCACACTTTTATGAAAAATTATCATATGCTCATAAAACACATAGGCCCTTTTCTTAGTGTAAGATTTGTAATCTACAGCCTTATCTAATCTTCTCTGACTGGTCATTCTAACACATCCCCTACTACTTAACTAATCTGGACATCATTTGCTGCTCCATGTATAATTATTATTTTCTAAATTCTGCCCTTATTGCTTCTCCATCTTCTACACCTGTCCTCACTTCCCCAGTCAGGATCCTTTGGAAATAAATTAAGGAAGGGAGAAAGCTCAGTTCTTTTAATAGACATATTATCAGAAATATCATCAGTCATGCAAGGGGACATAACTTAGCATTAGAAATTAGTCAAATTTATTATTTTGGCCCATAATATGACTGTTTATATAAAAATCCCAAGAGAATATTTTAAATTTTTAGAATTCATGTGAGATATCCACAAAAGTGACTAGGCACTAGATTTGTATGTAAAAATCAATGTCTTCCTTATACAAAAATGATTAAAGAGAAAACATGATGAAAAAGATGTCAGTCACCAAACAATGCAAGATATAGACTCTTATTAAGAAAACTACAAACATTAATTCAGATTTGTAACAGAAGATTTGAATAAAAACATCCATTTTTTTAAATGAAAAGACTCTTAATGTAGCTCTTGTTTACTTTACCTATGATACAGGATGAATTTGGACTATTTGTAACCACACTTATACAGAACAATATGAATTTAGTGTGTGAGTTAAATTTAGTTGATTTGATTTAACTTTTTTATTTTATTAAAAGGAAGGGGTGTTGTTTATTTGGGGTGTATGTGTATATGTATGCGTATATTCTGACAATGATTTGAAATTGACTTATAGACACTGAGATGTATAGAATTACAGATTATAGGTTAACAATCTTGATATTAAACATGAAATAACTGAGCAGAAAAAAAATCTAAGTTTAAAGCGGAGTCATGGCACCCATATTTCTACCCAAAGAGATGTTCCTATTTTAAACCTAAAATTCCATTAAGGACACTATGTTAACTTTTAGCCTATTTTCCATTCTGTCAATCATGAAATACTGTCACTTAATTCTGGATGGATTTCATATACCTTTCAGAAATTAGAGAGCTATTTATTCTTAGTTGTTTTCAGCTACTTTGTTCTGCAATTAGAGGCTTGGGTAGATGACAAGATAGGAACTAAAATTGTTAAATCTCAACTTGAAGAACCTCACATGTTAGCTACCAGCTCATCTTCCAGAAAAAAAAAAGTCATTATCAAAGGAGATTAATGAGGGTGGAGAATTAAAACAAAAATAAAGTTTGAATAATTCGGGAATTATAGTCAAATTGGGGGTATACAGTGAATGCCCAGAACAAGACTTTCTTATTATTTCCCTGCATTTAACAGCTCTCCTTCAGCAAATGCTATGACTGAAGACTATCAGACTACCAAAAGCCCTGTGTAACCAAATTTCAATAGGGAAGAACAAATCTGACTCCATGTTAGTTGTTTCTTTTACTTTAACATTTGTATTCTATTGCTATTGCTACTAGTTAAGAATGTTGCCTCCAGAGTGAAATATATGGGATAGTTCTTTCTGAAGGCTCTGACCTTTAAGGGTATAACACTTTTCCATTCATATAGAGACAAAAAGTTGCAGAACAGAGAGTAAATTTGTCTTGCTGAAGGTTTACAGAAACATCATGACCTGACCTACATGGACTACTTGCTATAAGAACAAAAGATTCCTACACAAAGGAATTTGCAGCGGCCACCACACGCCTCCATCACCTCGCCTTTTAAAATGCTTTGCTGAAACCCTTTGGGGGAGTTTGGGGTTTGTGGGGGGTAGGGGGCAGGAGCCACCTGTTCTTGCATGTCTTGCAACAAAACTTTTTCTGCTTGAAACTGTGACATTTTGGTTTGTTTGGTCTCACTGTATATGGGGCACATGAACTTGCTTTGGTAAGGATATGCAACCCTGAGTTCCTATCCAATATCACTAATACTATCCCCAGGTGCTTTTGCTAAATCTCCAAATCCATTGTGTGTTTGATGGACAGCCATTCAGGGAAGCTAAACAACCCTGTGCTGTATCCCACTGTGCACAGTCCTCGTGTTCTCTCAAGAGGAACACATCAATGTGCTCTCATTATTCATTTTATCTTGAAATGATGGGTGAATTGTTTACAAAAACAAAGAAACAAAACAAAACTACATTATTACTAACCTAAAAGTCCCCCCCTTAGATATAAATAGGGTCAAGTGGATCCATTGGTTACTTAACTACTTACTGGTAATCTCTCTTGACTAAAATATTTCTTACATTAATTAAAAATGTTTAAACTTCTATTGTTTGGAGAGAGGATATAATGTAAAAAACTACCAAGGCTACCATAGCACAGTCCCCTTACAGTGTTTTATGGTGTTCTAGTAGTCCCTGAGGTTGAAGGGATGTCCCTCCCACCCTCCCATTCAGAAGGACAAGGCATTCATTCATTCTACAAATGTCTACTATTCTGAATAAGTAATATGTGCCAAACACTGGTGAATCTGACAACAAATAAAAAAGACAAAAATCCATGTCCTCATGGACTTATACGCTCCAGTGGGGAGAGACAGACAGAAGCAAAATAAATAGATAAGCCACTTTCTGGCTCTATATCAGGCTATTTCAACCACATCATCCCTTGAGGCCACAAAGATTATGGTGTCGGTTGACTTCTAGCTAGTCCAGGCCTTGTTTCCAGTAATTTTCTCTGCTACTTTTCCTTCTTGCTGGGTATCTCTGCTGCAGGGTTTTTCTCTGCTTTCACATCCAATTCCAGAAATGTCTGCAATGTAATGAGTTTCTGCTAAAAACAGTACTACCCCCAGCAAGGTCCATTAAACACACAGAGGTGCAATGACTGGAAAAGAGCCATTGTTTATGATATTGCAAGAAGAAATAAGCTGGGAATGTACATTATTTATGAACTGTTTATGATGTCATCCAATACTGTCATAAACATGGACTGACAAAACTATATAATAAACACAGCAGCTGGTTCCTCCATCATCTCACTGCCCCACTGTTTTAACTGCTAATGCAGGTTTTAATATTTTCACTCTCAACCTTTTATGATACTGATTGACCTAGCAAAATACTAATCAATCTTCATGCAAAATCTCATTATATAGCTAGCTAAGTACAATAAATCATGCTTTCAAGATGTAAAAACGCAGCATGCAGTTTTGAAGCAACTTTATTCGAAATGAAAGTTATAAAACTTTATTGGGCACTGTGATTTTGGTGGATGTGGGTACTCTGTGCTCTGAACTCAAAAGCTAAATTTCTAATTTCCTCTTTTTGAAGCAACAGTTTCTGTCGGTTTTACACTTCTGGTGCGAAAATAAGTCTTTGCAGAAACAGAGATAAGTTAGCATTGCTTTGGAAGTATTTGCACTTTATCCCTTTGATAAGCATCTTTTGATCAACAAAGGAATTTATTTTAGTCGATAGTGAAAATACAATCAGTGCCCACTGCTGCTTTGGTGTTGCATCAAAGGCATGGTATATTTGTGGCAATTGAAGCTTGAAAGAGGGAGAACAGGCCAAAATGTGTCAAGCCATGGGAAGTAGGGCAGGGCAAGGAGAAAAAGCAAGAACATACACCCTCCAACTTTTTCCTAATAGACTACATATTTAGGAAAATCAAACTACCCATATCTGTAAGAGAATATCTATTAACAAATGCATTGATTATGATACTTTATAAGTCCTATCATGAAGGGCAGTCATTTTAGATTACAACTCTGTATTAAGAACTCTGCTTTATTGAAAATAGTGACTTGTTAAAAATGTTAAGTGGAAGTTTATCCTATGAAATTAAACACTTTATCAACATGATACAGAAGCTACTAACAACCAGTAAACACTCTAGGAATTGTAAATGGAAGAGTAAATATTATTCTAAAGAATGAACTGTGGGCCCTGATTAGTTTGCTTTGCTGTGCATCTGAATCTAATACAACATTGTAAATCAATTATACTGCTGTCTAAAAAAAAAAGGAAAAAAAATATTGAATTCCAGGGGCAGGGTGATATGGATAAGGGGATCAACTGTACAGTGAAGGAGAGAAACCTACAGTTTTGGTGGTGAGCAGGAGGAAGTTTACACAGAAAAGCAAATATAATATTGTACACATGAAACCAATAAAGTGTTATAAGCCAATGTTACCTCAATAAAAATGAATTAAAAATAGAAATGGATATGTTATTGCTATATTCTGGCATTTGTTGTAGTTTGGTCACTAAGTTGTGTCTTACTTGTTTGTGACCCAGTGGACTATAACTCACGTGGCTCCTCTATCCATGGGATTTCCCAGGCAAGAATACTGAAGTGAGTTGCCAATTCTTCTGGGGATCTTCGCAACCCAGGGATTGAACCGCATCTCCTGTATTGGCAGACAGATTCTTAACCACTGAGTCAACCAGGGAAGCCCTTTTCTGGCATATTAACCTTCATAACAGTAATGCTTGCCTTTATTAACTCAGTACTGCTCACATTGCTGCCCATGACTGTCAGCTACTGGTAGACAACATGCGAAGCAGAGAAACTGAAAGGAGGTGTTTGTAAACTTTTATAGCTGTTTGATATACTGATTTTGATATCTGTTTAATTTAATAAAAACCAAATTCAGATTGTGAAAAATTCTTCCAGATCTACTTTGGTTTTCAACAAATAAATGGCAATGGGAAAAGGGGAAGCAGAAATTACTAGAGAGAAAAAAAAATGTATATAAGCATTAAGCAAGTGCAATACATGGTACTTGGTTAGATTCCAATCTAAAGAAACTATAAAAAGACATGCTTTAGACATTGGCAAATTGAATATGGGCTGATCATTAGATAGCATGGTTGGTATTATTAATAATAAAAATGGCAATGTATTATGAAAAGTTACTACCTGTAAGGAATGTATTCTGAAGAATTTATATTACCTGGCTATTGTTTTAAAATAATTTAGAAAAAAAGTGGAAAGATAGAGGAAATAACATTGCAAAATGTTGATAACTGTTGTAGCTGGATGATGTGTACATGGCAATTTACTATGTTTTTCTTTTTCTACTTTTTCTTTTAAATTACAATGTTACAATTTTTTATTTTAAAAAACTCTATGGATTTGTATTTTTTAATTTTCTGTTTAATATTTCTAGTAATTTATTTTTATTGTATTTTACAAAAGCATCTCTCTGAAACATTGTGAAATTGTTAAAAAGAAAGATAACTTCACCCAATGATAGAAAACATACGCTTCTCCCCCAGCCCCCCCCAAAAAAACTAACAAAAAACAGAAAAGAAGGGAAATGGTGATTTGGTTTTGTTTTCTTTTATTTGCATGTGATAAATTTTGAAAAAAATTATGCCACAGAGATTAAACTAATTTCTTGCAGCATTTCTTTTTTTAACCATTGTATTTCTCTCTTTCAACCCAGCTTTCCTTTCACGTGTAGACAGTTTGCTCTAGCTTTGATGCTACTGGGTCAAATATTATATTGCTTCATTGAGCTTTAGTGAAACAGATTTTAGAGTATCTTTTAACTTTGTTTCATTTGTTAATCATCTCAATAACATTCATTTAATTTTTTCACACACGCACATATTTTTAATGGTGTCATTAGGCCTTAAATAGAATCAATTTCATATCTTTGGAATGACAGTGGTAACTGGTTGCTTATCTCCCTTTTCCACTTCTGCCATAGATTTATCCATACCCAATGAGTGTCAGTTTAAAACATGATCTTTGTCAAGGTTTCTTTACATAAGCTTTCTGTGATTTAGAATGAAACTAATGGGGTATTTGTGTAATCCAGAGACTATACTCCCATCACTACCAAAGCAACTTAATGACAGAAAAAAACAACCCCACAAAATAATAAACTCTTCATTTTAGGAGCAAATTTCTATCATAATAAGGACAAGTAGAAGTTAGATTCTTAAGGAACAACTAAGAAAATACCCTGAAATAGAAGATCCTATGTGCAGGTCAGGAAGCAACAGTTAGAAATGGACATGGAACAAAAGACTGGTTCCAAATAGGAAAAAGAGTACATCAAGGCTGTATATTGTCACCCTGCTTATTTAACTTCTATGCAGAGTACATCATGAGAAATGCTGGGCTGGAAGAAGCACAAGCTGGAATCAAGATCGCCGGGAGAGATAGCAATAACCTCAGATACTCAGATGACACCACCCTTATGGAAGAGAGTGAAGAGCATCTAAAAAGCCTCTTGATTAAAGTGAAAGAGGAGAGCGGAAAAGTTGGCTTAAAGCTCAACATTCAGAAAGCTAAGATCATGGCATCTGGTCCCATTACTTCATGGCAAATAGATGGGGAAACAGTGGAAACAGTGTCAGACTTTATATTTGGGGGCTCCAAAATCACTGCAGATGGTGATTGCAGCCATGAAATTAAAAGACGCTTACTCCTTGGAAGGAAAGTTATGACCAACCTAGATAGCATATTAAAAAGCAGAGGCATTACTGTGCCAACAAAGGTCCATCTAGTCAAGGCTATGGTTTTTCCAGTGGTCATGTATGGATGTGAGAGTTGGACTGTGAAGAAAACTGAGCACTGAAAAATTGATGCTTTTGAACTGCGGTGTTGGAGAAGGCTCTTGAGAGTCCCTTGGACTGCAAGGAGATCCAACCAGTCCATCCTAAAGAAGATCAGTCCTGGGTGTTCATTGAAAGGACTGATGCTGAATCTGAAACTCAAATACTTTGGCCACCTCATGCGAAGAGTTGACTCGTTGGAAAAGACCCTGATGCTGGGAGGGATTGGAGGCAGGAGAAGAAGGGGATGACAGTGAATGAGATGGCTGGATGGCATCACCAACTCAATAGACATGAGTTTGAGCAAACTCCGGGAGTTGGTGATGGATGGGGAGGTCTGACATGCTGCGATTCATGGAGTCGCAAACAGTTGGACATGACTGAGTGACTGAACTGAACTGAACTGAACTGAATGTAGGGGACGGCTTCCAAGATGGCTCAGTGGTAAAGAAGCCATCTGCCAAGCAGGAGACACAGGTTTGGTCCCTGGGCGGAGAAGATTCCCTGGCAAAGGAAATGGCAATCCACTCCAGTATTCTTGTCTAGGTAAACACATGGACAGAGGAGCCTGGTGGGCTGAAGACCATGGGGTCTCAAAGAGTTAGCCACTACCTAGCGACTACACAACAGTAAATATAGGGGAGTGCAGTTCAGTTCAGTTCAGGCACTCAGTCATGTCTGATTCTTTGCAACCCCAAGGACTACAGCACGCCAGGCTTCCTTGTCCATCACCAATTCCCCAAGCTTGGCCAAACTCATGTCCATTCAGTCAGTGATGCCATCTAACCATCTAATCCTCTGTTGTCCCCTTCTTATCCTGCCTTCAATCTTTCCCAGCATTAGGGTCTTTTCCAATGAGTCAGTTCTTCCCAGCAGGTGGCCAAAGTATTGGAGTTTCAGCTTCAGCATTAGTCCTTCCAATGAATATTCAGAACTAATTTCCTTTAGGATAGACTGATTGGATCTCCTTGCAGTCCAAGGGACTCTCAAGAATCTTCTCCAACACCACAGTTCAAAAGCATCAGTTCTTCAGGGCTCAGCTTTCTTTATAGTCCAACTCTCACATCCATACCTGACTACAGGAAAAACCATAGTTTTGACTAGATGGACCTTTGTTGGCAAAGTAATGTCTCTGCTTTTTCATATGCTGTCTAGGTTTGTCCTAGCTTTTCTTCCCAGGAGCAAGCGTCTTTTAATTTCATGGCTGCAGTCACCATATATAGTGATTTTGAAGCCCCCAAAAGTAAAGCTGGACACTGTTTCCATTGTTTCCCCATCTATTTGACATGAAGTGATGGGACCAGATGCCATGATCTTAGCTTTCTGAATGTTGAGCTTTAAGCCAACTTTTCACTCCTCTTTTGCTTTCATTAATAGGCTCTTTAGTTTTTCTTCAGTTTCTGCCATAAAGGTGGTGTCATCTGTGTACCTTAGTTTTTTTATATTTCTCCCGACAGTCTTGATTCCAGTTTGTGCTTCATCCAGCCTGGCATTTAGCATGATGTACTGTACATATAAGTTAAATAAGCAGGGTGACAATATGCAGCCTTGATGTACTCCTTTTCCGATTCGGAATAAGTCAGTTTTTCATTGCAAAATTCAGATTTAAATTGAAGAAAGTAGGGGAAACCACTAGACTATTCAGGTATGAACTACATCAAATCTCTTACAATTATACAGTAGAAGTGACAAATAGACTCAAGGGATTAGATCTGATAGACAGAGTGCCTGAAGAACTATGGACAGAGGTTCGTGACATTGTACAGGAGGCAGGGAGCAAGACCATGCCCAAGAAAAAGAAATGTAAAAAGGTAAAATGGTTGTCTGAGGAGGCCTTACAAATAGCTGAGAAAAGAAGAGAAGATAAAGGCAAAGGAGAAAAGGAAAGATTTACCCATCTGAATGCAGAGTTCCAAAGAAGAGCAAGAAGAGATAAGAAAGCCTTCCTCAGTGATCAATGCAAAGAAATAGAGGAAAACAAGAAAATGGGAAAAACTAGAGATCTCTTCAGGAAAATTAGAGATACCAAGGGAGAATTTCATGCAAAGATGGGCACAATAAAGGACAGAAATTGTATGGACCTAACAGAAGCAGAAGATATTAAGAAAAGGTGGCAGGAATATACAGAACTATACAAAAAAGATCTTCATGATCCAATAACCATGATGGTGTGATCACTCGCTTAGAGCCAGACATCCTGAAATGTAAAATTAAGTGGGCCTTAGAAAGCATCACTACGAACAAAGTTAGTGGAAGTGATGGAATTCCAGTTAAGGTATTTGAAATCCTAAAAGATGATGCTGTGAAAGTGCTGCACTCAATATGCCAGCAAATTTGGAAAACTCAACAATGGCCACAGGACTGAAGAAGGTCAGATATCATTGTAATCACAAAGAAAGGCAATGCCAAAGAATGTGGAAACTACCGCATAATTGCACTCATGGCACACGCTAGCAAAGTAATGCTCAAAATTCTCCAAGCTTGGCTTCAACAGTATGTGAATCATATACTGCCAGATGTTCAAGCTGGATTTAGAAAAAACAAAGGAACCAGAGATCAAATTGCCAGCAATCTGTTGGATCATTAAGAAAAGCAAAAGAGTTCCAGAAAATCATCTACTTCTGCTCTATTGACTATGCCAAAACCTTTGACCATGCAGATCACAACAAATTGGAAAATTCTTAAAGAGGTGGGAATACCATACCACCTTACCTGCCTCCTGACAATTATAGGGCAACTTAGTTAAGAATCTGCCTAAAACTCTTTTCCCCATTTTGTTTAAAAGATGCTAAGGACTGGCTTTACCTTGAACAGAGCAATATGTTGTTGCTGAGGTAGAATTAAAGGGGCTCCTAAAAGGCCATTACCTACTACTAGCAATAAAGACTGGGTTTGCCCTGTGGCTCAGTGGTAAAGAATCAATCTGCAGTGCTGGAGACACAGGTTCAGTCCCTGGGTCAGGAAGTTTCCTTGGAGGAAAGCAGGGGAACCCAGTCCAGTATTCTTTCCCGGAGAATCCCACAGTCAGAGGAGCCTGGCGGGCTACAGTCCATAGGATCGCGAAGAGTTGGACATGACTGAAGCAACTGAACACTCACAAGCACGCACAGCAATAAAGACTGAACTGCTGATATTCACAACATGTGTAAATTTCAGACTCCTAACAGTACATATAATATGCATTTATTTACATGGAGTTCCACCAAAAAAACTAAATAGTGGTGAAAAACATCATCATAATTGTTATATACTGAATATGAGGGATAGAAATAGGTATTAAACTTAGAAAGAAAATTTCTGGATTCATGGTAACATTCAATATCTTGATAGGAGTTTGGATTACACATGTCTACACATTTGTTAAATCTCATCAAATGCTACTCTTAAGATGCACACATTTCCTTGTTGGTAAAATTTACCTTAACAATGGAAACATAAGTGTGGAATCAGTTAATTATATGCATGCTGATGTGCCTAGGGTAAAGTATAGAGATGTCTGCAACTAACTTTGAAATTAATTCAAAAACCAAGGTTGATTGGTAGATAAAGATAAGGATAGATGGATAGATATGTGATTAAGAAAATATAGCAAAATATTAATTATAGAATTTAGGTTAAGACTATAAAATTTTTAACTATTTTGTATACTTTATTTATTTTTATAATAGATGGTTTGGTGGGAAAAGGACAGCTTTCCCTCTTTAAGCCCAAAAGTATTTCCTCAAAACAGGTCAGTTCTTCAGAAATGCCCATTATTAAATAATATAACACTTGTTAGGGCTTCCCAGGTGACACAGTTCTAAAGAATCCACCTGCCAATGCAGGAGACACAGGAGATGTGGGTTTGAGAACTGGGTTGGGAAGATTCCCTCAAGTAGGAAATGGCAACAACTCCAGTATTCTTGGAAAATTCTATGGACAGAGGAACGTAGAGAGCCCCAGTTCATGGGGTTGCAAAGAGTTAGAAACAACTGAGCAACTGAGTACACACTCACATAAGACATGTTAGATTATTTTCCAGTATCTTTCTTTTGAAATGCAAACTCAGACACTTGCAAAATATATGGCTTTGCTAAAGGAAGAAAATCTATGTTTAAGCAACTAGTTATGTACTTGGTACTGTCATTATCTAATTTAATTCTTGAGAGTTTTTTTAATTACATATTATTTTAGATGCCAAGGTCATGATTTTAGTATCAGTGGCCTCTTAAATTCTATGATAACTTAGAAGTCAGTATTCCATACAACACTATAGATTTTATTAATATCTTGATGTCTTTGGGGCAACAAGAGCAAAAAATTTTAAAAACTCTGAATAAACATTCTGAAGAATCATTTTAAAAAGGAGAAAAGATCGTCCTTCCTTTCCATCAAAATCTAGTCCTGTATGTTAGCAAGAGAGCTCACTAGGAGATGCTTTTCTGCCTTCTGGTAAGTCTCAGTTCAGTTCAGGTCAGTTCAGTCACTCAGTCGTGTCTGACTCTGCGACCCCATGAACCAGAGCACGCCAGGCCTCCCTGCCCATCACCAACTGCTGGAGTCTTCCCAAACCCATGTCTATAGAGTCTGTGATGCCATCCAACCATCTCATCCTCTGTCGTCTGCTTCTCTTCTTGCCCTCAATCTTTCCCAGCATCAGGGTCCTTTCAAATGAGTCAGCTCTTTGCATCAGGTGGCCAAAGTATTGGAGTTTCAGCTTCAACATCAGTCCTTCCAATGAACACCCAGGACTGATCTCCTTTAGGATGGACTGGTTGGATCTCCTTGCAACCCAAGGGACTCTCAAGAGTCTTCTCCAACACCACGGTTCAAAAGCATCAATTCTTCCGTGCTCAGCTTTCTTTATAGTCTAACTCTCACATCCATACATGACTACTGGAAAAGCCTAAGTCTCAACTAGCTACACTAAACTCAACATCTCGGCATTTGATGACCATTGTCAAGCCAAGTATTAATATTTTTAAAATGTAAGAATTATAATCAGACAATGTCTTCCTCTATATCTCAGATCCTGGAGAACTACAGCTGGCTCTAAGCAAATAAATACAAGGTAGGAAAGGAGACTTGTTCTCTGAGAAAACAATTTGTTTGGGAAGATCTAATGTCATGTTCTTGGTTTAAGCTTATAAAATTGGGGTGGATAACAGATTCTCAAGTTTGTAGCTCTCCAAGTTGGGCATATAGCAGAGTCTACCCCATTCTATCTGAACAAACTGTTTTAATCCCATAAACAGATACCATCCAAACGTTTCTAGAGAACAGTTTGTAGAGCTTATGAACTTGTCAGGAGCCACATAGCCAGAGTAGGGACACAGTTCAAACCTGTAATTTTTTTTAAATGTGCTTTTTCTCTGTACCAAGTTACAGTTTATACATAGTGTGAATTAGTTGGATAAGATCCCAGCACATAACTAACAACTGAGAATGGTGGACCACGGCAACTTCATCCGAACAACACTGATGTTGGTACTACCTAGAGATGGCAGGACTGGGGGTGTCAAGAGAGCCTGGAGCACAGTGAAAGAGTTTACAACCAGTAAACAGCACAAAGGAAGGAAAAGAGGAAGGCATCAAAAATAAACTTAATTCATCTCCCAGTTTGTCAACCCTATGCATTATTCTAATTGGTTATATGTGTAACAGAAGTAGGATTATTGTGCACTCTGGGTTTGCCCAGGATGGTCCTGGTTTATGTTTGTTGTCTCTGTGGATTATAAATTTTATGGTCATCCTATTTATAAAGGAAAAAAATGTATATACATATATTAACAAATGTTTATTAGGAAAAACTATATCTTATGAGAAGAAAACATTTTTTAAGTTGAATGTAATTGTAATTAAATGGCAGCCAAAAGTATTTTGTGCAGCTACCATTTTATTTGCCCTGCTATTCACTCACTGGCTAACCACTGCTTGGAGAATCAATCCAACTAGAATGACTGTTTAAGGAAAAGCTTTGAGCTCATAGAAATTTTGTTATTCTCCTTTCAGAAAGTGATCTCTGGTCTAGGCATATTGCTCAGATACCCATGTATTTTTACATAACTATCACATATACATTGTTATGTAAATGTCTATTTAATAGCACTGTGTGTTTTCATTTGTCCTTTCAAATATAAAATGAAATTTGTCTAAAGAATGAGAAACCACCATCTCTAGTTCTTAAGTGCTAGTCCGCAATTAACTTTGTATTTAAGTCTTATTTTATATAGACAGTGAAATAAATACTCACAATGCTTTAAAGATTAAATAGACTTAATAATATCTCATTTAACTCCCTGCAAACGCTAGATAACCTTTCTAAGTCTGTTGAGATAGTACATAGTGACAGCTTATTAGAAGCCATTTAAACTTTGTCAAACAGCTACAAAGATATATGTTATCTGCAAAGAATTCCTTGGCAGGGTTCAAAGTAAATTCCGGTTATGCATGCTAAGTCATTGATAAGACTGATCAGGGAAGAAGTAAAGGTAGGTGTGTATCTTCCTAAGGGATCTCAGTAGAATTGAAGCCTCTCCTGTTCACATCACATTATCAATTAACTATGTAAATTGGACACATCTCCTCAATTCTCTATACCTCAGTTTCCTCATTTGAAGAACTAAGATGTTGGGTTTAAAATTTTTCTGTTGAGAAACTTTAGAAAACAATGTGATATTTTGATCACACCTGGAAAAAAAAAATTTTTTGTTTTAACATCTTAATCCTTTAAAATTTGGAACAGGACCAGTCATCTTTTCTGGCCACAATGCAGTAAGATTAGATCTCAATTACAGGTTAAAAAAAAAAACTATTAAAAATTCCAACATATGGAGGCTAAATAACACACTTCTGAATAACCAATAAATCATAGAAGAAATAAAAAAAAAGAAATAAAAATATGCATAGAAATGAATGAAAATGAAAACACACCAACCCAAAACCTATGGGACACTTTAAAAGCAGTGCTAAGGGGAAGGTTCATAGCCTTACAGGCTTACCTCAAAAAACAAGAAAAAAGTCAAATAAATAACCTAACTCTATACCTAAAGTACCTAGAGAAGGAAGAAATGAAGAATCCCAGTGTTAGTAGAAGGAAAGAAATCTGAAAAATTAAGGCAGAAATAAATGCAAAAGAAACAAGAGACCATAGCAAAAATCAACAAAACCAAAAGCTGGTTCTTTGAGAAGGTAAATAAAATTGACAAACCACTAGTCAGACTCATCAAGAAACAAAGGGAGAAGAATCAAATCAACAAAATTAGAAATGAAAATGGAGAGATCACAACAGACAACACAGAAATACAAAGGATTATAAGAGACTACTACCAGCATCTCTATGCCAATAAAATGGACAACTTGGAAGAAATCAACAAATGCTTAGAAAAGCATAATTTTCCAAAACTGAACCAGGAAGAAATAGAAGACTTTAACAGATTCATCACAAGCATGGAAATTTAAACTGCAATCAGAAATCTTCCAGCAAACAAAAGCCCAGGACCAGATGGCTTCACAGCTGAATTCTACCAAAAATTTAGAGAAGAGCTAACACCTATCTTACTCAAACTCTTCCATAAAATTGCAGAAGAAGGTAAACTTCCAAACTCATTCTATGAGGCCACCATCACCCTAATATCAAAACCAGACAAAGATGCCACCAAAAAAGAAAACTACAGACCAATATCACTGATGAACATAGATGCAAAAATCCTTAACAAAATTCTAGCAAGTAGAATCCAACAACAATTTTAAAAGATCATACATCATGACCATGTGGGCTTTATCCCAGGAATGCAAGGATTCTTTAATATACATGAATCAATCAATGTAATACACCACATTAACAAATTGAAAAATAAAAAACATATGATTATCTCAATAGATGCAGAAAAAGACTTTGATAAAATTCAACATCCATTTATGATAAAAAAAAAAAAAAACCCTCCAGAGAAGGAATAGAAGGAGCATACCTGAACATAATAAAAGCTATATATGACAAACCCACAGCAAACATTATCCTCAATGCTGAAAAATTGAAAGCATTTCCCCTAAGTCAGGAACAAGGCAAGGGTGCCCACTCTCAGCACTACAATTCAACATAGTTTTAGAAGTGTTGGCCACAGCAATCATAGAAGAAAAAGAAATAAAAGGAATCCAGATAGGAAAAGAAGAAGTAAAACTCTCACTGTTTGCAGATCACATGATCCTCTGCATAGAAAACCCTAAAGACTCTAACAGAAAATTACTAGAGCTAATCAATGAATATAGTAAATTTCAGGCTATAAAATTAACACACAGAAATCCCTTGCACTCCTGTACACTAACAATGAGAAAACAAAAAGAGAAATTAAGGAAACAGTACCATTCACCATTGCAACGAAAAGAATAAAATACTTAGGAATATATCTAACTAAAGAAACGAAAGACCTATATATAGAAAACTATAAAACACTAATGAAAGAAATCAAAGAGGACACAAACAGATGGAGAAATATACCGTTTTCGTTGATTGGAAGAATCAATACAGTGAAATGAGTATATTACCCAAAGCAATCTATAGATTCAATGCAATCCCTATGAAGCTATCAACGGTAATTTTCACAGAACTAGAACAAATAATTTCACAATTTGTATGGAAATACAAAAAACCTCGAATAGCCAAAGCAAATTTGAGAAAGAAGAAAGGAAATGGAGGAATCAACCTGCCTGAATTCAGGCTCTACTACAAAGCCACAGTCATCAAGACAGTATGGTACTGGCACAAAGACAGAAATATAGATCAATGGAACAAAATAGAAAGCCCAGAGATAAATCCACGTACCTATGGGCAACTTATCTTCGACAAAGGAGGCAAGAATATACAGTGGAGAAAAGACAACCTCTTTAACAAGTGATGCTGGGAGAACTGGTCAACCACTTGTAAAAGAATGAAACTAGAACACTTTCTAACACCATACAGAAAAATAAACTCAAAATGGATTAAAGATCTAAATGTAAGACCAGAAACTATAAAACTCCTAGAGGAGAACATAGGCAAAACACTCTCTGACATAAATCACAGCAAGATCCTCTATGACCCACCTCCCAGTATATTGGAAACAAAAGCAAAAATAAACAAATGGGACCTAATGAAACTTAAAAGCTTTTGCACAACAAAGGAAACTATAAGCAAGGTGAAAAGACAGCCTTCGGAATGGGAGAAAATAATAGCAAATGAAGCAACAGACAAAGGATTAATCTCAAAAATATACAAGCAACTCCTGCAGCTCAATTCCATAAAAAATTAATGACCCAGTCCAAAAAAATGGGCCAAAGAACTAAGCAGACATTTCTCCAAAGAAGACATACAGATGGCTAACAAACACATGAAAAGATGCTCAACATCGCTCATCAGAGAAATGCAAATCAAAACCACAATGAGGTACCATTTCATGCCAATCAGAATGGCTGCTTTCCAAAAGTCTACAAGCAATAAATGCTGGAGGGTTTGTGAAGGGGGAATGCAAACTAGTATAGCCACTATGGAGAACAGTGTGGAGACTCCTTAAAAAACTGGAAATAGAACTGCCATATGACCCAGCAATCCCACTCCTGGGCATACACACTGAGGAAACCAGAATGGAAAGAGACACATGTACCCCAATGTTCATCACAGCACTGTTTATAATAGCCAGGACATGGAAGCAACCTAGATATCCATCAGCAGATGAATGGATAAGAAAACTGTGGTACATATACACCATGGAATATTACTCAGCCATTAAAAAGAATACATTTGAATCAGTTCTAATGAGGTGGGTGAAACTGGAGCCAGTTATACAGAGTGAAGTAAGCCAGAAAGAAAAACACCAATACAGTATACTAAGGCATATATATGGAATTTAGAAAGATGGTAATGATAACCCTATATGCAAGACAGAAAAAGAGACACAGATGTATAGAACAGACTTTTGTACTCTGTGGGAGAAGGCAAGGGTGAGATGATCTGGGAGAATAGCATTGAAACATGTATATTATCAATTGTAAAACAGATCACCAGTCCAGGTTTGATGCATGAGACAAGTGCTCAGGGCTGGTGCACTAGGATGACCCAAAGGAATGGGATGGGGAGGTAGGTGGGAGGGGGGTTAAGGATGGGGAACACATGTAAATCCATGGCAATTCATGTCAATGTGTGGCAAAAACCACTACAATATTGTAAAGTAATTAGCCTCCAACTAATATAAATAAATGAAAAAATTAATGAATAAATAAAAATTGGTTGTCATATAACTGGAAAAAAAAAACCTTAAATATTGATATCAGTGGTCCTATTTAAAGTACACATATAGCACCTAATGGGGGAATCCTATTTCATTAAAAATTGTTATTTATGACATTGGAATAACCACAAGTTATAAGGTCAATCATTTATACACACATTTTAAAGAACAATATGCTCAATTTTTGTAGTTTTTTCCCTCTTTTATGTTTGTTCTGATATATTTATTGAAAATAATTTTATGTGTAACAATCTTAAATGAATCTAATAATAATTATATATATATATATATATACTTGAAACAAAATAAAATAAAATAAAATTTGGAACAGGAGAGTATGACTTTCAGGACATACAAAATGCTTAGTGTGCATCAAACACCTTGCCAGGCAATTTCCTTATGTTGTAGCACTGGATACTTAAAATAATTCTGGAAAGAATAAATAGCATATATGAGGACGATCTATGAAAGAAGAAATAGACCAGGCAGATTTTAAAAATTGCTCAAGACCATATGTTAGTAACTGGCAGCACCAAAGGTCAATGTCAGGACTCCCCATTCCAAACTCCATCATACTATTCAATATCATGCCCTAGAGGAACAACAAGCTGGAATCAAGATTGCCAGGAGAAATATCAATAACCTCAGATATGCAGATGACACCACCCTTATGGCAGAAAGTGAAGAAGAACTAAAGAGCTTCTTGATGAAAGTGAAAGAGAAGAGTGAAAAAGTTGGCTTAAAGCTCAACATTCAGAAAACTAAGATCATGGCATCCAGTAGCATCACTTCATGGCAAATAGATGGGGAAAGAGTGGAAACAGTGTCAGACTATTTTTTTGGGCTCCAAAATCACTGCAGATGGCGATTGCAGCCATGAAATTACAAGACCCTTGCTCCTTGGAAGGAAAGTTATGACCAACCTAGACAGCATAATAAAAAGCAGACATTACTCTGCCAACAAAAGGCCATTTAGTCAAGGTTATGGTTTTTCTGGTAGTCATGTATGGATGCAAGATGTGGACTGTAAAGAAAACTGAGCACAGAAGAATTGATGCTTTTGAACTGTGGTGTTGGACAAGATTCTTGAGAGTCCCTTGGACTGTGAGCAGATCCAACCAGTCCATCCTAAAGGAGATCAGTCCTGGGTGTTCACTGGAGGGACTGATGTTGAAGCTGAAATTCCAATACTTTGGCCACCTGATGGGGAGCTGACTTATTTGAAAAGACCCTGATGCTGGGGAAAGATTGAGGATGGAAGGAAAAGTGGACAACAGAGGATGAGATGGTTGGATGGCATCACCGACTCAATGGCCATGGGTTTGGGTGGGCTCTGGGAGTTGGTGATGGACAGGGAGGCCTGGCATGCTGCAGTTCATGGGGTCATAAGGAGTCAGACATAACTGAGGGACTGAACTGAACTGAACTGAACCTCACTCAAGCCCAGACTGGGCATGTGGAGTTAGGACTCTGAGGAACCACTACCTGTGGCCTTGACACTAAATAACTATATACCTTTGACAAATCTTTTTTTAGTTTCCTAATTTTTAAGTGACAGACTCAACAGAATGGCCTCCAAAATTTATTTCTTACTCCACAGCAATCATATGAAAGTCTATCATTTCTAATCTCAAGTACTTTACTCAAGCCCATAAAGTCTTAACTTAAGAATTACATCATTCACTTCCTTATTGCAATGATCAACGCAAATACGTGATGGTAGCTCAAAACTGGTTACAGTGAAGATGGAGAAGACTCAGGAGATTTTAAGGATATTTAGGGAATAAAGCCTGTAGAATTCAGTTACAGATTAGGATACAGGATATAGAGTATGAGAGAAATAGTAATAAGAGGAGGACTCTTCAGTTTCTAGTTTTTATAAAAGGGTGAAGGTGGTGTGATTTGCAGTTGGTCAAGAGTATTTGGCTAAAGAACAAGGGTGTTTATACAGAGGTAATTTTCCATTTTCTAGGTAAAAAAGATTGTCCAATATGACATTTGCTGCTAGTATTTCACAGTGAAAAAACAGCTAGTCTCACATGAAAACACATTTGTGTCACAATCTGCTGAAGTAGATGGTTAGAGGAATCCATGAAATAAGAAAGAAATTGTGTCTTAGTCCTTTCTTTTCAACATAAACTTAATTACATGGATGGTCCTATCTATTCAAAGACTCAGGACTAGAACTCTACATGTGACTCTGGTTCTCAGATACACTCTCTCCCTAACTCAGCCATCCTCAGGTGCAGAGCACGATCTGTGGGTTTGTAAGAGCCTCATTCCAGGCTGCAGTGAAGGAAACAAGATTAAAATTGTACTGATGAGAGGCATTTACTAATGCTTTCCTTTTCTTCCACACAACTTAGCCTAAATATTTCATATTTCAGTTCATAATCTTAAATCTGTTTTCATATGATAATGTCCTACTGAGGAATATGCAGAAGGTTGGGTCTTCATGACATTTAAAGAGGTTATATCTCATAATAATGTAATATTGGCAAAAACCCTGAGTATCTATTTCAAAGTTTCTCTATAAAACTTCCCATGAGTGTCTGTGTTCAATTTCATTGTATTATTGCATCCTTTATTTTGTCCAGATGTAACATGATCATTAATATTCAAACTTCACAGCTGTGTGGGAAGGAAGGAGGATTTCACTGTGTAATTCTGCAACTGCTGTAATTGCTGCTACAGTAGTTTTCAACAAAATTCTTGAGTTTCAGCAAAATGAAGACCCAATACATAGATTATTATCCCCGTTTTCAAGTGTCATTTGTGATGGTTCCCAGAGAATATTTTTGAATTATACATTTTAGAAGTTGCTAAATGGCAGAGCCTAGAGGCTTATGATTTTCATCTCTATAACAGCCAAGGGAGTATTAGTACAGTAGTAGAAAATAGTACATAATAGTAACACACAAAATGTCATTTATTTTAATACATCATTTCCCAAATGTATGTGTTTTCTTGTACTGTCTTATTATTATTATTACCTATATTGTTATTTACTGAATTTTTCTTTGACTCAATATATTCTATTCAATATATTTATTTATAAAGTAAATGTTATCACTATTGTTTAACTGGGAAAAAGTGAGTCTTTTTTCAAATATACACTAAGATAAACATAAGTGCCATAGTAGACAGCTTTGAAAGATGGTTCTAGGGATCCTCTCCACCTTATGTTCATGCACTTGTGTGATCCCCTCCCCTTCAGTGTGGACTGGAACCTTGTGTCATCCCCTCCCCTGCAGTGTGGACTGGAGCTCATGACTTGCTTCTAAATGACCAGGATAAGTACAGCAAAGGTGACTAGATGCAACTGCCACAGAACTCGGGCTGCCCCATGACTGGCACAAGTAAATCTGAACCATTAGGGTTGAGATCCCCCACTAGGTATTTTTAAAGGCCTCCAGGTAATTCCCACTTGCAGCTAAACTTGAGAAACACTAACTGAATTTTAGGACTGCCCCAGGGAATGGCCCTTGGACTTTCTCTTCCTTTAGTGATCTCAACAGAAACTTCCAATAACACCTAGGTTTCTGAAACTTCTACATATCTAAAACTCCAGCATGGATTTCTCCCTTCAAATCCAGATTCCTATAGCCAACTGGACTATTTCAAATTAGTACTGTGAAACTGAACTACTGTCCCCACTCCAAAATTTGTTCCTCCATTATCTTCCCCTCAGAAATTGGCAACTCCACCCTTCAAATACTCAGGAGGAAAGACTGTATATCTCATACGCCACTTACTAACAAATCTTGTTGGTTTTATTTCTAAAATATATCCAGAATTCAACTTTTCCTGTACCAGCACTACTACTACCCAGGTCCAAATCACCATCATATCTCATCTGAAATATACAAAACCCTTTAATCTGCCCCAACTGCTTCCTTTCTTGTTCCTTACAGTCCATGAATTACCCAGCAACCAGAGCAGTCCTTTTAAAATATGATTGATTATTTTACCAACGAGTTCAGTGATTCACACTCTCATCAAGGGTAAAAATGAAAGTCATTAGAGACCTATGAGAACTTATAAAATCTAATTTTCCCAGTTATGACCACCCTGACTTCATCTTCTACAACACACGCATGTACACATTAATATAGCCATCTGCCTCTGACCACAAAAGCTTCTCAAGGGAAGAAATTCCTGCCTGCTCTGTTCATTACCAACTTTGTTCTCAAGAACAATTTTTGATATAGAGTAAGTGCTCTACTAATACTTGCTGATTTCCATATGAATTTTTAGTGGTAAATATTATTTTCAGAAAAAAATTGTGATAAACATATTTTACCATTCCCCCAAAGAATGGCAATTATATAAATCTTAGAGGGGAAAAGGTATTTTAGAATTTAGAGGATAAACTATTTTATATTTTACTTTAAATTCTTCTTGAATTTTTATTAAGCCTTTCATCTGAGGCCGTACTCTTAGACCCCATGAACTTCTCGTTCTCACAGATGTACTATACAATATTCCTCTGCCACAGATTACATTGCTAAGGCCATCCACAGAGTCGGGGAGAAAAATAAATCTATATAAATGTTTAATTACAGCCAGCTTTCCATTCCTGTCCTGTGAAATACATGTTTTTATACATGAAGAACGATGATAACAGCCTCATGCTTTATTATTAATCACCATTGATCCTTTTGGGCTCTTTACTTGTCAAGAATATAATTTTTCAACCTGATGTGGTTGTTCTCCAAGTAACTGAATCATTGCTTAAAAATTCACTGTTACTTTTCCAGTTATAATCTTTAAAAATTAACTGTTTAAATTTCTACCAAGCTTTAAGTTAAGTACCAAGAGGATCTGTTTTGTGTTCATTTAAATGGATTTTCTCATTCTGCAGATTAATGTTTAATGAGGATATAAGCTTCTTTTTTGTGTGAAAAGCAAATTTTGTAAAAAGAAAAAAATGTTGTTGTTGAAAACCCATTTTAAAACACAGTTAAATGGTAGATTGCATTGATACATTAGAGAAAATTATTCCAAGATAAATGATTCTGAATAAAAGAGTTTGACAGAATGATTGTATCTTTTCCTGGAGTCTGAGGCAAAGAGGAATTGTTTCTAATATGATAATGGCCACAATTTACATAATGCTAAATATATGCCAGGAACTTCACATATATTTACTTATATACACCACACAATATCCTTTGAGATATGTCTGATTCTCCCATCTTGTAATAATAAGAAAAACAAAACAATAATGAAGAAAAACAAGACCTGTCAAGATTACACAACTTATGTGATACCAAGATTTCAACAAGTTTTCTTTCCAAAATTAATTCCTCATAAGCAAGCCGCTGTATTGATTCTGTTGTCAAAATACAGCAAACAATCCAAAAAGAGGTAAGGACAAACTTGTATATTCAAAGTAAAACGTATGACTGTGCTGCTACTAGAAATATTTGGACCAAAAGTTCCCAACTCATGGAAATATTTTCTGAGTCTATATATAAATTAGACTGCCACAGTTGAAGCAAAAGCAGCCTTGGACTTGGTCACCATTTCATATCAGCTCCTTTGATATTTTTTGAAAGGCAGAGATTCTCCTTTTGTAAGGATATTGTCCTCATCATGCTTCCCTGATAGCTCAGTTGGTAAAGATTCCGCCTGCAATGCGGGAGACCTGGGTTTGATCCCTGGGTTGGGAAGATCCCTTGGAGAAGGGAAAGGCTACCCACTCCAGTATTCTGGCCTGGAGAATTCCGTGAACTATATAGTCCATGGGGTCGCAAGGAGTCAGACACAACTGAGTGACTTTGGCTTTCACTTTCTGTCATCATGGTGCTTTCAGATCCTGGATATTATTCCAGAATTCTACCTGGATTGCCTACTGTTTCTACTTTCCAGTTGTATCCTCCATTCTACTTTCCTCACCTATTTGTTCCTAATTTTAATATCTATGAAACCAGAGTCAGTTGCAGTTTCAACAGAATGGGAGTTTTTAGAGCACATCTGAAGTGGGTCTAATTATTTCCCAATAATATGGTTATCAATGCAGATTACTAGAATAAGGCATTTTATAAAGCTCATCTGCAAGTTGGCCCATAAATTAAAGAGATAGCTCTTACTAACAATGTAGGTTTGTGAATACAATAACTTATACCAGCAAAGAAATGTTTCTTCTAAAGGATTTCCGCCAACCACAAAAATGAGTATATGATTGTCACTGAGGTTTTACCTTAAATACTGTCACAACTGTTGAAATAAATTTCTAGGCCCAAGGCAGAGTGGCTCCCGCCCAAAATGCCACATCAGCAAACTGAAACTGAGATAACGTTCCTGTTCCTGCAAATTCTCCAGAGTATATCCAGTCAACCAATTCACAAAATGCTGAGCCAGTTCTGAGCTCTATACTTATTTCCTTGCTTCTTATACATTTCCCATCTTTTTCTTCCTTGTTCCTTATACTTTCTTCTATAAAAGTTTCCCAACTTCTGCCCCATTTTGCAGTTCTCTGGACCCTTGAGAAGAGAGATTGCTCACTTCATGAAGCGTTGAATAAAGTTTGTTTGTATTACCTAAATTGCTTCTTTGTTTTTAAAAAAATTGAAATACAGTTGATTTACAGTGTTGTGTTAACCAAGGAAGTGATTCAGTTACATTAACTTGTCTTCTTTAAGAGTTTTTAATACAAGAAAATTCTGAGATGAGTATGAATAATATCTCAAAGAAACCAAAATAGCTTATCTAAGTTTACACAGTAAGGAAGTAACAGAGACAAAATATGAACTGAGGGTGTCTGACTCCAGAGCCAAGTAATATACTATATAATAGTATACTATGCTTATTCATGTTATCAGCACTATATTCTCAATATCTGTGAACCTAAAAGTCTTATAAGGATTCAACAAAGATCAACTGAATATATTAGTGACAGAAGCAATATCTGGACAATAAAATAGTTTATCAAATGTGTTAGTCTATCAAAAAAATTAAAATGTATAGTGTCAAAACATTTTTCCTTTAAATAATTTAAATGCACTAAAGAGCAAGGGGAAAAGCCTAAACATATGATTACATAATATATCCAGAGACAAATTCTAGATCAGGGATGAGCAAACTTTTTTTGAAAGGCTAAACAGTGAGCATTTTAGGCTTTTTGTAATACAGCTCTCTCTCTAGCAACCTCTCAATGACACTGTGAGGAGAAGCCAGACATAGATATACATAAATTAATGAGTGTGGTATGTCACAGTAAAACTTTTTTCATGGACACTCAAATTTGAATTTCACATAATTTTCACAGATCATGAAATATTATCCTACTTTTGATTTTTTCCAATTATTCAACAATCCAAACTTTATTCTCAACTCCTGGGCTTCCCAGGTGGTGCCAGTGGTAAGGAACCCTCCTGCCAGCACAGTAGACATAAGAGACATGGGTTTGATCCCTGGGTGAGAAAGATCCCCTTAAGAAGGAAATCCAGTATTCTTGCTTGGAGAATCCCATGGACAGTGGAGCCTGGTGGGCTATGGTCCATGGGGTTGCAAAGAGTTGGACACAACTGAAGCGATTTAGCACAGCACATGGGCCACATATACAGTTCAGGCAACAGTTTGGAACTGGGACACAGACCATAGTTTGCTATACCCTATCTAAGCCTCTTTTGCAGTATCCTTACAAATAATGAGATTTTGAAAAAGAACAGGAATGTGATTTCAAACTGAATGAGAGTACTGAAATGTGCTGGAATTGCTGTGTCTGTGTGTGAAACAATATACAGGAAGTAGAGTCATTTGAACATGAGTTGTGACAGATAAACAAGGCAAAGAGCAGTGAAGGAGTACAATTGGGAGGAAAAATTCTGTTATCTAGTTAACTAGCAGGAGTTATGCCATTTATAAGATAATGGGAGAGACAAGGGGCCACTTACTTTAAACACCACACATGTTCAGAACAGAAAGGTCAGAAAAATGCATCAGCCACCTAAGGTCTAATTACATCTCCTTCAGCTAAGATGGCAATCAAATGATCCTTTTTAAATGAGTTGATTCAAATGTTTCATGCTCAGTTGTTAAAATGTACAGAAGGCAGAATACAGATCTGAGTGTGCTATTTTCCATTTATACCAGAAGATGTAAGACTGCTGAATGGGGCTGCAGAAAAGTGCACAACCATTCAGGGGGGACCCATGCAAAACCTTCGGTCCTTCTCTAGCTAGACCTCTCCCCTGTCCTCACAGCAGCCATACACAGAGTTCTTCTCTTTCTCAAGGGCCACCCCAACCCCTCCCCACTCTCCAGCTTTCCCCCACTGATGACCTTGTTTCTGTTGCAGAGAGAAATTGAAGCTATCAAGAATAGCTTTCAGCTGCTTGCTTTTTGAGTGACAATCATCAGGATCTGGTTTCATTCCTTCTTTCAGATTTCAGAAGCTGAAAATGTCCTTTGGTCTTCTTTCAGGCCAGTCCCTGCACCTGTGACCTCAGTCCCATCTGCTCTCCTTCCTCTAGAACAAAGACTCTGTTCTACTCTGTATCCCATTTCTGCTGTATTTTCAAAAGCCCCTCTTTCCCTGCTCCTTGTGCATGGCGCACAAATATACTCAACCCTTTCCAACGTTAAAAACAAATCCAGGAAAAAACATGGATAGGCCTAAAGGTTTTACACTAAGTGACTTAAGTCAAAGAGAGAAAGACAAATATCATATGATATAACTTATGTGTGGAATCTAAAAAGAAAGTACAAATAAACTTATCTACAAAACAGAAATAGAGTTACCAAAACAAGACCAGGAGCTGACTGTGGCTCAGATCATGAACTACTTACTGCCAAATTCAGACTTAAATGAAGAAACTGGGGAAAACCGCTAGCCGATTCAGGTATGACCTAAATCAAATCCCTTTTGATTATACAGTGGAAGTGAGAAATAGATTTAAGGAACTAGATCTGATAGACAGAGTGCCTGATGAACTATGGATGGAGGTTCATGACATTGTACAGGAGACAGTGATCAAGACCATCCCCATGGAAAAGTAATGCAAAAACCCAAAGTGGCTGTCTGAGGAGGCCTTACAAATAGCTGTGAAAAGAAGAGAAGTGAAAAGCAAAGGAAAAAAAGGAAAGATATACTCATTTGAATGCAGAGTTCCAAATAGCAAGGAGAGATGAGAAAGCCTTCGTCGGTGATCAATGCAAAGAAATAGAGGAAAACAATAGAATAGGAAAAACTAGAAATCTCTTCAAGAAAACTAGAGATACCAAGGGAACATTTCATGCAAAGATGGGCTCAATAAAGGACAGAAATGGCAGGTACCTAACAGGAGAAGATATTAAGAAGAGGCGGCAAGAATACACAGAAGGACTGTACAAAAAATATCCTCACAACCCAGATAATCATGATGGTGTGATCACTCACCGAGAGCCAGACATCCTGGAATGTGAAATCAAGTGGGCCTTAGGAAGTATCACTATGAACAAAGCTAGTGGAGGTAATGGAATTCCAGTTGAGCTATTTCAAATCCTAAAATATAATGCTGTGAAAGTGCTGCACTAAACATGCCAGCAAATTTGGAAAACTCAGCAATGGCCGCAGGACTGGAAAAGGTCCGTTTTCATTCCAATCCTAAAGAAAGGCAATGCCAAAGAATGCTCAAACTACCGCAGAATTGCACACATCTTACACACTAGTAAAGTAATGCTCAAAATTCTCCAAGCCAGGCTTCAGCAATACATGAACTGTGAGCTTCCAGATGTTCAAGCTGGTTTTAGAAAAGGCAGAGGAACCAGTGATTAAATTGGCAACATCTGCTGGATCATCAAAAAAGCAACAGACTTCCAGAAAAACATCTATTTCTGCTTTATTGACTATGCCAAAGCCTTTGACTGTGTGGATCACAATAAACTGTAGAAAATTCTGAAAGAGATGGGGATACCAGACCACCTGACCTGCCTCTTGATAAACCTATATGCAGATGAGGAAGAAACAGTTAGAACTGGACATGGAAGAGACTGGTTCCAAATAGGGAAAGGAGTATGTCAAGGCTGTATATTGTCACCCTGCTTATTTAACTTCTATGGAGAGTACATGATGAGAAACACTGGGCTGGATGAAGCACAAGCTGGAATCAAGCTTGACAGGAGAAATATAAAAAACCTCAGGTACACAGGTGACATCACCCTTATGGCAGAAAGTGAAGAAGAACTAAAGAGCTTCTTGATGAAAGTGAAAGAAGACAGTGAAAAAGTTGGCTTAAAGCTCAACATTCAGAAAACTAAGATCATGGCATCTGGTCCCATTACTTCATGGCAAATAGATGGGGAAAGAGTGGAAACAGTGGCTGACTTTACTTTTTGGGGCTTCAAAATCACTGCGTATAGTGATTGCAGCCATGAAATTAAAAGATGCTTACTCCTTGGAAGGAAAGTTATGACCAACCTAGACAGCATATTAAAAAGCAGAGACATTACTTTGCCAACAAAGGTCCATCTAGTCAAGGCTATGGTTTTTCCAGTGGTCATGTATGGATGTGAGAGTTGGACTATAAAGAAAGCTGAGGGCTAAAGAATTGATGCTTTTGAACTGTGGTGTTGAAGAAGACTCTTGAGAGTCCCTTGGACTGCAAGGAGATCCAACCAGTCCATCCTAAAGATCAGTCCTGGGTGTTCATTTGAAGGACTGATGCTGAAGCTGAAACTCCAATACTTCAGCCACCTCATGCAAAGAGTTGACTCATTGGAAAAGACCCTGATGCTGGGAGGGATTGGGGGCAGGAGGAGAAGGTAATGACAGAGGATGAGATGACTGGATGGCATCACCGACTCGATGGGCGTGAGTTTGAGTAAACTCCGGGATTTGTTGATGGACAGGGAGGCCTGGTGTGCTGCGATTCATGTGATCGCAAAGTGTCGGACACGACTGAGCAACTGAACCGAACTGAACTGAAAAGTGAAAGTAAAAGTTTTAGTTTCTCAGTCCTGTCTCACTCTTTGCTACCCCATGTACTAGAGCCCATCAGGCTCCTCTATTCATGGGATTCTCTAGGCAAAAATCCTGGAGTGGGTTGCCATGCCCTCCTCCAGGGGAAATAGAGTTACAGATAAAGAAAATAAACTTATGGTTATCAAGAGGCAAAGGGGTGGGGAGGGATAAATTGAAAGACTGAGATTGACATAAATACATTACTATATACAAAATAGATGGCTAATAAGAACCTGTTGCATAGCACAGGGAAGTCTCCTTACTACTCTGTAATGTCCTATATGGGAAAGAATGTGAAAAAGAGAGGATGTGTGTATTGTATACTGATTCACTTTGCTGTACACATGAAATTAACACACTGTAAATCAACTATTTTGTGGTTGTTGTTCAGTTGCTAAGTCCTGTACAACTCTTTGCAATCCCATGGACTGCAGCATGCCAGACTTCCCTGTCCTTCACTATCTCCCAGAGTTTGTCCAAACTCATGTCCATCGAGTCAGTGATGCCATCCAGCCATCTCATCCTCTGTCATCCCCTTCTCCTGCCTTCAATATTTCCTAGCATCAGGTTCTTTTCCAATGAGTCAGTTCTTCACATCAGGTGGCCAAATTATTGCAGTTTCAGCTTCAGCATTAGTCCTTCCAATGAATATTCAGGACTGATTCCCTTTAGGATGCACTTGGCTGATCTCCTTGCAGTCCAATGGACGCTCAAGAGTCTTCTCCAACACCACAGTTCAAAAGCATCAATTCTTTGGCACTCAGCTTTCTTTATGGTCCAACAGTCTCATCCATACATGACCACTGGAAAAACCACAGCTTTGACTAGACGGACCTTTGTCAGCAAAGTAATGTCTGTACTTTTCCAGATGTTTAGAAATGGTTTCAATGGCCAATCATATTGGGAGAAAAAAGTTTCTATTTGTTAATGGACTAAATAATACCTTCTAGAAGAATTTTTCCCTTCAATTTTTTAAACGTTTGAACTCCCTTGTGTATAATTAACATTGTCTTCAAAATTTGTATGGCCTTTTCTAGGATTAGAAGAAAATGGAGAAACACAATGCAGAGAATATTCTACTTATAATTAGATCCCTCTGAAATACTTTCAATAAAACCAAGATTACTATAAAAGATCATTGCATTGCCTTTGTAATTGAATTTGAAATCACAAAGTCTATTCTGATTAGTTTTGAAATAGAATTTCAAGATTAACTACTATATTCACTGTAGTTTTGAGTGGAAATAGTTCCACCATATTATTTTGAAATGCAAATTATGTGAATAGAATTTATTCTATAGGTGTCATTCATGAAATAATAGTTGCAAGTCATCTTTGTTAAATGTAAACATGAAAGATATTGAGGTGAAATCCAACTGGGAGCAATTTTATGCAGAAACTGCAAGAATCAAATCACATTAAATATGTGTATATAAATTGGTGAGTCAAATTCATCATTTTTGTGAGTTTCAGTTCAGTTCAGTCGCTCGGTTGTGTCTGATCTTTGTGACCCCATAGACTGCAGCATGCCAGGCCTCCCTGTCCATCACCAACTCCCAGAGTTTACCCAAACTCATGTCCATTAAGTCGGTGATGCCATCCAACCATCTCATCCTCTGTTGTCCCCTTCTCCTCCCACCTTCAATCTTTTCCAGCATCAGGGTCTCTTCCAATGAGTCAGTTCTTTGCATCAGGTGGCCAAGTACTAGAGTTTCAGATTCAATGTCAATCTTTCCAATGAACACTCAGGACTGGTCTCCTTTAGGATGGACTGGTTGGATCTCTTTGCAGTTCAAGGGACTCTCAAGAGTCTTCTCCAACACCACAGTTCAAAAGCATCAATTCTTCGGTGCTCAGCTTTCTTTATAGTCCAACTCTCACATCCACACATGACTACTGGAAAAACCATAGCCTTGACTAGACGGACCTTTGTTGGCAAGTTTGTGAGGTTACAAAGAATTAAAGTGTATAATTAAACCTAATACTTCATTTTATGTTTTTCCAAATGTCTTGAATAATATTCTTTAGTTATTCCTTACCACTCAACTGTTTGCAGTTTACATCCCTTCAACTTTACCTTTTTTTAAAATAAATGATATTGACAACAGAATCACAGAATCAATTAGGATTAACATTCATTTTTCCTCTACAGATCCATGTCTGTTCTTTTTCAGTTTGTTCTGTGCAAAAGACTCACTAACCAGGATCAGCTGCATTAACATTTTCTCTGTGAACTTAACCAAACATGAACACCATCACGAGATGAAGGACGAAACAGAATTGGTCACAGTGCTTATTCCCCTAGTTCTATCCTACAGGCTTGCCATGAGCTGGCTGTATGTATCCAACCTGAATCCAGTTTATGTCAAGCAGCCCTCTCATATGCAGCTATCTCTATCTCAAGGTACAGGTAATCATGCTCTCTCTTCACACCTGAGGCCTAGGAATAGTAAAATCTTCTTGTTACTAACTCTAGCCTACTGCCTGATTTCTCTTGGTATATCTCTATTCTTCTTATATTTGTGAATATGAGAGCCTTTTATTAAACTCTGTTCAAAATATTCTAATTTGAGTAACTCATCTAATCCCTGATGGAACCAGGACTGATACTGTAATGAATCTAATTATATATGTACATGTATGTATGTGTGGCTCAGCAGTAAAGAATCTGCCTGCCCACACATGAGGTAGGGAGACACGGGTTGGAGCTCTGGCTTGGGAAGAATCCCTGGAGGAGGAAATAGTGACCCACTCCAGTATTCTTGCCTGGAAAATCCCATGGATAGAGGACCCTGGCAGGCTATAGTTACAGGTTCATGAAGAGTCAGAAAGGACTGTATGACAGAACACACACACACACACACACACACACACACACTAAAAATCTGGTGGAGAGATGTTTATTGAATTAGAAAATCAAAGAAAACTGAATCCTAATCTGACATTGGGGTAAACTATGAAGAAATGGATGTATACAGCAAAACGAAATGGATCTGATAGTAGAGGTGGTGATAACCAAAAATAGGATTAAAGGTTGAAAAATCTGTTAAAGAACCATTTGGACTTTAAGATCCCATCTGCTTATTCCAAGCAACCAGGTGGCAGCCCCATTCCAGCTCAGGGAGAAGATCAGGGATTTGCATAAATCATAGAACCTCACTTAAAAGCTGTATCACTTATAGTATACAAGGGTAAACAAAGAAATTAAGGAAAGATTAATACCCTGGCTCCCTATTAGGCTCCAAATTTTCTTCCTCAATTTGGCTACCCAAACACTTCAGATGAGGTTTTAGAAAGATACCTGGAGAATCCAACAAGATCAGAGAAGAGAAACAAAGACACTGAGAGCAGGAACTTCTTAAGCAAATGGAAATGCAGAATCATCCTATGGAGAAATTCACAATTGTCCAACTTAGTCCATAAGACTAGAGCAACTATTAATATATTTTTAAATGCCCTATAATTTTATACTAACATGTAATGAAGCACCACCAGGTATCATAGATATAAAATTTCTACTATGAAAAACAAGGATTAAAACAACTTGCTGAAAAAAAGCAGCATGAAGATAGCAAAGACTGTGCATAGAGATAAACTTCAGAAATTTATCAGCAATATATTAACATTTTCCAGAGGGTAATAAAAGATCTTGCACTCATGAATAAAAACAGAATGCTATAGAAAAGAAACATTCTGGGGGAAAAAATGGAGAATATTTGGAAATTTAAAGTATGATAGCAGAAAGTGAAAAGTCAATTGGAGAATGCTGGAAGATGAAGTTGTTGAATTCCTCCTGAAAGTATAACAAAACACAAAGTAATTAAAAATAGGACAAGGAAAAAGATTTTAAAAAATAGAGGAGCAATGAAGGAAGTCTAATATCTGAAATAGTAATAGTTACAGAAAACAGAACAGATATAGAAGCAGAAATCATCAGAGAAATACTTTTAGAAAATTCTCTGTAACTGAAAGACGTGATTTTTCATATTAAAAGAAACAAACTGAGTAAACAGATTATTAACTCAAAAAGAAACCGAAGAACATTTAGAACACTAAGGATAAAGAAAAGACACTACAAGCCTACAGGAAGGGATGCAAAGGGCCATAAAATCTCAAAAATTATATTCTAAGATTTCTCAACAGCAACTAGAGATATTTGAAAATAAATGATTTCAACATAAGGGAAAATGTTATCCAATCTAGAACTGTATACCCATCCAAATTATTAGTCAAATGTGAGGATAAAGTGATGTCACTTTCAGACATGAAAAGTCTCAGAAATTTAACTGTATGCATAGAGGGCAAGCAGTCTAGGTAGAAGCAGGTCATAATGCTCTGTGAAGAACATATGTTACTGAAAGGAATGAACACCTTGAAAAGAGATTTAGATATCTGGAAGAGAGTCTGAGATTAAATTATTGATAAATACCTTATCCAAAAATCAAGCAAAAACAATAGAATTACTAATACTACTGAATAGGTGAGATTATATTAGTAATAAATATATTTTTAGATAAAAAGAAAAAAACAATATAATCTTCAATTAAGCAAGAAATAGTGTAAATATAGTTTACTACATGGCTCATCTTAATTTGTATATTTAGAAATATAAATATGAACATTAATATAACCAAAATGATGATTAAAAATAATACTGGGACACTGGAGGAAAGGGAGGTGTGTATGTGAATAGTGGCAAAATGGGAGAATTTGGTAAATCCTTAAGGGAGAAAGGGTAAAGGGTAAAGGGTAAAGCCTAAAATTTAAAAATAATAACATAGCAATATACACATTATTTATATATAGAAGTTAATAAAAGAATCAACTAATAAATTATTAATTTTTTACATTTACTTTTTATTGAAGTACAGCTAAACCACAATTCTGTGCCACATTCAAATTTTAATAGTTGACTCATTATTCTTAAACTAAGTACTGTTTCAACCCCCTGGCATTCAACCTACTCAACTATATTTCCTCCCTTCATTATAATAATGGTAACATCAACCCATGTTTTCCAACCCAGCTTTTTCATGGGTACAAATCCTTGATGAGAATTATTCAATATAAATTGAATTCATACATTCATTAATATATGTGAATTATGTATTTCCTCAAATTATTTCTAAAAATGTAAACCTAAAAATGTATTTCCTCAACCTAAATTATTCTCAATGGTAGGTGAATATGAAGAATCCAATCACTATTTCTGCCCTTTCCTAAGCTCTCTGCCATTGGACTTTTCAGTTAGTAAAACATTATTTGGGAATTGACCTTGTCAATATATTTTTATGCATTTCGAAAATCACAAAGAAACATTTACATCATTCTTTCTTTAAAATGTAAAATGTTGGTTTTTTTTTTCCATTTATTTTTATTAGTTGGAGGCTAATTACTTTACATCATTACAGTAGTTTTTATCATACATTGAAATGAATTAGCCATGGATTTACATGTATTCCCCATCCCGGTCCCCCCTCCCACCTCCTCTCCACCCGATCCCTCTGGGTCTTCCCAGTGCACCAGGCCCGAGCACTTGTCTCATGCACCCAACCTGGGCTGGTGATCTGTTTCACCCTAGATAATATACATGTTTCAATGCTGTTCTCTTGAAACATCCCACCCTCGCCTTCTCCCAGAGTCCACAAGTCAGTTCTATACATCTGATGTTTTGATACTTGGCACTAAAAATTCTATTGCCCTTCAAATAAGACTTAATTTCAATATCAGAACAAGAAAGGGTTGTTCCTAATTCCTGTATTAAATGGGATATTATATTATACCTGAAGGACTTTACCCAATCATCAAAGATGAGAGGTTCTGAACAGGACATATGTTTTAGCTGTACAGAAGTTAATCAGCTCCTGTCAGTAGGTAGGGGCATTAGAGTGCCAGGCTTCAGGAGCACAAAATGAACAGCAGGAGTAAGCAAGACACAAGAACTTCCTCAGATGTATAGGCAACCCACCTTCTGTCTGTCCCTAAGTCTACATATCTTTCCGTAACTCTATGATCCGGATGTTAAATGCAGTAGTCAGGGATACTGCAGGGATTGATGGACTTTTCTGGAGCACTGAGGGACTCATGCCTTGGGCAAGGAATGTAATCATTCATATATGCAGGGTTTCTTTTTTGCTTATGTGACAGATATAATATTTATTTCTTATTTCACGAAGTCACTTAAACATCACTCAAACCAAAGAGATGCTAGGAACCCATTTAACTGCCTGTTGGCCCAAATACATATGTAAATGGAATGAAATGGGGGGTGTTCCTGTAGCAAGAGGCAAGACCTTTACTGAAGCAGTGATTTCCCTGGGGACAATTAGCAATGACCACCTTAGGGTCACAGAGAGTCAGACAGGATTGAAACAACTTAGCATGCACACATGCATGTTAATACAAAGTGAAAAGTGAAAGTGTTAGTCACTCAGTCATGTCCTACTCTACGCTACCTCATGGACTATAGCCTGCCAGGCTCCTCTGTCCATGGGATTCTACAGGCAAGATTACTGAAGTGGGTAGCCATTTCCTTCTCCGGGATCTTCCTGATCCAGGGGTCGAACCCGGGTCTCCTGCATTGCAGGCAGATTCTTTACTGTCTGAGCGACCAGGGAAGCCGCCTTAATACAAGGTTATGCACTTTAACCTGGGCTAACACAGAGGCTGCTGGAGAGAGCCAGGCTAAAGGGAGAGGGATTTGGTTACTTTAGTATTTGCCAGCTTCAAGTTCAAATCAAATTCAAACATTCCATATTTCATGATAATTCTCTAAAAATCCCTGGGGCCACATTTATAGCACTTGTACATTCCAGCTGCAGTGCTCCTGCAAGGAAAGAAGAGCCCTGTGTCATTTAGTGCATTATAGTCGATTACAATTCTGAACTGATATATCAATGCCAGGGTCTGATTTGGGCATGCCACATACATTATCTCACGTAAGCATCACAATGATTCTTGAGGTAGGTATGGTGACATTCAGTCCACATATGAGAAAACTGAGTTTTATAGAAGTTGAGTACCTTGTTTACAAGTGTCATAGCCATTATTAGAAATCACTTTGTCATACTGCTTATTCCTCATCTGTCAGTGACATTAACATGGAAGTCTTATCCTGAGAGAAGCTATATCTGCTGAGATCTTCTCCATCCCCAAATCCCAGTCCTCTTTCATGTCACAGCCACAAGAACATGGGATAAGAAAGGGAAGGGTAAATGAAGTAGATACATACCAAGGACAGAGGGAAAGGTGTTGAGGAAACAACATTTTAGATTTTACTTTTAAATATGCAAATAAAAATATGAAACAAATATGGAAAATATCAACAAATGCTAATTATCAGTAGCTGGTGTATTAATTTCTGTTGTATAATCTTTATACTTAGCCTACATGGTTGAAATAGTTCATGTTAATTTTTTAAATATTTATTTAATATAAAAAGTAGCTCTGGGCCAAATTGGGACATAAATATGACTACTGATGTTTTAGACTGTAATCTAAAAGAAATAGTCAGTGAAGTTTTCCAAAAAGAAAATGACAGTCTTGAGACTGTGACAACTCTCATAGCTGAGTGAAGAATGGATTGAAAAGGGAAAGCAAAGTGTCAGAGAAATCAGGGAAAAGGCCACTCCCACAATTATGACAGAACATGACAAGGTGTGAGGCATGGTGAGGATCAAGGAAATTGAAAGGATAGAATGGAAGTGAAAAATTTCCAGGAGTGGGTTCACTGTGACTTTGTGACTGATGGACTGTCAAGGACAGAGAAATCAAATAAAATCCCAAACATCCCAGGCCAGTTGGTTAAATTGACATACAGTCAAGGAAAAAGTGGCACAGGTCTGAAAGGAAAAGCTATCAGTTCAGTCTGGTGCTCCTATTTAGAAGTGCTGACAGGATACCAAATGTGAGACATCCACAGGCAATTAGAAATATAGGCCAAGAGCTATCAAGAAAGATCAGGGCTGAAGGTAGATCATTGCTGGTCTTCTGCGCAAGGGTGATCAGTAAGGACAGGAAGCTGAATAAGGCTGTCCAGAAAAGAGAACCCAAAAAAAAACAGAAAGAGGATAGGAAAAAAAGTTTGGGAATCTAACAGTACAATACAGTTAAGAAATATCTGCCTCATGTAAACACACCCTTAGCAAAGAAATTCTCAGGATCTTGAATTCATCCTGAGGGAGTTGAGGCAGGAGAGCACTGCCAGTATATCTAGGATGTTCCAGGAATAGCTGTAAGTATTTCATATGATCTTACTTTTCTCTCACAACAGCTCCATAAGGTGATATTATGATGTCAGTTAGATAAAAGAGAAACCCATAGCTCCGAGTTAGGAAGGAATTTAGCCAAATTCACACAGCTAACAAGCAGCACAAGTGAAGAAGTGAAGTGAAGTGAAAGTCACTCAGTCAGGTTCGACTCTTTGTGACCCCATGGACTGCATAGTCCATGGAATTCTCCAGGCCAGAATACTGGAGTGGGTAGCCTTTCCCTTCTCCAGGGGATCTTCCCAACCCAGGGATCGAACCTAGGTCTCACGCATTACATGCATATTCTTTACCAACTGAGCTATCAGGGAAGCCTAACAAGTGGCACAGCTGGGATTCAAATCAACATTCGAATGATTCCAAAGCAGATATTCTTTCCTATGAATTCTGAAACAGTCTATGCATGCAGCAATCTCAGGTCTCTGAATGGTCATATCTTTTAAGAGGACGTGGAATAGTTCAACTGTGCTAGAGTCCATGGTGCATTGTTGAGGGTATCTTAACATTTCTTCAAATAACAATTTGTTTGGATTTAAACTGAACCTGTCTGTTTTCTATGCTAGGATTTGGGGCTTTTGTTTTTTGCAGAGGGGAGTGGTTACAGAGAATTTACATATTTGCTCTAGATATTTGTTTCTTTAACAAGGGAATCAAGGCAAAAAGTTTGGTTCAAATCAGTTTTCCTTCCAGGCTGAAGCAAGGTGTTTAGTCAAAGAAATAAGCAGTAACTTTAGAGGCCCTGTCTTAGCACTGCCCCTGTGCTTTCTGTCTGTGATGAAGTAATAAGTGAGAACATGAAAACAGAGGTCTCAGAATCAGAAATAATGGATGAACTGTGGTGTAACCTGACCTTAGCAGGTGCCCAGTAAGATTGCCATCCACTTTAACACCCTCTAAACACTGCAGTCCATAGTACCTGAAGTAGGTGAGAAATTTGCTTTAGAAATATCAATGTTGTTTATAAGTCCTGCTTCTTACAAATAGAACCCATGAATACCTGGGTTTAAGCCTCCAATTCCCATGTATAATTTGAGTCTCAGCCCATTTCAAATAGCCCACTGGCAGCTCATACTCAGTGCACTCTCTATGACATAGAAGGTAAAGCAGAAAAAAAAAGTCAAAATCAATACCGTTGCTACCATTCTATCAACAGGCATAGTACCTCAGGGATCAAGGCTTCTGAAAGGTCAAAAGAAATAAGGAAAAGAGTTAAGTCCCAAATCTATACTTGGTTTCTGCCACTACCCATGGGGTAGGATAATACTGACCAAACTCTCCCTATTAGCACTCAATCAGTAACAATTTTTTTAAAACCTCAAAATCTGCCACACTGTTTTTTAAATGGCTTCTTAATATGGTAGTGTCCTAAATATTCTGATGTATTATGTCATCTGTATTGCTCCAAAAACCTATGACCTGAACTGGCCCCCAGACAGAATAAATTTTACACTTAGAAACAGAAAATATTTTGTACCTTGGTCACTGGCCTTGAAGGATGGAAATTATCAGGAGACTACAGTACTAGTGGATTGCTACAAAGAATGTATTTGCTTACTGCTGTTCTGGGTAAGCCTTATCATACAGTAGCCCACAAGATGCTGAGAGGACACGGGATGAATGATCTGAAGACTATAAGTTTGAACTGTTGCCAGCACATCAGTAAAACACACAGAAATCTTTTCAGACAGACCAGGGAACTACGTAAATGCCAAGTCACTCTTTTCTCTCATCTGGTGTGAAAGAGATAAACAGACTGAAAACCAACCTTGCGTTGATTTCTCCTTTTAATGCACTGACTTGCTAATCTAATAGCTTAGTTTTATGGGCTAGCTATTTCAGATCAAGAGTCTCACCCCACAAACCCATAGTTTACACTACCAACTGTGTACCAGATGTAATTGAATACAGTAAGCACATGAATCAATGGGACACATGAATAAACATGCCCATGTGGCAGTTTAACCTCAGATATGCAGATGACACCACCCTTATGGCAGAAAGTGAAGAGGAACTAAAAAGCCTCTTGATGAAAGTGAAAGAAGAGAGTGAAAAAGTCAGCTTAAAGCTCAACATTCAGAAAACTAAGATCATGGCATCTGGTCCCATCACTTCATGGGAAATAGATGGGGAGACAGTGGAAACAGTGTCAGACTTTATTTTGGGGGGTTCCAAAATCACTGCAGATGGTGATTGAAGCCATGAAATTAAAAGACGCTTACTCCTTGGAAGGAAAGTTATGACCAACCTAGATAGCATATTAAAAAGCAGAGACTACTTTGCCAACAAAGGTCCATCTAGTCAAGGCTATGGTTTTTCCAGTGATCATGTATGGATGTGAGAGTTGGACTATAAAGAAAGCTGAGCACTGAAGAATTGATGCTTTTGAAATGTGGTGTTGGAGAAGACTCTTGAGTACCCCTTGGACTGCAAGGAGATCCAACCAGTCCATCCTAAAGGAAATCAGTCCTGAGTGTTCATTAGAGGGACTTACGCTAAAGCTGAAACTCCAATACTTTGTCTACCTCATGCTAAGGGTTGACTCATTGGAAAAGACTCTGATGCTGGGAGGGATTGGGGGAAGGAGGAGAAGGGGATGACAGAGGATCAGATGGTGGATGGCATCACCGACTCAACAGGCATAGTTTGAGTATACTCTGGGAGTTGGTGATGGACAGGGAGGCCCGGCGTGCTGCGATTCATGGGGTTGCAAAGAGTCAGACACGACTGAGTAACTGAACTGAACTGAACTGCGGCATTAGAGCACTGTTAAAGGAAAAAGAAACAGTAGTTGAAGAAAAAAGCTCTGCTGAGGGGAATTTTATATTCACTCTCTTTTTTAAATGGCTTTGAAAATGAAAGCAGAAAGATATGATACATTACTAAAACTGTAAATATTCTTGTATGATATTTTTGCATAAAGTGTATACATTCATTTTGGTTTATTTAAAACTCTCATTCTTAGAAACATTAACTCAAATCAAAAGAAATACTGACATATGTGTATTGCTTTGCAGAATTTATTTCAATGTTTTAACTTTGCATTAAGTAGTTTCTGTAAAAGTTCTGTTTTAAGCCAGTTCAGTAAACTGTCATGCGTCCACATCCATGAGTATATGCTTTGAATGTGTTTAAAAAAAGAGTTTTGACTTGCTAGTATCTTAGAAAAACAGCATAATTTTAATATGGATTGAAATTCAGCAACTTAAAACTGCTTTCATTTTAGGACATAGATGATGTCCATGATCAAAGTACATTTTTGTGGAATGTACAGTACATACAACTTTTCCAAATTTGTCCCATTTGAAGCAAAAGTCTATTGGTACTGCCAGGAGGATCTGGGAAAGCAACAACGTAGCTCAGAAATATGGATGGTCTTACCTGCTGCTTCTGTGTTTTAATTTCAAACTATCATAACTCATGAGTGAAGGGAAAAATCTGACTCATTGATTTTATTACCATATTTCATCAATTCTAAGACATTATTGCATTTTGCAGTTCAGTTCAGTTGCTCAGTCGTGTCTGACTCTTTACAGCCCCATGGACTGCAGCACGCCAGGCTTCCCTGTCTTCACCAACTCCCAGAGCTTACTCAAACTCATGTCCATTGAGTCGGTGATGCCATTCAACCATCTCATCCTCTGTTGTCCTCTTCTCCTCCCACCTTCAATCTTTCCCAGCATCAGGGTCTTTTCCAATGAGTCAATTCTTTGCATCAGATGGCCTAAGTATTAGAGTTTCAGCTTCAGCACCAGTGCTTCCAATGAATATTCAGGACTGATTCCCTTTAGAATGGACTGGTTGGATCTCCTTGCAGTCCAATGGACTCTCAAGAGTCTTCTCCAACATCACAGTTCAAAAGCATCAATTCTTCATCGCTCAGCTTCTTTTATAGTCCAACTCTCACATCCATACATTTCTAACTGGAAAAACCATAGCTTCTGAATTTTTAATCCCCCCAAATTGTGATGTATCTTTAATCTATTGCATCATAGAATTGATTAGAAGCATTTGTCTTTCTTAATGGCATATAAAATAAATGTATATACTACTTTTGCTGGCATTTTGGATTAGATGAAGTATGAAATAGTTAAATCTCACTATATCTTAGTAAAATAAATAACATTTCCAATTAGTAAAAGTGAAAGATTTGAGTCATAGAGTATGGTTTTAAAATGCATTATTTTTATTCATTTTAACTAGTCTTAATTCACACCTTAAAGTTCTTAGAGGAATTTTATAGTATGAATTTGCTATTGGGATTATATTTAAGTCATAACAGTAAATATAATAAGGGCTTAATAAGTACCAGATTCTATTTTGTAAACTTTCTATATGAATTTTTTATCTAGCCCTCGCATCAACCTTATTTGTCAGGGACTTGAAGGGGAACAAAAACCTTTCCCATGCCTAAGTTTGAATCAACTGAAAACCAAACTGATGGTAAGATAGATGGGAGATTAAAATACTCCCTCTGTTACTTAAATGCTTGATGTGTTGTCGACAATACGGACTGCTGCAGTTAACAGGGTTGACACACAGAGAAACATCCAGGTGGGAAGATACTTGCTCCCTGCTAATATATATGAGGTGGGAATAATATTAATCCCATCATAAAGAGAAAAACTGAGGGATGGAGAGGTCCAGCTGTCATAAGCTCCCATGTGACTAGAGTGACTTTTCTGAAAGCCTACTACACACTCTATAGTCATTAATCTGTTCACACTTTTTCTTCACAGATATTAATACAACATGGGTGAATTTCATAGCTATCTTCCTCATCACTGGGAACACTGGGCAAGCAGCTTAACCTCTCTGCACCTCAGTTTTCTCATCTATGAAATGGAGAATAGTAATAGGACCCACCTTAAAAGGATGCTACGAAGAAGATAACTGATACGTGTGACACAGCTTAGAAAAGAGTGTAGCAGTAATGAACACTAAAGAAATACTGCTGACTGATGGGCTAAACCACAGGAACACACCATTTTAAAGTCAAAAATGGCCAAGCATGAGCAATGTCTTATGGTTCAATTCACTATTATCCGAAATAATCAAATTTGGCTATCATTTCAAGGTTAAACATGGATTCATTGTGGTATCTTTAACCAAAGAATGTTACATTCATGAAAATGCTTCAGGTTTCTGAATGGAAACTGGCAAAATCAAGATGTGAACAAAATGAAAGGGAAACTTCTCTACTGTAATACAATCACATCAAACACCTGACCAGATGAGGACACTGCTCTGATTATTAGGTTTTCTACAGCTAAAGCAGTCAGGCATGAAGATTAAGTAACAATACTACATTAATTTATCCTTTTGAAATTTTAACAACTCTGAATAAGTTTGTTGGCTCCTGCTGTTTCATCTCAATGTACTTGTCAGCAAGAATATTGTGCTTCAACAAAGGAAACTATAAGCAAGGTGAAAAGACAGCCCTCAGATTGGGAGAAAATAAAAGCAAACGAAGCAACAGACAAAGGATTAATCTCAAAAATATACAAGCAACTCCTGCAGCTCAATTCCAGAAAAATAAATGATCCAGTCAAAAAACAGACCAAAAATCTAAACAGAAATTTCTCCAAAGAAGACATACAGATGGCTAACAAACTCATGAAAAGATGCTCAACATCACCCATTATCAGAGAAATGCAAACCAAAACCTCAGTGAGGTACCATTACACGCCAGTCAGGATGGCTGCTATCCAAAAGTCTACAAGCAATAAATGCTGGAGAGGGTGTGGAGAAAAGGGAACCCTCTTACACTGTTGGTGGGAATGCAAACTAGTACAGCCACTATGGAAAACAGTGTGGAGATTCCTTAAAAAACTGGAAATAAAACTTCCATATGACCCAGCAATCCCACTCCTGGGCATACACACCGAGGAAACCAGATCTGAAAGAGACCTGTGTACCCCAATGTTCATCACATCACTGTTTATAATAGCCAGGACTTGGAAGCAACCTAGACATCCATCAGCAGATGAATGGGTAAGAAAGCTGTTATACATATACACAATGGAATATTACTCAGCCATTAAAAAGAATACATTTGAATCAGTTCTAGTGAGATGGATGAAACCGGAGCCCATTATCCAAAGTGAAGTAAGCCAGAAAGATAAACACCAATACAGTATACTAACACATATATATGGAATTTAGAAAGATGGTAATGATAACCCTATATGCAAGACAGAAAAAGAGACACAGATGTATAAAACAGACTTTTGGACTCTGTGGGAGAAGGCCAGGGTGGGATGATCTGAGAGAACAGCATCGAAACATGTATATTATCAAGTGTGAAACAGATGGCCAGTCCAGGTTGGATGCATGAGACAAGTGCTCGGGGCTGGTGCACTGGGGAAGTGCACTTCCCTCTGGTTAGACCCAGAGGGATGGGATGGGGAGGAAAGTGGGAGGGGGATTCAGGATGGGGAACACATGTAAATCCATGGATGATTCATGTCAATATAGGGCAAAACCTACTACAATATTGTAAAGTAAGTAGCCTCCAACTAATAAAAAAAAAAAAAGGAAAAAAAAAATATTGTGCTTGTAAGGAAGCTACTGCCCAAGCTGTACTGTAAACCCTAGTAATATAATTAAAACACTAATGAGAAAGCATAACTTTTTCATTGAAAGTTCTTAGTGCTCTGAGTTTAGGAAAGCAAATATAAATTATTGCTTAATTTATTTTCCTTATCTTTCTCCAATTTGTAGAAATAAAATGAAAGAAATAAAAGCATTTTTACATGTTAGGAATATATCTAAAGACCACCTAACCTCAACTGCACTTTTCTAAAAATAATACTTGATTTTTAAAAATGCACTAATGTTCAGTTCCATCTTCCACGGATTTGAATTTCTTATTTCTCTAGAATCTTAGAAGCTGGAACCAATTGTCTTCTGTCTTTAGTGTTCATTTGCATCTTTGAAAATTTAAGATTATGTCCACTCCATTTTTTTTGTTATAATATTTATCTTATTTTGTTGTTTTCATTAATTACATCCCACTTTTCCTTCATTTGTTCATATGGGGTGAAATCTATTATAAAGTTAAATTTTGAAATACACAACAAAATTTTTAAGAATTTCCCATTCCTTGTGAATTGTAAATTCAGTGTTCATGTAATGGTATGTAATGGAAAAGGAATCCATTGTATGCCTTGCTCCTGGTAATGCTAGTTGTTACTAGCCAGATTTAGGCTTTTGAGAGTAAATTCCAAGTGAAATATTATGCTAATACACTCTCTTTTCATCCTTCTAGCTAAACATACATTTCTTCATTCCTAATATTTATCACAACTCATTATGACAATGTTTAAAAAGCAAAGACCTTTGAATATTTATATTCCCCATAGAAATGAGCAGAGCTGCAGCATATTTTATGTGTTCAGTGCATAGTTGGTGAATGAATTTATCTCTCCAAAGACTCCATACAGATGAATCTGTTTGGGATTTTCACTCAATCTGAGCTCTGACTTTACAAGGTGACTTGGGGTTGGGGGGTGGGGGGTTGTTTCCTAGAAGAAATGATCTTTCAGTGATATTTTGAACATACAAAGAGGAAACTGAAAGCAAACCATGTGGGAGAAGTAGGAGAAAATCATTTAAATAAGTAACGAGAAAGACAACATAGTCGTGAAAAAGTAAAAAACTGTACTGGAGTGAAGCACTATCTAAAAGGGTTAAAACTGGGGCTATTATTTAACAGAAAAAATAACAAGGGACCATGGAAGATGATGTGGCCATGAGCATACAAACTTAAGCAGACACCTGAATACATAATACTTAGCATGCGCTAAACTCATTCACCTGAAGCATCAATACACTGAATGAATGTTGGGCTAATTGGAACAAACACCCATCCATTTTACTTGAGTAACATGGCATTGATGACACTATATGATTTATGGGTGCTGCCATCTGCACTTTACCACTGTTCTTTTGCTGTATGTTCTATTAATAGATATATTTCTCTGCTGAACTCTCTCACAAATTTACTGGTTTGGGAGTTATTTACCTGGGAAATTCCTGAGAGGATTGTTGATCTATATATTTACATGATAGTTGAATTTTGTGGATGGGGCTTTTTTAGGTGCAAAAATGTAACCCAGAGTATTTGGGAAAATTCCAGATTCCTTTTAATGCTTGTTAAAAAATCAGTGTTGTAGCATAAAATTCTTCAGGTTCCAGTTTGAAACCCAACTTTTCCTATAGAGTTATTTAACTTCCTATAATAACTTCCTATAATATCTACTATTTCTTTAGAGAAGCAATATGAAAAAGCACATTTAATAAATATTTACAAATCATATAGTCTTATAGATTTGAAATGCTTTACATAAAGTGGTTCTCAACTCAATGAAGACTAGCATTTGAAGTATTCCAGTAAAAATGTTGTCTACTGATAGTTTTTTCTTTCTTTCTTTCTTTCTTTTTTTTTTTTTTTTTTTTGCTGGTTGCATAACTCTAAAACAGCACAGGCAAAATTGTGAGAGGTATTCCTTACATAATGAATTGAACCAAAGATCAGAAGCCAGCTGAACTTTGAACACCCCTCAAAGCTTTTGGCTTTGAGGATTACTCATGTTTATATACCAACTATGTTTCTAAATTTCATTAGGAAACCCATATTTCCAAATGCATACACATGATAGTGGGGTCACTTCATTATATTTTAATAATTTAAATGTAGTAATCCAACATAGTATGAGACTAAATAAGACCCAGTATAAATTTTAATGTGACAGATGATAATTTCACAGGCCAAAACCTTTATATATCATTCTAATTTTGTCAAACATAATAGCAAGGGTAAAGTTACATAGCCCTAAAGAGATGTTCAAGGGTAGCAAAGGAAACAAAAGTATGTAAGAACTGCATCATTGTTCAACATCTGTTCCCATCCTTATTCTTAATTTGTTGTACAAACTCAGCCAAGTTATTTAGGTTTCTTCTACTATGACTCTTTCTCCACCAAACAGAAAATTGGCAATTACACTGTGAGCTAGTTCTACACAGTGAGCTCAGTGAGAGAATTTAGGTTAATAAGTAGAATTTTAATCCTAGATAATCCAGTGACCCTCTCTCTGTTTATGGAGATTTTGCATTAGAAGCAGGAAGAGCAATTAACTTTCAAAGGACAGATGGCATTGGATTACAAATAACACCAGACTCCTCTAAATAATGCATGGAGCAAAGGACAGCACTATTTTAACCCCAATAACTCAAAAAAGTCTCTGAAAATCAAGTACCAGGAAAAAAAATACCAGACACTTGTTTCAAATGTATATATTTTAGGAAACCTCTAAATAAAACAGAGATGAGTGTCACTTAGTTTGATGTTATTTATCCAGAGAGAGGCTATGCAGTTTGTCTTTATGGCTGACCCTGATTCTACTGCCTCTGTGTGCTATGTCTTGGCATAGATGAATTCAGCTACTGAGTGCAAACTTCTGATGGGTCTGTTATGCACTGCCCATAAAGGCATGATTTTATGGCTCCGCATGCAAAGACACACAAAGAATCCACCTTTGCCAGGCCTTTGGGGGCCATGGGATTCCCAGGTTGTGCTAGTGGTAAAGAACCCACCTGCCAATGCAAGAGACATAAGAGACACAGGTTTGATCCCTGGGTCAGAAAGATCCCCTGGAGGAGGACATGGCAGCCCCTTCCAGTATTCTTGCTTGGAGAATCCCATGGACAGAGGAGACTGGTGGGCTACAGTCTATAGGGTTGCAAAGAGTCAGACATGACTGAAGCAACTTAGCACACTTGCACAGGGATGTCATAGTGAATAAGAAGTTCCCATTTCACTGCTTTCCTATATATTATTTAAGACACAATACTTATCCTCAGAAGTGGAAAGAAGAGACTAATCCAACAGAAGAATATGAAGTCATCTGAAACAGCAAAAGCAAAATAGACACACAAATCACTGACACTGAGGAAAAGGTCTCTCTATGGCCTAGGGCCTTTAGTGGAATGATACAACAACTTGGGGTTCTCTATAGCTATATTACAGTGAAGATACTTCTCATATCACAGGATTCTTATACAACAGTGCTGTGTTCCCTGAATTTTCATAAGTTTCTGCTGCCACATAAAGTGCTGCTGGCACTGGGTGTCCAACATATTCATTTTATAAATATCCATGGAGAGACTATGTGGCAAGCATAGTGCATATGCCAAGTTTGAAAACAGGAAAGGCAATGATGAATAAATGTGGGTCCCTAAATCACAAGGGAATCACAATTAAGGGAGGAGAGTTAGATAAACAACTGTATAATATGATCTATTCATTACAAGAATATGAAGTAGAAAGGAACTGCAATTATGTGTGGGGATTTATTTGTGGGGCAGATTTATGAAAGCAGTGACATTGAACTGAGCATGGGAAAAAGGTCAGAATTTTGTTAGGTAAATAAAGAGGACATTTCAGGCAAGAGAATGTCACAATTATATTCATGGAAGGAGGACAGCACCAGATGTTTTCAGAGAATAACAAACACCATATTTCATTCTTGCTGGTTAGTAGCCAAAAAAAAAAAAAAAAAAGAAAGAAAGAAAGAAAGAAAAGGGAGAAGAATGAAATAATGCTGGGGCTACGGTTTGGAGCCAAAGCAGGAAAATTCTTTGAATGTCATGATTAGGGATACATGTTGCACAGAACAGGTGATGGGGAATCAAAATTACAGAATCAATCTTTTTGCTATGAGCATTCAGCCCTAACTCTCATGGTAGAGATGAAAAAAACTAAAGCCAGAGAGGTTTAGTGATTTGCTGATATCACACAAACGATTAACTGAAGAACTAGTGAATGTTTTTCAATTGGGGCCATAATGATCTGCTTTTGCTTCTGGAATGGTAACTTTAAAATATCTTATGAAATGAAGTAGAATAAGGAAAGATTGAAGACGGAAGAAACCAATTAAAGATATCTATCTTGAGACTGAACAAGATATAATGAGAAGCTGAAACAGGATAGATAGGAAAACAGAAGATTAGAGATGATGGTGATGATGGTGATGATGAGGAGAAGAACAGCAAATTTATGTTACATAGTGATGTCTGTAGTAAGGACTACATGAAATACTTTATATATGTTAACACATTCAGTCATTATCATTACACCCTTATTAGTATCCCATTTTACAGAAAATGAAAAGTAGAAAGATAGTGAAGTTGCTCAGTTGTGTCTGACTATTTGCAACCACATGGACTATAGCCTACCAGGCTCCTCTGTTCATGGGATTCTCCAGGCAAGAATACTGGAGTGGATTGCCATTTCCGTCCTGACCCAGGGATCAAGCCCAGGTCCCCTGCATTGCAGGCAGATGCTTTACCATTTGAGCCACCAGGGAAGCCACTCCATTTTACAGAAGAAAGAATATAATCACAAGAAATACTTACTGCCAAAATAACAGAATTTCATTGGAAGATCAAGGATTCGAACTTGGCATTCTGGTTCTAAAGTCTAAATTCCTAACTAATGGGTATAGAGTGCCATGGAATAGAGTTTACACAAAGAACTAGAAACTGGTATTGTTGTTGAAAGAGAAAGATGTAAATCTATGATAAGAAGCTTGAATTTGGAAAAACGGTGTCTTTTTAAAAAAATGGAAATAGGTATGTCCTTAAAAAGTGTTTTAGATCAGTTGAGAGGTATTAAGAAATATAAGAGTCAAGTCTAATAAAGAGATGTAAAGCTTAGAAAAGTAGATGACACTGGAAGTCGACCTTAGAGAGATAAGAGCTCAAGTTCCAGGCATGAAACAAACTCTCAAGGAAAAAGAAGTGAGAACATTGTGTCATTAAGGAATGAAGGTAAGAGGAGTTCATGAAAGATTCTGAGAGCCTTTCAGAGAACAAACAGGGGAAACCAAGAAAGGCCAGGTCATGGAATCCAGAAACTGAACATTTTGAGAAAGGACTTGTGTTGAGCAGAGACCAATCAAAGAAGAGGATGATGAGAAAATGTGATGTGATTGGAAGGTAGGAGTCACTGATGACTTCTGATGTGGCTGTATAAAACAGCTGTGGGGGCAGAAATCTGATTGTTGTTTAGTTGCTAGATCATTGACTTGCGAACCCATGGACTATAGCTCACCAGCTTCCTCTGTCAATGGGATTTCCCAGGCAAGAATACTGGAATGGGTTGTCCTTTCCTTCTCCAGAGAATCTTCCCAACTCAAGGACTGAACCTGCACTCCTGTACTGGCAGCTGAATTCTTTACTCCTGAGCCCCCTGGGAAGCCCAATGTTGCTTATCTTTGCAGAAATCTGATTAGAAACCACGTAGAAAGGATGAGGAGGCCATGATACTCTGGTGATTCAAGGAAAGAGAGGCATAGGCTGATAACGACAGAGGTAGAGAATCATGTGAAGTTTTTGAAACTGCGGACAGCCAATCATATCTGTAGACAATATATGTCTATATTGGCCATGTGATTTTTTAATCTAAACATTAGTATCATTTCTAAAATAGCCAAGTTGCTGAATGAGTTCAGAGAGGGCCCAATATTTAGGAAATAAAATAACTGTTCAAAAAGACAACCAATGAATATAATGGTGATATTAATGCACTGCTTAAGCACAAAGCCTCTGAAGGAATTTTAATTCTGGATCAATCAGTATTGCTTCTGCACATTAATATGATATCAAGGATAGGGCACAATGCATTTTTTAAAAATAGAACATAAAACTATAAGAAAGAAAAACTAAAACGGCAAATCATTCTACCGCCATCATCAGTAACACCACAACTACCCAGGAAATGGCATCATTTCTTCCTCTCTACTTTCACATTCTTGTACTACTGCACTCACCATCAGTTTTACTACTATTGAATTGTTACTTTAGCAAGTGTCTTCTTTGTTCCCATTTAGAAACTTAAAGAATGTTTACTAAAGAGAATTGTGCCAAATATTATAGATCTGAAAACATCAGCTTGGTGCTTAGATAGAAAATGTGAAAAGCACAATTCCACTGTTCTGAGGGCTTTTATTTTATGAAAAAAAAAAAAAAGAATACAGTGTATTGCATTTAGGAGCATCAGCTATGGTATTAGAAAGACTTGGGATCAAATCCTACCTCTCTCTTGCCTATATATGTGTCCTTGGCAAAACTGTTTATTTTCGATAAACTCTAGTTTCCCTGTATATGAAATAAGACTAATAGGGTTAATGATAAGACCATTTTATTTCTAATTTGTATACAATATTATTAGGTAGATCATTTGTTTCCCCTTGGTCAATGTCATTGTTTCTAATACAAGAAAACATATAAAGAAATTGAATATAGTTTCTCCATGGTAAAGGAGTATCCATTTTATAGAATATGCTTTAATTTAACCTAGTGTTATTTGGAAAAGGTATAATGACATTAGCACATTAAGAACTGTATCAAAGATATTGGGATGAATTCCTAAGTACATAGCATAGTTAGTTACATTTCAACTACACTTTGTTGATTAGTGAAAAGAAAAAGGCATTATAAATACACTGCTTAAATATAAAACATCAAAAGGAGAATTTTTTATGTACAACAATTGGCAAAGTGTAAACACAGAATGTTGATGTTTTTCATTTTTCTCTTAAAACGCTGAACTGAGTTCAGTGCCAGAGGCAGAGTGCCAGACTATCAGCTTTGACAAGCTCAGCAGAGGGAAAGCCTGCCTTCCAAAATAGGAAGGGCAAGAAGCCCAGAAACATACCTCATCCCTGAAACACAAGAACACTTTAAGCACTTGACTCTTCCTTAATACACATCAATTTTTCAGCACACCTAGAGAAATTATTTTAATATCTGAATATGCTTATATGGATCTTATAAATGTGCCTGGTATTGGTTAAATACAAGGCATTAAATCAGTCTGAAGTATCGTTTTAACCCATACTGGGAAAAAACATTCTTCAATGCAACTTTTAGACTCTTTCACTATTTAATGAAAATTAAGATTTTAATGCATAGTTTTTTAAAATGTACCTTGACTCTGTTGAGTATCATACAATGAAGAGCACCTAAAAACAAATTGTGGGATTTCCTGAAGGATGAGGAGAAATCTGTGATCTCTGCTTATTAATGTCAAAATAGAGTTTGACACAAAGCGAACATGAGAAAGTAAATGTTAGAAAGTTGCCTGTGTGAGTAAAATCATTCTACACTTAATTTGAAAAAAAATTAAGAATAACATCAAAAGACATAAGATAAAACTCAGCTGGGACTTTACAGTTTTCTGCAATAAAGCCTACTCCTATTAATATACATGTACACAGAAAATTCAAGTATGTTATATATAGTGCATAGTGTTAGTCGCTCAGTCATGCCCAACTCTTTGTGACCCCACGGACTGTAGCTGGCCAGGGTCCTCTGTCCATGGAATTATCCAGGCAAGAATACTGAAGTGGGTCACCATTTCCTTCTCCAGGGGAACTTCCCAACACAGGGATCGAACCTGGGTCTCCTGCATTGCCAGCAGATTCTTTACTGTCTGAGCCTCCAGGGAAGCATCACCCTCCCCGTCACCCCCATAATAACTGAACACTGAGAGCTCAATTAGCAAGACAGACACATTACTTAGTAGAAGAGTCATCCCCTCATAATCACATTATCTCATTTCTCCGTTCTTTCACTAAAGCACAGATACTTTTCAAAGTCATTGGGCTTTCCAAATGAGAAGCAAGAGAAGCCGCCTTTCTCAAGAGGCAGAAATCAGCCAAAATGGGATTCCCAGGGTGAAAAGTTTATTTGCCTCCAACACCTCCTTGATGTCGGCACATGATCTTGCAGTCTGTCACTAGCCCGGCCAATTAAAAAAAGGAGGAGTGGGAGGTAAGAAGAAGAGAGGAAGGGCAGGAAAAGAGTAGGAGGAGAGAAGCATAAGGAAGAGGAGAGAAAAAGCGAGCTCGGCCAACTTCAAATACTCACAGTAAAATGAAAAGTTGAAAGAGACTGAGTCATCCTTAGACCTTGCCTAGTACTTTATCCAACCTTGCCAATGGCTAATATTTATAGAAATGATATAAGATGCTCAAAAGGACATGCTGCCAAGAGGCAAAACTGAGCCTCCGTGGAAGCAATCTTTAATCAGCAATTATGCTTGAGAATCCAAAAAAGATGTCACATTAAAGTAACCTAGCTAATAATACAAACTCACTTGATGATTTATAATAGTCCAGTAACAAACAACACCAATTCAATTTATCTAACTGTCTGTGCACCTCCTCAGGGAAGGGAAGACTTATAATTTTGGTAGTCTGATAAATGATTTGTATTTATGTAGTAGCTGTGTTAAGTTATGTATGATTATTTCCCCAGCTTTCCCTATAGGAGTGCCTGAGCAAGTGGAATGCCTAGAATGTTCTTCCCACCTTCCACTGATCTGAAATGTGCCCAGGACCGTAGAGTAATAGATATGGGAACTACTGTAGTAGTACAAATTCTGAATACTAAATTTGGAACAGTTTATGTTCCAAAAATATTCCTGACTATTCTTAAATACATTGAAAGTGAAAGTCACTCAGTCATGTCCAATTCCTTGCAACCCCATGGACTGACTATACAGTCCATGGAATTCTCCAGGCTAGAATACTGAAGTGAGTAGCCATTCCCTTCTCCAGGGTATCTTCCCAACCCAGGGATCAAACCCAGGTCTCCCACATTGCAGGCAGATTCTTTACTAGCTGAGCTCCCAGGGAATCCTTAAAAACATTTTACACAGAGATATTAGACATTTAAATAAACACATGCTTTATTCATTCAACAGCATCTGTTAAACATCTCTTGGGTGTCAATGAATGTAGCTGCTAGGAACACGTTAATAAAACATGATTCTTGCCTTCAGAGAAGGTAAAAGAAAAAAGGAAACATAATTTATTGAACATCTGTCATGCACCTAATATATGTGATCATGACACTGCTGTGGAGTTTGTACTATTTTCCATATTTTACTGACAAAGAAACTAGATAAGATTCAAGGAGACTAAGTGATTGTTTATGATCAATTACCCAGTTAAGTAGCAAAGTCAATATTTCAACCAAAAGATGTCAAACTGCAAATTCCAAGTTCTCTCCACTATTCTGGCAAGAGCTGAAGCAAGATGGGCAAGTAAACACTTGCAATAAAATATTTAAAGTAGTAGGATGGAAATACGCACATTGTAAAGTAATGGCAGGAGGAGGAAATGGCAACCCACTCCAATATTCTTGCCTGTAAAATCCCATGGACAGAGAAGCCATGGACAGTATACGGGGCCACAAAGTAACACGACTGAGCAACTAAGCACAAAGTAATGGCAAAAAGGAGCAGTAAATTCTAATTGGGGTGAAAGAAAAGGAAAAAACTCTGATGAGTCTTTTCCAAAGAGAGAATATGTGAGCACCGTGTCTAGTTAAAAAACAGTGGTGCTCTAGTCTTTATCAGCTCAGATAGTGCTATGCTCATATTAAACCCTTTGCTGTTCCCAAAATACATGTTTGTGTGAGTTCAGTCTCTTTAGTCGTGCCCAAGTCTTGCGACCCTATGGACTGTATCCTGCCAGGCTCCTCTGACCATGGGGTTCTTCAGGCACAAATACTGGAGTGGGCTGCCATGCCCTCTCCAGGGGATCTTCCTGACCCAGGGATCAAACCCCCATCTCCTGTGTCTCCTGCATTGCAGGTGGATTCTTTACTGCAGGGAAGCCCCCCTGCCACCCTCCCCCACCAAATTATACTTTTCACCTATCCTCTTTCTGTCCATACAGTATAATTTGCTTAAAATAGCTCATCCTTTTTCTGCCTGATGAATTCCTAGAAGGAAATCTAATAGACTTAGAGACATGAAAATGTATAGAAATTTACCCAGTGATCTGTTCATTCAGCAAATATGTGAGTCCCTATTTATATACAAGATACTAAATATTCAGAAAAAAGGGCTAATAAATTTTAACTTGTTGAAAATCTAGTTGGAGAAGTAGAAAATTAACATTGATCATTATAATAAAATATATGCTATGTTAAAAGAAAGCACACAGGATATGACAGAACAGCTGAGGGCCACAAAAGAGGTTTCCCAAAAAACACCACCTTGGCCTGTGTCTTAAAGACTAAGTTGTTTCTGATATACAGTGAAAAAAATCAAAATAAAAAGAGTTAACTTCCTGGTTTGCTTTGTAGTGTTGGAAAATATCATTAAAATCTTGGCAGTATTGCAGTGAATTGTTAATTGTGTAATGAACAAAAAAGCCGATTGAATGAATGAGACCAGCAAAGTTCAGTAACAGTTTCATAGTGCAATTCCTGTCTTCCCTATGCACCAGCCAGGAGAAATTTGACAATGATGTGTTCATTGGTGAAAGTTAATTCTGAATCTAAGACTCTATCAGACTTAATTTACTAACAATATTGATTTTCTGATATAATCTGAAAATGAAATGAAATTTAGTTGATTGGCATCGAAAAGGAGAAATAATCATAACTGAACTGACAAACAATGAATGATAACCCTATTCTGACCTGAAACCTCTGTCTATGTGAAGGACTTTTCTGGAACAGTTCAGCCCAACAAGAGGATGTTTACTGCAGGTTCTATGATCCTTTCTCCTTCTCCATCTGTCTCTCCAAACTTTCTCCCTTCCTCCCATCCTCCTCCCCACTTTTCTCTAGATAGATACATAGATCGCCTTTTAAAACCCTTACAAGGACATATATGTGTATGTAATAAATATCTATTACATAGGGACTTGACACTTTTTAAGGGGTTAAAAAAATGATCTTATACAAAAATAATTACGGCTAAAATATGGATTAATAAAAATGACAAACAGTATTCTACAAAGCCAATTTTTATACCAATGACAATAATTTCCTTTCAATTTCTCTTGTTACAATCTAATTCTAAGCATGTTAATCCCTGATGTTGCTCATTTCCAAATACCTTCAGGTTTTTACATTTGAATTATAAGAACAAGTCTATAATTCACCTACCTTTGCAGCAAAACTAAGGTTAGCCTTGAAACTTTTCACCTTTATAATAATTTCAGGCTTTTAATTATTATGATCCTAATTCTATTTTTGTTTTTTACAATAATTTCTATACTATTTTTCTGGTGAAGTACATTTCTAAATAATGTGCAAATTCATCTGCAAAAACAGCAGTGTGTTATAGGGACTACTGTAGCAATATTTCAATTATGTTATAAATATCTTCATTTAGTACTGAAATTGCCTCTCTATTCAAGTCTATAGTAACAAAATAACATATAGATATAAATCAGTTACTAAAATTCCAAAACAGCAAGGGAATGAGTAGCACATAAAAGCTAGAAGGGTCTTAAAGTAATAAATAAAAATGCACATTTTGCTTAAAATATCTGGATAATTCCCTCAAATCTGTTTTTTTTTTTAATTTGCTGATATAGGTCTGCCTCATATCTCTAAGAGAGAAGATTTTCATGAAATTTCAATGATAAAATTCTCATTATTTTCTCTTACTTTTCAGATATTTAAGACATAAAGGTAAACATGAAAACCTTTAATTTTAGGATTTTGGAAGGAAACATTAGCGAAGTCTCCAAATTAAACAAGAGGTTTATTATCTATTGTTGCATTTTTATAATGCCAACTATTTGTTTATAGAAAAATGTTCAATTATCAACTAGATGTTAAGCTGTCAGTACAGAATTTTAAATCTGGGAAAATTTCCATAAGAAACTGAATCTAAATAAAGTGCTGGTATATGGTTCCTTATAATTTTAGCACCAAAGTATATTATATGCTCCTCAACATTTTTTACAGGAGTTCGTAGGCCCACATTCCTACTGATGTTCTCCAGAAGTGCAAAGTAAGACATGAGTTGGCAGCTTCCTGGAAAGATGAAAGAGGTTTTAGAAGACAGGCTGTGCACCTGGCCAGGTTCCAGATGTGTGGTTCCCTCCTGAGATGAGGCTGTATCAGCCAGGAAGAGCCTAAAGGCAGTGAAAGGGCATGGCAAGTAAGTGAAATGACAGAAGATTAAGGGAAGACAAAATATGTGATCTCTAATTTTATACCAAAGACTTGTTAATTATGAAAAGTCTGATCCCTTGATTGTGTTTATTGCATTTATGTTCAGAACTGGTCTAAGGCAATTAGAGATGAAAATTCAACAAGCAATACATTTCTTCAACATCCTTTCCTCAAAGAATGAAAAGATATACATTCTGAGAAGCAAGCAAAACTGATTTTTTAAGAGCAGGCCCATGATGCCAGCGAGGAGTTTGAATAGCCACTAAAAAAAATCATTAGCATGTGTATTAGTCAGAGTTCTTCAGAGAAATAGAACATGTATATGTGTGTGTGTGTGTGTGTGTATATATATCATGATACACATATATATATCATGAGATGTATATAGCTATAGATATATGTCATAACAGTGTCCCATCACTTCATGATGGTGGTCCCATCTTTTCATGGCAAATAGATGGGAAAAAAATGGAAACAGTGACATGCTTTTTTTGGGCTCCAAAATCACTGCAGATAGTGACTGCGGCCATGAAATTTAAAAATGCTTGCTTCTTGGAAGAAGACCTATGACAAACCTTGACAGCATATTAACAACCAGAGACCTTACTTTGCTGTCAAAGGTCCATATGGTCAAAGCTATGGTTTTTCCAGTAGTCATCTATGGGTATGAAAGCTGGACTGAGCACCAAATAATTGATGCTTTTGAACTGTGAATGTTGGAGAAGACTCTTGAGAGTGCCTTGGACTGCAAGGAGATCGAACTAGTCCATCCTAAAGGAAATCAGTTCTGAATATTTACTGGAAGGACTGATGCTAAAGCTGAGACTTCAATACTTTGCCCACCTGATGTGAAGGACTGACTCATTAAAAAAGACCCTGGTGCTGGGAAATATTGAAGTCAGGAGGAGAAGGGGAGGACAGAGGATGAGATGGTTGGATGGCATCACCAACTCGATAGACATGATTTGAGCAAGCTCCAGGAGTTGGTAATGTACAGGGAAGGAAGCCTGGAGTGCTTCAGTCCATGGAGTGGCAAAGAATCAGACACAAATGAGTGACTAATGAGTTGTTATATCATATATATAAATATATATATTTGGAGTAAATATAATTATATATGGAGTTGGCTCAAGCAATTATGGAGGCTTTCAAGTCCCAAGATCTGCAATCAGGAATCTGGAGACTCAAGAGAGATGATCGTGTAGTTCCCAAATCTATAGGTCTGCAGGCTTGAGATCCAGAAAGAGCCAATGTTTCAGTCTGAGTTAGAAGGCAGGGATAATCAAGTCAGGCAGGGGGAAATTCCTTCTTATTCACCTGAGATTCAGTCTTCTTGGTCTTTTCAGACCATTAAGTGATTGGATGAGACCCACCCACATTAGTATTAGTGCCTTGGACTTGCCAGGTGGCTCAGTAGTAAAGTGTTCAGTTGCTCAGTCCTGTCTGACTCTTTCAGATCCCATGGAATGTAGCCTGCCAGGCTCCACTCTCCATGGAATTTTCCAGGCAAGAATACTGAAGTGGGTTTTCATTTTCTCCTCCAGGGAATCTTCTCAACCTAGGGATCAAACCTGCATCACTTGTGTTCCCTGAGTATCCTGCATTGGCAGGTGGATTCTTTACCACAGCACCACCTGGAAAGCCCAGGGAAGCAATGCAATAGATGCTGGTTTTATCCCTGGGTTAGGGAGAACCCCTGAAGAAGGAAATGGCAACCCTCTCCAGTATTCTTGTCCAATCTCATTGAAAGAGAAGCCTGGTGACTTACAGTCCCCAAGTTTGCAAAGAGTCTAACACAATTTAGCAACTAAACAATACCACCCACATCAGGGAGGGGAATCTTTGCTTTATTCAGTCTACTGCTAAATATTAATCTTGTCTAAAAATACCCTCACAGACATACTAAGGACACCTGGCTGTTCAACCATTGGCCCTGTCAACTCAGCATATAAAATTAACCATTACAGTATAGTAAGATACAGGAGGAAAAATAAAACAGCATTTCATCTATTCAAATCTTTTTTTAATTTCTGAAGTTTGAGCCACCAGTATATCAAATCATTTGTCCAAGACTGTAAAGATCATTAGTACTGAAGCTCAAATTAGATCACAGATGCCTCATCTCATAATTGTAGAAATTACTACTTTTCAAAAAAAGTGCATTTGAAACTTGAAAGTGTGACCTTTTACCTTTTCTTTTTTTCTCTCTCTTTCATTTTTGATTTGTCTTCATTCAATGCAGGACTACTTTCTCTTCTCACAATTTCAATTTTAATCTGTTCTCCAAACCCACACTTACCACATTTTAACACTTAAGGGAAAAAAACAAAAACAAAAAAAAACTGTTGACAAGAAATCTCATTAGACTTTTCCCCAACATCTCTTCTCACTAAAAAAAAGATAAAGTGTAGTCTAACAATGGAGCGGCGGCTGCGGGGCACTGGACTTACTTTGAGGAGATACCCCACGTCCAAGGGCAAAGGAGAAGCCCCAGCAAGATGGTAGGAGGGGTGAAACTGTATTTAGAATCAAGCCCCATACCTGCCAGAGATGCAAAGAGGGCTCAAACAAACGTTGCGTGCACCAGGACAGAGACCCCACAGAGACTGAGACAGAACTGTTTGAGGGTCTCATGTGGAGGGACAGGTCAGCAGTGGACTTTTCAGGGGCAGGGGCTCTGGGTGCAGTAGACCTGGGTTTGGCATAAGCCCTCTTGGAGGAGGCCACCATTAACCCCACCATAGAGCCCTCAGCGCTTACACAGGGCTGGGGAAAAAGACTCTTTGAGAGCACAAACAAAACTTTGTGCTCACTAGGACCCAGGAGAAAGGAGCAGTGACCCGAAAAGAGGGTGAATCAGACTTGCCCATAAGTGTGCAGGAGTCTCCAGCAGAGGCATGGATCAAATAGCTGTGAAAAGAAGAGAAGCTAAAGGCAAAAGAGAAAAGGAAAGATATACCCATTTGAATGCAGAGTTCCAAAGAACAGCAAGTGAGATAAGAAAGCCTTCTTCAGTGATCAATGCAAAGAAATACAGGAAAACAAGAGAATGGGGAAAACTAGAGATCTCTTCAAGAAAATTAGAGAACCAAGGGAACATTTCATGCAAAGATGGGCACAATAAAGGACAGAAATGGTATGGACCTAACAGAAGCAGATATTAAGATGTGGCAAGAATACACAGAAAAACTGTACAAAAAAGGTCTTCATGACTGAGAAAACACAATGGTGTGATCACTCACCTAGAGCCAGACATCCTGGAATGTGAAGTTAAGTGGGCCTTAGGAAGCATGACTACCAACAGAGATAGTGGGGGTGATGGATTTCCAGCTGAGCTATTTCAAATCCTAAAAGATGATGCTGTGAAAGCACTGTGCTCAATATGCCAGGAAATTTGGAAAACTCAGCAGTGGCCACAGGACTGGAAAAGATCAGTTTTCATTTCAATCCCAAAGAAAGGCAATGCCAAAGAATGCTCAAACTACCACACAATTACACTCATCTCCCACACTAGCAAAGTAATTAAAAATTCTCCAAAGCCAGACTTCAACAGTACGTGAACCATGAACTTCCAGATGTTCAAGCTGGATTTAGAAGAGGCAGAGGAATCAGAGATGAAATTGCCAACATCCATTGGATCATTGAAAAATGAGAGAGTTCCAGAAAAGCAGCTACTTCTGCTTTGTTGACTATGCCAAAGTTTTTGGCTGTGTGGATCACAAGATATTGAAAATTCTAAAAGAGATGGGAATAACAGATCATCTGACCTGTCTCCTGAGAAATATGAATGCAGGTCAAGAAGCAACAGTTAGAACTGGACATGGAACAACAGACTGGTTTCAAATAGAAAAGGAGTATGTCAAGGCTGTGTATTGTCACCCTGCTTTTTTAATTTATATGCAGAATAAATCATTAGAAACACTGGGCTGGAGGAAGCACAAGCTGGAATCAAGATTTCAAGGAGAAATATCAATAACCTCAGACATGCAGATGACAGCACCCTTATGGCAGAAAGCAAAGAACTAAAGAGCCTCTTGATGAAAGTGAAAGAGGAGAGTGAAAAAGTTGGCTTAAAACTCAACATTCCGAAAATTAAGATCATGGCATCCAGTCCCATGACTTCACAGGAAATAGATGGAGAAACAGTGGAAACAGTGACAGACTTTATTTTGGGGGCTCCAAAATCAGTGCAGATGGTGCTTGCAGCCATGAAATTAAAAGACGCTTACTCCTTGGAAGGAAAATTATGACCAACCTAGATAGCATATTAAAAAGCAGAGACATTACTTTTCAACAAAGATCCATTTAGTCAAAGCTTTCGTTCTTCCAGTAGTCATATATGGATGCAAGAGTTGAACCATAAAGAAAAATGAGCACTGAAGCACTGCTTTTGAACTGTGGTGTTGGAGAAGACTCTTGAGAGTCCTTTGGACTGCAAGGAGATCCAACCAGTCCATCCTAAAGGAAATCAGTCCTGAATATTCACTGGAAAGACTGCTGCTGAAGCTGAAAATACAATACTTGGCCACCTGATGTGAAGAACTGACTCATTTGAAAAGACCCTGATGCTCGGAGAGATTGAAGGTGGGAAGAGAAGGGGACGACAGAGGATAAGATGGTTGGATGGCATCACCAATTCAATGGACATGAGTTTAAGTAAACTCCAGGAGTGGGTGATGGACAGGGAAGCCTGGCGTCCTGCCGTCCATGGGGTCACAAAGAGTTGGACATGACTGAGTGACTGCACTACACTGAACTGATTCTAACACTGAAAATAACAAATGCTGAATTTAGGCTGAGGTAGTATCTTATTCCAAAGAGTGCAAGTACTTCACAGGAGGCAGAAAACCAATTTCAATATTTATCTTTTACAGATAAACAACAGGTAATGCAAACCTACCTGAACAAATAGCTCTATTCAAGCCTCAATCCTCTATCTTAGCTGGATGATAACAGTAAGCTATAGAACAAGCAGTGTAGTTCTTGCACAGAGACTTGAAGGAAAGGCCCATAACTCAGAGTGTACATACTGCTTTGAAATGTTTCCCTGTGCTTTCACTGTTCTCCTTTCTGCTGTCTACAGAGACCACAATCAGGTTCTAAAACTGTCACCAAAATGACCAGCAGGCCTATAAGGTCCTGGTGCAATCTGGACCTGGAATCTGCTTCCTCTTTCTCTTTGCCACAACTAGTATTGATGATAGCATATAAGAATAGAAAAAAGTAACACATCTTTAACACAACAACCCCCACCCCATAAATCACCTTATGATCATCCTGGGATGATCATCTATGGGTTTCTGGTTCAGCATCTATTCTTACTTACTTCATGGAAGCATGAAAGTTATCAGATCTTAGGCTAAAATAAAATGCAAACAGGATGCTCAGAAGAGGGAGGATTTTTTTTTTTTTTTTTTTTTTGCTGCTTCTTGTTTGTGCTTTTTGAAGATTCAGAGGAAACCACAGCCAAGTTCCTTACCTAGATAGAAACATTTTCAACAGACCCCTTTCACATGGTCTAGGAGGCTCTTCATTAACTGGTCAACACTTCCTCCAGCCCCATCTCCTAGGACCTCAGTTGCTCCCCGCTCCAGGCCGACCATACTGGCCTTGCTCCTTCCCACCCCAGGGACTGTCAATACATTGTTTCTTCTGCCTGGAATATCTGTTCCTTCACTCTATAGCAGGATGGTACACTGTAAAATATTCCCTGATGGTATTTTTCCCTGTCTGTAACTTGAAGTTTTCTCTGCAGTTCTTTGGCTATTAGTATAGATATGACTTTAGTACCTATTTCTACAAGCAAGCGGAGGGCAAATACCATCTTGGGAAGCAAAAAAGAAATGATTAGGGCCATCCTTGCCTGACAGAAAGAGAGAGTCGAAAGAGAATTCTCAGGAGAAGATAGAAGGCTTTTTTTTAAACAACCCTCCAAGGCAACCCCAGAGTCAAACGGGGAGACTGGGGAGAAGGGTGACTGTAAAAACATGCAAATAGTTTGGTAGAATTCCAAGATAAATGAGTTATTCCTTATCACAACCTCCAAGGGCTGCATGCCTTTCAGAGGAGCCCTGAGGCTTTTTTGGTGCCATGTTGAACATGGTGTCTGAGTGACAAGAATATAAATGACTGAAGGGAGGGTCCAGGTGGATGGACTTGAAATAGCTCTCTATTTCAATTCAGTCTGTGTTTGACATTTAGGGGATCCAGAAATTCCTTTTTGCCTTCCTGATAAATTCAGAAGATAGCTAAAGACACAAGATTGTGATCTTCTAGCAGAATGATACAGAATCAACTTCCCAAACCAGAAACCAAAAGAGAGATCACGGGGAATCTGCAGCACCAGTGAAAGGTTGAGGGCAGGGGCTAAAAATACTGGTGGACAGTCACAGTAGGATAAATTACATGGACTGCCTATGTTGAGAAAGGAGACTACAGGTTACAGCAGCCAAAGATAGGTCAGAAGCAAAGGCATCAAGGATATAAATCAACTTCCAAAGAGCTGGCAAGAGGAGCTACACATCCACCAGAGGTCAACAAGAGCCAGTGAACCACACTCCCCATCACTATTTTGTTCTATCATCTTTCTCCTGGTCTTGAATGTTGGCAGGAGGCAGGGCTTTGGTGGTGATGGTAGTGAGAGTGAGGAGATATCAGCCAAAAAGCAGAGGAAGAAATATAAGAAGGAAAGAGGGCAGGGATGCTAAGAAACTGCTCACTAACCCAAAGAGATTGAATTTATCAAAGAAGGACTAAGTTTTAAATTTTAAGAGACCCAGAGCTGTTCAACAGCAAGGTCAAGATCAACATTTTCTCTATTACTGTAACAGTAGCTAGACACAAGTTAAAATCATCTAGAATAAAGAAAATAGACCTACTTGGCAAACAATTCATCATGTGTAAATTTCACCCCATCACGTACTAGTATGCCTGTATTAGTTTCTTAAAAATCTCTATGGAACCTTAACTTGCACGTAGGCTGTGTACAAAACCTGGACTTGGAACCAAGTTATCTTCAGAACAGTGGCATGAGCCAGTTAGAGAAACAAGCAGAGATGAGTATAACCTCTGTGAAAAGGGAAGAAGGAAGAAACAAGGGAGAAAGGAGAGAAGGGAAAGAAGGAAAATGGTAAGATGGAAGAAGAAGAAAATGGAGGGAGAAAAGGGGATAAGAAGGAGGAAAGAGGAGAAAGGAGAGGGGGGGAAAAGGAAGAGGAAAGGAGAGGAGGAAGATGGGAGAAGAAGGGATCATTTAGACCTCTTGCTTCTATGAGAACTAGATCTCTTTTCAGAGAGAATGAATCCTTCAGCTCACATTAAATGATCACTTCCTTGATTTCTTTCACTGGGTAAATACCCCTAGTATATGTTCCCCTGATGCCATTTGACTTTCTTTACAACAATTACCTCAGCTCCAATTTCACACTTAATTGTGTGATGATCTGAGTGACTTCTTGCTCTCTTTCTCCCTGGCAGGGACCAAAGTGGTTTGGGCTTACTATTTTAACCACAGTGTCTAGATCAATACTGAAATATAGTAGGTACTTAATAATATGCATTTGTCAAGTGCATGATTGAATTAGTATATTTTATTAGATTGCCTTTTTCTCCTTCTATCCAATGCTTCTTTCCCTACTATTCATTCATTTCAAAGGTTTTATTGACAGTGGATCAATCTTGATGGGTTCATGAAGTAGAATCTGTCTGATCACTTTAAATTTTTCTAAATGTTTACTCAAAACTTGCCAGAAATTCAGGTTACAAATCTGTAATCTGATTGGACAGATGATGGCAACATTCTAGCAGGACATTTAAATGGAAAGAGTAAATGATAACAGGATATTGAAAATAAATCCACACTCCAATATTTATTGCAGCATTGTTCACAATAGCCAAGATGAGGAAACCATCTAAATGCCCACTGACAGATGAATGGATAAAGAATGTGTGGTACATATACACAATGGCATACTACTCAGCCATAAAAAATGAATGAAATAATGCCATTTACAGCAATGTGGATACAACTAGAGATTATCAAACTAAGTGAAGTAAGTCAGAAAGAGAAAGACAAACACCATAAAAAAGGACTTATATGTGGAATCTAAAATATAACAAATGAACCCATCTATGAAACAGAAACAGATTCATAGAGAACAGACTTGTGGTTGCCAAGGCGGAGAAGAAGGAGGGATGAACTGGAAGTTTAGGGTTGGCAGATGCAAATTATTATACATAGAATGGATAAACAGCAAGGTTCTACAGTACAGCACAGGGAACTCTACTCAATATCCCAGGATAAATCATCATGGGAAAAAATATAAAAAGGATGTATATAATGTGTATAATTAAATCACTTTACTGTACAACAGAAATTAGCACATCATTATAAATCAACTATACTTAATTAAAAAGAAAAAAGAAAACACCTAGGTATCATTCTACCATTTTTTTACATTAGTGAAATCAGATCATTGGGGTGGGGAATATACTTTCTAGATATTATATAATCCTTCTTAAAAGGTAAACACAAAATAATTTAACAAATAACCAGCTCTCTCTTCCTTTCTTACAGTTGGTCATTTCATTTCTTGTTACTTTTATTATTAACATTATTATCATTGGTTAATATATAAAGTTTTTATTAGACTTAAAATGTTAAAACTATATATTTTCAGTAATTTTACCATCATCATTTAACAGATTTTTTAAATTAATACCCAAAAAGGCTAAATAGTAGATAAGCTTATCCTTTAGAAATTTTCAAATGTCTTTGAAACCCAAGATTATTGAATCCTGGTTCCTGGATCCTGGGTTTTCCTTATTCCAAAGGATGTCTTAAAAGAATTTTTATACACGTTTTCAGCAATTTATATGCTTCAATTTTGTCTGAGCATTTTTCCCCATATTACTAGTCACTGATAGATATGCCTTTTACATTTATGGACACGATTTTTTTTAATGTTTATCAGGATGTTCACTACACATATATATCCTATATATTTAAGTTATTTAAATTTTTCCTACCCTTGATTTCCTCTGATCCCCAGAACTTTCTAAGATTTAAAGTAATGAGGGGCATTATAATGGATATGGCAGATATAACTACCTACACTGAAAGTATAAAATTTACTTTATTCATTAACAACACAAAAGGAAAGCAAAAAGTAAGAAAATATCCTTATTTCAATATTTACATTAAAACATTTCTATTAAAATTGCAAGGAACATAATGATATCCACAATAGATAAGTAGCTCATAAAATCAATTTTAAAAAACAAAGACCCTAAAGGATAAGTGGGCAAGAGAATGAACAGATGCTTTGTAAAATAGGACATCAGTTTGTGAAAAAAATATTTGCTCAACATAGTAGGAACTTCTGGTTCCTGCCCATATGGCAACTTAACATGGGACTTCTGGCTCCCTCTATAAAATCAACCCTGAAGTAACTGCAGAAGTAAGAAGGAAAATGTATTTCAGCAACTAACCTTTCCATAGAGATGCTAAAGCTGATTTTAAAGATGTGTTGAGTGGAAGTAGTTGCCTAAAACTTGGGACAGGACATGGAGGACGAGTGAGAGAATACATTAGAATATTTTTGTAAATACTACTTTGCCCTCTCCTCTGTGTTTGGGATCATCATTTCCTATGTCTTCACCTTAAAAATCAGTGGCAGCCTTTTAGATGCCAGTGCAGATGGTCCAAGGGGCAAAAGTCCCACAAGGGTATGTGTTCTGTATAAACAGATGCCCGTTAAGCGGCAGTGCCCAGACACTTGCTTCTACCTCTCTCCCTGTCCAGTCCCCCAGTGCTGGTTAGTGACAACCCAGGGAGGCATCTTCCTAATGCTGTTTCTCCTGCAGGCTTTATAGGAGGCAGAAGAGAGATGATATACAGGAGGAAAATGGGAGTGATCAAGACAACTGGTCTGTTGTACCTGAGGCTCTCTACACTGGGGTTCATCCCCCCCACCCTCTTAAGCTCAGGAGACAAGTGAACACTTGGAAGCCTGTTTTCAGCCTTTTCTCAACTCACATTATTAAACAGAGTAGCTCATCCCCCAAGTGACAATGGGTTCACAGGTCAAAAAAAGGAGTATCAGGATTTCAATGGAATTTTAAAAAATGAGATAAAGTATGTCAACTGAATTTATTGAAAATACTCGATCAAAATGTAAAATAAGCTTTAAAATGCATTAGTAAGCTAAACAAAGAATTACAGAAAATTAAATAAAAGGCTGTGGACTGAAAAGGCTCAGAGAGTGAGAGATAAGAAAAAACTCCTACAAAGACATACAGTGAATTTAAGATTAATGAAGGCAATGATACAATTCTAAATGTTCATAGATGGAAATAGTAGATCTTTTACAAAGAAACAAACTTGACATCAGACTTCTCTGCATGCAAAAACACAATTGAGAAATATATTTAAATGCTATAATAACTTTAAACTTACAATTTTCTATCCAGCATAGTATCATTTCAGTGTAAAAGTAAAATAAATAAATAAATAAAAATAAGTCCAGATATAGTTCCTCAAAAAATGTACAACAAAAGCCAACAGTGAAAATATTTTTGAAATAAATATTTAAATAAAGGAGAAACAATCCAGGGGAGTTGCAAAATAAGTGGAAATTAGGAAATTAGGGCTTATCAATACCTTAATAAAGTGATTGCTGCTTTTCAAGCAAAGATCAAAGAATGGGAAAAGAGAATATATGAATAATCACTCCAACATTGATTGTGATAGGGCTGGAGAATAATTGGGAAAATAGTGATCATCTTCCAAAAAACTCCATAAATATGATTAAGCAATTAAAAATGCACACATGCATACATAAATTTAGCAAGCATATTACAGAATGCCAAAAATCATTGATTTTGAAGAAATGCAAATTAAATCAATGAGATAATACATATTTTAGCCTACAAAATTAGAACACTAAATGTTGATGAAAATGTGGGTATATAGAAAAAAGTATTATACTGCTTACAGAAATAAATCCTATTTAGTCAAATTTAGCTACTGCATACGCAACATTCAGAAATTCCAGGGAAATTTTCATAGGTCCATATGGGAATATTTATGATGGTGGGAAATTGAAGGCTCCTTAGAAATCCGTCATAGGAAATAAGAAGTGGGGAATATGTGGCACACCATGAAGAATTTTGCATTGGTTAGAGCAAAGTGGTTATTTGCTGTACAAATAGCAACAAAGATAGATTCTAGGAATTAATATTTAATGGGAAAAAATAGCAAAAAGGATGATATACATAATTGAGCCCAGGGCTCTTGCATTGCAGGCAGATTCTTTACCTTCTGAGCTACCAGGGAAGCCTCATAAATTAAAATATCTACACACAAAACAATACACATTTTGAAAGAAAATATTTGAGCCAAAAGTTATACATGAAATATAATAAAATAGTTACATGAAACACCAGGAGAATGGGAATGAAGTACAGAAACACATAGGAACCAATATGTACGTTGATATAGACAAACAATGTGAAATGGATAAAGATAGATAAGAGATAGATGGATGATTGGTACGTGGATGCATAGTCTTGCATGCATGCATAGGGAGAATGTACTATGATCCACACAATGCAGTTAACTCAAAAGATTGCCCCTGACTTCCAAAATTAAAAGTTCATCTTCACTAATAATTAAAGACAAATAAAAATTTAAAAAATTTCCTTCCACTGCTTTCTGTTAAGGATAATAGCAAATTGAAAAGAGTATAGAATAACTTCATTTATAAATACTGCTGGCATAAACACAAATTAGTATAATCTTTTCAGGGACAGTTTGGCAATATGTAACAACAGCATTAAAATAATGATGCTCTATAACAGAAGAATTCTTAAAATCTATTCTTACAAAGTTATCAGAAGTTAAGAAAGAAAGCTGTCTGCAAAAGATGTTAATACTGTAAATATTTATAAAAGTAAAAGTTTTAACATAATATAATGACTTATAAAAGTTTTAAGGTTTGGTATGATTTTCCCCTCATTGGTACTAGGACAATAAAGAGAAATTGCAGCTCCCAGTTCTGGGACAAGAAATTCACAAGAGCTAGGAATATTTTTGTGACAGAAAGCAAGGGAAACATCCAATATAAACAGGGTCATATCAAGGGGACACGAGAACCAGCTTAAAGGGGTTCCCACTGACAAAAGATGGGCAATTGGATTATCAAAAAGAATAAAAACTGTACCATGAAAATGCATTCATTTATCATGAAACTTAAAAAGCAAAACACCTCTTTGGTCACCCTTGGATATTGTTCAGGTACCAACTCTTTATCAGGAAAAGTGAGAAATGAGAAAATATCAGACTTCATTTGCACAATCTTTTGAAGTAACCAAATTATTAATGAGGGAAGGTTCTTTGTGAATCTTAAGTACAAAAGGGAAGGTAGAATTTGAAAATTAACATTTTGCAAAGCCCTAATGAAGTTATGGATCTAGTCAATCTTAATCAATGGATGTTAATATGATTGAAAATAAGGGTGAAGGGAGTTCTAAGTGGGCTGAAACACCTGATCTACCTCAGCAGCGCTAAATGCGGACAACCAGATGGTATGGGCCTTTGATGCAATGCAATAAGGAGCAAACAGCACAAACTATGACGTATTCTTGATAAAAAGAATTGAGTTTGACTCCAATCAAGTCTCTAGATATAACTGCATTTACAAGAAATACAGGGGTGAGAAGAACAAGTAAGACAAATAATGAAGAATCAGAAAGTCAAGTCAACAATGTGGAACTCACTAGGAAACAAATACATAATATAAGAAGTGGAGGGCTAGAAGTTTGCTAGAAATTAAGTGAGACTTAGCAAGCATGACAACCAAATATAGTGTCTGGCTATTTAAACAAGCCAACTCTTTAAAAAGGTATGTATTTAGTCAATTGGAAATATCTAAATATATGTTCTCTATTTCTATGTATTTGAAAATAACCACTATAAGCTAAAAAATTAAAAACAACACATTAGTTTGATAGTTTCATACCCTATATTCTCTTTTTTCCCCCTTCATTTGAATGAATGAAGATTGTCATCCAATCAGGATTCTACTTTTAGAATTTCCTACCCTCAAGAGTCAGATACTTCAAAAACATCCTCATCATGGCAACATACCTGTTTCTCCGCTCTTTGGGAATGAAGATTTTCTAAAGTTTCAGCTATAAATCTAAGTATTTAAAAATCATTTATCAGTGCATTGAGCTTCAAAATTGCCTGCCCATTTCCTCTCCAGATTTCTACTAATTCATACACCAAACCAGTTTTCCATATTGACTGAGCTATAGGATCTCAATGTCTATACATTTATATGTGAGACAATAAAATTATAATAATTTGCTTTCAGTCAACAGTCATCTTTAGAGTCCCAGCTATATAATTAATATATGTTGTGCGTGCATGGCCACTTGTGCGCAACTCCTTGAGATCCCATGGATTATAGCCCACCAAGCTCCTCTGTCCATGGGCTTATCCTTGCAAAAATACTGGAGTGGGTTGCCATGGCCTCCTTCAGGGGATTTTTCTGACCTGTGGATCAAACCCACATTCCCTGCATTGTAGGTGGATTCGTCACCATTCAGCCACCTGGGAAGCTTATAATTAATATGTGATAATGACTAAAATATAATATACATATGATAAATGTTATTTTGATAGAAATCTATTTCTAATTAACTGGAGGTTTCACTCCCTGGGTCAGGAAGATCTGCTGGAGGGGGGCATGGCAACTCACTCCAGTATTCTTGCCAGAATAAGTCCATGGACAGAGAAGCCTGGTGGGCTATGGTTCATGGGGTCACAAAGAGTCAGACTCGACTGAAGCAACTGAGCACATACACTCCTTCCATCAAGAAATCACATAAATTAAAACTTGAAACATATCATAGAATCAACTATATTCATTTACTTGTCTGAAGACCTGTCAGTAATGATGTGACAGCTGTGTAACCTCTCCCAAAATAAGTTTCTTCTCAACTCGTCTTTTCTCAATCCTTGGAAGAATGGTAATAAAATCCATGTGTTCTTTCTCCCTGAACTAAAAATTGCACATGCTATTTCATATTTTGTGTCATGTGCTAATCTTCTGAGTGGGTGAAATTAAGAAATATTATCAGACTGTTAGACTTCATTATCCTCCAGAAAACCATTACCATCTGTTATCTGCACAATTGAAATGGTTTCCTAACCAATCATTCTGGTATTTGCTCTTACCTAATTCATTCTCCAGAATAAATATAAGATAAAAAGCGAATCTGATCATGTCACTCTCAAGGTTCTGTTATCATTCTGTTGTATTTAGATAAAACGTAACAGCTGAGTCTCAAAATCTAGACTCTTGGCTTCCATTTCGTATGTCTAATGATGGACTTTTTGAGGGTGTACTGGGGTGTTCTAAGACACAATTTCCAGTGATGGGGGGGTGGGGGGTTGTCCCCTACACTGATAAGCAATTCTCTGGACCCCATTGTGTGTGCTATAATTCAACTCAATTCTGACACTACCTACACAGAGGTAGCATCAGATCCCAAATGTTAAGAGTTCAGTCCTACAAGACTGCCACTCCTCTCACTGCAGACACCATCATGAGTCTAGGTCATCATCATCTGTGCTTCTGACCAACTGAATATATATCAAAGGTTTCCATGACTCCTTCCCTCAAGTTGGATTAATTTGCTAGAGTGGCTCACAGAACCCAGAGAAACACTTTACTTACTAATCATCAATTTATGGTAAAAAAAGATATAACTCAGGAATGGCTGATGGAAGAAATGCATGGTGTAGCACAAGGTATGGGGAAAAGGTCTGGAGCTTCCAAGACCTCTTCAGACACAGCACCCTCCCTAAATCTCCACATGTTCACCTACCCAGATGTTCTCTGAAGCTTGTCCTTTTGGGGTTTTATGGAGCTTGTGACTAAATAATTGGCCATTGGTGACTAAACTCAACCTGTTGCACCTCTTGCCTTCCCAGAAACTGGACAGTGGGACTGAAAGCTCCAGCCCTGCAATCACAATCATGTGGTTCTTCTCCTGGAAATCAGCCCCCATTCTTAGTGCTTCCTAAAAGTTACTTTATTAACATAATAAAAGCCCTTTGTAGTCTCATCACTTAGGAAAGTCCAAGGGATTAAAGAGCTCTGTGACAGAAACAGGATAAAAACAAAATCTTGTACATATTTCTTATTATAAATTATAATATCCAGGTGTATAAAAACCTTATGCAAATCAACTCAATAAGATCACTTTGTGAGCTACTTGTACCTTGAAAATCACCTCCTGACCTTCAAAGTTTTTCTATAATTTTGTTGCTTCTGTATCCTTTGAGCTAAGAATTAAGAAACACACACACACACACTTGCCCTTTACCTTTCTCTCTATTTTTATTCTCTATATAAAGAGGAATGAAAGTGGAGATATTGCATGAAATGCTTTCATGAAGGCTTAATCTGCATTCCTAATTAGTATAGAATCAAATTATCATTTACAAAGGAAATTGTATGCCCTATTTGGGATTATGGATTTTGAATTCAAGTCCAGCTCACGAAGACAGAAAATATATTTAAACAAAACAAAACAAAAATGAGGAACCAAAGAAATACATTTAAATTTTTATATGTATGTAGTTTGATATAGTTTAGGGAATTTTGTTTTCTTTATTGTCTGTGTTTTAGTTTGATTTGGTGCGACATTGTACAGTGTGGTTTGATTTCATTATATTTAATAAGAAAAGTTTTATTTTTTATCATTGACAGAGCTCATGTATTTCTAGAAATTTAAAATAAACATTTACCTACTCTTCTGAACTCTTCTGAATTTAGATGTGGTTTGGCTCAGATAATAAAGAATCTGCCTGCAATGCATGATACGGGTTTGATCCCTGGGTTGGGAAGATTCCCTGGAGAAGGGAAGAACCACCCATTCCAGTATTTTTGCCTGGAGAATTCCATGGACATAGGATCCTGGCAGGCTACAGTTCATGGGGTCATGGAGAGCTGGACAGAACTGAGGAACTACCAGTTTCACTTTCACTTTGGGGGATGCTACTACTTGAAACCCTTGTACTCAGAGATTATTCATAAACCAAAAGAAAGTCAAATTGTAGGACCCAAGCAACTTTTACAATTGATGGTGGTGGTTTAGTAGCTAAGTCATGTCTGACTCTTGTGACCCTATGGACTGTAGCCCACCAGGCTTCTCTGTCCATGGGATTCTCCAGGCAAGAATACTGGAGTGGGTTGCCATTTCCTTCTCCAGGGAATCTTCCCAATCCAGGAATCAAACCCAGGTCTCCTGCATTGCAGGCAGATTCCTTACTGACTGAGCTATGAGGAAAGTCCAAATTTTAGAGTTAAAAAGTGTTTAAATCCCTTATAGGTCATATTATTTTCAAATTTTCTCCCATTCAGAAAGTTGTCTTTTCATTTTGTTAATGGTTTCCTTTGCAGTGCAAAAGCTTTTAAGCTTAATTAGGTCCCATTTATTTTATTTTTTCCTTTTATTTCCTTTGCTGTAGGAAACAGATCAATATATATATATTGCTGTGATTCAGGCCAAAGAGTGTATTGCCTATGTTCTCCTCTAGGAGTTTTATAGTAACCAGTCTTACATTTAGTGCTTTAATCTGTTTTAAGTTAATTTTTGTATATGGTGTTAGAGAATATTCCAATTTCATTTTTTTTATAAGTAGCTGAAGTTTTCCCAGCACCATTTATTGAAGAAACTATCTTTCCGTCACTTTATATTTTTGCCTCTTTTGTTATAGATTAATTGATCCTAAGTGCATGGATTTCTTTCTGAGCTCTCTATTCTCTTCCATTGATCTCTGTCTGTTTTTGTGCCAGAACAGCATTGCTGTGTAGTATAGTCTAAGGCTAAGCGAGGGAGCATGGTTCCTCGAGCTCTTCTCTTCTTGTTTTCACTATTCAGGGTCATAGTGTTTTCATACAAATGAGTGTTTTTGTACAAATCTTAAAAATATTTGTTCTAGTTCTGTGAAATATACCATTGGCAATTTGATAGTGATTGCATTGAATCTGGAGATTGCTTTGGGTAGTATGCTAGTTTTAACAATACTGATTATTTCAATCCAAGGATATGATATATCTTTCCATCTGTTTGTGTCATCTTTAATTTCTTTCATCAGTGTCTCATAGTTTTCCCAGGTCTTTTACCTCCTTTGGTAGGTTTACTTCTAGATATTTCATTCTTTTTGATGCAATGGTAAATGGAATTAATTTCTCTTTCTGACAATTTGTTGAACAGCTGATACATCTCACCATTAAATAAACAAAACATCCACTTAAAAATGAGCAAAGGAACTTTACTTCCAAAGAGGAAATGCAGTGGCCAACAGGGACATGAAAAGATGTTTAGTATTGTTAAGCATCAGGAAAATGCAAATCAAAAGCCATAGTGAGATATCACCTCATACTTGTCAGAATAGCTATCATCAAAAAGAACACAAATAACAAATGTTGGCAGGAATGCAGAAAAAAAGGGATTCTTCCTACATTTTTGATGAGAATATAAGTTTATGCAACCACTATGAAAAACAGTTTGTATGTTTCTCTAAAAAACTAAAAATAGAACTGCCATATAATTCAGAAATTCCACTCCTGAGTATATATCCAAAAAAAACCAAAAACACTAATTTGAAAAGATACTTGAACCTCAATAATCATAACAGCACTATTTACAATTGCCAAGGTATGGAAGTAACTGAAGCGTCCATCAGCATATGAAGATGTGGTATATATACACTATGGAATGCTGCTCTGTCACATAAAAGAATAAAACTTTCCCATTTGTGGGCTTCCCTTGTGGCTCAGCTGGTAAAGAATCCGCCTGCAATGTGGGAGACCTGACTTCGATCCCTGGTTGGGAAGATACCTGGGAGAAGAGAAAATTTACCCAATCCAGTATTCTGGCCTGGAGAATTCCGTGGACTGTATAGTCCATGGGGTTGCAAAGAGTCAGACACTACTGAGCGACTTTCACTTTCACTTCACTTTTGGCCATTGGGAACAACTTAAATGGACTTGAAGGACACTAGAGAACAAACTGGTCATAGCAAACACCCTCTTACAACAACACAAGAGAAGACTCTACACATGGACATCACCAGATGGTCAACACCAAAATCAGATCGATTATATTCTTTGCAGCCAAAGATGGAGAAGCTCTATACAGTCAGCAAAAACAGGACCAGGAGCTGACTGTGGCTCAGATAAAGAACTCCTTATTGCAAAATTCAGACTTAAATTGAAGAAAGTAGGGAAAACCACTAGACCATTCAGGTATGACCTAAATCAAATTGCTTATGATTATACAGTGGGAGTGAGAAATAGATTTAAAGGACTAGATCTGATAGACAGAGTGCCTGAAGAACTATGGACGGAGGTTTGTGACACTGTACAGGAGACAGGGATCAAGACAATCCCCATGGAAAAGAAATGCAAAAAAGCAAAGTGGCTGTCTGAGGAGGCCTTACAAATAGCTGTGAAAAGAAGAGAAGCAAAAAAGCAAAGGAGAAAAGGAAAGACATTCCCATTTGAATGCAGAGTTCCAAAGAATAGCAAGGAGAGATAAGAAAGCCTTCCTCAGTGATCAATGCAAAGAAATAGAGGAAAACAACAGAATGGGAAAGACTAGAGATCTCTTCAAGAAAATTAGAGATATCAAGGGAATATTTCATGCAAAGATGGGCTTTATAAAAGACAGAAGTGGAATGGACCTAACAGAAGCAGAAAATATTAAGAAGAGTGGCAACAATACACAGAAGAACTGTACAAAAAAGATCTTCACAACCCAGATATTCATGATGGTGTGATCACTCACCTAGAGCCAGATATCCTGGAATGTGAATTCAAGTGGGCCTTAGAAAGCATCACTATGAAAAAGCTAGTGGAGGTGATGGAATTCCAGTTGAGCTATTTCAAATCCTAAAAGACGATGCTGTGAAAGTGCTGTACTCAATATGCCAGCAAATTTGGAAAACTCAGCAGTTCCAGCCACAGGACTGGAAAAGGTCAATGTTCATTCCAATTCCAAGGAAAGGCAATCCCAAAGAATGCTCAAACTACTGCACAATTGCACTCATCTCACACATTAGTAAAATAATGTTCAAAATCCTCCAAGCCCGGCTTCAGCAATACGTGAACTGTGAACTTTCACATGTTCAAGTCAGATTTAGAATAGGCAGAGGAACCAGAGATCAAATTGTCAATATCCACTGGATCATTGAAAAAGCAAGAGAGTTCCAGAAAAACATCTATTTCTGCTTTAATGACTATGCCAAAGCCTTTGACTGTGTGGATCACAATAAGCTGTGGAAAATTCTGAAAGAGATAGTAATACCAGACCACTTGACCTGCCTCTTGAGAAATCTGTATGCAGATCAGGAAGTAACAGTTAGAACTCAACACGGAACAGACTGGTTCCATATTAGGAAAGGAGTACATCAAGGCTATATATTGTCACTGTGTTTATTTAACTTATATGCAGAGTATATCATGAGAAACGCTGGGCTGGAAGAAGCACAAGCTGGAATCAAGGTTGCCGGGAGAAATATCAATAACCTCAGATATGCAGATGACACCACTTTTATGGCAGAAATTGAAGAACTAAAGAGCCTCTTGTTGAAAGTGAAAGAAGAGAGTGAAAAAGTTGGCTTAAAGCTTAGCATTCAGAAAGATCATGGCATCTGGTCCCATCACTTCATGGCAAATAGATCAGGAAACAGTGGAAACAGTGTCAGATTTTATTTTTTTGTGCTCCAAAATCACTGCAGATGGTGATTGCAGCCATGAAATTAAAAGACACTTACTCCTTAGAAGGAAAATTATGACCAACCTAGATAGCATATTAAAAAGCAGAGACATTACCTTGGCAACAAAGGTCCGTCTAGTCAAGGTTATGGTTTTTCCAGTAGTCATGTATGGATGTGAGAGTTGGACCATAAAGAATGCTGAGCACCGAAGAACTGATGCTTTTGAACTGTGGTGTTGGAGAAGACTCTTGAGAGTCCCTTGGACTGCAAGGAGATCCAACCAGTCCATCCTAAAGGAGATCAGTCCTAGGTGTTCATTAGAAGGACCAATGCTGAAGCTGAAACTTCAATACTTTGGCTACCTCATGGGAAGAGTTGTCTCATTGGAAAAGACCCTGATGCTGGGAAGGATTGGGGGCAGGAGGAGTAGAGGACGACAGAGGATGAGATGGCTGGATGGCATCTCCGACTCGATGGACATGAGTTTGAGTAAACTCCGGGATTTGTTGATGGACAGGGAGGCCTGGTGTGCTGCGATTCATGGGGTCGCAAAGAGTTGGACACAACTGAGTGACCTAACTGAACTGAATTGATGCTAAACGAAATAGGCCAGAGAAATACAAAAACTGTATGTTTCCCTCATATGTGGAATCTAAAAAATACAACAAACTAGTGAATAAAACAAAAATGTAGCAGCCTCACAGACATAGAGAACAAGCTAGTGGTTACTAGTGGGGAGAGCGAATGGGGGAGGGGTAATACAGGGGAAGGGGAAAAAAGGGTCATTATGAGAATATATGAAACCATGGTTGTGAAACCTTTTGAAAATTGTAGAGCACTATACAATTTAAATAAATTTCCGTTCAATTTTTTTTCTTTTTTTTTTTCTTTTCCATTTATTTTTATTAGTTGGAGGCTAATTACTTTACAACATTGCAGTGGTTTTTGTCATACATTGAAATGAATTAGCCGTGGATTTACATGTATTCCCCATCCCGTTCAATTTTTTAAAAAGATCACAAGTTAAATAAGTAGCACTTAAAGCCTAATTCCTTAAGTACTAAGACTACACACTCCAGTATTCTGGCCTGGAGAATTCCATGGCCTGTACAGTCCATGGGGTCACAAGAGTTAGACATGACTAAGCGACTTTCACACTTTCAAAGCCTGATTTCTGCTCTCTGGAAATATAAAACTATGGAACTTTTTAATCAGGATTTATTAGATAGCTCTGATAAAGGTCTGGTATCAGGCTATGGTTATAGAACCCCCAAAGTAACATGACCAGCAAGCTTGGTGACACTGGATTCATACTAAGAGTATAGGAGGAGAGCTGATTTCTGAACAATACATTTCTAGTGCTGGAAAACCTAAAGGTCCAGCAAGGCTGGTGAGGACAGTGGAAACAATGAGGTAAAGTGGATCAGTTTTGCTGGGTAAGTTAAAGAATTTGGGTCCTTAGAGGCCTAGAATATAGATCCTTTGGCAGTGCTCATCACTTGGGAGTGGGGGTGGAGGGGTGAAGGTTAACCTTCCTCCCTAGAAGAACAACAGCTGCATGTAGGGATAAGCCCAGGCTAGAGTGGACAACTGTCTGTGAGATATACAAACTCAGCGTCAACAGTGACACCATGATTAAGCAGGTTCCCAGTTTCCTTTGATAATTCAGCAAAGGAGAGTGTAGTCCCTGCCAGCATGAAGCTTGGGAGCTCAACAAAGTATTTGTGACAATAAGAGGACGTGATTTTATGTGTGCTCTCTAAGTTTGAGAAGTAGCCCACATTGGTCATAAACATAATTTGAACTACCAGGAGTCTTCAGTATTACTCCCAGGATAACACTGACTCTCCTTGACAATAATTACTGACTTTGACACCTACTGGGACATGAATCCTATACATGCTGGCGTAATTTATAGGATAATATGCCAGCTGATTGAAATTAGTCAATACTGGTAAAGACTTGAAATGTGCCAGACACATAATAAGTCCTATATAAGTGTTTACTATTATTTGCTACATTCATATTTTCATGCATTATGGGTTAGAAGAAAACTGCTTATAATGCTCAATTAAGTCTTTGATGTGTTTTAAAATAGAAAGTCATAGAAACCCATCAATTATGTCCCACTTTGCATATGCTGGTGAATATTTTTCCAACTGTCATAAGTGGAATTGAATGTGATATATATTCTGATACATCTGTACCACTTAATAAAATTTCATTCCATAAATTATCTGATAAAGGGCACTGAAATAAGCACAAAAGATTTTTAAATCATTACCTAAGCTACTGATGCTTCTAAAATATGCTAAAAATGTTTAAGAGGAGCACAAGTCTAGTTTCTTCCAAATTTTAAATAACTTACACCAAAAATTAAAAAGTCTTCTCTGGACTACTATACATATGAACCATCTGTGAATGTCCTAAATGGACTTAATATCTCAGGTACTAGATGAAAGTTTTCATAATTTAATGAAGTCCTAAAATGTCATACAGAGACTTAGTTTTTTAAATATATCCCATTGACAGAGGACAAATTTTTTCAACATGATCTGAAAGTTCGATATTCTAAACTTTTAAATAAGGTTTGATATGTGTTCGTGTGTGCTCAGGTGTGTCCAACTCTTTGCAAACCCAGGACTGAAGCCCACTAAGCTTCTCTGTCCACGGGATTCTCTTGGCAAGAATACTGGAGTGGGTTGCCATTTCCTGCTTCAGGGATCTTCCCGACCCAGAAATCAAACTTTCATCTCTTGCATCTCCAGGACTGGCAGGTGGATTCTTTACCACTGAGCCACCTGGGATAGTTATGTTAAAATGCTATTTCAGTCTAAGAAAATAAAATAGTCCTGGGATATTAGAAAATCCCATAGTCAGAAACACAAGAAAAAATGTATGTTAATCTTTATTAACTAAAAGTATTTTTGTGATTATCATAGCTTGTCTTTTATATGAATTTGTAAAGCTGATCTTGAAACTTAAAGTCCACACACAGGTTGAAGGATGATACCTAAGAAATACCTGGTAAGATATATTTGAGAAAAAAGAAACATACCCACTAACATAAAATTAATCTTCCTTCCCAGCAAACCTGAGTCCAGTTCAGTTCAGTAGCTCAGTCACGTCTGACTCTTTGTGACCCCATGGACTGCAACATGCCAGGCTTCCCTGTCCATCACCAACTCCCGGAGCTTGCTCAAACTCATGTCCCCTGAGTCGGTGATGCCATCCAACCATCTCATCCTCTGTCAGTCCCTTCTCCTCCTGCCTTCAATCTTTCCCAGCATCATGGTATTCTCCAATGAATCAATTCTTTGCATCAGGTGGCCAAAGTATTGGAGTTTCAGCTTCAGCATCAGTCCTTCCAATGAATATTCAGGACTGATTTCCTTTAGGAGTGACTGGTTTCATCTTCTTGCAGTCCAAGGGACACTCAAGAGTCTTCTCCAACACCATAGTTCAAAAGCATCAACTCCAGCACTCAGCTTTCTTTATAGTCCAACTCTCACATCCATACATGACTACTGGAAAAACCATAGCCTGACTAGACAGACCTTTGTTGGAAAAGTAATGCCTCTGCTTTTTAATATGCTGTCTAGGTTGGTCATAGATTTTCTTCCAAGGAGCAAGTGTCTCTTAATTTCCTGGTTGCAGTCACCATCTGCAGTTATCTTGGAGTCCAAAATCAGGAGTCCAAAAACAGGAGTCCCTGTTCCCATTGTTTCTCCATCTATTTGCCATGAAGTGATGGAACCAGATGCCATGATCTTAGTTTTCCAAATGTTGAGTTTTAGCCAAATTTTTCCCTTTTCTCTTTCACTTTCATCACGAGGATCTTTAGTTCTTCTTCAGTTTCTGCCCTAAGAGTGGTGTCATCTGCATATCTGAGGTTATTGATATTTCTCCCAGCAATCTTGATTCCAACTTGTGCTTCATCCAGTCCAGCATTTCTCATGATGCACTCTGCATATAAGTTAAATAAGCAGGGTGGCAATATATAACCTTGCTGTACTCCTTTCCTGATTTGGAACCAGTCTATTGTTCCATGTCCAGTTCTAACTGTTGATTCTTGACCTGCATACATATTTCTCAGGAGGCAGGTAAGGTGGTCTGGTATTCCCACCTCTTTAGGAATTATTCACAGTTTGTTGTGATCCATACAGTCAAAGGCTTTGGCATAGTCAATAAAGCAGAAGTAGATGTTTTTCTGGAACTCTTTTCCTTTTCTGATGGTCCAATGGATGTTGGCTATTTCATCTCTGGTTCCTCTGCCTTTTCTAAATCCAGCTTGAACATCTGAAAGTTCACAGCTCATGTACTGTTGAAGTCTGGCTTGGAGAATTTTGAGCATTACTTTGGTAGCATGTGAGATGAGTGTAATTATGCGGTAGTTTGAGCATTCTTTGGCATTGCCTTTCTTTGGGATTGGAATGAACACTGACTTTTCCAGGCCTGTGGCCACTGCTGAGTTTTCCAAATTTGCTGGCATAGTGAGTGCAGCACTTTCATAGCATCATCATTTAGGATTTGAAATAGCTCAACTGCAATTCCATCACCTCCACTACCTTTGTTCATAGTGATGCTTCCTAAGGCCCACTTGACTTCTCATTCAAGGATGTCTGGCTCTATGTGAGTGATCACACCACCATGGTCATCGAGGTCATGAAGATCTTTTTTGTATAGTTCTTCTGTGTATTCTTGCCACCTCTTCTTAATATCTTCTGCTTCTGTTAGGTCCATACCATTTCTGTCCTTTATTGTGCCCATCTTTGCATGAAATTTTCCCTGCTTGAATTCCCACCAAAAAGAATAATGTCACAAAATCAATAAAAGTTTTTTAATATTCTAAAAATGGAGATATATGCTCCTCTCCTGCATAAACTTCTGCAAAGTCCCTTTCCAGTCTCCCTGCCTTTAATTGTGTCTCTTCACAAACTTCCTGAGCACACAGGAGAAATGTCTAAAATGATAATCTGACCATGTCTCTTTCCTGTTCTGGTATTTACATGGATTCCAGTCCCTTACAAACCAGATTTCAAATTCCTCAGCTTTACCAGCGAGTCATGATGTAGATGGAACGCTCCAAACTTATCTTCCACTACCACTTTCTCACACTTGCTCCAGCAATTCAGAACAGTTTACAGCCTCTCAAGCTCACCATATCACTTATACTTCCATGTCATCTGGCACTCCTCTTCTTTATAAAGGATGTGGCCTCTCCTGGAATGCCCACCTTTTCAAGTCTTGCTCCCAAATAACCCACATATACACTCCTATGTCCTGTCTGGATAATTCCAACTTTAAAACCCAGTTCAAAATCTGCTTGCTTAAGGCTTTATAGTCATCTGCCTTTTGATAACTCAGAGGAAAAATAATCAACCACTGCTCTCTATCTTCTACATGCATTCATTCTTGCAGTGTTTATATGCTATTAAGTATATTCTGTCTCCTGCATTAGATTATGAGCTGCTTATAACAGAGCCTGTGTCTGACTTACATTTATTCCAGAACCCAGCAAAGGCACACACAGGAGGCACTGAACTCTATTTGTGCTTGACTGGCTAGATTTAAGGGGACCTTTAAATACTGTTTTCTTGCTTATGTTATGTTCCCTTCAAAGTCAGGATAGAACTCTGAGATCTCAGCAGGCTCTGTTGTTCTATATGAAAAAGTTTTTATCAACACCAAGCCATTCAACAAAGAAGCTCTTTCTGAAAAATTAGACCTATCTTCATTTATTTAAATTTCTGAAAACCTGCAGTAGCAAGCCTTACTGCCCCCTTTGAACAAATTATACAACCTATTTCCATTTCTGAACTTTCATAATTTCTAAGGGCAGATTTAAGGAGAGAAATAAAAATTCTTCCTCAGATAAAGTTTGTGAACCTGCGTAAATCACATAGAAGCTCTGCTCTAAGGGGCAAAAAATTATATTAAAACAAAATATTTTTACCAAAAATGGAATGTCTAAGATACTAATCCTTCAAAGTGACAACATAATGGCATATTATGACCCACTAAACTCAAAGGGGCAACATTATATCTGAAGAAATATAGATCAGATTGGTGCTAAGCAGTGAACCTTTTTCATGGGAAATTAACAAGGTAACCACCCAGGCTTTTGGGTGCTGGAGCATTTACTATCTGATGGAGGACCACATCTGGAGAAGAGCACTGAAATCATCTTAGAGAGTTCCAGGCCAACCATGCATTGATATATGAAGACTTAAGAAGTCATCACGGTGGAGAAGGAAATGGCAACCCACTCCAGTACTCTTGCCTGGAAAATCCCATGGACGGAGAAGCCTGGTAGGCTACAGTCCATGGTCACAAAGAGTCGGACACGACTGAGCGACTTCACTTTCTTTCCATGCAAGCACTCATCCACTTACCCAAATAACCATTCATTTTCATCCATCCCTCTGCCTTTCCATTCATCCATCATATGCATGAATAACCCTTCCATCCATTTATCCACCCACTTTCATCTATCCACATTATAAGAACAATAACAACAGAAAATGAGTAAGGCATGATAGGGTCCTTCAAGGAGTTACAGCATTATAGATGTTTGGTCATCTGTCACCCAAGGTTTACAGGGTCTGTTTGTTTAACTTGGCCCTCATTGAGAAGTATATTGCACATATTGATCCAATACAGGCTTCCACATATATGACAGAAACAAAATTTGGGGAAATTGTTCTTTTCCTTGAGGCATTCATATCACTCTGATATGTTCTGCTTCAATAAGATGCTGTTCAAGACCCACTGGAGTGATTGCAAAGTGACCTCACTAATTGGTCACTTTGGTGTGAGAAACTCCACTTGCCCTAACAGAAACTTCAGACAACCTTGGATCCCGTGCTCTTCCTCTCTGAGCCTGAGCTTGAACACAGAGCAAGAATGATAAATGCACTATTCAACATTGTATATACAGCTCCTCTATCATAGTGCTGAATATACAGCTAATACTCACTATATATCTGCAGAGTAAATAAATGAAACCCAACAAATTGCTAGGATCAAGTCCTGCTGATTTTTGTCTCCTCAAATCTAGGTCTTCTTCTCTATTTCTGATTCTTCCAGCCTATATTTTACCCTATCAGCTTCCAAATGGACAAAAAATTTTCTGAAGGGTCATTTGCACTCATTTCAGTGCATCCTTCAGCCACCAGTACCATTTACCTGAAATGAAGGCCTGACACACTCTTGCCAGGCTGTTGCCTCTGTCTTTGGCCATGTTGTTCACTCACCTAGAAGGCTCGTACTTTGCTGCTTCATGTAGGTATAATCCCTAATTAAGCTTCAGGTCTCTGCCTAGGCATAAACTCCTGAAGGAGACTCTTCCCAGAGGATGGCACTGAGAGTCAATTCCTAGGCAGGTTGATAAGAAGTCCAGGGTCCCAGAGGAGGAGGAGGAAGGGAAGGAGGAGGAGAGGTCCCAAGCCCTCGAGAAGGAGAAAGGGGTCTGGGGCTCTCAAGGAGAAAAGGACAAATGATTTTTTCTACATTGTTTATCTTAGGCAACATAACAATTTGTCTTGCTCGAGGACATGTTTCTTCTTGAGAACATTTTGACTAACCCTGTCATCTTAAAATGTATGTTATGGGAATGGGTCTGGTAAGACCTTTCTGTTGTTAGTTCTAGTCTTGTTAATTTAAGGTGTATGTTGTGGACATGGGTCTGGTAAAAGTATATAAGGCCTTGATAAGACTAGCAAGTGGGCGCACTGTTGTCCCCCTTCTTATGTCCATGTCAGAAGTTTTCTGTGTCCCTTTTTCTTTTTTTTTTTTTTGTTGCTTTTTTTTTATTTTTATTTTTTTATTCTATTTTATTTTTCCTTTTTCACTTTAATAAAACTCTGCTACACACACACACACACACACACACACAAAAAGAAGTCATCACAGGGTCATCGATAACCAATAAATAGATTTATATATAATCTGAGGACTGCAGGAGGCCTTGTGAATGATACCCAAAAGATATAAAACTGATCTTTGTCTTCAATGCGTTTATAGTCTGGAAAGGGAAATAAATCTAAAACAGAGAAAATGCAAATAGCATGCAAGTTATGTGATTCTCCAACACAATGCAAAGTAATAAAAGATTAAGTTTCTGCCTGATTCATTTCACTAACATCAATTGAGTTTGACTGAATACCTAATACTTTGCCCCAGAGAGATACAGGCAATAGGAACAAAGATTTAAAAAGAAGGAGATCTTTATAGATTAAACTGTTGGAGAACTCCCAATAGCGGAAGAGGAGAGCTGAACTGGGTATTCAGAAGTAAATGATATTTAGATTTGCAGAGAAAAATAGAAATGACTCAGGCATAGGAAAATGGTATGAATCAAAATAGATTCCCAGGTTATATTTTAAATTTTATCTAAATTCTAAAATGACTTGTGGTTTGATATCTCAAAGCCTTGGGCTTGTGCATGTACAGTATACACAAAGGAAATCTCCATTCCTTCATACTGATTCCTTGACATTACTGAGCTCTACAATTCTACCCATTTTTCTGCCTATTTAACAACAGAAAAGGGATAGAAGGGACCTTTCCTGAATCAACATAAGAATAAGTCTATAAAATGACTTGTGCACTCAAGTATGTGTAGAAAGAGGGATGCACAAAGCTAATCTGGTTTGAATGTTTACTTGCTGAAATTTTAAAATATCTCCTGTGACTAATAGGCTCATCTAATAAGCGTGTTCAATACTTCAATAAGTAGCATATACTTCTCCTTGCTTCTTGGAGATTGCTTTCATCCAACTTGCTCAAAGCTCTTCAAAGACATTGAGCCCAATTTTCTACATTTCTAAGTCACTCTCTGGAGGTAATTTGGGCAATTAAGTAAGTGCATTAATTCTTTCAGGACACAAGGGGCCCATTTACTGGATATATGGTGAAAAACCAAAAGAGAAACAAAATTCCCCTGAGCCCCAAAGATGGGTGAGGACTCTCCCCTGAGCCAGTGAGAAACATCAAGCTCCCTACAGCATGTTAATTAACACAGAGGAAGCAGAACTTTGCCTTTTGATTTTACTAAAGCTAAACAGAACATCCACCAATCACTGACCCCCTTATTCTGAAATGAATTATTTCCTCACAATTTAACCATTAATTAAAAAAAATACTTCCAGATACAACTATAATTGTAGCAGCCAAGCAAATATGCCAACAAAAAAGATGAATCATCGCAACTCTAATGATAAGCTATATCCAGAGTTTAGAGATACCAAGTGTTCTGTTAATTTTATTATTTTACACATTGGTTTTATTTCACCTTGCTGAGGTATTAGGCAATTTGCAAAGATGATGACCTACCCCAGACGTCTCTTATATACATATTGAGACTTACTCAATTCTGATCTCCAAAGTGCCCTGGAGTATTGTTTAGCCTTGAGAAAGCAGATTCAGACAAGTATCCACTGAGAGAATAAAAAAATGAAGATAATCTTCTGCAGTTAGATCTGTGTTTAAGTCTAGCTAAATCCAGGCTGATTTGCATGAAAAAGAAGAGATCATGTCTTTCAACCAGTTTCCAGGGACAGAAGAATCATTAAGATGCGTGTTTCATCTTAACTCCCTACCCCTGTCCTGTTATGTCTATTCTACAAACTCAATCAGGAAGTGACTATTAAGAATGTTTTTACTTAATAGGTTCAAATATTTACAAATATAACTGGAACAGCATATAACCAAGAAAAATGAAGAATGTGGGGAAAAAGATGAATTTGCATTTAGTTTTTGTGGTTTGTGTTTGCATAGGATTTGGTTATCTGAAATCACTTTGAGCTTCTTAGAATTAAGCTGTCTCATTTTAGAAAATGTAACTTTATCAGATAACCTGTGCCAAAACTCATAATCTATTTTCTATGATGGTGTTTAAAATGAGTTGCAAATTAGGCTTATGGAGTCTATCAATTTGTGTAAGATAAGGAAAACATAATTTAATCCAGGTATCCCAGTAGAGGAAATCTAGTACAGGTAACAACGTACAGAGATGTTGGAAGAGATGAAAACAAGGAAAATTGAGGCAACCAGAAAATAACAACAGCAGGAAACTGCTACCATTTAAAGGCAAATGAGCAGACAGATTAGATGGTATTATCAGAAGCAAATTGAGAAGGCTTGCATGTGTGAGCTGGAACTAGACAGAAGCAACTAGGAGGGAGTGCCTTCCTTTTTATTAGCAGTATCGTTGGTGGCCTTCTTAGGATGTGAATGTCCATAGACATTAACACCATTTTTCTGAATTCTTATTGAAATATAGTCGATTTTCAATGCTGTGCTAGTTTTGAATATACAGCAAAGTGATTCAGTTATATATCTTTTCTTTTATGACACACTCTTCCATTGTAGGTAATTACAAGATATTGAGTAGAGTTCCCTATGCTATACAGTAGGTCTTATTAGCTATTTATTTTATATATAGTCATGTATATAACTGGATCTAGAACCACAGAGATGTAGCTACTCTCTTGAATATCAATAGAAGCACCATCAGCTTCTTCTTAATGCCTCCAGGCCAATGTCCTGGCAACTCTCCCCCTTCAGCCAAGCCCAATCAGAAGCCAGTGGGAAAGGAAGCCTGGGTAGTACAGGTTATAGTGATCAGGCTCCCTGAAACCAAACAGTGTAGTGGAAGAAAAGGGGACTCTATTTGTGAGTGAGCCACCAGATGTTTACACAGTTTATCTTGTCTGTTCCTCAGCATCTGTCTTCACCTTCTATGCCTATTAAAGCTTCATACAACAGGAACTACTTGCATTTGCCTATATCCTTCATGTTACAAACTAATATACTCTCACCTTCTCCTTCAAAAAGGTAGAGAATGTCCCATCATTGTGAGTTTCTCATCTAACTCAGCGAAAATTCTACCAAGGTATTCTCTAACCTAAAAACTATTTGTTCTTTAAATGCTTCTTTTATGAAATGGTAGGACAAGGAAAAGGCAGAAAAAAGAATGAGTGGTTAATACTGTCAATGTCTTTTAGCCAAAGACCATCCATTGAACAAGTTGGGTTTTATTACCTGATGCATTCATGCAGAACACATAGTATGGGAACTAAAAAGTGTCATGGTAATGTGTTTAAAAAAAAAACAAACACCTGTTGTAGGATAGGATTTGGATTTTAGTTGGTTGATTAGTGGAGGCTCTGAGGAAGTGGGGGTTCCCCCTAGATGGAGTACTGTCAGAAAGCAGGGGCAAGTCTATAATCTGGCAACTCAATAAAACTTATCTATAACATGTTAAACTAGAATGAGGATAAATCTATAAATGAAAAGGAAGCAGCAGTCACTCTTACTTTCTATAATAAGAATGTTTGCTTGTGGCTGGCTCAGTGGCTTTGCTTATGTCTCATTTAATTCTGGTTTCAGATGACCTTGTCTGATATTGATGTTCTGTGAAACTGCTTATAACAACAGGAGAAAACAGGGCCTGGCTATGAGCAGCAGACCAGTTACCAATATTAGAGGCTTCTTTTCTTCCTTTTCAATATTCACAGAACTCTTATTTGTTACATATGTGAGTACCTGTATATATAAAAACATACATATCTTTTCTGGCCTTTCTTCTAGTAACTGATCATGAGCAACTATTAATATTTTAACACATCCTTTTTCTACCACCAATTCCATGTTCCCTTTGCCCTTACTTTTCATGTCACCCTAGCAAGAATTCAATGTTCAGCAGAGACAGAAATGTTGTTTTAATCAAAATCACATCTCTTCTTTATGTTCAAAGTAAGTAATTATTATGTGATATAGCATTTTAACTTATTTGAAAATGTCATGAATTACAAGATTTTTTTCCCAATTAAGCCTGTTAAAAATAGGTTTAAAATGTTTTTATTTTTGTCTTTTATTTCCAGAGCAACAAAGCATTTCCATCTTTTCTATAGATTTTGTTCTACATGCAGGTTTTTCTTAAATTTGGGGGAAAGAATTTTTTTTTTTTTTTTTTTTTTTTTTTTTGCAGGGAGGGAGCATATATTTTTCAAAAAGTTCAGTTCAGTTCAGTTGCTCAGCCATGTCTGACTCTTCAAGACCCCATGGACTACAGCATGCCAGGCCTCCCTGTCCATTACCAACTCCTGGAGTCTACTCAAACTCATGTCCATTGAGTTGGTGATGCCATCCAACCATCTCATCCTCTGTCGTCCCCTTCTCCTCCTGCCTTTCAAAAAGATTTTAAAATTTAAATACTGAAACAAATATGCTCAATCTTAATGATTAAGTAATGTTTGAATTCCTTTGGAATTTCACCTGTGTATCTGGTTGTTCGCAGGATTGGTGGCCTGCCCCATCTCTTCAACTTGAATCTGCTCTGCCCATTAGAAAAATGTTCAGTGGATAAAGCAGTTAAACCAGTGTGGAGTACCTGTGATGTGCTGTGTTTTTATTTTCAATCAAGGGTACTATCTCCTCTGGCAGAAAAAGGAACAGTTTAAAATTTTTGTCTGGTTATTAGAGGCATTGCACTTAAATACATGAGTTAACTGATTCCATATTTCTCATTTCTTCTAATCACATTTTAGCATCTTCAAATCACTGGTACCTGGAACAGCCACCCAATTGACCTCCTGAATCTGGCTTTAGCAGAAGGAAGAACATAGTTGTAAGACTGAAACAGTCTAGTGTCTGAACCATTTTCTCAATTTTTTAAATAAATAATCGTCATCCTTTGCTCAACTGAGTTTTCTTGGTCATTGAACTAAGACTTAGACAGATAATTGTGAGAGATGAGGAAGGCAGAAGAGGTAAACCAGGAATATCAGAAGATGAAGGACCTGATGAGCAATGCTATAATAAATGAATTGAGAAGTTTAAGCTTGTACTTGATCCATTAATGGGGGCAGGAAATGGTAGCAGGCATGGGAATGGTTAAAGCAGATTAGCATCTTTGAAATCTATTTGGATTACAAGCTTCATTTTCAATATGCAGATAAACCTGAGTAGTTAAGCCTTTGTCACTCAGAACTTGCTGTGAATTATTTTGATCAGCTCAACACAGAGCAACTGGGGAGGACTGGGTTTTGAGGAGGTGGAGGTGGTCATGCTCAAAATAGATTTTGTCTAGAGTCTGCTGTGCACAGTATGTCACTCCTGAAATGGCTCCCTTGTCATCTTCAGCAAATGCTGTAAATTGTATACATTTAAGAGCTTAAGGCCAGTATGCACAATTTTGTCCCAGGATATGGCCCTAAAAGAACTATCTAGGCTCTATCTAGTCAAAGCTATGGTTTTTCCAGCAGTCATGTATGGATGTGAGAGTTGAACCATAAAGAAATCTGACAGCCAAAGAATTGATGCTTTTGAACTGTGGTGTTGAAGAAGACTCTTGAGAGTCCCTTGGACTGCAAGATCAAACCAGTCAATCCTCAAGGAAATCAGTCTTGACTATTCATTGGAAAGACTGATGCTGAAGCTGAAGCTCCAATACTTTGGCTGCCTGATGTGAAAACTGACTCATTGGAAGAGACCCTGATGCTGGGAAAGATTGAAGGCAGGAGGAGAAGGGACTGACAGAGAATGAATGGTTGGATGGCATCACTGACTCAATGGATGTGAGTTTGAGCAAGCTCTGGGAGTTGGTGATGGACAGGGAAGCATGGTGTGCTGCAGTCCATGGGGTAGCAAAGAGTCAGACATGACTGAGCATCTGAACTGAACTGAGGCTCTATTTTGAAAATTAAATCAATTATTTGTGTGATCTGGATAATTGGAATATTACTAAATGAAAAGTTATTATACGTGGGGCCTTAAACATATTCTGGCTCAGAATAACACCTAATCTAACATACCCACACCACGTTTTCAAAAGAGCAAACCTTTCCCTGAAAAACAGTCACTAAATACAATAAAATACCAGACACCTTTAAAAGCAGGATTTCAAAAAAAAAAAAGTCAGGACTTGTCTGTGACTTGAATTGAATTTTCAGTCTTCTACTTTGCTCTAAGAATATATAACTTACATTTTTAAGATTTTTTTTTCTTATTTACTTCCTGTACATCATTTCCTGAAAAAAGCCAAATGCCTTTGTAATATGTTTATAAGCAACTCTAGTTTGGAACTGGTAATTTGTGCATCCAGTTTACACTCAACAAAGCATGAATCATATAGATCCCATTATGTGATTATGCAAATACACACTAAATATACAATTACAAGCATATATGGGCAGTGACATTTAATTAATTATTATGACTTAGCTCACTTACCAAATGTAGTTTTATTAACTAGCTGTCCACAGATGTGTTTCCTCTCTTGATTCATTTACATTTTAATACCATGTAGAAATGATAAATTATTGTAACAACAGATGATAAAAACAGATGGAATAAACATAATTGAACCAAAAATAATTTACATAGGTTTGAATTGAACAGTTTGTATATTTAAGCCAGTCTTAACTGCTCTAATCTTGTATTGTGGCTATTTAGGAAAAACTTCACAAACACACACACAAAGACATTCAAAGCAGCCAAAGGCATTTGAAAATCCATGTTTAAAGGCAAGCAAGTAACTTTTTAAATTGATGAGCAATCACTAATTATATTTGAAGGTATAAATATTAAAAGAAAAAGTGATCAAAAAGATCAGACATTGTAACCTAGAAATTATAATAATTATCAATAAGCATTCATGCTAAGTGAAGTGCACATTTGACAAAAAATTAGATATAATTTAAAATCTCAGCCACTTATAGATTACATTCTGCCCTGGAGGGCTGCATTCCAAACTTAAATAATTGATGATCTTTCTAAAGAAGAATCTAAAACCATCAGAATCACTTCATTCCATTCCAAAACAGTATTTGGAGGTGTATATGTGTATTTGCATCACTAAGTCTTTTAATGGCATATATTTGAATTGACACCCAGGACTATTATTCCCATTGGTTTGAAATTCCATCAGATAAAATTGCAATTACATTGAAAAGTCAATATTAGGGGCATCAGATTTCTCTGATGACCAAAAGGTGAAGAAAATTTGTTCTCATTTGTCAAAAATGATTACAGGAATAGGATAGGGCATGAACTGGTTACCAGAAAATAAGCGCTCAGTGGTCTGTGAAAAGCCTCCCTTCTCCCCCATTATATCATATGGTACTCCTAGAAGAATCCTCCTTCAGCAGGAAGCAGAGATTTAGAACTGTGTGGGCTTCAAATCACCTTCGCTCTCCTTCAACAGTTATTTTAACCATAATTCATTTCTCAGGTGGTATCTTTACCCTTCATACTTTACTTCTATTTTATTTCTACTTTATATGCATGCTGCTAAAAGAGCCTAAAATTATATGAATAGGAAAAGATCATTTTCTAAAACTGAGTTATTTTATAGTTAAATAAGCACTTTTAAAAGAAGTTAAGAGTATGTATTTCTATGTAAGTCTTCATACTGCCATACTGCAGAAAAATGACTTTCCATTCCTGGCTTGCCTTTGAAACTCAGAGATATACGAGAACTGTGCTTACCTCTCTAGGTTGAAAAGGGCAAGTGTATCTGATTGGAGGCATCAAGGCTGATCAATACCTCAACATCAGGAGAACTGGTCCTCTTAAATTATACCATCTAGGGAAGAAGGCACAGGCTGGCAATTAGTCAGCTGCAAAGATATAATTTAAGATATCTAATTAGAAGAAGAAGAACTGAAGTGGGTGAGAATTAAGCACTAGGTTGTTGACAGGTAATTTGTTTGTTTGTTTTATACAAGAATTTATAAAGAAATTATAAAGCTAAGCAGGTAAAATTATAAAACTAAGCAGGCAGAATAGCTAAGCAGAAATTATAAAGCTAAGCAGGCAAAATAGCCTTGCTAGAAAGAGAATGATAATATTTATACAATAAAAATCACACCTTATGTGATCCCTTAGCCACAGTGATCACTTGTGCTTGAGGTAAGTTTAGTGGCTAATTTTGTATTTTTAATTATATCTTTGAATAAAAAGATATAATGAAGTTTGGAAAATGGATCACATCTCCCCATACCCACACTACACATCCACATTCACTGCCTTTGCAACCCCTCCTTCACCATTTTTATGTTCTTCTCCAGTCATCAAGAAGTTTCTTCAATGGTTACAAGTAAAACAGAATGGTTGTGCTGAAACAGATATATAAAAGAGCTAACTGACCTCATGAACAACTTCAGTTCAGTTCAGTTCAGTTCAGTCGCTCAGTCATATCCAACTCTTTGCAACCCCATGGACTGCAGCACTCCATGCTTCCCTGTCCATTACCAATTCCCAGAGCTTACTCAAACTCACGTCCATCGAGTCAAGGATGCCATCCAACCATCTCATCCTCTGTCATCTTCTTCTCCTCCTACCATCAATCTTTCCCAGCATCAGGGTCTTTCCTACTGAGCCAGTTCTTCTGAACAGCTTAAAACTTTTTAATAATTTTTAAGCTCTTGGCAAATATGTCTTTGTTGCCTTATCTAGCCTCAAATAGTCATATAAAGTTTTAAAAACTTGATAAAATTTTCTGAGAATTATAATAATTTTCTATATAATATACTAGACACAGGAGACAGGGGTTTGATCCTTGGGTGAGGAAGATCCTTCTGGAGGAGGAAATGACAACCTACTCCAGTATTCTTGCTGGGATAATCCCATGGACAGAGGAGCCTGGCAGGCTATAATCCATGTGGTTGTAAAGAGTCGGACATAATTGAACAACCAATCAAGTATGCATTGATAGTGATAAAATTTTTGCATCTTCATAAACAAAAAACATGTTTATAACAGCATGTTTATACTCTCTATAGTATTGTGTGATTTCTAATAACTTTGATATCCATAATGAGCTTAGTAAATTACATTTGATGATGACATCATACCACCTTTGTGCCAATGATCAAACACTGTGCAGAAATGTCAAAGCAGTAGCCTAGATGACTGGGTTGACTGATTTGAAGGTTCATTAGAGTTCCATACTGTCTATATCAAGTGTGACTGCATTTTCATTAATAATTGTCATCCCTACTTAATCACCATAAATAAATATGTTCAAAATGGTTTCCTTGTCCTCCATGGAAAAGACTACCTTGAAAATTCCCTGTTCATAGGTATATTTCCAAACATTAATAATCAAAGTAGTAAATTATGTCTTTCATGGAATCCTACTTTTTTCTTTCATTCATAGAAATTTAAAACACTGTTGCTGAGGCACCTCTATACACACTGATTCAAATCTTTGGTTTGCTGTACCAGGCTCCAGCAAGCAGACTACAGACTAAACAGCATATTCAGCTTCTTTGGGGTACCAGAGATTTAATAATTTGTTCATTTGTTTTTGTTTGTTGTTGTTTTACTTTATAGTTCCTCACATTTTTGTTGATATCTGTTTAGAGCACTTATTCAGATATCCTAGCTCTACATCTTCTCTGAGTTGATATGCTAGCTTCTCTTGGTCATCTGAGTTCATCTGTTTATCAGCATTCCAATTCATACACATAGAGATTTCTTGACAACTAGGTCACTCTGCTGCATTCCATAGGAGACATTTCAATCTGAATTACTCAGTCTGTGAAATCTTAAATGACACTGGAAACATGGTTTTATAAGCCTACTTTCTATTTCAGTTGGATGCATGTCCATTCATGAAGGCTGATCCTTCACATTCAACTCAGTCATAAATTAAGTGTCCTACATCTTCAAACTCAGTGATGTCCCTTGCATCTATTGTATGCTAATATGAGGCACCTTCCTGGGTCTGTGCTTTGTGTTTAACATGCCTTATGTAATGATCTGACTATTGACCATCCCCAGAATTCACCTCTCACTGCTCTCCCTCTACATGCAGTTCAGTTCAATCTCTCTGTCGTGTCCAACTCTTTGAACCCCAAGAATTGCAGCATACCAGGCCTCCCTGTCCATCACCAACTCCCGGAGTTTACTCGAACTCATGCCCATCGAGTCACTGATGCCATCCAGCCATCTCATTTTCTGTTGTCCCCTTCTCCTCCTGCCCCCAATCCCTCCCAGCATCAGGGTCTTTTCCAATGAGTCAACTCTTTGCATGAGGTGGCCAAAGTACTGGAGTTTCAGCTTCAGCATCAGCCCTTCCAATGAACACCCAGAGCTGATCTCCTTTAGGATGGACTGGTTGGATCTCCTTGCAGTCTAAGGGACTCTCAAGAGTCTTCTCCAACACCACAGTTCAAAAGCATCAATTTTTCAGCACTCAGCCCTCTACATTAGACTCTATCTTCCCTTCCTTTAATAAAGGAAATTCATTCTGCATTAGGGATTCTTGCAATTGTTGTTCCTAGAAATCTCTGCTCCACAACTTTCCCAGTTTGCACCTTCCTACCAGTTAAGTCTTACATGAAATGTCAGGGGTGCCTTACCGGATTCCTCACTCAGAATTAGTATCCCCACTCCCATACACCCATCATATACAAATAAGGACTTTTCTAGAGATGGTAGGGACTTCCCAAAGCAGGTAAGAATGACTAGCAGCTTAAGTTGGTAAACATGCCATTAACTTATAAAGTCAAAGCTCTGAATATTAATAAACTTTTTCAGAGTTTCAAAAGTTGATGTAAGGCTTGAATCATATTTCTCATAATATAGTCTTGAAGTGCTTTCTTTAACAGAATAATAATCCATACTATGTTCATGATAAGGTCATATACTTTCATTTTAAATCTTCATAAAACGGCTTTTTCAGCTTTTTGTGTGAGAACATTCGAGCGATGAATAAGCCTGAAACAGTTTGTGAAGGCACCTAGCCCTGTGTCTGGAACATGGCAGATGCTTGATAATGCTTGCTGGCCAAGTATACAAGTAGCATCTTTCAAAATGACAGCTAAAGTCTCTAACAGGCCCAGGGTTAGAGAAGGCACCATTGCAGTTTGAATTAAGGGGTAAGGGACATAAAATCTCTCTCCCACTCTGATTCTACCAACACTATGTCATTTTAAAGTCATTCCTTTCCTCTCCATTAGAGACCTCTTTTTGAAATGCAAGACTTCAGGAAATTATAACAAACACCTGTTGTTTTGTTTATTCAGGTTATCTTCTGCAGGAATCACCACACCTTGACCCCAACTAACAGGGAAACTCCTGGAAGCCAAGTATTTGTTACACTATGTGATTTTGTCCTTACTAGGTCAATCAGACTTTTTCTTCCAGGAAGTTAAAATTCTAATCTAAAACATACAAAAACTGAGAATTGTGAATCTTCTTCAGACAACAGCGGAGTTCTATGTCTGTCCAATACAACAGTTATTATTCACAGCTGGCTTTTTAAAATCAAATTTCAATAAATTAAGTTGAAAAATTAAGCTCCTCAGTTGCATTAGCTATATTTCAAGAATTTGATATTATAGAACATTTTCACCACCACAGAATGTTCTATTAAACAGAGGTGCTTTAAAGCAGGGCTCAACAAACTACAGCCCCTAAGCCAGTATTTTTTTTTTGATGAGATGAGTATTGTGCTTTTTTTTTTTTTTTCATTTTTAAATAGTTGGAAAAAAATGAAAGAAGAAAATTCTAGGATGTTAAAATTACATGGCATTGAAACTTCGGGGTCCCCAAATAAATTTTTATTGGAACACAGCCATGCTGATTCATTTACCTGTTATAAATAATGTTGATTATTTTCAGCAGATTATATGACCAGCAAAGTCTAAAATATTATCTGAACCTTCATAGAAAAAGTTTGCTAAGTCCTGCTCTAGAGGAAGTGCTAAGGTTTCCAGAGCTCTCTCAGATTTTGAAAAGTCATGAGCAGACCAGAAAACACTTATATTAAAGTATTAATGATGTGTCAGGTAAGTGGAATGGCTTTTCACTTCTGTGTTAAAGGTTGAAAAAGGAAAAGGAATACTGAGAGTGTTGATATTGGGTGATTAAATGGGAAGAAGACATTCTCATACCAATAACAGGTATGAGAGCATTGCATTTTACTATGCTTACCATGGCATGCCCAGGTCCACCATTATCATAAAGGAGAGGTGAAAAAATGGATGCCCTAGCATTTCTGTAGTCTAAACAAAAGGCTCCAAGATGTCCTCAGCAAGAGTCCTGCTAAATTTCCTTTATGTAAGCACAGCACCTTCTCTGCCTCTGCACAGCTAGACACACAAGCCAGAGCTGATGGGCCTCAAACCAAGTGTAAACATCATCCAAGTGGAAATTATGTGACAGCATCCTGGGTGAACTATGAACTCCTTCCAGCACTAAAAGGAGGCACACTTATTGTATGTGTTTCTTGAAAAGATTTCATTACAGAAGGGTAATTGACAAAAGTCAAAAAGTGGCCAAGGTCATCCACACTATAGGAGTTATACTTCCCTGGGACTCACCATAAATTGACAGAAAAAGGGGATCCCAGACAGAAGGATACAATAGATCAAGACAGAATTCCTGAAATGGGTAAAGAGATAAAAGTGTTTAAGGGTTCAGAAGAGAGACTGTGCTTCATGGAAATTCTGGGTCACTTGCTGTGACAAATAACTCTCAGCTCAAGACTCTCTTATAGAAAACTCCAGAGAATCTTCCCTCTATTAACAAGTTTGACAAATCATGTTTCATTTTCTCTGAGAGATGCCAGGTAATCACTTTGCCTCTAGTTCTATCTAATATAATCACTGTGGAAAAGTGGGTGAGAGCACCAGCATGACCTCAGAGGGCCTGAGTTTGAATCATGCCCCCATCACCTATTAGCTGCCTTGTTTTTCACAACTACAAAATGATATACATACTTTAAAACGTGTTGACTAGCAATTAATATTATTTCAAATAAAGGTGGTCACCACTGAGACAGGCAAGAATAGTAAAATGGATACCGATTTAGAAGACACTGTTAATGCCCCAGCAAATGTCCATCCTGCCCCCACTTTCTTTGCAAATAGATTCTGAGAATGTACAGAGTCAGTATGTAATTCCAAGCATGGATCATGATCTGTTTAGACCAAATCTGACAATTCTGTCCTCACATTCTTAGCCTCCTCTGCCTCTAGGGCCTATTGAATGCCACATTTCTAGTAAACGAGACATTAGTAGAAAATTCCTGGATATTAAGTAGGGTGGAGGTGAAGGTTGTTCTGGGAAAGTTTTGACTTTCTCAGATGAAAGTAGACAGACAATAAAATAACAAATATGAAGACAAAGCCACAAGAATTAGAGTCATAGCCATAACAACCCTCAACCACTGAACCAATAATCAATACTCTAGACTTCTTGTGTCATGAGAAAAATAAGTCTCTGTTAAGCATTATTTTTCTGTCACCCATTCCTAAAAATGAATTAGATACAATAAAGTTACCCAAGATGTACTGAAAAAAATGTTTTAATTTCCCTAGAAATATGTTCATCATCAACATGAAAATGGGAAAAGAAAGAAGCAAAAAATGTCAGCTAGAGTTTCCTTCCCTCACAATTCCTTCTAGAGAGTGTCTTTAAGCCCTACGTCTCTGTTTGGTGGTGGTGGTGCTCAGTTGTGTCTGACTCTTTGTGACCCCACAGACTGTAGCCTCCAGGCTCCTCTGTCCATGGAATTTTCCAGGCAAGAATACTGAAGTGGGTTGCATTTCCTCCTCCAGGGGATCTTCCTGACCCAGAGATTGAACCCACATCTCTTGTGTTTCCTGTTACCCTGTTAGAATCTATAATGTCAGGGCTGCCACAAGTAGTCACATTTTCCTCTGGTTGTGAACCATCTAATACTACAGGAAGACAGACACAAGGACAATAAAAACATATTCCAGTGTTTACTATCTGCCAGAGGCTGTTTTAAGAGTTTTACAGATCAGGGTCATACAAATGGGTTAATACAAATGATTACAAATGAGTCAATATCTGTAAAACTCTTAGAAGGGCCTCTGGCATATAGTAAGCACTGGAATATGTTTTTATTGTCCTTATGTCTGTATTCCTGTAGTACTAGATAGTTCTCAAACAGAGGAAAATGTGGCTGCTTGTGGCAGCCATGACTACCTCCCCATCACATTATAGATTCCAATAGGGTAAGAGGAGCCACAAGGGGCATGGGTTTAATCCCTGCATCAGGAAGAACCCCTGGAGTGGGAGATGGCAACTCACTTCAGTATTCTTCCCTGGAGAATTCCATGGACAGGGGAGCCTGGCAGGCTATAGTCCTTGGGGTCACAGAGTCAGACACGACTGAGTGACTAAGCATGTACACATGCTGATATCAGTAACTATTACCAACCCTGTTTTACAAATAGAGAAACTGAAGCACAGAAGAGTTAAGTAATCCGCCTAAGGTCACATAGCTAGAAAGTGATGGAACCAGGATCCAAACTTAAGCAAAAATGTGAATTTAAGTAGTATGTGCCAGCACCTCTCCCTCTGAGATGGCAATACGCTTGATGTTCAGCAAGATAAGGAGATGAAACTGATCTGATAAACTGATCCAGTGGAGACCTTTTTAAAACTTCACATCTCATATTTTGCCAAGCCATTTATTTACCAGGCTCTTTGAGGTATCCAGCTAATGATGAAATAGGATAGTCAATTTAGAAATTTAAACCATCTAAATGTCTACCAACTACAAGAAAAGAGGAGAAGGTGTTTAGCTTTGAAAACAGAGCTAAAGGGACCCATCTAAGTGAGAGAAACTCTCCAGAAGAAAGATATGAATGTGGCAACCCCAAATTTAGAAGGTTGGGTAATATTTATCCCCACCTATGTTAGCTCTCTTGGCTGTTAGGATGTGGTTCTTACTCTTCCATCCTCCCCCCTGCTCAAGGTACTGAGCTGAAATCTGCCTATCATCAGTATTCTCAGCATCTAACCTGGGTAACTACCCTTCTGTATCTTTAAGTAACAGTCTAAAAGGAAAACAAGCTAAAGGTTATCTGATTTGACACAAGTCTATTGGTGGGGAGTAGAAACACTACACTAGTTTGGACTAAGTTGTCCTGTTTGGGATGGATAACTCAGTTGAACAAGGTAACTATAAAATTATCTTTCATATAGTACCTGAAGTAAATCATGTACAACTTCATTTTAAGACAAAGGAGTGGTTTAAGTGACCAGTAAAAGCACCATTTATTTCTATTGGCTCTTGGTAACCGCATTAGCTTTCCTAATGGAGCACAAATTGGTCTTTGTTGCATACTCATTCATTTGAGATACAAATTATTGTGTTCTAGCAATGTGACAACCATGGTGTAAAATATATATTAACAGAGCAAGAGATGTGCCCATATCCCTTCTATTTATTTCTAGAGGTTTTAGGAGTAGAAACTAAATTTTGTGCTGGTCCATTAATATATCTCATATTTACTCATGAAATAGAACCTTGAATTTTCTGATAAGCATGATGTGACAAAGCACAGATAGGCAGCTTTTCTGAAGAAGGCCTATTTGAAAAGTACTTAGTATCAGTATTGAGAAATGAATGATGGCTGAGGATATCAGAATGTCCAAGGCAGGGGTTCCAAAAAGGGAAGCCTGAATTAGAAAGCATTTGATAAATACCTGAAGATTTCAACCTAGCAACCCACTGTCTCTTACTCTAAAATATACATTCCTTTCTTTGTTTCATAACATTACCTACATGGTCTACTGCTATCAGGGACACACATACAGCCTCAACAAGGACTATCACCACCCACTCTTATGCCTTTTCCCTGAAACACAGACTTAGAAAAGTAAAAACTGCTTTCTCCACACAAACACACATAAATGTCAACCTAAAATTGCTTGTTTTGATGGGTGATCATTGTTCTAAAGGAATCTGTCTGCAGTTATTTTATTGATCATTTTTAAGAAACACAGCAACATACTGAATTTCAACTACTTTTTAAAGAACAGAAATAGGTTCTGCTATCTCAAAGCGTAAGAAGCCTCTGGGGCTATTTTTTATGAAAGTCACTCGTGTCTGACTCTTTTCAACCCCATGGACTATACAGTCCATGGAATTCTCTAGGCCAGAATATTAGAGTGGATAGCCTTTCCCTTCTCCAGGGATCCTCCCAACCCAGGGATCAAACCAGGTCTCCCACATTGCAGATGGATTCTTTACCAGCTGAGCCAAAAGGGAAGCCAGGGTTATTCTTAAGGGGTGGAAATAAACTGCCTACTTAAAAAGAGAGTGTGAGGGAAGGAAAGAGAGATATCATCCAAATTTATGCCAATAAGCTAGATAAATGCAGACAGATTCAGATTCCCACCTCTCTTTTTTGACACCAAGAAAAGAGAAAGGAGTCTAGGACCATGAAGAGCATGACTACTGCTCCATTCTGGAAGAATGACACTGAATGCTAAGTGAAGAGACCAGATGACAAGTCAGAATACAAGTTTATCTGACAAGATGTATGTGTATGTTTCCTTAATTGTGGCTTTGTGGCCATCACCCAGTTGAAAAGCCCAGTTGATGATCAGTAGATATCTCCAGGACTCATGAAAATGAAGGGACGATTCATGAGGAAAACTCTAGGTGGTGACATGGACCACCTCTTTTCACATTTGCAACAATTATCCTGTTCAGGTTCTCACTGCCTTTAGCATCACCACTTGCTAGAAACCCTAAATAGAGATAAAGGAAACCAAAACTGTCAGCTGCAATAGCAGCCACAACAGATGAATATATTTCCAAATTAATTGAGTAAGAACATTTGGCTATGTCTGCCAGATTTATTTTATTGTATGATTTTTCAGGCTAATAATGAAGACTGAGTTCTTAATTATAAGATTTGCATTCCTCCACTCTATTATGAACTCTATTATGAAAGCTCATACAAAAGCTGTTTTTCTCTTCATTGAAATAAGTGTTTGAATACATGATAGAGAAAGGATGGGCTGGCAAATCAAAGGCCTTTCTAACTAGTATTAAAGACTAACAGTCCTTCTCAAGTTATCAAATGGTGTAAGTAATAAAATTCAGCTCCTGGTTTCACAACTGTGGATGTTCCATTTCTTGTACTACACGCAGGAAGAAAAGGTAGTACACTTGTTCATATATGAAGAAACCCATGTCAACTCCGTATTATCTAAGATGTGTACTGTGAGTCATTCTACAAGATAGATTTTAGTTTCATGTGAAACCCTACGTGTAAGTGATCTGACAGGTGTGAGGAGAAAGACTGAGCATAGGGATATGGCCCTAAACTCCTGACAAAATGGGTGTAACAGGTTCAAGGCTAAAGAAGATCCAGAATGCTAACTTCAAAAGCTCATTAATGCCATGTCCTGAGCAACTGCATGAAATCTCCACTTCCCAGCACTGACTCACTGGAGAACAAAGCTCCAGGTTTAGACCATGCATGGAGTGGACCAGTCTTGGGAGACCAAAGCACAGGATTGACCATTGCCAGTATTTTAGAACAATGCAACAGAAGACACGCTTGTTGCTGGGAAGGAGGTTTCTTTGGGACAGAGAACTAGAGAGAGGCCACCAGACAAGAAGTTTCTTGAGGTAGAAGAAATTGTTGTGAAGGGTCTTGACTTCAGACTTTAGTCAAAGTAAAAGGTTGAATAGAAAGCAAGAATTCACATCTTTTTAAAAGACTGGAAAAAAGAAGAAGAGAGAAATATCCATTTCAGTGGCTCTTGAACTTCAGCATGTATCAGAATCCCCTAGAGTGTTTTTTAAAGTACAGATGCTGGGCCCACTCTGAATAGGAAGCCCAAGGTGAGACTTGGAGAGTGTACATGGTCAACAAGTTCCCAGCTGATCCTGATGCTGCAGGTCTGGGGACGACATTCTGAAAACCACTGATCCACATCAGGGTTTCTTTCAGCATTATTGACATTTGGGGCCAGATAATTCTTGTTGTGATGATCTGTCCTGTGCAGTTTAGTATGTTTAGCATCATCCCTTGTCTTTACCCACTTGATGTCAGTAGCAACTTACACAAATGTGGCAACTAAAAATGCCTCCAGGAATTGTCAAATACTCCACAGCGGGGACCAATGCCCACTGAAAACTGCTAATCTAGACAGATGACAAAAGACTATCTTTCTATCTCTGAATGCAATTTTTCTAATTTTTAAAAGTTTTATCCCAGTCTTATTTTAATTTTTTTTCTGAAAATCTATTTGGTAACTGTAAATATTCCTCATTTACTTAAAGATCAGGTTTTTCACACTAAGAAAATAAGAGTCTTATTTCAGTTCTAACTTATCAAGCTACCAAGGACATAAAACAACTGTTTGTTACTCATTCTATGATACATGGTCCTTCCCTAAATTTCAGATATGTGGGTTAGATTGAGATAAATTCCTCAAAGTGCTTTCAAATTCAAATATTTTACCCAACTCCCCAGAGGAATCACCATAGAATAGATTCTGGAGTCACCTTAAACTAGGAAATAATGCTGAACACAAGTCTGACAAGACAGAAAGAAATAATACACATGTAAAAAAATTCCAGAGAGAAACAATAATTATCAAAGACAAGGGAAATACCCAGGGGGGAAGAGAAGCATACAGATTCTAACAGCAAATAATAAGCAATGGTTCATAAATAAACTTTCTATTTAAAAAGCAAATCAAGTGTGAATGTAAGTTTTTGGACAGAGACACTACTGAATAAAAACTCCAACACAACTGCCCTCAAGGAATACAGTGTATAAATATTTCTTCTTTTGAAGCTCTTCTTTGTGTCTTCTTTAGAGTTCATATAATTGTTAATGTAATAGTAAGTTTAATTTTAAAAGGATTGCTGGTAGAAAAAAAAAGGCACAAAAATTCATTCTAGCAGCTTATAGTCCAAGAGCAAGCAAGATTTTCTGTAGATCCCTCTATTATTTCAAGCACAGTTTTCTGGAATTTTCTTAGTAAAAGGAACTAATGAAGATTATCATTATGTTAGGGTCTTAGTGTAAGTTATGCTAAAGATAACAGTTAAGGTAGCAATTTCTTTTTCAGATAATGCATCATTTTTTGTTTGTTTACTTTTGATCACTCGTATTTTGTAGTTTGCTGTGCATGTGTGTGTGTGCATGCTCAGGCATGTCCAACTCTTTGTGAACCTATAGCCTGCCAGAATCCTCTGTCCATGGAACTTTCCAGGAATACTAGAGTGGATTGCCATTTCCTACTCCAGGGGATCTTCCCGACTCAGGAACTGAACCCATGTCTCTTGAGTGTCCTGCATTGGCAGGTAATTCTTTACCACTGCACCACCTGGAAAGCCTGTAGTTTGCTATGTGTGGTATCATTGGTTCAGTCAGTGTACTGTGAATGAATGTGAGTCATGCATAGAAAAGCCCTGTAAGATGAAGCAGGAAACATATCAGGCCAAGTTTTCAATTGATGCTCTACAGCCCTGAGTATGCCTCTAAACTACAATTTGGTGATCTTTGAAGAGGAGAACTTGGGAGAGATTTAATTTTGTTTCCTGCCTATACAGATTGGCCACAAGGACCCAAACGAGTGGTTAAGTAGAAGACTGAGTTCTGTGCAGAAGGGATTTGTCAGAACCTTGAGGAAAAATAAGCAGACAGTGGATCAACAAACCTAACAAGGACTTGGACATTGGACAGCCCCACTCCATCTCACAATCCAGTGATGTAGGATAGAAAGTAAAAAAGTTTTTCACTCAAATAATGGTTATCAGTGTAGTAGATGGAAATAAGAGACAGAGGGCAGAAAGAAGAGTCCTTTGTGTTACTATATACCTCTTCAGACTGCAAAAGACACTTCATATATGCTGTGCCATTGAATTATTTTTAAATATGTCATTTCAGGTTTTGGGGGGTTTTTTGTTTGTTTTGTTTGTTTGTTTTATCAGACATACCTGGATCTAAGTGGCTCCTAAGAGCCACCAGTTCACTATATAGTTTTTCCTGGGGAGAAAAAACTGTATTAGCATCTACTTGCAACACTATTTATTGGATAAAGAGTGAATGTGGCAGCCATAGAAATGACCTCCTAATTACATGTGCACCACATCCATATCCATTAGTTTAGAATACTGATGTAATGCTTTTAGGTCTTTAGGTGTATCCTATGTAATAATAGCACAAAGGGATGTTAGTAGATGTTCAGTTTTTTTAAAAAAGTTCTATTTATAAGTTTAGCTAAACACTGTTTTAAACAAATTTAAAGGTGTTCCTTTATTGCACAAGTTTACAGATCTTTAATATTTTAATGTGCTTTGTGACACTTCAAGAGAGATATATATGATATAAAAGTTCCCAAATCATTTTATCATGTACTTCCATTTGCAAACAAAGCATCCTGGGAGAGTACACAGCAGCTGACCATAGTTTAGAAAACACTGAAGAGTAAACATTTGTATATTATATTTCAATGCCATTTTAAAAAATTTTGATCATCTAGCATCTTCAACTGTCATTTAATTTCCTTTAATTAATCTCTATCAAGATATATTGAGCATATAGGAAAATTATTATTTTATCAGATTACACTATCAACTTTAAAATTTCATAGGCTAGCATAGTGATTACTTGTTTTATTTTTTAAATTTTAAAAAATATTTTTAATTGAAGTATAGTCAATTTACAATACCATGTTAGTTTCAGATATATAGCACAGTGATTCATATATATATATACATTTTCACATTCCTTTCCCTTATAGGTTATTATGAAATATTTAGTATTGTTCCTTGTGCTATACAGTACAGTAGGTCCTTTATGGTTATCTAGTTTATATATAATTGTGTGCATGTTAAGTCACTTCCATTATGTCCAGCTCTTTGCAACCCTATGGACTGTAACCTGCCAGATCCCTCTGTCCAAGTAATTCTCTAGGCAAAAATACTGGAGTGGGTTTGCAGAGAGAGTTAATTCCTAGGCAGGTTGATAAGAAGTCTGGGGTCCCTGAGGAGGAGAAAGGGGTCTGGGGCTCTTAAGGAGGAGGAAAGTGTGCTCGCTTCGGCAGCACATATACTAAAATTGGAACGATACAGAGAAGATTAGCATGGCCCCTGCGCAAGGATGACACGCAAATTCGTGAAGCGTTCCGTATTTTTACAAAAAAAAAAAAAAAAAAAGGAGGAGGAAAGCACAATTTTTTTTTCCTCCTCTACATTCCTTAGTCATAGTCACATAAAACGTGTTTTGTTTTGTATTTTTTCTTTAAGCCCAGAACTGATGATCACACAACAAAACACTCAGCTTAAAGGCTCTGTACTGAGGATTATACAACAGTGTATCCTGCTTGAGGACAGTTCCTCCTTTCTGAAAACCTTCTTAGAATGTATATTATGGGAGTGGGTCTGGTAAAAACTTTCTATTGTTAAATTCTAATCCTGTTATCTTAAAACATAAATTGTGGGAGTGGGTCTGGTAAAATTTTTCCAATCATGAGACATTCTTTTGATTTATTGTAATAACCAATTTTAAAAGTATATAGTTCCCTTGCCAAAGACTAGCGAGAGGGTACTCTCTGCTCCCCTTCTGATGTCTATGTCAGAAGCTTTCTCTGTTTCTTTCTCATTTTAATAAAAATCTGCTACTCAAAATCTCTTGAGTGATCAAGCCTGGTCCCTGGTCCCGAAGCTAAATCTTATTCAGAGATCACAAATCCGACATCATTCACCGTAAGCTGTCATTGCCATGCCCTCCTCCCAATCCAGGAATCAAACCTGCATCTCTCTTGCATTGGCAACTGGATTCTTTACCACTAGCACCACCCGGGAATCCCATATAATTATGTATCCAATACCATTTTACTTTGGAAACTAAGACTATGATACTGCGAGTAACACTGAGAAATGTTATCTCATATCCCTCTTCTTTTGTCCTCATAGAGTTTCATCTCTGGCCTTCTCCTTATACACTGGGAGTAGAAGATTAGTGCTGAGGAAAGTGAGAATTTTGTCTGTATAAGGTTCTCTGGATTGGACCCAGAGGTTTTTAACTGCTTTAGTCAATTACTTATTCCTTAAAGCCTGTGGTTTCACACCAAAATTGTTTGAGTTGAAAAGGTTATTTACAGTATTTTCCACATAACTGACTTTTTCAGCCAACTGATTTGCATACAGTACAACATTGTTAATTTATGTTAATGACTGAGAGGACAGTGGAGATTACACATTTAAGAATTGTCTAATACAGTAAGGGAAAGCGTGAAATTAAAAGCAATTAGAGACATCTAATCACAAAAGGGACTTGGTTAGTCCATGCTTATTATTTATGGTAGTGATTTATAACACGTCATCATTTACTTTGTAACGAAAGCTTTGTGATGTGACATTTACTCTCATTCTCCAAGAAAGATGAACACAGCTGCCAGAGAGCTGGTAATAGACCCTTTCACTCACTCAGCATTCACTGTTCTATGCCCCTGTCCTGTGCAAAGCACATTTAAGCATAATTTTAATGGCTTTTTCCTACTGTTATCAGATTCATAGATTTTTCACTGGAACCCAGAAAGCATTGAAAATACAAAGAATACAACAAAAAAGAGCATCAATAATCTCATCACCTAGAGATGACCACTGCTAACATTTGCCATGTTTACTTCTGATATATCCTATACATATATATATACATGAAGAAAATATGAAGTATGTAAATGATTTTGCATAATTAAGGTCATAGTTTATTTTCAATTTTGTGTTCTGGTGTTTCACTTAGCTGTTGATGAGGACATACCAAATTATATACGTAAGTTTATTATTGCTGCCTATTAAAGTGTATCTTAAAGCCATCATTTATGTCAACTTAGTTAATACTTAGAAAGCAGCAGTTGTTTGCAATTATTTGAAAATAAAATCGTTCCAAGAGTCCAAACTGGTTTTGCATCATGAGAATATGACATTTGCACATTTTTCTGAACAGCCGAAAATAACTCAGTATGGAAGACTAGACAAATTCAATTCAAAGTTGTTATTACCTACACTGGCTACCAAAGTGTTACCTTCATGGTGTAAGCAGCAGCAACTTCAGGGAAAAGGGAACAAGCACTAATTCAATCTATACTTAGCCTTCTAATGAAATTGAGCTTCCTCAGTCATCACATTACATTATAATTTCCATAGTCAATTTCAGCCCACTTCAATTTTGGAGAACTTCAATTAGACATTCCCCCAAAATAATTCGTATTTGCATTGTTACTGTTTCTATTTCACAGGTGAATTAATTGAGGCACTAAATGGGTAGGTGATTTTTAGAGGACTACATAGGAATTGAATTTCTTAACATTCCTAAGGGTTTTTCTTTTTTTTCTTTCACCCTCAATCTCCAACACACTCTCTCAAATGAAGACTAAAGTTGTGCCTGAAGGAAACAGATGTGGTGCAGTCATTCTCAGATGAAACTATGGCCACCACATGAGAATAATTGGCTTTAATTAATGTGTTTAGCAGCTTTAAGCTGACTATGCATTTGCACAACTCTCCTAAAAGCTTCCTAACAGCATCCTCTGAAGTGTGCCTAACAATCTCTGAGAAAGTCCCTTAGAAACTCTTCAATAGTCTTGATAGAAATATTTTGCCCAGTGCTACTAAAGTACATTAACGTTTAGTAGTTTTGGAATTCACAAGTCCCGTCTCTTCTATACTCAGTTCTATAAGACATCTAATACTGCTCACAGTAGGTTCTCAATAAATATTCACAATCACATATTCTTAGTGAAAATTTAAATGGCTACTTATTTCTTTTATCTCCAGAAATGGTGATTTGTAGTCTTCTCATTGGTATTCCCTAGAAAACTGCTAGAGCTTGTAATTTCCATTGTAAATCTGAGGCATTCAGAGTTAATAAAAGAGAAGCAAGAAGTCCTTTGTTCTGTTTCTTCCAGTTCATAAATTAATCTCTTTGGTGTATGTTCATATATTGAGGCAAGGTAAATTCTTTTGTGATGCCCAAAAATAACAAGAGATAATGCAGAGTTCTTTTCCAGGAAAAGAAAATTCACCCTTAATGGTCCTGCTCTGCGCCTGCCCTGAGCTGGCAACATTAAGCAATTTCATGTGAACCTTGCAATGACTTTATAGTGAAGAAGAGGCTTGGAGCATTAAATCCAGGATCTGATCTGATCCTACATCTGACTGCAGACTTCGGTTGTTTCTACCTCAACATGAACTATTTAAGAACCATTGCATAATCCAAGGGCTTCCCTTGTGGCTCAGCTGGCGAAGAATCTGGCTGCAATGCTAGAGACCTGGGTTCAACAATCCAATAGATTCACAATGACACATTGTATGCCAAGTGGCCACGAGGTCCAAGGAGCTGGCCATGTAGGAGACCCAGAGGGTTCTCTTCTCTCCAGTATGTTCTAGAACTCATATCACTTTACAACAATTCAAAGTCCAGATAAGGTCTGGAGCTTTTCTCCTTTATTTGTTAATATATCAAATAATGTGCTAAACATGTGGGATTCTTTTGTAAAACCCTAGGAAAAAAGAATTTTGATGTCTTCCAAAAGAAATCCATCCTGGGCCAATAGTGCCTCACAGAAAATCTTGATTCCAATAAAGAATCATCTGGGCCCAGGAATAGAAAACCACAAACCCCAAAATATTCCAATGCCAATTCTATCTATAACTGCAACTTGAGGGCAGCAGGATTCCTGAAATCATTATTCACTAAACAAATGTGTTTCAAGCATCTGCTTTTTGCATGATACAACTGTACTTTCTCAGAATACATCAGTGAAAAAAGCAGGCGATTCTAGCCCCCAGGGAGCTTACTTTCTGGCAGACAAACACAAGAAACAATAGATAAAATAAATAAGCAAGTTGTTTATAAAATAAATAAGCAAATCATATATCAGGAAGTGACTAGGACCATAGAAAAATATCCAGTAATGCAAGGAGATGGGAATGTGCAGATGGTGAAAGTGGGAGTCGCTCAGTCGTGTCTGACTCTCTACTATCCCCATGGACTATAGCCCCCCCAGGCTCCTTGTCCATGGAATTCTCCCAGGCAAGAATACTGGGATGGGTTGCTGTTCCCTTCTCCAGGGGATCTTCCTGATCCAGGGATAAACCCTGCTCTCCTGCATTACAGGCAGATACTTTACCACTTGAGCCACCAGGCAGATGGTATAAACTGGAATTTTAAATCGAACAGTCAGATTAGACCCCATGGAGAAGCTGACATTTGAGCAAAGGCTCAAATGAAGTTAAGTGATTAGCTATACGCACATCTGGGGAAGATGGTTTCTGAGAGATGTAAAAATCCTAGGACAGAAGCATGCTTGACAAGTTTGAAGAAGCAAGGAGGGCTATGTTGCCCGGGTAAAGAGGACATGGGGCAGAATAGCAGGATGGAGGGGGGAGAGGGTTGGGCTCTGACAATGAAGGGCTCTGTACTACAGCATAAGGACTGGATTTTATCCTAAATGGGATCTGCAGCTAGAGTTTGAGCAGGAAAGTGATAAGACTAACACATTAAAAAGTTTCACTCAGGGTGTTATGCTTTGAGTAAACAATACAGAGGTGGGAGATGAGCAGAGGGATATGGACAGAAGCAGGAAGCCCATGTGACAAGGCTATTAAGTAAGATGGGAGGTGATGGTGCCTTGGACCAGTAGGAGCAGTCAAAGTGGTGAGAAATGGCCAAATTCTGGAGAAATATCTAGAGGTACATTGCAGAAAGAACTAACTGTATTTTCTGCTAAACTGGATGTAGGGTACGAGAGAAAGAAGAGTGAAAGATAATTCCTCTGGTCTGTGCATGAGTAGAAGGAAAGATGGATTTACTATGACCTATAATGAGAAGAACAGAGTTTTTTTAAGAGGTGGATCAGAAACTCAGTTGAATATGGGACATTGAATTTGAAATATTTGTTAGATATCTGGGCAGAAAATAATCAAAAATATCACTTTGGAGATAGTAAGAAATATCTGACTGAATGATGTAAGTTTAGGAGCTATTTTTTTTATTTGTTCATTTAAGTCACAAGGTTGCTTGTGATCACAGATAGAACAACCAAGGACTCTGTCCTGGGTGTGCCAATATTAAGAGGTCTAGGAGATGAGAAGGAAAAAGCAAAGGCATCAGAGAAGGAGCAGCTAGCAATGCAGAAAGAAAACAGAAGACATGGTGTCCTAGAAGCCAGTGGAAGAAAGTCTATTAAAGAGAAGAGAGATCAGTGTGCCCATTGCTACAGAACTAAAAGGAGCACTGAAGTGACCACTATATTTAGCAATAAGCAAGACATCTAAAATGAGTTTAGACAACTCAGCTTCAAAGAGTTTTATTGAAAAGAAAGTGGGCAACAAGAGCTGGAGAAAGTGGAAGTCAAAGAAGAGTTGCTATCTTACTTCTCTTTGGTTTTCTTTTGTTTTTAGTAGAATAAAAATGTTTGAATGCTAATTGTAATGATTAAGTAGACTAGTAAAAACAAAATAAATAAATAATCTAATGACACCAGGGAGGATGGGGAGAATTTCTGGAGAAACGTCCTGAGTAGGTGAGAGAAGATAGGACCTGGGGGCTGAGATTGGCATACAGACGCACAACTATGGTCACAGCTAAGACTGCAGAGGACAGGGATGGCAGACCCTGGAAGGCTTTCTGAAAGTAAAATGTCATGAGAATTTTTGGAAATCCTTTCCAATGTCCCAGTTTTCTCTGAAAATGAAGGTAGAGATGAAAGTGTTGAGCCTGGAGAAAAGAAAAGAGTAAATGAGCTATCAAGTAGAGTAGAAGGGTGAATGGATTAGCAGCTTGGAACGATTGTTGGTGGACATTCAGAGTCCAAATGAGGTTCAAGGTCATGAATTTAAGAAGACTAGTCAGTCTCAGTATGCATTTTTCTTAAGCCATATGGGTGCTGGTCTAGAGAAATTAGAGTTATATTTAACCAGAGAGTTGGTTTGGAGAAGTGAGTATAATGAAAAGAATGGAACAAAAGAAAGATCATAGCCACTGAGCATGGACATTATGCTGGACATGGGGATGTGAAAGTGATTGGTCACTGGTTGATTAATCCCTCCTATTTGACAGATTCTGAGAAGTAGACTCGAGGTGGCATGTGTTACATTCCTGAGTAGTTACTGGTGACCTTGTACATTCAGGCTCCTGGACCAAAACAGTGAAGGCCTAGAAAGAGCCAGGGCAAGTCTCTACTTCTCATTCATTGTGTGACTTTGCTCCCATCATATTATCTCTGTGCATCCTTTTCTTCTCACGTCCATAATTTAGAGATAATACCTTCCTCATTGGAGAAGGTAATGGCAACCTACTCCATTATTCTTACCTGGAGAATTCCTTGGACAGAGGAGCCTGGAAGGTTACAGTCCATGGGGTCATGAAGAGTCAGACATGACTGAGCAACTGACAGACAGACAGACAGACACTCGTGCACACACACACACATCTTCTACATGGAATTCCGAAAACTTACTGAAAACATGGGTGAAAACTTCAAACTCCTTGAGTGAACATATAAGCATTATGATAAATTAACTTAAAAATAAAATTTAAAATGCTTTTGTATCTGAATTCTTTGCAGAAGTATTTTCTTTATATGGTTTATACAAGAATGCATCTATCCTTATTACTTGTGTAAATAAATCTTATATTGACATTAATTGTTTCAGCTCCCTTTCTTTTAAATTTCCTTAACTTTTGCCAATTTAACATCTGATGTTGAGGTGTCAAGAACTGAATGAAGAATTTGGTACAGAGATACTAGTTTCCTGGCATTTATTACATTAAAAAACAAAAACAAAAAAGGGAACTACTATATGACAGACAGTAAACATTTAATATTCAATTTAATCTTCAAAGCAATGTCATGGGCTTACTATGATTATCAAAACTCAGCTCAGAGAGATGATGGAATTTGTATGAAAATATGTAGATTGTGACTGGTGAGCCTAGATTTGAACACTGTCATGCATGATTTCAAATTACATACCCTTACATACTATTTTATTTCAGTAAAACTCAAAATGTAGAAAATGGATTAAAGCCAATGTGGTTCCACTTTAGAAACTACAATCCAAAAGTGGAGAAACTAAGAATTATGGAGAACCTATGTTACACTACTCAGGGAAGCTTAAATTGGTTAGTTTCCACACAGAATGAACTGACAGCCTCTTTCCCCCTACTCCTAACTCCCACTGTACCGTCTATGAATCCATGTGAATCCATGAATCCATCTATGAATCCATGAATCCACTATGGAGGAAGAGGATCACTTACAGATGGGAAAAAACTAAGTACTTCTAAAAATAAATTTGAAAAGTTTCTCACAGCCTGTAGTATGGGACACAATAGGATTATTTGGTGGGAGGGCCACATTCAGGGAAGGAAGCCAGATTTTCATAAAGGTCTGTATTCTTGTCAGTACTTAGCACTCAGTGCTTAGAAAAGGTCTGCTAAATAACCAAAGGGATGGGTTGTATTGGTAAAAAGATAAGTGGAAACATGGATTCAACCTGTACAAGTGATTCGGAATGCTTTCATAAACTGAAACTTTGATTTGTTTTCATTGTTGTTTCTAAAGGATGCTTTATGTCCTTAAATTTAAGGGTTCTGTGTCAGAGACAAACTAGTAAATAAGGACAAAATAATGTCACACTCAGGGCCAGCAAGTTTCCCAAAGAGCATATTCAAACAGTGAAGCGTTAGTTGCTAAAAAGCTGGCTAAATGGAGCCAGATTGGTGAGAGGGCAGCTAACCACATATAGCTAACCACATACAGTACTTTACAGGTATTTTAATAGTGTGTCTATTTCTTGAAAAACAAAACTTCTATCCTGAAGCAACAAACTTCCACTAGTGGAAGAATTCATACAGTTTTCTTATGCTGGCCAATTCCTAAACAACCTGCCTTAGAAATAAGAGCATTATATCTTCATAACAAAGTGCACTGAAAGTAGATTTTATTTGAATGAAGCAAAAAACCTGACATAAAATGAAACCTGTTCATTCAAGCTATTTGAATGCCTTTTACAGGGGCATTAAGAGAAAAACTAGGAGCGTTTTGTACTTCCAGCTTGTTCATTTAATAAAACCAGGATTTCCTTAGAAAAAGTAGTATATAAAATCACAATGGTTCTATAGGTCCTTGTCCATGCCAAATATGTTTTCTGTTAGACGTTACTTTAGAGCAAATTATCCCATAATTCTCTTCAAGAAGGAATGGATGGGGCAAATGGCTGTTTAAAGTATGTTATTGCCCCTACACATAGCCATTATCTACCATCCCACAGGCTAGATACAGAGCCCACCTCTCCTGAAATTCCACATGGATCAACCATGTCAGCAAACTGATACTGTAACACTCACATCAACCTAAAAGTTCATTTTACCCAGTCAGCCTGGGAAGAGAGAACCTTACTTTCAACCCAACCACATCAATTATAATTATCAAGACTTGAGATAATTTATTCCAGTCAGGAATAAATGCTCTTGGTTCAAAAAGTCATCTCATTCTTATTGACTACAAAGGTGCTTCTCTCTGGAAGCTGCACTCCAAGCAGAGAAGTGTTTTTTTCAACACATCCTTGAATTAAATCAGCACATTAGTGCAGGCAGCCCAGGGAGCCATGAGGTACCACTTCGCTGTCCTCATCACATTCTCCCCAAAATATATCCCTAGTGAGGCTTGGGATAGAAGCTTTGCAGTCAGTGTGCAACACAAATGGAATCCCCATCATTCAGTTCAGTTCAGTTCAGTTGCTCAGTTGTGTACGACTCTTTGCGACCCCATGAATCACAGCACACCAGGCCTCCCTGTCCATCAACAACTCCCGGAGTTTACTCAGACTCATGTCCATCGAGTCAGTGATGCCATCCAGCCATCTCATCCTCTGTTGTCCCCTTCTCCTCCTGCCCCCAATCCATTTCAGCATCAGGGTCTTTTCCAATGAGTCAACTCTTCCCATGAGGTGGCCAAAGTATTGGAGTTTCAGCTTCAGCATTAGTCCTTCCAATGAACACCCAGGACTGATCTCCTTCAGGATGGACTGGTTGGATCTCCTTGCAGTCCAAGGGACTCTCAAGAGTCTTCTCCAACACCACAGTTCAAAAGCATCAATTTTTCACCACTCAGCTTTCTTCACAGTCTAACTCTCACATCCATACACCCCCGTCATTAGAAAAAAGGATATTCACATTTCTAACTAGTTCCATATCCAAGGGCCCATTCTGTGGGGGATGTCTGTTGTCTTGAGGGAAAATGGTATTAATTTAGGAACACCAAAGGCAGATTTCTGGATCTTGTGGCAAATCACAATTTACATGGTTTGGCCACAAAATTGGGCTTCCCTGGTAGCTCAGCTGGTAAAGAATCTTCCTGAAATGCAGGAGACCCTGGTTCAATTCCTGGGTTGGGAAGACCCTCTGGAGAAGGGATAGGCTACCCACTCCAGCATTCTTGGTATTCCTTGGTGCCTTAGCTGGTAAAGAATCCACCTGCATTGGCTCACATGTTCTGGGCAAAACATTCCTGAGGCTTCTGTGTTCCCTTTGTAATATATATGTTTCTTTCCATATAACAACACAAGTGTGCAGTTTATTCTGAGGATCTGCAGCCAAGTGTGCAGTTGAGTCCAATAGGATATATGAGGTCTGCAAATGCAACAAAACTCCAGCCTCCTCTCATTATTCCACTCACTCATGAATTGGAAGTTTCCTGTGGTGCCTTGCTGATTGTAGTAATACTGTTTATTTTCTAAGAATGCATAGTGCTCTTGTTTTTTACCTAGTGAAAAGATGATATAATTTTATATAACTATAAAGAGACTTCAGTTCAGTTCAGTCGCTCAGTCATGTCCGACTCCTTGCAACCCTATGGACTGCAGCACGCCAGGCTTCCCTGTCCATTACCAACTCCCGGAGCTTATTCAAACTCATGTCCATTGAGTCGGTGATGCCATCCAACCATTTCATCCTCCGTCGTCCCTTTCTCCTCCCGCCTTCAATCTTTCCCAGCATCAGAGTCTTTTCAAATGAGTCAGCTCTTCGCATCAGATGGCCAAACTATTGGAGTTTCAGCTTCAGCATCAGTCCTTCCAACGAATATTCAGGACTGATTTCCTTTAGGACAGACTGGTTGGATCTCCTTGCGGTCTAAGGGACTCTCAAGAGTCTTCTCCAACACCACAGTTCAAAAGCATCAATTCTTTGGTTCTCAGCTTTCTTTATAGTCCAATTCTCACATCTATACATGACTACTACAAAAACCATAGCCTTGACTAGATGAACCTTTGTTGGCAAAGTAACGTCTCTGTTTTCTAATATGCTGTCTAGGTTGGTCATAACTTTCCTCCCAAGGAGCAAGTGTCTTTTAATTTCATGGCTGCAGTCACAATGTGCAGTGATTTTGGAGCCCAAAAAATAAGGTCAGCCACTGTTTCCACTGTTTCTCCATCTACTTGCCATGAAGTGATGGGATCAGATGCCAAGATCTTTGTTTTCTGAATGTTGAGCTTTAAGCCAACTTTTTCCCTCTCCTCTTTCACTTTCATCAAGAAATTCTTTAGTTCTTCTTCACTTTCTGCCATAAGGGTGGTGTCATCTGCGTATCTGAGGTTATTGATATTTCTCCCAGCAATCTTGATTCCAGCTTGTGCTTCATCCAGCCCAGTGTTTCTCATGATGTACTTTGCATATAAGTCAAATAAGCAGGGTGACAATATACAGCCTTGACATACTCCTTTTCCTATTTGGAACCAGTCTGTTGTTCCATGTCCAGTTCTAACTGTTTCTTCCTGACCTGTATACAGATTTCTTAAGAGGCAGGTCAGGCAGTCTGGTATTCCCAAGAGACTTAAAACATTTAAATGATAATGAAATTTAAATAATTTAAAGAGAGTTAAATAATTTAAAAGACTTTTCTTCATGGCCAAAAGTTAGTTCACACAAAAGACAGAAATATTCTACCAAAGATTGCAAAAGGCCAAAACAACAACAACAAAAAAACCCCAACAACCAGTATTTCCAAAAGCTTTGGTGACTTCTAGTATGAACACCTATAGGGTAAGAGGTATGGGGAAAATTACTAAAAGTAGAGTAAGGCATATGAAGAAGAGAGAGAATAGTCAAGAATGTCAACTTTTGGATGAAATGTAGTTCTTCAATCCTTAAACTCAAAGGAAAGAAAGAAAAACACTTAATATCACTCTGAAATGACTGACCCAGCCAACAAGGATGTGACACTCATGGACCTAGAATAAAATCAAATTATCTTCAGGGAAGATTGGATTATGGCAAAGAAATCTTCTGAAGAGAATGATTAGCTGGTATAGGATAGTGACTGTCTAGAACAAAAGAAAATCTTGCCTGACTTCTCAAAATAAAAAAGCCAATAAAAACACAATGGATGTGTAGCTAGCAAATGGGTATCTACAAAATGCCCAGAACTGCATGCCCAATTATTTCAGTGGTATTTTGTGGCCTTCTTGTAACCCACTTTTCTGAAGGCAGCAAACATAGGGCAAGGCATTTTACAGATAGATGATAATGGCTTTCAATGTTTCTCAAATTGGCTCAAAGCCCATACTGTGTAAATTGCTAAAAGTCTGTAATTCTGAACCTGTTGCAGGCCCTGAGACTCCGTGTGCTGGTAATAATTACATAGACTGGATAATTAACTTCTGACATAAAAAAGGAATGAAGGTGAGAGAAGAAAATGCAGACCTTATCAACTTTTACTTAAAGCAAGGCACAAATTGCCAAAAACCCCAAGGCATTAGTTTGGAAAAAAAGCACTACAATCTTTCCCTCCAATGTTTCCCTATAAGAAAGGGAAGAAATTTCTCCATGTTTATACTGTTATTCTTTTCCAATATTTCCCAATGTTACAAAATTACTCATTTAAATTTCTGTTTGGACAGGCTTGTCTTATTGATCCTGAGATTTTTTTAGAGAAGACATAGGTCCAGGGCACATGTGAGCGTGGAGTGCTTACACTTCCCCTGGAACAGAAGGTTGGCCTCTGCCTGCTGTTAAGCAGAAAAGTTGAAATGGAACCTTCTGCAAAATATAGTGTTGAAGAGCTGTCACTTCCGTGGGAAAGCAGACAAACAAACAAACAAAACTGAAAAGCCTGAGGAAGGAGCAAGAAAGTTTGCCATCTGTCCAGGACTCTAAGTGGGGATCAAGGTAAACGCATGAGACATCAAACCCCAGACATGCAGAGTCTCAATCTACACTAATCAGAAGGTAAGGTATCTTGACAAGAAATAAAGATACAGATCTCTCCACAACCATTGAAACTTGTTAAGACTCCAAAAAAAGCATCCCCAGAAGCACTCTAGGAATATTTTCACAACCAGGATCTCAAGGGGAAAAGTAGCTGAGCTGAAGAGAAACTCAGAGAAAAATTCTAAATCTTCTAAAGAAAGGTAATTCCATGAGAGACAAAACGGATTCCTCTGACAGGTGAAGTTGGCCCCTGAGAGCTGAAAAATACTATAAAATGAACTATTTAGAATTATTAAGAAACTAAAACAATAAATAAAATGAAAAAAGCTCCCACTGAGTTTTAATAACTAAATAGAACTTCTGTGAATATAAAAATTGTTATAATTTAAAATTCAATGAATGACAATAATCTTCACAGCAGATGAGGAAATATATATATTTTCATAAGTGAAAATAACAACCAAGTATGAAGCAGAATGGGATAAGTAATTCCATATGGAATAGCATTGAAAAAGATAAAATGCCATGAATAAATGTAAGAAATGCACAAGACCAGTATGGAGAAAGTCTTAAAATACTACAAAAAGACACAAAAGACAGGAATAAGTGGAAAGATATACCACGTTCTTGAGAAGGAAGACTCAATATCATAATCTTAATTCTCCTTGAAGAAATGTATAAATTTAATAATTCTTAAAAAATTTTTTTTAACTAGATGAGTAGATCTTTGAGTTCATATAGAAAAATAATCAAATAGAATAGTCAGGAAAAAACTGGAATAAAAGATCAAAGGGGGGATTACTATTCTCAGATTAAAACATTATATTATATACAAATAATCAAATCAGTGTTGTAGTGAGACATGAATAGACCAGTGGTGTAGAAAAGGAAATCTAGAATTAACCCAAATATCTATGATGATTCACTGTATGATAATGATAGAGTGAGTCTCATGTCAGTGGCAAAAATAGATTAATCAAGAAAGTATTGGGACAATTCAGTAACCATATGAAAAAATAAATATGTAATTCCTACCTACATGAGGGTAAATTATACATGGGACAAAGGTATAAATATATTTTAAAAGAAGTGATAAACGTAGCTAGAGGAGACATGGAAGAATTACATTGTAAGGTCACTTTCTCTATGACTCAAAATCCAGAATCTACATGAAATAAGGTAGATTTTCATGTAGATTCTGGATATAGTCACAGATAAACTTAACTACTCAAAAAAAATCTTTTAATATTTTTGGTAATAAAAATAATAAGCAAAGTCAAAAGACAACTGAAAAAAAAAGAAAAATAATTTTCAAAACAGAGAGAAAATGTCCCTAATACATACAGGAATCTTTGAAATTGATAAGGAAATGAACAACTGAATATAAAAATGACCAAAAGATATGAACCAGAATGTTCACATTAAAAAAAAAATGGTTCTCAAATATAAAAAAAGATGTTCAGTTCACTTAAAATAATATACAATTAGGGTAGAAATACACTTAGAAAACTTTTCATTTATCAGATTGCCAAAGTTTCAAAAGTTTGATCACATCTCAGTAAGACAATGTAGAAATAGGGACTCCGTGCATTTCCTGAGTGAAGTGGATTGGTACAACACTTAATGAGGACAATACAATATCTATCAAATTACAAAGAAACATACCCTTTGACTTGACCAATTGATTGACACACAGTTGAAGTAACTCATTTCAAAGCTATGTGTAATAGGAAAAGTAAGGAAACAATCCAAATATCGACGAATAGGGGCTGGTTAAATAAAGTATGTTCCAGGTATATACTGCAATACTGAGTAGCAGAAAAAAATAAATGAGGCCTTTCTGTGTATCACTGTAGAAACATCTCCAAGTTATACCATTATGTGGGAAAAGCATGAAGATATAAAACAGTGAATAAATATGCTAATTCTGGTGTGTTAGGGAGAAAAGGAGACAAAAGTCTAGTGAAATATCCATATTATATTTAAATATACATACAGAAACTCTGGAAATAGACAAATTTACCAAAAATAATGGTTACTTTTGAAAGGATTTGTTATCAAAGATGGAAGAGAGACTTTTAACTATATACCTTTTAATACTTTGTGGGTTTTGAACAATGTGAATATATTACTATACTCAAAAAAACTAAATTTAAAAGTGTATCACAAATGTTTAAATTCAGTGATAATAAAAATTAAAATGCAAGCAGTAATATACTACCTATACCAATAAAATTAGGAATTACTGTTAATAACAAATCCCCAATTTGGCAATAGTCTAACAGACAAGAGCAAGCTTATATTTATAATAGCAATCATACAAACTAATACACTCTTTCTTGGAGCAATTTTGTCAAGATTTTAAATCTTATATGTCTGACTTATCAGTAAAATTTCTGGAATTGTATCCTAAGAAAAAAGTCATATACATGTGGATTAAGATTTACTTACAAGAACATAGAGGGGAATGGAAATTGAAGAGTAGGATCCTAATAAAGATTCATTTTTATCTACAACATTTTATTGAAAGTAAAAGAAACATGAATTAATTACAGTAACATGGAAACACGTGTTAAATCCAGATATTAGGTATCTGGGTATGTGTTATGTAATTCTCCCTACTTTCCTGTATGGTTTTGGGTTTGTTTGTTTTTTTTGTTACACAAAATTACCACTGTAAGTAAACAATACAACTTACTATGTATAATAAGAAATTTTGCTCCAAGATGACAAGAATTATGACATGTGAATATTTACACATTATTTAATATTGTGAAAATATCTCTAAAATATAAAAAATAATACTTAACACATTGAAGTATTGACTTTAAGCAAAGAGAAAGTAAATAACTTGAAAATTATGGAGAAAATTAGAGGTGACCCAACACTATAGATCCCAAACATCAGTGAACATCACCAAGAGTTTCTCTGAATTCCCAGGTCCAATATGTGATCCATAAAATCTCGTTCTCTAGGAAGATGGCTACGCAATGAATTTAAACTTAATTCAAAGTCTGAGGCTCACTGGTGGAAGGCATAGAATAATGTTTCCTGAAGCATGGAACAGCAAGCAACCTGTCTGCAGAGCTTCAGAACACTATAGATTCCTCAATGCTACCCAGGATTCTTTTAATCTATCCCTCTTATGCTGGTGCCCTGGGAATCTGTATTTTAGCAAGCACTGTGGGTTATTCTGATACAAGGTTTTAAAAACACTGGTAAAGGTCATTGATTTTTTTTTTTCTGTCACTTAGAAAGAACTTTGCTCAAGATACAGCTGGAGGGATGAAGGCTAAGTAGAAGGCAAGAGCTGATTAAGTGCCCAAAGGTGTTTCCAAAAGAGGTTATAAAATCTACTGTTCTGGAAACACTGGAAAATGCAGACTTGCTTGAAGCAGAAGGCTAAACTAATGACCTCTGGAAAGCTTTCATAGTCCTATAAGATTTTAGATAAATTAAATCCCCAGAGGTAAAGGAGAATAAGAAATTGAATAGATTTTTGGATGTTAATAATGCAATAATGGGCTAGCCAGGGAAACTTTGGTGTTCCTTTGAAGTTTCACAATGAGTTTCCAAACACTTTAGTACTGAAGGAATATGTGAGACCAAATGTGGTACCTTAAGCTTCATTGACCACTCCCTCCCCACACCAAGAGATAGTACGTGAGTAGAATACATGCTTTGCTTTATTTTAGCCATACAACTGACAGTGGCCTGAACTGATTTTTCTACTGTCATCTTGCCTTCCCCTAAGCATTGCCTCTAACTCCAAGCAAAAAGGGAATACACAGGCAGATGTAAAATACACACATGTGCGCACACACACACACACACACACACACACTCAGAGTTTTCTTATGAACACAATTTCTAACCAAGTAAATCTAAATGGCTGAAATTGAGAGGAGGAAGATGTTAATTTTCATTAAGCTCAGAGTGAAACTTTTTTCAGCCCTGCTGTGAATGTGTAAAAGGGTTATTAATTTAAAGTCCCCTTCAAACCTCACAGCACCCTATGTGTGCATATGTACTCATGCACATATATTCATACACTAAGAAGCAGTTTAAAAAAAAAAACAAGGAAAATCACTGCACTGTACTGAAATAACCAAATGTACATTCTTTTCAACCCAACTACTTTTAGTTTCAGAGTCAAAACAAGAATAAATTGTGTCATGGAGAGAAGGCTGGACTTAGAATTGAAGCTCTGCGTTTAAATTTGGATTCTCCTCTTTACTAGGTATGTTATTCATATCCTGTTAAGCGTGTGTAGCAGCTCTTAAGATTATTTTCAAGAGTAAGTAAAGTGGACTGAAGATAAAATAAGAATAGGAAATGAAATAAAATGCACTGCAAGATCAACATGCAAAGCATGTGTCACTAATACCTTAATATTTTGTTATTACGGGCCACAAATCTTGTTCTGAACCTTCTAGAAATCAAGAAGAGTGAAAAAAAATGCTAAGTTTCATAATTTAGCGTCCAGAAGACTTAAAAGATATTCATGAGAAGTGCAACTAGTCCTAGCACTGAGTCCAGAGAGAATTTTTTTCCCATTAGTTTTTTATAAGGAGGACCAATACAGTGAACAGTGTCCTCCAAACAACCTTACAATAAATACAAGAATGAGTTTCTGATCATGGATCACATGTACCTCAGTGTAAGCCAAAAGTACCACATCCCAAAATCACAATGCTGTAAAACCAGTTCTAGAAAGAAAAATAAATGATGTTAGGTGCAGTCCCCTGATGGGGTCTTAAAGTTTCTGGAGAAGAGGGAATGAAACAAATGGAAGAAAAATAGGCTAAATATAGCCCAAAGATGTATTTTCATTGACCCAAGTGGGGTTGTATTATTATTATTTCCCACACTTAAATTGGGATTTTAAAATAATATTCCAGTGTGTGTTTGATTTTATCTAGTAAACCTAGCCCCACTGGAAGTCCACTCTAACCTGAGGAGGTCATTGGAAACCAAAGAGCAGCTCCCCCAGGATCCACTGTCCCATCTGTGCCCACTTCAGTCATCAACTCTGCCTGATGGTCTCTGTAACTTACACAAATTTGAAACTCCTCACCTAGAGGAATAATTAGAGTATATTTATCACAGACAGTACAGCATCAGTATTTGTCACCCTAAGCTTTCACTCAGTATAGAGCAGCAACAAAATTCAATGTGTGGCCTTGAACAAATGATTCAATTATATCTGAGTCTCCATTTCCTCCTCTTAAGAAAGGAATTAATAATAACCATCACCCTGAGTTTCAAGGATGAAATGAGACATTTCCAAAAACAATGAACTGCTAATTGCTATCAAATGAACCATATTATTTCCAGAAATGATCCATAATCCTAGTTTACCTCATCTTAATCATCATGGACAACAGACTGGTTCCAAATCAGGAAAGGAGTATGTCAAGGCTGTATATTGTCATGCTGCTTATTTTATGTAGAGTACATCAGGAGAAATACTGGGCTGAATGAAGCACAAGCTGGAATCAAGACTGCCAGGAGAAATATCAATGCAAATGACACCACCCTTATATCAGAAAGTGAAGAAGAACTGAAGAGCCTCTTGATGAAAGTGAAAGAGGAGAGTGAAAAAGTTGACTTAAAACTCAACATTCAGAAAACTAAGATCAAGGCATCTTGTCCCATCACTTAATGGCAAATAGATGGGGAAGCAATGGAAACAGTGACAGACTTTATTTTCTTGGGCTCCAAAATCACTGCAGTTGGTGACTGCAGTCATGAAATTAAAGGAACTTGCACCTTGGAAGAAAAGTTATGACAAACTTAAACATCATATTAAAAAGCAGAGACATTACTTTGCCAACAAAGGTCCATCTAGTCAAAGTTATAATTTTTCCAGTAGTCATGTATGGATGTGAGAGTTAGACCATTAAGAAAGCTGAGCGCCAAAGAATTGATGCTTTTGAACTGTGATGTGGAGAAGACTCTTGAGAGTCCCTTGGACAGCAAGGAGATCCAACCAGTCCATCCTAAAGGAAATCAGTCCTGAATATTCATTGGAAAGACTAATATTGAAACTGAAGCTCCAATACTTTGGCCACCTGATACAAAGAACTGACTCATTGGAAAAAACTCATGCTGGGAAAGACTGAAGGCAGGAGAAGAAGGAGGCAACACAAGACTAGATGGTTGGATTGTATCACCAACTGAATGGACATGAGTTTTAGCAAGCTTGGGGAGTTGATGATAGACAGGGAAGCCTGGCATGCTGCAGTCCAAGGGATCACAAAGAGTTGGACACAGCTAAGCAACTGAACTGAATTGATAGTATTCCTGTTCAGTTCAGTTTGCTTCAGTTGCTCAGTCATGTCCAACTCTTTGTCACCCCATGAACCACAGCACACCAGGCCTCCCTGTCCATCACCAACTCTCAGAGTTTACCCAAACTCATGTCCATCAAGTCAGTGATGCCATTGAACCATCTCATCCTCTGTAGTCCCCTTCTCCTCCTACCTTCAATCTTTCCCAACATCAGGGTCTTTTCAAAGAGTCAGCTCTTCGCATCAGATGGCCAACATATTGAAGTTTCAGCTTCAGCATCAGTCCTTCCAATGAACACTCAGGACTGATCTCCTTTAGGATGGACTTGTTGGATCTTCTTGCAGTCCAAGGAACTCTCAAGAATCTTCTCCAACACCACAGTTCAAAAGCATCAATTCTTATGCGCTCAGCTTTCTTTATAATCCAACTCTCACATCCATACACGACTACTGGAAAAACCATAGCCTTGACTAGACGGACCTTTGTTGACAAAGTAATGTCTCTGCTTTTTAAAATGCTGTCTAGGTTGGTCATAACTTTCCTTCCAAGGAGTAAGCATCTTTTAATTTCATGGCTGCAATCACCATATGCAGTGATTTTGGAGCCCAAAAAATAAAGTATTTTGTTACTCATTAGAATAAATGTCACTTGTGCACCACTTCAGATCCTTTTGATTCACCTCTTATTTCAGCCCCTCCTATAATAACAAGTTCAATGAAAGTTCAACCAGGTTAGTGCAGGACTGACAATCCTTTACCCGGTGTCTGTGGGATATACCTGTTATTGCTTCTTACCACATGACCTCTCCAAGGCAGCATGAGACACAGTCACAAACCAGCTTGGCATTCACCATGCATATCTCAGAAGTCAATGCCCTTGGGATGACTGTTGACAAATGGGTGAATGGGAATCAGTAGCTAAATATTCCCTTCTTTGGCCCACAGATGAAGTGTTCAGACACATATGTTATAAAGTTCCTCAGAAAATCCTAGCAAGGATCAAGTACCATCCACTCATACCATTTAGTCAATATCAGAGTAACATAGGACAGAACGCAGGTTGATGAAAAATTCATCCACATGTGTTTCACTGTGTATCACTCTAAATATCTTACACTTTGGGTTCTACTTTGAATCTCATTCTCGGAGGCAAAGAAACAATGAGTGCTCAACCTTTCTGGAAAATGATATTTTGCTGTGTTTCAGCATGACCATAGACATTTCTGGCATTTATCCTAGTCAGATGCATATCTTCTGAAATTCCATTGATGAATATTTTTAGCCTTAGACTGAAAGAAATCTATACCAAGAAATTTTTGTCCCAGTAGCAAAACCAATGGATGTACTGCTGTATTGCCTACAAACTTAGCTCTTGATTAAAAGAATAGCTATGTTTTTCAACATTTTTAGAATTTCTCAGTTTTTAGTATCAGGAATTATTTTCTCTACAAACAGTGATCCCACATATCCAACGAGTTGAAATGAGCTGACGTCATTGTGCAATGTCAGCATGTGAACCTGATCCAGGAAAGATGTTCAAGAATTATGGTAAGTTTCATTGGATGACATTGATTATTTCTACTATTATCCTTAGTTCAGTATTTCTTTTCATTCTGGACCTTTGGCCAGACCTGCTGGGACACTAGAAGAGAGAAGAAACAAAATTTGTTTGCCAAAATCTTTTTTTCAAGCTGGGCATGGAATTATCTCAATTTTAGCTCAGAAACAGCCTAACAACTGTAGGAAGGAAGTCCATCCCTCATTTCAACTTTTCAAATCTCAGTCATAGAAGGCTTGGAAATACAGTTTTTTAGCTTCGCAATTCCTTCAGGTTTAAAAAAGAAATGAACTTTTGAAAAATTTGCCCCATCAGGAAAAAAAATCACTCATATATATATATATGTATATATACATAAATAAACATAGATATATATTTATGTAAAAATTATTTATGTAAAAATATGTTACTTTATTCATACTATGTATATTATAATCAAATACAAAAATAGAAATTATAAATGAAAAATTAATATGAATAAATAATATTTTGAGAGGTTTATTGTATCTACTAACAGTACTAAAAAATAATAATACCCTAGTGAGATAAAGTAGGGGTGATATAATCATTCCATAACACAGTCAAAAAGGTAGCTAAAATCATCAAACAAGGAAAGTCATTTTCTTGGTGTTCATTTGTGTTACCACTAACTTTATAGTTTATTTCCTGAAATATTATTAAGTCATTTAGCCATCTTGTGAGGATTAGTTTAGTTAAAACTAGAGAATACAATTTATAACTCTTCTTAACCAGGGCAAGTAAAATACTGAATGCTGTAATATACTAAAAAGAAACCAAGAATTGAGACTGATACCACCAGTCCTTCCAAGTTGCAGAACTTCCTTTGAGCTACATGATTGTCCAGCATTTGAATAGAGTATAGATATTGCAGTCAATTCACTAATTAAATGTGAATAACCCTTAACTTAATTATTGCACTATTGCTAGATTTTTTTTAAGAAATGCTCTAATATTTTCATCCTATATCCCAATGTTTCTTGCACATATTGCAGTACACAGTTACTCTTTTCAGAAAGCATGTCTTTAGAGGTCAGTCTAGCTACAAAGGAGTTTCCCATGTGGCCCAGTGGTGAAGTATCCACCTGCTAATGCAGGAGCAACAGAAGATGTGAGTTTGATCCCTGGGTCGGGAAGATTCCCTGGAGGTAATGGCAACCCACTCCAGTATTCTTGCCAGGATAATCCTATGAACAGAGGAGCGTGGCAGGCCACAGTCCATGGGGTCACAAAGAGGAGTACATGACTGATCATGCACACACACTAACTACAAAGTGACAGCTCTTTGATTATATATCAAATCCTTGGAATAAAATATACTGTCATTAGGACTGAGTTTTGTTGCATGTTACAGAATAAACAAAATAGAATGGATTGAATAAAACACAGTTTGTTTCTTTTTCAAGTAAACAAATTTTTGTAGATAAGAATCCAAGAGCTAACTTGGTGCTCCAGGATGTCAGGCTCCTTATGTCTTCCTCCTCTGGGCCATCCACACACATGCTTCCCCTTCAACATCCAAGATGAATGCTTGGGATCTGGAAATCATATCTATGGCTCAATCAGCAATAAAAAGAAATGGACAAAGAAAGACACTTTTATAAAAATTCCACACAACATTTTAATAATAGCCCATTGGAGGTAAATTATTCAAAAGGCTATACCTAGCCAAAAGAATCAGGGATTCTATTATAAAAGAGGACAGTCAAGATACTCAGTCATAATGCATAAAGAAATACCAATAAACATACAGAAAAACAAAGGAGTTCTACCTTCTTACTATCCTCTTCTTGTTCTACCTCTGTGTTCTATCTGGAATAAAAACTTCAAAGACTATCTAGCCAAAACAATCTATGGGCCAGCATGTCTCTCAAAAATATAACAACTCAGCTTAAATAATCAAAATCTAAAATTTCATTTCTAGTTTTCTTGATTGTAGTCTGGTTTAAAAACTATGGGATTATATTGTAACAGAAAACTTTTTTACTCCCTAAAACAGTTTTATATCTTCTCAGGAGAGCAATTAAAATATTATTGCTTTCATAAGCCCCTTTCTGAACTTGTGTGGACAACTTTTCATGTGGGAGTCAGGTCAGAACTGAATTGCTCCATATGATAGAAGGGAGCTGAAGGAGGGCAGAGGTTAGAATCCAGCAGGAAAGAAGAGGTGGCATAAACTCAGAGCACTTACTGGGAAATGGCCAAAGAGAGACTTCCCACAGAAGAACCATTAAGAAAGGACATTGTTTAAGATGATGATTAAGTCATTTTCTGTGGGGTGCAAGATATAAATCCCCTCCTTCTTTTTGTCTCCTTCAGTAAAATCTACCATGCTTATTCAAGCTTTCTTTCAAAGAAACTTGAAGAAGTTCTGAATTCTGTGTCTAATTGACTTTGGGCTCTAATAGAGACAGAAATTAGAGGACAAGGAAGTATCAACATGAGAACAGCAATGATAATGTGAAAATAGAGATCACCACATTCTCATTAAAACCAAATTTACACATGATTAGGTAAACTGATAAGGGATTTTCTTATCCTTCATATTTTCTCTAATAGAACCAGAAATTAAACATAGACCTATTCACATGCCTTGAAGTATTTTTAAATCTATTTGAAATCTGCATTGAATATTTTGCCTAAGGGTGGGAAACTTCACCACACTTTAAAATCTTTATAGAGTTAATTTATATGAATGCACTGTAGTTTAAAACAGTGAATAAGAAACTTCCTATAAATAGGGTTTGACTGAACAAAGCAGAGACAGAAGAAAATAGATAGAAAATGAGGCTGATTCAGGGCAGAAAGGAGCAGCAGTACATTATGGAAGGGAGAAAGCCAGACAGCTCTGCATAATTGAACTAGAAGTCTGAAAAGTCCACTAGTCTGCATAGACTCAGACTGGATCTTGGTCAGGAGAGAGATCATGTCCAAGACAGCCGAAATAAAAGGTCAGCACAGACAGGCCAAGAGCTAGGAAAAATGACCCAATAACTCAGGCGCAGTATCTCTGCTGACACTGGGGGTTGACTAAGCAGCTTCTATCTAAAGCACACCTGTCCTATAAACGGATTGGGTGAGGGCAGATCACGTGACCTATAGCAAGCCAAGTAGTTATAGGCAGAGGTTGCTAGGTGGGATTTAAGGAAAACTTTATCAAAGGTAAAAAAGCAGGTGTCCCCGTATTAGTCTTTTTCCTTCTCCCTAGAAGGTAAAAGGACAGCAGCCAACTCACAACCGCAAGAGTGAAAAATACACATTAAGGATGGCAAATCCAGAAGACAGAGAATGTCTTTGAGGAGCGGGACTATGAGTATCCGACACATTAAGTGAAAACAGAAAACAAAAGGTAAACAAACAAAAAGCCCTTACCTGTTTGAACGACCATTAATTTTGTTTTTTGATACCAACAGCTGAATAAATTAATAACTGATTCAGCTAGAATTTGGAACCCAAAAGCAGGGTTCTGCAAGAACCTAAAATATAGAGCTGCCTGAGTGGAGGAGATAAAAACCGGATATCAAATACCCATACATTCCAGGCTGCATAGTAGTAAACTTTCTCACTCTAGGGCAGAACTCATTCTGGAACCCAAACCAGGAGTTCAACACAGAATGTAGTTTTAAAATGGGGCTTTTCAGAATCTGGGAATATGATGGTTAGTTCTTGCAATCTTCAGCCAATTACTACAACAACAGTAAAAAGGATAAACTCAGACTAGAGGGAGCCATTCTGCTGGCACAAGTGGAAAGTAATACATTGTTACTGAGGTACACTCTGCCTTCAGCAAGCAATCTAGATTGACTGGGAGCCCATAGCAAGGATTCTTACAGGGTGAAAAAAACAATTACTTCTCTACCCCATATTGAAACTCTTATAAGTTGTTAAGTAGCAACCTTGACAGAAAATTAAGTCGGTGACCCTGGGCTGTCTTAAGCACATTCCATTAAAAGTTTCTTGGCAGGAAAGAAAAAAAGGGCTAAGCCCACAGGAAGACTAGTCATTCCACCTGAGAGGTTATTTCAGATTTCTAAAAGGCAGCAGCCTTTAAGCTAATGAGGGTGTTCAAAACACAGAAGCCAAAAGCCAAACATCCTCAAGCTTCAAAGTTAAACAACATTGTTGTAGTTCCTCACATTTAAATCTACTAGAAGCAAGTAGGCCAGAAGCCTGCCAAATTCCTGAGGGAAGCACACCGCCAAAGAGCACCCAAGTCTCACCGGTGAAGGCCAGGAATTGTATTACTCCTAGATAATCAATCCCCAGGACTATACATGAGAACAGGATGCCATACACATAGAAAAGTTGGGGACTAACAAAAGAAAAAGAGGCTTAAAATTAAAATGTAATAACACTACTTAAAACTCTTTAGAAGAATTGGAAGATTAATTTGAAGAATTCAACTGGAAGAGGTTTAAAAAAACATACATGTAAATAAGAGAAACAGAAAAAAACAAATAAGAAAACAATAAAGTTCAGAGTTCAACAATTGAATAGTAGGAGAACCAAAAATGAAAATAAAAAAGAATAGAGAAGGGGAAAGACTATTAAAGAAACTGTTCAGAGTGCCCAGAACTGAAGAATGTGTGTCCAAGTTAAAAGGACCCATCAAGTTTTCAGCACTACATGAAAATAGATTTTCACCAAGTCATATCATGGTAAAATTTCAAAACAGTGGAAACTGAAAGGAGATTACCCTAAGTGTCCAGAGAGGAAAACTTCAGATCTGAAAATGGAAGCAAAGCTTCAAAAATCTTGAGGAAAAGTTATTTACAACCTAAAATTCTCTATTCAGCCCCAAATCCAGTCAAGTGTATACCTGGAAATAGACATTATCTGACTTTAAAATCTAAAATTTTAACCCTATGAACTTGGAAGGTGCAAAGAATGAGAGGGAGTCAACACCAAAAAAGGAATGTCTGAGGTACAGGACACAGGAAATGCAACACTAAAGAAACAGGAAAGAAATCATACAGCTGAAAATAAAGGTAGATTGCAGGACACCATCTGTGTTCCAGGTATAGAAGACCACCAGTCTACACCTGAGTAGTTATAATTCTCTGGCAAAGAAAGGAGAATGAATTTTCTAGAAAATCTATCAGAAAAAAGATTAGGAACTTGGAAGACAATTTGAAGTTAAACTATTGATAAATATATAGAAAACTAAGCAAATTAAGAAAATAGACAAGTTGTTTTTTTTAAAAAAAAAGACTTTCAACCATGGAGAAACAAAATATACAAACAACAAATAAAAATATTGTGCCAGAAGGGAAATTAAGCTTAGTTTAACACAGTTTGTATTTAAAAATGCATACTTATAATAACACAAACAGTGAATACTGAGTTAATCAAAATGATGGTATAAATATAGTATGAGAATTGAAAGATGAGTGTAGGCATGCTGGGGAAGTAGTGGGGGGAAAGAGCTGCATGTTCATATTCTATAGTGGAAAATCAATTGGCCAGCATGTTTTACAGATACAGAGATGCCAGAAGAATCAATTCAAAGTATTGAAAGGGGTTGCCTCTGGGGAAGAGGAAGTGAATAGAGAGCAGGAAAAATGAGACTACTGTCTTTTTTTCTCTTTTTTCTTGGCCATACAATTTATAGGATCAACTGGGATTAAACCTGGGTCAAGGCAGTGAAAGTGTCAAGTCCTAACCACTGGACCACCAGGAAATTCCCAGGACTACCATCTTCTTAAATTATACATTTAAGTGACTCCTTAAACTATGTGCATTTGTAATGTTGATTAAAAATAAATACATTAAAATTCAGTACTGAGAGGCCAAACACTCTAGTAGAAATTAAGCAAAGGGCATGGAGACATTTCACAAAATGAGAAATAACATGTAAATAACAATTAACATTTTAAAATATTCTCAGTCTCACTAGCAATTAAATAAATGCTATGAGATACTATCAAACTTGTTATGAGAAAGATCAATGTTAAGGATGAGAACCTAGGATATGTAAAAACACTATTATAATGTTGATGTAAGAAGAAATTGGTACAGCCCTCCAAAGAAATCTTTACCAATATTTACAAAAGTCTTGGATTGTTCATATTCATTCACCCAATAATTCCAGGCACTGGAATTTATCCTAAAGAAATAAGAAATGTGGCAAAAATTTATCTACAAGTATGGTTATCACCACTTTGTTCACAAAATAGCAAAAAATTGGAAATATGCCCACATGTCCAATAATCGCAGAATATATAAATATAATATGAAATGAAAAATTGTACTTCTATTAAAAGTGATGGTATAGATCATACTAGCCTAGAGAAATGTTCACACGAATTTTAGGTGAAAAAGTAGATTGCAAAGTAACATACATAATAGGATCTCTTTTTGGTTAAAAATAAATGTGCAATATTGCGTAAGAAAAATTAAAGGATGTACAAAAAAATCCTTTCTGCCTCTGAACACGGTTTGTCAGGTTTATTTATTTTTTTAGTAAATACGTGTACAATTCCTAAAATAGTACCCAATATATAATATGCATTACCCATAAATGTTGATAATGACTAGCAATTTTTATCCATAGAAAAATTAGAAAATTTTTCTATAATGACTACTTTTTACTTAGGCATTTAAAACTGTAATTGGATATTTTAAAAATAGCAAAGATTCCAGCAAGGGCATAATTGGCATTCCCATCTCACAAATATTATGAAATTCACACAGAATCCTGGGAGTCCTATGAAGACCACGACAGTACACAGAAAAAATGATGACTTCGAGAATCATGTGTCTCTCAAAATGAAGTCAAGGACTACCTGATGATTGCACTGAATAAGGTGGAGAAATAAACTCTAGCAGAAGAGCATAAGAAAATAGGTGATGTAGTAGTCAGATCCCTGGTGAGCAACCGATGACATTCTCTAATGAAGTTGTGAAAGGCAGTTCATTATAGCAGCCATTAACGAAAGTGTGGGCAAGTCAATGTGCCAGCAAATTTGGAAAACTCAGCATTGCCCCAGAACTGGAAAAGTCAGCTTTCATTCCAATCCCAAAGAAAGGCAATGCCAAAGAATGCTCAAACTACTGCAAAATGGCACTCACCTCAGTTCAGTTCAGTCCAGTCATGCAGTCGTGTCTGATTCTTTGTGGCCCCCATGAACCACAGAATGCCAGGCCTCCCTGTCAATCACCAACTCCCAGATCCACCCAAACCCATGTCCATTGAGTCAGTGATGCCATCTAACCATCTCATCCTCTGTATCCCCTTCTCCTCCTGCCCTCAATCTTTCTCAGCATCAGGGTCTTTTCAAATGAGTCAGCTCTTCGCATCAGATGGCCAAAGTATTGGAGTTTCAGCTTCAACATCAGTCCATCCAATGAACACTCAGGACTGATCTCCTTTAGGATGGACTGGTTGGATCTCATTGAAGTCCAAGGGACTCTCGAGAGTCTTCTCCAATACCACAGTTCAAAAGCATCAATTCTTCAGTGCTCAACTTTCTTTATAGTCCAACCCTCACATCCATACATGACTACTAGAAAAACCATAGCCTTGACTAGATGGACCTTTGTTGGCAAAGTAATGTCTCTGCTTTTTAATATGCTGTCTAGGTTGGTCATAACTTTCCTTCCAAGGAGTAAGTGTCTTTTAATTTTATGGCTGCAGTAACTGTCTGCAGTGATTTTGGAGCCTCAAAAAATAAAGTCTGACACTGTTTCCACTGTTCCCCCATCTATTTGCCATGAAGTGATGGGACTGGATGCCATGATCTTAGTTTTCTGAATGTTGAGCTTTAAGCCAACTTTCTCACTCTCCTCTTTCACTTTCATCAAGAAGCTCTTTAGTTCTTCTTCATTTTCTGCCATAAAGGTGGTGTTATTTGCATATCTAACGTTATTGATATATCCCCCGGCAATTTTGATTCCAGCTTGTGCCTCATCCAGCCCAGCGTTTCTCATAATGTACTCTGCATATAAGTTAAATAAGCAGGGTGACAATATACAGCCTTGATGCACTCCTTTTCTTATTTGGAACCAGTCTGTTATTCCATGTCCAGTTCTAACTGTTGCTTCCTGACCTGCATACAGATTTCTCAAGAGGCAGGTCAGGTGGTCAGGTGGTCTGGTATTCCCACCTCTTTCAGAATTTTCCACACGCTAGCAAAGTAATGTTCAAAATTGTCCAAGCCAGGCTTCAAGAGTACGTGAATCATGAACTTCCAGATGTTCAAGCTGGATTTAAAAATGTCAGAGGAACCAGAGATCAAATTGCCAACATCTATTGGATCATCTAAAAATCAAGAGTTCCAAAAAAACATCTACTTCTGCTTGATTGACTACCTTAAAGCCTTTGACTGTGTGGATCACAATAAACTATGGAAAATTCTTCAAGAGATGGGAAGACCAGACAACCTGACCTGCCTTTTAAGAAATCTGTATGCAGGCCAGGAAGCAACAGTTAGAACTGGGCATGGAACAACAGACTGGTTCCAAATCAGGAAAGGAGTATGTCAAGGATGTATATTGTCACCCTGCTTATTTAACTTATTTATATGGAAAGTACATCAGGAGAAACACAATGGATGAAGCACAATGGATGAAGCACAATAGATGAAGCACAAGCTGGAATCAAGACTGCCAGGGGAAATATCAATGCAAATGACACCACCCTTATGGCAAAAAGTGAAGTAGAACTAAAGAGCTTCTTGTTGAAAGTAAGAGGAGAGTGAAAAAATTGACTTAAAATTCAACATGCAGAAAATTAAGATCATGGCATGTGGTTCCATCATTTCATGGCAAACAGATGGGGAAGCAATGGAAACAGTAGCAGACTTTATTTTCTTGGGCTCCAAAATCACTGCACATTGTGACTGCAGCCAGAAATTAAAAGATGCTTGCCCCTTTGAAGGAAAGTTATGACCAACCTAGACAGCATTTTAAAAAGCAGAGACAGTATTTTCCAACAAAGGCCCATCTAGTCAAAGCTATGGTTTTTCCAGTAGTCATGTATGGATGTAAGAGTTGGACTATAAAGAAAGTTGAGTGCTGAAGAATTCATGCTTTTAAATTGTGGTGTTGGAGAAGACAGTCGAGAGTCCCTTGGACTACAAGGAGATCCAACCAGTCCATCCTAAAGGAAATCAATCTTGAATATTCATTGGAAGGACTGATGCTGAAACTGAAACTCCAATACTTTGGCCACCTGATGTGAAGAACTGACTCATTTGAAAAGATTCTGTTGCTGGGATAGATTGAAGGCAGGAGGAGAAGAGGATGACAGAAGATGAGATGGTTGGATTGCATCACTGACTTGATGGACATGAGTTTGAATAAACTGAGAGTTGGTGATGGACAGGGAGGCCTGGCGTGCTGCAGTCCATGGGGTCACAAAGAGTTAGACACGACTAAGCAACTGAAGTGAACTGAATTGGGCAAGTTTAGGGGGACCAGCAAGGAAAGTTGCTGTATCTCAGGCCAGAAGCAGCAGTCTGCTGTTATTACATCTCAGTCAGAGCAATGGCAAGGAGGAGCAGTTCCAGCACCCTGAGAAAATGTCTGTCTGGAGATAAGCAGTACCGGGAGCTGTGACTCTGAGTGGAGGGTTAAAAGCAATCCACAGAAACTTGGCATGGATACCGCCAGGAGACCGAGGACAGCTGTCTCATTCTCCCTTCATCTTTTGGTCATCTGATCGTTCCTCCCATTGCCCAAACTTAGTTAAAAACCAGAGATCAAGGAAACTCATAGAGGTCAAATTCCCTGTGAGAGGAGAAGCACAGAGAAAGATATCAAATGCTTCTGGAACAGCAAATATAAAATACTCAAACTATCCCACATCAGGGTGTGGGTTGTGTTAGAGAGGAATGTACTTGTCCATTCCTCAGCAGTGATTTTAGTTGCCACCGTAATTCTAGCAGGATATGGGAAGTACCATAAAAAGAAATCTTCTGCCACATGCCTATTGTTTCTTAAATGCCTGCCCTTACTCACATCCTAATAGTCACCCCATTTGTTTCCCTCTCTTTGCAGTAAAAATCACTGATTCTATTTTAGTGTCTTGTAAGACAACTTGATGGAAGATCCAGTTGCTCCTGAACTTCACCTCCAGTTCTTTCCTAGCTATGCTTTCTTCTTTCCGTTTCCATGGATAATATTGCTCCTAGCTCAGTTGGAACCTATTACAGGTAAGTTCCAACTGACTACTCCTAGCCATGTGTGTGAGAATAAAACACTCCCTCTATCCCCTATTGAATCAGCCAGGATAAGCTAAGTCAAACTAGGCCAACAAAAAAAACCAAAATCTAGTGGCTTTAAAATAACAAGGTTTAAAAAGACCTATACATAGAAAACTATAAAACACTGATGAAAGAAATCAAAGAGGACACAAACAGATGGAGAAACATACTGTGTTCATGGATTGGAAGAATCAATATTGTCAAAATGGCTATTCTACCCAAAGCAATCTATAGATTCATATGCAATCCCTATCAAGCTACCAACAGTATTTTTCACAGAACTAGAACAAGAAATTTCACAATTTGAATGGAAATACAAAAAACCTCGAATAGCTAAAGTAATCTTGAAAAAGAAGAATGGAACTGGAGGAATCAACCTGCCTGACTTCAGGCTCTACTACAAAGCCACAGTCATCAAAACAGTATGGTACTGGCACAAAGACAGAAATATAGATCAATGGAACAAAATAGAAAGCCCAGAGATAAATCCACGAACCTATGGACACCTTATCTTCAACAAAGGAGGCAAGGATATAAAATGGAAAAAAGACAACCTCTTTAACAAGTGGTGCTGGGAAAACTGGTCAACCACTTGTAAAAGAATGAAACTAGAACACTTTCTAACACCATACACAAAAATAAACTCAAAATGGATTAAAGATCTAAATGTAAGACCAGAAACTATAAAACTCCTAGAGGAGAACATAGGCAAAACACTCTCTGACATAAATCACAGCAGGATCCTCTATGACCCACCTCCCAGAATATTGGAAATAAAAGCAAAAATAAACAAATGGGACCTAATGAAACTTAAAAGCTTTTGCACAACAAAGGAAACTATAAGTAAGGTGAAAAGACAGCCCTCAGATTGGGAGAGAATAATAGCAAATGAAGCAACAGTCAAAGGATTAATCTCAAAAATATACAAGCAACTCCTGCAGCTCAATTCCAGAAAAATAAATGACCCAATCAAAAAGTGGGCCAAAGAACTAAACAGACATTTCTCCAAGGAAGACATACAGATGGCTAACAAACACATGAAAAGATGCTCAACATCACTCATTATCAGAGAAATGCAAATCAAAACCTCAATGAGGTACCATTACACACCAGTCAGGATGACTGCTATCCAAAAGTCTACAAGCAATAAATGCTGGAGAGGGTGTGGAGAAAAGGGAACCCTCTTACACTGTTGGTGGGAATGCAAACTAGTACAGCCACTATGGAAAACAGTGTGGAGATTTCTTAAAAAGCTGGAAATAGAACTGCCATATGACCCAGCAATCCCACTTCTGGGCATACACACTGAGGAAACCAGATCTGAAAGAGACACGTGCACCCCAATGTTCATCGCAGCACTCTTTATAATAGCCAGGACATGGAAGCAACCTAGATGCCCATCAGCAGATGAATGGATAAGGAAGCTGTGGTACATATACACCATGGAATATTACTCAGCCATTAAAAAGAATTCATTTGAATCAGTTCTAATGAAATGGATGAAACTGGAGCCCATTATACAGAGTGAAGTAAGCCAGAAAGATAAAGAACATTACAGCATACTAACACATATATATGGAATTTAGAAAGATGGTAATGATAACCCTATATGCAAAACAGAAAAAGAGACACAGATGTACAGAACAGACTTTTGGACTCTGTGGGAGAAGGCGAGGGTGGGATTTTTTGAAAGAACAGCATGTATATTATCTATAGTGAAACAGATCACCAGCCCAGGTGGGATGCATGAGACAAGTGCTCGGGCCTGGTGCACTGGGAAGACCCAGAGGAATCGGGTGGAGAGGGAGGTGGGAGGGGGGATCGGGATCGGGAATACATGTAACTCCATGGCTGATTCATGTCAATGTATGACAAAACCCACTGAAATGTTGTGAAGTAATTAGCCTCCAACTAATAAAAAAAAAATAAAATAAAATAACAAGGTTTATTAACTCCCCACTACACCATATATAAGCCAGGGATCATTCAATGTTATCATTTAGGAACCCAGCTAACAGAAAACTTTTTGTCAACACATCATTTTCATGATTTTAGAGGCAGAGAGAAACATAGTGAATTATACAGCAGCTCTTAAAGTTTCTTTGTGGAAGTCACACACGCAGATCACTTCAGCTCCCATTTTACTGTCCAAATGAAGCCACATGACCAAAGCTAAGTTCTAACTGGCAAGAAAAACAATCCTACTATATGCTCAGGGTGAGAGAAATTTCATTTTTAAGTCAACCCTAATGACTAACATGTATGCTCTATTTGTTGCACCTTATTCTTAGGGGGCTGTAACATTGAAAAAGATAAAATAAAGTCACAATGTGAGGTACAAAAACTGTTCTTAAAGTTGAAAAGGTTATAATAATTTATTATAGGCATCAGCAACCATTTGAAACTAGTGGACCAAGCTGAGAGATTTGTTAGAAGCTAGACAGGGTCAGAAGACCTTCACAAACTAGTTTCTCCCTTCAGATTTCTCTAGAATGCAATAAATATTAACATTGTCAGTCATCATGGGAGGCAAGAAAATCATGGGAAGAAAGTGCGACCTTAGAGGTTAGGCTTTAGAATAGAAACAGAAGGGTCATATTATTCTCTCTGACGTGCTAGAAGTGGGAAGTGTGGACTCTGCCCCCAGGCCGTAGAGGGATTTTCTTATTCTCTATCAGGTCTCAGTTGAAATGTCATTTGGTCAGAAACACTTAATCTGCACACTTTCTACTCAATAGCGTCCTTCCCACCCTCACCTCGATCTTTCCCTTCTGCCTCATATGCTTTCTCTTCACAACACTTATCACCATCTTGCGTGCTAAGTCGCTTCAGTCAGGTCCGACTCTTTGTGACCCTATGGTCTATAGCCAGCCAGGCTCTTCTATGCGTGGGTTCTCCAGTTCTCCAGGCAGGAATCCTGGAGTGGGTTGTCATTCCCTCCCTCCAGGGGATCTTCCCAACCCAGGGGCAGAACACATGTCTCTTACATCTTCTGCATTGGCAAGAGAGTTCTTTACCACTAGCACCACCTGGGAAGGCTATCACCATCTTATGTGCCTCATATTTATCTGTCTGCCTACCCACTAGAATAGAAACTTTCAGGCAGGAACTTGTATATATCCCCAGTGCCTAGAAAAGTGCTTAGCACATAGGAGGCATTTATTAAGTATTTGTTTAATAAATAAATGACTACAGGAGAGTTCCATCATGTCTGTGGAGGGAAGACTAGCCTTTCCTTGCAGGAGGGACTCTGCCAGACCTTTATGCTTTGGAGGAAGCACATGTGATGTGCCTCTGATAAATCCATTCTGAGGCCCCCATTGTAGGAATTTCCCATGTAAGTCCTTTACACTGATAACCCATGCCTTCATTAAGGCCTTGCTAGCCATTTTGACATGGTCTCAAATATTCCACAGTATTCATTCAATGGAGAATATTATGAGGTTGTCATACGTGCTTCTCTTATTCCAGAGGAAACAGCCCTGGGCTGGAGCTGGGTCTGAAGCCAAAGGGTTTTAGCACCGTGGCCATTCTACATCCCCAAAGCTGTGCATCCCTAAAGTTTCAGATGAGTCACTGACCCAGGAAGTCTTCTCTGACCCCCAAGCTAGGCAAAGTGCCATGACTAATGCCCTTCTGGTACCATGAAAACTGCCTTAATCACACATTTCATACTCAGAACTCTGAGAAGTCAGGAACCAGCCTACACGACCACCTCTGCATGCCTACTGCCTTACAGAGTACCTAGCATGTAATACATGCTCTGTCAATACTTTTTAAATGAAAAGTCAATGCGATGAGTGAATGAATGAATAAAGTGGTATTATGAAAACCTAAAAAAATCCATTTGTACGTCAGATATATCTACATACTGAATAAATAGTTCCCTTACATATATTTACTACTATCATTGAAATGTGAGGAGATGCATTTGTCATTCATGAAATACAAGAGTATTCAAAAGTTACTGAATTAAGAGTAAATATTTGAAATTGTGTTTTTTCTCAATTAGTAATGCTAAAAATATTACTATTATAAGAATTCAAATAATGTTTTAATTTTTAAAAAAAAAATTATTCTCATACTTGAAGAAGTTAGAAAATAGTGAGCTAGAATAAGATGATGAAATTAAATTCACATACAAAAAGGTATAATACAGGCTTCAAATAAACTGGCTCCATTAGGTAAGCATACAAAATATACAGAAAATTAATTCAGTCATAATTTTAATTGACTCAACATAAAATGTGAAGCAGACACATGTTAATTTCTCTCACAAACTATAGATTTCTATTTCCTTTGGATGGGAGTCTCTCAGATGCAACCATATAATTATATTTTCTCCAAGTGAATATGACAGTCTAGTCCACACCTCCAACACAGATGTATAAACATGCAACAGCATTGTCTCAGACAATCTCACATCCATCATGAACAAACAAAAACCCTATAAAATGAGAGGATCAAGACATATAATCTTTAAGGTCTTCTTTTTAAGTTTATATTTTGAAACTTTCCAAGAAACCTAGCTGAGAAGTTTATTTTACTGTTACTCAAGAGAATATATTGATAAAATCAACTTAGTAAGTCAATCTAAAGTTATCATAGAGCCTGTAAAAATAACTGGATAGATTACTCATGTCTATTTTTGCTTTCCAAATAATAGACTCTAATCATTTCTTCAGACAGGTGAGGATATCTCTGCATCAGCAATACTAACTCAACTTTAAACTACTTTGGTCTGTAGGAGTAAAGTACTTACAAGCACAAGTCTGGAACCATGCAGATGAAGATTGAAACTTACTTCTCTGCATTTATAAGCTATTGGTTATTGGACAAATCACTTCATATCTCTAGGATTATTTCTTTCATTATAAAGTGGAGGTCATCATATCTACTATACAGGATATAGCATAGTGCCTGTCACTTGGGAAAAACTAACTAAATGGCACATCTCTATATACATTTTGTTATTCAGCCACTCAGTTGTGTCCAACTCTTTGCCACCCCATGGACTGTAGCACACAAGGTTTCCCTCTCCTGTACCGTCTCCTGGATCTTTCTCAAATTCATGTCTATTGAGTTAGTGATGCCATCCAACCATCTCATCCTCTGCCATCCCCTTCTCCTGCCTCCAGTCTTTCCCAGCATCAGGGTCTTTTCCAAGGAGTCAGCTCTTTGCATCAGGTGGCCAAACTATTGGAGCTTCAGCTTCAGCATCAGTCCTTCCAATGAATATTTAGGACTGATTTCCTTTAGGATGGACTGGTTGGATCTCCTCACAGTCCAAGGGACTCTCAAGAATCTTTTCTAACATGACAGATCAAAAGTATCAATTTTTCAGTGTTCAGCCTTCTTTATGGTCCAACTGTCACATCAATACATGACTACTGGAAAAACCATAGCTTTCACTATACAGACTTTTGTCAGCACAGTAATGTCTCTGCTTTTTAATATGCTGTCAATTCCTCCGTTTCTGAGTTATAGAATATGTTTCCACTTTTGGACCTTGAATTGAGTGATATTCATTTTTAAGTTCCTCTTCAATTACATGAGCTTGGTTCAAATCTTATTGATTACAGGACCCTCCTCTAAACAGTCAGATGAAAAGTGGACTGTGTGCTCTATATCATCATCCCTTGCATTGCATATCCAGAAGATTGTAAATAGAAAAAATTCTTTCCCTTATGGTCTGATACCTTGTAATTAAGAAAAGGTGAAAATATTCTATTGAAGTTTTTCCTTCCATAGAAAACAAATTTGAAATCATGGGCCTTCCCAGGGGCAAAGTGGTAAAGAATCCACCTGCCAGTTCAGAAGATGCGGGTTTGATCCTTGGGTTGGCAAAATCCCTAGAGAAGGGAATGACAACCCATTCCAGTATTCTTACTTGGCAAATCCCATGCACAGAGGAGCCTGGCAGGCTACAGTCCATGGGGTCACAAAGAGTCAGACATGACTTAGCAACTAAACACACACACACACACACACACACACACACACACACACACACACACATTTGAAGTCACATACACAAAGGTATGATACATACAAATGTACTTTTTTGTAGTGAGTAAACATACAGCATTTATAGGCAATGTATTAGTCATGATTTTTATCACTGACTCAGTATAAGTGAAGACACGGACAAATGTAGAATTAAATGCTGAATCCTTTCATGTCTTACCAACAAAGTAGGTGATTATTTATTGATATTTCTGTCTCATCCCCTTCCCACATAGACACACTTTTCATTCCAAGAATTTTCCATAATAACCCACAAATCTATATGTTCAGGGGGATGAAAAATAAAATACTCTAAAAAACAATTGTACATCCCAGGGATGTTTCTTCAATTTCTCTATGCCACTGCTAGAGACCCAAAGTTACATAAAGAAACCAGGTAAGTGAAATTCTTTCTGCCAAAGGCTCTAGCCAGACTATACTCATGGGAGAATCAATCTGAATTCTAACTCCAAGGTTAGAAATGGAAAATAATAGAGCAATTTCTCCCTGAAGGAGAAAGCTTTTGATCCTAGCACCTATAAAATGCTATTGCCTTTGTTCTTCACAGATTCTGATATACCCAGGCTCTGAAAGGTCTGACTCTTAAAAGTAGATGGGGTAGCCAGGTTTATCAGATACCTGATGCTCCTCTTTTATGTGCTACTTGCAGTCCAATGGGCTTTATTTAATGGGTAAGAGGACTGAAGTGAGTTAGGAATAAATTCCAAGTTTATTTTGAAGTTTGTTCCCTTTCTAGCACATATATCATTCTACTACTGCATTCTGTTCAGCTTTTTAATATTCACACACATTTAATTCCTACACTGGAATCTTAAGCAAGAAAATGTGTGTATCTGTGCTGTATTAATTTAAATGTATTCTAAGGAATAATCTAGGGTTCCAAGTGCAAATATCTCATTCTGAAAGGATCTTCATACTTGAAGAAATTCTACACAAAGAAGAACTTGCTGAAGGCTCTTCATAAATAGAAAATCAGAGAATTTAAAGAAAAGGAAATGAGCAAGTTTTAATTGTTCTACTCTGCCTTAAAGAGAAGCTGGTCATTTTACCAGAACAAGAATGAAACAGTGTCATTTTAGTAAAGTGAACTTGTAAGAGTACACATTGAGAAGAAAGGATAATTAATAGACAAAAGGAGTATTTCAGAAGAAAAAATATTTTTAAGCCACTGATCAATCATCTCAGTTATTTATAGTTGTGTGATCATCAGATTTATCTGACTGGTTAATACAGTTGGATTTTTAAGAAATATTAAAATTTCAGATACTAAATAGCCTTAAACAGACTAGCTAGATAAAAATTGGGGGGAAAAAAACTATTGTTTTGTGTTGATTTCAGTGAGAGATAGCATAATAGAAATGTTTCATTTTAAACATTAATGAAAGCATGCCACATTTCACTGCACTCCTACATTGTTATTATCTGGTCTAAATGTAGTATTTATGTCCTATATGATGTACTAGTTGGCTGCATTGTCAATTGATTGGTGCATAATGAATCATATATTTATGCATATAACATATTCAATTACAGTGAGTTATTTCTTATACATCATCTACAATTTGTGTTACCTTATTGTTCAATTTAAAAACACAGCCTTATTTCCATAATTGTGATTTTCATCACACAATTTCAAAATAAGTTACTAGGAACCAACTGTGTACAACCCTAGTGGAAATATACCTAATGTCTCTGTCTACACTAAAAGAAATAATGCATCCATATTAAAATAGATATATCAAATCTATGCACCTGAAACTCCATATTGGCAGGTCACTTTAAATTAGACAAAGACTAATTGATTAGGCATGAAACAAATGGACCGTATCTGTATACTCAGGATGTGTACCATAGAACCAGAGCTTCTTGTCAATGTCACTGACCAGAGTCGCTTCATGGATACTCTGTTAAAACAAAGATTCACAGAATAGACAGAATATAAATCACCAGCTTCTACGTAGAAGATATCAAAAGAATTTTAGCATAGTTGCTTTCTTCACATTAGGTTATTAATGGAAGTAACACCAGTGAAATGTAAGCTTGTATTTACTGACAAGCTATGGTTTTTCCATTAGTCATGTATGGATGTGAGAGCTGGACCATAAAGAAGGCTGAGCACCAAAGAACTGATACTTTTGAACTGTGATGTTGAAGAAAACTCTTGAGAGTCCCTTGGAATGCAAGATCAAACCAGTCAATCCTAAAGGAAATCAACCCTGAATATTCATTGGAAGGACTGATGCTGAGGCTGAAGCCCCAATATTTTGGCCACATCATGAGAAGAGCCAACTCATTGCAAAAGACCATGACACTGGGAAAGATCAAAGGCAGGAAGAGAAGAGACAACAGAGAATGAGATGGTTGGATGGCATCACCGACTCAATGGACATGAGTTTGAGCAAGCTCCAGGAGATGGTGAAGGACAGGGAGGCCTCGCATGCTGCAGTCCACGGGGTCGCAGAGTCAGACATGAATTAGCCACTGAACAGCAACAATTTACTGACAAATTTTAATGATAAATCCTGAAGTAAATATTCATATTTTATGTTATTCTATGGTGATGGACAGCAGGATAATTTGATTAACCATTCCTTGAAAACTCCAATCTTTACCTTCCTTGAAAATAAATGCTTCTATAAGTAGGGTGTGTATATGGGGAGACAATAGATGCACAGAGTTATTGTTTATTCTCTCAGGCAAGTTGTCCATTCAGAAAAGAAAAAAAGAAAAAAAAAAAACTTCTCATGGTAGCATTCCTCTATGACAGAAGTTTAGGAATTTAAAATGTAATGTGTCTGTGCTATGCTTAGTCACTCGGTCCTGATGTGCATATCTATTACCTGCTTTCTGCTCTTTTTACTCTTGACTAGTCTGGTCTTATATCTAGTTTAGGCTCCCCAGCTTCTCCACATTGTCCTCACCTCTGCCACCACCCACCCTCCTACATGTCCAGACTCTTTCCTATGGTGTGAGTTACCTTGGAGCCATTTGTCATTATTTGGAAGTAGAAACACTTGTTCATTGTAGTTTTCAACACTCATTCAATTCAACATATGTATATTTCATGACCGTTATATGTCACATGTTTTTCTTGTCACTGGGGAATGCCTATGTAAATAAGAAACTTATGACTTGTCCAAATGACACAAACACCATCATTCCACCAGATGTCATGGCAATGGGGCTAGAGAAGGAAGGGAAGAAGACAGGGGAAGTAATTTGGATTAGTAGTGAAATGGCTTGAACTCATCAAATTTTACATTTATTTCAAGATGTTGAAGTTTTACCTGAAACAGAAATGTCTACTGAGTTCCTGGGTTTCAGTAGTTTTTATGACAGGTCACATTTTGTGCCTCATGGTTACTTGAATTGAGTTGACAGTTTTATATGTAACAGGAGAAACATCCTACACCTAATTTGTGGACTTCCTTTGCTTTAGAATGATCTGCACTCATTTAACCTGCTATCAAGAACACACTGGATGTGAGAGATGAATAGCTTGAGAGCTACTATTTTTCCCCTTATTACAACAAACCGCATTAGAAGTTAAGACACATGAAAAAAACATTTGGAAATCTGTGTACCCATCTCTCTTGCAGGTAAAATGACTAGAAGTGCCTTTAAAATGACATAAATGGGCCACTATTTATATTTGACAAATTATGGGTTTTTTAAGCCTATAACAATCTATATTTTTGAGAATTTTTTAGATGACAATTCAAACTTAGAATTTACATGTACATTTTTTTTTAACTTGGGAACATTATTAAATCTATTGTTACTGTGTTCTAACATTTAATGTTATTATATCAATAACTCACAACATATAAGGCAATAGTATTTCATAACATTAAATATTTGAACTACCACACAGTAACATTTAGAAAGAAAATCCATGTCAAAAGGGGTGCAAAAGATCTTTTTGTTTTCTTCCTTAGATTAACTTTATTGAGGTATAATTTACATTGAATAACATGCATCTATTTTATGTGTACAAGTCTCAAAAGTTTTAACAAGTGTGCACAACCATGTAATCAACTAATCAACACTCCAACCCAGATTTTTGAACATTTTCACCCCACCAAAATTCCCTCGTACATCTTCCCATTCAATCCCCCAACCCCCAGCCACAAGTTATCACTAATCCACTATTGCTATAGATTAGTTTTCCCTTTTCTAGAACTACATACACAGTAGATTCCCCTTATCCAAAGTTTCACTTTCCACAGTTTCAGTTATCTGTGGTCAACTCGGGGTCCAAAAATAATAAATAAAATATAAATAATTCATAAATTTTAAACTGTGCACCATTCTGAGTACTGATGAAATCTCACACCATCCTGCTCTTTCTCACCCAGGATGAGAATCAACACTTTGTCTAGCATATCCATGCTGTATATGCTACATGAACTTAATCTACAAATTGTAGTTAATAATACTCATAAAATACCAAAATTAAGTACAAAGACTGCCTCTACAAGTGACCATGAGCACTAGAGAGATCCAGAGCAGCTACAAAGATAGTGAACAACTGCTATCACCATCTGTTATGGTGCAAATAAATTGTTCTGCCTTTACTTTGCAAGGTAGCTCCATTTGGATTAGGAAAAGTTCATAACTGGAAGTTTGTAAGCAGAGGAACATCTGTGATTCTTATTTTACAGGCTTCCTGTGAGGCATAAATGATCTAATTCATGGGAAGTCACTTTGTCTATTATGAAAATGAAAATGTTAGTCACACAGTTGTGTCCAACTCTTTGTGACCCCATGGACTGTAATTCACCAGGCTATTCCATCCATGGAATTTTCTAGGCAAGAATACTGGAGTGGGTTGCCATTTCCTCCTCCAGGGGCTCTTCCCAACCCAGGGATTGAACCTGGGTCTCCCACATTGTAGGTAGATTCTTTACCATCTGAGCCACCAAGGATGCAGAAAACATTATATAAATTTTAGTTTTATATAAATTTAAGGGAGGGTTTGAAGTCTCATCTCTGTTCCAAGCCCAGATTCAAAGGCTCATCTTGTAACTAGATACTCAGCAGGTCTAGCATTTACAGAATGCTGTTCTTACTTTTTGCCTTTGCCTGCAACATCCATTCTGTGATTTCCACCTGCTAGGAGTCAAAGTCACATGCAGATGTCACCCAAGAAAATATTGTTTCCTTCCCTATGTGTTCTGTGCATCATCACTAAGACAGCACTTACCCCTTTACACTATGTTTCATTATAAACATTTCTCTGGCTTCAATCAACAGCGAACTTCTTGGAAGCAAGGACTATATCTGATTCCTCTTTGTATGCCTAGCATGTAGCATTATATTTGGCATATACTATGCATTCGATAAATGTTTGTTGAAATTGTTGAATTAATTTGCCATCAAATAACAACAGCCTCCTTCCTATTTAGCTGTGTCTCACAGCAAGCAGCCAGGCCCAGCAGGGTGGAAGAGATGAAGGGAATTCATCTAAAATCAATTTCAGAAGAAAATGTACTGTATTCAATGAAATTATTGTTTCATCTTTTTTGTACATAGCTTCAGAGCTGTACATGACCATAATTTTATGTCAAATATCAACTCCCTTAAGTCATGTGGAGATATATTACTTTTTGGACACAGTATATCACTGTAAAAATAATACATCAATCCTGCAGGAACTAAATCCTGGAGTCACAGAAAGGGAAAAACTTAACAAATCACCTGGTAATGGCTGGATATTATACAGTTAAAAATAAAACAACAAAAACAAAAACTCCTACAAATTTATAGGTACTTAGATAATGCACATAGCCACAAAATGATCAACTTTAAGAAGAAGAAAGAGATCTCTTCCAAAAGAGAGAGAACCATATGGCTTATTTTGAAATCAGTAGGCTCCATTCCAATTTACAAGATGGCAGACCAGCAGATTACTTGCAATGTCTTCATGAGAACCTTTTCTATTTGGGGGGTGGGGGGGGACTAAAGAAAAATACTCAGGATCTGTCAAGGAAGGCATGAGACTTGGATCATAAAAATATGTACACCTGATTGTGTAATAACACCCCAGAACTGGAAAAAGTCCTTGTTAAAATGAAGCACCCTAATTGACTTAGTATGCCATCCAAGTGTAGTTAGTTTAATATAGCTATGTTATAAATTATACCTTCTTCCCGGGAGGTGAAAACAACTGCTAAGGGGAATTTGGAAAACTTTTAAAAAACTCCTTTTGAAGGTCAATGATTGTCTGTTCTGCACAAATATCAGGATTTGACTAGCTAATTTGCAATATCATTTTAATGCAGGCAAAGTCAATGACTATAGAGAAAAGAGTTGCCCCACCTGACACAGAGTTGCAACCCTACCTTCATCAGCTGCTCAGAATCTAAGGTCCTGTGCTGAGGTGGGGCCCATGAGAAGTTACTGCTTCCTGCTCACTTCATCTTCCTAACCTTCCTACAGAATGTGCTGACCTTCCTGAAGGGCCCCTGGTCTCTTCCAACGCACAGCTACAGGCACACATCCTCAAGCTGACATTTACCGATGTGCTACAGCCTCAAAGGTAACATTTATTTTTAATAGAGGCTTTTCTGGAGAGTACGGTCACACTCCTTCTAACTATGGAAATGGACAGCTCCAGGTCAAGCCTACGAGGAAGATATTTTCTGACAGCCCTTTTAGCACATCCCAGGTCATGCCATAAATAGTCTTCCCCTCTCCCTTCTCCCAGGGCAGGACTTCTTGGTCAGCCAACAAAAGTATGAAGGTTCCCAGGTCTTGCTGGCTTATCAAGAGCACTTTGGGGGCTCCTATAACAGTGACCCCATTTCCTTGCCCCAAGAGTCTTATTCTTTACATCCCTTGATCCTTGTAAACCACTCATGAGCAGTGAAATAGTTTCCAAAAACTTGTTAATAAGTTATTGTCAAGAGCAGTCCATAAAATTCATGTGTAATAGTTCTGTTATTTTCATAAAGCAGCATCAGGATTGATTTGAGGACAAGAGATAGAGACTCCCTCATTTTCTCAGAGGGGAAAAAAAGATTATTTCCTTGAAAACAGAACTATTTGGAAAATGTTATCCAAAAAAATAAATAAATAAATTTGGGAGGAGGGATTATCCTTTTTTTTCCTCCCTGAAATCCTATAACTGAAAAGTTGTAGCTCACTTACCACCCTGGTCCTGTTCTTTGCAACTATTTAAAATCTATCTTCTTTTCTCTTTCTCTCCAACTGCCTCTGTTTTCTCCATGTCATGTTTTAGAACTTCCTGAAAAGGTTGAATGGGAAATGGAGTTCTGGGACAGAAGGAAAACTACCCTTGACAGAATGTTTGATCAGGCCCAAGGTCCCAGCACATGTGTCCCTTTCCACAAAACAGGTATGCCTTGCTTTGCCAATGGTTAAAAGAGTTCTAAAAAGAATGTCTAATCTCTTCTGAAAAGATTAGAAATACCAGAAATTCAAACACAGAGAAATAGTTATCCCCTTGGGGGTAAAGAACTCTGATTATATTTTACTGAAGTAAACTAATTGCATTCTAGCCTTTCAGGAAAAAGACTAAATACAAGGCAGTCAAGACAAACATGGAAGGATAAAAATGAAGCTTGAAGAAACTCTAAGACCTTAAGCTGACAGTGTTTACGAGCACTTTGCAGGTGAGCACTCTGCATGTGACCAAGAGGAGCACAGCCAATATCTGGGTGGTAGGAATTGATTTATCAAGCCACAGTGGCCTGGAATAAATACTTCCATTTTTCTCTGAAGCCATGCTCTCAAATATCCATTTGATAATAAATTGAACTTTCTAGGTCCCTCAGTACCAGGAAAACATGATCTGGATAAGACACACAGGCATTCTATCACTGGAAAATTTACCACTTCTTGAGTGGGCCTTAGGGTTTATAAATTTTCCCATGCAAGATGGGTTGCTTTATGTCTATTACCATGATACTGATTTTGTTTACCTAAATTGAACCTTAGCATCACACACCTATAACTTCCCCCAACAAACAAAAATAGCTATCATTTAACTCATTCTTATATATACTAGACACTCTCTAAGCAATTTATATAAATCAATACTTTTAACCCTCATAATAACCCTGCTGCTGCTAAGTCACTTCAGTCATGTCTGACTCTTTGCGACCCCATGGACTGTATCCCACCAGGCTCCTCTGCCCATGGAATTCTCCAGGCAAGAAGACTGGAGTGGGTTGCCATGCCCTCCTCCAGGGGATCTTCCTGACCCAGGGATCAAACCCATGTTCTTATGTCTCCTGCATTGGCAGGTAGATTCTTTATCACCAGTGCCACCAGGGAAGCCCCTACGCAATAGGAATTATTATTATCCTCATTTTACAGATGAGGAAAATGAGCAATTTGCTTATGGTTACACAGCTGGTGAGTGGCAGAGAAAGCTCCCAATCTTGTCCCATACGATGCTACCTTTTACAGTGGGCTGTGCCTTAAGAGCCCTTGTCTGGGCCTCTAGCCAGTCTACCCAGGTGGTGGTGCAGAATTTTTAAATAAAATTCAACTTACTAAGTTTTGAATGAATATTGTACTTTATATGTAGCAAATAAAACTTTTTCACATATTTCACTTGGTAATATTTGATACTTACAAAAGAATATGTGAGACACTGTAAGTTACTAGCATAATCATAAAGTGAGTATCCATGAATTCTCCCCCCAACTCTAACATAACATTCACCCTTGCATCCACCTACTTACTACATCTAGTTCCTATCTTCAAATCCATAGTGAAGAAACCACTCTGCTAAATTTTATGCTTATAATTCCTATCTTTACTATTATGATTTTATCATATGTTATCCTATGTATGTAAATATACAAATTTCTGAACCCCATGAAAATAGCATTGCACTGCATGTACTTATTTTCCCAAACTTACTTCCAAGTTTTATCCATGTTGTTACATGTATGTATAACACATTCAGTTCATTGATTCCCATAATTATTCTCCAGTCTGAAAAGTTAAGTATAGGAGATTTGAAAACAAGTTTACTCTTTCATAGAGATTCAACAATGGAGGGATAACTTGAGCTGATTCTTAAAAGGTTGTTGGTTTGCTGGAATAGAATGGAGGAAGGTAAACATTTGAGGAGGGAAAAGAAGACCATGAGAAAAGTATAAAGGTAGAAACATTCAAGACATGTTCAGATGAAAACATGTTTTGCTTAGAACAATAAGTTGAGGCCAGGATAGGAGGCCCATCTCCAAACCAAAGAGACTGAGAAGGTACAGAGAGATGGGAGAAAAATGGGGAATGTGTGATGTTTTAGGAGCAAAAAGATAAGTGTTTCTAGAAATAAAGGAGATAATCAAGTGAGTTAAAAACTGCTATGGAGAAAACTTCCCTTTGGATTTCTTAATACTATCATCAAACCACCTTTTTAACATTCAATTCATCTAATACCTTTTGTTCTAATTTCATGGTCACTCAATCACTGTCTGATAAAGAACTGATTTTCCATGTAACTCAGCTGGTAGAGGGAGAATTCTTCAAGAAGAATGGGACTTCAGGTATTTCTAGTCCTTCTGTTAAGATATTTTATGGTAAATTAATAAAGCAGTTTCTGAATGAGTTTGCCTTCCATATGTGACTACAAGAGTATATTAGTCTTCTTGAGTTGCTAAAACAAAATATCATAATCTTGGTGGCTTAAGCAACAGACATTTAGTTCTCAAAGTTCTAGAGGCTGGGAGGCCAAAGAACAAGGTGCCAATCAATCCAGTTCCTGACAGAGCTCTCTTGCTCACTTGCAGCGTCTCCTCTGTATCCTCACATAATGAACAGAAAGCAATTGCTCCCTTGCCCTTCTTAGAGAGCTACTGTTCCATCACGAGGGCCTCGCCCTTTGTGACCTCAGCTAATGCTTATCACCTCCCTAGCGGCCCTTCTCCAAATACCATCATTTTGGAATTTAGGGCTTCCACATATAAAATTTAGGAGACTGCAATTCAGTCCACAGCAGGGGGAATTGTGGGTGTTCCCATATGGCCATGATTGTCTCTAGCACCAACTATATTATACAGATTTTGCATTCTCATCTGCATTGAACACATAACAGGAGTCCATCTCAAGGCCCTATCATACTTGTCCTGCAAAAAGCACATCTCTGGCTACACAGTGCTAGCAAAATCCTGAAATTTGGCACCCAAACAATAGTAAGTGAGGGTTAACTTATCTATAAGAAGCTTCTCACAGTAATAATCATAGTCTCCAGGGTAAAATCCATCAACTAAACTTTGCAGAGACCTTCACCCTCCTTGTATAACATGAACTAAACACTTTTCCTCAGGTGGGGCTGGGGCACAGAGTGGGCATGGTGACTGGCTAGTACCACCTGACTCTCAAGGGACTTGGTGAACTGCCAGGCAGGTGCAGGAAAACTATGGAGAAGACTCTGCCACACAATAGCTCCAAGTCAGTGGAATTCTTACACCTCAGTTTTCTCCTCTACCAGTTGGGTCCATTCATTCACAAAGCTCTTAGAAAGACTTGAGCCAAGGGAGGGCTTCACAAACAGTCTGATCACTGCTATCTACTGCTGCTATAACTGTGGGCTATGACATGCCAAAGTGTCACCTGCGTCCTCTCAGGTCACCTGTACCATAGCTAGAAAGTTAATTTTATAAGTGAGGAAATAGGCACAGAGACAATAGTTACAAGTGCAAGACTACACAAAGGTTTCTCCTAACTCGTAGCACCCACCCATTAAAAAAAAAGAAAGAAAGAAAAAGAATCATACATATTTCCTTATGTATAAATGCAAATAGGACAGATGAAGTTATGAGAGCAATTTCCAACGTTCATTCACTAAAAAATGGATGAAGCCCCTCAAGATAGGATAATCAGAGAATACTATATTCTCGGTCTGGGCCTACAGTCCTTGATTTTCAGGCCCAGTGATTTTACTGTGTGCCACATGCTAGTCCAATTCTAAGTTTTCTAACAAATTGCACAAAATGTTTTATTGATGCTGTTTCACTGGTTACAGTAAAATCATTAAGCACCAGGAATTATCCACTGATTTACACACCACATTCCTTAACATGTTCTGCAAAATACAGTCTTCCTTCTCTACTTGCTAAAACAAAAGACTCAATGGATCAGTGATTTGTTTTTCTCCAACTAATTTCAGTATATTGGGTCTTTGTTGTATCTTCAAGGATCAGCACTACTATCCTTCAAATGTTGACAGTACCAAAGTATTTTTACCCTTTTTGCAGGAAAGTTACTTCCTGTATGATGTCAAGACTGAAAATACATTCTTCCCATGGTAAGTCCCTAGGTTTTAAATGTGACATCATTAACCAACCCTCCACCCACAATACCCACCACCATCCCACACTTCCCAACATGAGTCATATTTAATAAATTTCATTAATATATGAGTGGTAATATATTTTACTTATCTCAAATTTTAAAATTTATTAAAAATTTGTTTTAATCTTTTTTCCTAGAATCTTGATGGTTACTTCTATATTTGTTCTCACAACATATTTTCATACTTTGTTGAGGACTTGCTTTTTGCTTTTTATATGTTTTAATAGGCTCTTGTTTTTTCTAGACAGAGCTTTTCACTTCTGTATTTCACTCTTTGGTACCTAACTCTTTTTAGTTTCTTCCCCCATTGAGGTGAACTATTTTGCTACTTCCCCAGATTTAAGCTATAGCACAGAACCAACCTGTCCATTTTTCATGTCCTCCATTCTGAAGCAACTGCTGTTTCTGAAACTTTTCAATTGCATCAATATTCCATTTCTCAAATATTTATCTACAGTACAGTTATATGTCAAGTCAATTTCACCACTGCCAAGACTTGGTCATTTTGCAACTGATTTAGATCTAAATGGTGTCATTCATTTTGTAGAAGCATGGGGCTATGACAGTTTCTTACAACAAAAATAGCACTGCTTACTGGCAAGAAAAGCATAGATTGTGAAATTGCAGTTTCCTTTTCTTGACTCTAATAATGCTTTCTTTTAAAATTAAAAATAAACTATAAGATCTAACTATTTATTTCCTTAATGAAATATATCCTTCTTGGTTTCAGGAATTGGTGAGCAAACTGTACTTCAAAATAAACAATCCAGTTTTCAGGATATGTGCTTCCATAATCACATATCACAAAGCTTGTTCTAATGCTTGACTTTGTTAAAGGATATAATATCATCCATGTCTTGGTTTCCAAATACCTCTTTCCACTAAAAAGAACCATGAGTCCTTGGAGAAATGGTTGAATCCCAAGATTGCCATCAAAAATGCATCTGGAACATCATCTTATGCCAGAAAAAAAAGTACTCAAAAAATTTTGATATTTATCAAAAGTTAGAATCAGCTTTGATGAGACTCTGGTCAAGCCTAGGATAATTTTAACATCAAAATAGATACAACAGAAACCTGCACACAGATGTTTATAGCAGCTTTATTCATAACTGTTAAAACTTGGAAGCAATCGAGATGTTTTTCAGTAAGTAAATGGATAAATAAATTGTGGACCATCCAGACAATGTAACATTGGTGTGGTGGTGTTCAGTTGTGTCTGACTCTTTGTGTCCCCATGGACTATAGCCCACCAGGCTCCTCTGTCCGTGGGATTTCCCAGGCAAGAATACCAGAAGACATTGACATTGCTTTCTCCAGGGGATCTATTCTTGACATAGGGATCAAACCCCCGTCTTTTGCATCTCCTGAATTGGCAGGATTCTTTAACACTGAGCTACCTCGGAAGCCCAATGTAATTTCACTCAGCTCTCAAAAGAAATAAGCATGTTGATAAATTGTCTAGTTTGTCCCAAAGCTATCTACAGATTAAATGTAATTCCTTTGAAAATTCCAATGATATTTACCACAGAAATAAAACAAACAATATTAAAATTTGTACAGAATGACAAAAGACCCCAAATAGCCAAAGCAATCTTGAGAGAGAAGAACAAAGCTGGAAGCATCTATTTCCCTGACTTCAAAGCTAATAGTAATCATAATAGTATGGGATTGACATAAAAACAGACATACAGATCAATGGAACAAAATACAGAGCCCAGAAATCGACCACATATATATTGTCAATTAAATTATGACAAAAGATCCAAGAATATACAGTGACAAAAGGACAGTCTCTTCAGTAAATGGTGCTAGGAAGCTGGACAGCCACATGCAAAAGAATAAAACTGGACTACTATCTTACACCACACACAAAAATCAACTTGAAATGGATTAAAATTTTGAATATAAGTCCTGAAAACATAAAACTCCTACAAGAAAACATAAGGGAAAATCTCCTAGACACTGAGGTTTGTGACAATTTTTTGGATTTGACACCAAAGCAGAGGCAACAAAGGCAAAAATAAAACAGTGGGACACATGAAACTAAAAAGCTTTTTTACAGAGAAAGAAGCTTAACAAAATAAAAAGGCAACCTACCAAATTGGCATAAATATTTATAAACAATTGATCTTACAAAGGATTAATATCCAAAATATACAAAGAACTCATACAAATCCATAGCAAGAACAAATAATCCAATTTAAAATGGGCAGAAAATTTGAATAGATGTATTTCCAAAGAGACATACAGATAGCTAACAGGCATATGAAAAGATGCTCAAAATCACTAATCATCAGGAAAATACAAATCAAAATTACAATATGGTATCACCTCACACCTGTTAGAATGACTAGTAACAAAAAACAAGATATAAAAAGGGTTGGTCAGAATGTAGAGAAAAGGAAATATTCATGCATTACTGGTGACAATATAAATTGGTGCTGCCATTATGGAAAACAATATGGAAGATCTTCAAAAAATTAAAAATAGAACTACTGTATGATCCATTACCCCACTTCTGAGTATGTATCTGAAAGAAACAGAATCAAACCTGGGAAAGATCTGCACCTCCATATTCATTGCAGCATTATTTCACAATAGCAAAAACATGAATGCAACCTAGGTGTCCACTGGTGGATGAATGGATAAAGATATGTATTCATATATACACAAAGGAATATTATTTGGCCATAAAAAGAAGCACATTCTGACTTTTGCAAAAACATGGGTGGAGTTTTAGGGCATTATGCTAAATAAGTCAGAGAAGGACAAATACTGTATGTTCTCACTTATATGTGGAATCTAAAAAAAAGCCAAACTCATAGAAATAGAGAATAAAATAGTAAAATAGAGGCTGGGTGGTGGGGAAAATGGGAGATGTTGGTTAAAGTACACAAACTTCCAGCTATAAGATTAATTAACTCTAAGAATCTAATGTACAACTTGGTGACTATTATCAACAATACTGTATTATATATTTGGAAGTTAAGAAAGCTTGAAATTTGTGGTAATCACATTGTATCACATCTTAAATGAGACTATCACAAAAAAAAAAAAAACTGGTAATGACATGAGGGGATGGAGATGTCAGCAAACTTTATTGTTGTAATCATTTCGCCATATATACATGTGTCAAATCATCAGGTTGTATACCTAAACTTACCTATGTTGTACATCAACAGTATCTCCACAAACCTGGGTAAAATCTATAATTTTTCAAAAGCTACAAAATAAACTTGCTGTCAAAATATAATTCAAACATTTCAGAAAAATATTAAGCTATATAAAGGAAACAATAAAGCAAATGTGGGAAAATGTTAAGAATTGTTAAGTGTAAAGAGTATAATTGAGCTCTTTCAACTTTTCTGTAAGATTTAATTTATTTCCAAACAAAGAGAGAAATTTCATAACCCCACAACTGTAGAATCTAACCATAAAAGTTCTTATTTAACTGATTCAGGGTAAAATCTAGATTTAGGATTTTTAAAGCTCTCCCAGTGATTCAAAAGTACAACCAGACTTGAGAATCATGCAACTGAAAGTACTTACTCTCACCTGTAAAATGGTTCCACGAGATGGTACATTAAATTTATGCCGTAAATCTTCCCCTTGGTTTTTTTAATGAAATAAAATTTCATCATCATTATAATCAATAATAAACATTGGCATACCAATAAGGCAAATATCACAAAAGTTTCACTTTATACATGAAATCCTCAGTCTATGTCCACCTGGCATCTGTGAGTCTTCCTCTCTTGCCTTCTATGGGGTCACACATACAAACTAAATACTTGAAGTCAAATGCTCTGTGTAAATTTCATTCCCCAGAAAACTGTCCTTCCTTGAAGCTGTGTGAGTGACAACAGCCCTTCTTCCTAAGCATGATAGATAATCCTGAAACAACCAGCTGCAGACAACATAGTGAGTAATGAACTTCAGTAGGGCAGTAGAAGACCACATGGTTTACATTTATTAAAACTAATTAAAACCATAAGCAGAAAGTAAAGTTGGTAACTTTTATAATCAACAATTATTGGACTATACCACAAACTACTTCTAACAATTCTTTTAAAAATGGTCCCATCCAGTTAACTCTCTCTACCCCACACTCTAGATTGGAGTTTAGTGTTGGATTTTGCATTTGTCAGAGAGGTTATTATTCTGCAACAGGGACCTTAACTATCCCGACACTATCTCCAGTGTAAATGTAAATAGTCTAAGCAGATATATGGGACTTTATCTGATCCAAGGGAGATGTGGTGTCCTCATACACTTCTTTCTTTCTTTCCACAAAAATTTGTCAATTCATACTCTGAAAAATACAATACAGGTATTTCTATGATCTGAGAATCACAGTAGTTAAAAATTACACAGATTAAAATTTGACCTCTAAGCTGAAGCCATCTGTGAGTATAGTTAGACCCACATTTTATTTAATGATTGAAAGTAAAGTTGTGATTTAATCTCTAATTCAACAATATAATCAATCATCAAGTGAAGTTCTTTAACTAGACAACAAACAGCACCTCCATTCAACTCTAAGATCTTTAATAAATGTTTTAACATTTATAAAGTCAAATGGTACATTCAGCAAAGAAATTAGGTAATACCATGGATCAGTTTTTAATTCAATATTCAGTGACTATAATTCTGAATCTTTTAATATTCAGGGATTGGGCTTAATTGCCCCTCGGCATAGCTCAGTTGCTCAGTCGTGTCTAACTCTTTGCGACCTCATGGACTCTAGCCCATCAGGCTCCTCTGTCCATGGGATTTTTCAGGCAAGAATACTGGAGTGGGTTGCCATTTCCTTCTCCAGGGGATCTTCCTGACCCAGGAATTGAACTTGTGTCTCCTGTGTCTCCTGCATTGCAACTGGATTCTTTACCCACTGAGCCATCGGGGAAGCTGGGATCTTAATTCCCTGACCAGGGACTGAACTCAAGTCCCCTGCATTGGATGGAAGATTCTTAACCACTGGATCACTACAGGACTCACAAGAAATAAAGCAGAAACACACTTAAAGAAGATGGCCAAGCTCTTGGCATTTATCAGAAGTAGAAACAAACTACGTTGTTTTTACCACAAGCTGGACCACACATGGTTAACTAATTGCTATGTGAACTGTCATAGCTATCTGCCTTGACACATCATATCTCTCAACTGGGAATCCCTTTTCCTTTCTCCTCCTGAAAAAAAAAAATCCATTTCCCAAAGAGTGAAGCCTTATTTGTTTCACCTCAATCTAGTAATACATATAATATTTAGTATTTTTTGTTTATAGTTTTGATTGTTTGGTTTTGTTTTTTAGGAGTCAGTATCACCCTTATTTTATTAATTTCTATAGGACTAGAATGATATATTTTTATAGCCCCAACTGCCTAGTAAAGAGCTTGGCACAGTGTACAGCCCCAAAATATATTAAACAAACTTGAACCAAATCGAAAGGAATAGTATCATTTTGAATTACTATGATGTACAACCCATTGCTTTCATTAATTTGTTTAAATTTATCATTTTTTGTAAACAAATATCTTTATTGAAGTATAACAACTACAACACTATATCATTTCCAGGTGCATAGCATATTCAATATTTCTATATACTACAAAATGATTATTACAATGAGTCTAGATACAATCTATCACCATACAAAGTTATTAAAATATTGACTATACTCTCCATGCTGTACATCATCCCTGTAACTCATCTATTCTGTAACTAAAAGTTTGCCCCTCTTAATCTGCCTCATCTATTTCAATCATAGATACAGAGAACAGAGAGATGACTGCCAGAGGGAAGGGGTTTGTTTATTTTTGCTTTTGTTTCCCTTGCTTGAGAAGACAGATCATCGCTAAGACTAATGTCTAAAAGTATACATCCTATGTTTTCTTATAGAAGTTTTGTGATTTGAGGTCTTACGTATGATTTTTTTTTTAATTTTTCCATTTATTTTTATTAGTTGGAGGCTAATTACTTTACATCATTGCAGTGGTTTTTGTCATACATTGAAATGAATTAGCCATGGATTTACATGTATTCCCCATCCCGGTCCCCCCTCCCACCTCCCTCTCCACCCGATCCCTCTGGGTCTTCCCAGTGCACCAGGCCCGAGCACTTGTCTCATGCACCCAACCTGGGCTGGTGATCTGTTTCACCCTAGATAATATACATGTTTCGATGCTGTTCTCTTGAAACATCCCACCCTCGCCTTCTCCCAGAGTCCGCAAGTCTGTTCTATACATCTGAGTCTCTTTTTCTGTTTTGCATATAGGGTTATCGTTACCATCTTTCTAAATTCCATATATATGTGTTAGTATACTGTAATGGTCTTTATCTTTCTGGCTTACTTCGCTCTGTATAACGGGCTCCAGTTTTCATCCATCTCAGTAGAACTGATTCAAATGAATTCTTTTTAATGGCTGAGTAATATTCCATGGTGTATATGTACCACAGATTCCTCATCCATTCGTCTGCTGATGGGCATCTAGGTTGCTTCCATGTCCTGGCTATTATAAACAGTGCTGTGATGAACATTGGGGTGCACGTGTCTCTTTCAGATCTGGTTTCCTCGGTGTGTATGCCCAGAAGTGGGATTGCTGGGTCATATGGCAGTTCTATTTCCAGCTTTTAAAGAAATCTCCACACTGTTTTCCATAGTGGCTGTACTAATTTGCATTCCCACCAACAGTGTAAGAGGGTTCCCTTTTCTCCACACCCTCTCCAGCATTTATTGCTTGTAGACTTTTGGATAGCAGGCATCCTGACTGGCGTATAATGGTACCTCATTGTGGTTTTGATTTGCATTTCTCTGATAATGAGTGATGTTGAGCATCTTTTCATGTGTTTGTTAGCCATCTGTATGTCTTCCTTGGAGAAATATCTGTTTAGTTCTTTGGCCCATTTTTTGATTGGGTCATTTATTTTTCTGGAGTTGATTTTTTAATCCATTTTGACTTCTGTGTATAGTGTGAGAAAGTGGTCCAGTTTAATTCTTTTGAACGTAGGTGTCCAGTTTTCCCAAGACTATTTACTGAAAAGACTGTCTTTTCTCTGTTGTACATTCTTGACTCCTTTTTGTAGATTGATTGAACATATAAGTGTGGGTTTATTTCTAAGCTCTCTATTCTGTTACATTGATCTCTATGCCTGCTTTTTGCCATTATCATGCTTTTGGTATGTAGTTTTGATTACCATAGCACTGCAGTATAGTCAGGGAGCATGACACCACCACGTTTGTTCTTCTTTCTCAAGACTGTTTTGGCTATGTGGGGTGTTTTAAGTTTCCATACAAATTTTATAATCATTTATTACAGTTCTGTGAAAAACAGTATTAAATATCTTGATAGTAATTTCACAAAATCTGTAGATTGCCTTGAGGACTATGGCATCCTTGTCTTCTTGCTGATCTTAGAGGAAATGCTTTCAACTTTTCACCATTGAATATAATATTAGCTTATGGGCCTGTCATATATATCCTTTAAGTATTTGAATAAATGTTCTCTCCAAACCCACTTTGTAACACTTTTTTATTATAAATGGGATGCTGAATTTTTAAGCATTTTGTGAATTTTGATGGTCCTATAATCTTTAGTCTTGAATTAGTTAATATGATTTATCATATTGATTGATTTGTGGATATGAACCATCCTCCTATCCATAAGATAAATCCCCCTCAATAAATGTATATGATTATTTTAACATATGGTTGAATTAATTTTCTAACATTTTTTGAGGATTTGTGCATCCGTGTTCATTAGTGATATTGAATTGTATTTTTTTTTATTTTGTTTTTTTAGGTATCTTTGTGTGGTTTTGGTATCAGAGTTATGCTAGCTAAATAGAATGAATTCAGAAGTGTTTTTATACTCGGTCTTTTGGAATAGTTTGAGAAGAACAGAGTTAACTTTTCTTTAAATATTTGGTAGCATTCACCTATGAAACCATAGTCTTGGACTTTCTTTTTTGGGGGGAGTTTTTTCATTACCAATTCAGTTTCAGTACTGGTAATTAGTTTGTTCATGTTTTCTATATCTTCCTGGTTCAGTCTCAGGAGATTTATAAGAATTTATCCATGTCTTGTAGGTTGTCCAGTTTACTGCTGCATAATTGCTCAGAGTAATTTCATAGGATCCTTTGTATTTCTTTCATGTTGGTTGTAACTTCTCCTCTTTAATTTCTAATTTTATTTATTTTGGCCCTCTCCCTCTTTTTGTGATGAATCTGGCTAAAGATTGACAAGTTGTGTTTATCTTCTCCAAGAATCAGTTCTCAGTTTTATTGATCTTTTCTATTTTTTTAAGTCTATTTCATTTATTTCTGCTCTGACTTTATGATTTATTTCTTCTAACTTTTGGTTTTGTTTGTTCTTTTTATAGATTCTTTAGGTGTAAGATTAGGTTGTTTATTTGAGATCTTTCTTGTTTCCTGAGGTAGACTTGTATTGCTACAAAAGACTAGAAATGCTTTTGCTGCATCCCATAGACTGGTATTTTTCTTTACTTCCTCTTTGATTTCTTCAGTAACTCATTTCTATTTAATAACATATTGTTTAGCCTCTATATGTCTGTGGGTTTCACAGCATTTTCTTCTTATATTTGATTTTTAATCTTACAGCATTTTTATTGAAAAAGATGCTTCATATGATTTCAGTATTCTTAAACTGAGATTTGTTTTGTGGCCTAAAATGTTACCTATCCCGGAAAATGTTCCATGTGCATTTGAAAAGAATGTACTGCTTTTGAATGGAATGTTATACACACACACATATATATAGAGAGAGAGTACTGTTTGTTTTATTTAGGGACAGTGTTTCCTTATTGATTTCTGTTTGGATGATTTATCCATTAATGTAAGTGAGGTGTTATATTCTCCTACTATTACCATGTTAGTATTCACTGTATGTATTTCAGTGCTCCTGTGTTGGATCTATATACAGTTTACCCTTGAACAACACAGGGTTGAATTTTGTAGGTTCACTTATAGGCAGGTTTTTAAAAACAGTACATAGCATAATACTACATAATCCCTTCACCTTTAGTTTCTGAAACACGGATACAGAGGGAAGACTTTAAAGTTATATAAAAACTTTTGACTGCCTGGGTGTTGGTGCCCCTTACATCCACATTATTTAAGGATCAACTGTATATTTAACATTGTTCTATCTTCTTACACTGATCCCTTTATCACTATGTAATGTCTTTGTCTCTTATAACTATCTTGACTTTAAAATCTATTTGTCAGATGCAAGGATTGCAACCCCAGCTTTATTTTCACTAATTTGTGTATGGAATATCTTTTACCACCCTCTTACCTTCAGTCTGTGTATGTCTTTAGCTCAGAAGTGTGGGCAGCATATTGAAGACTTTTTTTTAAATCCATGCAGTCATCCTGTGTCTTTTAATTTGAGCATTTAACCTATTTGCATTTAAATTACTGACACTTATGTACTTATTGTCATTTTGTTCATTGTTTTCTCGTTGGTTTTGTAGTTCTTTTGTGTTACTTTCTCCTTTTGCTCTCTTCCCTTGAGATTAGATGACTATCTTTAGTATTATGTTTGAATTCCATTCTCTTTCCTTGCGTGTATTTATTACAGATTTTTAGTTTGTAGTTACCAGAATTATATATAATGATAGATAGATAATTATTTTAAATTGATGACATCTTAAGTTCAAATGCATTCTAGCAGCTCTGCATTTTGATTCTCTTTGACTTCATGTTTTACATCTTTTTTGTGTGTGTATCTCTTACCCACCTTTTGTGAATATAGGTGATTTTATTATTTTTTGTTTTAACCTTTCTACTAACTTTTTAAGTGGTTAATTTATTACCCTTCTGTATATTTGCTTTTACCAATGATACTTTTATTTTTATAATTTTAATATTTCTAGTGCATTTTTTTTCTTTTCCACTTAAAGAAGTCCTTTTAGCATTTTTTGTAAAGCCAGTTTAGCATTGCAGAACTCTTTCAGCTTTTGCTTGTTTGCAACACTTTTTAATCTATCCTTCAAAACTGAATGATAGTCTTACCAGCTGGACTATTCTTGGTTATAGGTTTTTTACTTTCATCACTTTAAGTACATCATGCCACTCCCTTCTGGCCTATTTTTGCTATTTTCTTTTTCTCCACAGATTGGGTAATTTGCACTACTCTGTCTTCAAGTTCACTGATCTGTTCCTCTGTATCATGTAATCTGTTGAATCCTTCTAGTGCATTTTTTAGTTATTACAGTCTTCAACTCCATTTGGTACTTCTTTATATCTTCTAACTTCTTGCTAAATTTCTCAATGTGTTCATCCATTCTTCTCCCAGGTTTTAATTCATTGTCAGTCTGATTGCTTGCTTATCTCCAGTTCACTTAGTTCTTCTAGGATTTTGAAATTCCAGTTCACTTAGTTCTTGTTCCTTCATTTGTAACACATTTCTCTATCTCCTCATTTTGCCTAATTCTCTGTTTTTATTTCTACTATTAAGCATGTCAGCTTTGTGTCCCAGTCTTGGAGAAGTGGCCATATGCAGAAGGTGTCCTGTGGGCCCAGCAGCATGCTACCCTCTGGTCACGGTGCTATGTGATTGAGGGGTGCTCCCGTGGGTTGTGTGGGCCCTTTTGCTATGGCAAAGCCACTTAGTGCCAGTGTGCCCATCAGCATGCTGGCCCCTGGCCCAGTTAGCTGCCAGACCTTGCCTCAAAGTTTGCTTAGGTATGCTTGTAGGTAGGGCAGCATCAAGCATGGCCGGTTATGATGCCTGGTAGTAGACAAATTTTATGGGCCTGCTGCTTGGTAAGGCAGGTCCCAGCACAGGTGGATGTGGGACCCAGAGGTATCACAGCTGGTACCACCTCTCTTGTGAGTGGCAATATATCCAAGGGTGGCTGTCTGCATCACCTGGGGATCTTGGGACTTGTGATGACCAGATGGTGGGAAGGTAAGGCCCTGGCACTAATTCACTAGAGGGAGGACTTTAAGATGATGTTTGCCTATACCAGTGTCTTCATGATAGAACAAGCTCCCAAAATGGCTGCTAGCAGCATCTAGATCCCTGGGAGAATTGCACTCACCTCCTGCCTCTCTAGGAAGCTCTCCAAGATCAGCAAGTGGGTCTGAAACAAGTTCCTTCCAAATTACTTCCTCTGTACTTGGTCTCAGAGTATATGAGACATTGTCTGAGCCCTTAAGAGTGGAGGCCGTTTTCTATAGACCTCCAGCTCTCCCATACACAAGCTCTGCTGCTAGCCTTAAAAGCAGAGACATTCTGGAAGTTTGTCTTCCTGTGGAAGGGTCCCACGCTGGGGAAGCTAATCTGGAGCTTGAACTCCTCATTCCATAGGGAGAACCTCTATAATTGTGATTATCTTCCCACTTCTGGGTTACCTTCCTGGGGATGTGGATCTTAATCATCCTACATCTATACCCTTCCTACTCATTTCATTGTGGTTCTTTATGCATATATCTTTACTTGTGGGAAATCTTTTCTGCTAGTCTTTGGGTCATTCTCATTGATGGTTGCTCTGTGAATACTTGTAATTTTGGTATACCCATGAGAGGAGGTAAGCTCAGAGTCTTTCTACTCCACCATCTCAGGCACCAAACCCACTGCTTTTACAGACTCCTTAAGGAATTATACAACTCCTTTTCCCAAGGAGATGTAGCATATAGTTAGTTTTCAATGACTGTCATATTGTGACCTAAAGCAAGACATAGCATGGTAAACACATATACTGTAGCAGGTCACATCTCTCCAGCTTAAGGCTTCAGGTTCAAATAAAGAAAATCAGTTTCCTGTTTCCTCTGGGAATTCAACTAAGACAACATTATTAATAACCCTTTGGTCCTAGAATGTTTACTGATGTGCCACTTCCCTTTAGTAAACAACGAAGATTTAGCTAGTCCTATAAAAATGACAGAGAGTCCATCACAGTTCTATTGATGGTCAGAATGGTAATACAGAAAGCCATCCTTCACTTTTTTGAATTTTTTCTTTTCAACACTTTGTGATTCTAGCTTGTGTACTCTTATGACTAAAATCACTGTACCTTTAGCCAAAATGAAAGGTACTAGGCCAGACTCACTTCTATAAACATTTCTTAACCTTTCCAAAAAGTAATTCTCCAAGAACATTCTAAAAGAACATTTTTCAACTTTTCAAAAAAAGATTACATCTACTCATCTTTATGCTATTTTTTTCAAGGCCATCCACATAGCCAGTTCAATGGCCTGTATTATTTGAAAACTAACAGTTTTATAGGAAAGCATTTTCACACATTTTTGAGGATTAATCTTTTAACTCCAGGTGAGGATATTGCATTCACTTAAAAAATCAAGTTTCTATAGTTTTACCTCATTAGAATGTTTGTATTTAGAATACTAAATGATAATCCAAACAGACTTTTAAGTCCCTAGTATCATCCTATAGTCCTTAAAAATCAAATATTTATAAATTTACCTGTCATTATAATTTCATAGAAAAAATTTTTAGGCAATTAAAACAAATTTTAACCTGAAAGACATGAGGAATATGGTTAATAAATGGCTTAAATACCAATGTTTCAGATAAAATAAAGTATTATAAGAAGAAAACCCTATTCTTTATCAATTTCATTCTAAACAGTGTATGTCACAAATGAGAACTCATTACTGTATTGCAGCTGGAGCAAACATTAAATTTCCTTCTTCTGCTCAATTATTTTAGTTATCTAAATTGATCTTAATTCTTTTTTTCCATGCATTTCACTTCTGCAAATCAATATCAGAGAAAGAAAGGCATAGTCATAGTGAGATAATAAAATTTATATTTCTCAGATATAATTTTGTGTTCTTCAAACTATTCTCTCTTCAACTAGAAAATCAGACCAAACAACAAAACTCAGAAATGAGAAAAAATTGTAATTTGGGGTCTGCAACTATGTCAAGTCACCTGTAAATCCCCATACCACAGGAGAGGAGAACTCTTTAAAGAGGGGAAAGAAAGTTGGGAAGGCTACAATAAACAGAGTTCATTGAGGAAGTTAAGAGCTTAAGTATAGTGGCTTTTTTTCTTTCTGGCTGAGTTGTGCCAGTCTTGCATTGGCTGAGATTTTACTAGATAATAAGAAGTCTTTCTTTTTCTTGTTGGGCTCTCCTATCATTGCAAGGTATAAGAGTAACCTCTCTAGCATTCTTATTTTATTTTAATTGAGGTTTCTGTTCACTGATTTTCAGAATTCATATAATTTCTACACATACTTTTACTTTAAATGTAATATTGGGGACAAGATCATTGCAGGATTCACTTCAATTAGAAATCGGTTGAGAAGGAAGAGGAAAGAAATTAACTAGAAATTTGTGTGATTCTAATTAGAGGTCATTGTCAATTAAATAGAAGTTAAATACTAGGAGAAAATACTCCAATCTCATAGCAGCCACCTCAGCTCATACTTTGTTTAAAATATTTGGCTAGATAGTATTTAATCCAGCACAACAGTCATGTAACTTATCACTCCAAATGTCCCAAAATAACCGAAAAAGGCAGGTACCACCATTACTCTTGTTTTTCAGGTAAGAATACGAAGTTTAGGTAGGATAAATAACTTGCTGAAAGTTCTGTGGAGTAGCTGAAATTCAAGGTCAGGGTATCTGACTCCAGGGCCTCGATATTTACAGTCTTCTAAATTATGCCCATACAGTACACTTTCTCAGATATAGCCTCACATCTCAATACCAAGGTTCCAGAAAGTAGGAAATGGGCTGTAGGAAGAGTGCTCTCAGTAGAAAAAAGGGAGAAAGTCACCTATTTCTTTTGACTTTGATGATTCTAACCTTAGATGATGTGAATGAAGAATGATAGATTCACTTAATTTGTTTTCTACACAACTTTAATACTTGATGTCTCAATATGTTACAGGCATACTTCATTTTATTGCACTTTGCTTTTCTGCACTTCACAGATTTTTTACCTTTGGAACATATGTGGCAACCCTGTGTTGAACAAGTCTACTGCCACCTTTTTTCCAATAGCATTTTCTCACTTTGTGTCTCTGTCACATTTTGGTAATTCTCCCAATATTTCAAGCCTTTCCATTAGTATTTTATTTGTTATGGTGATCTGCAACCACTGATCTTCTATGTAATTACTAATACTACTTACTGAAGCCTCAGAGAATGGTTATCATATTTTAGCAATCAAGTATTTTTTAATTAAAGTATGTACATTGTTTTTTTTTAGACGTAATGCTATTGCACATTTAGAAGGCTACAGTATAGTGTAAACATAACTTTCATGTGCACTAGGAAATGAAAAAAATGCATGAACTGACTTTGTTGTGATATTTGCTTTACTGCTATGGTCTCAAAGTAAACCTACAAAATCTCTGAGGTATGCCTGTGTGCGGTTTTATAGTTTGTGGGAAAGGAACCCCTTTCTTTATGAGAAATATTATATCCCAGTAAGTTTTGATTCATTGATCTGAATCAGCATGTAGGCAACATGAAAAGAATTCACCATTCAGGGGAGAATTCAAATGACCAAACTGTTGCCAAATAGAAAAAAAAAAAAATCTCCTTTTAAGTGAAAAATGAAAATAGTAGAATGGAGGGGATTTGCACAGTTTTCAGGGCAGGAATGAGGAATAAGAAACAGATTTATGCTGATTGGGGTTACGAATGAAGAACCTGGAAAGGATGTGTTAGAATCTAGAGGTACTTTTGTTGTCATGCTGCTGCAGTAATGGTATGAGATGTGTGAAAAAGTACAGTAGAAGAGAGGAAATAAATGGTCCTGGTGCCCATAAAGCTACGTCAAGCATTTAATCCTATCCACTGCTGAAACTGACTATATCTCTTTGAATAGACAAAAATGTAGAAGAGATGGTATTTTTAAAACAGGAAAGAGAAAAACTGTCAGATCATTTCCTGACTCCAGTACTGTTGGTTGTTGCTAAATTAACAGAATATTTCATACATGAGGAAATTACCAAATCTCTAAATACAATTATGGTACATTTTAAAATATCAGTTCTAATTATATTTTCTTTTAACAAAGTAATGATACTTCAAGAAACTGTGATCAGAACAATTTTTTGCTGCCAAATATAAGAACAGAAGGTGGAAAAGGTGGATTTATATTATCTTACCAAAAGCTGACTAAACTTTATATAACCTTCTTTCCTAGCCTTATAAAAGAAAGGCTTAAAAATAGACTAACAACACAAATTTTAATCTCCTTTCAAGTCACTCATTGATTTGTAATTTAATGTTCTTGAGTACAATGTGGTCACATACTGTAGACTACTTTTCCTTTCTTGGATATGCTTTGTTCATATTTAAAATCACAGAGTAGAGCCAGAAACTTTTTTTTGTTATTAGTCCAAAACAAATGAATTGAACCCTTAGGCCTCTTTTTCCCAAGAGGAAGCAATACAATACTCTCAGTTGGAACTTGAGACTTTAAGATTTCCAACAATATCTCTTCCCAGGAGCCTGTAACTATTTCTTTCCTTCAGAGGTCTGTAGCCCCTTACACTTCCTCTTCCCTCCAACTTGTGTCTTAATGAATAAATGTTTCTCTATTCACCTAAATAGGATTTACTTTGCCTCTCTCTGCCCTGAAATTGCTCCTTCAGGATCCTGTCTGGCTTGCCTGCAAAATTCCTAGCACAAAGGTTTAGGGGCAGCCTCCAACTATAAGTCTTAATATTTGTCAATTTTACCTTTTTGTTCATGGCTTTTCTGACCCCATTAGGTTAAGAAGTCCATAAAATGAAAATGCACAATGAATAAACCAACAAGTGCAGATGTACTGGTGAATCGGTTGGCACAGATTTTTCTCTCTCTAGTTAGTGTAATTTTGAATTAATAATTTTAACAGTAAATATTAAGAATGATCTCTATCTTCTGAAATAAGGGGTGGGGGGCTGGAGAAGGCAGGAGAAGCAAAGGCTACATTGATGGATCGAAGAAAGAAGCAAAGAAAAAGGAAACACAAGACACAGTACCTGCCTCCAGGAGCCTGGCAATCTGGAAGGGCACATTTATATGCATGAACACTTTGAGAAGGACAGAAGAGAGCATATAAAGTGCCAACTTATGTAATACTTTGGCTTTTTCAGGTGTGTCTAGACATTTTAATAAGTCCCATTAAACTATTAGAGGCTTCAATGTTTCAGGTGTTCTCTGCTATAGATAGAAAGATCTGAAGTGACACAAAACTCAAAATAGCAAGAAAGGAGTGATGCCCAGATTCCAATTCCAGGAAATTTCATTCTCTGGTAGGGGCAAATCATTGATCAGTATACCAAGTAATCAGAGATCTTAAATTAAATACTTTTCATTTCTACCCTGTTGGAGGCCATAAATGAAGATGTATTTTTGTGTATGGGTTCAGAATAAACATCCTAGAGAAGGAATTATGTGGGAAATGTATAGTAAATGATAAACTTTGTCTTCCTATATGATTGTTCCTAATCATCTTGGTAAATGAGTCTATTTCAGTTTTTAAAAACCTCTGTGTAATATTATCTTTTTCTGCTGTCCACAAACATTTAGAGATGTTTTGCACATCAGAATACAAGAGTATGCCCATTTTATGGAGCTGTAAATTAAATAGTTTGGTCTGTCTTATCCTGACAAGTCATATACTTCAAAAGATGACACTAAATGTGAATATCAAACTTATACTTCTTCTCTTCCAACATATGCATAAAACTTATATCCATCACAAACTATAAGGAGGTCCTATGACTCATTTTTTAAAAAATCAAGGGAGAAGAACCTTGCTTATTTGTATTCACTCTTCAATGCAAAGCACCACCCCCAAAAAAACTCCTTGATTATTACATTTTTTTTAATGCTTTGTGAGTAGCTCTCTCACCCAGTAGTTAAATGTATAAGCCTTGTAATTTCTCCCCCAGATAGTAGGAATCAGGAAAAAACAATCCCTCTTTGGTGGGAATCATCAATATTGTGTGTGTAGAGTAATTTTTAGTAATTTCTTGGCTGAATTTCAATATTTTTCTATACATTCTGAAAAATCTAGCACAAGTCTTGAAAAATACAATCAACACTTTAAAAAAAAAAATTTGTCTTTAACACTATCCACAAGAAAACTTCCTGACAATGCTAGGCAGATCAATTATGTAATCAGAGAGAATTCAGCGAGGCAGGTTTCAAGATACTTCAGTTCAGTTCAGCTGCTCAGTCATATCCAACTCTTTGTGACCCCATGGACTTCAGTACTCAAGGCTTCCCTGTCCATCACCAACTCCTGGAGCCTACACAAACTCAAGTCCATCACTTGGGTGATGCCACCCAACCATCTCATCCTCTGTTGTCCCCTTCTCCTCCCACCTTCAATCTTTGCCAGCATCAAGGTCTTTTCAATGAGTCAGCTCTTCACATCAGGTAGCAAGGGTGTTGGAGCTTCAGCTTCAGCATCAGTCTTTCCAATAATTATTCAGAGTTGATTTCCTTTAGGATTGACTGGTTGGATCTCCTTGCAGTCCAAGGGACTCTCAAGAGTCTTCTCCAACACCACAGTTCAAAAGCATCAATTCTTCAGTGCTCAGCTTTCTTTATAGTCCAACTCTCACATCCACACCTGACTACAGGAAAAACCATAGTTTTGACTAGATGGACCTTTGTTGGCAAAGTAATGTCTCTGCTTTTTAATATGCTATCTAGGTTGGTTATAACTTCTCTTCCAAGGAGCAAGTGTCTTTTAATTTCACCATCGACAGTGATTTGGGAGTCCAAAATAAAATAAAATCTGTCACTGTTTCCATTGCTTTCCTATCTATTTGCCATGAAGTGATGGGACTGAATGCCATGATCTTAGTTTTCTGAATGTTGAATTTTAAGTCAACTTTTTCACTCTCCTCTTTCACTTTCATCAAGAGGCTCTTTAGTTCTTCTTCACTTTCTGCCATAAGGGTGGTGTCATCTGCACTGATATTTCTCCTGGCAATCTTGATTCCAGCTTGTGCTTCTTCCTGCCCAGTGTTTCTCATGATATACTCTGCATAGAAGTTAAATAAGCAGGGTGATGATATACAGCCTTGATGTACTCCTTTCCCAATTTGGAACTAGTGTGTTGTTCCATGTCCAGTTCTAACTGTCATTTCCTGACCTGCATACAGATTTCTCAAGAGGCAGGTCAGGTGGTCTGGTATTCCCATCTCTTAAATAATTTGCCATAGTTTGTTGTGATCCACACAGTGAAAGGCTTTGATGTAGTCAATAAAGCAAAAGTAGATGTTTTTCTGGAACTCTTGCTTTTTTGATGATCCAGTGGATGTTGGCAATTTGACCTGTGCTTCCTCTGCCTCAAGATAAGCTTAAAGATGGCAGAGGAATAGGATGGGGAGACCACTTTCTCCCCTACAGATTCATCTAAAGACCATTTGAATGCTGAGCAACTTTCACAAAACAACCTCTAAATACTGGCGGAGGACACCAGGCACCCAGAAAGGCAGTCCATTCTCTTTGAAAGGAGGTAGGACAAAATATAAAAGACAAAAAGAGAGACAAAAAGGATTAAGGGCGGAGACCTGGCCTGGGTAGGGAGTCCTGAAGGAGGAGATGTTTCCACACAGTAGGAAATCCTTTCACAGGCGAGTCTGTGGTGAGTTTTAGAATCTCAGAAGGCAATATAACTGGGAGGGGAAAAAAAAAAAAAAAGACGACAGAATACATGCCTAAAAGCAACTGTGTTCGAGAACTTTTCCACTAAAAGCTGTAACCTAACAACCTATTGCGCAGCCTGGCCCGCTCATGGAACAAAGGATTGAGGGAATACCAAAGGAGAGCTAGCTGGCTGTGTACAGGCCCTTCCCTGCCAGAGGCAGAGAGGCAGGCTTGTGACAGCCAGAGCTGGAAGGCAGGGGACTGCTACAATCTCAGCCCCAGAGACAGCATCTTCTACCAAACTGTAAGCAGGCTCCCAGCTGCTAACCGTGTCTTCCTGAGATCCAGGATGGTTGACATCCACCAGGAGGGTCGCAGGCTGAGATCAGCTCTCCGGAGGAGACACACGTCCAGAGGAGACGGTGCTCTCACGGTGCACCTGGGAGACTGAGCGGCGGGGCCGGGGAGGTGATTAAGATGCATGGCTCACCTGGGACAGTGCGTTCGCCAAGCACCTGGTCGCCTGAGCTGCTCAGACCTGAGAAGGGCACAAAACGCACACCCAACCCACAGAGACTGAGCCGGAGCTGCGTCTGAGCGTCTCCAGTGGAGATACGGGTCAGCAGAGGCCTGCCAGGGGCTCTCGGCGCAGCAGACCTGGGTATGGCATAAGCCCTCTTGAAGGAGGTCGCCATTAACCCCACCACAGAACCACAAAAACTTACACTGGGCTGGGGAAAGAGACTCTTGGTGGGCACAAACAAAACCTTGTGTGCACCAGGACCCAGGAGAAAGGAGCAGGGGCCCCACAAGAAACTGACCCAGACATGCCCATGAGTGTCCAGGAGTCTCTGGCAGAAGCGTGGGTCGGCAGTGGCCTGCTTCAGGGTCAGAGGCACTGAGTGTAGCAGTGCTTGCATGGGACCTTCTGAAGGAGGTCGCCATTGTCTTCATTACCTCCACCATAGTTTGGCCTCAGGTCAAGCAACAGGGAGGGAACACAGACCTGCCCATCAAGATACTTAATCTCTCCTAAAATCAAAATTCAACAATCTAGAGAAGCAACATGGAATCATACTATCTCAGGGACAGTGCAGCAAACAGAAATATCAGTGTCCTAACTAAAGGGCATACTAGCCTTCTTGACAAGCCTAAAGACACATCTTTTCTAAACCAGTTCCTAACATGTGTTTATCACTCAGCAGTTTCCTGACACAGCTTCCCTGCTTAAAACTCTTCTCTTCCTGGAAACCTTCCCCAAGAAGTCTTCCCAGGCCTAATCACCTGCACTTATGGTAACCTTTTTCTTATTTTGAATTCCTATTAAACCTAGAAACTCAACCTGCTCTTTACTGCCATATGCTTGCCTTAGAATCTTTCTCAAACTATTCTGTGATTTCTGTCTTGGTCTTCTCAGCTAAACCCTCATGGGTAGAGAGAAACTGTGATATTTTCTGTATTCCTCATGAATCTTAGCAGAATCCATTGCCCAGCAGTCATCACTCAATAAATTCTTCTAAAGTAATGAATGAGTAAAAAAAAAAAACAAAAGGACCTATTCATTACCCTGAAGCACCAGCACTCTAGTAACCAAGAAGGGGAAAAATAATTGCTTCTATTCATGCCCAATGTACAAGTGAAAAAGTTTGCTTTATAATATATTTTGATTTGTTTGACTTCTTGTTCATTTCACACTATCAACCTGGGTAGTGACAGACAATGGCTTCTCTTTGATTTTATTACCTCACTTTGCTGTTCCCCATTAGCATTTATATGCTTTGGAGGATTTCAACTAAAGAAAGACACACAGTTGGCCTTGGAGTTGGTTTAAACAGTGAGAAAATATCAGTAACCCCATGTGGCTCAATCCAAGAACTTCTTTTTAAAGATTTTATCAATGTCAGCCCATCACATCAACTGTGATGTGTGTTTTGGGGTCCTGGAGAGCAGGAGATTGGATGAGGAAATCTGAAAATTGGCAGACAGAGAAACTCAGAGGGAGCAATGAAGTAATTTGCTCAAATATTATGTTACTTGTGTCTAAAATTAAAAAAACAAAACCAAAACAGATGTACGTCTACTCTGATCTGAGTTTTGTGAGTATTGTTGCTATTGCATGTTTGTATATGTTGTTTTGCTCCCCCAAAGGATTTCTATATTCAGTCTTTTCCCTTAGAATACAAGTTAATGAATTAATGAATACAAACTAATGAAAAAGGAGGCCTGGGGTCCAAAACTCCAATGAGGAGGAAGCCTAGGGAAGACCTGGGAGCTGTAGGAAGGAAAGGCACTGACTCACTAAAGACAGGCAGGGTAGACATGCTCTAAGGCTGAGCTGTCTCTGATAAACAGAGAACTTAAAGTTTCTTAGTGGTTATGTGATTGCTGTGGCTATAGAGTGTTATTAGTAGGTTGGGAAACCCATTTACGTTACTATCAGACTCAGTTCAGTCGCTCAGTCGTGTCCGACTCTTTGCGAACCCATGAATAGCAACATGCCAGGCCTCCCTGTCCATCACAAACTCCCAGAGTTTACTCAAACTCATGCCCATTGAGTCGGTTATGCCATCCAGCCATCTCATCCTCTGTCGTCCCCTTCTCCTCCTGCCCCCAATCCCTCCCAGCATCAGGGTCTTTTCCAATGAGTCAACTCTTCACATGAGGTGGCCAAAGTATTGGAGTTTCAGCTTCAGCATCAGTCCTTCCAATGAACACCCAGGACTTATCTCCTTCAGGATGGACTGGTTCGATCTCCTTGCAGTCCAATGGACTCTCAAGTGTCTTCTCCAACACCACAGTTCAAAAGCATCAATTTTTCAGTGCTCAGCTTTCTTCAGTCCAACTCTCACATCCATACATGACCACTGGAAAAACCATAGCCTTGACCAGACGGACCTTTGTTGGTAAGTAATGTCTCTGCTTTTTAATATGCTATCTATGTTGGTCATAACTTTCCTTCCAAGGAGTAAGCGTCTTTTAATTTCATGGCTGCAGTCACCATCTGCAGTGATTTTGGAGAGCAAAAAAATAAAGTCTGACACTGTTTCCACTGTCTCCCCATCTATTTCCCATGAAGTGATGGAATCAGATGCCATGATCTTAGTTTTCTGAATGTTAAGCTTTAAGCCAACTTTTTCACTCTCTTTCACTTTCAAGAGCCTTTTTAGTTCCTCTTCACTTTCTGCCATAAGGGTGGTATCATCTGCATATCTGAGGTTATTGATATTTCTCCTGGCAATCTTGATTCCAGCTTGTGCTTCTTCCAGACCAGTGTTTCTCATGGTGTACTCTGCATATAAGTTAAATAAGCAGGGGGACAATATACAACCTTGACGTACTCCTTTTCCTATTTGGAACCAGTCTGTTGTTCCATATCCAGTTCTAACTGTTGCTTCCTGACCTGCATACAGGTTTCTCAAGAGGCAGGTCAGTTAGTCTGGTATTCCCATCTCCTTCAGAATTTTCCACAGTTTATTGTGATCCACACAGTCAAAGGCTTTGGCGTAGTCAATGAAGCAGAAATAGATGTTTTTCTGGAACTCTCTTGCTTTTTTGATGATCCAGCAGATATTGGCAATTTGATCTCTGGTTCCTCTGCCTTTTCTAAAACCAGCTTGAACATCTGGAAGTTCTTGGTTCATGTACTGCTGAAGCCTGGCTTGGAGAATTTTGAGCATTACTTTACTAGCGTGTGAGATGAGTGCAAGTGTGTGGTAGTTTGAGCCTTTGGGATTGCCTTTCTTAGGGATTAGAATGAAAACAGACCTTTCCAGTCCTGTGGCCCCTGCTGAGTTTTCCAAATTTGCTGGCATATTGAGTGCAGCACTTTCAGAGCATGATCTTTCAGTATTTGAAATAGCTCAAGTGGAATTCCATCATATCCACTAGCTTTGTTCATAGTGATGCTTTCTAAGGCCCACTTGACTTCACATTCCAGGATGACTGGCTCTAGGTGAGTGATCACACCATTGTGATTAGCTGGGTCATGAAGATCTTTTTTGTACAATTCTTCTGTGTATTCTTGCCACCTCTTTTTAATATCTTCTGCTTCTGTTAGGCCCATACCATTTCTGTCCTTTATTGAGCCCATTTTTGCATGAAATGTTCCCTTGGTATCTCTAATTTTCTTGAAGAGATCTCTAGTCTTTCCCATTCTGTTGTTTTCCTCTCTATTTCTTTGCATTGATCACTGATGAAGGCTTTCTTATCTCTCCTGGCTATGCTTTGGAACTCTGCTTTCAAATGGGAATCTCTTTCCTTTTCTCCTTTGCTTTTCGCTTCTCTTCATTCCACAGCTATTTGTAAGGCCTCCTCAGACAACCATTTTGCCTTTCTGCATTTCCCTTCCATGGGGATGGTCTTGATCCCTGTCTCCTTTACAATGTCACGAACCTCCGTCCATAGTTCTTCAGGCACTCTGTCTATCAGATCTAGTCCCTTAAATCTATTTCTCACTTCCACTGAATATTCATAAGGGATTTGATTTAGGTCATATCTGAATGGTCTAGCAGTTATCCCTAAATTCTTCAGTTTAAGTCTGAATTTGGCAATAAGGAGTTCATGATCTGAGCCACAGTCAGCTCCTGGTCTTGTTTTTGCTGACTGTATAGAGCTTCTTCATCTTTGGCTGCAAAGAATATAATCAATCTGATTTCAGTGTTGACCATCTGGTGATGTCCATGTGTAGAGTCTTCTCTCGTGCTGTTGGAAGAAGGTGTTAGCTATGACCAGTGCGTTCTCTTGGCAAAACTCTATTAGCCTTTGCCCTTCCATACTCCAAGGCCAAATTTGCCTGTTACTCCAGGTGTTTCTTGACTTCCTACTTTTGCATTCCAGTCCCCTATAATGAAAAGGACATCTTTTTTGTGTGTTGGTTCTACAAGGTCTTGTAGGTCTTCATAGAACCATTCAACTTCGGCTTCTTCAGCGTTATTGGTTGGGGCATAGGCTTGGATTACTGTGATATTGAATGGTTATCAGACTAAGGGGGATTTTTTTTCAATTCACAGTGTCTGTACTTCCTGAAGAAGAGACCTATTCAAAAGTGATTTGATAATTTTTGCTTTAAGATTTCTTTTTAAGTAAATAAAAATGTGTTTAATTTAGCTTTGTTTCCTAAAGTATTCATTAATTATCTCATTATGCTCTTTTTCTTCTAGCTATATTGTCATAAAATTAGTGTTAATATAGTTATGGATACACAAAAGTGCTATTAGATCTCATGGGGTTGTTTAATCATTCAAACCAACTATATTGTGATTAGTGATTTTTAAATTCATTGTATACTTTATTCGAAGAAGAGTATTTATTAGATTTCTGAAACTTCATTCTTCTATTGTGTTGGCTTACCGTCTATATAAAATTCAGAATAGCATTCCAGGAAAACAGAAAAACAGAAATTCCTTTTAATAAAAGGAAAAATAATTTACTAATTATTCCATTAAAATAAAACAGTGAGAAAAGATGAATAAATTGGTGATTTTTAAATAAAAGTGCATCTTCAACTGCAAATAATCAAGCAAATGTAAATAAAATAATTTTAAGATGCCATGATACAATCATTAAACTGGGGGGGAGGAGGAAATAAAAATGTTAAAACATTAGAAAGATTAGCGGAAATAGAAGTTGGGGGTTCTGCAAATTGCTCAGTCTTTCTGGAGAGCAATCAAGCATTTATGACAAGACCTATAAAATTAAGGACAGAAACCATATCTTTTTTATCTTTTAATAATCACCATCATATGCCCAGAAGCAGGCACAATTTCTGATATATATGAGGAAATGAATAAATATTTGATGAAGGAATGAGTGAATGAAATTTTTCCTGCCCGTTAACTTGTTAATTCCACTTTGGATAATATGGACAAAAGAATTAATCTAAAAGAAAAAGTGAGACTTTTTACAACTGTTCATAGTAGTGGCTCAGACAGTAAAGAGTCTTCCTGGAGTGCAGGAGACCCAGGATCGATCCCTGGGTAGACCCCCTACAAAAGCAAATGGCAACTCACTCTAGTATTCTTGCCTGGAGAATTCCATGGACAGAGGACCCTGGTGGCCTACAGTCCATGAGGTCACCAAGAGTTGGACATGACTGAGAGACTAATACACACAACAAACATAGTAGTGAAAAACTGGAGACATTTCACATGCCTAACAAAAAGGGAGTGTACAAACCTGATTAAATGTGACCTGTAGCACAGTATACAGGTCATGTTTGAACAATAAAATATGAGCATGAGTTAATATTAAATCTCTATGGAGACTCAGGGAGCACAGTAGATAGAGCAAAGGGGGAAGTCCAGGTGGGTTCTGTTTAGGTATCCTGATAAGAAATTTCAATTACCAAATGGAAAAAAAAAGTATTGAAACTGACCAAAATCATTCCAGGAAGTCCAGGACAGACAGTCCAGAAACACTGACATATGAAGTAGAGAAGTCCTGATCACTGAGGACGGATGGCAGGAATACACGGAGCATCCCCATGGCTCACGCTACTCTGCAGATTATAAAGATTTCCTTACCTGTCTCTATAAATGAAGCAATTTTAGAGATTTAACAAAGGAAATTTCCAACTGAAAACTAAAACTGAACTGCTTAGAAACTCTGATCCGTAATCAACTCATTACTGAATATCTCTTTTAAGACAACTTGACTTTGAGTCTGTATAAGGCTATGTCTTAGGTATTGCAAGGAAGGCATTTATGGAGAAAACACAATATGGCTGCAAATGCTCATCACTAAATGTTAAGAGTAACATATTTAAAAAGATGCTGACTTCTTCAATCAATTGATGTGCTGAAGTATAACAATGGAGCTGAAGCCAATTTTTAATTGATTTAATGTCATTATAATTTCCAATTTTTAAATAAATTTAGATAGAATTTTTAACAGTAAGATAATAAAAATGTTTGAGGCTAACAATAATGGGATACTAAATGTCATCAAAATAATTAGGCCTCTCATGGTTACCCTGTATATTTTAGTTATGTCATTTGAACAGTAAAAGTAAAGGAACAGGTAAAAAAAATCATTTGTAAATGACATGTTGGAATTAAACAGTATAACCATTTCTTTACAATGTTTGACAGGTACTAACTAACCTGTCAATATCTCATAATAACAATCTAAAAAATAATTTTTTAAATCACTTCTAGTGCCCAGATAACAATTCCTGAGTCTATTAAAGAAGTTACAATAACTTACTCTATTTCTTCAGTAAGTTCATGTAAATAACTTAATAATGAATGAAAGTCTTCTGTTCATTTTTATTAACCTACAGCAGGCCCGGCTGTAAGTACACAAATCAAAAGATTTTTTAAAAATTTAGAAAAGAAAAACATTTATGAAATTAAACTTCAAGACTTTCAACATCTTAGATTTTTGCTCATCTTAAGTTTGTTTCCTAGGGAAAGCAGTTTATTTGTTCCTATCTTGAGTAGGAACTTCCTCAGTGGCTCAAAAGTAAAGAATTTGTCTGCAGTGCAAGAGACCTAGGAGACATGGGTTCAGTCTCTGCATTGGGAAGATTCCCTGGAGGAGGAAATGGCAACCCACTCCAGTATCCTTGCCTGAAAAATCTCATGAACAGAGGGGCCTCATGGGCTACAGTCCATGGGGTCGCAAAGAGTCAGACACGACTGAGCACATACTCTCATCTTGAGTAGTTCCAGAAAGAAAGGGAAATTTCTGCCATTTTAGTACATGGCTCCTATTTGATTAAAAGCAAACTATTACCCCAAATCTGACAGTTTGTAAGGATGAAGAAAACATTCTACAAATCAAAGGTAAGAGAAGTCATCTTAATTAGGACTCAACTGCACAGAACAGAAACCATTCTAGCACCTTTACATCTGAGAATGGATTATGGCAAACCACTCCAGTATTCTTGCCTGGGGAATTCCTTGGACAGAGGTCCTGGTGGGCTATAATCAATGGGGTCACAAAGAGTCAGACGCAACTGAGCAACTGAGCACGTTAGGGCCTTACAATGTTGTTGGAAGGGTGTGAGAAGGAGAAATGACCCTCAAAACGCTGCCAAAGAATTGCCATGCAAAAAAGTCTACTACCACTGCTGTAACCAGAAAGTTGTGCCCAGGATCACACCATAATTGGCCATGACCTAAGAAATAGATGTCACCAGGATTGTGGCCTCAAGAGCCCATCCCACCTGATGTATCCGCACAAGCGTATGGGTGTTGCATATCCAAATTCCAGTCTCCTATAGGTGCTCCCAATTGACAGAGCCTAAACCATGTGGGGACTTCCAGCTGCAAGGCTGTCTAGGAAATGAAGTATTGAGCCTACCACCCTCTGCAGGACAGGAGAGAGCACTGCAGGGAGGCTGAAGCAGATGTTGAGAGAGGCAGCGACCATATCTGCCACAGGTAGGCAGTTCTGCTACCATGCTGAAGCCCTTTAACATTTGATAAGTCTTCTTTCATGTTTAACCATTTATAAGAAAATAAAGATCATACCAAGACATGTTGAGAGAACATTATTTTCAAATTCAGTTGGACTTATTTCCAGATATGTACTTTTCAAATAAATTAGGAAAAATAAGACTAAAACTAAGGGTTTGGGGATTTTGTTTCTTAATAAGTATTCCACTTAAGTAAAAAAAAAAAAAAATAGCAGAATACAAAAGAGAACTACAGAGTGCTTATGGAAATGTTATAAAGTTTGTACATATATTGACAAATAACAAAAGGGAATATAAATGAAAAGCATAGTATTTCTGACCAGGAAAAGATCACCAAGTCCTTAGCTTATAGTTTAGAGAAAGTATACAAATGTGGTTGAAAGCTTGGGCATTAGGTCATTGGAAACTCAACCCCAACACTATATTAGCTTTGTGATGTTGTTAAAGTTATTTCACATCTTTTAGCCTTAGACTCACTTCCTAATCTAATTTTAAAAGGGAGGGTATGGTAATACCATATTATATGTTTGCTATGATGCTTAAGTAAGACAATGATATATTTCATTCTTGCCATTTATTTAATTATAGGATGCACATTTTATGATTTCTGAAATTTGGCAGTTTTACATTTTTATTATTAAAAAAAAAAAACCTGAAAGCATCCATGCAGAAGAGTAATCGTCACTGCCAGGAAGCTACAGTAACTGTTTATCCAATTGTCACTTATATTGACATTGCTGTTGGCTGATTTGGGGGGTGTTTAGTGTATGATTGTATTTTTTATGACATCACATTTTTTGCTATTCCTTAAAATGCTTTCTAAAAATTACACTAGTATAAAGCTTTAGGGGAAAAGGTAATGTATAAAAGTCATTTTAAAGCTAGGAGTTGTTGGTATGTCTGTCTAGTTTATATGTGGTGAAAGCCTGTCACAAAGCATTGATGATTTATTTAGCAAAAGCTTCCAGCTGACTTTCAAGTGATGTTTAATGTCCAACAAGACATAGTTCCATTAAAAAAGTGAAGCTGTAAGTTATCAATACACTAACACAAAGAAATACCAGGTACTTTTTGATATGCCTTATTGTAATGCTAAAAGTGCTTTGAAAAGATCACAATCCCAAATACATAGAGTAGTAGCTTATCAGAGGGCTGGGTATGACTGTGGCTGGCCAAAATGCTTTTTTAAAATTTTGTATTTATGTTGATGACTACTAACATGGTCTAGATTCAATCTCCAGTTGTAATACAAGAAAAAATATTAGGTTTATTATTTTAGAGTTGGTTACTTCCTTTTTTTCTTATCTTATTCCAAAAGTTGTTATCAAATCAATGCCAAATTGATGCTACTTAAAGGTCATAGTATGAGAGGAGAGCAGTTGCAAGAGATAAATTTGCTTCAATGTTATTATATTCCCAAGACTCTGGATTCTTTTCCTTATATTTTGCCAATGAGTTTTGTCCATCAACTTCATTCAGTGTAGACCACAGAGGTTTTCATCAGTGAAAAAGCAAACAGGTTAGACCACCCCAAGCTGCTCAAGATAACATTTAATTCATAAAAAATAAATTTAATTCCATTTAAATTGTGTTTCTCCTTTTACCCTCCAGTACAGGCCCTCAGAATTCATATCTACCTATATTCTCGGGTCTTATATATATATATATATATATATATATATATATATATATATATATTTAAGTGAATTTCTCTGCTGTCTTATGCTCAAGGTGATTATCAAAGTGATAATTAGAAACCAAGATGCAAAAAAGCATAACAATTTGACCCAGGTCACATAGAGAACTAATGACAGACCCCAGTAAGGTAGGTCTAGGGATACACATACTTGTCACTACTCAACTCCAGTGACAGAGATGGTTCTCCCAGAGATGCTTCAGTCCTCAAAGAGGCTGAAGTTCTCTCCTCTGACTAGTCACCACTAGGTAAATGCTTTTGCATTTTTCCCCTATCAAATCACTAAGTTACTTGCAGTGCCAACTTATATCTGCTCTATTTTCTAAAATATACCTTGAACCCTCTTTATGTGTTAGAAACTGGGCTAGGAACCAACAGGATAGATAAATCTCTACAACCAAAGAAGATTTTATCACTTTACAATTTTTTTCTAGGCTTCAGAACCCTTTAGGTTCATTCTGTTGTTTGTTAGCAGCAGTTTTATTTTTGTTTTTGTAAGGAAAGAAACAAAAATTATGGTTGAATCTTCTGTATAATTTTCACTTTTCCATCTCACTGTATTTAGTTAGTAGTTGCCTATGGACCAGAAAAAATCATGGTCTTCACTTCCAGTAAAAAGAATAAGTGGTCAACAAGCATTTCTCAAATTCCCCCCAAAAAGGCAAATGCAACTGGTTCCTTTTCAAGTCACTGTGAACCTTAACATACTGGTAGTTCCAGTAGAGGGTTAGATTTCTGCAAGCCTCTGATCACAGTACTTTCATCAACCAACCAATGCCTAACTTTGCATTAACATGTGTTTCAGTTTAAAGATGCCTTTTAAAATAAATACTGTTGACTCATTAATATAGAAGTCATAGCCAACATACCCGTGTGAAGTTTGCCCCACAGATTCTCTCCATAAGCCACATTAAAGCCTTCCTGTGCACAGAAACACATGAGACCCCTTCAGCACTAAGCTTAGAGACCCTTTAAATCACAAACTAAAAGGAGAATAGAATAAACACGGCACTGAACAGACCAAGTCAAGGATGTGTGCTTACCATAGGAAAGCTAAACCAAAAGGCCAGAGTGTCAGCCTTGTTTAACCTCAGCTGGGACTGCTTACATGGCTCAAATCAAAATTTTCACCGACATGTCCAGGAATGACCTCAAAAGTGGCATGACAGAGGAATGGATAAAAAGATGTGGTACACTGTTGTATGGCAGAAACCAACACAACATTGGAAAGCAATATCTTCCAGTTAAAAATAAAATTTTAAAACAGACATGTGATACCCTCTCCCCGTTCCCTGGTGGCACAGACAGTAAAGAATCCACCTGTAATGCAGGAGAGCCAGGTTTGATCCCTTGGTTGGAAAGATCCCCTGGAAAAGGGAATGGGTATCCACTCTATTATTCTTGCGTGGAGAATTCCACTGACATAGGAGCCTGGTGTCCATGGGGTCACAAAGAGTTGGACACGATTGAATGACTTTCACTTTCACTTTTGATCCTCCGCCTCAAAAAAGATGTGGTGTTTATATACAATGGAATATTATTCAATCATAAAAAAGAATGAGATAATGCCATTTGCAGCAACATGGATGAACCAAAAGAATATCATGCTAAGTGGAGTAAGTCAGACAGAGAAAAACAAATATCCCATGAAATCACTCATATGTGGAATCTAGTTTTTTAAATGATATAAATGAACTTATTTCCAAAATAGAAAAAGACTCACAGATTTCAAAAACAATCTTATGATCACCAAAGGGGAAATGTGGGGGAGAGAGAGAAATTAGGAGTTTGAGATTAACATATACACACATACATTAAACAAATAACCAACAAATACCTACTATATAAGCAGAGGGAACTCTACTCAATACTCTGTAATAACCTATATGGGAAAAGAATATGAAAAAGAATGAATATATGTATAACTGAATCACTATGCTATAAACTTGAAACTAATACAACACTGTAAATCAACTATATTCCAATAAAATTTAAGAATTATATATATATATATATAAAGATATATAGCAGTTCCATCAGAAAAAAAAAAAAAAAAAGAAAGAAAAAAATTACCATGAGTTGATTTTAGGGTTACAGAGAAATTCTAGGACTAGACGTTACAAAAATGGAACTCATGAATAATATAGGTCAACTGAACCTGTCCTGGATGAAACCTAAGTGGAACCCCAATGGACTTTGCAGTAAGTTCTAATTAAAGCTATATGTAGCTAATAAGTTTCTTAAGAATTAATCAAGAATACTCAGTGATGGTACACTAAGAAGACTAGAAAAAAATACATAATTGCTGAGAAAGCTTAAGCCCTACTATCTTTTCTAATGGCTAAGCACATAATAGTAATTACAAATATTTGTGGAATAAAAGAACCGAGTTGGGAACATGGCTTCCTTTGCCTACAAAATATGAAGATAATTACAAAGTTGAGGGATTTGGAAGGTACAGTGAAATCTCATTATCTGGGCTTCCATAAATTTTATTATTTCTTGCCTTGAGAATCCCGTGAAGAGGATGAAAAGGCAAAAAGACAGGACACTGAAAGATGAAATCCCAAGGCCGGTAGGTGCCCAATATGCTACTGAGATGAGAGGAGAAATAACTCCAGAAAGAATGAAGAGACGGAGTCAAAGTGAAAACAACACCCAGTTGTGGATGTGACTGGTGATGGAGGTAAAGTCTGATGCTGTAAAGAGCAATATCACAGAGGAACCTGGAATGTTAGGTTCATGAATCGAGGCAAATAGTGAGTGGCCAAACAGGAGATGGCAAAAGTGAACACTGACATTTTAAAAGTCAGTAACCCAGAAACTAAAAACCCAAAAAAGATGTCCTTTCATTATAGGGGACTTGAATGAAAGTAGGAACGAAAACCTATATGAAACAGAAATTGGACTCAGATGTATAGAAGAAACTTGTGGGCTATAGAAGCGCGAGGGTGACGTTCAAGGAAACACTCATTGAAAACATGAGAATGACTCTACACATGGAAACCAGATTCAACACCCAGGTTATATTTCATGCAGCGAACAGAGTGCTTTCCGGCGACCAGGCATGACTGGGCCTCAGAGTGAATCCTTGGATAAGTCAGATTAATGAAAAAGTGGGGACCTTAAGCATCAGTGCCTAAATAATCATGTATAAATGCAATGGAAATATTCATTATCTGATAACAGAACCCAAAAACTATGGATAGATTTTTGGGCATTATATAGTATGATCAAGCCTCCCCAATAAAAAAAATAAAAGGCAAAAAAAAAAAAACAAAAAAAATAAATAAATAAAATAAAAACATTAATAAAAAGTAGAGCAGAAAGAAGGTAGGCTCTAGGACCAAGGGGAAAAAGAGAACTTATAGAATAAATTATATGATTGTTTGAAAAATATTGAGTATATGATAAAGACAAATAGTATAAGAAAATTTTAGGCAATTTTTAACTTCTTTGAAAACAAAAATCTTTATATGAAAGGAAATACAATCATATATTATTCTAAAATAAGCATCGATTTTAAATTAACTAAAAAATAGAGGTATAATTATGTTGAGATTAAGAGAAAGAAGTTGGAGTAGTATATAAGAACTGAATTCTCATCTATCATAAAAGGAAGTTAATGTTTTCTTAAAAAAAAAAAAAAAGAAATTGCAGTGTAAGCATATTGTTTTAAAATATAGAGGTAAAAAAGGGAAGTAAACAAATATCTGGGATATTTGCACTTTACTTTCTTTTAACAAATGTGATTTATTTGTAGACTGAGACTTGAATAATAATGGCCCATGTGGTACCCGTCTCCCACTCTTCTTAACTAGAATTGACTGGATTGGGTGAATTTAACTCAGATGATCATTATATCTACTACTTTAGGCAAGAATCCCTTAGAAAGAAATGGAGTAGCCATCATAGTCAACAAAAGAGTCTGAAATGCAGTACTTGGATGCAAACTCAAAAATGACAGGATGATCTCTATTCGTTTCCAAGGCAAACCATTCAATATCATGGTAATCCAAGTCTATGCCCCAAATGGTAATGCTGAAGAAACTGAACAGCTCTCTTAAGACCTACAAGACCTTCTAGAACTAACACCCAAAAAAGATGTCCTTTTCATTATAGGGGACTGGAATGCAAAAGTAGGAAGTCAAGAAACACCTGGAGTAACAGGCAAATTTGGCCTTGGAGTATAGAATGAAGCAGGGCAAAGGCTAATAGAGTTCTGCCAAGAGAATTCACCGGTCATGGTAAACACCTTCTTCCAACAACACGAGAGAAGACTCTACACATGGACATCACCAGATGGTCAACACCAAAATCAGATTGATTATATTCTTTGCAGCTGAACATGGAGACGTGCTATACACTCAGCAAAAAACAAGACCAGGCATTGACTGTGCCTCAGATGATGAACTCCTTATGATCAAATCCAGACTTAAATTGAAATCAGTAGGGAAACCATTAAGCCATTCAAGTAGACCTAAATCAAATCACTTTCGATTATACACTGCAAGTGAGAAATATATTCAAGGGATTAGATCTGATAGACAGAATCCCTGAAGAACTATGGATGGAGATTTGTGACGTTATATAGGAGGCAGGGATCAAGACCATCCCCAAGAAAAAGAAATGCAAAAAGGCAACATGGTTCTCTGAGGAGGCCTTACAAATAGCTGCAAAAAGAAGAGAAGCAAAAGGCAAAGGAGAAGAGTTCCAAAGAATAGCAAGGACAGATAAGAAAGGCTTCCTCAGTAATCAATGCAAATAGAGGAAAACAATAGAATGGGAAAGACTAGAGATCTCTTCAAGAAAGTTAGAGATACCAAGGAAACATATCATGCAAAGATGGGCTCAATAAAGGACAGAAATGATATGGACCCAACAGAAGCAGTAGATATTAAGAAGAGGTGGCAAAAATACACAGAAGAACTATACAAAAATGATCTTCATGACCCAGATAATCACGATGGTGTGATCACTCACCTAGAGCCAGACATCATGGAATGTGACGTCACGTGGACCTTAGGAAGCATCACTACGAACAAAGCTAGTGAATGTGATGGAATTCCAGTGCAGTTATTTCAAATCCTAAAAGATGATGTTGTGAAAGTGCTGCACTCAATATGCCAGCAAATTTGGAAAACTCAGCAGAGGCCACAGGACTGGAAAATGTCAGTTTTCGTTCTAATCCCTAAGAAAGGCAAGGCCAAAGAATGTGGTAACTACTGCACAATTGCACTCATCTCACACGCTAGTAAAGTAATGCTCAAAATTCTCCAAGCCAGGCTTCAGCAGTACGTGAACCAAGAACTTCCAGATGTTCAAGCTGGTTTTAGAAAAGGCGGAGGAACCAGCGAACAAATTGCCAACGTCCATTGGATCATCGAAAAAGCAAGAGAGTTCCAGAAAAACATCTACTTATTTACTGACTATGCTAAAACCTTTGATTGTGTGGATCACAACAAACTCTGGAAAATTCTTAAAGAGATGGGAATACCAGACTGACTGACCTGACTCTTGAGAAATCTGTATGCAGGTCAGGAAGCAACACAGTTAGAACTAGACATGAAACAACAGATTGGTTCCAAATAGGGAAAGGAGTATGTCAAGGCTGTATATTGTCACCCTGCTTATTTAACTTCTATGCAGAATACATCAGGAGAAACACTGGGCTGCGTGAAGCACAAGCTGAAATCAAGATTTCTGGGAGAAATATCAATAACCTCAGATATGCAGATGACACCACCCTTATGGCAGAAAGCAAAGAAGAACTAAAGAGCCTCTTGATGAAAGTGAAAGAGGAGAGGGGGAAAGTTGGCATAAAGCTCAACATTCAGAAAACTAAGATCATGGCATCTGGTCCCATCACTTCATGGCAAGTAGATGGGGGAACAGTGGAAACAGTGACAGACTTTATTTTGGGGGACTCAAAAATCACTGCAGATCATGATTGCAGCCATGAAATCAAGAGATGCTTACTTCTTGGAAGGAAAGTTATGACCAACCTAGACAGCATATTAAAAAGCAGGGACATTACTTTGTCAACAAAGGTCCATTTAGTCAAGGCTATGGTTTTTCCAGTAGTCATGTATGGATATGAGAGCTGGACTATAAAGAAAGCTGAGGGCCAAAGAATTGATGATTTTGAACTGTGGTGTTGGAAAAGACTCTTGAGAGTCCCTTGGACTACAAGGAGATCCAACCATTCCATCCTAAGGGAGATCAGTCCAGGGTGTTCATTGGAAGGACTGATGCTGAAGCTGAAACTCCAATACTTTGGCCACCAGATGCAAAGAACTGACTCATTTGAAAAGACTTTGATTCTGGGAAAGATTGCAGGCAGGTGGAGAAGGGGATGACAGAGGATGAGATGGTTGGATTGCATTACCAACTCAATGGACATGAGTTTGAGTAAAGTCTGGGGGTTGGTAATGGACAGGGAGGCCTGGCGTGCTGCAGTTCATGGGGTCACAAAGGGTTGGACACGACTGAGTGACTGAATTGAACTGAAGTGAAATTTTGTAATTCATATCGTCAGGAAAAATCCACAAGCACAAATTTTGCATTTAAACTTTCCTTTAGAAAAGTGTTGTTTAGTCATAAAGGAAAAACCTTCAAAAAAATCTAATAAATCAGAAAACAAGCTTTCAGAAAATATATTAGATGTACCTATATATATATTTTTAAATGCTTACTTAATTAATTCTGATTTATTTGTCAAAGGGATTTTTTACTTTTCTAGATTTTTGTTTGTTTAGTTTCTTTTTCAGAGCAAATTTTGAAAAAATAAGATGCCATTTAAAAAATCATGGTGAAAACACTCTAATACTAAATTCATTTACTAACCCATAACCTAGGAAATGAATCATATCCTATATAATCTGTATACACAAACATTTGATGATTCTGTGATTTGTCCACATCAATGAGAACATTTTTACACTGATTCTACATATGTACAATATGTCTTCATCTTATGCACAGAGCTTGCTTTCTCTGTTTTTAGTCCATGCATGGGATTGCACTTAGAGGTATTTTCTCCTCCTCCTACTTTTCTCTCTCCTATTACTCTTTCTCCTTTCCAGATTTGAGATCAGTTCTAAAAATGCATATCCGTTTCCAAAATCCTAGCTGTATTCCTAGTTTAAAAAGAGAAATCTGCAATTCTCATATTTGGTAAATCTGTGGTCTTTAGAATTAATTCATATTCATAAAAACAACATTTTTATTGGACACATATATTACATATCATTGCAACAATCTAAAAAGGCAGACTATTCATATTTCCATGCTTATAGATGATGAAAAAGAAACTGGCTTAGAAAGGCCAAAAAAATTGATCTACGTCTCACAGTTAGGAAGTAAAAGAGCTGCCATGAGTTGCAAAGCCATTAATTTAACCACTATGCTGTCCTGCCTCCAGACAGATACAGGACATGAGTATTAAAAGAATGCCTGATCCTAATTCTTCATTAACATTCCTCCAACTAAAGGGAACATCATGATTTTATCTCCTCTTAACATATTAATTACAAGGTTGTTTAAGTCCTTTAAAATATTAAATATTTAATTAGTCCTATTACAGCATCTCCCTGAGGCAAATAGTTAGCCTGCATAATTGTTAAGTTGGTTAAAAAGAAGAGCAAAAGGAAGTTTGAGCATAAATTAACAATAATAAAACAGATCATTACATTTCATGCCTGGAGATTAACATGGATAACTTGCATCAAATAAAATTGTAAGGTGATTATTAAGATCAGTCTTTACAGATGACCTTTGTCATTACACTTTAACTGGGTCTCCATGCATCTAAAATGACCAGTCATTCCATTAACTATAAGGTTAACATTCTCATCGATTATTTCTCAAAGTGTCCACCAAAGGCTTCATCTGGATCACCTGGGAATTTTGTTTAAAATGGAGATTTTGGTACTCACATGAATTATCTTTCTGCCCTTTTAGCAAGTATTTCCAAGTGATTCTGGGGTAAAATATCAACCAGTTTTTTTTTTTAGGACTATATCCTTATTTGTAATATAAATGCACAAAATATTATTTCTACTTAAGTAAGGGTTAAGAGGGTTTATTCGTTTACCAGTCTGGGAACACCTTGAGATTTGAGTCCTGCTTTGTTCAATAATTATGCCACTGTTCAGCAAATGGTTTAAGCTGAATGAACTTAAACATGGTTGACTGGATTTTTCATTTTTTAAAACTCTGCCTTCAGCAGACTATATACATATCCATGTAGTCATAGTTTTAAATAATCATCCATAACAGTTAGGGAAGATACTTGAGGTTTGCTTCTTTTGTTACAGGGTTTCCAACTAACCTATGTGCTCTCAAAAATTGGCTTCCTCCATTACCTCATCAGAATAGATTTGCAACAGTGAATTTCCATAAAGAAAAGAAAAATGCCTTTCACAATGGGATATCAACACTCCTGCCAACATGCCTGGCATTCTAAGCCTCCTTGAGCCAATAGCAGAATATTTTGTTACTTAACACACTCATCTGAAAATCCAGACTTGACTGCCAAAAAGCCCACTTCATATATACCTAATGCAAGAGGGAGGCTCAGTCCAAAGGACATTTTAAGTTATACATTTAGATAAAGCTCTCAAGCTCATGTCACTGTATTTAGCTGTTTAATCATCAAGAAACAATATACTATCATCATACTATTTTCATTCCATGCCCAAAATCACTTCATGAAATCTAAACTTCATGACTTTTAGCATTTATTGAAGACTAACCTAAACAAAAGTATATTTTAAAATTCTTTTCATTTTCTTTTTAAGAAACATGACACTATAGATTATGTTACATTATGGCCTTTTATACAAAGAGACACCTAATATATTCTTCTTAGTATTCAGTAGCAAGAAAATGTGTTTCTCTCCAGATGAACATGCATGATTCTATTCATCTTGCTTTGAGAGATTGGCAGCCTCTTATATTTCCCCATTTGACTTCACTGCCCAAAAGAAGAGAATTAAATTCAGTTTTCAGTGATAGTAATTAATTCATTTCATATGCATGATATATGAAACTTGTTTCTATGATTTTTCCTTTTATCTTGTCATATGTTAAGTGGATTTCATCATTGCAACTCACTTCTAATGTTTTGAATGACAAGGAAGAAGTCAACTTTTTTCAAGAATTAAACAAGCAAAGGTAAGTCTGGAAAGGAATGTGACAAGATTACCTGGATACATAAAAAGATCAAGCAGTTAGGAGAGAATCAATATTTCTTGTTTTATAGTCACAAGGCCATTTTAACTAACAATAATACCACCAAAACAGATCACTAAGAAACATCACAGAAGCCAGCACTACACCTGACCCTTGTCAGACTAGCTGAAAGCCAGATGCAGAAGCAAAACAGCTGAAGGATAACGAACTATAATCTAATTTGTAGTTAGGTTAAAAAGCACAAAGGCCCAAAGATGAAAAGCATCATAAATAGAATGTTTTCAATGTCTGATATTTAACTGCCTGCAGGTTTTTTTTAAGAACCATACATCCTTTCTCAAATTTTCACGCAAATATAAGTCACCTGATTATCTTAAAATGCAGATTCAGACCCCATAATATTAGCACCCAGGATTCTACATTTTAATATTGTCCAAGGAGACACTGAGACAGCTAGTCTAAGGCCCATAGTGAAAACATGCTGCCTTTAGAGCTGGCCGTGACTGAATCCATGCCAGCTTTACCACTTAAAAGCTGTAACATTAACCGAGTCCTTTAACATCTCAGACCTTCAGTTAGGCTATCAGTTATGTGAGGATAAAAATATCTGCCTTGTATAGCCCATGGGAAGATTTTAAATGGTAACTGCATGGTCCAGTAAGACCCTTGATAGATACTATTTTAGTGAGAGGGCTCTCTTTACTATGACAGAACACCACTGTTACAGAAAACACTGACTGAAACCACCCAGCACGGCCAGTCAAGACAGTAGCCACATGCATGACTTATCTTTTTTTTTTTATATTTTTAAAATTTATTTTTAATTGAAGAATAATTGCTTTACAGAATTTTGCTGTTTTCTGTCAAACCTCAACATGAATCAGCCATAGGTATACATATATCCCCAACCTTTTGAACCTCCCTCCCATCTCTCTCCCAATCCCACCCCTCTAGGTTGATACAGAGCCCCTGTTTGAGTTTCCTGAGCCACACAGCAAATTCCTGTTGGCTATCTATTTTACATATGGTAGTGTAAGTCTCCATGTTACTCTTTCCATACATCTCACCCTCTCCTCCCTTCTCCACACATCCATAAGTCTATTCTCTATGTCTGTTTCTCCATTGTTGCCCTGTAAATAAATTCTTTAGTACCATTTTTCTAGATTCCATATATATGTGTTACAATACAATATTTATCTTTCTCTTTCTGACTCACTTCACTCTGTATAATAGGTTCTAGGTTCATCCACTTCATTAGAACTGACTCAAATGCATTCCTTTTTATGGCTGAGTAATATTCTATTGTGTATATATACCACAACTTCTTTATCCATTCATCTGTCAATGGACATCTAGGTTGCTTCCACGTTCTACCTATTGTAAATAGTGCTGCAGGGAACAATGTGTATCTTTCAATTTTGGTTTCCTCAGGGTATATGCCTAGGAGTGGGATTGCTGGGTCATATGGTGGTTTTATTCCTAGTTTTTTAAGGAATCTCCATACCATCTTCCATAGTGGCTGCATCAATTTACATTCCCACCAACAGTGCAAGATTGTTCCCTTTTCTCCACATCCCCTCCAGCATTTATTGTTTGTAGACTTTTTGATGGTGGCCATTCTGACTGGTGTGAGGTGATATCTCATTGTGGTTTTTATTTGCATTTCTCTAAAAATGAGTGATGTTGAGCATGTTTCCATGTGTTTGTTAGCTATCTATATGTCTTCTTTAGTTAAATGTCTATCTAGGTCTTTATCCCACTTTTTGATTCGGTTGTTCGTTTTCTGGTATTGAGTTGTATGAACTTCTTGTATATTTTGGAAATTAATCCTTTATTCGTTGTTTCATTTGCTATTATTTTCTCCCATTCTGAGGGTTGTCTTTTCACCTTGCCTATAGTTTCCTCTGCTGTGCACAAGCTTTTAAGTTTAACCAGGTCTCACTTGTTTACTTTTGTTTTTATTTCCGTTACTCTAGGAGGTGGGTCATAGAGGATCTTGCTTTGATTTATGTCATCGAGGGTTCCGCCTATGTTTTTCTCTAACAGTCTTATAGTTTCTGGTCTTATATTTAAGTTTTTAATCCATTTTGAGTTTATCTTTGTGTATGGTGTTAGGAAGTGTTCTAATTTCATTCTTTTACATGTAGTTGTCCAGTTTTCCCAGCACCATTGATTGAAGAGGCTGTCTTTGCCCCATTGTATATTTTTACCTCCTTTGTCAAAAATTAGGTACCCATAGGTGCATGGGTTTATTTCTGGACTTTCTATCTAGTTCCATTGGTCTATATTTTTGTTTTTGTGCCAGTACCATAGTGTCTTGATGACTGTAGCTTTGTAGTATAATCTGAAGTCAGGAAGGTTGATTCCTCCAGCTCCATCCTTCTTTCTCAAGATTGCTTTGGCTATTCGGGGTCTTTTGTGTTTCCATATGAACTGCGAAACCTTTTGTTCTAGTTCTGTAAACAATGTAATTGGTAATTTGATAGGGATCACATTGAATCTGTAGATTGTGTTTGGTAGTACAGTCATTTTCAAAATATTGATTCTTCCTACCCAGGAACATGGAATATCTCTCCATCTGTTTATGCCATCTTTGATTTCTTTCATTAATATCTTATAATTTTCTGTGTACAGGTCTTTCATCTCCTTAGGTAAGTTTATTCCTAGATATTTAATTCTTTTTGTTGTAATGGTGAATGTGATTGATTCCTTAATTTCTTTTTCTGATATTTTCATTGCTAGTATATAGAAATACAAGTGATTTCTGTATCTTGATTTTGTATCCTGCAACTTTGCTAATTTCACTGATTAGCTCCAGTAATTTTCTGATATGATCTTTAGGGTTTTCTATGTAAAGCATCATGTCATCTGCAAACAGTGAGAGCTTTACTTCTTTTCTGATCTGGATTTCTTTTATTTCTTTTTCTTCTCTGATTGCTGTAGCTAGGACTTCCAGAAATATGTTGAATAATAGTGGTGAAAGTGGACACCTTTACCTTATTCCTTCTCTTAGGGGGAATGCTTTCAGTTTTTCACTGTTGAGAACAATGTTTGCTGTAGGCTTATCATACATGGCCTTTACTATGTTAAGGTAGTTCCTTCTATATCCATTTTTTTAAGAGTTTTAATCATAAATGGGTGCAGAAATTTGTCAAAGGCGTTTTCTGCTTCTATTGAGATTATCATATGGGTTTTATCTTTCAATTTGTTAATATAGTGTATCACATTGTTTGATTTGCATATATTAAAGAATGCTTGTGTCTTTGGAATAAACACAACTTGTTCATGATGTATGAGCTTTTTGACGTTTTGCTGAATTCTGTTTGCTAAAATTTTGTTGAGGATTTTTGCATCTATGTTCATCAGTGATATTGGCCTGTAGTTTTCTTTTTTTTTTTTTTAATTTATTTTAATTGGAGGCCAGTACTTTACAGTATTATAGAGGGTTTTGCCATCCACTGACATGAATCAGCCATGGGTACACATGTGTCCCCCATCCTGAACCCCTCTCCCACCTCTGTCCCCACCCCATCCCTCAGGGTTGTACCAGTACCCTGGCCATGAGCACCCTGTCCCATGCATTGAACCTGGACTGGCGATCTATTCACATATGGTAATATACATGTTTCAGTGCTATTCTCTCAAATCATCCCACTGTCACCTTCTCCCACAGAGTCCAAAAGTCTGTTCTTTATATCTGTATCTCTTTTGCTGTCTCACATATAGGGTCATTATTACCATCTTTCTAAATTCCATATATATGTGTTAATATACTGTATTGGTGTTTTTCTTTCTGACTTCACTCTGTTTAATAGGCTCCAGTTTCATCCACCTCATTAGAACTGATTCAAATGCATTCTTTTTAATAGCTAAATAATATTCCATTGTGTATATGTACCACAGCTTTCTTACCCAGTTGTCTGCTGATGGACATCTAGGTTGCTTCCATGTCCTAGTTATTGTAAAGAGTGCTGCGATGAACATTGGGGTGCACGTGTCTCTTTCAATTCTGGTTTCCTCGGTGTGTACGCCCAGCAGTGGGATTACTGGGTCGTATGGCAGTTCTATTTCCAATTTTTTAAGGAATCTCCACACTGTTCTGCATAGTGGCTGTACTAGTTTTCATTCCCACCAACAGTATAAGAGGGTTCATTTTCTCCACACCATGTCCAGCATTTATTGTTTGTAGACTTTTTGATCTCAGCCATTCTGACCAGCATGAGATGGTACCTCATTGTGGTTTTGATTTGAATTTCTATGATAATGAGGGTGATAATGAGGGATGTAGAGCATCTTTTCATGTGTTTGTTAGCCATCTGTATGTCTTCTTTGGAGAAATGTCTGTTTAGTTCTTTGGCTCATTTGTTTATTGGGTCACCAATTTTTCCAGTATTGAGCTGCATGTATATTTTTAATATTAATTCTTGGTCAGTTGCTTCATTTGCTATTATTTTCTCCATTTCTGAAGGCTGTCTTTTCAACTTACTTATAGTTTTCTTCATTGTGAAAAAGTTTTTAAGTTTAATTAGGTCCCATTTATTTTTGCTTTTATTTCCATTACTTTGGGAAGTGGGTCATAGAGGATCCTGCTGTGATTTATGTCAGAGAGTGTTTTGACTATGTTTTCCTATAGGAGTTTTATGGTTTCTAGGCTTATATTTAGATCTTTAATCCATTTTGAGGTTATTTTTGTGTATGATGTTAGAAAGTGTTCTAGTTTGACCAGTTTTCCCAGCACCGTTTGTTAAAGAGATTGTCTTTTTTCCATTGTATATTCTTGCCTCCTTTGTCAAAGATCAGGTGTCCATAGGTACATGGATTTATTTCTGGGCTTTCTATTTTGTCCCATTGATCTATATTTCTGTCTTTGTGCCAGTACCATACTGTCTTGATGACTGTGGCTTTGTAGTATAGCCTGAAGTCAGGCAGGTGGATTCCTCCAATTCCAACCTTCTTTCTCAAGATTGCATTGGCTAGTTGAGGTTTTTTATATTTCCAAACAAATTGTGAAATTATTGGTTCCAGTTCTGTGAAAAATACCATTGGTAGCTTGATAAGGGTTGCATTGAATCCATAGATTGCTTTGGGTCAGTCAGTTCAGTTCACTTGCTCAGTCTTGTCCAACTCTTTCTGACCCCATGGACTGAAGCACACCAGGCCTCCCTGTCCATCACCAGCTCCCAGAGTTTACTGAAATACGTGTCCATTGAGTTGGTTATACCATCCAACCATATCATCCTCCTTTATCCTCTTCTCCTCCTACTATTGTGGGCAAGAATCCCTTAGAAGAAATGAAGTAGCCATCACAGTCAATGAAAGAGTCTGAAATGCAGTACTTGGATGCAATCTCAAAAGCGACAGAATGATCTCTATTCATTTCCAAGGCAAACCATTCAATATCACGGTAATCCAAGTCTATGCCCAGACCAGTAATGCTGAAGAAGCTGAAATTGAATGGTTCTATGAAGATCTGGGGTCTCACAGAGTCGGACACGACTGAAGTGACTTAGCAGCAGCAGCATGAAGATCTTGAAGACCTTCTAGAACTAACACCCAAAAAGGATGTCCTTTTCATTATAAGGGACTGGAATGCAAAAATTTGCTTTGGGTAGTATACTCATTTTCACTATGTTGATTCTTCTGCTCCATGAACATGGCATATTTCTCCACCTACTTGTGTCATCTTTGATTTCTTTTATCAGTGTTTTATAGTTTTCTATACATAGGTCTTTTGTTTCTTTAGGTAGATTTATTCCTAAGTATTTTATTCTTTTCGTTGCAATGGTGAATGGAATTGTTTCCTTAATTTCTCTTTCCTTTTTCTCATTGTTAGTGTATAGGAATGCAAGAGATTTTTGTGTTAATGTTATATCCTGCAACTTTACTAAATTCGTTGATTAGTTCTAGTAATTTTCTGGTGGTGTCTTTTGGGTTTTCTACGTAGAGGATCATGTCATTTGCAAACAGTGAGAGTTTAACTTCTTTTCCAATCTGGATTCCTTTTATTTCTTTTTCTTCTCTGACTTCTGTGGCTGAAACTTCCAAAACTACGTTGAATAGTAGTGGTAAGTGTGGGCACCCTTGTTCCTGACTTTAAGGGAAATGCTTTCAATTTTTCACCATTGAGGATAATGTTTGCTGTGGGTTTGTCATATATGGTTTTTATTATGTTAAGGTATGTTCCTCCTATGCCTGCTTTCTGGAGGGTTTTTATCATAAATGGATGTTGAATTTTGTCAAAGGCTTTTTCTGCATCTATTGAGATAATCATAGGGTTTTTATCTTTCAATTTGTTAATGTGGTGTATCACATTGATTGATTTGTGAATATTGAAGAATCCTTGCATCCCTCGGATAAAGCCCACTTGTTCATGATGTATGATCTTTTTACTATGTTGCTGGATTCTGTTTGCTAGAATTTTATTAGGATTTTTACATCTATGCTCATCAGTGATAGTGGCCTGTAGTTTTCTTTTTTTGTGTGTTGCCTTTGTCTGGGTTTGGTTTCAGGGAGATGGTGGCCTCATAGAATGAGTTTGGAAATGTTCCTTCCTCTGCAATTTTTTGAAATAGTTTTAGAAGGCTAGGCATTAGCTCTTTTCTAAATGCTTGATAGAATTCTCTTGTGAAGCCATCTGGTCCCAGGCTTTTGTTTTTTGGGAGATTTTTGATCACAGCTTCAATTTCAGTGCTTATAATTGGGTTTTTCATAATTTCTATTTGTTCCTGGTTCAGTTTTGGAAGATTAAACTTTTCTAAGACTCTATCCATTTCTTCCAGGTTATACATTTTATTGCCATATAGTTGTTCACAATAGTCTCTTATTTCTGCATTGTCTGTTGTAACCTCTCCTTTTTCATTTCTAATTTTGTTGATTTGATTCTTCTCTCTTTTTTTCTTGATGAGTTTGGCTAAAGGTTTGTCAGCTTTGTTTATCTTCTCAAAAAAACAGCTTTTAGTTTTATTAATCTTTACTATTGTTTCTTTCATTTCTTTTTCATTTATTTCTGTTCAGATCTTTATGATTTCTTTCCTTCTACTAATTTTGGGTGGGTTTTTGTTGTTGTTGTTATGCTTCTTCTTTTTCCAGTTGTTTTAGCTGTAAAGTTTGGTTGTCTATTCAATGTTTTTTTAGTTTCTTGAGGTAGGATTGTATTGCTCTAGACTTTCCTCTTAGAACTGCTTTTGCTGCATCCCATAGGTTTTACTTGTCATATTTTCATTGTCATTTGTTTCTAGAAAGTTTTTGATTTCCCTTTTGATTTCTTTGGTAACCTGTTGGTTATTTAGAAATGTGTTGTTTAATCTCCATATGTTTGTGTTTCTTACAATTTTTTCTTGTAATTGATATCTAGTCTCACAGTGTTGTGGTCAGAGAAGATGCTTAATACGATTTCAAGTTTCTTAAATTTACTGAGGTTTGATTCGTGACTCAAGATGTGATCTATCCTGGAGAATGTTCCATGTGTACTTGAAAAGAAGGTATATTCTTCTGCATTTGGGTGAAATGTCCTGAAGATTTCAATAAGATCCATCTCATCTAATGTTATAAGACTGGTGTTTCCTTGTTAATTTTCTGTTTTGATGATCTGTCTATTGGTGTCAGTGGGGTGTAAAGTCCCCTACTATCATTGTGTTATTGTCAATTTCTCCTTTTATCTTTGTTAGTGTTTGTCTTATATTGAGGTGCTCCTATATTTGGTGCACAGATATTTACAATTGCTATGTCTTCCTCTTGGATTGATCTCTTGATCATTATGTAGTGTCCTTTCTTATCTCTTGTAATTTTCTTTATTTTAAAGTCTATTTTGTCTGATATGATGATTGCTCCTCCAGCTTTCTTTTGCTTCCCATTTTCATGGAAATATTTTTCCATCCTCTCACTTTCAGTCTATATGTGTCTTGAGGTCTGAAGTGCGTTTCTTGCAGATAGCATATATGTGGGTCTTGTTTTTTATGCATTCAGCCAGTGTGCGTCTTTTGGTTGGAGCATTTAATCCATTTATATTTAAAGTAATTATTGATATATATGTTCCTATTGGAAAATCCCATAGACGGAGGAGCCTGGTAGGCGGCAGTCCAAGGGGTCGCTAAGAGTTGGATACGACTGAGCAACTTCATTTTCACTTTTCACTTTCATGCATTGGAGAAGGAAATGGCAACCCACTCCAGTATTCTTGCCTGGAGAATCCCAGGGACGGGGAAGCCTGGTGGGCTGCCGTCTGTGGGATCGCACAGAGTTGGACACGACTGAAGCGACTTAGCAGCAGCATGTTCCTATTGCCATTTTTCTTAGTTGTGTGGGGTTGATTTTGTAGATCTTTTTCCTTTTCTTGTATTTCTTGACTATATAAATCCCTTTAACATTTGTTGTAAAGCTGGTTTGGTGGTAGTGAATTCTCTTAACTTTTGCTTGTCTGAAAAGCTTTTTATTTCTCCATCAATTTTGAATGATATCCTTGCTGGGTACTGTAATCTTGGTTGTAGATTTTTCCCTTTCAGTACTTTAAATATGTCCTGCCATTTCCTTCTGTCCTGCAGACTTTCTGCTGAAAGATCAATTGTTAAGCATATGGGATTTTCCTTGTATGTTACTTATTTGCTTCTCCCTTGCTGATTTTAATATTCTTTGTGTTTAATCTTTGTTAGTTTGATTAGTATGTGTCTTGGCGTGTTTCTCCTTGGGTTTATCCCATATAGGATTCTTTATGCCTTTTGGATTTGATTGACCATTTGCTTTTCCATGTTGGGGAAATTTTCAACTATAATCTCTTCAAACATTTTCTCATACTCTTTCTTTTTCTCTTCGTCTTCTGGGACACCTATAATTCAAATGTTGGTGCGTTTGAGATGGTCCCAGAGGTCTCTGAGACTGTCCTCAGTTCTTTTTGTTATTTTATTTTATTCTGCTCTTCAGAAGTTATTTCCACCATTTTATCTTCCAGCTCACTGATTCATTCTTCTGCTTAATATATTCTGCTATTGATTCCTTCTAGAGTATTTTCAATTTCAGTAATTGTGCTGCTTGTCTCTGTGTGCTTATTTTTTAACTCTTCTAGGTCTTTGTTAATTGATTCTTACATTTTCTCCATTTTGTTTTCAAGGTTTTTGATCATCTTTACTATCATTATTCTGAATTATTTTTCAGGGAGTTTGTCTATTTCCTCTTCATTTATTTGGACTTCTGTGTTTCTAATTGTTCCCTCACTTGTGCAGTATTCCCCTGTGTTTTCATTTTTTTTTTTTTAATTTACTGTGTTTTGAGGTCTCCTTTTCCCAGGCTTCAAGGAATGCTGTATTCTTTCCTCAAAAATCGTTGAATTCTTTCTTCCTTTTGGTTTCTGTCTTCCTGAGGTTGGTCCAGTGATTTGTATGAGCTTTTTATAGGGTGATATTTGTACTGAGTTTTTGTTTGTTTGTTTGTTTTTCCTCCGATGGGCAAGGCTGAGTGAGGTAGTAATCCTGTCTGCTGTTGATTGGGTTTTTATTTTTGTTTTGTTTGTTTTTTAGATGAGGTGCCCTGCACAGGGTGCTACTGGTAGTTGGGTAATGTTATTTCTTGTATTCAAGTGGTTTCCTTTCAGTGAGTTCTATTTGACACTCCAAGATCACCTGACCTGCCTTTTGAGAAACCTATATGCAGGTCAGAAAGCAACAGTTAGAACTGGACATGGAATAACAGACTGGTTCCAAACAGGAAAAGGAGTATGTCAAGGCTGTATATTGTCACCCTGCTTATTTAACTTCTATGCAGAGTACATCATGAGAAACACTGGGCTGGAATCAAGACTGCCAGGAGAAATAACAATAACCTCACACATGCAGATAACATCACCCTTATGGCAGAAAATGAAGAGAAACTAAAAAGCCTCTTGATGAAAGTGAAAGAGGAGAGTGAAAAAGTTAGCTTAAAGCTTAACATTCAGAAAACTAAGATCATGGCATCTGGTCCCATCACTTCACGGGAAATAGATGGGGAAACAGTGGAAACAGTGTCAGACTTTATTTTGGGGGGCTCCAAAATCACTGCATATGGTGCTTGCAGCCATGAAATTAAAAGACGCTTACTCCTAGGAAGGAAAGTTATGACCAACCTAGATAGCATATTAAAAAGCAGAGACATTACTTTGCCAACAAAGGTCCGTCTAGTCAAGGCTATGGTTTTTTCCAGTGGTCATGTACGAATGGAGAGTTGGACTGTGAAGAAGGCTGAGTGCCGAAGAATTACTTTTGAACTGTGGTATTGGAGAAGACTCTTGAGAGTCTCTTAGACTGAAAGGAGATCCAACCAGTCCATCCAAAAGGAGATCAGTCTTGGGTGTTCATTTGAAGGACTGATGCTGAAACTGAAACTCCAATACTTTGGCCACCTCATGCGAAGAATTGTCTCATTGGAAAAGACCCTGATGCTGGGAGGGATTGGGGGCAGGAGGAGAAGGGGACGACAGAGGATGAGATGGCTGGATGGCATCACCAACCTGATGGACATGAGGTTGAGTAAACTCCAGGAGTTGGTGATGGACAGGCCTGGCGTGCTGCGATTCATGGGGTCGCAAAGAGTTGGCCACAACTTAGCAACTGAACTGAGGGTTAGTTCTCTGGTAGTCTAGGGTCTTGGAGTCAGTGTTCTCACTCTAAAAGCTCAGGGCTTGATCTCTGGACAGGAATGAAGATTCCACAAGTGATTTGTTATGACATTGTGAGATTAAAACAAATAACCAAAAACAAGAAACCAAAGATGAACCCCAGACAAATGGCAGTTACAAAATCAGACATATAATAATTAAAGTAATGGAATATACAAAATTCATATATACCTATGAGCAAAGTGCAAACAATCCAACAAAAGCAAAGTACAGTAGATTGACCCAGTGAACAAAGAAAATCAAAAATTATATTTACCAGTTAAGAGCAAAGCTAAATAAAGCACAAACTGGAAAACAAAACTAATGCAAGGTGCCAAGTGGGGAATAAAGCAATGAAAACAAATCTAGCAACTATGTTGAGAGGAAAGGAAAGAAAGAAAGAATAGATATGCAAAGTTAAATAGGGGTAGATATGGAAGATTTATATACATTAAAGATTAACTGAAAGGGGAAAAAAACAGTAGGAAAGGCAAACAAAGGAATAAATGTAGAAAAATATAATAGGTTAAAAAATTAAAAATTAAAATTATAAAAGATGCCAAGGTCCAGCCCGGGCAGGACCAGGAATACCCAAGGGATGAGTGGCATCGACAAGGAAGAAGACAGACACACACACACAGAGAGACGTTGTGTAGAAGAGGTAGCTTTTTTTTTATTTTTAGGATAGCTCAGTTTTTATAGAATGAATGTTACCTCCCCCTTAGGTCACCACATATTACATCAGATATTGGTTTGTGCTTCCGTCAATATTTTTTTCCCCATGTTTTTCCCCTAAGCATTCATCTAGAAAGTTTCTGATTACAGGGTTTATACTTAAATGTCCCGTACATAATCTTCTTGCCTCAATGGCCTAACATTCTCACTCTAATAAAAACAATGTTCCACAAGTCTCAGGTATAGTGTAAATTCTTTGGACAATAAAACAATACATGGGAAGGGTCACAGTAACATGTTTGACATTTCTGAAAATAGTACCATGAGAAAAACCTGGTATTTTTCTTTATCTAAAACCACAAAATCTCAATTTACAATGATTAACTATTAAACAGCAAAAACACCTCTAAAACAGCAAAACACCTCTATTAATAGTAAGACAATGGCAGTAAAACTGGTTAATATAAATCTTCTATTAAAATCCTATATACCCCATTTTCTAATTTTACAAAAATGCCCATAATATCCCATGTTGTTTAAAGAAAGGGAAACAATGAACAAATAGCAGCAAGGAAATAGCAATAGTGAAAACCCTTTCAACCAAGTAGCAAGTAAACTAAAGCAGTATATCTACTTCTAAATCTAAATACCTCTACTCTTTTCTATTTTAAAACATTATAATCTTTTAAGCAAGCAGCCAAACTATACCTGTGGCCTTTTCTTTTATGACTTGATGTTTATGGTCGTGTTCTGAGCCAGAGCAATCGTGAGCATTTCCAAAAAGGCTTGGACTTTTCCAGCGAGGCCTTATTACTATATATTATCATTTCCAAAAATTAATAGAAAGCCCAACAACAGTAAGACAGAAGGAAGAAAGGGACATACCGGGCCCCTGGGACAACCTCGAGGGGAAGAGCTGCCTTGCAGATTCCTTTCTCGTCCCGTGACCTTGTCCCCGGGACAACCTCGAGGGGAAGAGCTACCTTGCAGGTTCCTTTCTTGTCCTGGCGGCTCCGGAGGGGACATATTGGGCCCCCGGGGCAGCCCCATGCGAGGAAGAGCTGCCTTGCAGGTTCCTCTCTCGTCCCGTGACCTTGTCACGGACTGGGTGCATCCCGGGGGCTCCCAACAAAAAGAGAAAAGAAAAAAATGAAAGAAGAAAGAAAAATAGAAATAAAGGAAAACCCCACAGTACTGCAAAAGCCCAATGTAGAGGCAGAAGATTATAACAATAGAAAATGTACTGAATATACACATACACACCCATAAGCAAAATCAAAACAGTCCAACAAGATACAATAGATTGACCCGGCGAACAAAGGAAACCAAGAATTATATCTACCAGAACAAAACTAAATAAGGAACAAACTAGAAAACAATACTAAAGCAAGGTGCCAACTGGGGAATAAAGCAATGAAAATAAAACTAACAAATATGTTGAGAGGAAAGGAGAGAGAGAAAAGAAAGAAGGGATAGATATGCAAAGTTAAATAGAGGTAGATGAAGATTTATATATGTTAAAGATTAACTGCAAGGGGAGAAGAACAGTAGGAAAAGCAAACAAAGGAATAAATGTAGAAAAATAATAGTAGGTTTAAAAAATTAAAATTTAAAAAAGAGAAAAGAAAAAAGAGAGAGAGAGAGAGAGAACTCCACAGAACTGCAAAAGCCTAGTGTAGAGGCAGAGGTTTATGACAACAATAAAAAAATGTGACTGAGAAAAAATAAAGCTCAAAAGCTTAATTGGATTTCTTAAAGCCAATAAAACTGACAACCACAACAGAGGGAGAAATGGGGGGTGGGGGGGGCCAAAAGAATCTACAGAACAAATAAAAAATAAGAATAATAAATGGTTTTCTTAAGTCACTGCTGTCAGAGTCCTTTCCCTCGCTGGGAGTCACCGTCCACCTCACCTCCCTAGGATGCCCTCCAGCACTGTGCTGATCTCTGGGCCTGCTGTGGGGGCAGCTCAGATTCTAATCTGGTCCTACTCCTGTGTGTTCTTGCCTCCAATGTCCACAGCCATCAGAACTAGTGCGTTTTCTTTTGTGGGAGCTCTCAGTGGCCTTTTATATATTCCATAGGCACAGAGTCTGCCCAGTTGATCTTGTGGGTTTAATCTGCAGCTTGTACAGCTGGTGGGAAGGTTTTGGGTCGTCTTCCATAGCCACATTGCCCCTGGTTTCAATTGTGGTTTTATTTCCACCTCTGCATGTGGGTCATCCACTGGGGTTTGCTCCTGAGGCTGCCCTGGAGGACTTGGGTTTGCCCCTGTGAGGGCCAGGTGTGGAGGTGGTGCAGCTGCTTGGGTCACAGGGGTTCTGGCAGCACCAGGTACTCAGGAGGGTTGGCGGCTAGGGCAGCAGGAAATATGGTGCTCTAGAAGGGTATGGTAAACAGTATTGGCCAATATGCTTCAGTATTCTTGCCTGGAGAACCCCCAGAGAAGCCTGGCAGGCCACAGTCTACAGGGTCACAAAGAGTTGGACATGACCAAAGTGACCCTGTGCAACATAGACACAAGATTTTTTTGCCTGTGGCAGCTCTGCCCCAGTGAGAGTTGAGTGTGAAGGTAGCATAGCTGTGGGGACCCTGGTGGCACCAAGCGTGCAGGGACATGGACTGCTTCCACCACAGGAGTTATGACCCTATCAGAGTTTTATTTGAAGCCTCTTGTAGCTGGCAATCAGAAAGCCTCTTTGGCCAATCTTTCTCCATAGCTTCACCCGTTCAGACACTCAGAGGGCTCCCTTGCCTAGGGTCCTTCTCTGTTGTTCTGCACGTCAGGCAGAGAGGGGCCCCCCTGGCTGGGGTCCTACTCTGTAGTTCAGTGCATCAGGCATTTGATGGGCCAGACTCTCTATTGTTCAGCTCCTGATGCTGGCATTGGGGAGAGAGAGAGGCTATGGTGATGGCTCCATCCCCTACACGTGACTCAGCAGTATCGCCTTGCTTCCGTGGCTGCCTGGCATTTCCCATCACTATCTCCTCCCTCGTATCCCCTCAATCTGCCTCTCTGCAATCAACAGCAGCCCTCACCCTGGGATTGTTCCACAGTCCCTAAACTCCAGCTCCTAGCCACTGTGTTTTCCAGGGGACCAGTGTTCCTGTCTGGGGTATGTATGGCTGCAGCAAGGACTGTCTGATTCTCATTCCATTTAGGCTGCCACAGATCAGCTGTTTCACTCTCAACCTTAAATGTTTCTCCTCTGACTCAGACAGTTGCCCCAATGTGGGGATTGTATCCATGCTTCAGTTCCCCTACCCACTAAGGGAAGGTCCAGTCCTACTAACACTCTTGTTTTTCCCCCTAGTTCCTTCTGTCCTACCGAGTTTTGCATGGTTCTATATATTCTTTTCCACTGGTCAGGTACTCCTGTCTGCTCTCAGCTGGTGTTCTGCATGCACTTCTGTGTCTGAAGGTGTATTCCTGATGTATCTGTGGAGAGAGATGTACTCCATGTCCACCTACTCCTCTGCCATCTTGTTCTTCAGTGCATGAGTTATCTTAAAAACAATAGGTCTTGGTAAAGAATGCGGAACTAACAAGCTAGCACCAACCAAAGAGTTTGGGAAAGGTCAAAAGGAGAGAGGAAACGCCAGCCCGAATACCCTACTAAACTCCTAGGATCCTTCTCACTGGAATCTATTTTTGCTGAGCAATGCACATGCCTACAAGGAAGGATCCTGAGTCAGAATGTTTGGCCAGAGACCAAGAAATTAACCCATTTACTGTAAAACCCAAGACTGTGAGCCACGTGGCAGAGCAGTTCTCCGCCCAGGCAACCCTTCCCAATAAAGGCACACGGGCCAACACTTGTGTCTCCTTGGACAATTAATTTCCGAGTGTTATTTAAGAACCCACTGTTGGATTCTGGAAGGGGTCTCCTCTTCCTACGACACCACCTTTAGGATTTGGAATGTTATGCTTTGCATTAAAGTATGCAAGATGAAAACTTAAGATTCCTTAAGATAAATTTTACACATTAAAAGCAGATGTGTGTGTATGTGTGTATAAATGAAGTTACACTAAGGAAAGTTAAGTTTACATTCCCGTATTGACTACTATATAACCAAAATCTGGTATACTACACACATGTTTATCTAATCACCATGTGATTGAGAAAGAAGGGCTGTATATTTCAGAGAAAAGACAGGCAGCAAAGGCAAGAAATTAAACACTACTCTCAAACCCACTTTTTTTTAATGACTCAAAGCCAAGTTGTCATTAGTACAAAATAGGGTTTGTCAACTTACACTCTTTGTGAAGTGAAACAAGATATAAACAACAGATAAACAAATAGTTTCTAAAATTACACAAACCATATTAACAACCTAGGCAGTTAATTAAGAAATGTGTTAGTAATGACCAGAAAACTGTTACCAATAAAATTTCTAACAGCACTCATGACCAATTTTTGCTGGTTTTTCAATTGATTTTTGACTTCAGGTTATAGTCAGGGTCCAGGAAAAACATTTTTTTCTGCTTTGAAAAATCAAACCCTGGACTGAAATAGAAACCTTGGAGAGTTTCATTCTAACAAGCAGAAATGGTGGTATTTTGCTACACCTAAACCAAGTTGAAATCTCTAAAACTGCATTGCCAGAAGCAAAATCCTCAGGAGACTAATAATACTTTAACATTTTCTGTTCACTTGTGAATGTTAATTCTAATCTCTGAAGAAAAGCACCAAAATCGTATTCATTAAGATTAAAGCCATATTACTACAAAAATGGGAAATTTATATATATGGTTCCTATAAAATACAAATACTGCCAAAGAATGGGTCTCCGTTGAGTTCTCTCTACACCTAGTCCTTTGCAAAGTTAAATCACACTGGTGAAGCATTTCATAAAGCGGTATAAAATTCCTAAGTAGCTGGTATTAGCTTCTCTGCTGCCAAGGTAGCCCCACAGGTTTTTGACAATTGTGTGCCCCCTGTGAATGCCCACATATGCTCAGGGAACAAGCAAATGGCCCTGGTAATGGAGGCGGACAGGAGACATTTCAGACTTCAGCATCTGGCAAAGTGGAAAAGGCTCCTGCAAAACACAACTTCTGATTGGGCCTGTCTTGCCCTTGGATCAAATATCTTTCCTGATTAAGTCTTTTGAGGAATGTTATTTGAAATGGCTTTTTTTTTTTACATGATTTTGAAGAAACAAACAAAAGAAAGTGTTATAGAAAAAGCAGACAGTTTATTTCAGAGTTATATTTTTTCACTGTGTTTTAACAGGCAATATTTTTAACAGGGTACTGATAAATAGCAATATTCATATTCAAGATTCATTACTGAGACTGCTTGGTCTAAGAGAAAGGGAGTAATGAGAAAGAATATAGATTTGAAGAGGGACTAAAGCATGAAGGGAAAAAAATGTGAGTAATAGTAAGAGCTAAATGTTACATGGTGATTTATACATACTAACTCATAGGATCTTTCCAATAATTTTATAACTCAATAAATTTCATATTATTCCTGTTTACATCTGAGGAAACTGGGGCACAAGGTAGTTTAAGAGCTTCCATGCAGCCCCAAAGTGTAATCTGATTCCAGGTTGTCTGGCTTTTATACAGTACTCTCTACTGCTTCTTATTCACTGTAGTATGGTTGGGTGCCTGCAGATGACAGTGCTCAATCAATATATGTGAAGCGAATGAGAAATTTTCACAGTCCCTGCAGCCATCATGTCCTAGACACAATGTCTCTGAGGATAGGAACTGACTTCATCTTGTCCTAATCCTCAGCACCTGGCACAATGCTATCCACACACAGTAGATACTCACAAGTTGTTTGATGAATCAATACAGACTCAAATAACTATAGGTAATATGGACCATAAACAGAATCACATGGTAAAATGGGCAAGGGTGGGTACAGTTCATTATCTTCTCACAGTTCCATAAGGTGGTCTAGAATAACAAACACAGAACTTAATGGACATTTAACTCATTTTATCGAAAATCTAGAAAATTTTACATTTTTAGTTATCTTTTATCTTTACTTGTACTTCTAAATTTAAAAAATATCTTCTTCCCTGTTTCATTCAACTCTTTATAAAAATATTAATTGTAAAAGTCTATTTTGTCAGAACACATATTATTAATATTACTCTGTCACTTTTGTTTCTGTCTTTAGATATACTATCAAACCTATATGGTATTTTTTAAACCAAAAAAAAAAAAAAAAAGAATAACAAACACAAACACAATTGTCAATTTTATTATCCAATTTCTCCTATCCAACTACTCATAAGACATAGAACAGAAATTCTAAATTCCTCTTTGCAAAAGAAAACCTTATTTTCACAATAAAAGTAACAATGCGTTCCTGAAGGAGCTCCATTTTCAAAAACATGATATGATCATCTGCACTAAAATGAAGACATCTAAGGAAATATCCAAATCAAGGTTAACAAAGTAGGTACAAAAGCTAGTGTTTCTTAGCCGTATCTAGTGAAGTCACCTTGGTTGCAGGGGAAAGTGCATATGTTCCTCTGCAACACAGCTAAAAGCAACCTGCTTGAGCATAAAACTTCATTGAAGTCTTATATTTTATCTTAAAAATTCATCATTTTTTGGTATTCTGAGGTATGTTTGTTTTTGTTTCACCACAAAAATAATATTGTGATTATTTACCATTATGTAAAATTCAAAGGTTACCATTTTTATCCTTCAGCATCCAAAACCCTGTGAAATGTGTCAGCCCACTTGAGAAACCAGGGACTATAGCATCCGATACAGACTCTTAGAAGCTCAAACATTTAAAGGCAAATTACAAATACATTAAGTGAAATACAAATATAGTGAGATATAAATAAAATATACTGACCCCAAGTAAGCATAGTGGAATTAGGATAATTTGATGTGAGATATCGTGTCTGTGCACTTAGCAAATACCTTCCTAATCACCTTTCTAACAATCAACACCTTCTAAATAACCACATATAAAGGTAAACAAATATGAAAAGCTAATTAGGATAGCTACTTCTCACACTCAGGAATATTCCTGCTTCTCTAATGCAATATGGGAGGATTAAAAATTCCCCAAGTGCCTAAATATACCAGTGTAATTTGCTAGGTCAATAAAATGATCGTAAGTCACCAATGTCCATTCCAGGTGAAAGTAGTAAAGATTAAACACACAATTTCCTATGTTATCTTTTCCAATATAACTAATAAAGCCATATGTTCCAAGATAGTGGAATCTTCTTCACTCTGGAAGCCTGAGTTGTCACACAGAGACAATTATCTACAAGAGTCATACAGATGCACAGTGGACTCTAAAGAAGAAATAAACCTTGGTTGGATTAAACCACTGAGATGTTGTTACTATGGCAAAAACTAGCCTGCCCTGGCTCATATTCTCCCAGATGTTAAACAAAAATTCAAACAGACCAAGCTCTAAAAACATTAAAGAGGCCTACCTTCTTTCTGTTTTATTAGTCCAGAACTACTAAAAAAAAAAAAAAAGGTCTGTAAGCAATATGGTTATTTGTATGCTCTGCCCAACACATTTAGGTAAATTGACTCATAACCTGCTCTCTTAAAAAGAATTCTGTCAAATTGGCCATTTAGAAGTGTGTAAACAAGCAGTCAGTTGACACTTTTCAAATCACTTCAATTAGATGTAAAGGGAAAACCTATGTAACACACTACAAAGCTCCCTACTGACACAGTTAATGTTGGTGAATATACTACATTAAATACTAACTTCTACTTAATTACCAACAAATCATACCACAGTTAGTCAGTTCAGTCACTGAGTCATGTCCAACTCTTTGCAACCCCATGAACCGCAGCACGCCAGGACTCCCATCCATCACCAACTCCTGGAGTTTACCCAAACTCATGTCCACTGCCATCCAACCATCTCATCCTCTGTCATCCCCTTCTCTTCCAGCCCTCAATTTTTCCCAGCATCAAGGTCTTTCCAAATGACTCAGCCCTTTGCATCAGGTGGCCAACTATTGGAGTTTCAGCTTCAACATCAGTCCTTCCAATGAACACCCTAGACTGATCTCCCTTAGGATGGAATGGTTGGATCTCTTTGCAGTCCAAGGGACTCTCAAGAGTCTTCTCCAACACCACAGTTCAAAAGCATAAATTCTTCGGAACTCAGCTTTCTTTATATGTCCAACTCTCACATCTATACATGACTACTGGAAAAACCATAGCCTTGACTAGACAGACCTTTGTTGACAAAGTAACATCTCTGCTTTTTAATACGCTGTCTAGGTTGGTCATAACTTCTCTTCCAAGGAGTAAGCGTCTTTTAATTTCATGGCTGCAGTCACCATCTGCGGTGAGTTTGGAGCCCAGAAAAATAAAGTTAGCCACTGTTTCCACTGTTTTCCCATCTATCTGCCATGAAGTGATGGGATCAGATGCCATGATCTTAGGTTTCTGAATGTTGAGCTTTAAGCCAAACTTTTCACTCTCCTCTTTCACTTTCATCAAGAGGCCCTTTAGTTCTTCTTCACTTTCTACCATAAGGGTGGTGTCAACTGCATATCTGAGGTTATTGATATTTCTCCCGGCAATCTTGACTCCATCTTGTGCTTCTTCCAGCCCAGCGTTTCTCATGATGTGCTCTGCATATAAGTTAAATAAGCAGGGTGACGATATACAGCCTTGACATACTTCTTTTCCTATTTGGAAGCAATCTGTTGTCCCACGCCCAGTTTCCTGACCTGCATACAGGTTTCTCAAGAGGCAGGTCAGGTGGTCTGGTATTCCCAACTGGTCAAACAGGAGATGGTTAAGCAGGAAGTGGTCAAACAGGAGATGGCAAGAATAAATGTCAGCATTCTAGGAATCAGCAAACTAAAATGGACTGGAATGGGTGAACTTAACTCAGATGACCATTACTACTGTGGGCAGGAATCCCTTACAGGAAATGGAGTACCCATTATAGTCAACAAGAGAGTCCAAAATGCAGTACTTGGATGCAATCTCAAAAATGACAGAATGATCTCTGTTCATTTCCAAGGCAATCCATTCAATATCATGGTAATCCAAGTCTATACCCCAACCAGTAATGCTGAAGAAGCTGAATTAGAATGTTTCTATGAAGACCTACAAGATCTTTTAGAACTAACATCCAAAAATGATGTCCTTTTCATTATAGGGGACTGGAATGCAAAAGTAGGAAGTCAAAAAACACCTGGAGTAACAGGCAAATTTGGCCTGGAGTACAGAATGAAGCAGGGCAAAGGCTAATTGAGTTCTGCCAAGAGAACTCACTGGTCATAGCAAACACCCTCTTTCAACAACACAAGAGAAGACTCTATACATGGGCATCACCAGATGGTCAACACTGAAATCAGATTGATTATATTCTTTGCAGACAAAGATGGAAAAGCTCTATACAGTCAGCAAAAACAAGACCAGAAGCTGACTGTGGCTCAGATCATAAACTCCTAACTGCCAAATTCAGACTTAAATTGAAGAAAGTGGGGAAAACCACTAGACCATTCAGGTATGACCTAAATCAAATCCCTTATGATTATACAGTGGAAGTGAGAAATAGATTTAATAGACTAGATCTGATAGACAGAGTGCCTGATGAACTATGGATGGAGGTTCAGGACATTGTACAGGAGACAGCGATCAAGACCATCCCCAAGAAAAAGAAATGCAAAAAAGTGAAGTGGCTGTCTGAGGATGCCTTACAAATAGCTGTGAAAAGAAGAGAAGCAAAAAGCAGGGGAGAAGAGGAAAGATATATCCATTTAAATGCAGAATTCCAAAGGATATCAAGGAGAGATAAGAAGGGCTTCCTCTGGGATTAGTGCAAAGAAATAGCAGTAAACAGTAGAATGGGAGACTAGAGATCTCTTCAAGAAAATTAGAGATACCAAGGGAACATTTCATGCAAAGATTGACTCAATAAAGGACAGAAATGGTATGGACATAACAGAAGTAGATGATATTAAGAAGAGGTGGCAAGAATACACAGAAGAACTGTACAAAAATGATCTTCACAACCCAGATAATCACGATGGTGTCATCACTCACCTAGAACCAGACATCCTGGAATGTGAAGTCAAGTGGGCCTTAGGAAGCATCACTACGAACTAGTGGAGGTGATGGGATTCCAATTGAGCTATTTCAACTCCTGAAAGATGATGCTGTGAAAGTGTTGCACTCAATATGCCAGCAAATTTGGAAAACTTAGCAGTGGCCACAGGACTGGAAAAGGTCAGTTTTCATTCCAATCCAAAGAAAGGCAATGCCAAAGAATGCTCAAACTACCACACAATTGAACTCATCTCACATGCTAGTAAAGTAATGCTCAAAATTCTCCAAACCAGTCTTGGAGAATACGTGAACCATGAACTTCCAGATGTTCAAGCTGGATTCAGAAAAGGCAGAGGAACCAGAGATCAAATTGCCAACATCCATTGGATCAAGAAAAAGCAAGAGAGTTCCAGAAAAACATCTATTTCTGCTTTATTGAATATGCCAAAGCCTCTGACTTTGTAGATTACAATAAACTATGGAAAATAATACCAGAAAGCAAATACAAGTGAGTATTTATTTTAAAAGTCACAATCAATTTTATTAACTTTCAAAATTCTGATATTCTATTACTTACCAGCTCACCAAACTTAAAAGTTATATGAACTCACTTTTTGCAGATGTCTCCATCTGATCAGGTTTCTTAAACTTGGCACTATTAACATTTGAAACTGGATGGTTATTAGGGAAGGAAGCTGTCCTGTGGGTCATAGGATGTTTCGAAGAATCCCAGCCTCTTCACAGTAATCACAGATAGCAACTTCTCAAGTCAAGACAACCAAAAAGTGTCTCCAAACATTTCCATTTGTCTTCTAGCAGACAAAATCATCCCTAATTAAGAACCACTCATCTACTCCAACGTCACCCCGTCAAAAAAAAAACAGTGACTGTAACCAGCTCTTTGCAGGTATCTGCTCTCCTCTGGAATCAGCTTTCTGCAGGAGATCCTTTATCTTGTCACTTTTGCAAAGCAATATTTTAACTAACCCTTACACCAGATGCCCCCTTGCTCAACCAACCTCTCGCCCAATCACACTTTTTGTATCTTTTGATCACATAATTCCTTGCCTAATCTGTTGATTCTTTTCTTAAAGAAGTAGAAATTAAGAATAAGTAATTAATAGATGACTGGACCTTTTCCCCAGCTCCCCCTTTAGGAAGATCATGAGAAGAGGGTGTGAACAAGTTAGCATTTAAGGAAGGATCGCAAGGAGCCAACACGCCTGCGCACAGTGGGAGATGATAAGTCTGATCTCCTGCCTCAGTGATTAACTGAGATACTTTGCCATTTTCCTTTTAAGAACGTTCACGAGCAAGCAAAATCTTCAGGGTTTTGGGACATGAGTCTGCCTTCTCCCCAGGTTGCTGGCCTCCTGAATAAAGCAACCTTCCTTTTTCTAACCAACATCTGTTTCTGTACTGTCTTTTGAGCAGTGAGCAGCTAAACCCAAGTTTGGTGACATGAATTCCATCCTACGGCTGGCTCCCTAGGCTACCTCACTGCAGTGACTTCACAATAGCACAGTAACTGAGGTCTAACAGAATTTTACTTTGTTACATAAAGAAAACACACATTAATTGTAAAAATTAGAAAATAAAAATTTGCAAAACTAACAAGATAATTACATGTAATCTCATCTCAATTAGCATGCTTACAGACAGGCTCCCTGGATTCACTCATTCAACAGTAACTGAGTGACATACTTGTGCTGGGCTCTGTCCCAAATGTCAGAAATAGGGTGTTGAGGCAGACATATAACAGCCTTTCTGGAGTTTACAGCTTAACAGGAGAAACAGATTAATTGCCTTCAGTACCAATAGAAATTATGATAAGACTCATAAGGCAAAGTGTAAGCTCTTATAGCCATATATCACTGGCTTAAGGTGTTGTCTCAGGGAAGAGTCTTTGAAGAAACAGCATCTTAGTTGAGAACAGAAGGGTTCTCAACTATGGCTAGTTGAGAATAACAACGGCTAGTGCTTGCTACCTGGAAGGAATTTTTATAAGTTTCTATGTATAATAACTCATTAATACTGTGAACATTCCTATAAGATAACTGTAAGTATTATCCCTGTGTAAAGACAGAATGTGGGTTCAGAGATTATGTACCTTGCTTGCCCCAGGCCACAAAACTAGTATGTGGAAGAAAGAATTTGAGCCTGGCCCATGTCTCTAATGACTAAGACAAGGACAGTCAGCCCAGCACTGCCCCCAAAGTGAGCCAGGCAGAGTGGGAGGAAGAGGGGTTCTGACAGAAGAGGCTATGGTGCACTGTATTACCAGGCAAGGAAAAGTGACCTTCCAGACATCAAGAGAGAAGAGAGAGGATACAGAACTCCATCTCATTATATATTTATGGTAGTTTCCAAGTTAAATGCGGCCTCCTTAAATCCTTTCTTGGGAGAAGGGGTATAGTTCAGTTCAGTTCAGTTCAGTCGCTCAGTCGTGTCTGACTCTGTGACCCCATGAACAGCAGCATGCCAGGCCTCCCTGTCCATCACCAACTGCCGGAGTCCTCCCAAACCCATGTCTATTGAGTCAATGATGCCATCCAGCCATCTCATCCTCTGTCATCCCCTTCTCCTCCTGCCCTCAATCTTTCCCAGCATCAGGGTCTTTTCAAATGAGTTAGCCCTTTGCATCAGGTGGCCAAACTATTGGAGTTTCAGCTTCATCAGTCCTTCCAATGAACACCCTGGACTGATCTCCCTTAGGATGGAATGGTTGGATCTCCTTGCAGTCCAAGGGACTCTCAAGAGTCTTCTCCAACACCACAGCTCAAAAGCATCAATCCTTTGGCACTCAGCTTTCTTTATAGTCCAATTCTCACATCCATACATGACTACGGGAAAAACCATAGCCTTGACTAGATGGACCTTTGTTGGCAAAGTAATGTCTCTGCTTTTTAATATGCTGTCTAGGTTGGTCATAACTTTCCTTCCAAGGAGGAAGCGTCTTTTAATTTCATGGCTGCAGTCACCATCTGCGGTGATTTTGGAGCCCAGAAAAATAAAGTCAGCCACTGATTCCACTGTTTCCCCATCTATTTGCCATGAAGTGATGGGACCGGATGCCATGATCTTAGTTTTCTGAATGTTGAGCTTTAAGCCAACTTTCTCACTCTCCTCTTTCACTTTCATCAAGAGGCTCTTTAGTTCTTCTTCACTTTCTGCCATAAGGGTGGTGTCATCTGCATATCTGAGGTTATTGATATTTCTCCCAGCAATCTCAATTCCCTCTTGTGCTTCCTCCAGCCCAGCATTTCTCATGATGTGCTCTGCATATATGTTAAATAAGTAGGGTGACAATATACAACCTTGACATACTCCTTTTCCTATTTGGAACCAGTCTGTTGGTCCATGTCCAGTTCTAACTGTTGCTTCCTGACCTGCATACAGGTTTCTCAAGAGGCAGGTCATTATTTATAAATTAAATAATTATGATGAGAAGTAAACAACAGAAGAGACCAAAAACAAAATTGAAAGAGAGGTGGGAAGTTCCAAAATGTTGAGTTCTCAACAGCAACTCACTTAAATACATATTGTGGATAAGTCAGGAAGTCTGAAATTCTAGGCTAATAGCTCATATATTTTGAACTGAATTAAATGCTCTCATCATGCTCCTGTAAGTTGTAGTTTGCAATAAAATGAAGGAACTCTCCTGACTAAAATAATTTCCAAAAATTTCAGTGCTCTATCTCACTCCCTAACTCTAGTGATGACAGTTAATTTGATAAATCTAAGAACATTCACTATAATAATGATTTCAATATTACTGAATATCTTCACTTTATTGCTTTTATTATTTAAGAGATCACTGGCTTGAGTTATATATGACCATACTATATATAAATTCTAAATATTACAAAATAGAACAATAAAAGTAACTATTTTGCTTTTTAACTCACTTCCTATAAGAATGATACATCTTTTCAGAGTTTAGAATATATATAATTATCCACTAGTTAGAATACTAAGCTAATAAAACTGTGTTTATGTATTTGATCTATGTCAAATTACTCTGTGGACACAGCTGCTTTGGGCATCTCAACACAATCTACTATCATATTTGGAAAATAACTCAAAAGTGCTAGGGGACCACTAATTTCATTTTCATCTATGAAGTGACACCAAAATCTCAAGGAATGAGTTTCTCAGATTAATTGCATTTTTTGGATAACTGAGACTTATCTTGAAAATATTTAGTATCCATCCTATCCCTAAGGTTGAAAATATACTGGTAGATGTTCTTGCCATCACATACGTTAATCTTTGTGTGATAACATGATAAAAACCAGAATCATATGAAATTAAAAATAATTTTACAGAATTGTAAACAGAAGCAACAGAAAGAGCACAACATTGTGTTGAAAGTGTACTCATCTCTAATCAGAACCTAACCATTACTTTTGAAAAAAAAAATACTAATTTTTCATTCTATTATCACTTGTCCGATTATTAAAAAGTGAATTGCAAAAAAAATGAGTTTGATTCTCGTTAGTGATATTGCACAAGGATAACTGAGAGGGATAAAAAGAATTTGCTGGATATTTTAGTTACCATATTTTTATTTTCCCCAACAAGGAAAAATAATCTCCCTTTTCTATTACTATTATTAAATATAATGCTCAGCTATTTTGAAACTCACACAGCAATGTCAACCATAATTTTGATACTGCTTTAGTCTATTGTTGTTCATTTATCAGTCAATTAAGAAGTAGTAGGATATTGGATTAAAAAGTGATGTGAGTATTTGTGCATTTGTCTTTTAAACTACCTCACATATGTGGTCAAGACTCAAGTCTTATTGGGAACTTCTGATACAAATCTCTCTTGCTTTTACTCTTATGAGTGGTTTTCCTTCAAGGGAAAATGTATTAAATAATTTTGTTGAAACCAACAAAAGATGTTTGTTCCCCTTTCAAACTGTGTGTTGCAACCATTTCTTGCCTATATCTTATAGAAGTAACTATGACTCAAAGAGAAATGTCATGTTTATAATTATACTCTTATCCATGAAATATTGTAGAATGCAGGCACTTTTATATTCTATAGTCCAGCGATTCTCAAAGTCTAGCCCCAGACCAGGAGCATCAGCATCATCTGAGACCCTGTTAGAAATGTACATTCTCAGGCCCCACCCCAAAGCTACTAATTCAGAAACTGAGGATGAGACCCACTTAATTCCTCCAGGTGATTCTGATGTACATCTAAGTTTGAGAAGCACTGCTGTCAGCTGGAGAGTATTTTGAAAGATAAGCAGACTTAGTCAAGGTCAGAAACTACTTCAACAGGTTCTCCTTATTTTTAACACCTCATTTCTCCAGACTAAGTCTCTAATTTAGATTTTGATTTTTTTTATATTTACAGTTGGTTTATTCAAATTTATTTACATTCATTTTTTTCAATTAGAGTGTAATTGCTTTACAATGTTTGTTGGTTTCTGTTGTACAACAACCCAAATAAGTTATATATATATGTATGTATGTATATGTATATATATATTCCCTCCCACCCCTCTAGGTCATCACAGAGTGTCAGGCTGGGCTCCCAAATATATGTGTATTCTTTTAATTTTAAATCAGAGGATAATTGCTTTATAATTTTGTGTTGATTTCTGCCATACATCAACATGAAGTAAGTCAAAATGGATCTAATTTAAACTTTTTAAAACAACAGCACTGATCTGCCATCAAGGATTGGTCAGTGATTCCATCTAGTTTTCTCTAAATTCATAAGGAAGAGCAGTTGGATATTGTCCATTGTATACTCTTATGATATGAATACCCCCCAAATAACTGAAAGAATCTGGTCCTTCTCACAGTTATATTGCCTCCAACTAGCTCACTTTGGATGCCTCTGCTAGAACCACAGATGAAGATTAGTGTTGCTGCCACTGTTGCTAATTAGTTAAATTTGATCACAGTTTCCTATTTTGACCAGATTTTTTAAATATTGCAAAACCAAACATGGATTGTTCTCAGAAATATTAGTATTTTACACTGCTTCATGCAGATAATATTGTCATTACTAAAATAATAAAATCTTACCAATAAATCTCAGTGTACTGTAATAAATGGAACTGAAATTCCTAATGAAATTGAGAAAGAGCATAATGCCCTTTTGTATAAACTGATCTGGAAAACGAGTCAACAAAGATTGTGTGAGCAGTTGCCATTTCAATAAAGGACAAATAAAGTTATGAAGCCAACCAACTAATCAGTTTCCTTTCTTAACGTCTCCCCTCCTGCTAGCTGGACTGGGAAGAGTAGGTTGGAGAGAGAGGGGAAAAGGCATGGTTCTACGCACACAGAAAAAGTGAGGCATGAAACCAGCTGGACTCAGGAACTAGAAGTAGATTATTAATGGCACAGGGCAACTGATGAGGAGAGGAAACCAACCAATGAACAAGGTCAGAAGTAGACAGCTACTTATCATGAAGGACGAAGTAGGGTTTGATCCTAAAGGCAGCCAGAATTCATTATAAGATTTTAAGTAAGGAAGTGTCATGATCGATCCAGAATTACAGTGCCATCACTTTGCCAACAAGTGATGGATTCTAAAGAGAAAATGCTGAAGAGCAACTGCCATCAGGACAAAGGTGATTAAAAACCAAAGCTACAAGCAATATTGCTACCAAAACCCAAATCTGTGTGCCCAACGCAAACAATATGAAAACATTGGAGTCTGAAACAGAAAGGTTTATTGCAGGGCCCAAGCAAAGCGATGGATGGCTCATGCCTTATAAACTTCAAACTCCCCAAAAGCTTTCAGCAAAGCCCTTTTCTAGGAAAGATGAGGGAGGGGTGTGATTATTTGTTGCACACCTTTTGGTGTCAGATGCTTTGCCTTTGAGGTCAGGTGATGGGCAGGTAACTATGTTCCTATAAACCTTTACCAAGTAGATGCTAATCTCTGTTCTGACAAGAAAGGGTGGGGTCCCCAGGCACAGCCTTCCCTCTCTGAGGTCCAGATCCTGGCTAAGAGGAGGCAGATCTCAGCTGAGGGTTCCCTCGGGGCCAGGTCCCCAGACTCTGTCCAGCTGCCATGGCTGAGGAAGCCAGGCACCCAGGACCCAACTGGCCCTCAAGCTCCTCAGGCTACCTGGACAGCAGGGGCAGGTTCTGCAGAAACCCAGGCAGACAGTAACTGCCGGCATGTCGCAGAGGCAGGAATGGGGGAAGAGGTTCACCGCTGCCTCAAGGTCTGGGCAGGGTCAGTGGGCAGCCTTGTCAAGGGCTCTGGAAGGACAGAGCTCCCAGCCTGTTTCCTAGACCCCTTAGCTCACCCGCTGGCCGAGGCCGGGTGAGAAGGAGGGCACCGGGGAGAAGGCCAGGACCCACTTCTTACCTCACTCTCCACCTGACAACCACCATTCTGATGACCGTTTGCCGAATCAGCCACTAACTGTTGCTCAGTGACAGCTGCTCACTTGGGGGAGGAACCCACAGCAGAGCCAACCAATGGCTGAGCACAAGTACTAACAGTCACTCAATGAGTTTGCTTGGGGGAGGGACCCACTGTGGTGCCGGCCAATGGCAGAGCGGACCTCTAACCGCCACTCTAGCCCTCTCGAGGTTAGTGGTCTCCTGGTAACTGTTGCTGGTAATGGGTTTCACAGTAATGGTGCCAGCAACTGGCAGACTGCTAAGGGCTGTGCGCTGTCCTGCTCTATCACCCTGTAGCCTTCTCTCAAGAGTTTCTTGTGCACTGGGAAGACCCAGAGGGATGGGGTGGAGAGGGAGGTGGGAGGGGGGACCGGGATGGGGAATACATGTAAATCCATGGCTAATTCATTTCAATGTATGACAAAAACTACTGTAATGATGTAAAGTAATTAGCCTCCAACTAATAAAAATAAATGGAAAAATAAATAAATAAATAAATAAAAATTAAAAAAAATAAAAAGAGTTTCTTGCACTACCAAAAAAAAAAAAGAAAAGGCTTACAAATTTTTGAAAGATTAAATCACCTCTGAATTACATACAACTGTATGCTGGAGAGGAAATGTGCCACCAATCCTCTGACAAACACAACCAGATTTTGAAGCTTATTTTGGACTCAACTAGAGAATCACTCCCTACACACACCCTTGTACATGTACACACACACACACACACTATACCTTTAGAAAACGGGCTTACAATTGAGTTACGAAAGATGTTTGTCCAAATGACCTTATCCACATCATAGTCTGGGTGATTCTCCTCCTCAGCCTCCCCTATTCCCTACCTAGGCAGTTCTTTAGGTGGTCTACTGGAACTGGTTTCTAAATTGCCTGTGCCCACCTCACTGAGCACAGGTTTTCTGGATATTTCCAGTTTAACTTTAAAAATGCCATGGTTATTTCAAAAAAAAAAGAACCATTAGTAGGCACCATTTTTTTCAATCCTTTTCCTTTCACCTGTCTCCACTCAAGGTTACACCCTCCATTTGTCCATCTTTTCTATTTTGTCCCTACCAGTTAGCTGTTTCAAGGCTCCACAGGGGGGAATATGGGCAGTCTCACAATGCTTTTACTTTTTTACTCTCTGATTTTTGAGTACTCTGAGCAGCACACATGCTTGTTTGCTAAAGTATGGTTACCATGGTAACATCAACAACATTATTTTAAAAATAAAATGGCAAATCAAAAGCTTTTTTTAAATGAAACAGTGAGCAAAATAGGTAGAACTCAGTCAAGAGTCAGACTAGAGTCATTCATTTCTCCTGGGCACACAATATTTCTTAAAAAGCAGCCATTCTCCAGGGGACTATTAAAGATAAACAGTCTGCTTGTTTGTTTTTGACTTACCTCTCAAAGTATCTTTTAGCAGGGAAAGTTTCTGGTTTTTCAGTAGTTAGCCTAGGTGAGGAAGCGGTTGTGTCTGCTCTCCCAAAATGCTGCTAAGCTCTCTGAGCATGCTATTGAAGTCAGAGTGGAATTTTGCAGTCCTCAAACCTTTCAGAGAAATGTTCAGCCTCTCATTATTTTACCTCTCTCTCAAGAATTCATGTACTGAAATCCCACTACAGTAAAACCTCAAGAAGGGAGAATAAAAATAATGAACATGTCAGTCCCCTGGCAGCTGATACTAATAGCCAGCCTTATGCAAAACTAATTTCTTGAGTTGAAATTGGTTTATTGTGTGAGTTATGGCATTATATAATGTAATATTTAGCTGTCCTATTTAATAAAAACTATTCCTATTCTTGGCAAGTTAAAAAGTCCTAATATTAAACTATGCAATTTCCATACCTTTCAATTTCTTGTGTGCCCATGTTATAGAAAGCCTGATTTGGAATATAAATAAATAAGAGAATATTACATTTTGTACAAGGAGAGATTCAATACTGATCTGATTTTTTTTCCTTTAAAGTATGTCTTTTAAATGCACACGTGAAGCTCCTGCATTTTCATAACATCTGAATTCTGAAGTTTTAAGCAGCAATCAAAGCTGCAGGAGCTGACCTATTGCAATTTTGCTGCTGTGGCAAAATCAGCCCCTTTATTCTAAACTACTCACTTTCAAAGACAGTTTCAGCAGTGTGTTTTTTGTTATGATTCCAGTTTATGCAACTTTTCCTTAGGACCTTACCTCATCCATATATCTGAGATTCCTAAATGCAGTGAGCTATCAAGTCATAGCATTATCTTCTTTTTCATCCATAAAGTATGAGTACAGAACATAGGATGAGCAATAAATTGGGGTCACAGACGTGCTGGGTATGTATTCTCTCTGATATCCATTCAGAAGTTATGAAAATGTAGGAGCTGACACTTGCACATTTAAAGGCATATATATTCAAAAAAAGGGGGGAACGAGTTTACATCATTGTGAAAGAAGGGCAAGCATCCTAATGGATACTGTAGGCTCAAATGGGGCCATAGCTGAAATTAATAGTGAGTAACTTCTAAGCAAGACTTCCAAAGGGAATGGCTCAAAAGAGAATAGCCAAAGTGCATGCACTCTCTTACTCCCTGCCAGAAAGTCAGGGTATCATAAATTCACTGGGACATCCAATGAGAACACAACTGGGATTTTCCAATTTGCAGAAACATCAAAGATGTCCAGGTAGAAGGGATGACAAGAGGGCTTCTTAATTAAGGATTATAGGACTGGACTGTTCAATTCAGAGACAACGTCCCCCCCCCCCAAAAAAAAATGTCACCATTTGATTAATTATGTAATTATCTGTGTTACTATAGTGTCTGGAGCTATGGAACTAATGCATACCAACATTTTTTTTTATATATTTTATGAAACTTCTGCATTTCTATCTTTGTCCCTAACTAAGCTTTTGGCTGAAAGTGTCAGTTTGAGTAGAACCCCAGGAGTAGGAGCATAATCCCTCTACATGGGTCTAAAGAACAGAGAAGTACATGGATGAACTTCCTGTAGGCCCTAACACCAAAGAGCTCTTCACCTCCCACACACAGAACTCTTGAACTTTGTGATTCTGAGGATACCAAGGACAGTTTCAGTGAAAAGGAGTTTCTTACCCAACAGACAAGATAAAGATCCTTTCGACTCAATAGTGTGTGAGCTGAGCTTCCACTAAAGCAAGTAACTCAACATGTCATAATTTTCAAGGCAGCTTATAAAATCCAATTTCAACTCTTAGCAATGCATTGTTGATAATGCTTGTTACCTAGACAGTCTGCAGATGTGTTTTAGGGATAAAAAAAAAAACACTGAATTTAATTTACAACTGTCCCTAAAACCAAAGGAGCTCCTCTGAATTAGAAAATACAACCTTAGAAATCAGTACACCTATTCAAATACAAATAAATATTAATAATATTAGCAAACCAAAGGAATTATTTATCTATTTTGGTTAAAATATCTGCCTTTGCTTAAATTATGTAGCACATATGTAAGCAGTAAGAATTTTTGACAGTAATTCAAATAACTGCTTTAGTTTCCAACTATCTTTTATTGTTCATTTGCCCTAAAGACTGAGAAGAACTTTAAAATTAATACAGCTACCTTTTACTTATTCATGGAAAAAAGGTTAACAATGTTTTACTTTCCGACTTCCATTGCCATGATTAAAGGAATTATTATAATCATTTGCCAGTTACTCTTCTACTATCCTTATGTTTGTGTTCTTTTGCTTATTATTTGAAACTAAAATATTTTATCATCATCCTACCTGGGATGAAGCACAAACTGAAATCAAGATTGCCAGGAGAAATATCAATAACCTCAGATATGCAGATGACACCACTGTAAGGGTAGAAAGCAAAGAGGAACTAGAGAGCCTCTTGATGAAGGTGAAAGAGGAAAGTAAAAAAGCTGGCTTAAAACTCAACATTCAAAAAACTAAGATCATGGCATCTGGTCCCATAACTTCATGGCAAATAGATGGGAAAACAAAGGAAACAGTGACAGACTTGATGTTCTTAGGCTCCAAAATCACTGCAGATGGTGACTGCAGCCATGAAATTAAAAGATGCTGGCTCCTTGGAAGAAAAGCTATGACAAACCTAGACAGCATATTAAAATGCAGAGACATTACTTTGCTGACAAAGGTTCATATAGTCAAAGCTATGGCTTTTCCAGCAGTGTGCATGTGAAAGTTGGACCATAAAGAAGGCTGAGCACTGAAGAATTGATACTTTTGAACTGCGGTGTTCAAACCAGTCAATCCTAAAGGAAATCGACCCTGAATATTTACTGAAAGGACTGATGCTGAAGCTGAAGCTCCAATACTTTAGCCACCTGATGCAAAGAGCTGACTCATTGGAAGAAACCTTGATGCTAGGAAAGATTGAAGGCAGCAGGAGAAGAGGATGACAGAGGATGAGATGGCTGGATGGTATCATCGACTTGATGGACATGAGTTTGAGCAAGCTCTGGGAGATGGTGAAGGACAGGGAAGCCTTGCGTGCTAAAGTCTATGGTGTCACAAAGAGTCGTCCACAGGGTTGCAAAGAATCAGATACAACTGAGCAACTGAACAACAACCACCTTGTGGAAAGGTTAAAAGACAGAGTTTTCTTTACTATGATGATTTATTTCTCTAAGAAATTACAGTATCACATCCCCACATGGATTGTGAAGCAAAAGAAAAGAAAAGAAACAGAGCTGAGTCAGTTTTTGGTTCTATGAATGAATCATTGGGCATAAATTTTGAATTCCCACACACTTCAATAAAACCACTGATAATTAAGCAAACTCAAAGCACACAGTGAGACACTAGAACAAATACTTGTGGATTAGCTATGCAAAAGCTACTTCCCTTAAAGGAAGACAACCCAAAATTAACTTTAAGTAGCTATGCATAAATTGAACATGTACTCTGCATGATCATGTAACACAATAAATGCCAAATTTTATTTCTAATTGAAAAACCATCCTGGAGGAGGGAAATCATTGACCTCTGCACATATACAAAATTGAAGAGACTGTGCTTATATTAGTCCCATGACCTTTCCACACCTAGACATTTGTATTTCAAAAGCTATCTCACTTTCCTTAAATACTGTGATGCATTGATAAATCATGTTGTCATACTGAAAGTCAAAGGCAGTATACAAATAGCGTTGTTTTTTTAACATAACAAAATTAAGATTTTTATTCTATGTTTGCAGTAGCAGGTATGTATCTGTTTGCATCCAAGAACAAAAATGGAACAAAATAAATTTTCAGAATCGACAAATTAAGTGATACATCTGTCCAGACATGGAAACAAACTGTTGAAAATAGTGTTATTTACTACAAAACCGCAGGACTCATTTTGCAATGCCTGTGTTCAAGGAGGAAAGGGAAGAGGGGATGTATTAATTATACATGACGAATGACTTGACACTTCCTGGGTATTAAGATGGAGTTTTGAAAGACTTTCCTGGGGCCTTGCCTCATGCTTCAGATGAATATGTGTTTCTTCATATTTTTACATTTCAAAGACTTTTAATAAAGATGGCAGGGACACATTATAAATTTTGAATAAACACACATACACACATTACTCATATTCAATTGCTCTCAACATTCAAAGAGTCAACCTCTGAGTTTCTGTAAGAAAGATGGATGGTCCCCATTTATTCATGTGCCTCCAGTAACCTAATGATTCTAGTTCTCCCTTAGGTTCTAGATGGTAGTGTGCATCTTGTTAGTGTTAATATTTCATTCAAAGAAACCTGAATAACATGATGCAATAGTATTTATGTGTACAATAAAATTATGATTACCTATGAGAAAAGGGATAGTAATAAAATCTCACATTTAAAAATTACATTATACCAAATTTCTACTTCTAAAAACTGTACCAATTTTGGCTTTTATCTTAAAATTGTGCCATTAAAAGACAATTAAGCTATTACTTTACTGTATACCTAAAACTAACAAAGCATTGAAAATCAACTATACTGTAATATAATATAAAAAATTAAACTTGAACAACAAAATAAAATAAAAGACCATTATACCTATTTACATATCTGTTATTTCCAAAGCTGTCAGTTTAAGTTATCCAGAGTTTGTTCCATACTCTCATACACTAAGTATTCATACAAGAAAGTAAGAGAACTAACATCGTCAGGTCCTAACCAATTCCCCTCTTCCTCCTTCCAGTTGAATAAACAAGTGATAATTTTATCTCTTTCCTCTTGCCCCAGATTTCAGGAAGCTCACAGTACATATAGAGATGGGTGTTTCCAACAGAGAGAGACGGAAATTGGCAAAGAAAAAAATCATCATTCTGAGTTATCATGAACATGACAGATTGCCCTCTCTACAACACTGAAATTCCCTAATAAAGTAGGTTATAATACACAGGACCCAACTCGCCACATTCTTTTGCTGAAACGGCTGCTCTATGATATGTAATGCTGAGATAATCCTGACTTAATGTGCAAGGCTGAGACCTCTTTTTTTTTTTCTGCCCTCACACCAGCTCACCGCCTGCACAATTAATTCATCACCAACAACCCCAGCTCTCAAAGAAAAGGAGAGCAGAGAAGCAGTAGGCTAATCACATACCAGATGTGCCAGCAGTATAATGCCTTCTTTGTCTTTCTCTGCTTGTCACTCTCATTAATACCTGAGAGCAGGGACCACATCCTACTCTATTACGTGTCTGTGTAGCATGCAGCATAGGACCTGGCATCTAATAGGCACAAAATTGCTGCAACTGGAAAGAATGAATTTAAGCTATGATTAGAGCAGAATCTATGGAAGACTATGTAGTATCTCCAAGCTTCAAAACCTAAGTACACAGGGATTGCTTCCATGATGTGTAACTTGCCAAAGATCACTGAAAAGACCTCATGGTCCTGGGCAAGAGTTGGAACTTCTGCTTCACACGGAGGGGCGCCTGCTTCAGGCCCACAGAGCCACTGATATTCCTGCTTGAGGTCCTCTGACCACGGGAGGTGATAATGGACAGGGCAGGTAGAGGCCAGTTTAGCAGAGCGGTGAAGACAAGGAGAAGGAAAGGCCTACAGTCATGCACAGCTGCCCACGGGTGCGGACTCAAGAACTACAAAACCGATTTCTCTGTTCCTTGACTCTCCAGGGCACAAGGAATAGGGTGTAAGTTCAATATCGGCATTTAGATATGCTGCTTCTTCTGAATAAAAAACAAGTATTTATTTTTTCCATTCATTTTTCAGATAAATATATCGCTGGGTACCTACATATGCATGCCAAATTGCTTCAGTAGTGTCTGACTCTTCACAACCCTATAGACTATAGCCCGCCAAGCTCCCCTGTCCATGGAATTCTCCAGGCAAGAATACTGGAGTGGGTTGCCATTTCCTTCTCCATGGAATCCTCCTGACCCAGGGAGCAAACCCATGACTCTTATCTCCAGCATTGGCAAGAGGGTTCTTTCCCACTGTATCCACCAGGGAAGCCCCTGTGGGTAGTAAAGTATTTAAAGCTCTACTCCTTTAAGTTCTAGCATCACTATCTACATGTTTCCCAAATAATTTATGGCTGAAAGTTCACTGAGAGTGAAAAGATTAGGCCAAAATATAAAAAGATGAGGACAGTGTGATTTTATAAAAGATTGCCTCTCAGCCCTTGCTGTAATTTTTCTTGTTTAACATGTCATGTTTTCCCCTAACTCTACATTTATTAGCTGTAATACACTGTTTCAGTTACTATAGGAAAACTATTCAAAACATCCCTTTCTGTGATTTCTCTGAGCTTCCCTGGGGGCTCAGTAAACAATCTGCCTGCAATGTGGGAAACCTGGGTTCCATCCCTGGGTTGGGAAGCTGGAAGTGACTTCTCTCTGATTCCTTTGGAGATGCTTATTGAGGGCAGCAACTGTAACCAGAATCTGGTAGCGTAAAGCTCTGTTCCCAGGCTTCAGGAAAAACACCCCCACCTCCCTCTCCTTTCTGAACATCAGCTGCTGACAAGATTCTTTATGCTGACCTTTAAGAAAGCACCATAATTCTATTGAGAAGCTACATTGGGCTGTTGTGCTAAAGTGTACCCTGAAAATCCTGTCAGAACTTTGCAGCCACCCATCCCCCCTCCAAAATATTCTGTCAGCCAGACATAGAGAATTAGGCACATTCTTTCATTTAAATAGCAAGGAATAGAAAGCTGATAGGATGCTTAGTCACTGCTTCAGATTCAGGGATGTCTCACGTTCCCATGATGCGGATTGTTCAACTTGAACAAACCAATTTAACTCCTATTAGTACTTCACCAAGTTCCAATTCTGTCATTTATTGGGTACTTACCACGTGTCAATCTCTGTGCCAAGTGCTTAACTTCAAACGCTCTTTATTCTTTACAACCCTAATGAAGTAGGCGCCCTTGTTATCCCCAGACTACAAACCAAAGCTCAGAGAGTGTCCATACTTAACCAAGAACACAGAGACTCCGGTGACCGGAGATTCAAACTCACACCGTTTCTGAGTCTGGACCGTAAACCTCAGTTCTCAGGTCGCTCTCTGAGGGTCTCGCATCTCCTCCCCCACCCCCACCCCCATCCCCCCCAACTCCTAAAAGGTGACTGCTTCTCAAACACTAAAAGGCCAGTCTGCTGAACACGCTTTCCTTTTAGAAAAAGTGATGCGTTGCTGAATCACACATCGTGCTCTCTTATATTTAAGCAACTATTCTTTTAAGGCAGGGGTACACAGTGGCCTGAAAATATGAGTTCGGCGTTTATGTTGCGAGCATAATTAGTAACTTGCGGAATTGGTGTTGCAATCCAAACGGCTCCGCGTGCGGGTTGTTAAATTACCCGAGCTCTGAGCGCTTCCACCGCCGCCGAGCTGCGCAAAGGCCGTGCAGTCTCCACGGTGTTCCTTCGCCATCTAGAGGCTCCGCTCTGCAGAGAGATGTGTTCCCGGAAGGTCAGACTGGCTTCTGAGATTAATCCTTGTACTCCTGTTCAGATCACCCTTTTCTGATATTTCAGTGTCCTTTTCTCCTCCTTTAAAAACAGTTTCTTTCTTCGTAAGTCCCCAATCTTATTAAAGTCCAATTGCATTAAATAAAATATGTTGTTGATATTTTTATATTGAATTTGAGAATAACAGTAATGAGAAAAATAAGAGCTCTACTTTGGCATTTTAGAAATATATACACTACTTTCTATACACAGCGATCAATTACCAGATTATATGAGCAATTATTCATCCCTCTTTGAAGAGATCAGTATTTGAATGTTCATCATCTACATAAGTTACTAGATGTTTTCAGATAGCAATAAAAAATAAATATTTCTCAAATACCAATAAGAAATACAAACAGCAAGATCTAATTTCCTAATCTTTGCCTTATATGGAAAATTTAGAGAAAAATTTGCTAGCAGATATTTTCTCTGATCAGTCATAACAATCATGATAATGATAATTATAAAACAATGAACATTTATTGAGGCCTACTGTGTTTAGATAGCTTTGTATGTTTATACATTATTTCTAACCTCATAATGATTTGAAAGTTATTAGTATCATCATTTGAGGGGAAAAAAACTTAAGTCATATAAATTATAAAGCTGGTAAATTACAACCAGTAATTGATGAAACCAGCATTTAAAACTAGACTGCAAAGCTCCATTCTTTTCCACTAAACCATGTTAACTTGAAAATAATAAAGAGATACTGATTATTTATCCAAAATGATGAATGATAGGTTAATATCATTAGTCTAAATATTTTACATTAAAGATAAATAAAATTTTTAACTTGTTTAAAGTTGGATTGCAAATCAATGAAATAGGGTACATTTTAAAACTGAGTGTACAATCTAATCTGCTACCACGTGAGATGGAATTATTTAACCTGAGGATTACCCCAGGGTGAATATAATAGAGAACAGAAAGGGGTTTGGAGAAAGCAGAGGTGAGGGTGACAGGACAAAATGATGGTGTGGGACATTTTCAAGCATCTTTCAAAAATGAATTCACTGCTTCCGGGTTCATAGGCAGGTAGCCTGGTTCTAGATGAAGAGTTAGACTACAGTATCTTCCTTTCCAGTGGAGCCAAATCCTTCTAGAGTGAGAAAGCAGATGGTCCTACAGAGCATAGGTCAACATCACAATGTCTGTTTCTGATATCCACGCTCTGAGTACAGCTGGCTTCTCCAGAGTCTGTCTATTGTTGAAGATTTTCGCTGAGATTTATACTTTGTGACATTTTATTCACTCAGAAATACTTTGACCAAAAAAAAAAAATGTCATAAATGCTGAATTTTAATGTCCTAGGAGATTTTTTAATGCAAATATTTACATACCATGACAAGTTCTAATATATTCCTGCCACCTCCAGATGGAAAAAAAATAATTATGAATACTTGGAGGGGTATCTGCAAATGGAAAGGGACACAATTATTCTTCTTAGTATATAAATGTGGATTCTTGGGTATTTTGAAATTGTAAAAGTAGCATATGGGCATTATGATCTTAGAATGTTAAAACTAGAAGGGATGTAAATATCATCTATTCTAGTCAACATTACATTTTTCACAGATGAGAAAACTGGGGCCCATAGAGAAGAAGAGCTTGTCCAATATTCACAGCAAGATAAGGGCAAATCCAAGGATAGAACTTGGTGTCCCAATCGCCAGTCTTGATCTTTTGACAGACAGTGCAGTATGTGTTGTCCATGCATAGTCCTTCCAACTCACACTCAATCTAGTAAATGTGATGAATACCCAATGTCTGTCTTTGCTGGGCCATAACAGATCATGCTAGGTGCCTATAACAGTGTCTGGCATATAGTAGACACTCCATGAATACTGGCTGAATGACGCATGCCTATATGAAGGCATTCACTTGGTGGCAACTTCTACATCTATCTATACAGAATAGAATGCAGTGGAAAAGATGATACCCAGAGGACAATTTCTGACAGGAAACCTCTCCATTATTTTGTCCTTCACAAGATGGAAATGGAGACAGAATTTCAGACTTGCCGTAATGAGAAAGCATTACTCTTTTGTCATAATTCCAGAGCATTTACAGAGGAAATAGGAAGTGTTATCACAGATAAAGACAAGTAATTGAATAAAACTGCTAGTCTTAGAATACATAAACTATCAGAAGAAAACACAAATTAGTAGCTATGAAATTCAGTATTTTGATAGACACATATTGGGTTCATTCTCAGGGAAATAGTGGAACACACTTAAACACATTCTCTGAGCTGTGTTAATGTTGACATCCAGACAGAGCTGGAGACAGAGCTGGAGATTCCTACCTTCTGAGTAGCCCCAAAATGACTCCATATTGCATAAACTTGTGAGAGCTCAACGGACACAATCTAACAAGAATTCAAAAGGCCCAATCAAGTTTAAGCCATAGATCTCAGCCTCATTCATAAAAAGAGAAATGTGAATTAAAACTATCCCATTTTTATCTATCACATTGTTATAATTCAAAATTGTGTTAACACTCAATTGGCCAGGCTATGGGGAAACAGGCACTCTCATATGTTGCTGTTAATACTATCCTTATGGCAGAGAGTTTTCCAGTATCTGTCAAAATTACAACTGCAATATCCCTGGACCCTGCAGTTTCACTTTGTGAATTTATCCTGCATATATACTTGCACTTGTACAAAACATAATGGTTAAATGTTCTTCACTACTAATGTGATAGTGAAAGAATGGAACTAATGCAAGTGTCCATCTATATGGGAATAAATAAATTATGTACATTCATATAGTGTATGAATATAATGTAAAAATAAGCAAGCTCTTTGTGTACTGCTATGGAAAGGTCCCCCAAGGAAAATTGGTAGGTAGAAAAAGCAATGTGCTCCGCTTCATGTATGACATCTTCTCTTTTGAGGAAGAAAGAAAAGAGATAATGGTATGTGCTTGAATATGTATATATATATATATAAATTCTGGAAGGACACATAAGAAACTGACAATAGTGGTTAACTGTAGCTGGAAGAAGACAGGAAATGGGCAGATGAGGGACAAGAGTCAAATAAAAGATTTCCACCATTTTCTTTAAGCTTCAAAAAATGTGAATTATCTTTAAGAAAGGGGAGTGGTGAAGATGATGGGAGAAAATAAACTGCACAACCCAACATACTTAATGGAGACTTTGCCAAGATGTTCAGACTAGCTGTGGGGCAGGCAAGCAGCTGTGGGAGTAAACGCATGCCTTGAAAGGCCAGAGCAGTCTCTCCCAGGAAAGTCAGACCACTGCATGTACACCTGACCGGAGAGAGGAAGATGACCGAGCTTTTGTACTTTAAGTGTATTCTGACTCCTACAATGCATTTTGATGCAAAATCTGGATCTGACTGAATTTAAACTAAAAAATGTTGAAGACACCTTTTCCTAAGGACAACATACGTGCTGTAGGTGGAAGACATGTTGAAGGAGAGATTTATAAATGGACATAAAAAGGCAGGCCAACTTGGGGTTCCTCCAAGAACTCATCCATACACACTTGCATGTATGCATAAAAGTCAAATGGTAAGGCCAATTGTTGTAAATCCTAAAGCCAAATGTATTGTGAATCCATTTTTATTTAACTCTAGAGAAATATAAATAAGTTTAACAAAGACATAAAAGGAAAAACAGAAGAGTATATAGGAACAGTTGTTGACAGGAAAATATTAACAATAGTGGTACTCTCAATCCTATACTTGCACGCTATAAATGAGAAAATCATGTGGATGAAGGATGAAAATACAATTCTCCACGGCAACATCACTGAGAAAAGGCCTAATTTTATTCCCATGGTCTTTGGTATAGTTAGACTTACCAAGAGACTTTCCATAGCTGCTGACAACTTCTTTCTCTCTAAATCTAAATGTTATTTTCCTTTTTGAAATGAAGGCAATATGAGAATTACACAATTTATACTTCAGTTACTTTAGCTGTAATTTTCAAAACATGCCATTGGATTCTATGGGCTTGAAAACAGAAAGGCCTTGAAGTCTCTCCTCCTCTAAATGTCTCACTAAATCACAGCACTGGAAGGTTCACACAAAGACATTTTTTTCTAGCCACTGTGTGCCAGACATATTAGTTCCCTTTTTTAATCTTCTTAGCAAAGATTATAGCTCTTTCAAATATTTTCCATAGGTAAATTTTGTGTTTAAATTATAATATGGAACGTCACCATGAAACCCAGGAGTCTTTATGTATGGATTCTCCACTGGGGTAATTTGCCCCTTCCCCCACACCCAGGACACTTGGCTATGTCTGGAGATATTTTTGGTTGTCACAGCTGGGGAAGGGGGAGATTGGAGGTGTTACCAACATCTAGGAGCTTCCCTGGTGTCTCAGACAGTAAAGGATCTGCCTACAATGCAGGAAACCTGGGTTCGATCCCTGGGTTAGGAAAATTTCCATGGAGAAGGAAATGGCAACCCACCCCAGTTTTCTTTCCTGGAGAATCCCATGGACAGAGGAGCCTGATGGGCTACAGCCCATGGGATCACAAAGAGTCAGACACGACTGAGCGACTAACACTTCACTTCACCAACATCTACTTACTGGATGCTAAGGATGCTACTAAATATTCTACAGTGCAGAACAAAGAATTCTCCAGCGCAAAATGTCAACACTGCTAAGACTGAGATAACCCTGACCTGTATTATAAGACGGATAATTGTATTTACGTGCATGCTAACTTGCTTCAGTCATGTCTGACTCTTTGCCACCATGTGGACTGTACCCCACCAGGCTCCACAGTCCATGGGATTCTCCAAGCAAGAACAGTGGAGTGGGCTGCGTGCCCTCCTCCAGGGAATCTTCCCGACCCAACAACTGAACCACCTCTCTTAAGTCTCTGGCACTGGTTCTTTACCACTCACGCCACCTGGGAAGCCCCTCATAATTGTATTTACATTCCTCAGATTAAAATAGGAATTTTGACTAGACCACACACATGAAGGATGTTTCTGCTATGATATTCATTCCGAAGGCTAATTGTTGTTTTAAGTATATCGTGTCTCCAATATTTTATAGGTGAAAATGTGAAACAATTTTTTAATGGTCTTCATGAGCTTTGCATCTTATGCCAAGGGACACTTTTCATTTGTTCACAATTCTGAGTCAAAGGACAACAAAGTTTTGGGAACAAAAGAGTAAAACAAACATGTTCAAGATTTTACTATTTTTTCTTCTCTGCTACAAATCACAACCAAAACTGTCTTTAGCTATAATATATGCTTCCCTGGTAGCTCAGCTGGTAAAGAATCTCCCTGCAACTGGGGAGACCTGGGTTCAATCCCTGGGTTGGGAAAATTTCCATGGAGAAGGAAATGGCAACCCACTCCAGTTTTCTTGCCTGGAGAATCCCCATGGACAGAGGGGCCTAATGGGCTACAGTCCAAGGGGTCGCAAAGAGTCGGACACGACTGAGTGACTAAGCACACACATGATATGTATATCTATGTTGTTTTATAATTTGATATATTATGCTACATCATGCCCAAGACATTAGCCAAGTCTACACTACCAACACATAATTAAATGTCAGTCGTTTGCATTGACTGGTTCGTGCAATGATAAGAATCATAGCCCCAGCAGACATGTTTTCATGTTGCCACTGAAGCCAAGGAAACCGTGACTAAACAAACTAACCATTCTGGATTTAGTCTCTCTATAATCACAGAAAGAATTTTCCTATTCATTTTAACCATCCTAAAAACGTTACAATACCTTTTCAAATAATTTCTCCTGCCAAAAAAGGCTTGACTTTTTAATCTAGGTCAAGTGGAGACAAAAAGTAAACAAACCAGTGACATGAGAATCCATTGACCTCTACGGAACTTGCTACCCTGGAGAATCTGGAATTTACTAAATGAAGCCAGAGGGGGAAAAATAAACATGAGAAAACCCAGAACTTTAGACCTAATGGTTCAGGAGTAATACCTTTGGTCAAACAGTACATGTTAGTAGTAACATTTGATTATTTTCCAAGAAAGAAGAATAAGCAAAAATTCAATCGAAACATGGAATTTTTTAGAAAGGTAATTATGAGACAAGTGTAAAAGTGGGCTTTCACAACAACATGGAGACATTATTTCAATTCCAATCTAAATATGCTGCTGAGTACATGTATGTGCTCAAAACAACTTATTTTCCCTAGGATTTTGTGTGTCACGTAAAATATTTCACACACCAGTGGCAAGAAGCCTTACATATAGAGTTGTGTGCTTTTTTTTTTTTCCAAATTGGTAGAGGTGTCACAGCCCGGTTCTTTTCCATGTCTTCCTCACCTTTTAAAAACTGGGTCCTGAAAGTCAAAGTCAATAAAGTTCAAGCTGACACCTATGCTGTGAGTCACCTTGACAATTTAAGAGTCTGGTCCAGACTCCCAGAGCCTGTTCCAAGCTCCTTTGTGTCTCTCTCCCTCCAGAACAGGAGCCCCCATCACTGTCACTGCTGGTCTCGTTTTTATCTCTGAAGGACAACACTTCTTTCATTTCCTCACCCTAAGCACAACTCTCACACAGTAAAGTTCAGCTCAGAATATGTGAGTCAAATTTACTAAACTTTCAAAGAGTGAACCAGAAAAATCAAAACATCAGTTAGAGAAATTGGAGACAACATGATGCCCTGTGCCTTTTAAAGGTTGACTAGGAGAGATTTTCTAGGATCCAGTGTAAACCTTCTCTCATTTTTTTTCAGGATGGATTAGACCATGCCTGACTTCCCTGGTGGCTCGGGCGGTAAAGAATCTGCATGCAATGCAGAATCCCTGGGTTGGGAAGGTCTCCTGGAGAAGGAAATGGCAACCCACTTCAGTATTCTTGCCTGGAGAATTCCATGGACAGAAGAGCCTGGCCAGGTTACAGTCCATAGGGTTGCAAAGAGTCAGACACGATTGAGCAACTAACACACTAACAGACCATGCCCATCTCTTACTGATGACGAAAACAATTTTGAGGAACACTGATACTGATTCATTTTTTCAGCAACTTATGACTTATAAATTTCTTTCATTCAATTCTCATAACAACCATGTAAGTTAGGGGTTATTTGCCATTACTAGTCTTAGTATTATTTGTGTTATTTCTATTGTTGAGTGTATTGGCCAAAATAAGAATTTACATTTGGAACACATGAGACTGTATTCTCTGTACAAATTCAAGCAAACTACTCTTATGTCTCTGAGGATTTGTCTGCTTATCAGTATAGTTGTCCTAAAATAGACAATGCCATAGACTTGTAGAGAGAATTAAACAATACAGACTAAGTGAGAATATCCTCCAAAGTGCTCACAATATTCTTCACTTCATGCCATTTTTAAAACGAGGTTTGTTCATTTGGTTTGGTTGGGTTCATTTTTTGATGAGGACATGATGATTCAAATAAATCAGATGATCTTCCCAAGACCTCACAGGCCAGTGTGGTAGGGAAGAATTGAAATTTAAGTCTGGAGTATATGCTATGATGGATGAAGGAGACCCTCCCTGTCCTCAGCCTGTAATTCTGAGATAAGCACTCATTCTCTAGCAGCTTCTCGGATTGGAGGCTGGGAGTTCTCATCCCTCTCAGGACCCTGCCTTAGACCTAAAAAAGCTATCTCACCCAAGGCAAGCCCTTGCCCCATACTGATCACTGCCATGTACAGAGTCCTGGTTCCCTTGCCTCTTTTCCAGTGGAGGTCCCTCCTAGCTCCAGAGATCCCTGTAGGATTGGCTGGAGTCTCTGTTGCTATGGCGCCCCACTTTACCTTCTCCCTCTGCCCACTCTAGCTTTCTCCACAGGTGCTGATCCCCAGAATAATTTCCACCTCAGAGTTTTCTAAGAACCAGACATAGTTTCCTGACTCTGAATTCCATGTTCTCAGCACAACAGTACATGTGAGAATGGGCAAAATTTCTTCACAATAAAACCGTATCTGCCTGCCAAGTTATCAGCAAATGTTTTAAGAATGTAAAACAGAACCTGTGATTTTTAGAAAGCTGTAGGGGCAGCTTCAGGATCAAAAAGAACTGAGGGCCTTGAAGCAAAATTAAACATCAGAAATTCCTCTGCCCTTCACTTCGTTCAAGGAGGTACAAAATGGGATAAAAGTGCCCCTTGCTATCAAGCACTTTACAACCAAATTGCCCAGGATATCACCTCTCCATAGAGGAAGAGAGTGGAGACATGTTACTACCCAGAAGCCCTTGCTTCAAGAGTCTGCCTCCATCAAAGCACATAAACAAAGCATCTGGGTGCTTGCCCACAGAGCTGTCAGAAACCATTAGAAAGTTGTCTGCCCAGCCTTGTTTTGGGGAACCATGCACCTTACCCACATGGGTCTTCTCAGAGCTGTTTTATATCTGTCGTCATTGCGCCGTTAACTAGAACTCACTGATTTGGAAGAAGAGGATGCCTGACTCAAGCCGAACCAATCAAATTCTCTCTCCTAATAATGTGGACTTTTGATGTGAAACTTCAGAAGAGGGATCAAAACCAGCTGCTATGTAGGCCCCTTGGGGCAGCCCTGCTCCCCAGTGCCCAGAAGGACCTCTTCCTTGGATTCTGAAAGACATACCATCAATTTCCAATGAAGACTGCTCGAGTAATCTGTGTTTGATTCTGTTACTTGAAAGAAACTTCATCATTCCAAACCCTCTGTAAAGTTTTATATAAAGCCTCAGACATCTTAGTTATGCCTTTGGCAGAGAGAGAACATCTATATGTCTAAACTGTTTCCCACATGGCGATGTTGACAAAAGCAAATGAAATTTGGAAAAATGTCCTCCTATCTTAATGCCACAGGGAAAGACCATAAAAGTAAAATTTTCAAAAATCCACAAAAGCAACAGAAAGTTAATAGGTGGCATTGCTTCTTTCTCAAAATCCCCCACTAGCTTCCTATCACACTTCAAATAAGTTCAGCCTGTCTACTGGTGGAACCCTACATTACCTACCTTACTTGACCCTTGGCTATCTCCAACCTCACTTTCTCCTACCCACCCCTTGACTTACCCATCCACACTTTATTCTTTTCAAACACACTCCCATGCCAGGGCCTTTGCACTTACAGTTTTCCCAAGCAGCACATCTGTGAGTCCTACAGATATCTATATGGCTTATTCTTGATCTTCATTTAGGTCTCTGCTGAAATGCCATCTCTTAAGAAAGACATTCTCTGACCTCCTATCCAGAAAAGTAGCCTCTCTCTCTCTCTCTTTATCCTCATATGCCACTTAATTTGTCTTCATAGCACTTGTTACTACCTAACATCACATGATAAACTGCTACATGTTTATTAACTATCTAACACCGCTACTAGATTGTAATCTCCATTATGATCATGAATTTAATATTTTTTCAATGTGGAATCCATATCACTTAGAAGTCTGACACATAGAAAGTTCTCAATTTATAATTGTTAGTTGAGTGAATAAATAAACAGTTAAAATCTAAGCATTGAGATATTCCCATTTGGAAGCACAGTGTCAAGAGTGTATGCGCAGGATTTAAAATGACCTTTCTTCAGTCTCTCATGGCTCCTGGGTTGGACAAGGACAGTAGATCTAAACCCTAGGAGGGGAGTATGGGCTGAATCCCACTAAGGGAGCAGGCCTCTTTCTAATGTCACTTCAGCACATGCCTGCCATTGGGCCAGGTGATGAGTGCCTTGAGGCTTTAAGAAGGCAGAAGGCCTCTGTGACGTAGAGTTCCAGGTAGCTTTCGTGGCTGCAACCAGAACAATGTGGCAGTGAGTACTGACAAGGGCAACCCCAGGCCGGCGTGTAGGAGGAGAGATGAGACTCGGGGGGAGGCAAAAGGATGTCCAACTAGCTAACTCTGTTGAAACACACCTGCTCTGAAAATGACCAGGTTTCTCTTACAAGTCTTTTCCTTCTTGCTAAGTGACTTTTGTAGTAATTCCACACTCATGAACCAGGCACATTCTCTTCTAGTTTTGAAAACTAGCCCACATTGTGCATGTTCACCCTTGCTTGTTCCACAGTCTCACTCCACCTGCAACATGGTTTCCCTTAGGTTCAAACGAAAAATCAAGTTTTTATGTATTAGATTTTATGTCTCACAAAATAAATTTTGTTGGAATTTCCTAACCTTCTTTAAAATGTGCCAGAGCAAGTAGGACAGTCATTCTGGCTTGCACAGGGATGATGAATTGCATTACAAATGATCTCCAAACAAATAGAACTTGGGATACGGCCACATAATGACAGGTCCTTTTCCTGCCATTCTTACCAAACCCACTGGGCATGGGCAGAGGAACAGGTTACAAGGGGTTTGGATGAGAAAGTGTCCCAGAGAGATGAATTCACACCACTGCTAAATGTCAGCTTTCCTTTATAAAGTAAAATATGTAAGGATATTACATGATATATATGTGTATTTATGTTACTTACTTAGATAGTTGATTGATAGATCAAACTGATCCTTACTTAGCCATGAGGTATGATACTAGTTGACAATGGAATATAAAATTCATGTTGTCAAAAGGAACAAAAATATAAAAATGGACTCTTAGAGGGTGAAAATAGGTATGATCACTTCAAGAAAAAAAATTATAAAAAGCCTCAAAAATGTACTTCTCTTTGTTCTTCGATTTCTGGTGATTTGGACTAAAAGCATAATCATAGATATGCAGTAAAGTTCACTTACAAAGATGTTGGTATTGTGTGTAATCAAAATCATGGAAATCTGGAAATAACATAAATGTCTAATGAAAGGGGTTAAGTAAAATAAACTGTGAACATTCACAGTGCAAGCAGATATAATGAAGCTATTAGCAAGATGTTAAAATATTTAGACTTTGAAAAATATAATATAGTTTTAAGTTTTAAAATGTATTCTGTTTTTTAACATACTACAATGTCAAATTAGTCAAAAAATACATGCGCATTTTTACCCAAGCATTTATTCAAAAAAATCTGGAAGGAAATATTCCAAATGTGATTAGTGGTTGTTCCTAAATATTTTAATTATACATAATTTTTATTTATTGCCTCTGTACCCTTACTCCAAAAATCAGCTATAATGAATGTATACTGCCTTTTAGTAAAAAGCATTATGCATTTTTAAACTGTATGATAAAGGAAATGCACCTATGTACAGCAGAAGATTGGAAAGAAAAGCAATGGTTCATTGCAACAACAGAGAATAATTTGTGTGCTACCTCTTAGAGATATAGCTCTATCTTGCCACTCTGAAATGATAATAAATAACAACCATTCTTACAATGAAGTAGTGTCAGAATACTACTATGGGAAGCCAAAGTAATATTAATAGTTCCAAAGTTGTATGTCAAGCAAATGCAAAAGTTCTCTAGAAAAAGGATGCTGGTAGAATAAATAATCAAAAATAGAAGACTGTACTTTTCATAGATAGTGTTCTTTGTGAGATGGAATAAGCAGAATAAGATAACAGCATTTAAAATATTAATTACTATTCTAATTTTTGAGGTATGTTGATAAGTATTTAAAGAGTTATATAGCTTGATTTATACAATCACCACATAAATAGTTTATGAAACAAAACAATTCGAAAATTCTGGTCCACATAATCACAAAAAAAATCTGTTTTAAAGTGTTAATAAAATCATTTTGCAAGTTGATGAATATATTTATCCTTCAAATGTAACTTCTTTGCTTTAATTTCTCCCTACCTTGCCCAAGCTTGTACACTCCCCAGTACACACACACACACTCATATCCTATTGTCATGATATCAAAAACAATCAGTATTTTTCTATAGTTTCACCTGATATATTTTCTACTCTCTGGTAAGAAAGGGAACTGAAGCAACATACCTGGAGTCAGGAGTTCATAAACTATCATCTTCCAAGGACACTGGTCATTGATGGCAATAGTATGGCTTCCAAGTGGGAATCTTCTGGTATACCCAGAAATAGTCTTCAGAATAATAATGAAGCCTTCTCTGTGAATGATACAAGCAGCACACATTATTCCTTCAAAGTGATGTAAACCTTCTAGAATGGGTAGCTTCAATTATTCTAGTAATTTAAATTCACTTCCAATTCTAATACTATTATTATTACTTTTTAATTCCCAGGACCATAAAATGCATGAAAAGTAGCATTCAGCAGCCATTACTTGATTCATGGGTAAAACAATGGCATAGTTGCCCTCAGGCCCCATTAAGCAGCTATCTACCAATTGAAAATGTCTCATAGAATTTGAGCTAATAGGCAACTTGTTCAACAATCACTACTTAATGTTCACAGATACTGTTTCTCTTCACACTGAGAGCAACTAATTCTAAGCTAGCCTAGTTTTAGACAGTGTTACACTGTCTTTGCACCTGACCAATGAGTAAGGAGCAAGTCCTCAGCAAACAGCTTCTGAAATGGAGTTATCAGAGAAGAGCGGTGATAACATTATTTCAATCACTGTGAATCAGGTGTAACTAAAACCTCAAATCCACAATGTGAAATTAGAAACATAATTTTTTTGTTTATAAAATATTTCTGTTTAATATAGCATACAGTAGTATGGAGTAGAGACCAAGGTCATGGACTCAGAATTTGATGCTTGGGCTGGAATTTTGGCTTGCCACAAACCAGCCATGCAGCTTTGACAATTCACTAAAGTTCTCCATGCCTCCATTCTTATATTTATAAAATGAAGGTGATAATGTTTCCGATCCCAAAGAATAGTAGTAGGGATCCATACATGTAACACTCTTAGAACAATACTGGGCAATATGGATGAATGCTAACTATTTTTAGTAGTGAATCACCATTTCCACATACTGACTAGTAAATACTCCAAGTTCATTGAGTTCACAAGAATTATTTGAAAACAGAAGCTGGAAAAAGTTTACTAACATGATTTTATGGCACCCAGATGTTAGTTAATACCTTGAGGAAATTAAACTCTGTAAAAATTGAAAGTAAGCAGTTCTGATTTCAGTAGATTCAAACATTTTGCTCATTGACTTCTTGGTAAGAAATAAATTATCCACTGCATGGGATAATGCAGTATCCAATTTACTGCACTGTATTGTATCCAATTTACAATACTCATAAAAGTGAAACTGTTAACTGCTCAGTCTTGTCCAACTCTTTGCAACCCCATGGACTGTAGTCTGCCAGGCTTCTCTGTCCATGGAATTTCCCAGGCAAGAATACTGGAGGGGGTTGCAATTTCCTTCTCCAGATGATCTTCCTAACCCAGGGATCAAGCCCAGTTCTCCTGCATTGCAGGCCATGGTAAATACAATATTCAGATGGTAAGTACTATTTACTCAGATGGTAAATACAATACTCCTACCCACACATAAACAAATGAATATGCACATATAAACCTAAAAAATGTTTCATGAAGCAGCATTCATGACAACCTCAACTGTCTTTTTATTTGAGTTTATTAAGATATTGGTGGAAACCTATTGATTTCCCCATCCTTAACAGTTCATGACCTAAGATTTGAAAAATTCCTGTATGACCAATCTTTTCCACTAGATAATCACATGAGAAAAATATGTGCTCTTCCCATTTCTGGCCACTGTTAGGTTCACTCCTGCCCTGTAGCACCAGGGTTAAGCTGTTTCCCTTAGTACAAAGGGAAACAGACTTTTTTCTAGACCTCAAAAATTCCAAACTAGATCAGAATACTCGGATTTCTAGTTCTGACATCAGTTACCCATCCTTCTCTGCACTTATCTGAATATGAAGGATGTGGAGAGTAATTGCTCATTCCTAGGAAAATAAAGGACTTTCCAGGTGGCGCTTGTGGTAAGAATTCACCTGCCAATGTAAGAGATGCAATAGACGCAGGTTTGATGCCTGCGTCAGGAGGATCCACTGGAGGAGGAAATGGCAATTATTCCAGTAACCTTGCCTGGAAAATTCAGTGGACAGAGGAGTCTGGTGGGCTACGGTCCATAGGGTGGCAAAGAGTTGGATACAACTGAATGACCAAGCATCAGAAAAATAAAAATATCTCTCTGACCTAAAGTTCTTCTCCAGTCATGACTGTGAGAGGCCTGAGATTGTAGCAAGAAGGGGGTCATCAAATCCCTGGAGAGCTGTGAAGAGCCTCTTCCCAGCCCCAAAATAGATATGATGACCCTTGCCCTTGCATCCAATGTGTAGCCAAAGAATCACTCAACACAGCATCAAATTTAATCCTTGACAATTAAACACACAGCAAGGTTTAAGGGATGGAAATTTTCCAGGAACAAAGCCAGACGGAGTATATTTTTAGATCAATTAAGTTGATTCCCACCACAAAATCCCTTAAACCATGGCACATTTGCTTTCTCTTCTTTTTCTACACATATAAGTTGTATATTTTTAAATTCTACCTTGGGCTTCCCTGCTGGCTCAGCAGTAAAGAATCCACCTGCCAATATAGGAGAAATAGGTTCAATCCCTGGGTCAGGAAGATCCCATGGAGAAGGAAATGGCAACCCACTCCAGTATTCTTGCTTGGGAAATGCCATGGACAGAAGAACCTGGTGAGCTACAGTCAATGGGGTTGCAAAGAGTCAGACATGACTTAGCGACTAAACAACAACAAATTCTACCTTAGTCATGATTCACATTTCTTATAAAGTAGCTCTCCTCTTCATTTCCACACTTGGCAGCTTGAATTTGAGATGTGAGAATTTCACTTCACAAAACAGTATTAAATAAGAGTTATAGAGATAAATGGTGATGATTTGGATTGCATAGTGGGACTACACTTAATGTTGCTCATTTGTGTGCTGAAAAATGGTTAAGATAGTAAATTTCATGTCATGTATATTTTAACATGAATAAAAAATAACTTTTAAAGTATTAAATAGAAGTTCTTTCAGATTACATATTTATAAAATCCTCCCAACTCACCCCCTCATTACTAAAAAAAGAAAAATATATAAGCAAGTGTTGCATTTTAAAGTTGCTAGTCAAGTAAAATTTAGTCATTTAGATCTTTGAATCTAAATGTCAACCATCACCACTTGCTAATTTTTGTGGTTGTGGGGAAAAACCAGAGGAAACAGAAATATCCCTCTTAAACTTGTATTTACTTAAAAGTTTCCACATATCCAACCACCCCACTGAAAATGTTCTCCTTAATAAACATATGCCCACAAATAGCATGATATTTTTTCTGATGCCAGAATTGACATAGTAACTTAAGCTTTGGATCAGAAACCCACTGACTTACTCAAATTGAGCAGTCAAAAGTAATAAAGATATATTCAAAGAATTATATAAACAAGCTGTTCTAAAAAATATGAAAATAGAGGATATATTCAAAATTTCTGCTTGGCTACAGAAAACTCACAACAACAAGGACATTTGATTTGGGTACCTCTACTAAATGAAGCCTTGAAGAAAACCAAAGGAGCGGTTCATTAAACATGTGTTTCTCATTGACCTTGTGAGGCCTTCGTCCAGCATTTTAAATAAAAGAATGCTGTGAGTAAGCATACGCTCTTACTGTTGAATTTTCATGGCCTTATAAGCCACTCAAGCTTCACCTTTGCGGTTAATGTGTCAGCAGAATCTATTTCTAGTCATTTCTGGATAGCTTTGTTGTAGTTTCCAATTACCATAGTATATATGTTTCCCTCTCATGCCCCTGTTAATATCCAAACCAGCATCCTACTTACTAGAACAAACTCACTTCATGTAAGATTCATTTTTAAAAAATATTTTAAGTTTAGGCTTTTTTTTCCAGAGTGCTTGAATAATGCATTTACACCTCACTCTTAATTCTAATCTTGAAAATCTACCTTGTTCAAACATAATGGCTTGACAGTACTCCTATGTCCCAGCACAGGTGCCTAGGAGCATGCCTCTGTGCTTAGTTGTGTCCAAATCTTTGTGACCCTTTGGTCTACAGCCCATCGCTCCTCTCTCCATGGGATTTTCTAGGCAAGAATACTGGAGTAGGTAGCCATTTCCTTCCCTAGGGGATCTTCCTGACCCAAGCATCAAACCCAAGTCCCCAACATTGCAGGTGTATTCTTTACCCACTGAGCCAGCCCACACCTCCTGATTGCCCCCAAATAATTGATTATATAAAAAAGAGAGCATTTTTGAAGAGACTGAAGGAAATACACTTAAATTTTATGGCTGGCTATACAAATATTAATACTTGCTTCTCAATGAACAGTTCTGCTTAAGCTAAAGGCATTAAGTACAGCATATTTTGTGGCACCATCCTCATCTAGAGCTAAAAGGAAGTTCTAGACAAAACAGCAGGCCAAAGTTTCAAGGTAAAAAATGTGCAGCTCTGTTATGCTATATAATATCCAACTACAGTACTACAAGGAGTTGAAAGGAGATAGTCAAATATATCTAGAATTTCAAGGACAAACAATATAAAGAGATCATACTTCATACAACTACCAAAAACCAAATTATATCAACAGCAAGAAATTTTTTAAAACTTGCCAAAAGAGATTTTGAAACTAGCATAATGGTTGGAAAATGGAGTTATATATGCACAGAAGTATTTGTTGTTGTTTAGTTACTCAGTCGTGTCCAACTTTTTGTGAGCCCATATACTGCCACACACCAGACTTCCCTGTGCTTCACCATCTCCAGGAGTTTGCTCAAACTCATGTCCACTGAGTTGATGATGCCATTCAACCATTTCATTTCCTGTTGCCCCCTTCTCCTCCTCAATCTTTTCCAGCATCAGTTGGCTCTTCACATCAGGTGGCCAAAGTATTGGAACTTTGGCTTCAGTATCAATCCTTCCAATGAATATTTGGGCTGATTTCCTTTAGGGTTGACTAGTTTGATCACCTTGCTGTCCAACGAACTCTGAAGAGTATTCTCCAGTGCCATAGTTTGAAAACATCAATTCTTCAGTGCTCAGCCTGTTTTATGATTCAAATCTCACATCCTTACATAACTACTGGAAACACCATAGATTTGACTATACAGACCTTTGTTGGCAAAGTGATGTCTCTGCTTTTTACTATGCTGTCTAGGTTGGTCATAGCTTTTCTTCCAAGGAGCAAGTGTCTTTTAATTTCATGGCTGCAGTTACCATCTGAAGTGATTTTGAAGACCAAGAAAATAAAGTCTGTCACTGTTTTCATTGTTTCCCCATCTATTTGCTGTGAAGTGATGGGGCCAGATGCCATGATCTTAGTTTTCTGAATGTGGAGTTTTAAGCCAGCTTTTTGCTCTCCTCTTTCACCTTCATCAAGAGGCTCTTTAGTTCCTCTTCACTTTCTGCTCTAAGGGTGGTGTCATCTCCATATCTGAGGTTATTCATAATTCTCCCAGCAATCTTGATTCCAGCTTGTCCTTCATTCACCCTGGCATTTCTCATGATGTACTCTGCATATAAGTTAAATAAGCAAGGTGACAATATACAGCCCTGAAGTACTCCTTTCCCAATTTGGAATCAATCTGCTGTTCCATGTCCGGTTCTAACTGTTGCTTCCTGATATGCATAACAGTTTCTCAGGAGGCAGGTAAGGTGGTCTGGTATCCCACCTGGTATCTCTTAAAGAATTTTCCACAGTTTGTTGTGATCCACATAATCAAAGACTTTAGCAGAGTCCATGAAGCAGAAGTAGATGTTTTTCTAGAATTCTCTTGCTTTTTCTATGATCCAGTGGATGTTGGCAATCTGATCTCTGGTTCCTCTGCCTTTTCTAAATTTAGCTTGTACATCTGGAAGTTCTCAGTTCATGTGCTATTGAAGTCTAGCTTGAAGGATTTTGAGCATTACTTTACTAGTATGTGAAATGAGTGCAATTGTGCAGTAGTTTGAACAATCTTTGGCATTGTCCTTCTTTAGGACTGGAATGAAAATTGACCTTTTCCAGTCCTGTGGCCACTGCTGAGTTTTCAAATTTGCTAGAATATTGAGTGTAATACTTCAACAGCATCATCCTTTAGGATTTGAAATAGTTTAGCTGGAACTCCATCACCTACACTAGGTTTTCTCAAACTAATGCTTCCTTAGACCCACTTGACTTCATACTCAAGGATGTCTGGCTCTAGGTGAGTGACCACACCACCATGGTTATCCCAGTTATTAAGACTTTTTTTTTCTTTTGTACAGTTCTTCTGTATATACTTGCTACCTTTTCTTAATATCTTCTGCTTTTGTTAGGTCCATACCTTTTCTGTCCTTTATTGTTCCCATCTTTGCATGAAGTGTTCCCTTGGTATCCCTAACTTTCCTGAAGAGATCTCTAGTCTTTCCTATTCCATAGCTTTCCTTCATTTATTTGCATTGATCACTGAGGAAGGCTTTATTATCTCTCCTAGCTATTCTTTGGAACTCTGCATTCAGATGGTTATATCTTTCCTTTTCTCCTTTGCCTTTTGCTTCTCTTCTTTTCTCAGCTATTTGTAAGGCCTCCTCAGACAACCATTTAGCTGTGTTATATTTCTTTTCCTTGCAGATGGTTTTGGTCATTGCCTCTTGTACAACATCATGAATCTTTATCCATAGTTACAAGCCCCTTAAAAATAAGGAAATATCAATCTTGGACCCTTGAAGTTCTAAATCTATAAACAAGGAAGTATAGCTCACCCAAAATGTTAGTAGCATTGTATTTGCATTAAACAAAGAACTATTAAATAGCCAAGAAGGGTGACAGATGTTGAATGCGTTTCATACAATGGCCAGTTTACATTCCTTTCATATTGGATATTCCTTCTGAAACCTGTTAGGCCTACATCCACGAAACCTTTCCAAATGACTCATATATATCACAATCCTGTTATTATCACAGTCTACTCTGCTCAGTCTAGGGACTTCCAAAAACTGTTGCTTTTTCAACTCCCAATCCCGACTTCGATTATTATCCTGACTTCGACTTTGACCTATCACTCAATAAGAAAGGGAACAGAATAGAAAAGTAAAAGAAAAAAAAATAAAAGGGAAATCAATGTTAAAAATAAACAAAATCATTATTATAATAGGGCAAAATACCTCATTCCACTTTTTTCCCATTCTCTAATTTATTAACACTACAGTGCTAAAGAATCTGCTCACCAATGCAGGAGACTCAAGAGGTGCAGGTTGATACCTTGGTTGGGAAGATACCCTGGAGGAGAAAATGGCAACACACTCCAGTATTCTTGCTTGGAAAATTCCATGGCAGAGGAGCCTAGTGGGCTACGGTCCATGGGGTCACAAAGAGTTGGACATGACTGAGCATACACGCACAATTTACTGAATTCAGTAGCCATGTATTGAAAAATTTTCTAATAACAATAGATAGTAATTACAGGGAACCTATTATGAGCCAGGCATTTCTCTAAGCACCTTACAAATATTATCTTACTTGATAAAACAATTTATTGAGGTGGGTAATATTCATATTCCACTCTACAGACAAAGTGTAAGGAATAGTTCCGGCTGAGGCAGAAAAGAAGGAGAGAGGACCTCAATGGAGGTAGGTTACCTTTATTCAGACAAGGAGGGGCGACAGTCAGCCTAACCACCAGGCTGAGCACGAGAGGGATAAGGGAGGCGTCATATTAAAAGGGAGGTTTGTGGAAGCGATAAGGGAAACGTTAGTCAGGTGGGACATTTTGGGTAATCTTTAGTTGAGATGGTATTTGTAATTGAACAGGGCATGGGAGGTTTGGGGCAGGGGGTGATAAGTCCCCTGGGCAGGGGGTGGGAGGTTTCTGGGCAGAGGGTGATAAGTCCCAGGTAGATGCAACCGTCGGAGCATCAAGGTGGGATTTAAAGCTCGGTTTTGTTTTCCCCAAAGTTAGATGATTCAGCAAAGGCCTCTAAGACCATTGTTTTCTTTTCTAGGCCCAAGGACTCCTTCACAAAGAAGCTGAGACACAGAGAAGCTAAGTAACTGACCCAAGTCACACAGCTAGTAAGCACCAGATTTGGAATTCAACCTAAGCAATCTAATTCTGGAGGTCACATTTTTGCCTTGTAAGTTACATTGCCTTTCTGTATTAGAGGACCTGCTAATCACATCATTTATGGCTTCCATTGCAATAACAAGCAATCGAGGAGGAGGGAGAACCTAAGGATTCATGCCTTCAATAAACTTTCATGATGAATTGATTCTAGCTTTAGCTGCCTAAAAGAAACACAGAAATGAATGACTCATAGTTCAAGCTCTAGATAAACTCACACTCTGGAGGAGGATATGTAATTACAACACAGTGGAAACAGTGCTTATACAGGTATAATGAAAATGTTACAGGGGCATGGGAGTGGAGACACTAACTGCTTGGAAAACTCAGGGAGATGTCCCAGAGAAGGTGATGATAAACAACCTAAGTTTTCTGAAAGACAAGCAGGCATTTTCAGAAAACAGGAAAGATAGAAGGAGTAAGTAGGTATCCATGTTCTGGATAATGAAGAATTCACTTGTTAAGAGAAGAATTTTTGGGTGCATGTACGCACACGAGTTTGTGCTGGGTTGTTATAAATTAAAGTTTCTATAAAATATAATTTTATATAAAATAAATTATAGTCCCTTCCCAAAAGGTTTATAGTCTAGGAGAGAGGATAATACACAAATGACTATTAGAAGACTACATTTCTTTTAATGTTTTAAGACTTCTAGGTTGTGTCTTTTACATGATTTAAGAGCTTCCTAAAATGGATCCAAAGAATTCTGGGGAATTGATGCCTATTCTCATTCTATAATCTTGAATTTAGGAACATGTTTGGATCAGCTAAAGAGTCTGAGGCTAGTGGAGGAGGACTGAATGCACCACCTCAGTGCATGCCTGATAAGGGGTGTCCCTGGTGGCTCAGCAGTAAAGAATCCACCTGCAATGCATAGACGTGCAAGAGACGCAGGTTTGATCCCTGGGTTGGGAAGATCCTCTGGAGGAGGGCATGCCAACTGTCTCCAGTATTCTTGCCAGGAAAATCCCATGGACAAAGGAGCCTGGCAGGATATGGGCCAAGGGGTCCCAAAGATGAGACTGAAGCAACTAAGCACTCACGCACAAGCCTGATGAAGTGTATCTGGACCGAGTGAGGGAGATCAGCAGAGATCCAGACAAAACAACATGTAGACATTCTCCAGCCTTTTGCATAAACACTGCACAAGGCAAGGGATCTGGAAGTTGCACTTCCAGAAAGACTTGCAGTCTGCACTCCCAATCATGTAATCTCTGGTTAGATGGGGGCACTCTGAAACTTGCGTCTTTGTACTCACTGATGATGCTAATCACGCCACTGTTTATCCTAACTGCACTCTGCATTGCACTCCTACTATAAATAAATGTATTTCCTCAAAGGGTATCTATGTCTTGTCTTTCTGTTAATCCAAGCAGAAGGCTTTTTTCAGTATGATAATTGGGCAAGGAGTTGAACAAATCATATAGGAATAGAAGAAGAGACAACTGCTGATTCATTAATTAAAGAGTTCTTGGAGGAAATGACATTGAAAGTATGACTAATTGAATCTATCACCAAACAATCAAGATTTCCATCTGAGTCATACCCCTACTGACTGATACATTCACTCATTAGGTAGGTTAATATATGCTAAAATACTAGAGTTGAGTTTTATTGGTCTTGGAAATGTCTTGCCCTTTACAAAGTCTAAACTTACAATTTATTTATAAAGAGAAAATGTTTAATTCCTAGGTTCTTATTGGCATCTTACAATACAAAGGATGTCAACAATAATAATAAACATCAATTACATAGTGGCAGACTTTTATTTTGGGGGGCTCCAAAATCACTGCAGTTGGTGACCACAGCCATGAAATTAAAAGACGCTTACTCCTTGGAAGGAAAGTTATGACCAACCTAGACAGCATATTAGAAAGCAGAGACATCACTTTGCCAACAATGGTCCATCTAGTCCAGGCTATGGTTTTTCCAGTAGTCAAGTATGGATGTGAGAGTTGTACTGTAAAGAAAGCTGAGCACCAAAGAATTGATGCTTTTGAACTGTGGTTTTGGAGATGATTCTTGAGAGTCCCTTGGACAGCAAGGAGATCCAACCAGTCCACCCTCAGGGAGATCAGCCCTGGGTGTTCACTGGAAGGACTGATGTTGAAGCTGAAACTCCAATACTTTGGCCACCTGATGCGAAGAACTGACTCATGTGAAAAGACCCTGATGCTGGGAAAGATTGAGGGCAGGAGGAGAAGGGGACAACAGAGGATGAGATAGTTGGATGGCATCACTGACTTAATGGACATGAGTTTGGGTAAACTCCAGGATTTGGTGATGGACAGGGAGGCCTGGCGTGCTGTGATTCATGGGGTCGCAAAGAGTAGGACATGACTGAGCGACTGAACTGAACTGAACATAGTTCTTTACCATTCATTTTTCAGATTACTGTCTCATTTGATCCCCCAGTAACCCTATAAAATATTAGTCAAGTTTAGTGACTTGCCCCAGACCACATGCCTAGTAAGTGGACAAGCCGGTTTTTTACCATTATCCTACTACTGAGTCCCAGTTTTGACTGAGCCCACTTTGGAAGCTCCTCTCAATACAGGATTTCTCCCCTCTCCTTTCTCTGAGAATTGCCTTCTCCATTACTATTATAAAAGTGTACCCAGCCATGTACCATGTAACATCTCCACTCCACTTGTGCTTAGTCACTCGATCATGTCTGACTCTTTGCGACCCATTGGACTGTAGCTCACCAGGCTCCTCTGTCCATGGGATTTTCCAGGCAAGAATACTGGAGTGGGTTGTCATTTCCTCCTCCAGGTGATCTTCCTAACCCAGGGATCAAACCGGTGTCTCCTGTGTCTCCTGCATTGGCAGGCAGACTCTTTACCTGCTGGGCCATCAGGGAAGCCTCAACATCTTCAACCAGGCCCTAGTTAATTGGCCTCAAGTATACATAGATTCAATCCAGAGAAGCAGGTTTTCTAAAGGAAGCCTTTGGATATTGATATCAAGATAAGGAGAGTTTTTCTCTCCACCTGCCAAGAAATGAAGTATGTAAATTTAGAAGCTCTTAGGTGCCATGTTCCTCCCTGAAAACAAATGTTAGAGAAGAATTGGCAGAGAGAAGCTCAAAGAGAATCAAGGAACAGACACAAAGAAAGTACCCAGTGGCTTTGTCACCTGCATTTTAGTCCTAGGAGACCTAGCTGTACTCTTAGCCCTCTCTTCAATCATTTCATCTTAATTTAAAGGACTTTCTCATATCATATACAAAAATAAGCTCAAGATGGATTAAATACTTCAATGTAAAACCTGAAACCATTAAACTTCTGGAGGAACACATGGCAGTAATGCTCTTTGACATCAGTCTTAACAATATTTTTTGGATATGGCTCCTTAGGCCAAGGAAACAAAAGTGAAAATAAATAAATAAATAAATGGGGCTACATTAAACTAAAAACCTTTTACAAAGTGAAGGAAACTATCAGCAAAACTAAAAGGTACCTACTAAATGGAAGAAGATATTTGCAAATGATATATCCAACACAGGGTAAGTTAATATACAAAATATACACTCATACCACTCAACATCAAAAAACAAACAACCCAATTTAAAAGTGGGCAGAGGAAGTGAATATTCATTTTTACAAAGAAGATAGATGGCCAACAGGCACAAAAAAAAGATGCTCAATATCACTAATCAACATGGAAGTGCAAATCAAAATTACAATTAGATATCACCTCACGTGTCAGAAAGCCTATTGTCGAAAAGACAACAAATAACAAGTGTTGGTGTGAATGGAGAAAAGGGGACACTTGTGCATTATTGATAGGAATGTAAATTGGTGCAGCCAGTATGTAAAACAGTATTGGGATTCATCAAAGAATTAAAAATAGAACTACTATATGATCCAGCAATTCCACTTCTGGGTATTCACCCAAAGAAAACAAAAAAAACTAATTCGGAAGCATATATGCACCCTAAGTTCACTGCAGCATTATTTACAGTTTCTAAGACACGGAAGTAACCTAAATGTATGATAAATAAGATGTGGTATATATATATGTGTGTGTGTGTGTGTGTGTGTGTGTGTGTGTGTATTATTTAGCCATCAAAAAGAATGAAATCTTTCCATTTGTGACAGCAAGATAGACCTAGAGGTCTATTATACTAAGTGAAATAAGTCAGACAGGGATAGACAAATACAGAATGACTTCACTTATATACATATAAGTGTATATGAGTATTCCATTTACTTATGTACAGAATCTACAAAACAAAACAAATGAGAAATCATAACCAAATAGAAACAGAGTCATAGATACAGACAATAAGTAGGTGGTTGCCAGAGGGGAGGGTGTTGAGAGGAGGAGAAAAATAAGAGGGAGATTTAGAGGTACATACTTTCAGTTACATAATAAATGAGTCAAAGCTATGAAACGTACATTGTGGATAATATGGTCAGCAGTTGTTTAATAACTTTGTATAATGACAGATGGTGACTAGATTTACTGTGGCGATCATTTTGAAATGTAAAGGAATATCGAATCACTATGTTGTGTACCAGGTCAATTACAGTGTTGTAGGTTAATTATACTTCAAAAGCAAACAAACTCATAGAAAAAGAAATCAGATTTGTGGTTACTAGAGACACGGAGTGTGGGAGGGGAATTAGATGAAGGTTATTAAAGGGGATAATTTTCAGTTACAAGGTAAATAAGTAATAGGGATGTAATGTATGATATGATAAAGATAATTAACATTGAAAGTTGAAAAGAGAAAGCTGTGAAGAGACTAAATCCTAAGAGTTCTTATCACAAGGAAAAATATATTCTTTCCATTTTTTGATGTTGTATCTAAGTGAGATGATGTATGTTTACTAAACCTACTGTGATCATCATGTCATGATGTATGTAATTCAAATCACGATGCTGAACACCTTAAACATACAGTTATGTCTGTCAACTATATACTCGTGCAATAAAATTATAAAAATTAAAAAAAAAAGATTCTGGAAGGGTAAAGAAGAACCAGTGTGTTCCTGAAATAGAAAATGTGATTTAGAGAGGAAAACAGCTACCTGAGCATTCTCTCGGTAACATCGTGGGTGAGGTCTAAGAGAGACAATGCCAGCACTGACACCACAGTCTATAGCAGAGGCAGGGGAGATAATCAGCACTTAACAAACATTCATCAAATGAATTAATGAATCTGTTACTCAAATATGTAGTGTGAATATATACATAAGTACTTTTGCTGCTAATGTGTTGTTTTTCTTAATTGGTTCAGAAAAGAAAGCATTCTATGGTTCTTCACCCTAAGGAGAATAAAAAACAATAAACCTCCTTGCTTTGAACATCAGAGAAGAGGAATGTAATTACATGTCATAGCCGAGATAACTCAGCCCAACCTGTACACTCAGAAGTCATATCATCAGCAGAATAAGTTGCCAATATAAAAGGCAAAGTGATATAAACAGAGAGCATTTTCATTTTCATAAAGGAAATTCTATCACCCTGTTTTCACATGACCTTTCTCTAATGTCACTGTTTTCCTATGAAATGACTTGGTGCCTCCAGCCTTAACATTCCAAGGGTAGCATGCTTCCCATTTCCAGTAACAAATAAAATAAAGCCTATGAGTAATGTAGGGTAAAGATTCTTACATGCTCCACATCAAAACTGAGAGCTGCTAATGATTGATGATTACAACCTTTTGTAACCTTGGGCAGAAAATCTAATCAAACTTGCCCAATATTACACCAAAAATAAAGTTGTTACACAAAGTGTAAATAAAATGTAAAATAACTAAAGAAAATAAGGGCTTGGATCATTTTTGGAAGACTGGAATACACATATTGCTATATGTCTATGCCATCAAAAGGAAATATGCTCAATAACCCAGTTTTCTGAAGAAGTAAATGATTTCATGACCTCAGACCTCAGTTGTCTTTATTTCTAAGAGCTAATGCAGGGGTTTTTTTAAATTGTCTGTTCCATTGATGTATTTGACAGTCTGGTGAAGCCTGTTAACTCCTCCCAAAAGAAAATGTATAAATGCATAAAAAGAAACAGATTTACAAATGTAGCTGAAATCAAATTGCAATTGAAAAGCAACTGAAACAAAACTATTAAAATATTAAATGAAAGTGTTATGATATGGTAACAGACAACTTCTTTAATAACATATTACATAACAGCTCTACTGATGGAGCTAATAACTACTATATTTCTGATATAGCTATTAGCAAGAACAACATTTTAAAAATACTATAATGTGTGAGGAAATCCAGAAATATTAATAATTTCTATTGTGACAAAATCATGGGTTTATATTAATACAATGTAGTTTTAGGCTTCATAGTTTGAAGCCTAAATTCATAATTCAAAAGAAATCCTTAGTTTCAGTTTGAGCTTAATATAAATAAAGAAGGTTTGCTATGAACCTAAGATTGCAGAATCTGGGATAAGAAACCTTGGTTGTCCCTTTTATAAATGGTATAAATACAATCGGTGTTCACCAACTTTGGGGCTTCCTTGGTGGCTCAGTGGTTTAAAAAAAAAAAAAAAACCCGCCTGTCAATGCAGGAGACACAGGTTCAATCTTTGGTCCGGGAAGATCCCTTGGAGGAGGAAATGGCAACCCACTTCAGTATTCTTGCCTGGGATTTGAAATCCCATGAACACAGAAGCCTGGCAGGCTACAGTCCATGGGGTCGCAAAGAACTGGACACGACTTAGCAACTGAATAACAACAACTGTGATTATTAACTAAATTAAGTTTTTATGTCCTAGAACTACTAAGACTTCGCCAAGTGATCAGAAAGGGCAGACATAGAACTGTGAAAGCTGTTGACAAACATGGAAAAGATTAAAGTATACAGATGAATGTGGAGAATCTCTGATACACTTTGAGAAGGAAGATCCAAGAAATCCACTAACCTGACACCAAGAAGGGCCCTAAAGAAGGATCCTGAAAATCCATACTGTGAAAATGACAATCTTAAGTATCTAAGATCATGTTTCTCTCTGCAATATTTTGATTAAAATTCTACCAGAAAATTTATTTCACCAAAATTCTAAGTATGGCATTATTCATTAAAATATTAATAAAAATATGGCCATTGACATTTTCTAATAAGATCATATGTAAAACACACATGAAAAATTTAAAAAACAAAAACACAGAAGTACAGCTTTCTTTTTTGGTAGTTGGTAGGCTGTTAGTATTGGATTGTTCTTACTATAAAGATTGGGAGAAATAGCCCCTAACCCAGGTACTAGAACCAAAGCAGGCATTTGATGATGTATGAGACAGGAATGAACCATAAAGTAGACAAGGATCTTCATGGCATTATCCAAACCTGAATTTATCATTTGCCCACCTAAAACCAAGAGTGAAAGAAGTGAAAGTGTTAGTTGCTCAGTAGTGTCTGACTCTTTGCAACCCCATGGGCTGTAACCCACCAGGTTCCTCTGGCCATGGAATTTTTCAGACAAGAATACTGGTGTGGGTAGCCATTCCCTTCTTTAGGGGAATCTTCCCAACCTAAGAATTGAACTCGGGTCTCCTGCATTGCAGGCAAATTCTTTACCATTAGAGGCACCAGGGAAACCTTAAGTAGTACCTTTGTTTCCTAAAGCTGTCACAACAAATTGCCACAAAATGCTGGCTGAAAACAACAGAAATTTATTCCATCACACTTCTAGAGGCCAGAAGAACAGAACCAAGGCGTGGGCAGGGTTGGTTCCCTCTGAAGGATCTGAGGGAGACTCTGTTCCCTGCTCCTTTCCCTTCCCTTGAGGCCAGCAACCTTCGGCACTCCTTGGCTTAAGAGTGCATAACTATCTACATCTGTCTTCCCCTGGCCTTCTCCTTTCTGTTTTCGTGTCTCAAATCTCTCTCTCCTTCCTCCTATGAGGACACCAGTTACTGGATTTACAGCCCACCCTAAAGTCAGGATGATCTCACCTCAAGATCCTTAATTATGTCCACAAAGGCCCGATTTCCAAATAAGGTCACATTCCCAGGTATTGGCTGTGAGGAGACTGGCATATACCTCTCAGAGGGCAGGGGGGACACAATTCAATCTATTCCACCAAGAAATCCTAAAATTCCTCACATCCTAGATACAGAGGCGTTGAATAAAAGATGATAAAAGGCAGTACAAAACACATGTTTTTCCTTATAGAAAGTATTAGTGGATAACTGTATATGAAAAAACTGCACATCATAAATTTTTAGCACTGCAAATGTGTGCAGTAAACACAGGGAAGCTATGGATCTACAGAATTGAAACAGAGTTAGTGCAGACTGTGTAGTTGAGACAGAAAGTTAAGATATTTTAGGGACTTAACAGAGAAATTACAGACTCAAGGCAGGTACTCCTGGCAATCATGTCTGAAATGAGCTCTGCCCAGGCTGGCCCTGGAGGATGTGGGCTAGTGCAGTGCAGGGAGCCGGCCTGAATGTACAGGCCCGTTAAGGCCCTAAGAGAGAACAAAGGGTCTCTCTTTGTCCTGCCACCCCTTCTTGTTAAAGTATAGACTGGCATTTGTCCCCTTCAGGGAAAAAACACCCCGGTGACCTTTCGCCTGTTTTCCTGGTGCTGATAAACTCGTCATGCTTGAAGCCTGTCTTCTATCTAGTTAATGTTCTATTGATCTTAATCATGTTGGGCGCTAGGGTAATGCTTTACTGATCTTAAGTGGAGGAATTTAAAACATCTGTGCCTGTAGCTCTGCACATATGCAAACCTTTGATCTATTAACTCCTGTTAGCATATATATAGGTGTGGTATTCTTCAATAAAGTTGTCGGAATCAGACGCAAGCTGACTCCGTCCCTCTCAACCCCATCTTTCTGAGTCTTATTTCCTAGGTACTCTGGTAATTGCGTTCTCGACCAGTTCGTTTGCCAGCAGGCTCCGGCAGTGCAGGATGAAGAGACAAGCTCCCTTAGTCACTGTTGCCTAAGGATATTCCCAGTGGTGTAGTGAAATAGGCTGAGTGTAACCCAACCTATGCTGGAGCTATGACTGGATTGTTTAAGATATGCTGTCTATATTTGTCCTTAAATTACCTCATTGTGAGTTAAAAAAAAAAAAAAACATACTTCATCTAGTGGTATGTAGAGAACTTTATTGATGTTTTTATGATTACATAATAACTGAAACTAGTGGGGAAAAAGACTCAGTATAGTACAGAGAAAAGTAGTATCTGAACCTGGTAATATTTCCAGTCATGGTGGTCAGAGAGGGCAAACTATCTAATGTACAAACATAAATATTCTTGTTTAGATACAACACTCTTTATATATCCTAAGATTTCAGAAGTTAGTGCTAAGGTATGGTGATGTGGCCACTTAATAAATATTGTCCATATCTTCGAAACAGAAATCACATTGTCATCTAAAAATTAGAACTGTGCATGCAAAGGTATATTTTATCAATTTGTTCATTTTGTTCAAAGATATTATACAGGCTTTTTGTAGTGATATAGTCCTATTACTACATAGATTACCCCCTGTATTTCTAGAAAAGACCGTGTTTTATTCTTTGTTATCCTTCATAATACCTAGTCTGTTCTTTGTGTATAGTGAATCAGCAGTGATCACAGGTAACTACAAGATTTCCTAATATTTTATACAAAATGGTTGTTCTTTCTTATGGAAATGACCACATACAGATGTGATGATAGAGGAGATTCATATTAGATAAGCACTGGTCAGTATTTTTCCCACTGAAGCAAAAATAAAGCCTGAGTTTGGAGAAACTCCTAATTCTGCTGGTGTGCTGGGTGCCTCAGTTTCCCCACTTGTAACATGGGTGTAAGAGCTGTACATGTTTCAAAGGGCTGGTGTGAGATTTAAGCAAGCTAATATTTGGAGGGTCCAGAAGAGTGTCTGGCACATAGAGAGTGCTAGACAAGCATTTTTATTACTAGAGGTATTTATAATATTATTCACTGGCTATTGTTTAGATGCTAAGCTATGGCCAACTGTTTGTGACCCCATAGATTACAGCTCTCCAGACTTCCCTGTCCTTCACTATCTCCCAGAGTTTGCTCAAACTCATGACCATTGAGTCAGTGATGCTATCTAACCATCTCATCTTCTTCCACCCTCTTTTCTTTTTGCCTTCAGTCTTTCCCAACATCAGGGTCTTTTCTAGTGAGTCAACTGTTTACAACAGATGGCCAAAGAATTGGAGTTTCACTTTAGTATCGGTCCTTCCAATGAGTATTCAGGATTGATTTCCTTTAGGATTAACTGGTTTGATGTCCTTGCAGTCCAAGGGACTCTCAAGAGACTTCTCTAGCCCCACAATTCAAAAGCATCAATTTTTCAGTGATCAGCCTTCTTTATGGTCCAACTCTCAAATCCATACATGACTACTGGAAAAACCATAGCTTTGACTATACACAACTTTTTGGCAAAGTGGTATCTCTGCTTTTTGACACGTTGTCATAGCTTTCTTTCCAAAGAACAAGCATTTTTTAATTTCATGGCTGAAATCACCATCTGCAGTGATTTTTGAACCCAAGAAAATAAAATCTGTTACTGCTTCCACGTTTTCCCCTTCTATTTGACACGAAGTGATATGACCGGATGCCATGATTTTAGTTTTTCAAATGTTGACTTTTAAGCCAGCTTTTTCACTCTCCTCTCTCACCCTCATCAAGAGGCTTTTTAATTCCTCTTCACTTTCTGCAGTTGGAGTGGTATCACCTGCTATTATTCACTAGCCTTACAGAAATAGGTTTGTTTGAAGGAATAAGTACAGTAATATATCTTTTATTGAGTGTTGCTGGGGAACAATGTTTTCATAGTTAGTCAATCCATCAGTCAGTATTTATCGAGAATCTATGCTGGGCCAGGTACAGTAATACAGTAATAAAGAAGGCAGTCTATGCCCTCAATAAGCTTACTCTCCAGTGGGGAAAAAAATATACAACCACAGTGATTAAAAACACAATAATATGTACCATGAAGAAAATAAAATTGTGCAATGTGGCATACAGTGCCTGCCTGAAAGGTGGTGGATGGGAGAGCTACTTTAAGTTAAGATCCTCAAAGATTAAGAAGTTGAGCTGAGACCAGAATAATGAGGCCATTGTTATAGATCTGAGAAAAGAGCCTTCCAAGCAGAAGCAATAAAAACTACAACATACAAGCATCCTAAGAAGAGAACAAATGCTCAAGGTTGGTGTATTAAGTCTTTACCTGAGTGCTGTCAGATATAAGCCAGTGCAGAGAGAGGAACTGATAACTGGGAGAAAGAAGAGGATAGTTAGAGGAGTGAAGCCTTTATGAAGATGGCATGGGGTCAGATCCAGGAATACCTGGAGAGAATGGCCTTAGCGACGGACCAAGAGACATGGTAGAGTCAAGTATCTGTATCATGGGCTCTCAGAACTAGTGGTAAAAAAAAAAAAATAGTGAGATCATAACATGTAATTGTCGGGGACGGGGAGGAGAGAAAAGTAGTGATTTAAGGCATCATTTCAGAGACTGAGAAATTGAATATGCTTAGCATGTACAATAGGATGGCACCGTGCCTTTACCACGGTGGTCACGGTTTTGAAACAACTCTAGCTGGCACAATCGTTGGATTTTCTCCAACAACATTTAGCTGCTTGGAGGTGTATGGGGGGGCAATTACTTGGGTGAAATCAGGGTTGGTATTTGCCAGGCAAGGAAAGTGAACAAAAAAATGGCCAAAGGAATCAAGAGGTATTTGCAAGAAAATAATCATAGTAGTACATGAAACATCAGCTGGGTAGGAAGATTAAGTGAAAAGATGAGGGAAGCAACTGAGGAATATAAAGCAATAAAGGATGAGGGCTGGGGATCAGAGCTACTGATGAAGTTAGAAACTAGCAAGGGTGGGATTAATCAGGGTAAGTGAGCTGGATAGACAAGAGGTAACGATCAGAAAATGAGATTTGAAATGAAAGTATGACAGTTGTTGGTAATGAATAGGTGGATGTGGTGAGTGTTATCTATGGTAGGAGGGTGGATCAATATCAAAAACTGACCTTAAATTCTTTATTATAATCATTTTGGATAGAAATGCCATTAAAATGGTTTTTACATCATTCCTTGGAGTACATCAAACATATTTTTCTGGTCATAATAAGGTTAACAACATAAAGATTAATTATGTTGTGGCATATGTGGTAATTGGCTCAGTATTTTCTGATTGTTTTGCCCCTACAATAAATTATTCCTGACACTATTATTTGAAGACCTTACGGATTTTTTTAAGAATTTTCCTGTCTCTTCCTTTGTTCCTTTCAGGCATAGTAGCCAGAAAACTGGGCTTCTCAGAATCAGTTTTCTCAGGCATCCTTCGCTTGGCTTCCCTCCCTTTCTCAAATGATGCTTTATTCTTTAAAAAGGAAGAGTGGACACAGGAACTCAGCCACCACCAAAAATAATAAAAGCTTTTATTTCTAAGAAGTAGATTTTGATGAGATTTTATAAACTTCTCTTTCTAAATTTCTAGTGTTCAATTAAAATATATCATTGGCTTATAAATGATCCCTTGGATGATAGCTATTAAGTTATGAAGGGCACTGGATTTAAGTTCAACATTAAAATAGCTCTGATGTAGGGTTTTATATAATTCATATTTGACTGACACAAAAAATTATAACCTACCTCCCCACAGCCTCTAAAGATTCTTTCTCCTGTGGCCTTTTTCATGTACAATATCTATCACTGCTTTACAAAATGCAAAAAACACAAATTAAGAATATTCCCAGATAGCCACTAGTCCAACCAAATTAGGTATCTAAAGGGGGCGATTAGAGTAAGCCCTTTATTTTGTTTTTCTCCACTCCTTTCAATGATAACAGTATTTTTTATTTAGGCCAATTGAAAGCACATGTCCACATCTCTTTTTCCTGCAATTATCACATAAAAACACAGATGACATTTCTGAGAAATCAAAGCTCTTTCAGTGGCTACTGCACATTTCCAAAATGTGAAGAGGGGAGTCTCTGCTCCCTGTCATATAGCGAATCCTGGACATCGTTCTACAGCCTGTTGACAACTGCTAACTCCTGGGACTTAGCAGGCAATATCTCACTACAGAGACACTCTCCAAAAAAGGCCCAAGAACTCTATTATATTTTCACAAAATGCTATTGCAGACATAGGTGATATGGAGTTGGAAAAGAAGTAATTAAGTGAAAAGATTATAGATGAAAAAAAAAGTCTGGAGAAAAGCAGAACCCTGGGAATAGGAAGAGATAAAGTAGCTGAAGGCATTTGGCCTTTTCTGAACAACTTGAGCACAAACCTGTGTGGAAATCAGCAGAGACGGCTACGTGGATATTTCACTTTAGCTACTGAAGCACAGATTTAATCTCACCAATGTTTTTGACATGAATGATTTCAAATATCTTATATTTCTACTTATCTCCTTTATATATGGGCTTCTATCAGTCCATCATTTTCCCTTCAAACCATTCATTCATTCATCAGTATTTGTTGAAATATTTCAAACAATATTTGAATAAACAGTATTTTTGTTTTTTAAAGAAAATTTATGACTGCCTACAATAATCCTTTGAAACTTTCTTATTAGAATGGAATATGAGTTTTTGGAGATCTGCTGATTTAGTTGAGGGGGGTAGGGTAGAAGAAGCAATAGTTACAGTATTTTCAAAAAGTGTAACAATGCAGTGAAGATTTTGATGTTGCCTTAAGTTTTTTGTTTTATTTTCTCCAATTTTAAAATGACTTTTTAATTGCAAAGGAAGAGCTTTAAACACAGGAAGTAAAATCTAGACCAGTCCATTACGCTCTTTTTGAGACCCTATTATGCACTAGTCACTTAAGTGTTACATATACAACAAAGCATACATTATACAAGAATTTTCTGTCTTCATGGTGTTCCATTCCAAGGAAAGACAAACAATAAACATAATAAATAATTCAAGTACAGTGTGTTACAAAGTAAGGAGTGGTTTAGAAATAAAAGAAAAGGGAAGCAAGGAAAGGGAGCTAGGTATGTGTGTGTGTAATTTTAAATAGAATTGCCCTAACTGCTCGATTCTGAATGATCTCTGATTTACAATAAGTGAAAAAAGAAAGATGTAAAAGAATGTGACTAGTAGGCTGCCACTTGTATTTTTAAGAATAAGTATGTGTTTTTATGTGCACAGTCTGTCTGTGAAAGGAGCCCAATAAATCATCAAAATGGTAGCCCCCAGGCAGGAAAACTCAGGAAAAAAATGTGTTTTTCAAGTACCCTTTTCATATCTTGAATTTTCCACCTGTGCATTATTTTTTCAAATATTTTAATTAATACTTTAAAAAGAAGTTTTATATAACCCAAAACAACCTACAGTAGTTAAATCAATGGTGTGGCAAATAATCTGTGAATATAAACTAAATCACCTAGATTTGGTATTTCCCTGCCAGCATGACAGAGGACGTTTTAGAGTTATCTTTAAGGCTATTCCAAGAAAAATAACTCTTATAAGTAATTTATCCTTACAAATATTAAAAAATATGCAAAAATAAAAATATACTTAATATCTTAACTCTTCTTGTCCTTTTCTTTTCCTCCTATGATTGACTCATTGCTAACTTTGTTTGAAGGTGCACAGGACAATGGATGAAGCTAAATGCACTTGAATCTTTTTCTTCTCTTTAGCAACTGAAAATCCAACTAACCTGCCTTTACTGGCACCAAGCATAGATTGACTGGACTGGAATCGTCTTTACTAATAATACCTGCAGTTCTAACAGTAGTCACCACCCTCTGTTGAGTCAGAGCTCTTCCTGCAGCTTGATAAATCAGCATGTCTACTGGGAGGCTGGGGTGAAACTGAGGCATCTTATCTTCAGTTTTAGGATTACCAAAGAACATCTCCATTAGTAACGGTGTCATTTATCAAAACATAACTCAACTTGAAAGTTTCCCTATCTCTTCAAACTATTTTGAATATCTTGTTGTTTGATAGTGTCACAAATAATTGACCACCTCTAAGGTCAGCAGGTGTGGCTTGGCCCACATCCAGATTTCTACTGGGGATGATCTGCTCACGGCCCTGTTGGTGGCCTTGGAATCTCCGACATTATCACAGACTTTGTGACCTGGAGAATCAGAGACCCGGATAAAAGGGACTGGGATTTCTTGCCCATTTCTAATTCCCAGAAGTAGCCACCCTTCACCCGCAGTCAGGGACTTTTAAAAATATTACTATTCACTCATCTCACACACACAACTCTTCCACTTATACCTTCTCTTGAATTTCTAGTGAGAGTTTCTTTAGGGCATGTTTTATTTTTAAATTCTTTATTGTCATTCCTGACATCATCTCCTAGCTCAGTCTCTGCTATTGTCAGTGTCTGGCATATTTTCCCATCAGGACTTTTTTTGGGTACAAGTGGGCGGCAAAATGTTTGGGTTTGCTTCCTTCTCTGTGTTGGCAGGAATCCTAAAAATAAGTTAAAACCAGGTCCATGGTGTGGGTTTCTTTACTGTACCCTTTACAGTTTTATAGTTCCGGGGGGTGGGGTGGATAGCTCACTTCCTGGAAAAGTAGGAAAAGAGTAGAAAAAGAAATTTGCTGGGACAAGAAATTAAATTTCCAAGTCCACCGGGAAGTAGCCTAGAAGTGTCAACCACAGAGATTGATTGCTTACCCATGGCCCAGATCTGCTACAAGAAAATTTGGAAGCTTTTTTCCAAAACAACAAATGTCATCCTTTTCTGTGATGAAAGCACCTTAAACATGTGGTATGACTGGAGAAGCAAGACTGATCAGGTGACCTTCTCATCATACCCAATCCCATTTTATTAGGCAAACACCCAAATATCAACTCTTGTAACTGAAAAACCCAGCGGTATGAAGTTCCAGCAACCTCAGAAATCTGTCTCTTTCCCTCTCTTTGCTCTCCTTTCCCTGGAAGTGGCTGCTTTCTCAGGCTCACTCTTTCTTCACAGCCACCCAGGTTTACATTCTAGCAGCTCAACAACCCTCTGGAAAGATTCCTATCGGCCCAGCTTAGGTAATCACTGAGCCAATTGCTATTTATCAGCCAAACCTAAGTAATGGGTCTATTCCTGAAATCCCAGCAGTGCTACCGCTTCCAACTGGACAAGGGATTGTGCAAGGGTGTTTCTCAAAGAAAAAAATAGGTCTATGATTAGCAGAAAGGAAATGGATTCTGCAAGGCCACGACAAGAGGAGTCCAGAGATGCACCAAGAGGGCAAAATTTAAGTTAATCAGACACTCATTTTTAATTTATTGAAGTTTGGTTTTGACAGTGAGCCTTTCCTCAAATTTTCTGCCCCAAACTCCTCACTCACTTCACCCTCATCCTGGCCCTGAATGATGAGCAAACAAAAAAATAAAAAATCATTATACTCATATTCAAAACTATCTCCCAGTGTGCTTGCAATCCCCAACTTGAGACTCATTCCTTTGAGTAGGCAGAGACATCCCGAGGGGTTCTTCAAATTTTTTTCCCTCAAAATAGCTAGAAGATAAATCTTTAAGCTGATCAAAATTTCCTTAATACATGCTAGTTAGATAGGCTGCTGGTGCTAAGTCGCTTTGGTCATGTCCGACTCTGTGCGACCGCATAGACGGCAGCCTACCAGGCTACCCCATCCCTCTGATTCTCCAGGCAAGAACACTGGAGTGGGTTGCCATTTCCTTCTCCAATGCGTGAAAGTGAAAAGTGAAAGTGAAGTCACTCAGTTGTGTCCAACTTCTAGTGATCCCATGGACTGAAGCCTACCAGGCTCCTCCGTCCATGGGATTTTCTAGGCAAGTGTACTGGAGTGGGGTGCCATTGCCTTCTTGGGTTAGATAGGCTATCAAGTCAATAACATCTAGGGCCTGCACGTGTTGAAAGCCCTACCCCACAAAAATGTGTGTGGTATATATACTATGAGCACAGACAATAGGGAAGAGGGACAAATGGGTAAGACCTGGAGCTGCACAGAAGAGGGTCCCTAAAAAGAAGAAAAATGACAGAAAAAAGGAGATACAAGATGTTAATGACACACTTTAATCCAATCACTTAATAACACTTAATGAACACTAGCTCTAGCTCTACTTCATCAATTTTCCTAAGTTCTGCCATGTGGAAAAATGGAGGTAGTAGGCTGGCAGGAGAAGAAATAACAGGAAAGACTCAGGGCACATTCCCCATGGAAATCTCTGAACAGGACCTCTCTGATGGTGTGCAACATCTGGGAAGGCTTATCTGGAATTCCAATGATAATGCTACAGGGAGAAGGGTGAATCCTGCCAAGGGAAAAATTCTCGGGTTTTCCAGTGCCTGGCATCTTTGGAAGCTTAATTTTGCCCTACAGTAAAGGCTTAAGGAAAGACTCGGAGACTTAGGAACTGTGTGTCCCTCCTAAGACCAAGGGAAAAAATCAATTCTTAAACCACAAGATAAATAAGTCAAATATCTCTTAAATTTGGTACTAATAAAGATAGTTTTTTTAAAAATCTTTCATATTCCAGTCATTTTAATCTTCCCTTTCTGGGGAGTTGCCTTTGGCAAAGAAAACAGCTTATATAACTGAAATATATCTGCCTGTAATAAAAATTGGGCTTCAAAATTTTTTGTCCATCTAATAATGTTTATCTAAAGCAATGATTGTCTAATCATCTAAAGAAATGATTCAGTTATTAATGGGAGGCTGCACTTGTGAATATGATTTTCTATTTTGTCAACTTAGCAAGGATCCAAACACTGCCCAGAAACCAGCTGTCTGCTTCTGGTGGCATGTACGTCACCACCTGGTGAAAGGCTAGATGCCAGCAATTTTGCAATCTTACAACTTACTTCCCCTGTTTATGGAACAACCTTTTATATAAAACGGGCTCCATGGGATGTGCCTACTGGGAGACCATGTGGTGGCCACAATGTCTGGTGCCCATAGCAACCATATTTCACACTGTTTACTTTATACTCCACTGACCACTAACAAATCAGCATTCTAATTGTTAAGTACCAGGTTCAATGTGCTAAGAATCGAGTTTTTGTGCCCACAAGGCTTAATCCCAGATGCTAGACCAGGAGCAAGTCACAGCAACTGTGCTGATCAACTATGAGGCTTCTTAGAGACACAGAAGGAAGCCTTCCTTCCTTGCTACACCCTTCTCTCACCCTGTGAGTCTTCAGACTGGGAAAAGCAGATGCTATAAAAGCAATGAATACCTTTTTACGTTCTTCCATCCCCGAAGAATTCTACCTGATGAGCCTTCTGCAAAATATAACTGGCGGTAGATTTACTAATGAGTGCAATAAATGTTGAGTGCCTATTATATGCCAACTACCTGTGCTAGGTGTGGTGGAGAATTCCAGGCTGAAAAGAATAGAGTGTCAACCCTTGAAGCTTGCAGACCAGGAAAGGAGATATGCAATAATTTTCTTAAGAGGCAAATTATCCTAACTTCTGTAGTAGAAGAATAAATTACACTGTATGGAGAAAGAAAAGCTTAATTAGAACAAGTGGCTCAAAGAAGACCTCTTGGAAGACATGGTGTCTGACCTGACTCCATGTGGTGCTCTGGGGAGAGTCGCAGTCCAGGCAGAAAGGGATTTGACTCAAAAGTGCTGGGAAAAGCCCCCCACCCCCATGTGGCTGAACATCTTACCCTGGGCAAGCACATCATTAAGACCAGCGACTGGGTGACAGACAGATTGAAAAGGCTCTGGGCTCTAGACTACCGGATTTTGGAGTGTAGTTGTGCTTTGCCCCATAGATGATATGGTTAGTTAAATTTTAAGCCATCACTGGTGTGACTCTTGAGCTCTTTCTAAGTAGAGAGACCTATCAGTCCAATATATATAATTGCACCATTATTATCCAATATTATGTAAGTATAGACACACATTGGCATCCTCATTACCATCCCTCTCTCTTACTTGGTTTGTTTCCTTTGAACCATTTAATGTACCTAAATTAAGACCTCCAAATTCAAGATCATCCAATCTATGCCCCCCCTCTCCAAACCCAAGGTTTCCCGGTAGAGGAGAAAGATGTCACCTCTGAGTTAAGACACTATGGCACAGGGGGAAATGCCTAGAAACCAAAACCAGGGGGTATTTTCTCAGCTTTTCAAAGCAGCCTCTCTGGTTCCTTCAGAAAAGGGGTCCTCCTCAGCCTCTCCAAGCCTCAATCTGCCTGGGATGCACAAGATCCCAAAGGGTCTGGGGAAAATCCTTTAAAAACTCCACTGGCCCGAGATCAATGTCAACCTCCGCAGCAACAGCAGCGGCGGCAGCACCGGAATTTCTGGTCCTCCCAGCTGTCTGGGATTCCCAGCTTGAACTCTTCCTGGAAGCGCTTTCTTCACCGCTTCTCTTGCGCAATCTAGCGAGCCCTCCCTCCGCTCTGGAGCTTCTTAAACCGAGTGTGGCTAGGCGCCGGAGCTTAGAGCACCGAGCCGCGTCCCCGCCCAGCCTGGCCCTCCTTGCACCCTGCCGCAGCGGCGCTGGACCACGGCCGCTTCGGAAGCACCTCTCCCGCAGGTGGGTCATGTTGCTGCCGGCCTACGCCTGGTACCTTTCGCCACAGGGCTCCCCTCCCTTATCAGCTTCTTCCCACCTCGAATCCCTGCTGCCAGGACTCCGCTCCGCAAACCTGCTCGCCCTGGGAAGAAGGTGCAAGACCACCCAAGGGTGTGGCGGGATGAGCTAAGTAATTCAGCAAGCGGCTTGCTTCCCGGAGTTTTCTCTCTTGCTTCCTCGGGGTGCAGAGGAGCCCTAAGAAGGAAGACTTAGGGCTTTGGACTACTCTCTATATCTTACTTCTAGTTAAAGGCAGTCTCAGATCTGAGTACACTTCTTGGCCAAGGGCTGAAAATGCGTCCTGAGATTTGCAACTGCTTCCACCCTTGATCTTTAGCAATTGTTTTTCCAGAGAAATACGGCTTTGGAATGTAACCCATGAGAAGAGTAAATAAAACCTTTGGTTCCCTGTTTGTCCAGAGGCAGTTAGAAGGTACTTTTCCCCTCTGGATAGTAATTTTAAAACTTTCTTTAGAAGATGACTGGTCTAAAGGAAAGTCAACTGGATGGAGAATAGGACAGGGGTGGGACTGGAGAATTCTATTCTTAGTTCGAATTAGAAGTTCAATACCTCAGCCTCAGTTTCCACACAGTAAAATAAAAGACTACTGGAACAGAGTAGCCACAAAATCCACCTCTAACAAGGTAAAAACCCATGACTAAAGATGCTTGCAGGTTTGAAATACATTGAAAACTTCATCAGTGATATACGTTCAACTAAGAAATTTATTTCTTCATAATAATGCAGGTTTCACTTTTTTAGGGAAAATACCCAGTTGTGGAGAGACAGTCTTTTTCTACTGACTATCTTGGACTTGCACCACTTTTATCATTCAGAGAATACTCTGTTTTCCAAACCAATTCTTCAGCCTTGCTGTGTGAGAATGTCCTATTCCGTATAAATGACAGTCATATAAATGTCACTCACATGAAAGAACAATTTTTTTTCTGATACAGTAGGTGTAATTTTATAAAATGGCACATTTATTTGAAGCAGTAACTTTTTTGAGATATGGCCTTTTGCAAGGCCCCGAGTTTTTCAAAATGCTGTGATTTAGCACGGTATGAAATTCTATCTGCCTGTATTCCACCTGCATGGCAAACACCGCCACCCCAGAAAACAGGATGAAGCACTCCTTATTTATCAGGCTTGGAGGTTGTAAAGTAAATGGAACATGTGTGTGGAGAAATTGGGTCATGGCACTCTCTCCATCCGGCAACATTTATGGTGTTGCTGAAGTTCATGTGGCAACCTGAGGTTCAGAAACCAGCCTGTTCAAGGCCTGACCCTTAACTTGAGAATGATTTCCAGATGCCTGCCTTGCTTAAGCTTGCTAACTGGTGTTAGAAGTAACCAAATAAATTTTTATAAACCTGTGCTTAAATTGAAAACCCTGAGCCTTGTTCTGAACAGTTTTAAGAAAAATAGATTCATTTATCATAGAATTTCAAAATTGAAGAATGCTTGAGCAGTCACTCCACATTTCCTCAAGGACCACCCCACATCATGCTACCATTATTTATGACATTATCAAAAGGGTATAAATTCTCTTTTTAAAGTTTCCTGAGTAGCTGATTCTGAAGTCACCCTCAGAAACGCATCCAGTGTATCATGATCCTCACCACCCAGTTCTCTTTGGAAGTCATTTGGATCTTTGTCAACTGCTATTTCAAAATTATTTCCTTTTAAAATCTTAACAAAGTTAATAAGCTGCTAGCAGAAGAAAAAAAAATCACTTTTCAAACTTGAAGACTTGCCAGGGCACCTTGTAGGTTTCCTCTGGATTATCCTCTGAAAAAGTGAAAAACTTTTTTAAAAGTGTTAGTCACTCAGTAATGTCCAACTCTTTGTTACCCTGTGGACTAGCAGGGTAGCCTGTCTGGCTCCTCTGGCCATGGAATTCTCCAGGCAAGAATAGTGGAGTGGGTAACCATTCCCTTCTCCAGAGGATCTTCCCCACCCAGGGATCGAACCTAGGTCTCCTGCAAGGCAGATTCTTTACCATCTAAGCGACTAGCGAAAAAGTGAAAGTCACTCAGTTGTGTCTGACTCTTTGCTACCCCATGGACTGCAGCCTGTCAGGCTCATCTGCCCATGAGAGTCTCCCTGCAAGAGTTTTGGCGTGGGCTGCCAGTTCCTTCTCCAGGGGATCTTCCTGACTCAGGGATTGAACTCGACCGATCTCCTGCATTGCATGCAGATTCTTTACTGTCTGAACAACCAGGGAGAGAGGTCAATCATTAAGTGTCTGCAACTACATCTACCTATAAGTCCTACTCTAAGGGTCGAGGACATGCTGTGGATAGTGAAGTTTTCTGTGTGGGATTTTTTTTTTTTTTTTGAAGTTACAATTAGGCCAGAAGTAATAAACTTGACAAGGCCCCTGAAGTCACCTGTTTGACTGCTTTTGTACATGCATCTGTGCTTTGTACATCCAAAGAGAACAGGTCATTTGTTAACTATGAGGACAGTTAACTATGAAGAGTTCCACACTACGTGTCCCACCTACCATGATATTTTAAATGACTTTGGGTCATTTCCCAAATGATTTTAATTAACACTTGTTATTTTATTGGCCTGCAAGGAATAAAGCTAATAACTAAAGGATAACTAATGCTGAAAACAATGCATGATAAGAAAACATATTTGGCCAACATACTTCAGCAATTTGTTCTTACCAAATTATTATGGAAAAAGGATCAAAGAGTGTTTGCACTGTTTGGAGATCATCTTTCAGAAATACATCACTGCAAAAAAATACGCAATGTTCTACTCAAAGAAGCATTTCCACCCTGATTAACTAGGCAGGACATGACATCCTAATCTGAATGCATCTCCACAATGTTCTAGAAGAGTGTTGTCTGCCATGTGTAAAGAAGCCTTACCATACTGAATTTTGATGGCTGCAGTATTTTTGAAAAGTTATTTTGAGAGAAGTATGTTACTTTTAAATGTAGATTATATGATCAGTCTTCATGTCAGGATGAAGTTCACTTTTCATCTTATAAGGAAGGCAAATGTATGCAAAGGATAATTTTGAAAAGTCAGGAGCTATAATTCTGAATACAAAGAACTCTTAAGAGGTAACTTAATATAACTATATAGCATACCTCTTGGGGAGGGGGCTATCAGAACACATACTAGACCATCACTTTTGCGCTATTCCAAATAAATTGAGGGAAAATAATGGTATCAAGCACAGAGCCAAGTGCTCTAATCAGATTTTCACTGGTGATGGCTCAATAACTGAGAAGAATCAGAATAGGAGAACGTGGCTAATGGTCCACACTGATCATACATCTTTCATCTATACATCTCAGTTTACAAGGCGTGGAAATAGCTTTGAGCCCAAATAAAGCAGTGGCTGAAACAGTTATGCACAGACTTTGGTAAACTGTCTTGTTCTGCTTCCCAGGCAGATAAGCATCCTTCTCTGTACATTCAATGTCTTCACATGTTGTTTTACAGCAGTTTGATTATGTGTTTATATCCTCCCCAAGACAGGAGCCCCATGAGGACAAGAACAGTCTAGTTTATCACTTAACCCCTCACAGTGCCTTGCACAGAGAGGTTGTTCAATAAATCTGTCAAAAACATGCAGTGTTTTATGTATCAAGACATTGTTTTAGTGTATTAAGATATTGCTGATACACTAATTTTTATTTTTGAAAGATGCTAATAATTATGGACATAGGAAGTTATATGCACAGATATCTCCTGTGCTGTGCTAGTTAAGTGGGTGAAAGTGTTCAGATTTCAACTACCTGCCCTTTGGGAAGAAGCATGAGATTGCTTTATACTCTACAATACATATAAAGTAAGTAGTGGAAATTATTCTGCTTTTTAAAAAGAATAAATAAATCGTAGGAACCTTGGTATTTCTTCTAATTAACCTTAATTTAATAACCCTATTATGTTGCTAGTCTGGGTAAGATCGATAAGAAATTTGTAACTATAATACTTTGGAGTTTAATTCATTTTAAAGAGTGACATAATGCAATTAAGGTATTAACTGAGGTCATGAAAGTTGGAATATTGAATTTTTTAAGGTTTTAATTAGTTTAACTTAAATAAAACACTTGAGCCTTTCTTTTAATACCTGAAGGCATGGCATAAGAAATGAAGCTTACTGATTAGCTAAAAAGAACTAAGTTACATCAAATCATTCTTATTGTAGAAATAGCTATTTCTTTTCCAGTACCCAAGTATTGCTATTAAAGTGATTTCTTCATTGTATTCAATTGCCCTGACATAGTCAGTAAGGGATATGGGAGGCACTTGAGGAGAAAGCAATCAGTAAGTTGGTAAATGATACATTGCAGCTAGTAATGATTATCCCAAACTAAGATCCTAAACTTTTTTTTTTAAATGCATGTCTGAAAAATTCAAAAATATGTATTTGAGAATGATGATACACAAAAAGGTCCCTGTATCTATCTTCCTAAGGGGAGCCAAGAGTCTAACAATATCAGACTTATAGCCCAAAGTGTGTTAACTCCATGTGTGGGGCTGAAAGGGCCTGGGACCTTTGCTTGGGTAGAGGGACCCACATGGATTCTGTTTTCATTAAGAACCTATGAGCCTGAGCCTCCCTAGAAGAGGGGGAGAGGCTCTAAGGAAAGATTTTAAGGCTTAAAGTCCAGAGTCAGGATTGAGAAAGTGTATCATCCTGTCAGTCCAACCATTTTCCCATTTCCATGGTCCCAAGCAGAGTCTTGGAGAGAAGATAAGAGACGGAGAAAGAGCCAGTGTGTGCTGGTAAATGGCTCTCTAAGGAAAAAAGATATCCTAAATAGGAGCACTTGCTGATTTCTATGGCGTGAAATCTCCAAAGTTGGCTGATTTCAAATTTTTAGCTGGCAAGCCAGCTCCAGCCACGCCACACCACTAAAAAGAGCCATGATTAAAAATCTAGGAATTAAAAGGGTGGAGCTGTTTCACTAAAATATATTTATCAACCAGCAGCGCTCTCAGGCTTGTATATCAGAGTATAACATGAGAAGGGGGAAGGAGTTTTAAGAGCACTTTCTCTCCTGGGGTAAAAAATGGAGCAGTTGCAAGGCCAGATCATTCCGTACAGCTCAAGCTCGTGGGGTCTTGGCGAATATTAGAGGTACTCTGGCCATTGGGAATCCTTGCCTCCAAAGCCACATTAAAACTGAAAGAAAATGGTACCCAAAAGAAGTTGAAGGAGACTATATAAAGGACATATAAAGCACCCCCCAGGAGATTTCTTAACATTGTAAGGAGATGCTTTGAAGCAGATTGGAGTTATACAATTAGCAGGGTTAAAGGGAGAGGGGGGAACAGGATCAGATCCACAGGTTGGCAGTAATCAATATTCAGATAATTCCCAGTGGCATCAAGGTGAGGATAAATGACTATTTATAGGAAATTTATTTAAACAAAGTTAATTCTGAAATGATCGAATAAATTCCTAAATGTTTCTGACTACAGCAATCCTAGAAAAGCAAAATCCACTAATTGACACTAAATGTTAAGTGGGTTTTTGCAATCACCAAATTAACCAATAAGCAAATGCTCAGGTATTAATAGAATGCACAAGTCAAATGCCACCAAGTCAGTGAGATAGAGTTGTTTTCCTGATGGTGAATTGAGGTGAACGACAGATCTATAAGAAGTTGTTCAGAATTTAGTATGTAAACAGAGGTCAAGGAGAATTAACTTAGACACAACTGAACCCCTGACCTTTCTGTCATGAGCCCCAGCTTTAATCAAATGAACTAACCAGCCTAGACAGGGTCTAATGAACCTACATGATAAAATTCTTAGTCAGGGAATCATAAAACAACGTTCATTTATCTTGACAGATGCAACTGAGATCTAAAGGTGAAAATACACATTAGAAAGATCTTTAATTGGATCAGAATTTCACCAAAGAACTAATATTAAAAATAAAGTTTCATCTAAAGTATAATTCAAATAGGTAATACAAAGCTGTGTCACATTGCTCTCCTGATAATTCATTGGATGGTAGTGAAATGCTACTGACAGAATCATTTTAGCTGCAGCATGTCATAGCTAGTTTTACTTACTAACAATTCACGTGGATATTTATCCCCATAGAACATCAACATAAAAGTTTTATATTTAGTTATGTTCTTGTTACTTGATCAAGTTGTACAACTTAATTAGTTTCCTTTTGTGTCATTCTATTAGATAGCATAAAAACTAATCATCAGTAAATTAGGGTGCTATGAGATATGTAACATTTTCTCCCAAAACAACTGAAATAAGTAGTTTTTTAGCAACCAACCTGCAGTGGTTTCTTTATTTAGACTAAGGGCTTTAGATGACAGATTTATGTTAGTCTATAGCTATTACTAACAGAGCTACTTCTAACTACAAGGCTAAAACAAGAAATGTACTATTATATTTTCAAATAACATATATAGATTGAAGATTGAACTGTCAAAAATTAGAAGACAATTGATTATGGACACATTGCATTTTTTTTATAAATGACAATCAGTGGTCTTTTTAAATCAAGGTCTTCTGATTTTGCTACAATAATATATAACTGTCCGTAAAAGAATATGTACTTAAATGTGAGCATGCTTGCTCTCCCTAAAGAGCCTTGATCTCACTAAATACAGAAATAGCTCAGTGAATAAATAGAACGGGTTCATGTATTACTGTAAGGTTTTTCTTAAAAAAAATTTTTGACCATATTTTGCTTTCCAGTTATCCTTGAGATATATTAAAACAAATGCTCTGAATCACAGGAAGGCTGGACTAGTTGCAGAACTCCCTCCTGCCCCTATGCCTGGTGATGAAAGGAAATATTTGATTGATGGGCATCAGCTCATTACAAATATGTTGCCAAATCATGTAGGGCTTTCAGAGTGAAATTCAGAAAAACAGAAGGAAGGACTAAGAAGAATCCCTGTTTACAGGCATCAAATTAAAATGAAAAATCCTGCCACAGCGTATGGAGTTTTAAAGTGTTGTTTGTATTCTGACTGTCTGGGAGGTGCCATGCCAGATCGCTGGACTTGCAAACAGTAGCCCTGAAGGAGGGGAGATGGGCATCTGGAGAGGACAATGTAAGAGGAATTCAAAACCTGTGAAAACTCAGTTCAGGATTCAAAGCTTAATTCTCAAAGGGAGACAGGGACAGAATGTCTTTAATACTGGTTTCATCCAAATGTAACCGGGATGTTGTATGGCATCAAAGGAGGGATGCTATGGAGGAATAACTGTAGTAGATTCATGGCTGGATTTGACCAAATTATAACTTGTGGCTCATGGAAGACAACTCATTAAAGTTTCCTTAAGGGAGTTACAGAGCAAAGTCTACCAAGTGTTGTGTCTGGCACCCCTTGATCCTCTCCCTTGGGGTGTCTGAACACTCTTCAGTTACCATAAAAATAGGAATTCTAGGTTATCAATTATACCCAGCCAATTATTACTTAGAGGAAGAAATTTTAAAGCAAGTGAAATGTTTCTGCAGCCCCTTATAAGCTCATCCATAGCTTGTTCTCCCTCTGCCTTTTCCCTCCCCACCATCTCTCTCCAGTGGTTCTCAGCTCTGGATGCTCTTGAGAACCCATTTGTTTGGCTTGTTTTTTTTACAAAAAAATACAGATTCCTGGGCCCAATCTCAGAACAGTTGATTCAAAATCTCAGGAGGTGGTACCTGCGCATTTAATAGCATTGATTTTTTAAGTATTAAGTATTTAAGACATGCAAATTTTGTAATTCTGTCCCAACATTTCCAAACAAGACATTCAAATAGCAAATAAGCAAATGAAGAAGTACGTACAGTGGACTGAGTACTAAAAAAGAGCAAACTATTTGCACAAACTATTTACACATGCACCAACTCAGATTGATCTTAAGGGCATTATGCTAAGTGGAAAAAAAAAAGCCAATTTGAAAATGTTTCCTTTTGTGTGGTTTCACTTACAGAAAATTCTCAAAATGATAAAACTACAGAGTAAAGATTAATGACTTTCAGAGGCGGGGGAGGTGGCAGAGAGGGGGTCAAGTATGACTATAATGGGGGTAGTAATGGAATAGCTCTGCATCTTGCTTGCAATAATAGCCACATGAAACTACACACGAGATAAAACAGCACAGAGCAACACAGCCAATGTATTGGGATAAGCTTCCCAGTTTTGATGTTGTCCTCTAGCTATGTAAAAGGTAAGTGTTGGAGGAAATGGTAAAGGATGCACAAGAACCCTTTGTACTATCTTTAAACTTCCTGTGAATCTATCATTACTCCCAATAAAAAGTTTCCTTACTAACATCATTGATTTGTTAAACATAATCATGTAAAATACGAAATTTTTGTATCCTGTTTGGACATTTCCAAATTCTTAATACTCTAGAATCCTCTAAAACTGACTCTACATGACTGACATCAATGCCCCCTCATCACACACCCATCGGTGCGTGTGCACACACACACACACACACACACACACACACACACACACACACACATGGACATTCATGCTTCTTAGTGGTGGCTTCTCCCATGGCCCTTAGAGTTGTCTCTGCCACCTTTGCATCTGCATCATTGGTTGCCAATCTCTGATGTATATAAACACTTTGTGGGTTTGCTTTACCTGTCTTGGCCTCCCTCTATGGGAAATGCTTCCAGAGGAGGCAAAGTGAAGTTGCCCAGTTGTGTCCAACTCTTCGCAGCCCCATGGACTGTAGCCTGCCAGGCTTCTCCATCCATGGGATTTGCCAGGCAAGGATACTGGAGTGGGTTGCCATTTCCTCCTCCATGGGATCTTCCCGACCAAGGGATTGAACCTGGGTCTCTCACACTGCAGGCAGACTCTTTACCATCTGAGCCACCAGGGAAGCCAAAACCTGGAGATTTTCCAAACCAGGGGATAGTCTTGTTTTCCTTCCTGTTATGTAACTGAGGTCTGCAAAGAGCTGAAGGAAGGAGACCACTTTGCCATAATTTAGCCATAACTAAGTAGACTCCAGGAGCTGGTGATGGACAGGGAGGCCTGTTGTGATGTGATTCATGGAGTCGCAAAGGGTCAGACATGACTGAGCGACTGAACAGAACGGAACTAATTGAACTGAAGTTACCCCAACTTTCCCTTAATAATTCTGCTTCCTGTTTACCACCTTCCTTATTTTCTTTATTCTCTCCATCCTACATCTGTGAATAAAAGAGTACTAGGAAAGTTTTTTTGTTTTTTTCCCCAAGTCTTTAAACGAGGAGCCTTACTACCTCCATAAATCCATGTTTATAAGTGGGAGTTATTTTCAGTTACAAATAGTCTGAAATGGGTATAACTTCCTTCTTTACCTAGTATTTGCTGTAAAACACACCCTTAACAAGATCTCCCTTGTGGTTTAGAGTATGCGTACATCTCATTTTCATGAAATCCTATCATTACGTTATTTTTTTCAAGAATGTGGAATCAAATTCTTCCAGAAAATTAACATTTTATTTTTTACATCTATTTCATCATCCTAGTTATGTAACCCTAGGTCTGATGATTTTTCTTGTATCATAAAAACATAATAATAATAATGAAAATATTGTATTACCCTGGGTTGATTTGCAAGCAGAGTCTGTGATGAAGGTTTGCATGCAGATAGTTTACTACAGAAGTGATTGCAAAGAGAAGGAAAGAGGGGCAAAGGGCTTAACACAGGGAACATGGGAAAGACAGGACAAGAGCCCATTAAGCTGGCCACGGTTACAGATGAGTGAGGGCTTCCCAGGTGATGCTCGTGGTAAGAACCCACACACCAATGCAGGAGACATAAGAGATGCGGGTTTGATCCGTGGGTCAGGAAGATTCCCTGGAGGAGGGAATGGCAACCCACTCTATCCAGTATTCTTGCCTGGAGAATTCCCACGGACAGAGGAGCCAGGCAGGCTATAGCCCATGGGGTTGCAAAGAGTCAGACACGACTGAGGCGACTTAGCACACACAGATGAGTGGTGCTCTATTGCCCTGGGACTTCCAGAATTGCTCTGGGACTTCCCAAGAAGCCTTATGAAATGTGTCAGAACTGTGTTCCAGACAATGAAAAGGGAAGCCCTTATCCATGGCATCCACTGGCCTCTGATGGCGCCATGGGTTGTACAGGTCTGAGTGCCAAACAGGTACGGGTTTCAGAGAAGCCCAGAACAAAGATCAAGAGATAAAAGAGTTAAAGCCCAAAATTGAGCTTCTGTTAGGCAGTGGAAATAGAGCAGAGCTTGGTTATTGCCCAGTGACTAGAAATAGAACCAGCAGGATTTGAAGTGCAACTTAAGATGTATGCAACACAATTATCAAACTTAAAACTTCTATAACTTAATACAGAGTGACTAACTGCCCAATGGAATAACTGTATTTCTATTAACTCCATCAGTGATATTTTAATATCTCCTTATTGTTTCTGTGTCTTCAATTTGCCCAGGGATGTCTCTGAAGATTTAAGAGTGAAAATAAATTTTAATGGTTGGGGTAACAGCCCAAGTGTGTTATATTGGATTTCCAGCTGCATTTTAAGAGGGAAATATTAAAATGTGAAAGAATTACAAATGGGGGAAATTCACACTTGAGCTGTTTTTACATCTATGTTTTGATAAATTCTTATGTGCTGAAGCCATTTCATACATGGCTTTACTTATAAGAAATAAGTGGGGACAGGGCTTCCCAGGTGGCTCAGCGGTAATGAATCTGCCTGCAATGTAGGAGGGGCAGTTTCGATCCCTGGGTCAGGAAGATCCCCTGGAGAAGGAAATAGCAACCCAGTCCAGTATTCATGCCTGAGAAATCCTATAGACAAAAGAGCCTGGTGGGCTATAGTCCATGGGATCATAAAAGAGTTAGACACAACCTCGAGAGTAAATAACAAGTGGGGAAAACAGAAGTTTCTTAAAAATTACTGAATGGTATTTCAAATAAATTTGATGTATTTTCAATAATCACACTTACAGAAGCATAATGAACCCTTAATTTATAGAATTTACATAAATACTACATTAATTAGATCATTAATAGATTAACTAATTAGATTGCAACCAGTCCATCCTAAAGGAGATCAGTCCTGGGTGTTCATTGGAAGGACTGATGTTGAAGCTGAAACTCCAATACTTTGGTCACCTGATGCGAAGAGCTGACTCATTTGAAAAGACCCTGATGCTAGGAAAGATTGAGGGCAGGAGGAGAAGGGGACGACAGAGAATGAGATGGTTGGATGGCATCACCAACACAATGGACATGGGTTTGGGTGGACTCCAGGAGCTGGTGATGGACAGGGAGGCCTGGCGTGCTGCAGTTCATGGGGTCACAAAGAGTCAGACACGACTGAGTGACTGAATGGAAATGAATTAGATTAAATTATAGCATATTAAATATTCTCTTAAGAATGGCCAGCTTATTGAGTACTTATCATGTCTCAAGAATTGTTCTAGGATACATTAATTCATCTGGCCCTCACAATGTCTCTAAAGTAGGTACCATAGAGCTCTCATTTCAAAGATAACCTAACTGAAACACAAAGAGCTTGAGTAATTTGCCCAAGGTCACACACTAGTAAGTAAAGAACAAAATACTAGTGAAGTATAATTAATATTTCAGTGTTTTTTAAGTTTATGAAAGTTTAGAATAGATGCATGCGGGGGCCACAATGATCAAAACAAAGTCTGGACTCTCTCTCCAATAATTAAGATGATCCAAATGAGAATATGTCAATAAAGACATCATCCGTCTCACTGCAGGACACCAGCAACTTTGTCAAATCTGTATTTTGCTTGCAAATGTCCATTCCAATATAGAAGAGAGAAAAATAATATACTAGGACAAATAATGAAAAAAAAGTGATAGAACAGACAGGCACACTGGCATTCTTTCAATTTACTTACAAACCAGTTTCACAAAGTAAAAAATTAAGGCATCATTCAGCAGTTTGAGGGTTTGAGTTATAACAACTAATTGTTAACACTGATTAGAAATATAATGTAAATTGCTACACTAGTTTGCATTTGAAGATGCTGCTAAGAGTTTTTCAAAGGCATAGCTGTGTTTCCATATGATAGACTCTGATCATCTCCAGGTGCTTTCCCGTATAAAGTCACACCCTTCTCTGATACAGTTCAGGATATCAGTCATCGGCTAATTTATAAAATGATTCGGTTGTTGTGGTTAAATCAATTTTCAAAGAGTTTCTGTGGAAGTTTAGAAAAGTCTTGTATGTCTTGTCCCTTTTCTCTATAACTTCTGACTACTTATAAAAGTCTGAATGATCTGCCTGTGTTATAGATATTAACACACATCTTCAGATAAGCTCATGTAAGAATTCCTTTTTTCTAATTTGAAAAGATACATGCGTTCCCGTAGAAGCACTATTTACAATAGATAATACAAGGAAAAAACCTAAACATCCATCAAGAGATGAATCGATAAAGAAGACATTGTATACATAAACACTGGAATTATTAGCCAGTCATAAAAAAGAATGACATAATTTAATTTGGATGCACTGAAATAAAGAAACAATGAAAAAAAAAAGAATGAAATAATGAAACACAGATGGACCTGCATACTAAGTTGCTTCAGAGGGGTCCAACTCTTTTCCACCCTATGGACCATAGCTGGCCAGGCTCCCCTGACCATGGGATTCTCTAAGCAAGAATACTGAAGTGGGCTGCCATGCCCTCCTCCAAGGGATCGTCCTGACCAGAGATCAAACTCACATCTCTTATGTCTCTTGCATTGTCAGGCAAGTTCTTTGCCACTAGCACCACCTGGGAAGACCCCGAAGTAATTTGGACAAAGACAAACATCATATGGTATCACTTACATGTGGAATCTTTTAAAAATGATACTAATAAACTTATTTACAAAAAAGAAATAGACTCACAGGTGTAGAAAACAAAAATGGATGGTTATCAAAGCAGAAGGGTAGTAGGTAGGGGAGATAAATTAGGAGTTTGGGATTAACATATAAACAATAATATATATATATACATATATATATATATATATATATATAAAATAGATGAACAAGGGCTGATTGTATAGCACAGGGAACTATATTCAACATCTTGTAAAAAACTATAATGGAAAAGAATATGAAAAAGAATACACACACACACATATATTTGCTATACCCTGAAACTAACACAACATTGTGAATTAACTATGCTTGGATAAAGACAAACAAAAACAAAAAAATTCAGGTATTTTCCATAGACTAAAATGAAAAGGGCAAATTTCTGAACTTCTATTAAAAAGGTGAAAGCTTCATATACTCTGCAATCTGCATGAAATTCATTATGTCAGAAGTGAATAGTGATTAGGTCTGGTTTGAAATTCCACATCAAATTCATGGAGTTTTACTTGAAATGCACTTGGGTGAAAGAAGTAATGTCCTTAATACCTCTCCCCCACCAACCTCTCTCTCTCTTTACTCCTCCCTTCCTCCCAGTGTTCAGTCTATTCTCATTCAGCTTCCTCTTCATCATGCACCTCTCACTGTGCCTGACACAGAGAATAACTGCAGCTTAGAACTCCAACGATCCACTGCTCCACTATCATCCCACAAATATTTATCAACAAGTGCCTGGTCCATCACAGTCAGTGCTCTTTTTAGCACTGAGGAGACTTCACTGAACACAAGAGACTACCACCCACCACCCCCCAAAAAGAGATTAACTAAAACCTTACACTATACACTAAATATTGGGAAGAGAAATTTTTTGAGAAAATTCAGTATCAAAATAAGAAATAATATTCTTTGAAAATGGAGAGAGTATCCTAGATGATTTTATTAGATCATAAAAACTTCAAGAACTTTTATTTGATTTATTAATGTAAATTTCAAAATCTTAAAAAGCAACACAGTCGGATGGTTTATAACTTTATATCAGTTTAGTTTTGCCCTGCATTTCTTTTACATTGGGTAAGATTAAGAAATTTTTTTTCCTTCATTTTTATTAGTTGGAGGCTAATTACTTTACAAATTGTACTGGTTTTGCCATACATTGACATGAATCAGCCATGGATTTACATGTGTTCCCCATCCCGATCCCCCCTCCCACCTTCCTCCCCATCCCATCCCTCTGGGTCATCCCAGTGCACCAGCCCTGAGCACTTGTCTCATGCATCCAACCTGGACCAGCGATCTGTTTCACACTTGATAAAATACATGTTTCAATGCTATTCTCACCTTCTCTCATAGAGTCCAAAAGTCCGTTCTATACATCTGTGTCTCTTTTTCTGTCTTGCATATAGGATTATCATTACCACCTTTCTAAATTCCATATATACGCATTAGTATACTGTATTGATGTTTATCTTTTTGGCTTACTTCACTCTGTATAACAAATTCCAGTTTCATCCATCTCGTTAGAACTGATTCAAATATATTCTTTTTAATGGCTGAATAATATTCCATTCTGTATATGTACCACAGCTTTCTTATCCATTCATCTGCTGATGGGCATCTAGGTTGCTTTTATGTCCTGGCTATTATAAGCAGTGCTGCCATGAACACTGGGGTACACGTGTCTCTTTCCATTCTGGTTTCCTTGGTGTGTATGCCCAGGAGTGGGATTGCTGGGTCATATGGCAGTTCTACTTCCAGTTTTTTAAGGAATCTCCACACTGTTCTCCATAGTGGCTGTACTAGTTTGCGTTCCCACCAACAGTGTAGGAGGGTTCTCTTTTCTCCACACCCACTCCAGCATTTATTGCTTGTAGACTTTTGGATAGCAGCCATCCTGACTGGTGTGTAATGGTACCTCGTTGTGGTTTTGATTTGCATTTCTCTGATAATGAATGATGTTGAGCATCTTTTCATGTGTTTGTTAGCCATCTGTATGTCTTCTTTGGAGAAACGTCTGTTTAGATTTTCGGCCCATTTTTTGATTGGGTCATTTATTTTTCTGGAATTGACCTGCAGGAGTTCCTTGTGTATTTTTGAGATTAATCCTTTGTCTGTTGCTTCATTTGTTATTAATTTCTCCCATTCTGAAGGCTCTCTTTTCACCTTGCTTATAGTTTCCTTTGTTGTGCAAAAGCTTTTAAGTTTAACTAGGTCCCATTTGTTTATTTTTGCTTTTATTTCCAATATTCTGGGAGATGGGTCATAGAGGACCTTGCTGTGATTTATGTCAGAGAGTGTTTTGCCTATGTTCTCCTCTAGGAGTTTTATAGTTTCTGGTCTTACATTTAGATCTTTAATCCATTTTGAGTTTATTTTTGTGTATGGTATTAGAAAGTGTTCTAGTTTCATTCTTTTACAAGTGGTTGACCAGTTTCCCCAGCACCACTTGCTAAAGAGGTTGTCTTTTTTCTATTGTATATTCTTGCCTCCTTTGTCAAAGTTAAGGTGTCTGTAGGTACGTGGATTTATCTCTGGGCTTTCTATTTTGTTCCATTGATCTATATTTCTGTCTTTGTGCCAGTACCATACTGTTTTGATGACTGTGGCTTTGTAGTAGAGCCTGAAGTTAGGCAGGTTGATTCCTCCAGTTCCTTTCTTCTTTCTCGAGATTGCTTTGGCTATTCAAGTTTTTTTTGTATTTCCATAGAAGTTGTGAAATTATTTTTTCTAGTTCTGTGAAAAATATCATTAGTAGCTTGATAGGGATTGCATATGAATCTATAGCTTGCTTTGGGTAGTATAGTCATTTTCACAATATTGATTCTTCCAATCCATGAACACGGTATATTTCTCCATCTATTTGTGTCCTCTTTGATTTCTTTCATCAGTGTTTTATAGTTTTCTATATATAGGTCTTTTGTTTCTCTAGGTAGATATACTCCTAAGTAATTTATTCTTTTTGCTGCAATGGTGAATGGTATTGTTTCCTTAATTTCTCTTTCTGTTTTCTCATTGTTAGTGTATAGGAATGGAAGGGATTTCTGTGTGTTAATTTTATATCCTGCAAATTTACTATATTCATTGATTAGCTCTAGTAATTTTCTTGTAGAGACTTTAGGGTTTTCTATGTAGAGGACCATGTCATCTGCAAACAGTGAGGGTTTCACATCCTCTTTTCCTATCTGGATTCCTTTTATTTCTTTTTCTGCTCTGATTGCTGTGGCCAACACTTCCAAAACTATGTTGAATAGTAGTGGTGAGAGTGGGCACCCTTGTCTTGTTCCTGACTTTAGGGGAAATGCTTTCAATTTTTCACCATTGAGGATAATGTTTGCTGTGGGTTTGTCATATATAGCTTTTATTATGTTGAGGTATGTTCCTTCTATTCCTGCTTTCTGGAGAGTTTTTTTAATCATAAATGGATGTTGAATTTTGTCAAAGGCTTTTTTCTGCATCTATTGAGATAATCATATGTTTTTGATCTTTCAATTTGTTAATGTGGTGTATTACATTGATTGATCTGCAGATATTAAAGAATCCTTGCATTCTTTATCCCAAGTGGGATAAAGCCCACTTGGTCATGATGTATGATCTTTTTAATATGTTGTTGGATTCTGTTTGCTAGAATTTTGTTAAGGATTTTTGCATCTATGTTCATCAGTGATATTGGCCTGTAGTTCTCTTTTTTTGTGTGACATCTTTGTCTGGTTTTGGTATTAGGGTGATGGTGGCCTCATAGAATGAGTTTGGAAGTTTTCTTCGGCAATTTTCTGGAAGAGTTTGAGTAAGATAAGTGTTAGCTATTCTCTAAATTTTTGGTAAATTCAGCTGTGAAGCCATCTGGTCCTGGGCTTTTGTTTGCTGGAAGATTTCTGATTACAGTTTCAATTTCCGTGCTTGTGATGGGTCAGTTAAGATTTCTTCTATTTATTTCTATTTCTTCCTGGTTCAGTTTTGGAAAGTTATACTTTTCTAAGCATTTGTCATTTCTTCCAAGTTGTCCACTTTATTGGCATATAGCTACCAGTAATAGTCTCTTATGATCCTTTGTATTTCTGTGTTGTCTGTTGTGATCTCTCCATTTTCATTTCTAATTTTGTTGATTTGGTTTTTCTCTCTTTGTTTCTTGATGAGTCTGGATAACAGTTTGTCGATTTTATTTATCTTTTCGAAAAACCAGCTTTTAGCTTTGTTAATTTTTGCTATGGTCTCTTTTGTTTCTTTTGCAATTATTTCTGCCCTAATTTTTAAGATTTCTTTCCTTCTACTAACCCTGGGGTTCTTCATTTCTTCCTTCTCTAGGTGCTTTAGGTGTAGAGTTAGGTTATTTATTTGACTTTTTTCTTGTTTCTTGAGGTAAGCCTGTATTGCCATGAGCCTTCCCCTTTTACAGTATCACATAGGTTTTGGGTTCTTGTGTTTTCATTTTCATTCATTTCTATGCATATTTTGATTTCTTTTTTCATTTCTCCTATGATTTGTTGGTTATTCAGAAGCGTGTTATTTAGCCTCCATATGCTTGAATTTCTAATAGTTTTTTTTTTTTTTTTTTCCTGTTATTGAGATCTAATCTTACTGCATTGTGGTCAGAAAAGATGACTGGAATGATTTCAATTTTTTTGAATTTACCAAGGTTAGATTTATGGCCCAGGATGTGATCTATTCTGGAGAAGGTTCCATGTGCACTTGAGGAAAAAGGTGAAATTGATTGTTTTGGGGTGAAATTTCCTGTAGATATCAATTAGGTCTAGCTGGTCCATTATGTCATTTAAAGTTTGTGTTTCCTTGTGAATTTTCTGTTTAGTTGATCTATCCATAGGTGTAAGTGGGGTATTAAAGTCTCCCACTATTATTGTATTATTGTTAATTTCCCCTTTCATATTTATTAGCATTTGCCTTACATATTGCGGTGCTCATATGTTGGGTGCATATATATTTATAATTATTATATCTTCTTCTTGGATTGATCCTTTGATCATTATGTAGTGTCCTTTTTTGTCTCTTTTCACAGCCTTTATTTTAAAGTCTATTTTATCTGATATGAGTATTGCGACTCCTGCTTTCTTTTGGTCTCTGTTTGCGTGAAATATTTTTTCCAGCCCTTCACTTTCAGTTTGTATGTGTCCCTTGTTTTGAGGTGGGTCTCTTGTAGACAGCATATACCAGGGTCTTGCTTTTGTATCCATTCAGCCAGTCTTTGTCTTTTGGTTGGGGCATTCAACCCATTTACATTTAAAGTAATTATTGATAAGTATGGTCCCGTTGCCATTTACTTTGTTGTTTTGGGTTCGCATTTATACAACATTTCTGTGTTTCCTATCTAGAGAAGATCCTTTAGCATTTGTTGAAGAGCTGGTTTGGTGGTGCTGAATTCTCTCAGCTTTTGCTTGTCTGTAAAGCTTTTGAATTCTCCTTCATATCTGAATGAAATCCTTGCTGGGTACAGTAATCTGGGTTGTAGGTTATTCTCTTTCATTACTTTAAGTATGTTCTGCCATTCCCTTCTGGCCTGAAGGGTTTCTATTGATAGATCAGCCCTTATGGGAATCCCTTTGTGTGTTATTCGTTGTTTCTCCCTTGCTGCTTTTAATATTTGTTCTTTGTGTTTGATCTTTGTTAATTTGATTAATATGTGTCTTGGGGTGTTTCGCCTTGGGTTTATCCTGTTTGGGACTCTCTGGGTTTCTTGGACTTGGGTGGCTACTTCCTTCCCCATTTTAGGGAAGTTTTCAGCTATTATCTCCTCGAGTATCTTCTCATGGCCTTTCTTTTTGTCTTCTTCTTCTGGGACTCCTATGATTCGAATGTTGGGGCGTTTCACATTGTCCCAGAGGTCCCTGAGGTTGTCCTCATTTCTTTTGATTCTTTTTTCTTTTTTCCTCTCTGCTTCATTTATTTCCACCATTTTATCTTCTAACTCACTTACCCTACCTTCTGCCTCCGTTATTCTACTGTTGGTTCCCTCCAGAGTGTTTTTGATCTCATTTATTGCATTATTCATTTTTAATTGACTCTTTTTTATTTCTTCTAGGTCCTTGTTAAACATTTCTTGCATCTTCTCAATCCTTGTCTCCAGGCTATTTAACTGTAATTCCATTTTGTTTTCAAGATTTTGGATCATTTTTATTATCATTAATCTAAATTCTTTTTCAGGTAGATTCCCTATCTCCTCCTCTTTTGTTTGGCTTGGTGGGCATTTTTCATGTTCCTTTACCTGTTGGGTATTTCTCTGCCTTTTCATCTTGTTTAGATTGCTGTGTTTGGGGGTGGCCTTTCTGTATCTGGTAGTCTGTGGTTCCTTCTTATGGTGGAGGTTTCTCCCAGTGGGTGGGGTTGGACGATTGGCTTGTCAAGGTTTCCTGGTTAGGGAAGCTTGCATCAGTGTTCTGGTGGGTGGAGTTGGGTTTCTTCTCTCCGGAGTGCAATGGAGTGTCCAGTAGTGAGTTTTGAGATGGATCTATGGGTTTGGTGTGGCTTTGGGCAGCCTGTATATTGACGCTCAGGGCTATGTTCCTGCATTGCTGGAGAATTTGCGTGGTATATCTTGCTCTGGGACTTATTGGCTCTTGTGTGGTGGCTGGTTTCAGTGTAGGTATGGAGGCTTTTGGATGACCTCTGATTAATTAATGTTCCCTGTATTCAGGAATTCTCTGGTGTTCTCATGTTTTGGGCTTAAGTCTCCTGCCTCCGGATTTCAGTCTTATTCTTTCATTAGCCTCAAGGCTTCTCCATCCTTACAGCATTGATAATAAAACTTCTAGGTTAATGGTGAAAAGATTCTCCACAGTAAAGGACACCCAGAGAGGTTCACAGAGTTACATGAAGAATGGGAGAGGGAGGTAAGAGATAGAGGTGAGCTGGAGGAGCAAAAGGGGGACTCAAGAGGAGAGAGACAGATCTAGGCAGTACTCTGTTCCCTAAGTGTTCTCTGTGGCCCAAAACACCCACAGAGATTCACAGAATTGGACTGAGAAGAGAAGGGGGAGGGAGGAAATAGAGGTGATTTGGGGGAGAAAAAGGAGAGTCAAAAGGGGGAGAGAGTAATCAAACCAGTAATCACACTCCTCAGTAACAATGGGTACTGAAGATTGGATTCTTAAATGTCCAAAATTGATATCAAATACTGAAAAACAAAGATTAAAAAGCTAGAGTAGGGCTTAGACTCTTAAAAATACAATATTAAAAAAATTTTTGAGAAATATATATGAAGTTTGCTTTAAAAATAGGGTCCCTTTTTTTTGCAAGGTTATAGTGGGTTATAAAAATGAAAATTGAGGAGTAATAGAGGATTTTAAAAAATGAAAAAAAATTTTTAATTAAAAAAATAATAATAGTAGTAGTAAAAATATATCTAGGGATTTCTCTGGAGCTGTTGCGGGCAGTGTGGGTTCAGTTCAAATTCAGATAGTTCCTTTTTCCAGCTTATACTTCTCAGTATCTATAGGCCTCTTCCAGTGTAGTCGGTGTTAACTACAGAGATTTTAATCTGTTGCACCTGTCACTTCTAAAGAGGTTCCCTTTTTATTTGGCGTCTGTTTGCAGGTCTCTACAGAGCCTAATTTCCGCCCTGACACAAGTGGGCAGAGGTGGTCTCTTGTTTAGGTTTGCTTGTTCAGTCGTGCTGCGGGGAGGGAGGGGCGCTGCAGACAAATGTCACTGGCTTGTGTGGGGAGCATTCGCAGTGTTCCGGCCATGCTGGGTTTGCCCCCGCTCACGGCGTGTGTGCTTCCCCCATCTACAATGCTCAGGCTCCAGGCTGCTCTACAGGGAGCGGGCCCTGAGTTGCGTGCACTTCCCAGGCCTAAGCCACTCAGGTTCAGATTTTTGGGTACTCCACAAAGGCCCAGACTCGGTTGGGCCTGCGTTTTGTGCCTTCCCCATCAGAGCAGCTCAAGCAACCAGGAGCTTGATGAGCACTCGCCAGGTGCAGTGCACCTTATCCCCTCCCCATCCCTGCCTCAGTTTCCTCCCCATCCCTGCCTCAGTTTCCTCCCCATCCCTGCCTCAGTTTCCTCCCCATCCCTGCCTCAGTTTCCTCCCCATCCCTGCCTCAGTTTCCTCCCCATCCCTGCCTCAGTTTCCCGGTGCCGGCGTGCCTTGTGTCTCTCCTGGGGAGCTGATCTCCGGCTGCGACCCTCCCAGCGGATGTCAACCGTCCAGAATCTCAGGAAGTCTTTGGTTGGAAACGGGAAGTCTGTTGGCAGTTTGGTAGGAGATGCCGTCTCTGGCGCAGAGTTTGCCTCTTTCTGGCTCTGGCTGGCAGCCCGCCTCCCCGCTACCTCCGGCGGGGGATGGGCCAGTCTGCAACCAGCCAGCTCTTCTCTGTTATTGCTCAGTCTTTTGTTCTGTGAACGGGCCTGCAGTGCCTTAGTTTAGGGCTTCTCGCAGGTTAATTCTCTCTCTTGCTATTCCACAGTTTAAGTTGCTATCTCACGTTAGCTCCCTCAGAATGCCCTCAGGGCATTCAGGCCCGGTCCTTACCCTAAGCAATGCCGCCCACTCCTGCCCATTCAGCCCCCACTTGCTGGGGGTGGATGCGGGCGTCTGGGGTACTTTTCTGCTGGGAGTTGCTTTTAGGCATGTAATCTGTGGGTTTTATTTATTTTTCCTTCCGGTTAGGTTGCCCTCCGAGATTCGAAATCTTCCCCCAGACCCGCCAGTGAGAAGTTTTCCTGTTATTTGGAAACTTCTTCTATTAAGTCTCCCTTCCCGGGATGGGTCTCCGTCCCTAGCTCTTTTGTCTCTCTTTTTATTTTTTATATTTTGTCCTACCTCCTTTCGAAGACAATGGGCTGCTTTTCTGGGTGCCTGATGTCCTCGCTAGTGATCAGAAGTTGTTTTGTGTAGTTTGCTCTGCGTTCAAATGTTCTTTTGATGAATTTGTGGAGGAGAAAGTGGTCTACCCGTCCTATTCCTCCGCCATCTTAGCTCCCTCCCTCAAGAAATCTTTTACTATACTGAAGTCATAAAATTTATAACCTTTCCCTTCTAAGGTTATAAAATAATTCTCCATGGCCTCTTACAGTTCTATTATAGGTCCATTTCTTTAAAAAAAAAATACATTTCAAGCCTTAATATATTTTAAATTTACCTTGGGGAAGAGTGTGAGTGTAGATTAAACTTTCTCTTCCAATTGGTTATTTAGTTGTCATAATATTAGCTACTGAATAAGCCATCTTTTCTACATCAACTTGAGATGCTCATCATTATCATATAAATTTGGTTCATTTCTGATTTTCTTTTTTACTCTATTCCACTGAACATTTGTTATTCCTGTGACAGCAGCATGATATTTTAGATTTAAAATATTTAAATATTTAATAGAACTGGTCCTCTATTTATTAGAATAGAACTAGCCCCCTTTTCAGAATGTATAGATTAAACCAGAGAAAACAGACATTTTTGTGAAGCTGAGGCTACCCACCCAGAGACATGCTGTACATTTCCATTTACATGAATCTTCTGAGTCTTAGGGGAATTTTAAATTTTTCTTCATTTGGATCTGGTACATATCTTGTGTGTGTGCATGCTCAGTTGCCAAGTCATGTCTGACTCTTTCTGATCCCACGGATTCTAGCCCACCAGGCTCCTCTGTCCATGGGATTTCCCAGACAAGAACATTGGAGTGGGTTGCCATTTCATTCTCCAGGGGATCTTCCTGATATATACCCTGTATCTTAAATTCATTCTTAAATACTATCTCTATTTTGTTGCAGCCAAAAATAGGGCCTTTTCTTCTATTAAATCTTCAAACTGGTTTATTTTTCTCATATGAGAAAAGTATTGATATTAATTGAATGCCCAGACAAGATATTGAATGGCTTTTATGTGTATAGCACTTTTTCAATTGACTTTTGAGTTTTCCAAGATTACAGTTTGATTGTCTACAAACCCTTTTGAATTTCTGTACCTCTAATTTCTTTCTCCAGTATAATTGTGTTAGCTAGAATCCAAACAATAATGTAGGATATATATATATTTATCTGGTTTATGACTTTATTGGGAATATTTCTAGTAATTCTCTTTAAAGTATGAAACTAGATTTCAGGTTGAGAAAGATACTTTGTATGTTAAGGAAATATCTATTTGTACTTTTTAAATAAAAATAAAGAAAAACTGTCAAGTTTTAATGTAGGTCCACTTAGCATACATAAATATGGTCATATTTTTCTCTTTAATCTTCTAATATGATGTATTCTATTCAATAGATCTTCTCATATTGAATTTATAGAACTAATCTTTACATTTTTAGAATAATCCTATCTCATCCAAGTGCACTGTCTCTTAACAGGCTACCAGATACTGCTGGTTAATTTGGGATTTTGCATCTGTAAACATAAATAAGTTGGTCTATAATTTCCATATTAGTGCATTCTTTGTCAGATTTTGCTCTTGAGAACTTTGGGAACTGTTAGTATTCAATAATGCAGTATCATTGTGATACACGGCCACAGTTTAAGACTGCAACTGGTAAATGTCTTAGGTTTTCACTGCATTTCTTTATCCAATACAAGATTTTGTTAAATAAGGCATATGAGAATATATGAGACAGTTTTTACTCCTTCCAAACTTTGTAGGGAATGTGCTTGAGATAATTCATCAGAAGATTCAAATATCACTCAATCACTGTTTCCTTGATATAATTTTCATTCCTTTTTACCAGAACATTCATATTTTGTTTGGGTATTTGATTATCTTTCAGTTATGGAGAAAATTTCTACAGATGCGTTTCCTCTCACTATGCATTCTTCAGAAAAGCAAGAGACTATATGTATTTTTGGAACTGGAGATTTTGGAAGATCACTGGGACTTAAAATGCTCCAGTGTGGTTATTCTATTGTTTTTGGAAGTCGAACCCCCCGGATGTCCAGCCTGCTGCCCAATGGTGCAGAGGTCATGAGCTACTCTGATGCAGCCCAGAAATCTGACATTATAATCATAGCAGTACACAGGGAACATTACGATTTTCTCACAGAATTAACCGAGGTTCTCAATGGGAAAATATTGGTCGACGTCAGCAACAACCTCAAAATCAATCAGTATCCAGAGTCAAATGCAGAGTACCTTGCTCAGTTGGTGCCGGGAACTCACGTGGTAAAAGCATTTAACACCATCTCAGCCTGGGCTCTCCAGTCAGGGGCACTGGATGCAAGTCGGCAGGTAAGATTACAAGATAGATTTACACTTCATCTTTAAAAAGTAAATGTCTTAATATGCACTTACCTCAAAGATTCCAAAACATAATTCCAAAAGAAAATATTTTATTTTGCTAATATGTGCCATGAATAGCTTTCTGAGGTTTAACGAAGTAGGGTAACCAATTGTAGTGATTTATTTCCCATTATCTATAACCTGAGCTTTTAGTTTGATAGAACCCAATGGTGTCAACCTCTAGAGGCCTCCTGTCAGTACTAGAAAATAACACCGCTAAATTGTTGATGGATATCCTTTCCACTCCCGTTAGTTTGTATGAAATGGGTTCCACTTATTCATCAAGATTAAAAGCAATCCGTAAGTGATATGGCACCCACAAATACAGAAGAGAACTCAAGTTGTCTGCACTGCAGAAAACCAAGTCTAATCATATCAATGCACTATGCCTAAAGCCACTCTCAACTTAAAATCCTGCTACTTAACTATCCAACGTACATGTGCAAGTCTAAACCATTATCTCGTTAAATATGTTCACTCTACAGCCTTATTTCAGAAGAAGTTAACTACTATATAACACCATCCTCCATTAATAAAGAAAAAATAAATAAAAAATTAATTATTTTAACCCAGGTGTTTATCTGTGGAAATGACAGCAAAGCCAAGCAAAGAGTGATGGATGTCGTTCGTAGTCTTGGACTTACTCCATTGGATAAAGGATCTCTCGTGGCAGCCAATGAAATTGAAAACTACCCACTACAACTATTTCCAATGTGGAAGTTCCCCTTCTATTTGTCAGCTGTTCTGTGTGTCTTCTTCTTTTTCTACTGTGTAATAAGAGAAGTAATCTACCCTTATGTTCATGAAAAAAGAGACAGGACATTCCGTCTGCCTATTTCTATTCCAAATCGTGTCTTTCCAATAGCAGCACTCACACTGCTCGCCTTGGTTTACCTTCCTGGTGTTATTGCTGCCATTCTGCAGCTGTACCGAGGTACAAAATACCGCCGATTCCCAGACTGGCTTGACCACTGGATGCTTTGCAGAAAACAGCTTGGCTTGATAGCGCTGGGATTTGCCTTCCTTCATGTCCTCTACACACTTGTGATCCCTATTCGTTATTATGTACGATGGACATGGAACAACAGAACCGTTACCCAGGTAAATCTCTACTCACTTGTATTCTCCTATTTTTAAATCAAAGTGCAATCTTGCTACATCATATTCCATTTCATAATTATAGAAAATCACTCTTCTAAACATCTTTATTTTTTAAAGCAGCTACAATTAGACAGTCATGTTTGTCTTGGGGAGTTTATTGTTTTACTTTGGTTTTTTAACAAATCCTGTTGAAATCTCATATAACTATTGAAGAGTCCAAGTCAGATTCCCAGGTTCACTTGGATCCATATCTGTATTCTCAGGATTCACTGGTACACAGATGTGAGAGCTCAGGAAAACCTAAAGAACCTACTTGAGTTACTTCAATAAATGCAAGCAAAAATTTAAAGTTTCTATTTTTATCTATGCTACTTTCTTTTGGAAGTCAAAACCAACCACCTTATAAGTGAAGGGGCTTCATGTCCAAACATTAATCAGAGGAATGTAAACAAATTTACAAAAGGGTGTTTATAACTCCGTTAATGTTTGTCTTGTGGGATGCCATCCTCAATGACTAGAAAACTAAACAATTCTGAGCAAATGTCAAAAACTATATTCTGCACAGTCAAAATATTCAGAGAAAATCAGCTCAGGGAGTCTTAAAGCAGCCCCAGAGAAAGTCCTATACATCAGTTCTGGTTTGGAATTAATTGTTTTTGATCAATCCTACTGCAGTCTCAAAGTTTATTAGTCAATAACTCATTGATGGTGTGTCTGTGGGATTTCTCTACATTATTTCCATAACAAATACATAGCATGTCCTTGGGTAATAGTCATGTTACAGGGGCCAGATTTCTCTCAAGATGTGTTACAACAGACCTGAAGCTACGTTACCAAAAAAAAAAAAAAAAAAAAAAACCACACAGCAAAAAACTCAAACTTCATGTGTGTGAATAATCAGCATATAAAGCAGGAAAACAGAACCCTGATGTAATCATTTGAGAACATCAGTTTTTGCTTGGGGAACAAGAAGCCATATGGTAAAGAAGGTTTAAGTAAATGTTTATTTTGTTTTAGGATTTACAGGGTCAATTAAAATTCTCTATACAATTTCTGAAGTCAACCATCATAGTAAAGTCCTAATACAACCAATTACTTTTTCTATCAAAAAACATAATATCTAGGTGTATTTTTCTAAGTGTAATTATTTTCAGTGACTCTTTAGAAATGTTATACAACATTGAGCAAAGAAACGATGCAGAGGTATTTTTTCATCACCTTGAAAGTTTGGGCAATTTGTAAAAAATGAAATTTTAAAAAATTGCTTCTAACTATTTTAGGCAATAACCAAGAAAGAAGATCCATTTAGTACCACTACCTCCTGGCTCAGCGATTCATATGTTGCTTTGGGAATGCTTGGATTTTTCCTGTTTGTACTCTTGGGAATCACTTCCTTGCCATCAGTTAGCAACACGGTCAACTGGAGAGAGTTCCGATTTGTCCAGGTAAAAGGACTTCATGATTTAATCTACTTTTTAGTGCAAAATGATTCTGAGTTTAAAATATTCTGACTTTTCTCTCATACCCGCATAAGTTTTCATTTTGCTCCATCAGTTCCCTAGCAATCACATAAAAATAGCAACTGAAACAAATTCAGATTAGAAAAGCTAAACTCTGGAATCCAAAGGCAGATTCCATAATGGTTTGATTTCCTAGCAGGACAAGATTCCTGACCACTCCCAGAGATACAGCTAAGAGTATAGAATGAAAAGCATCAACTACTGTTGAACCCTGTGTATGGAGATATACTAGGCTCAAGGTGGAAAGAAACCCAAACACAAAATTTCTACTTCTGAAAATCAACTTTAGAATATGGACTGATGGGTATAAAACTTTCTGTGCTAGCTGTCATCATACCAGATTCAGTGCTGGTCTTTAAGATGGAAAATCAGTGTTTAGACACATCAACCACCAGATACACCATTAAAGGCAGTTAGTAACCAATCTTGTAGACCAGGGGTCTTCAAAGTGTGGTACCTGGACCACCAGCAGCAGCAGTATTGCCTGGGATCATGTTAGATACAAATCCTCATGCCCCACCCCTACCAAACTGAATCAGAAACTCTGGAGGTATTGAGGCAGGAGTTAGATGGGCCCCAGATTGAACAATTTCCCCCCTATGAATGAAAACCCCATAATAGGAGAAACTCCATAAAAGCAGGATGATGGAGGAGGCTGTGCCCTGCCCAGATGCCAAATTAAAAAAAAAATACACACATTCCTCTTTCTTGAAGTTAAGGAGACCTCCCCGACGACACATGCACAGAAAGGCTCCTTGGAGGTAAAAAAGGGAGAGGGTGACACCTCACAGTAAGTTCTGTCAACTACCCATGAGCCTCTTCACTATTCACTAGACTCCATCTTGGCCAAGAGATGAGCTTCCACACATGAAAGGATCTTGAGATATACCAAATATGGCTTCAGGACCAAACAAATCAAAATGATTGGCCAAAGGAAACCCAGAAGAAATGACCCATAAAAGCAATTCAAACTGCCACGAAAGGATGACTCAGCAACTCTCTGTCTCTGAGCCTGCCCATGTGTCTACCCACACATAGTATACTCTTTTCCTCCCAATAAACACTTTGCTTGCTTCAATACTTTCTGTCTTTGTGGGAATTCTTTTCCGCAAAACCAAAGACCAGGGTCTTGTCACTGACCACTGGTCTAGTGGCTAGGATTTGGCACTCTCACTGCCTCAACCTGTCCTCAGTCTCTGGCTGGGAACTGAAGCCCAGCTTCAAGTTGCTGTAGGCTGAGATCATCTGAGATCATCCAAGATCAGTAAGGCCCAGCAGTTGGTTTGTTTTCACAAGCCCTCTGGGTGATTCTGAGGCATATTCCTTGAGAACTAGTATAACAGAATAGGCAGTAACAGAAGTCAGAATTGTACCTTATAGAACTGTTTGAATTCAAAAGTCTTACAGTTTCTCCCAGGGACCAAATGCAGTCAACATTTTCTCATGTTTATACCTTCATTCAAGACACTAAGACAGAAATAAACATTGGGCTTTGTATGTAGGCCTAAACAAACAACCAACAAAAAGTAAAACTTGCTAACTGCTGTTTATTGTGATACAATACAGCTAGTATCTGTCAGCAACATACAGTAATGTGGTATTTCTTGAAGACACACTGTGTTCTGTTCATCTCTGGCCTCCAGAAAAGATGATCCAGAAAAGAGTGTTACCCTTGAAAAAGAAGGTACATTACTTATTCTAATGCAAAAGAATCTATTCCTGGGAACCTTTCTCATCCAGTTAGGTTAAGATGAAACCACCAGGTCATTTGTAAGCAGTCTTTTTTTTTTAATGATAAAATGATCATCTTGAAGGAGAGTTAATGTTTTTTCTGTTCTTGGCAGTGTTCTAAATACTACAGTTTTCAAAGGTTTGTGGCTTTGACGAATACCCTTCACTGACTCACAGTATTTCACGTGAAAATGTAAACAGTGTTAATATACATGTTTTTGTCTCTTATTTATAGTCCAAACTGGGTTATTTGACCCTGATCTTGTGCACAGCCCACACCTTAGTGTACGGTGGGAAGAGATTCCTCAACCCTTCGAACCTTGTGTGGTATCTCCCTTCAGCTTATGTGATTGCGCTGATCATCCCTTGCACAGTGCTGGTGATCAAGTTCATCCTCATCCTGCCATGTATAGACAAGACCCTTATGCGGATCCGCCAGGGTTGGGAAAGGAACCCGAAATACTCAGAATCGGCACTGAACGGAAAAACAGATATTTAAAGCAAAGTTCAATTCACCTGGACTTCTTAACTATGGTGTTGCATGTTAAGAGAAGAAGAATTAGTGCAGTGAAGAAAGTATTTTTCTCCCACCATGGGCTGAAGTTTGTGAACAGAGGAAGAAATCATGCCTGACTTTGAGAAATGGGACACCATTTTAATCTCAGGTCCATGTTGAGTCACTGCTGGTCTCTGCCTCTCCTTTTACTGGAGGTGAGGGGCTGAATCACCATTAGCTTTGTGGTTTCACAATAAGAAGCTTCTTTGCTGTGGGCAACATACATGACCTAATGTCTTGCAAAATCCAGGGGAAGTACATGCAGTTTCCTTCTCTGGTTCAAGGGCTAAGTAGAGTGAAAGAGAAAATACTAAGATGGTGGCCGCTGACAAGGGCTTTATTAGATTGGTCTGAAAAAGAGGGCCAAGGATGCAAAAGGAATGAAATTTTTATTCTGGCTTTTGGAAGTGCAGGTGATTATAAATATTGCCATGGTAAATTCTGTAGTTACGTGTGCTTTTTGATATTTTTTTTACCAACCTGGATAGGTAGTATGGGGAATTATTTTATAAAACAATAAAAATTTCACAATAGATTAGAAATAATCATAGACTGGATATATGCAAACTTATACAGTTGTCACAAAATCATTCCTCCACAAAGGAATAAGTATAAAAAAGATTGAGTTAAAAATGAGGGATATCCACTTGGATTTTCTCAATGTACCATAAGTGAAGAAGAGTTGATAAAAGCCCTTGTGCAAAAAGTTAAAAAAAAAATTAAATAAATTTTATAAAGTTTGTACTACATCAGGTTTACTATTATTTAGGTTTTGTGCTATGCTTTGTAAATAACATATTCCAAATTTGTTCAATATTAATCATCTATGAAATGAATTGCTAGTGTAAAAAAGTAGCTTCTATAATTTGTCATAGTTTGTTATAAATTTAAGCAGTGAAATTAAATGAATAACAAAAGTGTAAATTGGACCAAAACACAGATGAGAGAGAATTTTGAAGTCTTAGGCAGGAGGGTGTGAGAGCAGCAGTTTGTAATAGGAGACTTGGTTCTTTCTCAAGTCCTAGCTGGAAGGCAGGATGCTTCTCTATGCTTTTCTGTGATAATGATGCCATTTCCAAGATGACCTTCAGCAGGATTAGCCTTCCTGGCTCATATATGGAGCTGACAGGAGCCTTATGTATGACCTTTCCACAAGCCGAAATAACCAAAAGGCTTTGGATTTGACAATTTTCTGCCTGCCTCACACAGGCCATTTCTTTTACTTTTTATTTTCACTATCATATATTCTATATGACATTATACAAAATGATTACAATATATTAAAACATCACCCATAATCCAGAATATTTTTCTATAAAACTTTTTGAAAATAGTTCTACCTATACTGTATATTCAATTGTGTATCCTTCCTTTTTCACTTAATATACTGTGGCTTTGTTTGCTGACTTACATGCTATATGTATTGAATCAGTGGCTTCATGATATTATATCAAATATGCATTTATTTTACCACTGCTCTAATTCAACATTTAAGTTATATCCATTTTTTACTAAAACAACATTTCAGAGGCTACCTTAGCACTTAACTTTAGTGCATGTTTTAAGTTACTTCTTCAGAATACTTGTGAAGAATTGTGATTAAAAATTAAAAAACATTGAATGTAATTGCCAAATTATTTCTGAAGTTAATACCATTGGCACCATATGAAGATGTTGGTTGCATTATATCCTTCAGTTCAGTTCAGTTCAGTTGTTCAGTCATGTCTGACTCTTTGCGACCCCATGGACTGCAGCACGCCAGGCTTCCCTGTCCATCACCAACTCCCAGAGCTTACTCAAACTCATCCCCAACGAGATGGTGATGCCATCCAACCATCTTATCCTCTGTTGTCCCCTTCTCCTCCCGCCTTCAATCTTTCCCATTATACCCTTACAGATTTTGTTTGTTTGTTTAATTTCAGCTTGTGTTAATGAGAAGACACCCAGAATACTTGTTCCATTAATTTATCCTTGATCTACTCAAGGATTCAGAAAAGCTTGAGACTTTGAACAGAGCTGTGCTGTGTGGTGAAGACCCCAGGGCATCAGTGAGAAAGACAGGGCAACTGTCACTATTCATTCATTCTACTTTATGCAAAATACCCAAGTGTTCTAGGGTTGGCCACTGCCTTTTGGATAGAGAATTGGTTATCTAAAGGTTAAGTACTATCCAGGCTAATCTAAAGGAAACCTTTGGGGTTAACCATGTTCCTTTTTTGGTAAAAGAGTAATATTTTTACTGGCTATCTGGTTCATTACTAAGACTAGAAAATGCCACTCTTAGGTTAAACAAGGGGCTTCCCAGGTAGCTCAATGGGTAAAGAATCCACTTGCAGTGCAGGAGACATAAAAGATGTGGGTTCAGTCCCTGGGTCAGGAAGATCCCCTGGGATTTAACATGGCAACCCACTCCAGCTTTAAAAAAAAAAAAAAAAAAGGCTTACCTATAGTAAAAAGGATTCTGCTTTTATAACCTAGTAAAAATATTCTTCTTGGGTACTTCACAAAAGGCATCCAGGAAGCCAGACATTCCAGAGCACCCCTGGTGGTTTTGGCATCACAATGCATTGCTGGGCATGACCCTCAGCCTCATCCACAAGGCTCCAAGCCCCACCAGCTGACCAGAGAAGTCAATTCCCTCGTTTCACCCTCTCCCAACATCCATTCCCAAGCCATCAAACCAATGTGCCCATCCTAACAACCGATTCCCCCAGTTTTCTTAAGGTGGAAAAGAATTTGAAACAGAAATAGGTGTGTTGTGTGAACTCTATTCCTTTTAACTGTTCCAAACTACTCTTCCACATTTAAAAAGTCAGACTAAACTTCCTCACTCTTCATACGTTTCCTGTATTCTAGGAACATTTTTATTATATGATAGACCCTTTTATTTTTGTATATATCCCCCATATTAAGGGATGACTGCTTTTGGAAATGTGTACTCATTAAACATTGTTTTAAAAGTCTAACTGTTTAATCATTCTGGTGTTGACTCATCTGCATTCCAAAGAAAGTGACTTGAAGGTTTTGGACCACAGTAGTTCCAGCATCTGGAACTAAAAATAGTTCCTTTCTGGGATAAGGAAAAGGACAGGAAGTACAGGGGTTGGGAAGCACATTAGTGGATTTGCAGCTTCATGTGATACCTGCCTGTGCTCGGCACATGCTGTATTCCAACATCCTGCATGTTTCAGTTTTTACCCTCAGAGAGGGAAAAAGCATTAGCAGGTCAAACAGGTAGGGTCAAACTATCCCACACTGGACTTTTGTGGAAGAAAAAAAAAAAAGCCTTCTTCCTTCTCCCAGGTGGACGCCACCCAGACAGGGCAACTGCCTTAATGGGTAGACTGATTTCAAGTTGAATTTTAAGTTGTGGGACCAGACATGAAATGCTTTGGACAACTGAACAACTGCAGCCCTGATGGGTGTTACCTTTCTTTCAAAAGCAAAACAAAAACAGATAAATAAAGAAAGGGTCAGCAAACTTGAGTAAGCTAGAAGTACAGAACAAAGTCCCTATTAGAAAGCTACTTTAACTAGAAGTTGCATTCAAGAGCTCTCCATGTGTTTACAGTTCAAGGATCACAGAAGAGTCATGATAACAATGAATGCAAATATAGTGAATTTGATCACTAGCAGCTCAAAAGGTTCTGGACCTCCTCCCCAAATCAAGGTGGAATGGCAGTCAAGTTGCTGCACACAGAACTTGCAATTTCCATTCTCCATCACGACTGTTCACACCACTACCTGTTTAATACACACACACCAAAAAATTTCCTTATATGATTGCTCCTCCTCTACTTTGCTACAGTGAGTTAAGATCACAATGTAGAAAAACCCTCCAGTCTTCCAAAGCTTCATTCAGTAGCATTCAGGAGAAGGGGAGTAAGGCACCCTTCTCTGCATTACCTTTCTGAAGTTTACAGCAAAGCCCTGAGCTCTCAGACAAGAAGAAACAAGAAATCGATCGGGGTGAAGCGGAAAGCAATGAAAGTTGGAGAAAAGGGGAGCACAGACCAGCAGAGTCCTGCACCCTGCCTTAGCCCAGCCAGTTTCCTCCTACCGTCCCTTCCAATGTCACTCCCTCCCCAAACCATCAAACCAGTTTGACTATCCAAATACAGCTGACTCCTCCAGTTCACCTGTTTCTACCTGTTTCCTGCTAGGAAGGAATCTTGGAAGGCTTTTAATGATGTTGACTGTATGATATTATGACCAAACACCAAGCACATGACATGCAGTACCTTATTTCACCCTCATTAACCATCTAAAATACTCTTATTATTACCATTTTCCAGAAGAAACTGAGCCTCATAAACACTGAGTGCCTTGCCTAGAAAGAGGCAAACATGGGATCTGAATCAAGGCCATCTGAGTCCAGGGCCACCACCTTTCAACACAATAGTACAATGGAGGACCCTCGTGTGCTCCTCCAAAATATGCCTGAGGATCCACATATTAGGCTGAGAAGACTGAACCACTGGCAACTTTTTTTTAAATGTTTTTTAATGGGAGCCTTAAAAATTCCTGACTGCCCCATCCTTAGCACTCCATATTTGCCTATTGTTGAAATTAGGAGGCCATTTAAGGTTGCAGGGACCTGTGATCCCTTGGTTTCACCATTGAACATAGATAGCTCTGTTGTAAGCACCACTTCAATATGCCCACCACAGTCTGGCCACAGGCTTTTTTAAGCAGCAGAAAGACTGCTGGTGGTAGGTACTAGGTAGTTCAGGTATAGGTAGGCAAAAACCCCTGACCTGAGGACTCAGAGGAGCAGCCAATGAAAATACAGCTCTACAGAAGCTGAAAGGCAAATGTTTTCTGTTTGGTTTCACCTTAGTGCTTTGTGTACTGAAAGGACTTATGTTCTTGAGATCCAGTGACACGCCCAAGAAATTTCATAACACTTCTCACTTCGTATTTTAAGACTAGTTGAGAAATCTTAGTGCTAAAGAAAACAAGATTCAGTCCCACTACCTAAAGTTGCCAGTTTCTCGGTTTTGTAAATATGAAGGGCTGTTAGAATAGAACTCACAATGCATCAAAACAATCAGAACAGGACTAACTATAATTAAACTCTCCCTTAGGATTTTTAGAGAATCAGCATGCATTAGCTATGTATTAAGGGATACAACTCATATATTGGTTTCACTTTTACTAATCTTTTCTTTCACAGAAAGAGATGAAAGAGTAAGAGAATTACTATTCAAGTTTCATTAAGGCAGAGAAGCAAAATCTGTTAAGACGAAAGGTCTGCCCTCAAACTCAAGGATTCTTTATAGTCTCAACTGTCCAGCCAGCCAAGCAGGCTTAATTCGTCTCAAGATAAGCGTACTGACTGCCACCAATAGGAAATCTTTCCATTCTTAGGTACACAGGGCAATTAGAAAACTCTCTTATACCAAACTAAAATTGTCCTAACTGCCCTTCCATCCACTGGTCTCAGGGCTGTCATTTAAAGTTGTGCCTTTTTCACCTATGCAGTGTTTTACTGCATTTATTCATTTATTAACTTATATATTTATTTTTGGCTGTGCTGGGTCTTCACTGCTGTCTGCAGGCTTTCTCTGGTTGCAGTGAGCAAGGGCTATGCCTCATTGCAGTGTGCGGGCATCTCACTGTGATGGGTGGTTTCCCTTGTTGTGAAGCATGAGCTCTAAGCCACACAGGTTTCAGTAGTTGTGACACAGGCTCTTACTTGCTGCAATGCATGTGAAATCTTCCCCAACAAGGCATTGAACTCATGTCCCCTGCCTGCAATTGGCAGGCAGATTCCTAACCACTGGACCACCAGGGAAGTCCTATGGTGTTTTTATTTTTTTTCAATTCATCACAGACATTTGTGTGTGTGTGTTTGTGTGTGTAAAATGCAAAATCACCACACTTAAATATCACAGCAACATCAAATTTCTATAGAAGTTTCTAAACTTTCAAGCTCAATTTCTGACTTTATCAGACAGGTGACAAAAAGACCACAAACCATCTGCAGGCCACACTTTGAGAAGCACTCAGAGATAGGTCTCACAAACTGGCTTGACCTGGGTTCCCCCAGAAGCCAACTCTGAGGCACGGATTCTAATGCAAATGTGTAGTTTATTCTGGAAATGGAATCATTAAGTATGGGGCTTAGAGTAGGGACTCAGACAGAGCAGGGAAGGAATAAAGTATGGGTCCTCAAGTCAGTTACCACCGCAGGTCCAACTCCACTGGGAAACAGTGTTGTACCTGTTATCCTCATCCAGAGGAAAGGAAAATCGGGGGGGGGGGGGGGGGGGGGGTGGGCAGTTCTACACCAAATTCCTGTTTATTACCAGATGAGAGAAGCTTCTAGGCACTAACTTTCTGGCTCCTCTGAAGTTTTCCCATATGCTCACTGTACATGCCACCATGGCCAAAGAGAAAGCCTGCAGTCAAGGTATCACAGGTGCTCACAGAAGCAGTTTTCAGCTCATAGGGAGGGTGAGGGGTCAGCACTAACACAGCTACACAGTTGAACAGAATAGCTAGTCAGAACAGTTCACAGTGGGACAAAGGTACTTCAACATGTGAAAGGACACTCAACTTCATTCATAAAGAAATGCATGAATACTCAGCCTCCATTTAAATGCCATGTCTTACCTCACAGATGGGCAAAATCCAAAAGTTTGAGCACAGACTCTGTGAGTAAGGCTGTGTATGTAAATAGGGGCAATCCTACGGAGAGAAATTAGGCATTATCTTTCAAAATTAAAAATGTACTCTGTATAACAGGCTCTAGGTTCATTCACCTCATTAGAACTGACTCCAATGTACTCCTTTTTATAGCTGAGTAATATTCCATTGTGTATATGTACCACGACTTCCTTATCTATTCATCTGCCAATGGATATCTAGGTTGCTTCCATGTCCTAGCTATTGTAAACAGTGCTGCAATGAACATTAGGATACATATGTCTTTTTCAATTATGGTTTCCTCACAGTATATGCCCAGTAGTGGGATTGCTGGGTCGTATAGCAGTTTTATGGGCTTTCCTGGTGGCTCAGTGGCAAAGAACCCATCTGCAATTCAGGAGATGTAAAGAGACATGGGTTTGATCCCTGGGTCAGGAATATCCCCCAGAGTAGGAAATGGCAGCCCACTCCAGTATTCTTGTCTGGAGAATCCCATAGACAGAGGAGCCTGGTGGTCTACAGTCCTTAGGGTCACAAAGAGTCGGACACGACTGCAGTGAGTGAGCACACATGCACAAATGGTAGTTTTATTACAAGTTTTCTACGGAATCTCCACACTGTTCTCCATAGTGGCTGTATCGATTTACAGTCAGAAGAAAAAGACAAATACCATATATTGGTGGTTTAGTTGCTAAGCCGTGCCCAACTCTTGCGAACCAACTTGCAGGGGGCAGCAAAGGAAACAGACATAAAGAGCAGACTTTTCAACACAGTGAGGGAAGGAGAGGGTGGGATGATTTGAGAGAGTAGCATTGAAACACTGCCATATGTTAAATAGATAACCAGTGAGAGTTTGCTGTATTACACAGGGAACCCAAAGCCAGTGCTCTCTGACAATCTAGAGGGGTGGGATGGGGTGGGAAAATGGGAGCAGGGTTCAAGAGGGAAGACACAGATGTATAGCTCTGGCTGATTCATGTTGATGTATGGCAAAAACCACAACAATATTGTAAAGTAATTATCCTCTAATTTAAAAAAAAAAAAGGGAAGAAAATTGAGAAAATCTGAACTTTGGGCTTAAGAAAAACATCTGGTTATGAAGGTTTTCATTTGTGCTTTCTATTTATGTGACTTTAAAATAAATTTGAATGTTCAAGTAAAAAATTAAAAATGCAGAGTTAAGTTTTGCCCCAGGGACTCTGCACAGGAGCATTTATCCTATAGCTATGCCTGCAAGTATTTGAGATGATGAATAAACATTACTATTCATTTTTCTTATTTTTCAAGAACAACAACATTGTAAAAACAAAATATAGGCAAGAACTCAAGCATTCATCTTCAGGATGGATCAAGTAAACTATAATGTTTTCAAAGAAAGAAATTCTATGTAGCTATTTAAAACAAACAAGTCACCTTATTTATACACATACAAAAAGATTTCCAAAATATATTATCAAGCAAAAAAAAAAAATCAGGGTGCAAAATAACATGTAAAGTTTGATTCCCTTGTATATGTGCATTTACTGGTATTGCATTCTTTAGAAACAATGAAAGGATTCCAAAAAAGTAATAAAAAAAATCACACCTAAACAGGACGGGGAGAGGGAGGAATAGAAGTAAGAGTAGATGCACTACATTATGTTTTACATCATTTTTGATTTTTTAATTATATGAATAGTTTACCTAATTTTGAAAATAAATTTAATTTAAAAAGTAATTGGTCATCAAAAGAAAAAAAAAAAGTTAATTGGTTGCAGATCCCTGCTAAGTCCTCTCTTGTTCATACCAAACCACTTCAGCTCATTCAGTCTCTCCTCTTACATAATTTCCATATCTCTCATCATCCTGCTCCCTCTTCTTTGGATCACCTACAAATATTTCAGTGTCCCTTTGAAAACAAAACCCAGAACTTCAGATAAGATATAGCTAAGTTAGAGTATGACTGTTGCTTCCCTTATTCTGGATGATGAGTCTCTGTTACTGTATTAATAGTTGAGCATTTATTAGGGTTGGATTTTTTCTTTTTTGGAAGGTCACATATATCAGGATCACATCACAGAATATGCCTAAATTCTTTTCACATAAAATGTAAAGTCCAGCCTCTCTACCATCCACCCCACTGGTTCCTTCCCTGCCCCCTTTCATCACTAATACCATCCACTCAGCATTGATTTTCACCAATATTTCTAAAATTCTGTAAAGCAAAAATAAATAAGCACTCTATACTATCTTCACAGCAATTCTGTAAATCTAAAGCTATCTTAAACAATTTACTTTAAAAAAACAAAAAAATCCACTCTATTAAACTTTATCTTGTGGAAAGTAATCTCTCATTTCAGCCTGGAAGATTTCTTTAAATTGTGTTTTCCTATATATGTGCTTTCCACACATATCCTAAATACAGCTTTTCACTTTTGATAATAAATACAGAAACATTTTAACTGTAACCTCCACCTTCAACCACAAAATTTCATACCCTAGATGAAGCCTGGAGATTATCTAATCTAATAAACTCATTTTACAGATTTGGAAACTAAAGCCCAAGGGGGTAAAGTAATTTCCACAAGGTCACACAGCTACATGGTAACAAAGAAGTATTAGACCACAGATGATCTGATTCCAATTTCCAGGCCAGGAGTTTCTCTAGTCCTTTTGGAAGCAAGTGATTCAGTTGAAAACAAATTGGTTGCAGATCAAAATCAAAAGGGTCTAAAGGACAAACTAATCAGAAATAGGTATATCCAGCTAGCAATTTTGGTCTCTTCACTAAGTGCTAACATGTAAACAACTTTGTTGTTGTTCAGTCACTAAGTCGTGTCCGACTCTGCGACCCCATGAATTGCAGCACACCAGGCCTCCCTGTCTTTCACCATTTCCTTGAGTTTACTCAAAGTCATGTCCACTGAGTCAGCGATGTTTACCTTTAAAAAAATGACAGGACTAAAGGAACAGCATCATCTAATGGTATGTTTAGACATCCTATGATTATTAGAGTGGTAAATAATAAAATCTTATTTTTACTTCCTTTCACATTCTCTAAATTAAAATAATATTTAAATTCTTAGTAGACATTTTAGGAATATCCAACAACAAAAAGCTGTCCATTATTTAATGTTAGGATTCTTCTCCCCCTCATGAAGGAGACTTTGTCAAACTGCTTTAAAATAAGAACTTCACAGCAGAAATATTTCTTTGAAACTGGCTCAGTATCTCAAGTAGACATCAAGGCAGCCATGGAGATAGTCACATGTCCCTTCAAGAGCACCTGCTGCAAGGGAACATAGCTGATTGACAGCCTCCAGCTGCCACACCCTGCAATGCACCACCTCCTTCACTGGATTCATGATTAATGTTGCCCTTGGCTTCTCCCCTGCCAAGGACTGTGCATGACAGAGATACAGAACCATTACTTCCTCATGCGAGATTCCTCTAACAGGAAATATCTGCTTGGGTATTTCCCATAAACTCAGCCAAGAGTGTTTCACAACTGCACTGAAATCTGAGTATCTTCCTATCCAGTCTTCCCCTTCCTTTGCTCTTTCACAGGTGTAACACCTGTGTAGTATGAAAGCTTACCCCTCCTTTATCCTTCAAGGCATTTCCTCCAATGTGTCTCTACACTGATCTTGATGTCTGCTTTCTAGTAGGACCAAGCTGGCAAGCATCTTTGGTTTAAAAGTTGCAAAATAATTATTTTTATTGTGAAAGTGGAAATGTTAGTCTTTCAGTCGTGTCCAGTTCTTTGTGATCCCATGACTGTAGCCCACCAGGCTCCTCTGTCCATGGAGTTCTCCAGGCAAGAATACTGGAGTGAGATGCCATTCCTTCATCCAGGAGATCTTTCTGACCCAGGGATCAAACCCGCATCTCTTGTGGCTCCTGCACTGTAGCTGTATTCTTTACCACTGCATATTCTTTACCACTGAGCCAATGAGGAAGTCCTATTTTTTATATTTTAATTATCATGCCATTTATTGTGTCCTTCACCCAAATATATCCTTCAACAATTAGGTTCATTAACTATTTATATTAAAATAAGGTAAGCATAAATGAGTGAAAAACCACATCACAGAGTGTTAGTAAAGTGTTAAATAGAGCTTGCATCTACTTTTCCAAGCTCTAATCCCCTTCCCATAAAAGGGAAGACAATATGTTTCTAAAGGCCTAAAGATATAAAATACCCTTTAAAACATTCACACAAAAGAACAAAAATGTGTTTCTACTGCACTGAAAATTGTGAAGTTAATGGTCTCAGAGAGGGGCAAATGTGATAAGAAGGCAAGAGACTTGGGCAACAAAAGTGAAAATGGCCAAATCTGAGAGAAAGGTGTGGATTTAATTCCTCCCGTCTTGAGTCTGAGGCAGACAAAGGGATGAAGTCTGTGGAGTGAAGCATCTCCAAATGCTGTGTGATGTCTTGTTGAGCTGTGCTGTGGTGTGACACAAAGGTTTTAGTAAGATTCTTAGCCACTGGAGCAGAATGCTCTAAGAAACACCTCTAAGGCCACCCAAAGCAAAGTGCCTAAACTGAGCTAATTCTTAACAGGAGTATCCTGAATCCAGAGGAGCCACAATGATGATGTCAAGCATCCTGGGCCCAGAGCCAAACCCCCCACCATCTTCAAACCCTAAACAATCCCTAGATTCAGCTTTGATAAAACAGTGAGGAGAATCAACCACTCTGAACTTGCTGTTAGCTTGGTAAGGGGTAACTCCATAAAGAGTTTTCTGATTGAGAGAATAAAAGAACTGTAAAATTCTTTATGGGCAGAAGTTGTGCAGCAAAAAATATGGAAGGATAGAAAAATGAGAATTGACAAATGTCAAGAATGAACTGGGGGAAAAAGAGCAAAACCTAGCAATAGGGACTATTTCAAATTACTGAGGGAAAAGGTTATTATAGTTAATAAGACAACTAGAGGTTTTTCCAGTGGTCATGTATGGATGTGAGAGTTGGACTATAAAGAAAGCTGAGCACCGAAGAATTGATGCTTTTGAACTGTGGTGTTGGAGAAGACTCTTGAGAGTCCCTTGGACTGCAAGGAGATCCAACCAGTCCATCCTAAAGGAAATCAGTGCCGAATATTCATTGAAAGGACTGATGTTGAAGCTGAAACTCCAATACTTTGGCCATCTGATGCAAAGAAGTGACTCATTTGAAAAGACCCTGATACTGGGAAAGATTGAAGCCAGGAGGAGAAGGGGATGACAAAGGATGAGATGGTTGGATGGCATCACCAACTCAATGGACATGGTTTGGGTGGACTCTGGGAGTTGGTGATGGACAGGGAGGCCTGGCATGCTGCGGTTCATGGGGTCGCAAAGAGTCAGACATGACTGAGCAACTGAACTGAACTGAACTAAGACTTAAGTAAAATCAGGTCAGTACTTTATACTGGAATACATTCCAAATGAATCAAAATTTAAATGTATAAACTAAAAACACATGAAAATAAAACAGGGGAAAGTTGCCTTATAATCAGATCTGAAGATAAATTACTAATTCAAAAACTAAAACCTATGAGATAAATATTGATCAATCTAATTCAGTTTCCCTTAAAATACTGGCATGACACAAAAACAACACGAAGCTGAACGATAAATGATGAACCGAGAAAAATATTTGCTTTAAAATGTTAATAATCTTAATATATTCATCCTTCCTACAAACTGAGAAGAAACAAAACTACAATCTGATAGGAACATGCCAAAATATATGAGCAGACGTTCACAAAAGAAGAAATGAAAATGGCACTTAAATGTACACAAAGATGCTCAAACTTGCTCTTATTCAGGGAAATGTAAATGAAAACCACAACGAGCTACAACTCTTCATATATCTGATTGTCAAACATCCAAAAATCTGACAACATATTCTGCTGGGAAGGTTATTTCAGGAAACAGCTGAAGAGAATACAGCTCCTAGTAAAAGAAATTTGACAATATCTTAAAAAATAAATTACCAGCAATCTACATAGCAAATTCAGTTCTAGGACTCTACCATCAAAAAATCCTGGTTAAAAAAAACACAAAATGACTTATATGCAAAGTGTATTTTTCCAATGGCAAGATACAGAACAGTACATATATCCTACTAACATTTAGATAAGAAAAGAGATTGTTAATATATATACAAATGTATTATATTTGGGAAAAAAAACTAATAAGAAGAGTTATCAACAGATCAGTGGTTCTCAGATTTTAGTGTACATAAAAATAACCTTCAGAGCCTGATTCCCAAAGTCTCTGATTTCAAAGTTCTGACATGGGGCCCAAAAGTCTGCATTTGTAATAAGCCCACAAGTAACAGTGAAGCAGCTATTCTAAAGATCACACTTTGCCTCCAAACTTAAGACAAATGTAAACAACTGGACCTGTCAATATCAAATTAACAACATTATAATATAAAAAATAGATCTATTTATTTATAATTATAGATATAGTGACTTTTGAATATTTTGAGAGTGTATCTTAAGTGGTGTGTGCATGTACTTAGTCACTCAGTTGTGTCCAACTCTTTGCGGCCCTTTGGACTGTAGCCCACTAGGATCCTCTGTCTGTGGGATTTTTCAGGCAAGAATACTGGAGCAGGTTGCCATTTCCTCTTCCAGGGATCAAACCCACATCTTCTGGATCACCAGCATCTCAGGCAGACTATTGTTGAGCCACTGGGGAAGCCCCTTAAGTGAAATGAGTTCTAATTACAAACAGAGCTTCAAATAAATCTTATATTCAATTCAGTATTTATTATAAATGTTAGTATTACTAATTTGAAACTAGCCTGAAGTGAAGTCGCTCAGTTGTATCCAACTCTTTGTGACCCATGGACTGTAACTTACCAGGCTCCTCCCATGGGGTTTTTCAGACAAGAGTATTGGAGTGGGTTGCCATTTCCTTCTCCAGAGGATCTTCCCCACCCAGGGATCGAACCCGGGTCTCCCACATTGTAGGCAGACACTTAACCATCTGAGCCACCAGGGAAGTGTATAGTTTATACATATACAAATACACACAAATATTTATGTTGTTGCTCACTCACTAAGTTGTGTCCAACTCTTTGCGACCCCGTGGACTATACACACCAGGCTTCCCTGTCCTTTTCTATCTTTGGGAGTTGATTCAAACTCATATCCATTGAACCGATGCTGCCATCCAACCATCTACTCCTTGGTCATCCCCCTCTCCTCCTGTCCTCAATCTTTCCCAGCATCAGGGCCTTTTACAGTGAGTTGGCTCTTCACATCAGGTGGTCAACGGATTGGAGCTTCAGCTTCAGCATCAGCTTCTCCAATGAATATTCAGGACTGATTTCCTTTAGAACTGACTGATTTGATCTCCTTGCTGTCCAAGGGACTCTCAAGTCTTCTCCAGCACCAGAATTTGAACATCAATTTTTTAGCACTCAGCCTTCTTTATTGTCCAACTCTCACATCCATACATGACTACTAGAAAAACCATAGCTTTGACTATATAGAACTTTGTTGGCAAAGTAATGTCTCTGCTTTTTAATATGCTGTCTAGGTTTTTCCTATCTTTTCTTCCAAGGAGCAAGCATCTTAATTTCCTGGCAGGAGTCACTATGCACAGTCATTTGGGAAACCAAGAAAATAAAATTCTTCACTGTTTCTACTTTTTTCCCCTCTATTTGCCATGAAGTGATGGGACTGGATACCATGATCTTCTTTTTTGAACGTTGAGTTTTAAGCCAGCTTTTTTGCTCTCCTCTTCACCAAGAGGCTCTTTAATTCCTCTTTGTTTTCTGCCTTTAGGGTGGTAGCATCTGCATATCTGTGATTCATCCAGCCCAACAATTCTCATGATATACCCTCCATATAAGTTAAATAAGGAGGGTGACAATATACCCTTGATGTACTCCTTTCCCAATTTGGAATCAGTCCACTGTTCCATGTCTGGTTCTCACTGTTTCTTCTTGAGTTGCACACAGGTTTTTCAGTAGGCAGGTAAGGTGTTCTGGCACTCCAATCTCTTTAAGAATCTTCCAGTTTTTTGTGATCCACATTTTTCCATAAAGTCAAATAATGGTGTCAATATTATTATGAACTAAAATTGGTATAAAAGAATTTAAATTTTAAAAAGTTAAAACTAAAATTCCCTGATATTAAATTTGAATTGAATATTGATATTGAGTACAGACAAATCAGTATTATTGCATGATTGGTTTTTTTCTGTTCAAAATGTATATTCCTTAGCTCTGTAACTGCAAAGATCTATAGGACAGGCAGTGACCACCCAAAAACAAGAGTACCCCTAGTGCCCGCATTTTGGTCTCTAAGTAGCATTTCCCAGTATGGAATCCAAAGCCTATGGCAGAATTCGGATTCCAGATTTGGAGAAAAAATGCATTAAATGGGTTTGTGACAAGTTATGCCAGCAAGCAAGGAGGCAATCAGAGACTAATGGGATATGTCAGAAGCAAATATAAACAAACAGGAAGCAATAACAAACAGAAGAAACAAACAAACAGAAGAACAAACAGGAGCAAATATAAGCAAGAGTCCCACTGGAAAAATATGAGAACATATTAAAAACAGTGACCACTGTTAATTAATTAGAATTCATGAATTCATTCTATCACTAAAAACAACAGCAACAAAAATGAAAAAAACAAAACAAAACACACAAGCAAAAATCTAGTTGGTCACTATTGTATTTAGAACATGTCCTTATTTTGAAAATTGACAGTAGAAAGAAAAGAATTAGGCATTTTCCCTGCTTTCTTTGTACAAAAGAGTTGATGACAGAATGTTCTTCTCCATAGAAAACACCCAGTTAATAAAAGCTAAAAGAAAATTAGAAAACTGCAACTTTGCCCAATGAAAATGCTTCTACCAGTAGATGAAATGGCCAGGTGAAAAGTTTCTAGGTAATTATATCATGTCAGCATCACAAAAGTATGATTAACTAGACACTAACACCATATGCTGTCCATGAAGCACCCGAAGACCACTAACGTTTGCTAATCAACTTGAACCCAAATCTCTTCAAGCCTTGAATGCTTACTTCAATTTTAGGAAATACAGTGGGTGGAGTAACAATTAAAAGTCACCAACAGGAAGCAGATAGACAAATCCAGAATATGGAAAATTCTAACGGTTAAAGCACCCATTTTTTTTTTTCAATAAATCAAGGGCAAGGAGGGTATGGAACTACTCTAGATGTAATCAAATGCAGAATGTGAATCTTGTGAGTTCTTTAATTAAATAAATCAAATATTAAAAGATACCTTTGAAACAGTTGGAGAGTTATAAATATTGACTGTATTAGACTATACCAAGGAACTGTCAATGTTGTTAGTGGTGATAACAGTTTCATGATTTTTAAGTCCATTTTTAGCAAAGCATAGTCATATATGCCAACTTAAAATAGCAACATTTGGGATTTGTTTCAAAATAAATCAGCAAAAAGGAAAAAAAAAGAATGGATTAAGCAAGTGAGGTAAAATGATGATAATGATTGAATCTGGCACATGGAAATTCATTATACTATCATTTTTATTTTTATGTATATTTAAATTTTCAAAATATATTTTTAAAAGTACAATTGGCCCAAAGACCTCTGTCAACTTTCTTAAGTATTTCACATTACTTTTGCTGAAATACAATGGAAGATTCTAGATTACTGGTAATTACTGCTTTCTAATCACCTAAGAATTTAATCGAAACCCCATTGCAATAGAAAGTGCCCTAGAATACAAGTCCAGAAGAAAGTTAGGGTCAGGCCCTCACACTAATCTTCTGAATCTGACAAATCATTTAATCTTTTCAGATCTCATTATCTGTAAAGATGGGAAATTAGACCACTTTATGTCTCATCTTTACCCCAATCACCAGAAAGTAATATGACTGTTCCTTTTTAGGCAAGCAGACAGCACAAAATTGAGTAACAAAAAAAAAAAAAAAGCATGAAAGTGTAGCTTAAACAGAATAACTTTCTTGAATTCCTATCTGGGAAATACGTGGGTTAGATTACATTGTTTCTAAGATGTCTCTTAGGTCTAAAATTTCATGACATGTAAAAGCTGTAGCCATAGCCCAGATAAATGTTTTATATCAAATTCCAGTGGCTGATGCTGGCACCCAATTTCAGTAAGGCACTTGTTTCTGTATTCTCAGTAGACAGAATACTTACTCATCAATAGGACAGAAAAACAAAGACCAGTTGTTTTCAAACATTCTTATCCCTGGTTTGTAATCCATGGTCCCTTCTAATGATGACACGGAGTAGGAATCAGCAACCCACTCCAGTATTCTGGCCTGGAAAATTACAAGGAAGTAGGACCCTGGCTACAGTACATGGGGTTGCAAAAAGGCAGAACCAATTGAGCACATACACACTAAAGATGAAGCGTGAGTTGACTTCTTTCAGTCTTGTATCGCAGTACCTCAAGAGACAGCCAGGGCTGTAACCCCAGATGAATATCCAGGCTCTCAGGGGAAAACAACTTACAGTTAAGACAACAGTTGGGAAGGAGGAGCCAAGATGGTGGCTCCCCTACAAATTCATCGAAAGAACATTTGAACCCTGAGCAAATTTCACAAAACAACTTCTGATCACTAGCAGAGGACATCAGGCGTCCAGAAAAGCAGCCCATTGTCTTCGAAGGGAGGTAGGACAAAATATAAAAGATAAAAAGGGAGTCAAAAGAGCTACGGACGGAGACCCGTCCCAGGAAGGGAGTCTTAATAGAGGAAGTTTCCAATCACCAGGAAACCCTAGCACTGGCAGGACTGGGGGAGGTTTTTGGCAATCTAACTGGGAGAAAAAATTAAACAAGCCCCACAGACTATGTGCCTAAAAGCAACTCCCAGCAGAAAAGTACCCCAGACGCCCGTACCCACCAGCAACAAGCGGGGGCGGAACGGAGAGGAGCGGGCGGCATTGCTTAGGGTAAGGACTGGCCCGAAGACCCTGAGAGCAATCGGAGGGAGCTTTTTTAAACTGTGGAATAGCAAGGGTCAAAATTAACCAGCCCAAACACACTGCTGGCGGTTCGCAAAACAAAGGGACTGAGAAACTCCAGAGAAGAGCCAGCCCATCCCCGCTGGAGGTAGAAGGCAGGGGGGAGGGGAAAAGGGCAAACTCAGCCCCTGAGAAGCCACCCCCTCCCACACCGCAAACAGGCCCCCGGTTCCTATCTAAAGACTTCCTGAGACCCGACTGGCGGCACGCACTGGGGCCGCGGAGGGAAAAAGCGCGCCGTACCCGGGGAGAGTGCGCCCAAGACTCTGGCTGCCTGGGCTGCTGAACGCGGAGGGAAAAGGTGGGCCGCATCCGGGGAGAGTGCGCCCAAGCCTCTGGCTGCCTGAACCGCTCAGGCCGGGGAAGGCACAAAACGCAGGCGCAACCGACTCCGCGCTCTTGTGGAGTACCAGAAAACGAACCGCACTCAACGCAGGGCCCGCTCCATATAGAGCAGCCGGGAGCCTGAGCAGTGTAGACGGGGAAAGCACAGACACCCGTGAGCGGGGCAAACCCAGTGTGGCCGGAACACGCTGAGTGCTATCCACACGGAGCGGTATCTGTCTGCAGCGCCCCGCCCTCCCCGTAGCAGGACTGAACTGAACTAGAAAACCTAAATAAGAGATCACCTCCGCCTGCCTGTGTCAGGGCGGAAATTAGACACCGAAGAGACGGCAAACAGAAGCCAAATAAACAAAGGGAACCGCTTCAGAAAGGACCGGTGCAACAGATTAAATCCCTGAAGGTAACACCGACTACACCGGAAGGGGCCTATAGATATCGAGAAGTGTAAGCTGGAAACAGGAGCTATCTGAAATTGAACTGAACCTACACTGACCGCAACAACTCCAGAGAAATTCCTAGATATATATGTATATATATTTTTTTTAATTTAAAAAAAAAATTTTTTTTCTTTCCTTTTTTTAAATTTTTTATTTTTTCTCTTTTATTTTCTTTTAAAATTCCCTATTACTCCCCCATTACTCCTCAACTTTCATTTTCATATATTTTTAAGATTTTTTTAATTAGGGAAAAAATTTTTTTCTTTTTTTTTCTTTTTCCTGTTTTTCTCTCCTATTTCCTTTTAAAGTCCTCTAATACTCTTCTATTATTCCTTAATTTTCATTTTCATTTCACTATAACCTTGCCAAAAAAAAAAAGAGAGAGAGAAACCCTATTTTAAAACCAAACTTCATATCCATTTCTAAATTTTTTTTTGTTTTTGTTTTTAAATATTGTATTTCAAAGAGTCTAACCTCTACACTAGATTTTTAATCTTTGTTTTTCAGTATGTGATATAAATTTTGGACATTTAAGAATCCAATATTCAGTTCCCATTTCTATTCAGGAGTGTGGTGATTACTCTCCCACTTTTGACTCTCTGTTTTCTACCTCAGAACACCTCTATTTCCTTCTTTCCCCTTCTCTTCCCAATCCAACTCTGTGAATCTTTCTGGGTGTCTGGGCTATGGAGAACACTTTGGGAACAGATAACTGCATAGATCTGTCTCTCTCCTCTTGAGTCCCCTTTTTCTCCTCCTGCTCACCTCTATCTCCTTCCTCCCTCTCCTATTCTTCATGTAACTCTGTGAACCTCTCTGGTTATCTCTCATGGTGTAGAATCTTTTCACCATTAACCTAGAAGTTTTATTATCAGTGCTGTATAGTTGGAGAAGTCTTGAGACTATTGGAAGAATATAACTGAAATCCAGAGGCAGGAAACTTAAGCCCAAAACCTGAGAAAACCACAAAACTCCTGACTACACAGAATATTAAGGAATAAGAGACCATCCAGAAGACTCCATACCTACACCAAAACCAACCGCCACCCAAGAGCCAATAAGCTCCAGTACAAGACATACCACGCAAATTCTTTAGCAACGCAGGAACATAGACCTGAGTGTCAACATACAGGCTGTACAAAGTCACACCTAACACATAGACCCATCGCAAAACTCATTACTGGACACTCCATTGCACTCCAGAGAGAAGAAATTCCAATTCCACGCACCAGAACGCTAACACAAGCTTCCCTAACCAGGAAACCTTGACAAAGTAATCGTCCAACCCCACCCACTGGGTGAAACCTCCACAATAAAAAGGAACCACAGACCACAAGAATACAGAAAGCCCACTCCAGACACAGCAATCTAAATAAGATGAAAAGGCAGAGAAATACCCAACAGGTAAAGGAACATGAAAAAAAGCCCACCAAATCAAACAAAAGAGGAGGAAATAGGGAATCTACCTGAAAAAGAATTTAGAATAATGATAATAAAAATGATCCAAAATCTTGAAAACAAAATGGAGTTACAAATAAATAGCCTGGAGACAAAGATTGAGAAGATGCAAGAAATGTTTAACAAGGACCTAGAAGAAATTTTAAAAAGTCAATTAAAAATTAATAATGAAATAAATGAGATCAAAAACACTCTGGAGGGAATCATGAGTACAATAACAGAGACAGAAGATAGGATAAGTGAGTTAGAAGATAAAATGGTGGAAATAAATGAAGCAGAGAGGAAAAAAGAAAAAGAATCAAAAGAAATGAGGACAACCTCAGGGACCTCTGGGACAATGTGAAACGCCCCAACATTCGAATCATAGGAGTCCCAGAAGAAGAAGACAAAAAGAAAGGCCATGAGAAGTTACTCGAGGAGATAATAGCTGAAAACTTCCCTAAAATGGGGAAGGAAATAGCCAACCAAGTCCAAGAAACCCAGAGAGTCCCAAACAGGATAAACCCAAGGTGAAATACCCCAAGACACATATTAATCAAATTAACAAAGATCAAACACAAAGAACAAATATTAAAAGCAGCAAGGGAGAAACAACGAATAACACACAAAGGGATTCCCATAAGGATAACAGCTGATCTATCAATAGAAACCCTTCAGGCCAGAAGGGAATGGCAGGACATACTTAAAGTAATGAAAGAGAATAACCTACAACCTAGATTACTCTACCCAGCAAGGATCTCATTCAGATATGAAGGAGAACTCAAAAGCTTTACAGACAAGCAAAAGCTGAGTGAATTCAGCACCACCAAACCAGCTCTTCAACAAATACTAAAGGATCTTCTCTAGACAGGAAACACAGAAAGGTGGTATAAACGTGAACCCCAAACAACAAAATAAATGTCAACGGGACCATACCTATCAATAATTACCTTAAATGTAAGTGGGTTGAATGCCCCAACCAAAAGACAAAGGCTGGCTGAATGGATACAAAAGCAAAACCCCTATATATGCTGTCTACAAGACACCCACCTCAAAACAAGGGACACATACAGACTAAAAGTGAAGGGCTGGAAAAAAATATTCCACACAAATGGAGACCAAAAGAAAGCAGGAGTCGCAATACTCATATCAGATAAAATAGACTTTCAAATAAAGGCTGTGAAAAGAGACAAAGATGGACACTACATAATGATCAAAGGATCAATCCAAGAAGAAGATACAACAATTATAAATATATATGCACCCAACATAGGAGCACTGCAATATGTAAGGCAAACGCTAACGAGTATGAAAGAGGAAATTAATAGTAACACAATAATAGTAGGAGACTTTAATACCCCACTCACAACTATGGATAGATCAACTAAACAGAAAATTAACAAGGAAACACAAATTTTAAAGGACACAATGGACCAGCTAGACCTAATTGACATCTATAGGACATTTCACCCCAAAACAATCAACTTCACGTTTTTCTCAAGTGCACACAGAACCTTCTGCAGAATAGATCACATCCTGGGCCATAAATCTAGTCTTGGTAAATTCAAAAAAACTGAAATCATTCCAGTCATCTTTTCTGACCACAGTGCAGTAAGATTAGATCTCAATTACAGGAAAAAAATTATTAAAAATTCAAACACATGGAGGCTAAGCAACACACTTCTGAATAACCAACAAATCATAGAAGAAATCAAAAAAGAAATCAAAATATGCATAGAAATGAATGAAAATGAAAACACAACAACCCAAAACCTATGGGACACTGTAAAAGCAGTGCTAAGGGGAAGATTCATAGCATTACAGGCCTACCTCAAGAAACAAGAAAAAAGCCAAATAAATAACCTAACTCTACACCGAAAGCAACTAGAGAAGGAAGAAATGAAGAACCCCAGGGCTAGTAGAAGGAAAGAAATCTTAAAAATTAGGGCAGAAATAAATGCAAAAGAAACTAAAGAGACCATAGCAAAAATCAACAAAGCTAAAAGCTGGTTTTTTGAAAAAATTAACAAAATTGACAAACCATTAGCAAGACTCATTAAGAAACAAAGGGAGAAGAACCAAATTAACAAAATTAGAAACGAAAATGGAGAGATCACAACAGACAACACAGAAATACAAAGGATCATAAGAGACTACTACCAGCAGCTCTATGCCAATAAAATGGACAACTTGGAAGAAATGGACAAGTTCTTAGAGCAGTACAACTTTCCAAAACTGAACCAGGAAGAAATAGAAGATCTTAACAAACCCATCACAAGCAAGGAAATCGAAACTGTAATCAGAAATCTTCCAGCAAACAAAAGCCCAGGACCAGATGGCTTCACAGCTGAATTCTACCAAAAATTTAGAGAAGAGCTAACACCTATCTTACTCAAACTCTTCCAGAAAATTGCAGAAGAAGGTAAACTTCCAAACTCATTCTATGAGGCCACCATCACCCTAATTCCAAAACCAGACAAAGATGCCACACACAAAAGAAAACTACAGGCCAATATCACTGATGAACATAGATGCAAAAATCCTTAACAAAATTCTAGCAAACAGAATCCAACAACATATTAAAAAAATCATACACCATGACCAAGTGGGCTTTATCCCAGGAATGCAAGGATTCTTTAATATCTGCAAATCAATCAATGTAATACACCACATTTACAAATTGAAAGATAAAAACCATATGATTATCTCAATAGATGCAGAAAAAGCCTTTGACAAAATTCAACATCCATTTATGATTAAAACTCTCCAGAAAGCAGGAATAGAAGGAACATACCTCAACATAATAAAAGCTATATATGACAAACCCACAGCAAACATCACCCTCAATGGTGAAAAATTGAAAGCATTTCCCCTGAAATCAGGAACAAGACAAGGGTGCCCAGTCTCACCACTACTATTCAACATAGTTTTGGAAGTGTTGGCCACAGCAATCAGGGCAGAAAAAGAGGTAAAAGGAATCCAGATAGGAAAAGAAGAAGTGAAACTCTCTCTGTTTGCAGATGACATGATCCTCTACATAAAAAACCCTAAAGACTTTACCAGAAAATTACTAGAGCTAATCAACGAATACAGTAAAGTTGCAGGATATAAAATTAACACACAGAAATCTCTTGCCTTCCTATACACTAACAATGAGAAAACAGAAAGAGAAATTAAGGAAACAATACCATTCACCATTGCAACAAAAAGAATAAAATACTTAGGAGTATATCTACCTAAAGAAACAAAAGACCTATACATAGAAAACTATAAAACACTGATGAAAGAAATCAAAGAGGACACAAACAGATGGAGAAATATACCGTGTTCATGGATTGGAAGAATCAATATTGTCAAAATGGCTATACTACCCAAAGCAATCTATAGATTCAATGCAATCCCTATCAAACTACCAACGGTATTTTTCACAGAACTAGAACAAATAATTTCACAATTTGTATGGAAATACAAAAAACCTCGAATAGCCAAAGTAACCTTGAGAAAGAAGAATGGAACTGGAGGAATCAACCTGCCTGACTTCAGACTATACTACAAAGCCACAGTCATCAAGAAAGTATGGTACTGGCACAAAGACAGAAATATAGATCAATGGAACAGAATAGAAAGCCCAGAGATAAATCCACGAACCTATGGTCACCTTATCTTTGACAAAGGAGGCAAGAATATACAATGGAAAAAAGACAACCTCTTTAACAAGTGGTGCTGGGAAAACTGGTCAACCACCTGTAAAAGAATGAAACTAGAACACTTTTTAACACCATACACAAAAATAAACTCAAAATGGATTAAAGATCTAAATGTAAGACCAGAAACTGTAAAACTCCTAGAGGAGAACATGGGCAAAACACTCTCCGAAATAAATCACAGCAGGATCCTCTATGACCCACATGCCAGAATTTTAGAAACAAAAGCAAAAATAAACAAATGGGACCTAATGAAACTTAAAAACTTTTGCACAACAAAGGAAACTATAAGCAAGGTGAAAAGACAGCCCTCAGATTGGGAGAAAATGATAGCAAACGAAGCAACAGACAAAGGATTAATCTCAAAAATATACAAGCAACTCCTCCAGCTCAACTCCAGAAAAATAAATGGCCCAATCAAAAAATGGGCCAAAGAACTAAACAGACAATTTCTCCAAGGAAGACATACAGATGGCTAACAAACACATGAAAAGATGCTCAACATCACTAATTATCAGAGAAATGCAAATCAAAACCACAATGAGGTACCATTACACGCCAGTCAGGATGGCAGCTATCCAAAAGTCTACAAGCAATAAATGCTGGAGAGGGTGTGGAGAAAAGGGAACCCTCTTACACTGTTGGTGGGAATGCAAATTAGTACAGCCACTATGGAAAACAGTGTGGAGATTTCTTAAAAAGCTGGAAATAGAACTGCCATATGACCCAGCAATCCCACTTCTGGGCATACACACTGAGGAAACCAGATCTGAAAGAGATACGTGCACCCCAATGTTCATCGCAGCACTGTTTATAATAGTCAGGACATGGAAGCAACCTAGATGCCCATCAGCAGACGAATGGATGAGGAAGCTGTGGTACATATACACCATGGAATATTACTCAGCCATTAAAAAGAATTCATTTGAATCAGTTCTAATGAGATGGATGAAACTGGAGCCCATTATACAGAGTGAAGTAAGCCAGAAAGATAAAGACCATTACAGTATACTAACACATACATATGGAATTTAGAAAGATGGTAATGATAACCCTATATGCAAAACAGAAAAAGAGACTCAGATGTATAGAACAGACTTGTGGACTCTGGGAGAAGGCGAGGGTGGGATGTTTCAAGAGAACAGCATTGAAACATGTATATTATCTAGGGTGAAACAGATCAGCAGCCCAGGTTGGATGCATGAGACAAGTGCTCGGGCCTGGTGCACTGGGAAGACCCAGAGGGATCGGGTGGAGAGGGAGGTGGGAGGGGGGACCGGGATGGGGAATACATGTAAATCCATGGCTAATTCATTTCAATGTATGACAAAAACCACTGCAATGATGTAAAGTAATTAGCCTCCAACTAATAAAAATAAATGGAAAAAATAATAATAATAAAATTACACTTACTTCCAAAAAAAAAAGACAACAGTTGCCCCTGAGCTGGAGAGTACAGTGTCAGCACTCTAAAGCAAGGTCTGAATTTAAAATGTGGCAAATGACATCTGTCCTTCAGTATGACATTTGACAAGCTGCCATGGTGGGTGGAAACGGTGGGGAGATGCTTTGGCCATTACTAGGACCAGTGAGTGAAAGTCATCTGGAGACGCCTTCCATGGAACCTTCAGGACAAGGTTATTCTTCGTAAGGGCTACTGCTGCCTGAAGACAGAATTGATCATCTCGGGGAGAGTGAATTAAGTCACTGGAGGCTGTATCACCAGCGGTTAGTCTGTATTATACAAATGGATTCCAAGCATCAGAAATTACATAATTCACAAAATTTATATATTATAAATAGTGTAGCTGGGGCTCAAAAAAGCTATTCTATCTGAGAATTTCAACTACCAACTAATGAAATTTTTAACTGGAAATTCCAATTTGTCTAATCCATATATGAAATAAAGAAAACGGTTGCAAATACTTTGTTAAATAAGTGAATACTTAAGAACTCATAACATGAAATTTCTGAGGGAAAATCCAATTCACTCAACAATGAACGAAAGTACTTTTTGAAAGTCAACTGTGTGCCAGAAATTGGTAAATTGTGTCTTTATGGAACCTTTATTCTATCAAGGGACTATAATGCTAGCAGTACATTCTTGCATTATACTGAAACTAATGTAAAGCTATATGTTATTATACATCAATAAAAATATTATGTCAGGTAGTTAAGTTCTAAAAACAAAAGTAAACCAGATTAAGTGAACAGGATGGGGAGGCTGCAATTTAGACTGGGTTTCCCAGAAAGGATATGTGGAAGCTAACACTGCAGCAGGGGTCTGAAAAGGGGAATGAGGGGGTGAACCACGTGGATGCTTGAGGGGAAATCCCAGGGAGGTACAAGAACAGGTACAAAAACCCCAAGGCAGGATGGTGTTTGGTGCTCATGGAAGAACCAGGAGGCAAGTGTGGTGGGAGTAGGATGAACCAGGAGAATAGACAGAAGCAGGTCACAGATCCTGTGAGCCCCAGAGGCCTGGGCAAGGATAGGAGCTGTGAAGGCTCATTGAAAGGGACATCAATGTAGAGTTTTAGATGGAGGAGTGACTTGTTTCAAAAGGATCACTCACTTGGCTGGGTGAGGGAAAGGAAGAAAGAAGACGATAATTCAGAAACACATTAATTGTGGTTTTGACTGAAGTGGTCGTAGTGAATATGGTGAGGCATGGTCAGGTTGGGAAGGAACTAGCTTGAAGAGAGGAAACTTCATTTTGGACATGTCAAAAGTGAGGTGCCCATTAGACATATAGGTAAAAGTGTCAGATATGAAGGTAGATGTATGTATCTGAGAACCAAATTGAAGATGTAAATTCAGGAGCCCTCGGCATATAGACCTGGATTTGAATGAATCATCTGAGACATGAGTGTAGATAGAGAAGAAGTGAAGTGGAAGTCGCTGAGGCATGTCCGACTCTTCACAATCCCATGGACTGTAGCCTGCCAGGCTCCTCTGTCCATGGAATTCTCCTGTGTCTCCTGCATTACCAGTGGATTCTTTACAACTGAGCCAGTGGGGAAGCCCCAGATATAAAAAAGATGACTGATAAGAACCTACTGTATAGCGCAAGAAACTCTATTCAATACTCTGTAATGACCTCTATGGAAATAGTCTCCTTTGCTGGAGATTCCTTCCATCATCTATCTTCCCACCCTCCAGGTTTAGGATGCATTGTGTCTCTGTCTTTAGACTTGATTTCTTCTCTATCTGGGCTTCCCTGGTAGCTCAGTTGGAAAGAATCCCCCTGCAAAGCAGGAACCCCTGATTTGATTCCTAGGTCAGGAAGATCCCCTGGAGAAGGCAATGGCAACCTACGTCAGCATTCTTACCTGGAGAATCTCATGGACAGAGCCTTGTTATGCAGTCACTAAGTTGTGTCTGACTCTCTGTGACCCCAAGGACTGGAGCATACCAGACTTCCCTGTCCTTCACCATCTCCCAGAGCTTGTTCAAACACATGTCTATTGAGTCAGTGATGCCATCCAACCATCTCATCCTCTATCACCCTCTTCTCTTCCTGCCTTCAATCTTTCTCAGCATCAGAGTCTTTTCTAATGAGTCAGCTCTTCTCATCAGGTGGCCAAAGTATTGGAGCTTCAGCTTCAGCATCAGTTCTTCCAATGAATATTCAGGATTGACTCGTTTGATCTCTGTGCTGTCCAAGAGACTCTCAAGAGTCTTCTCCAGCACCACAGAGGAGCCTGGCAGGCCACAGTCCATAGGGTCGCAAAGCTATTGAGTAGTGTGTATACATCAATCCCAACCTACCAATTTATACCTCTTACCTGCCTCTTACCCACCAATCCCTTGGTAACCATAAGTTTGCTTTCTACATCTGTGCATAGTACCTATCCATTTACAAGTATTTGAAAATACACTATAGAGGGAATATAAAGAAATACAAGAAATGACCAACCTGAATTACAGCTAACACATTGTACAATTCACATTTGTGTACAGTTTGAATTTAACTAACATTTTCTGAGTATCTTATATGACCCAAAAATTAAAAACAAGAATGTCTAACACATTCCCCTATTTATGAATTTTATAACCTAGAGATTGTTTCCTCCCTTATTCCAAGTAAGACCAGGTTGGTGGAAATTACTGATTAAAGTGAAGGAAAGTTAAGCAAGTCAACTTTGGAGGTATAACAGCATAAGGTTTTGTGATCTAAACAGCTATGAAAATGAAAGAGAAATACAATATGTAATGGGTAACTGGGTTAATTGGAATATGGACTGGATTTATAATCATTCCTAATTATTAGGAAATTTGTTACATATGACAATGGTGTATTCTGGTTATGTTAGAAAATGTTCTTATTGTATACAGATAGATAACAACACATTTAGGAGCAAAATGAAAAGATATTACTTATTTAAACCACTTCAAAAAATAAAAAAGAGAGAGAACTGAATCGAAAGGGTATTCTCCACTTTTGCCTAATGCAAACGTTTGTCAGCTATGGAATTTTGATCCATAAAATTAAAGGAACTTTATCTCCCCAGGCAAGGTGTACCCATTTTCTGAGAACCATAAGGGCAGACTGGAATTATAGCTCAGTTGGGAATTACACGTTTTTAAGTTCCTATCCATACTGAATAGAATATGTCATATAATCTGATTTTTCTCTCATTTCCACTGGCCTTCTTTCTTTTAGTACTTGCCTTTTACTACCTGCCCAATGTCTGTTTTTTTTTAAGTTCCTAATCTTTCTGGATCTCTATATTTGAGAGCTATATACTAAAAGACCATAAAATAGATATTTTTAAATTTTAATCTATTTTATTTGGAATGTTTAATCCATTGAAACTGATTGTGATTGTGATAATTGGTATATTTGGATTTATCTCAAATACCTTATTTTGTTTTTTCGATATCTGTTAGTTTATAATAATCCATTTTCCTTACTTGTCCTCTCCTGGATTGGTGGACTATCTCCTTTCATTCCAGTTTTTCCTTCTCCCACTTTGAAAATTATAGTCTATTTGTGTTCTTATAGTAAGCACCCTGGGCTTCCCTGGTGGCTTAGATGGAAAAGAATCTATCTGCAATGCAGGAGCCCCAGGTTTGATCTCTGGGTCAGGAAGATCCCGTAGAGAAGGGAATGGCAACCCACTCCAGTATTCTTGCCTGGAGAATTCCATGGACAGAGAAGCCTGGTGGGCTATATAGTCCATGGAGTGGCACAGCCAGACATGCCTGAGCAACTAACACCTTCACTTTCAGTAAGTACCCTAGAGATTGTAACATGTATATTTAACTTTTAAAAAGCTTAAAGATAATCGATGTCTTTTGTTGTTGTTTTTGAGTCACTCAGTCATGTACGACTCTGTGTGATCCCATGGGCCGCAGCACGCCAGGCTTCCCTGCCCTTCCCCATCTCCCGGAGTTTGCTCAAACTCATATCCATTGAGTCGGTGATGCCACCCAATCATCTCATCCTCTGTCATCCCCTTCTCCTCCTGCTTTCAATCCTTCCCAGCATCAGGGCCTTTTCCAATGAGTCAGCTCTTTGCATCAAGTGGCCAAAGTATTAGAGTTTCAGTTTCAGCATCAGTCCTTCCAATGAATATTCAGGATTGATTTCCTTTAGGATTGACTGGTTGGATCTCCTTGCAGTCTAAGGGACTCTCAAGAGTCTTCTCCAACACCACATTTCAAAAGCATCACTTCTTCGGTGCTCAGCCTTTTTTATGGTCCAAATCTCACATCCGTACATGACTACTGGAAAAACCATAGCTTTGACCTATACAGAACTTTGTCAGAAAAGTAATGTCTCTGCTTTTTAATATGCTGTTTATGTTTGTAATAGCTTTTCTTCCAAGGAGCAAAAGCTTCTTTTAATTTCCTGGCTGCAGTCACCATTTGCAGTGATTTTAGGGCCCAAGAAAATAAAGTCCTTGCTGTTTTCATTGTTTCCCCATCTATTTGCTATGAAGTGATGAGACCAGATGCCATGATCTTAGTTTTCTGAATGCTGAGTTTTAGGTCAACTTTTTTACTTTCTTCTTTTACTTTCATCAAGAGGCTCTTTAGTTCTTCTTCACTTTCTGCCATAAGGGTGATGTCATCTGTATATTTGAGGTTATTGATATTTCTCCCAGCAATCTTGATTCCAGCTTGTGCTTCATCCAGCCTGGCATTTTGCATGATGTACTCTGCATATAAGTTAAATAAGCAGGGTGACAATATACAGCTTTGACGTACTCCTTTTCCAATTTGGAACCAGTCCATTATTCCATGTCTGGTTCTAACTATTGCTTCCTGACCTGCATACAGATTTCACAGGAGGCAGGTAAGGTGGTCTGGTATTCCCATCTCTTTAAGAATTTTTAGTGTCTTCACTCTCCTTTTGATAACACAAACACAGATAATGTTTCAACTGCAGCCACTACCCCCTTATACTATATGAGGTCTGGTTGTTTGATTTATTCGTGCTGCTTATTTACTGTCTCTCTCATCCAAGCCCACTCTGCTCTGTGCTGAGACTGCAAACTGTATTCCCCTATTTTGCCCACTGACTTCCTATTGTGTTGTTTGTAGGGACACAAAAGGGAGGTAAAAGATATGTGGAGAGGAGAAAGGCACTCCTTTCAACTTTTCAGTTCTAGTGGGCATTGCCCATCAGCAACTTTATTAGTTCAGCCTTCAGATTTTTTCAGAACTCCTGGGAGCAGACTCTCCAGCAGTCTCCCTCTGAGCAGCCAGCAGCCTCCAGGGGCATCCCTTTAAATCCAAGCTGTAGCTGACTACAGCAATAGTGGAAATGCTAGGGCGACTCCAAAATAAATATAGTGTTGCAGTGCCACCTCGTGGACATTATCAGTATGGCATGAATCCAAGCATTATTGAAACAACACGAGCTACACAAACGACCAAAGATACTAGATACTTTGGAATTTTTAAAAAAATTAAATATATATGTGTGTGTGTGTGTGTGTGTGTGTGTGTGTGTGTGTGTGTTAGTTAATCTAGAAAAATGAATAACAAATAACACAGGACAATAGTATAAATTGGCAAAATCACTTTTATATCCTTTGTGCTAGAGTACTAGCTCCCTCCTTAGACTAGCTTTCTCTAGTTCAGTTTACTGTCATTTTAAATTTCCCAAGTTTATAAAATAAATAAATAAATTTCCCAAGTTTAAAGACTTCATTTTTTCCCCAAACAAATCAATGATCCTTACCTTTTCTCAGAATTAAAATGTTTTTCCTATTCATTATATGTTTTCTCTGTTGACTTCTATCATTTTTAATTAAAATTTTCAACCTTCAAAAAGAAAACTAAACTTATAACAACCAATCCTAGTAAACTAATTCTGTTTTTGCATGAGATGATGAAATTAGCAGTGATGGAATCATGGTACATCCATAAACTTTTCTAAATTTTCCTATTTAAAAATAAAATTCTGGCCTTAAAAACTTCCTATTACTATTTGGATGTTTGTGCTAGTTATTTTAACAGAATTAAATCACTTTCATGTTTTAAAATTAAATTACTATGGAAAGAAGTTTAGTAGATTTACATATTAGAAAACAAGAATGTTCATTTAAAGCCTTAAATTCAAGTCTAAACTTTCTATTTATTAGAGATAAGGGGACAATTACTTCAATTTAGTCGCTGCTGCTGCTGCTGCTAAGTCACTTCAGTCGTGTCCGACTCTGTGCGACCCCATAGACGGCAGCCCACCAGGCTCCTCTGTCCCTGGGATTCTCCAGGCAAGAACACTGGAGTGGGTTGCCATTTCCTTCTCCAACGCGTGAAAGTGAAAAGTAAAAGTGAAGTTGCTCAATTTAGTTAGCCTCAGTACAATCATCTGTAAAATGAGGATTAAAACACAACTCACAAATTTTAAAATATTAAATAGGAAAATGTATATAAAATGTGTATTATAAACTATTATTCAAAGAGTTGAAAAACATTTATGCATTATACTTAGTATCTTTATTCATAAATCTGCTTATTTTAGAATTTTGTCTGAAAGAAATTTAAAATAGCCCATTTCACACATCAGGCAAGCAATTATTTTTTTTTAATCAGGATTTTTTTTTTTTTTAATTTGGTTGCGCCAGGTCTTAGTTGTAGCAAACGAGATATTCCTTGTGATATATGGGCCCCAATTCCCTGATAAGGGATCAAATCCAGGCACCCTGCATTTAAAGCATAGAGTCTCAGCCACTGGACCACCAGGGAACCTCCCAAACAATAATTTTGAAGGTCTATTTTTTTGAGAGTTTATATTTTGAGGGTCTATATTTCACAAGATACTTGAAGATGATGAATAGTTCCCAGTGATCACCTTTAAAGTTCTATAAATTTTTTGAGGATTCACGTGCACTTAATAAATCAAATTACAAAAAGCAATTAAACTAATCCTTAGGTGGCATCACAGAAGAAGTGTTCAGCTGAGTTTGGGGTAGAACACAGAAGAGAATGGACATTTACTGATGGAAAAATGGTGCGAAAAAAGGAAAACTTTTATTTTCCCTGTCTCAGCACCACTACAGTATTTACTATTAATAAACTTTATCATTAACTTTTGGCTCCTAAGTATATGATCACTTAACATACTGTTTTGGGCTTCCCAGGTGGCTCAGTGGGTAGAGTCCTCTTTCAATGCAGGAGACAAGACACAGGAGACTTGCACTTGATCCCTGGGTTGGGAATATCCCCTGGAGAAGGGCAAGGCAACCCACTCCAGTATTCTTGCCTGGAGAATCCCCATGGACAGAGGAGCCTAGTGGGGCTACAGTCCATGGGGTCACATAGAGTTGGACACGACTGAAGCCACTGACCATGAACGCAACATTCTGTTTTGGTTCTTATATGAACGCAACATTCTGTTTTGGTTCTTAACTATAACTTTTCACTCCTATTTAATTGAGGATGTCTGCATGTATGTTCAATTAGACTTGGTCAATGATTTTTTTTCTTCTCTTTTTGTCCTAGTTTCGCATTGTTTTCATCATATTACCTTTTTTTTTTTAATGAACCAGATAGCACCTCATTTCTTTCCATGTTCTGTATAAGATGCAAATAATCTGTTATTTGAAAATTTAGTAGAAGATGTCATTTGGGCATAGTAGAATTTTGCAATATCATTCATTTTTCTTTTTGATAATTCCTCTATTCAATTTTTCTACTTCTTTTTGAGTCTATTTTGTTCAAATGTATTTCTTAAAAAATTATCTGGATTTTTAATTTTTTTCAAATTTATTGCTAAAATAGCACAGCTGCAATAATGCTGTATAATAAACCACCCCCAAATCAGCGATATAAACCAACATTTAATTCAGCCCACACACCTGTAAGACATCTGGGAATTGGTTAATTTGGTGGTTTGGTTCTGTATCTGAAGGTATGTCTCACAGCCTTCTTGGACCACCTGGCTACCCATAAGAAAAACATGAGACATGTTTTCATGGTGATGGCAGAAGTTCATGTTAAGGAAGTGGAAACAGGTGATACCTCAAGGACCAGATTCAGAACTGGAACACTGTCAGTTCAAACTCATCAACCAATGTAAGTCACATGGCCCAGCCCTGTATCAAGAATGGAAATGGATACACTCTACTTTACTAGGAAGAACTGCAAATTGATGTGACAAAGGTTACAGTTTAGGAAGTGGTAATGAATTGAGAACAATTATGCCATTCACCACAGATCCTGTTAAGATGTATATTTATTTATTTTTTGCTCCCATTGCTCTTTTCCCCTTGGTCAATCATACCAAAGATTTTTCTACATTATTAGATTTCTTGAATAACTGACTTCTGACTGTATTGATAAATTCAATTTTTTGGTTACTTTCATCTTTGTGGTCTGTTGCATGGTCAATTTTCAAAGATATCCTATGCTTCAAAGAATGTGCACTGGAGTTAGGTGCCCAGGAGTCTGTGTATTGTGTGCACTCAGTCGCTCAGTTGAGTCCAGCTCTTTGTGACCCCATGGACTGTAGCCCGCCAGGCTCCTCTGTCCATGGGACTCTCCAGGCAAGAATACTGGAGTGGTTTACCATTTCCTCCTCCAGGGTATCTTCCCCACCCAGGGATCAAACCTGAGGCTCCTGAGGCTCCTGCATTAGCAGGCCAATTATTTACCTACCACTGAGCTACCTGGGAAATCCAGTCTGTGTTTTAGATTCTACATGTTAATGATGTCAGTCTAGTCTTCACTATCCTCATTTTCTACTTAATTGATCTTCTAGTGTCTGTGAGAGTTGTGTAGTAACTGCTAATAGGCTGTACTAGTCCATTCCTCCTTGTAGATCTATCCATTTTGCTTCATAAAGTCTGAGACTGTGCTATTTCTGCATAAAAACTGAGGACTAGTGTGCATTCTTTAGTAAACTGGGTTTTGTTTTTTTATTTTTCCAATCTGAAATAGAATTCACTAGACCTTTTATCTCGAGAGATAAGTACAAAAGCTGGTTTTTACTCTGAGGTGCTTACCAGTGGGGCTTCCCCAGTGGCTCAGCAGTAAAGAATCCTCCTGCAAGGCAGGAGTTGCAGGAGACACAGGTTCAATCCCTGGGTCCAGAAGATCCCCTAGAGGAGGGCACGGTAACCCACTCCAGTATTCTTGCCTGTAGAATCCCATGGACAGAGGAGGCTGGTGGGCTGCAGTCCATAGGGTTACACAAAGTTGGACATGACTAAAGCAACAGCACGCACACGCACACACACGCACATACGCACACGCATTACGCGCACACGCACACGCACGCACGTACGCGCGCACACATGCATACACGCGCACGCACACGCATACACACGCGCGCGCGTGCGCGCACACACACACACACACACACACACACACTAACTAGTGCTCTTGGGTATCTATATTGAAAGCTGCTCAGGGTAAGGAGGACCAAGAAGAAAATCTTTCAAGTAACAGGAAAAAAAAGGAAAGAGAGAGAGAAACTCATGAGGGGAAATATTAGAGAATTAAAGCATAAATCCAATGGATGCAATATGCAAACAGACATTCAGAAATAAAAGAAGGAACAGGTTATAATTGAAGAATTAAGAATTTTTCCCAGGGCTAAAGAAAGACCCCAACAAGTTCCAGGAAGGACTGATTTTAAATATATACACACTATGGGGGTTCCTTCAAAAACTAAAAATAGAGCTACCATATGATCCAGCAATCCCATGCCTGGGCATATAGGGCTTGTATCCAGAAAAGACAAAAGCTCGAATTCAAAAGATACATTCATCCCAATGTTCACAGCAACACTATTTACAACAGCCAATACACAGAAGCACCCTAAATGTCCATTAATAGATGAATGGATAAAGAAGGGGTGGGTGTGTGGGGGTGTGTGTGTGTGTACATACACACACACACATATATATAATATGGAATATTACTTGGCCATCAAAAACAATGAAATAGTGCCATTTGTAGCAACATGGATGGACCTGGTGATTAGCATACTAAGTGAAGCAAGTCAGAGAAAGACAAATAGCATAAGATATCACTTATGTGTGGAATATTAAAAAATAATACAAATAAACTTATTTACAAAACAGAAACAGACTCACAGATATAGAAAATAAACTTATGGTTACCAAAAGGTAACAGGGGGAGGATAAATTAGGAATTTAGGATTAACAGAGACACACCACTATATAAAAAATAGCCAACCAAGGACCTTCTGTATAGCACAGGGAACTGTATTCAATATCTTATAATAATCTTAATGAAAAAGAATTTTAAAAAGAATATATGTAAACACATTTATATATATTTATGCATGAATCACTTTGCTATACACCTGAAACATTATAAATCAACTGTACTGAAGTAAAAATAAATAAAAATAAAACATATATATATGTATATATGCACACACCTCAAGGTATATTCTAGAAATTCCTAAACTCCAAAGACAAAGGGAAAACCTAACAAGCAAAGCATTCACAAAGAAGAAACGGGTTGTCTATTAATGAGATTGGTAAGGAACATCTCAAATGCGATGTTAGAAGACAGATCGGCGTCCAAAGACCAATGAAAGAAAAGTCTTGTAGTCCAACGACCCCATGGTGAACACAGATTTGTGGCTATGTGAGGATTCAGAAAATACATCTGAGTTAAATAAAGATTCAAGGAAAGATTTCCAACCAAAAGTGAATATGAACAGAGTAGTCAAAGTAAGGGCCTGTATCAGCAAAGTCCTGAGTTACGTGAATAGAAATGACTGGCCAAAAAAATAATAAAATAATGTGACTGTGTATAGAGCACTTTTGGGATTCAAGATACTGATCTAAACTGGACTCTTATCTCTATCTCTACAGATGGTTTCACAGCTCCTTTAAAGTTAATTTGGAGCTACAAATATAAAAAGACAGAGTTTACACCATGGAGAGAATTTTTCTTCTCAAACAAAAGCTGAAATTAGGACAATGCATCATAATTTATTTTTACTTAGTAAATGGGCATAAAGATTAACCCATAAACAAGTATGTGTTTGTCAAAATCAAAATTGTGTATCTAAAAACTGAGATTTCACTATATATAAATCACACCTCAATAAACCTGCATTTAAAAATAGAAAGTCTTCTCCATATTTTTAAGTAAGTAATCCTAATGAAAAGATTCAGAGAAGGCAATGGCACCCCACTCCAGTACTCTTGCCTGGAAAATCCCATGAATGGAGGAGCCTGGTAGGCTGCGGTCCATGGGGTTGCTAAGAGTTGGACACGACTGAGCGACTTCACTTTCACTTTTCACTTTCATGCATTGGAGAAGGAAATGGCAACCCACTCCAGTGTTCTTGCCTGGAGAATCCCAGGGACGGGGGAGCCTGGTGGGCTGCCGTCTATGGGGTCACACAGAGTCGGACACAACTGAAGTGACTTAGCAGCAGTGCATAGATTAATCCCTCACTCTAATGTAGGTCTAGATTTGCAGGTCTATTTTTCAATAGCTATATAGTTTAGATAACTTGTCAAGATACTTAAAGAATAAAATTATATCTTAGAAATCATTTCTATTTTTCAAGGAAGATGCAAGTAACATGTGCTGCAAGTAACATGAAACAGTGACTCAGCTAAATTAAATAAGGAAATCTGTTGCTCAAAGGTCTGGCAACTCTAGCTGCAGTAAGTCAGTGGTCTGGCTCTGTGCCCTGAGGGTCTCCAGGTGCATGTACATCAGTGTCAGAAAAGCAGTGAAACACACGTAACAATGCCAGACAACTATTTCTTCTTCAATTGCTTTCTTAAGAGCAAGCAAACAGGTCCTCCTGCCACCCCACATGACTTTCCTTCCAGTCTTACTGGCCAGAATTAGATGATATGCTCATTCTTTTTTCTTACCGTGGATAAAACACACAGACACACTCAGACACACACAGACACACACACACACACACCCCAAGTTACCATCTAAACAATCTTTAAGTGTACAATACAATACAGTATACACAGGGTCACCCAGCAGACCTCTAGAACTCTATCTACATCTTGCACGACTAAAAAGCTATGGCAGTGAACAACTCCATATCTCCCTCCTCCTCCACCCCTAGCAACCACCACGCCACTTTCTATTTCAATGAGCTTGATTACCTATTTCATATAAGTGAAATCATGCAGTATTTCTCCTTTTTGTGACTGGCTCATTTCACTCAGTACAATGTCCTCAAATTCATCTCTATTGTAATGTATGACAGATTTTCCTTCCTTTTTAAGGCTAGATAGTATTCCACTGTATATTATGTATCACATGTTTTAAAATCCGTTCATCTGTAGATGCACACTGGGGTTGCCTCCATATCTTGGCTATTGTGAATAATAATGAAATTGTTTCGTTCGGTCCCCCCGTTGTGTCCAACTCTTGTGACCCCGTGGACCACAGCACACCAGGCCTCCCTGTCCCTCACCATCTCCCAAAGATTGCCCAAGTTCATGTTTATTATATTGTTGATGCTGTCCAGCCATCTCATCCTCTGATGCCCTCTTCTCCTGCCCTCCATCTTTTCTAGCATCAGGGACTTTTCCGACGAGTCGTCTGTTCGGATGACCAAAACATTGGAGCTTCAGTTTCAGCATCAATCCTTCCAGTGAATATTCAAGGTTGATCTCCCTTAAGATTGACTGGTTTGACCTCCTTGCTCCAAGGGTATGCAAATATCTCTTGAAGATTCTGTCTTCAATTCTTTTGGATATCTACCCAGAAGTGAGATGGCTGAATGATATGGTAGTTTAATGTTTTTAGGTATCTCCATGCACCATTTTATAAGCCCACCACCAGTGCACAAGGGCTTTTCTCACCTAAAGGCTAACACTGGCTATGTTCTCTTTTTTGATAATGGCCATCCTAATGGGTATGAGGTGGTATCTCAGTGTGGGTGTGATTTTAATTTCCCTGATGACTAATGGCGCTGAGCATTAGTCATCTGTATTTCTTCATTGGAAAAATGGTTAGTCAAGTTCTCAGCTCAATTTTTAATTAGGTCACTTGAGGATTTTTCTTTGTTATTGGATTGTAAGAGTTCTTTATATATTCTGGATATATATTAAACCAACCATCATGTGTTCATGATCAGTCACTAAGTCATGTCTGACTTTTGGCAACCCTGTGGACTGCAGACCACCAGGCTTCTCTGTTCATGGGATTTTCCAGTCAAGAATACTGGAGCAGGTTGCCATTTCCTCCTCCAGGGGATCTTTCCAACCCAGGGATGGAACCCATGTCTTTTGCATTAGCGGCAGATTTTTTACCACTGAGCCACGTGGTAAGCTCCAGACAACCATCACCAGGATGCAATGGTTATTGGGGAATCTATTACCACAGGACATATGTGTCTCACTTTTGTTTTACATCTCAGTTTCAAATTGAGAGAAGAATTCACTAAAGACATTACCGCAGGTCTTATTTAAGCAGATGCATATAGACAGGCAAGGTATAAATAGGAGGACATTGAATAGAGCATCAGGTGACCTGAGTTTTTAAGACTTAGAAATTGCTAACAGTGCAATCTTCTTAAATCTGTTTATCTTTTAAAACTATCTGTAAACCAAAGGGTAGTTTCATAACTCCAGCTTTAATCATTAACAAGGGATCTGGGTTAACCATTCATTTAAGATAGTTTATAAGCCTTTTGTAAATATGACATCAAATCGTTGGGTAGGTAGGTGTGGTCAAGTGTGGATCTCTATGGATATAGGTTTGTAAGTGACAGTAAGTATCTATTGGCAAGGGTGTTTATGTGTAGATATAGGATTATAGGTAAGAGTGGGTGCGGGTTGATAAGGGCAGGGTGTGTGTGTGTGTGTGTGTGCATACAGAATTATATATGAGGGGGTGGTAGGTCAAAATGCAGAATAGGTAAAGGACAGGATGAATCTCAATCAAACACATGTTTGATCATTTTAATGATTTATATTTAATAATTAAATGATTCATTTTAATGATTTAATAATTTAATGATTCATTTTAATTATTTACTAATTTAATAATTAATTTTAATGACATATTTGTGTAGGATATAAACCCATTACTAAAGTGTTGCAACTACCTTTTCTAGTTTGCATGTGGTCTTTTATTTTGTTAAGGGTAGGATTTTGTTAACGTTACAAAATTTATTGGGTATTTTTTGTTTTCATTAAGAGGACTCTTTTTTCCTTTTAATGTTCACTAAAAAATATGACAATTTATACAAAAAATCAAAGAAAAATGTCCACAAACTCAACACCTAAGGATAATCACTTAAACAACTCAGTCTACAGTCCAGTTCTATAGAGGGAGAGACATGCAATAACATTGTACAGCCTACACACCTCTCTATAATAGACTTAAATTCTCTCATATTCTATTAGTGATAATATAAATAGGTTACTTCCAAATTCATTCTATGAGACCACCATTACCCTGATACCAAAACCAGACAAAGACACTACCAAAAAAAATTTAAAGGCCAATATCTCTGATGAATATAGATGCAAAAATGTTCTACACAGTATTAGCAAACTGAATTTATCAATATATAAAAAGGATCATTTATCCTTGATCAAATGTGATTTAGTCCAGTGATTCAAGAATGGTTTAATATTTGCAAATCAATGCACTACACCACATGAACAAAAGAAAGCATAAAAATCACATGATCATCTCCACAGATGCAGAAAAAGCATTTGACAAATTATAACATCCATTCGGGATAAAAACTCACCAAAGTAGGTACAGAGGGAACATCTCAACATAATAAAAACTATAACAAACAGCTAACATCATATTCAATAAAAATAAATAAATAAATAGGGCATGATGAAGATTTTAAAGCTCAAGAACTCTTCAGGGAGGGCTGAATGTGAAGCAGGGACTCTGGACAGACACAGAGACATAAAGACACTTAGAAGTCCTGGATAGCTGCTCTAGATCCAAGAAGAAAAAACCAGAAAGGCGCATGCAATGGCCCTGAAGACAGACTGTTGAAATTTTGCCTGTGCAAGTTGCTTCAGTTGCGTCTAATGCTTTGCCACCACACAGACTGTAAGCCGCCAGGCTCCTCTATCCATGGGATTCTCCAGGCAAGAATACTGGAATAGGTTGCCACGCCCTCCTCCAGGGGATCTTCCCCACCCAGGGATGGAACCTTCATCTCTTATGTCTCTTGCATTGGCAGGTGGGTCTTTACCACTAGCACCACCTGGGAAGGAAATATTCCCTAGATGTGCTTAAAAATCCCATTACATGCTACTTTAGGTTTGGCAATCAATGTTAAGTTCCCAGCCTCAAACTCAGAAACAGTTCTGTAACTCCTTGAGTCCAAAGGACACTCTCCTTCCCTTTAGGCTGCAGTCAGTGATGTACTGGTAAATGTTTAACAACTGGCTCTCCAAGAAAAAAAATATGCACATATATATGCATATTAAATTATTACAAGCTTTACTGATATAAAGGATGTGCAGCATACAATTTATAAATAATGATGCAATATACAGTACATTTTATTGTCAATTTCATATAGTCACTTGATTCTCAAAGAATGTTTCTGTTAGTTTTACATGATTCTTTTTTTTTTTTACATGATTTTTCTATCCATAGTAAACTTGTGGTTGAAATGGACAATGATGGACAAAGTTGCAATAACACTTTCTCAATAAATGATTGCCAGTTCAGATATATGATTTACTGTTAAACACTCACCATCAAAATGGGCTTCCCTGGTGGCTCAGTGGTAAACAACCTGCCTGCCAATGCAGGAAACACAGTTTCGGTCCCTGGTTTAGGAAGATCCACTAGAGAAGGAAATGGCAACCCACTCCAGTATTCTTGCCTGGAAAACCCCATGGACAGAGAAGCCTGGTGGGCTACAGTCCATGAGGTCTCAAAGAGTCAGACACAGCTGACTACACACACACACACACACACACACACACACAAATTAGAAATTGGTTTTTTGTTTTGTTGCATTTCTACTCCAGACTTACAGTTAACACATGAAATTTTCTCCAACCTGCTGACTCTCAAGTTTAGAATAGACAAACAATAAAACAATAAACCAATCTCTTATTTGTAAGTACAAGTTGATATCCATGGAGTAAATACTCCCCCCATGGCCTATTTCAAGCTACTAATGGACACAATATGATCAAGCCTGCAGTTGGAAATTAATGTCCAACCTTACCCCCATTACATAGTTTAAGCATAGAAAAGTAATTAAGTGATGCATTGGGGTTATTTAATAGCTTTGTTTTCAGTAAGCTAAAATTTTTAATTTATAATATTGGCAGTGTTTAACAATGGTCTGGAAAAATTCCTGAAGATTAGCTCTTGCTGGCCAACTCCCACACATTGCTGATGCAAGACACAGCTCTGAAAGTCTTTGGGAGTCTCTGATGGGGGCAATGATTCCGATGCAATATCAAACACTGGGCTATGTATACTGTTGCTTTTGACTCCTATCTGCCTTAGCTAAGGTAATATGTTCTAATACTGAAACACACCTGTTTCATAGAGGACCTCTCTAGGGCCAATGGGAAAACTGCCTATATTTTCGAATATGTTTATAGTTGGTTACTGATTGCCAAGGATCAAGAGGGCAATGTGATGAATCTGCTGTTACAATTTATACTTCCTGATCATTCTCTCTGACCATCCAGCAAGGATATGCTCCTCTAAGAATCACGAGTTTCTGCATCTAAGACCTCACATCAAGATGCAGGTAAGTAAAGATATGTATGCAAGGTTAGTTCCATAATGCAAACATTAATTCTACTGATTTAAAAAAAAATATGGAAGTTCCTAATCTATGAAATTCTATTAACTCATTGCTTTTGGCTGAGAATATGCCAAGTTTATAAAATATCTAAACACTCTTGGGGGACTAAAATTTTTATAAAATATCATCTAAATGCTCTTTTTTTTTTTCATCTAAATGCTCTTTGGGAGCTAAGATTTAAGAATGAAGCACAGAAATGAACAAATATAGTATACAAAATTATTTTAAAATAGAAAAATGTGTTCTCAATCTTGAGATTTTTAAAGGTATACAGAAATGACAATTGGATTTCTCCACTGAGAATATTAGCATAGACTAATAGAATATTAAGTTATATGCAGCTTTGGCTTCCAAGAGAATTTAGTTCTCCCAAATTTACCAAGAGAAAAGCTTTATTTTTTTTTTTATTTTGCTCTGAGAAAATTGGGTCTAAGTTAAAGCTATTTCTCCCATTTTAATAAAATGGAAACAGCAGAAGTTGCTTCATAGAACAGTAATTCTAATAGATTCATCAAAGAATGTCATGAATTGATGCTAAGATACCTGTAGAATTTCTGGTAATATGTTTTAGACTGAGACAGTTATATTGGTTTTTCCATAGAGAGTCTTACACACTCTTATACATGCTCACTCGGTCGTATCCAACTCTTTACGACCCCATTGACTGCAGCCTCCAGGTTACTCCATCCATGGGATTATCCCTGCAAGAATACTGGAGTGGGTTGCCATTTCTTCCTCTTTCAGGGGATCTTCCCCATTCAGGGATTGAACCTGCATTTCTTGCAGCTCCTGCACTAGCAGGCAGATTCTTTACCACTGAGCTACCTGAGAAGAAGCCCCAGATACTTGACAAATGGATGCTTCTCAATGTGTAGGAGTACTGATCCTTTGCTTACCATAAGAGTAGTATCACAATGTGTGTTTTATCAGCAAAATACAGGCATGAGAATTAATTCACCCAGATTCCTTTTCCAGATATGCCATTGATTTCCCATTATATGAAAACAGGCAAGTTACTTTCTGGAAAAAAAAAAAATATGTATATATATATATATATATATATAAAAAGTAAGAGTTTATTTTACTTTTAATTAAGAAATCCTCAATTTACATATTATTATAACTGATTTATGTATAGGCTTCATACAAGTTTGGCTTTCTGGAAATAGCTTCTCCACCTGGGTGCCTGGGAGTCAAAACAGGTCATTCTTCCTTCCCCAGAGCTCTCTTTTCCTCCCTACCAATGCCACCTCCATACTAATAGAGCTGATGGAGACTCTACCCTCTACCCCTGCCCAGTTCTGGGTAGACTTGATGACAGCAGGACTGGCAGGATAAAGGAACTGGGCAGAAAACAAGCCTAAGTGAGCGCTCCCCACCTCTGCCTTGCTCTGCCCTGGCCCCAGGACTGGTTCTTTTCAGAAAAAAATATTGAGGATTATGAAGAACTTTTGAGGGTCTTGCCTAGGAACCAGTCACAAAATGACTTCTATAGGAAAATATATCCCAAGTTGCAAATATCCAGCTTCTAGAACACAATGTCTTTAAGAGTTGAGGACACCGAGTAATCTATGAGTCCAATGTTCTTAGGAACACTCATCCTCAGGGAAGTGAATATAAGTGATTTTCTAACTGGGAATACAGCTCCACTACTTTATGATGTTGCTACCAACAATCATTTTTCCACAAACTTGGAGATCTGAGTTCTCTCTAAGGCAGAGTTTTTCAAATCATGAAGTGACAGATGCAGATTAAGAGTTAAATGAAAGCTGAGACCTTAATCTGGAAAAGATTATTGCTCACTTCTTCCTGATATGTTAGACCTGTGATTAATTCAACTGTAGGAAATGGTGAAACAATGGCAGTTACTTAGCTAGAGGAATCCTTCCGGCACTTCTCTGACTGAGACATTTCTGGATGCCATATGCAGTACTTTATGTTAACTTTTTTTCAGGGACAGAAAGTATCCATATGCCTTTTTTCTTCAAAGTAGGAATATAGATGACTGGGGAAAGTACACCACAAAAGAACAAGATCCTCTATGAGAAGTATATTCAGATCAATTCACAATTTTAATTGGAAGAGCCAAATATTTAAGTCAGGCTAGACAAGGCCTTCAAGAGCTTGAGCCATGTACCTTCTCCCAGGCTCAGTTTCCCCATCTGTAAAACAACAGGGTTGGGGAAGCTGATTACAAATGTTTCTGTATTCCAATGACTTCCCCGAATGACTCTGATCCAGAGCCTGTCTAAAAGCCTCCTATACTGAGCCAGCAAAAAGAACAAAATAATGCCATTTGCAGCAACATGGATGGGCCTGGAGCTTATCATATTCAATGAAGTAAGTCAGACAAAGACAAATGTCACATGGTATCATTTATATGTAGAATCTAAAATATGATACAAATGAACTTATTTACAAAACAAACTCACAGATTTAGAAAACAAACTTCTAGTTTAAAAAACAAGCTTACAGTTACCAAAGGGGAAACATGGGGGGGAGAGATAAATTAGGGGTTTTGGATTAGCACATACAAACTACTGTATATAAAATAGATAGACAAGGTCCTACTGTATAGCACAGGGGACTATACTCAATTTCTTGTAATAAACCATCATAGTAAATTTCATATATATGCGAGTGTGTCTGTATATATATATATATATATGTATATGCATATATATATATGTGTATATATACATATATATTTGTTGTCCAGTCGCTAAGTTGTATCAGACTCTTTTGCAACCCCATGGACTATAGCCCACCAGTCTCCTCTATCCATGGAATTTCCCAGGCAAGAATTCTGGGGCAGGTTGCCATTTCCTTCTCCAGTGGATTTTCCTGACCCAGGGATCAAACTCATGTCTCCTGCATTGGCAGGTGGATTCTTTACCACTGAACCACCAGGGAAGCATATATATGTGTGTATACATATAACACAATCACTTTGCTCTATACAGAAACTAGCAACTAGCACCACACTGTAAATCAATTATACGTCAATTTAAAAAATAATAAATAAATGTAAAGCTCCTATTGCGTGCTCTCTGACCCAAGCTACTGCCAGGACCCTCAATCATTGTGGCATGGCTGTATAACTCCCACAGTCTGTTCCTAGGACTTAGCAAATTGTTAGGACAAATAACACAGTATTCTAGCTCCCCAGACTGCCCAAACCAGTTAGGAATCCCTCTTCTAAATATATAGCTCAGATACTCTGTTGCTGAGTTTAATTATGTGAGGATTTTATTGTCCGTATCGAGTTCTGTGATTCAAAGGCACAGGAATAAGATGAGTTCTTATCCCACTGGGGTTTTTATTTTGTTCAAAATTAAAACAGACCCAAGGGATGGCAAGGAATGGCTTCTTTCTCTAGATTATATCTTTGATGATTTGTATCATCAAAGCCTTGCCGAAGGCTGATACTTACAACCTCTGCAGGGTTTTACACACCTAAATTCTTTTCTGGCAGTTCCTCTTCTGCCCAAATTCCTCAGGAAGCAGTAAAATGAGAGGGGAAATGTAAGCTTGGTTTAGTATCTTTGTAGTTTGTTTACATTTTATACACCAATGCTTTAGAGTTAAGTAAATCAGTTGGGCTCAAGACCTGGTTTGTAACCTTGGGAAAGTTACCTATGCCTCAATTTCCTCATCTATAAAATGTTGGCAATTGCATCTCTTTTCCAAGGTGATTTTCTTGAAATGCACCTATAAGGAAGTACCCAGAACAATACTTGGCACATACAAAGAACCCAGTAAAGCTGCTCTTTTCTCTCCCTCTCTACCTTCACTGCCTCCACTGGAATGAATATCAAAACCATAAAAGTAAATTACCTGTATTCACCTCTATTCTTATAGAAATCTTACTGAGTCTTTAGTTTTTCCTGAATGTTTTCAGGCTTGACAATACTCAGACATAATTAAAGGAACCCAGGTTACAAGGGTAACATTTAAAAGCCAGCTTTGCATCCAGCTTTGTCATCACTGAGCACACCCTCTGGCTACTACTATACAGGGCAAGACTGAAACCAGCAAGTCAGAGTTTCACGGTTTTCCTTTTGACCAGCTTATTGAGCAATGGGAAAGAATCTGAGAACACTATACATAGGATCCTACCCCAGAGAGGTCAGCATTCCTTAGGGTGATTCAGTTACCATTATCCATTATCTTCACTGTGAAATCATTTGTTAAAGCGCTATTCTCCCAGAGTCATAAACCAGAATCCTGGAGGGGTCTGCAACAGTGGTTGGCAACTACTATACAAGGGACATATCTACCCCACTTCCTGCTTTTATACACCTATGACCTAATCATTTGTTGTAATTGAAAAAGTAAAATAAAGAATAGTATTTCTTGACATATGAAAATTATATGAGACACAAACTTTGGTGTTCATAAGTAAAGTCAGACTGGAATAAAGCCACAGCCATTTATTTGTGTATTGTCTATGGATGCCTGCATGGTACAGAAGCAGAACTGAGTCACTGCTACAGAGACTGTATAGCCCATAAAACCTATATACTTTCTGGTCCTTTACAAAGTTCGCTGCCCCCTGATAAGGGGCACAGACCCTGGGGACCACACAGCCCGGCAGCAGGCTCGGTTCCTCCCATTTGCCCAAGTGCTGTCATCTCCTTTGTATCCTCCAATGGATAATCAGGTTTTTATGAGGGTCAAACAAACGTAGAAAGTGCTTAGAAGAGGGCCTGGTGCATATTAAGTACCATCTATGGGTCTGTTACTGTAGCAGGAGCAGCATACCAGTTAGTTAGCAACAACTGTGAGAATTTCATTTGTAGCACTCCAACATTCAAGGGGCAGTAGGAAGGTATTAAAGACAACTGAAATAACAATGAGCATAGATGCTCATCCACAAAACTAGTTCTGCATTCTTAACAAATATTTTTTATGCTATATTCTTCTTTCAAACTTGAGTCTTAGAGAAGCTTACACTCAACTTTGAGTTCAGCCCTCACTATCTACTCCTTACAGTTGGAATAGACTCCAAAACAGAGGCTAAGGAACAGTATAGAGCCCAGAAATAAATCCATGCAACGGATCTGAGACAAGAATGCCAAAAGTATACAATGGAGAAAGGATGACCTCTTCAATAAATGGTCCTATGAAAACTGGATTAGTGCGTGTGTGTATGCTCAGCTGTGTCTGATGTGACTGCATGGACTATAGCCCACCAGGCTCCTCTGACCTGGGATTTCCCAGGCAGGAACACTGGAGCGGTTTGCCGTTTCCTTCTCCAGTGGATCTTGATCCAGGGATCGAACCCATGTCTCCTGCACATCTCCCACATTGTAGGTGGATTCATTTTTTTTTTTTTTTTTTAAACCACTGAGCCACTGAGGAAAACTGGATGCTCACATGCAAAAGAGTGATTATTGGACCCTATCCCACACCATACACAAAAATCAACTCAAAATGGAATAAAGACTTAAATATAAGATCTAAAACTGTAAAACTCTTAAAAGAAAACTTAAGGGGAAAGCTTTGTGACATTGGCCTTGACACTGATTTCATGGCTGTGACACCAAAAACACAAGCAACAAAAACTAAAAACTAAATAAATAAGTAGGATTAAAAAACTTCTGCACCGCAAAGAAACAACAGAATGAAAAGGCAACTCAAAGAACAAAAGAAAATATTTGCAAACCATATTCTGACAAGAAGTTATTCTCTAAAATTTTTACAAAGACATACAAATGTACAGCAGGTATATGAAAAAATGCTCAGTGTCACTAGTTACCAGAGAAATGCAAATCAAAACCACAATGAGGTATCACCTCATACCTGCCAAGATGGCTATTATTATAAAAAAAAAAAAATAGACAATAAGTGTTGGCAAGTATGTGGAAAAATTGGAAATCCTGCACATTATTAGTGGGAACTAGAAATGGTGAGGTTGCCATGAAAACAGTGTGGAATTTCCTCAAAAAATTAAAAATAAAATGACCATATGATCTAGCAACCCTACTTCTGGATATATATCCAAAAAAAGAAAAAAATGAAAACAGAATCTCAAAGAGATATTTGTACCAATGTTCACAGCAATTTTATTCACCAATAACCAAGATGTGGCAGCAACCCAAATGTCCAACTATACATGAATATTTTTCAGTGTGGCATATATCATACAATGCATTGTTATCCAGCCTTAAAAAAGGATATCCTATCACATTCTGCAATATGGTTGAATTTCAAGGACACTATGCTAAGTCAATTACAAGAAGACAAATACTGCATGATTCTACTTATATGAGGCATTTAAAAATAGTCAAACTCATAGAAACAGAAAGTAGAATGGTGGTTGCCAGGACCTTTGAGGAGGAAATGGAGAGTTGTTTACTGGTAGAGATTTTCAGTCATGTGAGAGGAAATGTTTTGGAGATCTGCTATGCAGCACTGTGGATGCTTTTAACAATAGTGCACTGTACACTTGGGCAGGAAGATATCAGCTTGTGTTTTTACTATAATAAAAATACTAGGGAAAAAATAAAACCCTCCATATAGGCCATAGTCATCTACCTTGATGATGACTGTGGTACTTGAAAACAGTAATCAACTTCCTGAATGAAACACAAAGCAAGTAGTATAGTTGATTTGATATAAGGCAACAGGGAACATTAGAATTTTTCTCACAATTCAGGACTTTCATTTTGAGGTATGCGGGATCCAAAAAGAGAACTTGAGAGGGAAATTTATACATGAGAGGAAAACAATGACCCTAGGGAGAACCCAGTCGACCACATGAGCAAGCCCTGTCCCACACACAGCACGTGGTCCAATATTTGTTAAATGTTGATGACTCATTCAATTTTTCTGTGCAACCTCCATAGCAAATACTGCGAATCTTGCTTATTGTTACATTTCTTAAAACGTTGACATTCAAAGAATTCTGCGTGATAGAAACTGTATGAAACAAAACCAAACCAGAAAATCTCACGTCTGAATTGCTTCAAACTGTTAAACTGGGTGAAAAACAAAGCTGTGAAGTAAAGAAAACTGTTTCCTGAATCACCTGACTCAAATACCAAGACCCAGCACTCTTACCTTCCTGACAAGTGTGTTTTTACCAACACACTCCTTGCCTGCACTAAACTTTCCTTGCATAAAAAGTAGCTGAGTGATTTTGGAGACGGGAATTGTTTTTCCTGAATCATCCAGATAAGTGGAACAACTCAGCTTCTAAGAACAGTCCGGCCGAGGCTGCCCTGGCCAGTAAGTGTCCTCTGTCCTCTTCACGCCATATCTGAGTCACATGCAGCTTAACCTGGAGATGACATTGTCGCCTAGGAAGGAAACACGCCGTTATTGTTGAATGAAATGGTCAACCGCAAACCGACGCTCCAAATGCGCTCAGGTCCTGACGTTCACTGCTGATTTCCCAGGGCGCTTTCGCAGCTTCATTTTTCGACTTCTCCTCTCCCAGAGAGCATCTCAGAGCTGCCCTAAGGCATTCGGCCCCTTCCCCCAATACCACACTTTGCTTCCAGCCCCGTGGGCCTGTCCAATGAAGTTGTTTAAAATACAAAACGTAGCAGAAGATGATCGAGCAGGAAGAGAAAAAGAACACCCGGCGAAATGGGTTGGTGTTGGAACGTGCCATTCGTTTTGGAGGGAGAAGAATCCCAGGTGTGAATTGTATCCCGCGTGTGAAGTCACTTACCAGACCTCGGGTTCTTGAGGGCCTGAGAAGAGAAATCACCAAAGACCCGGCGGAGCGCAGGAAGGGGCGGAGGCCGGGAGCGGAGCCTGGCGCGGGCGGCGGCCCCGGGCGCGTCCCCCGCGGCCCCGGGTGGTGCGGCCCTGGGCGGTCCCCGCGGGCAGCCGGGGAGGCGGGAGGCGCTGGGCGGCGGCGCAGAGTGCAGCATGGCGTATCCCGGGCATCCTGGCGCCGGCGGCGGCTACTACGCGGGCGGGGTGAGTGCTGCCCGCGCGGGCTCGTGGCCGGGGCGCGATCTCTGGACGCCCGGGGCTCCGAGAAGCCACAGCGGGCGTCTCGGCAGGGGCGGCTCCCTGGCGCCCCCGCCCTGCCCGCCGCCTCGCCCAGCGCCCCCGCCGTCCGGCCTCTGTCTCCAGCGACCTCCTTCCTTCTGTCCCTTCTTCCCCCCTGGGTTTCTGCTTGGGGCCGGGACGCGCGTAGGTTTGACCCAAGAAGCCCACCCTGTGCCTCCCGGATCCGCGGCGTGAAATCGTGCAAATGGGGTGTCGCCTTCCTCTCCGCCTTCTCTAAGAGCAACAGCCATTTTAATCTAGAATGGTCCTGCGATCTGATGGTCCTTCTCTCTCTCTCTCCGAAAATGAGAAAAACGGGAAAGTCAGGGAAAGTCCGCTAGCGTCAGAGACTTCGGGAGGAAGGCAGCCTGGCCCTGAGTCTGGGACGGGCATCCTTTTGGGAGCTGTTTACTAAAAAGAATATTACCTAGCTGTGACACACCTCACCCTTCGGAGGCTACACCTGTCTCAGAACGCTTTAAAAATACCATAAACGCTAGAAAAAAACAGGCAAGACAGTTATGAGCCCTGCTGGTAAGTTGCATGGCCAGGTTGCATTCATCTCAGCAAACTGCAGGTTAATGGGGATTTGCAGAGGTTACTTCATTTATACTGATGTCATTGTCAAGACAACTCATTTTGATCCTCGCTGCGGGTTTTTTAATTATAACTGGGGTGAGAATGGGAGAAAGGGGAGGAGTGATTGTACGTAGAGAGTTAAAGCGGGGGGGGGAGGGGAGCAAACGACTGAGAGTGAACCTGACTTTGCACAAGGCAGTGAATGGTGAAAGAGTAAAACTTGGTCAGCGGATTGATGCATTTGTTCCCTGTCTTACAGTATGGAGGGGCTCCCGGAGGGCCTGCGTTTCCCGGACAAACTCAGGATCCGCTGTATGGATACTTTGCTGCTGTAGCTGGACAGGTTAGCTCTTCCCTTTAACATTAAAGGAATTGCAGATTCTACATTTGTTACCTTTGTTACAGCCGGGCTCCCCTGGTGGCTCAGAGGTTAAAGCGTCTGCCCGCAATGCGAGAGACCTGGTGACCTGGGTTCAATCCCTGGGTTGGGAAGATCCCCTAGGAGAAGGAAATGGCAACCCACTCCAGTATTCTTGCCTGGAGAATCCTATGGACGGAGGAGCCTGGTAGGCTACTACGGTCCATGGGGTCGCAAAGAGTCGGACACGACTGAGCGACTTCACTTTCATTTGTTATAGTCACACGGAAAAATGACTATTCCTCTGGAAAAGAATTCCTTTGCTTCTGCTCAAGAAAACAAAAGAGAGAAGGAAGTTCTTGGGCAGTTATTTATTTTTGAATATTCAGAACAAACTCGGACAACGTGTACCCATGCTTATGTTCAATTCAGAACTAAACTTGTGATTGAATTAGGCTCAGATTGAACACAATAAGCTAGTATAAATATGCTTTGAAGATATGTAAGGTAGAAAGATGTCTTTAGAATTGTGAATTGTCAGGGTCCAGACAGTGAATTTCCAGAGAAGAAATTCCAGGTCAGATGAACTTTAAACCTTTCTTTGTACAATTAGAAGCATGTAGTACCAGTAATTCTGTAGCCAGATTCTGAGGGACATTTTCTTTGCATTGAGTTTGACTGTTAATTACCCTCTTAGGAAATGGGTACTTCAGGTTAAAAACCCACAAGCTTCAAAATAAGAAAGGTACTTTCTTCTTGCTATCAGGAAGTTAATCTTGTGGCCAGTTTAGTTTTTCTTTGCTGCGGATGCTATTACTAGGTCAGCCCTTACATGTCCTTGTTAGATGTTGTGGTCTGTTGACCCAGAGAGAGAATTAAGGTCAGCACCCCGAGACCTTTCACTTCTTTGCATTCTAGTTGTGTGACAGGTGGTAGTTCATCTTGTAGGAGGCATTTTTCCTCAGCTGCCAGGTCACTGTATGTATCATACTGCTGTTATAATCCAGCATGTTCAAAGAGGATGTTTGTGCTTATGAATTCAACCTAGTTTTCTTTTAATCAAAAGCTAGAAATAGCACAGTCTTAATGTGAAAATGCCTGAAGACTATTATGGGATAAAAACCTGTGACCACCTTTTAGAACAGCACTGGAAGAAATACAGTTTGAGAAACTGAATGGAAAATTGAGTCTAAAACTGAAAGAGCTTCCCCTTAAGTATCTGCTTCACCTGTTAGTGATCTGTATCTTTGAAACCACAAGACACAGCAAAGCTCAAGTCTCTGCATTCTTAGATCGCCAGTACCAGGAGCCATGAAAGTGACCCCACCTGCTTAGCTTTCAGCAGCCCTGGTCTGCGGCAGCATGTCCATCGTCTTTCACATTATTGATCCTGCCTGTCACCTAGATTGTATAATAGTCATGAACTTGAGGATTTAGGCATTTTATTTTAAAATCTTTAACATATTTCTAATTCTGACCTAGGTCAGCCAATGAATAGGCATGAAGAACCTGTCTTCTAGGTATAATTGTGATCTGAAAAAAATATTCATCATATTCTAAGCAAGGGTGATCACAGAGGCTGCTTTTTGTGGGAACCAAACTTTTCATTTACTGATGTCATCCTGTGTACCCAGCTCTCCACCCCCTCAACAGAAAAAAAAAAAAAAACTAGGACAATTAATAGAACTTTTAATCAAATACATAAATAATTGTATTCTAAATTGCTTACTTTGGCAGTTTCCTAGTTCAGCCTGAGAGTAGTTCAGGATAGAAGCTTGTTGTATTCATATGTTTAAAAATATGTCTCAGTGGAAGAAACTGAATTCATCTCACTGTTTTATTAAGAAGAGGAACCTTATACTTGAGAAGTTATGCCAAGTCTGATTCAGGAATTTATAGGAAATGATGAAAAGATATTGGTAATATCAAAGTACAGGTGTAAGCAGCTTTCAGACTTGGTTAATTCTTGTATAATGATTGTTGCAAATAAAGCCTGAAATTGAATACCCACTTTACCTAGGTATTAAGAAAAGTATTTTTGGTATATGTCCCTCATTATCCATTTGTGGGAGAACGCTGAACAATTTCTTTCTGTAACTTAACTGTTTAGGGAAGTAGAGTGAAGAAAAAGAATGCCTACTTTTGAAAGGCATCCATTTAAAAAAGTCTCATGCATGATAATATTCATTTTCTTTATCATTATTGGTATACTGAATGCTGAATATAAACAAAGAACTGGAAGGTACCAGTCATTCTTGTAAATCTTTTTCCTTTTTTTCCCCCCCTCAAAAGGATGGACAAATAGACGCTGATGAACTGCAAAGATGCCTGACACAGTCAGGCATTGCTGGAGGATACAAACGTGAGTTAGCAGCCCCAAAGTGTCTTGGAAATCTCTTGTATTTCATGTTTCAGATGTCACTTGTGATTATTATAGCCTTCAAAGAATCTGAGAGTTTCTGAAATGGCAAAGTTAAGAATTTCAGAAGCTGAATTTATTTCTTTTGTATTTCAAAATGCTCGTTTGAAGATAGTTCTTACTGAATCATCCCACACTACCCACCAGTTTAGTGGGTTTCTTGGATCTGGGTTCCGGGTGTCTGGAACCATTCAGACCAATAAGACATGTGGCCTCCTCCTCAGAAAACAAGGTAAGATGCTGAAATGAAATCCTCCAGGTCAGGTGTCATTAATGATAGGAGCTAACATTTGCTACTCACTGTTTGCCAGGAGCATATTCTGGCTCAAACGTGGTGTCACTTAGGACTTTCAGGGGCTGGTCCCTTGCACCTGATCCCAGGGTGACCTGTTCTGCATCCCTGGTTCTGAGTAGTTGGTCCTACCCTCCCTTTTCACAAGTGCCCAGTCCCCCACCCCTAGTCCTCAAGGAGCCAGTTCTACACTCCTGCTCTCAGCTCCTGGCAGCATGAATGCTCACCTTGACATCCCCCAGGTCTTTGCTCTTTCTACATCAGGCTAAGTAAGATGTACCCTTCCTGATTTCTAAACTCTATAGTAGTCCTTCCCGCTGCCCCCTAGTTCCTCATAGACTCCCCACGTGCTTACACCCACTTCCTTCCTTTTGAATTCTGCACGAGCTGCAGAGGCAGCTCTTGGCAGGATGCTCATTCCTGGCAGGGGCTTTCTCATCCCACACATGCCACATGCTGCCCTTCAAATCACGTCTTGACCATGATAGAACAGCGTCTTGGCTGATATGCATGACCTACCACCTTCTTTGCCTGTTGTTAATTGAGACAGAACATCTAATCAAAGTCTCAACTTCTTGGTAAGCTGTGAATTAAAGCATTCAAACTAGGGGATTTCCTGACAGTCCGGTGGTTAGGGCTCCAGGCTTTCACTGCGGAGGACCCGGGTTCAGTCCCTGTTTAGAGAAATAAGATCCCACAAGCCGTTCAGCATGGCCAGAAAACAAACAAGCAAACAAACAAAAAAAAAAACCTCCACAAACTAGAATTCACACCTGTGGACCTGTAGTGGCCATTTTTGACTGTTTGACAGGGCATAGTTACTAGGTGGTTCTCTTTTTTAAACTCTCAGCATATCCATTTTTATCATCCTTTGTTTTATGACTTCAGTATCCAATCACTATTTCCTAGTTGTGGGAATTAAAACAAAATAGAAACCTTTTGGATTTCTGTCATTTAGTCTGGTCTTACACAAAAGATGCCCTTCTCTCCATTAGGGGGTTTGGTTTTTTGTTTTTTTTTTTACTATTGTAGGCAGTACATTTAAATTGTTAACCTCAAGCAGTTGGGAGTGGTGAACAAAGGATATCTAATAGCAGGGTTTCCACAAGTGAGCTATGTCCCAATACAGACTATTACTCTACTTCTGTTCAGTAGAAGAGGTGTGGCCAATTTTAAAATCTAACAGAGTAGGCAGTCTATTCTTGTAGAGCAGTCACTTTAGTAATTTCCTTTGAGAAAGCCACATTTAGTAATGACCTTAGATCACCGAGTTACAGAAAGGACATATCTATCCTGGATTGTCTGATTAATTTGCTTGCTGTCATCTTCTTGTGAAGGCTGTGCATGCATGCTAAGCTGCTTCAGTCGTGTCCGACCATTTGTGATCCGGTGGACTGTAACCGGCCAGGCTCCTGTGTCCATAGGATTTCCCAGGCAAGAATACTGGAGTGGGTTGCCATTTCCTTCTCCATGTGAGACTGTAATGACCCACAAAACCATCCTGTTTGTGAGTGTCAGAGTGCGTGTTGTAATGGAGAAGTTATGCAGCCATTGGTCTTTTTCAACCCAGCTCCCAAACCAAAAAGCACAGATGGGGATGCGGGAGATAGTAAAACCTATGGCATCTTCTTTTCTTGCCTGGAAAATGCCATAGACAGAGGAGCCTGGCAGGCTACAGTCCATGAGGCCGCAAAGAGAAGGACAGGACTGAGCAGCACATGGTATCTTAACCAATTTAAGAGGGAGCAGTCATGCCTAGAGGTGGTGTTGATAAGGGAAGTTGCTCTTTGAAATTATTTAAAATAGGATTAACATCATTTAAAATTATTTAAATTAGTGTTATTTAAAATAGGAGTAGCATTAGTAAAAACTTTCTGGAGGAAAAAAAAAAGAAATGAACAGGAGTTCTCCTCACCCAAACTAATAAAGATGTCAGTGTTCTGACTCATCAGAACTGCCTGCCCAGAATAGTGAATTTTCTCTTTTGTTCCTGCCCATCTCATTCTCTCCCTTCTCAGACCAGATTTCTGTTCTCCCAAACAAAGAACTCTAACCTGTCACTCTCCTCCTCATAAAATCCTGAGTAGCGCCATGGAGCCCATATAAAACAGAAGTTAGACGGCTTACCAGGAATTCAGCCCCAGGCGCACAGCACCCCCACACTTCCCCCGCTTCTTTGCCGTCTGGACTCACTGCTGCTTCCCTTGCTCGTGCAGGTCCCCAGCTTTACATGACTGTCTCCAGACATCCCAAATCTTTCCTGTCATTCACAGCTCGGCTTAAATGTTACCTCTTCTATCAAGTCTTTCTTTCAACATGAAGGAGCCTCTCACACTTCAAGATCTGGTAGTTTCTGGTGTCTCCATTATGGCTTACCCTCTTCTACCCTGTACCCTGGTGAGGGAAATGGCAACCCGCTCCAGTGTTGCCTGGAGAATCCCATGGACAGAGGACCCGGGCAGGCTATAGCTCACGGGGACGCAAGAGTCGGACATGACTTAGCGACTAAACCACCACCACCCTGTGCGCATGACTTCCGTCAGCCAGGGCAGGTCCAGTTTCACAGCTGTTATCTCCAGTGTCCCTGGCATCCTGAGCCCTGCACATCAGGAGTACTTAATCGGCATTTGATGAATTAATGAGGATGGGAGACTGCCTAAAATGGAAAAAAAAATACATATATATCCTTATTTGTATTTTGACTTAAGAAAAATTGGTATTTACCTAAGGGATTATACATTACTTCTAATTATCAGTGTAAATCAGAAGTGTCTGTTTAAACTAATGCTTGATTCCCATAGTCAGATTCTGATCTAATTGTTCTGTGGTGATGCTGACTATACTTTGTTAACAAAAGTTGTTAAGAGAGTAGATCTTAAAACTGCTCACCACATGCATCAAAGGTAGCTATGTGAGGTGATACATGTGGTAATTAACCTTCTTACAGTCATTATATACATACATCAAACCATTACATTGTATACCTTAAACTTACACAATGTTGTATGTCAATCATATCTTAGTAAAGCTAAAAAAGTAAAAATTATTGTTCTGTAGTATAGCCCAGATATCAGAGTCTTTTAAAGCTTTTGGGTGATTCTTTTAAGTGCTCAGGATCAAGAACCTCTGGTCTAGACTAGAGAGACTTCATACCTCCACACAACTTAAAAATCACAACAAAGAATCAGCCAACTCTTTAAAGTGTTTAAAAGTGTTCCTTTTTCTCACCTCCAAGAATTATCTCCATGGATCAGATAGAGATTAAGGGACCAAAACAGAAATAGTCTCCAACCTTTTATTTCAGGCTTCTAAGCTATGCTAAACACATGAATGTATTAAAAGTAGAAAACCTATAGTTTGTAACATTTGGAAACATTACAGCAATAAGAGTTAGCCTAGTGTTTTAAATGCACTTTGTTTAAAGATTAAAATGAAGCTGGTAATAGCTGTAAATAATGTTAACTCTATGTACATCTCAATAGCCTTGTCAAATTTATGCTAGCTTTGCCCACATGAACCTTGTCACTTCTTCCTCCTAGTTTTACACTTCTTTGTACCTAAGAATACTCCCTCAAAGTCTTGATAAGATGCAAGGAAATTCTTTAATTTGTTGATACTTAGATAGAGTACTATTAGGTCATAAACCAACAAGTGTATTCTAGTTTGGTTGTCTAAGTGAGGTGTGGAAATACCCTCAAAACACCCTTGAGCCGTGAGTAAACTGAAAAGGCTTCTGAACAATGGCTATCAGTGAGTGGGTCCTCTGGTCTTAGTCCAGAATGCTCTCATTTGACTCACAATTCTAGCAAGCATATTTATCTTACTGTCTATGAAAAGAGGTCATAGGCAATTTGGGGTAGGAGGTGACCATTCAATGTCTGACATTAAAGGGAAAAGAAAGAGAAACAAATGATCTGCACAGAACTAGCAAAACCAACTAAAGTCAATTGTGCGTAGGGACAAAGCCACTGGATCCACCCATTCACCGTGGTGGATATAATACATTGTGGTTCATTGTGGTGGATTGAACTCAGAGCTATTTCATGCCTGGGGCACATAAAACATAGGGCTGTTTTCCTTAGTCTTGAAAATATCAGAAACCCCTGTCTCATAAGTTGACTGTTAATCAAGTTTAAGGGAATGTATTCTTGTAATGTTCTATGGAGGTGTCATGGTCATTCTGTGCCTAACTTCTGAACAAAGATAATGTAAGCAAGAAGTTAACGTAGAGCTCTTCTCTGGGGCCTTAGGGTCTAGAATACGATTCAAAAGTGAAGATCTAACATAGGTTCTATGACAGGACTATAAGAGGATACAGTAGTGACCATACAGAAATTATTTCAGGGCTATTTTTGTGAATCAGTGTGTGCATTCAGGAGCCATCCTGAGTTCAAATTCTGAGTCTGCCTTTTATCAGCAGAGATCTTAATCTTACATGGTATGTTAACTGGTTTCTTGCTTGAGGGGTTAGCTTAATAATAGTGTTTAAAATGGGGCCTGGCAGTTGGAGCTAACATACAGGCAAAAAAAAAAAAAAATATATTACAGTTTCAAAGGCAAAAAAAGAAAATAATACTTTTTATAAACTATGTTATAGAAAACTGTAAGCCTATGCAAAAATAGAGATAATTATACAATGAACTCCTCTGTACCCATCCATCAGCATCAACAGTTATCAATGTGTTGCTCTTCTTGTTTTATCTGTAAACCTAGCCATTTTCTTTTAAAGCAGATTTCAGATCTCTTAACATTATTCTACCTACAGATAACTTTAGTGCATATTTTTCTTAAAGGTGAGGACACTTTTATCCCCCAACTTAAAAGCCATGAATCACACCTAAAAATATTAACAATACTAGGCTATCCTTTTTTTTAAAAAAAGATATCTATTAAATTTTTTAAAATCAAATTTGGGTCTGGAAGGAGTTCTCTCTATCTGGAAAATAAGCCTACTTCAAAGCTCCATGAATATAGTTTCACATAAATTGAACAGCATGTAAGAATAAAAGTGTATAAATAATCACATTCCTATTAGTTTGAATGTATCCAATGTAATGTGAATTTTTGAAATCACGTTAATATGTATGTACTTTTCTTGATTTAACAGCGTTTAACCTGGAGACTTGCCGGCTTATGGTTTCAATGCTGGATGTATCCTTTACCTTGATGGCAGTCTAGAGTTTTTTATTCTAGATAAAAAAAAAAACTTGAAGGAATTTGTCTAAGAACTAATATTCAGTAAACACAAAGTGACACATGACCACAGAAAAGTTTTCCAAGATCATTAACTTTTAAGATGTCACTTGGTGTGAAAAAGGAAGGAAGTTTAATAAGTAGAACATCTGTTATTTAAGAATTTGAGGAAGCATCATAAACAAACAAGTATAGAAACCAGAGCAGTCAAGGCGGCTTTTTTGCTGTGACATTGATTACCCTGCATGAGTCACACTGACCTTCAAGCAATGGGATTTTTCATATCACAGTTGTTAGACTAGTTTAGTTACTGTTGATGGTATGGTGCCTTCATCCCACCTCGTTTTCCAAAAGTGAAAACTGGGTCTGGGAGGGCTTACCGTGGGAATGTTAGAGCTAAAGAGGACCCTGGACAGAAGGGTAAGCAGCATAGCCTGGACCGCCCAGAAAGTGCCGACCACTTTGGTTGTTCCAGGTAGCTCACAGTGGCCTTTTAATTTCCTTGTAGTCACTCGTGTAGATGATCTCTTTTCCTCACAGAAAATACATACTCAGAGCTTTTTCTCCATAGGCCTTTATTTTTATATCATTAGAGTATCTTTTTGTCCTGTCATGACCAAAAGAATGTACAATATTTTTTTCAGCGGAAAGAACATTAAATTCCCTTATCCTTGATCTTTGATTTAATCATTAGAAAATGTTGCAAAATAAAGATGCTCTAATCCTTGATTACAGTTCAGAGAGACATGTCAGGCACAATGGGTTTCAATGAATTTAAAGAACTCTGGGCTGTACTGAACGGCTGGAGACAACACTTTATCAGTTTTGACAGTGATAGGAGTGGAACAGTGGATCCCCAAGAATTGCAGAAGGCCCTGACAACAATGGGTGGGTATGACTGATTCCACCTCTGTTCACTAGTAGCTTTTTGGTTTTGTTTTTTTTGTTTAATTTATAAAACTAAGTGCTACATTTCTATTTATAGAAATAGCACATATTCATAATGTAAATGAGCCGTCTCCTAAAAAATTGGGCTTAAAATTATTTTTAATGTTTTGTTTTTAATCCTTGAAATTGGAATCTTTTTCTTTTTCTTTTTTTTGCTGGATGATTTTTTTTCCTTTCAGGATTTAGGTTGAGTCCGCAGGCTGTGAATTCCATTGCAAAACGATACAGTACCAATGGAAAGATCACCTTTGATGATTACATCGCCTGCTGCGTCAAGCTGCGAGCTCTAACAGGTGTGTCCTTTGAGACTGCTATTAGCAGGCCTGGCAAACAATTCTGTTTCCTCAGAAGCTTTTCTCACATGTTAAGTAATCTGCCATCCTAACCAAATTCCCTGGCAGTCCAGTGGCTAGGACAGTGGTTTTACTGCCAGGACCTGGGTTTAAGCCTTGGTCAGGGAACTAAGACCTGAAGAGCTAAGCAGCTCAGGATGGGAGAAAGAAGTCCTAACTAAACTTAGTGTTCTATAACATAAATGTACCAAGCTAATTAGTAAATTTTTTATTAAAGTATGAGCAGTAGTCTGTGATTTCTCCCTAGAACGTGAACTACTTGACAAAAGTGAAATACTGGAAAAAAGTGAAATTACCCATCGGTAGCTCTTTCCAAATTCCTTCTGTTGGAGAGTAATTTAAAATGGTGGTCTGTGTTTCAGATGTCCTTCTCAAATGAGACTGTATCAATAATCTCTACTTTTCTCTCTCCTCTTTTTCTTTCCTTTGTGTGTTTTTTCTTGTTCCATTCCTTTTCTTTAGTTTTTTTACCCTTTTCAACATACGGTTTTATAATTTTTTTGCATCCTGACAAATTTGAGGGCAGATGCTTTTTTTTTTATTAAAGTAAATCCTTTTCATTTAGTAGGACAAAGCTCAAATGGATGGAGTATTTGATCATATCTGTTTGTCATATTAAGGTCACCATACAGCTGTGAGTGTGTGCTCAGTCATGTCCGACTCTTTGTGACTCTATGGACTGTAGTCTTCTAGGCTTCTCTGTCCATGGGATTCTCCAGGCAAGAAAACTGGAATGGGTTGCTATTCCCTTCTCCACGGGTTCTCCCCAACCCAGGGATCAAACCTGCGTTGCAGGTGGTTATGGCTGAGCCACTGGGGAAGCATCTGTTTCTTCACATATCTTTGTTATTAAGAAGTCTGAAATTCTGTACTTCCGTCACAATTAAGGAATGGCCTCAGAAGCAGCTTTTACTGACTTTGGCATAAGGCCTTTTCTTCCAACTCCAGGTTGGGAAAGACAGTTGGCCAACTTCTGCTTGCTGTGTTACTTGGCTGCATATTAAATCCATTCATATTGCTACAGTTGACTCCCTTCCTTTGGCCTTTTGTTTCTGTTGGCTGGTTGTACAATTTGTTACTGCATTTGAAACTCAGTGCTAACATAATTATTATGATTTCAGATGATCTAAAAAAGCTAATAAATTTTACTGTTGTGTTTTACAGACAGCTTTCGAAGACGGGATACTGCTCAGCAAGGTGTAGTGAATTTCCCATATGATGATGTAAGTCTGAGTAAATTCGTAACTAAGTAAAAAAGATGTACAGCAATTGGGCATCCCTTTGAAGCTGGCTCTTTAGGGCATCTTAAGGATCCCAGAGCAGTTAAGGCTTATGTGATCAGGAGTCACCATCCAAAATTATTAATTTCATTTATTTGTCTTATCCATAGACCACCGTTTGTTGCATTAAACAATTTAGGTCAAGGCCCAGCTTTTCTCACTGATTAGCTGGATCACTTAGGCAGGATTTTTCATGCTCAGAGACTATTTGAGGAAAGAAAAAAAATGCTGTCTTCACTAGACTGTTGTGAGATTTCAATAAGAAATGTCCTTGAAAAATACCACCACGCAGATGTTGTATCTACTTGTCTCCTTTACACAAATCACCTCTGTCATTGAGAAATAACTTGCATGGCTCAAAGCTGCACTTGGCATGTCTGTGTTCTTCATTGAGGACAAAAGGCACAAACTTCAGTCATAACTTAAAACGATGTATTTACTGTACAGCCACACTAAATGTGTCATGACACAGACACATAACCAGTGTGAGCATAACCACGTGCTGTCTTTGATGGCCTTGGTTGGATAGACACAGCACAGCGGGGGGATGTTTAGGTGCATCTCCATTTTTTGTTCAGCCATTGATAAACCACTTTTAGAATGGGCATCACTGTGACAACTAAAAGGTTTCTCCATTTCAAAATACAAACATGCACATATTTTCAGTTTAGCAGCAGCTGCAGTTAATGAGTACACTTTTAAAAGGCTGTTGCGTAAATGTGTCTATTTCTTTTGCTTAAAGGTGTGTTCCCTTAAGCATTAACTTCTTGTGGGCATTAACTTCTCAGGTAACAGTCCTGCTGTTTCCAAAGATGGAGAGGCAGCCTGTGGGGTGGAAAGTGCACAGGCTACAGCCTCTCATGGAGCTACTTAAGGGATATCTATCTGAATGTCCTGACCCGAGTTCCCTTTTCCCTGAAAGAGGGAGTGTCAGCTGGTCCTTGCAGGAATGCTGTAGGAATAGCAGTGTCCAGAGCCGTGATGGTGATGGAAGAAAGCCAAAGAAGACTGCAAACAGGAGCAGAAACCATTGCTGTGTGTTTGATAGTGAAGCAAACTTTTCACAGCAAACAACTGGTGCTTCCACACTCAGGTTTCTGAATTACTGGAGAAGGATCAGATATTCTGTTTTTGTCACACTTTTCTGAATGCTGTTTCCGTCCATATATTGACATACTTGAATATTTTAATTAAGCAGATTTTAAAGGAATAAACTATTTTAAAGGCAGTCCAGTAGAATAGTGGGGTAAGACTGCAGTTCTGAAGTCCCCATGGGCCAGAACAGTATAAATTCCACTGTTATTTATATTTGTGAGTAGGTGCCTTTGACCATGATCACATTTTGAGTGAGATATTAATTTGGAATTTAAATAATTCTTTATGCACTAAGGTAGCATCAGCTTCCTATAAGAAGGGTTGATGTGAGAAACCCTCTGAATCTTATACTAGAATGCTTCCTTCAAAATGTGAACCTTTCCACCCATCATTTACTCTTATTTTTAAAACTATTTTTTTAAATCCACAATCCAGATGAGAATACCAAAATGTAAGCGGTGTGAAAATAAGCAGGGGTGTTCCATGTTTGGGGTCTGCGGTGTGACACTGGTTTCTCTCTTGCAGTTCATCCAGTGTGTTATGAGTGTTTAAATCAGGAGCAAGCTGTATGAACATAATCCACATCCCGACTGGAGTTCTCCTCTGCTCTCTGCCCTCAGTAATTGTGTGCAGACTTACACAGCCACTTTTCCTTAGCAGCTCTTGTAAAGGTTTATTACTTTGTGTATAACTGAAGTTTTTTGTTTTGATAATAAATGCTTTGAGATGATATTATCATAAGATCCCGTCTGTTAAACACCATTTAGAACTTCCTTGAGCCACTGTTAATCAAGCCTTATTTTCTTGCTAAGCCTCTTTTATGTAAATTCAGGTGTGCCAGTTGTTTAAGGCACATGATGTATTTTTCATTGTAAGATACTAAAACCTTTTCATCAGACTACAGCTGTTGTCCTCCCCTCTTTTAGAAGGGCTTTTACATCAGAGTGAAAGCTTTATATGTGAAGTATTCTTATGTAAATGGCTTATATCCACTTGGTGCATTTCAGTATTTTCCGGGTTTTCTATAATGCATGCACTTTCCTTTTACAATCAGAAGATGCTAATTTTTAAAACAGTGATAACATCTATTTTGATACACCATGCGTTCACACATATTAAACAATACACACAGCAGAAAGACTGGAAAGAGTATACAAAAATGTTGATGTGACTTCCCCTGGAAATCAGAATCATGAGTTCATTTTCCTTCTTCATACTACTTTTCCAAATATTCTCTACTAGCAAGTATTGATACTACATTTATATTAATAGTAGACTTTTTTTTTAAATTTTAAATCATAAGCTTTTAAGTAAGATCTGAATTCTAATGCTGGCCGTGCCTCTTACTAGATAGGTGGTTTGATCATTTTAGATAATCTCAGAGCCATAATACTTACCTCATTAGGTAGTTGAATATGAAGTAAATATGAAAAAGTGTTGGCATAATAAGCATCAAAACCTTTGTGTTTCTTAAATTTAAAGCTGGACTGGTTTGTTCTTTTTAGCAAAAGAGTTTGACAAAACAAGTTAGTCTCCCTGCCAGCAATTCATCTCTCAGTTTAGAGAATTACCATTCAGATGATCAATTAATTGTCAACGGATGAAAAATAAAAGATTTTCTAAGCATCTTTAGCCTCATCCCACTAATTATTTTTTCAAATACCGTGCTCTCTTTCTATATATATATATATATATATATACACATTTAACAAATAACTATTAAACTCTAACTTATGTATTTCTGTCTTGTATTCACACCCAGGCTACATCTGAGTGTGAGTCAACCTGCTTTATAGTAATTTCATGGGAAATCTAGGTTTCATCCCAGATATACTAGTAGTCCATGAGGTCACAAAGCCTGACTTGAGCCTGAGCTGTCCAGAAAAGAATGGATGGAGGCCCAGGAGGCAGGGAACTCACCTTCAGAGTCCCAGCACCTGTTTGCTTCGCACTCATCGGGACCCTCTGGAAATCCTGGTTTAAGGCAGTGGTCATTTCCTAGGTGACTCAAGTGGTAAGGAAGAAGGCGTTTTCTGTCCAGAGGGCCTTTCTGACCAGATTTGAACCGTCCTGCTTTGGTAGATCCTGGGGTGTGCTGCATCAGTCATGGTTCTGAGTCTGCTTTGGGGTAAGAGCTTAAGTATTATAAAACTGTGTCTCTCTGGAATACTCAATTCAATTTTAATTACTGATAGAGCAAGTGTCCATATCTCCTCCACTTCTAATTTTCTTTTGAAAGCATATAGCCTGGTCTTCAGTATGTCTCACGAAAATTTCCTTCCCCTTGACAAATTTGATGTGTCTATTCTAGTCCTACAGTTAGAGCCACACTCTTCATTACAAGTCAATCCTGTGTTGCCTTATTTCTGTTTTAGGTTGGATTCTGTTTCACTCATTAGATCCACACATCCAGTGCAGCCTCGCTGCCTTCTTCAAAACTGTTTTTGGTCTATTTTTCTTAGAGCATCTAGTTGAAGCATAATGAAGCTGTGAGCTCAAACTTGAATACTTCACTCATGGAGAATTGATTGTTTCTCAAATCACCCCAACTCAAGATTTAATATTGGAGATGAGAGCTTTATCCTGGTGTGTCAAGAGATTTGTGATGGTTAAGTACTTACAGCCCTTTCTGAGTACTTCCACACCAGTGTGGCTGCAGGAGGCTTGTGCATCCCTGGCGACAGCTGGCATAGATTTGCACCACAGCAGTCACATTTCATTAATCACAGCCGTCGCTCCTGTGGAGCCAAAGATGAGTCTAGACTCCACTTTAGTGTGATGTTCCGGGCAGTGCCATCAGTCCATGAAATGACATGCGAGCAAAAACTTCAGCTGTCTCTGAGCTAGACTTTGCTTGGCTGAGTGTGTTACTCTTTCAGTGTTTATCTTAATGGATTGTTATATGCCTAAAATATTTATGGACATGAATTTGTGCAAACTCTGGAGATAGTGAAGGACAGGGAAGGCTGGTGTGCTGCAGACCATAGGGTCGCAAAGAATCAGACATGTCTGAACAACAACAAAATATTTAAGTAAAAGAAACGGGGCTATATATAGTCACCATACCAGTTTTTAGTCTCATAATAAATATACAAACTCTTAGTCAATGACTTCTGGTTTCCTCACATTAAAACCGTACTTTGTGGGGTGGGACGAAAGGAAGGGAATATATATATTTATAGATGATTCGTGTTGCTATACAGCAGAAACCAACACAACACTGTAAAGCAATTATCCTCCAATTAAAAACAAATTTAAAAAACAAAACAGCACTTTGACTACTTATAACTGCTTTTTCCCTCCACAGACTAGGAGCTGAAGGCAAGGAAACTGCAAGTGCCAGGGTAAAGACTGGTGGGTGAAAGGGCTGCCCAAGAGACTATGAACAGGCTGGTGGAAGAATCTTTTAGGCAGTGAATTCCTGCACCTAAACTGAATCCATCCAGGATGCAGTCTGACACAAGTGAGCTCATTAAATAAGCATCACTGCCCGGGCTCTAGGATAGAATATAGTAAATGGATCCTTATTAGGGTGAGGGAGAAAGTGTTCCTGAAATAAGGCAGGAGGATAAATAGAGAAGACTCCATCTGTCATCCAGCTGGGATCATTGTCCAACAAAGTAACCCATTCAGACCCCACTAAGGGATCATGATTATTTCTCCCCATGCAGATGGCCTATTCTAGGACACCTTGAAACAGGAAAGAACTGCCAGCAGTATCCCAACAAAACTTCTGAAAGAGAAACAGTGACTGGGCATTACAGGGAGTCATCATCAAAATAACATAAATCTTTTATTGAAAGTCACTTTATTGATGTTACAATGAGAATAACATAGAAAACCGTGGTACCTTATTAGCTTCAGAAGTGAATACTAATAAAATTGTGCCAGAAATTTGAATTTTAAGTTACAGTGACCTATAAAAACAGCAAGGTTTTATTTACCTACAGTAAAACAACTTTATAACTTGAACAGCCATGAAACAAATCACATGTGATCTGGAAAGCAGTTGCCATATATTTCAGTTGCTGTTTGCCAAAACCCAATAGTAACGTTTAAAGTAGCTTAAGAACCCGAAGTGCAGAGTAGCAGAGAGAACAGAATGTTAAAATGAAGCCAAACTATATACACCTAATTATCTGATTACTGAGAGTGAAACTCTGCTGCCATGAACACTTTCCCATAAAGTGGCTTCCACTAGCTGTAGATGGGACATTACCCCTTGAAGATGACAGATGTGGAAAACACTAGTGCAGACCTACACTGGCTAACATATAACTGCTATGTTTAGGTAAAAAAGCTGTTTTTAAAGGAAGTTGTATTTTTGTGATGCTAAGTTGGAGGGGCAAGTCTCTTCCACCAAGTTAAAAAAGGAGCACATGCTTATTATTCTGAATTAACATTTGCTAAGCACTTTTGAAGTTAGTGTTAAAAAAAAAATTGTCTTCCATACAAGACAAAGATGTTGGGTTATTTTTTCCCATTAAAAAGACTGGCTATAGAATCACAGTTTGATTTTGTGCTGGATTAAAAAAGAAAAGTGGGATTTCTCATCAGGCAGTGATACAAGTGTATAATTTAGCAAGGACTTTTGTATTATCACTGAATCAATGTACTAATTTCTATCAGCACTTTCTGTATTGTGTCATGTGGTATAACTTAGCACCGCAGTGTTTAAAGATTTGGGGGCTATTTTCATTTTTAAGGGCTTGATCATCAAAACACAAATCCACATCTGAAACTTCATAAAATGAGAAGCTAAGCCCTAAAGTAAATATTGATTGGTATTATATGCATATGTATTTTCAACTTGAGAGGAAAATGCCCTTTTCTTCATAAACTCATAAATTCTTCAAAAAGTGTATTGATGGTTTTGTAAGCACATTATCTTAACATTGCTAGTCTCATTGTATGCCTTTTTGTTAAAAAGAAGAAAAATACACTTTTTCTCTGCTTTTGATTTGAGGGATACCAAAATATGAAGTTATGTCCTCAAGCCAAACCCCTGCAGCCTTTAAGCACCTCCAGATGCCATACAGGTTCTATGAAAAATGCAACAGGGACATGCTACACCAGTCACTGGCCCACTGGACAATGAGGACTACACAGCCAACGCTCAGTAAAACCACAATGCACAGAGATCTGCCCTAATCACACAGTACACACCGCCGGTGGCCAACCTGTGCTCTTCTGAGCTCTCCCTGCGGCTCTCCATCCTGCTCCTCCCCAGGGCTAACTGCCCCAGGACCTCCCAAGGCTCGCTGTTTCTTGCCTGCCCTCCAGCCTGAAACACACCCTGAGAACCAATTTCTTGGTGACGTCCCAAGTTGCACAATCCATGCCCAGATGCCAGCGGAAAGCTAAACGTGCCTCTCCCCGATTCTGCGCCCCCAATGGTTCCGCGAGTGCCAGTCCAGGCAGAGGGACTTACCTCCATGACAGTGAAGGTTCCTAGTCAGGAGGAAAGATCTGACAGCTACTGAACGGGGAGTGACTTTGGAAGTAGAAAGGGTCTGGAAGCATGTCGCAAACCCGCAGTGAGAATGCTTATGGTTTGTCAGATTCTGGATAAAAAGGACAAAAATACTGGGCAGCTTTTTGTTCCGTTTCCGACGGTTTCCTCCTTATAAACCGAACCAGAAGATGCTCCATTTGGGGTACTCTGACAAGCTGATAAGCAGAAACACCCGATTTCTAAGATCCCACTCTGTTTGCTCTGCCTCTGAAGGCATGCTGGAAAATTCCTCCTGGAATTAAAAGCACCTGCCCAGGGAGCGTATGCTATGAGCATGCGCCAAAGGTTCCCAGCAGGTGCTTCTGCTTCGGACCACCCCACTCAACTCCCCACCCCACCATACAGAGCCGGATAAATTGCTGCCTGGCAGCTAATTTTCAGGAGCACAGTCTCAGCACCTCACAATCTCAGAAACACAGGAAGCTGTTCGCGAAAGTTCTTAGCTGTCTCATGCAGGAGGAAAGTTGCTGCCTCCAAAATCCAAAGTCTTATCCATTCAGAAAATATCTCAGAGGAGAAAAAATTTAAAGGCTGAGCCTCCAATTAAGTCCTATTCCATAGAAATGTTTGCTTCATATAGTTTAAGCTAATAGAATAAATTTTTGACTCCACTTGCGCATTTATCAGTTTTAAAGGAAACAGATGGGGGTGGAGGGGGTGGGGGCGGTGGGGGGAGATACTTAGGAGCATTAAAAAGTATGCTGCAAATGGGAGTCAGACGTTTCCTGTAAAATTCTTGTCAATTTACCAACTGGTACTTTTGTATTTAAAATACGCTGCCCAGGGACTTACCTGGGGACCGGTGGTTAAGACTCCGCTCTTTCAGTGAAAGGAGCACAGATTCCCCCTAGTGGGGAAATAAGGTCCTACATGCCGCTTGGCCAAAAAAAAAAAAAATTTTTTTTGCTGCCCAGGCGGTGTTCTACTAGGCTGTGGAGGGGCTAGCCTGCCTCCCTTCATTCTCTCACTGCCTTTATTCAGTGGTTCTCTTGCCATATTCCTGGCAAGCTACTCAGTAAATTCCAGTAAGTTCCTTTTCCTTTAAGTAAAATAAAGTGAAATAAAATAGTCTTTTTAGGTAAGGATTTATTATCATGTTGAATAACGCAAGGAAATATTTAAAGCACTAAATATATATGTTTATATTGGAACTGACTCATTGGAAAAGACCCTGATACTGGAAAAGATTGAAGGCAGGAGGAGAAGGGGACAACAGAGGATGAGATGGTTAGATGGCATCACCAACTCAATGGACATGAGTTTAAGCAAGCTGTGGCAAAAACCACTACAATACTGTACAGTAATTAGCCTCCAACTAATAAAAATAAATGAAAAAAAAAAGTAAACGAGAAAATCTTAAAAGGTAAAGGAGCCACAAGAGATCTGAAACAATGGACAAGATTAAATTATGCAAATCTTCAAGGGGATCAACAGAAAAAAGAGATGTAAGACTGGGAATTCAGTCTTTCTGTGGAAGTACACACAATACCTGATTTTATCTTTTCAGCAACTTCTTTTAGAAACCCTATCAATCTTAGGCTCAGAAATCTATGGTAGATTGACTTTATGTAGTGACACAATTTGGAGAGCCTTTTCAAAGCAAGGGTGTGGGGCAGTGGGCAGGAGAGAGAAACTGTAGTATCACTTAATAACTGTAGTATCTGTAGTAGTATCTGTAGTATCTGTATCTTAATAACTGTAGTATCATCTATATATCAAGCTGAAAAAGAGCTTTGGCATTTTTAACCTTACATTTACTTTATTAGTCAACTTTTTTGTAAAGGAAAAGCACTGTGTTTCTTAAAAAAAAATAAAATACAGCAACCACAGATTCTGAGCCCTCCTGATGCTGCAGTGTTTGAGCAGTTTATCCCTTTCCACAGATTGCCTATGGCCTGCGGGCCACTTTCTAGCTGGGAGACTCCAGAGGAGTACGCCACTTCCTCCCTAAAGAGTGGCTAGACACGGAGCCAGCTCATCTGACTAGTCAGTTCCTTCAGGGCTCCATGATACCACACCTCCTTTGTTGACACTCTTAGTGGAGAAGTACGTGTTGCTTTAAATCAGAGCGTATTACACCGTAATGACTATGGATAGATGGAACATCTCAGGCTGCAGAGTTGTCCGATCTGAAGTCTTATCTATGCACAAAGCTTTAGAAAGAGAGGAAAAGGCATACAATGGGACACAAAGGCCAAAAAGTTGCTTTTCTCTGCTTTTCATAATGGTCCTATAGTTGACTGAGGGCTATAAACATTAGTTTCATGATGCAAACTGCTATGTGGCCTCAAAGTTCCTCTCCAAAATAGATACTAAAAAAAAAGAAGAAGAATGCTGTGCTTGTGTTTACTGCCGTGGCTCCATTCTCCTTGTCTCAGTGGATGAACAGTCATAGATATTTAGATTCAATACATCTAGAACGCCAACCAGGAGTACACATGTAGGGAATTCTCACTACTCACCACTGAAATTATATATGTGTCAAAGAATGCCGCAAATGGCTGTAAGGATGTTTACACATTCCTAGATTGAGTAGAATCTAGAATAAAGCATTAAAAGTACTATAAAACCATGGTCTCTCTGCAAATGAAACGCTTTTCATTCAGTTCCATATGAAGGTTATTATCGAGGAAGATGATTATTAACTGTATACCTCTAGAGCAACCATGTCTCCCAAAGGCACAAATAATGATTTTCACTTGAAATAATAATCTTCATGTAAAAATAAATTGAGATGAGGGAAGAGAGAGAAAGGTAAAGGGGATTCATTGACTACATGGCTAATCATTTGTGGATTCTTTCAAATGAGGGATGTGTAACCATAACTAGGAAGCATATTTACATGAGGTACCTTACATTCAAATCTATAAACTCTTTTATAGTCAAAATAAAACTTCTAACATTAGCTTTTATACACTCAGTACCAGAAAACATTCAGTGCACATTAAAGTGATCTTGGTCAAAAGCCACTTTATTTGCTACATCTTTAAATCTGTCTGCCCTCCTGTCCTTGGCTTGAGCCATGTGGCAATATCACCCAACACCCACTCAAACTTGAGTCTGATGGATCATTTTATTGTGGTCTCGACAATCACATCCCTTCCTGTCATGAAAAATGCTGCTTATAACAGTATCATTTGGGATAATTAAATTGCTTTTCAAATGTTTTCAATGACTTTCAGAGGAGAGGCCATTATAGAAGACATAAACAGATAAAGTATAAAATGCTGCCTTCTAATGGGGCCCTTTGGTTTGGGACTCCAAGATGATTATACTTAGAGATGAAATGGGTTTTGTTCTCAGACACTACTGGGAGAGATCAAACTTAAAGGATATTTCTGAAATCTTGTCTGCAGATTCCATTCCTCTCAAGAAAAAGGAGAGAAAGTAAGGAAATTCAGAAGTACTCTTCCCATTGAAGCATTTGATTGATCCCACCCATTTCTGAGCTCACTAGGTTAGCCTCTGGAGAGAAGTTTTCTTTAAGAATGACAGAGCCGCATGATGATAGCTATGGAACTTTGGTTTTAACAAGGGGGGTTTAACACAGATTTCTCACTTTTCTATGGATTAAAAAAAAAAAAATAGAGAGTTCAGGACATCCGATTCTTCCCCATGCCAGCTGTTTGGGTAATTTCACAGTCGCTCACTTCTGTGGTTTTAGGTTTCTTTGAACCCTCTGTGGCCTGTTGAGGCTTCCCAGCCCACCTCGTAGAACCTTCCATGTCTTATTTACAAATCAGTGCAGAATGACTTGTTGGGACTCACATCCCACTGATGATAAATACCCTTAATAAACTGTGTAAAAGTTGTTTGCATTAAAACAAGTCATTCACGTCACAGATAAGGGTGGCTATAAAGTCTTTTTAGAGAACAAAATTTAGGCCACAAAGGGTTGGTGTATTGGCAAGGTGGGAGTTACTGAAGCATCAGCAGCCGTGGTCTCCTGTGTCTTTGGCGCACTTGTTTGATCTCAGCAGGACACACTGCTGTGGGGCTCACAGGCCCCCTGGGGTGAGAGTAGCAGACGTGCTCTGGTGCTGAAAAAGAACAGCCGCTGAGGCAGGCACTGTAGCCCCCAGAAAGAAGATGGACAGGCTGGAGGGTCCCCAGGGGCCAGCCAACAGGAGCAGAGCGCCTGGAGGCAGGAAGCGAGCTGTGGAGGCCCTAAGCTTGGTTGGACATTTTGTTTTCTTGTTCAATAAAACTACCTCCAGACTGTGTACACTTTAAAAGGCCAGCACATGATTTAGACAAACATCAATTAAGGGGAGACACACATACAGCCCTGATCACGATATTTACAACATCGTCCGATTATAATGTTTAAAGAACAGATGATGGATGACAATGACGTGATTGTGACTGATTGTTTTTAGGCATTTGGCAAAATACACTTGTGTGTAACAGCTGCTTTTTTTTTAAGTTTAAAATGTTTACATATGTACAACTGTCCTTGTATGCTGATATAAATATGAAAAGTAAAAAAAGGAAAAAGAAAAATACATGTTTACAGTTAGCATATGGGATATTGGTCTCTCAAGCTTTAAAGTCCTGCAGAAGAAATCCTATATGCCTTAGCCCTGCATGCTAGTTTCTATTATGGGATGTTGTTTCCTTAAATGTAGAAAACAATAAACAGAAGCTTCATGCACATAGCATTACTGACTGTCTACAATGAGGATGTGCTTCAGAATGTCAAGTTCTGAATCCACTATTGTCCCTTAGTAACTTGCTACATTTGGGTCATGTGAGTTAATTTTAGTGATATTTCTACATATATCTGTCATGCGGATTATCCATTAACATACCAGTACCTTTGTTGTTCCATGTTATAGTGTAACATTTCAGTAGTCCTTTTCATGGTTCAGTTAAATCCTAAGCCAATGACAAAAAGAAAATGGTATCCAGATGTGAAGCTTGGCTTCCTCTCCTCTGTGGCTTCTCAGAGATGTTTTTGAATTGTCTGAAGAGCAGATAGATTTGCAGTGATTCCGTGAGGCTGGGTTTGTATAAAAGTTGAAGTAAACAGTTTCGATGTATCACATGTAAACAGCTGATCTTAAATGGATGTCTCCCATAGCTGCATAACAGAGAAAAGCAAAACTTCACATTGTGAAAGCAAGAAACAGATGCATTCTGAGCCACAATGATGAAAAAGGTTCAGTGATTCCATCTGTGTTGATGTGATTGTGGATGTGAAGTCTTATTGATACATAAAATAAACAATCCAATTTTTAGCTCTCTCTTTCCTCTAAGCCTGAGTCTCAACCTTTTTAACAATGGCCCCTTTTAATACCAAAAAAAAAAAAACCCTCAAAGCCTCATCTAAGATTACTTGAAATTGTGAAGAAATTAAATATGGTATCTCAAAAGGAATAATTCAAAATATTATTTTTTAAAACTACATGTACCCTTGTTTTCCCCAAGATCCCTTGATACAATCATCTAGAACAGTAGTTCTCAACCCTGCTGTACATTTCATTGATCTGGGGACGTTTTGAAAATTCCATAGCATAGACAGCACACTGGATCAACTAAATCAAAATAGTTCTGGGTGAGACTCAGGCATCAGCATATTTTTAAAAGTCTTTCAGACAATTCTGTACAGTCAAAGTTGACAACTATTGGCCTTAGGAAAGTGTGAGCCCATTAGTACCACCACTGCCCACTTAAAAATCATTGCCCTAGGCCTGTGGTCAGCTACACACGCTCCAAATCCATTGCTATTCCCTAAACAATAGCCGCTCTCAGGAGCTGACACATCAGAGTAGAACAAGGCATCCAGGGCAGGATGTCAGTTCCCTAATTCCCTCATCTCTCTCCTCTCCTGGCCTCTGCCACTATTTCTTTACAGCAGCCCTATTCATATCTAATTTCTAAAATGTTTGGTAATTGCCTTAATGGACTGAAAACAAGTTTGGCATGATCAAAGAGAAGTGCCATTCAGTTCACTAGAAAAGGAAGACCAATTTTAAAAAAAGAAAAAAGAAATCAAGCTGATAAAATATGTTTCCAGGTAATATGATCTGGGCATAATTATTATGGACGTGAATAAAGAAAGCTAGGACCAGAGTGATATAGGCTGAATCCAACTTCCATGCAAATTCCATTTTTAGAGGAGATCTGGGGCATATCATAGTAGGATACCTAATGGGTTTCTGAGTTGGGGAGGAGGAGAAACAGCTAAGGGACCAAGCGGGCGTTTCTCTACAGATTTTCTTCATATGTTCTCTTGGCTCTTCATGGAAATATTCTGTTATCTGTTTGAGGTCTGCTTTATATGTCCTTTCCATTAAAAAAAAGACACCAAATCTCCCAACTGTGAGGATCTCTGCTATGGATGATACCTGTTGATGGAGACAAGTTATAATGAATGGTTAACCAGGAGGTCTGCAGGGCGTCTGAGGGAGAGATCTCGATTGATGCCCAGATGATGGTGCAAAGTAGAAAAGAGTTCAGACTTCAGCTTCAGCGAGCCCAGTTTCTTTACAAATGGTTAAAAAGATTAACCATTAAACTACAGCTCACATAAGAGAAGAGCAAAGGAAAGACACTGGGAAAACCTGGAGGCCACGATTAATCCAGTGAGGAAAGAGTAGCAAAGAATTGCTAAGCCATCGCTTTTAGGAATGGGCATGACCTTGGCTGTATCTGGATGGCTGTAACGGAGGGGTTGCTGACAGGCAGATCTGCTTGTTACATTGTCCACAGCCCACGAAGACATCCCAGAGATAGGGGTTGCCTATACTGTAGGGATCTGCTACATGATCATGTGGCCATTCCACAGTGGATGGAACCAAGCAGACCTTTCACACAATGTCCCCAAGGCTACAATCTTCACAGCCACCCCATTCAGCCTAGAGATAAGGCCATGGGCCAGCCATTTCTTGTGAGGGGGGACGTCATTTCCATGGGCTCTCATATGGGAACTCCCCAAAAACCCACACCCTAGCATGACAACAGGTGAGAGAATGTCCCCAACTAGATAGAAGAAACAATGATGTAGACAGTTTACCATGGAGAAAATGTGGAGTGTTCTACTTCAACAACTCCCTGAGGAGGGAAGGAATAATATTACCTAAGCTTTCATTACCATATATTTATGTCACCAACAACTGGATGCCTACTCACAACTCTTTTTTTTTTTTTTTTTTTTTTTTTAGGGACAGAAAGCTGAGTGATGAGAATCTGAGATATCATTTTTCTTTCTATCTTTTACCATTTCCCATCTTAACATATGTAGGTAATTTTTTGTATGGTTAGTAAACTACCACTGATGGTTTTTAAAGTCTTTTTGATTATAGTGATCTAATCACTTAACAGGTTATGTTTTCTTACTGATTCTGAGTTGATCAAGTTAAAATTCAAATGATCCATGTTTACCTTGAACCCTAGGATTTAAGTTCAGAATCTAAGAGGCTCTGAAATATCTTTCAAAACCAAAAAGCCTAAGAACCTGGGACCCACTAGCAGATAAATCTGTCCAGGCTTTTAAAGCTTCATTTTAATTTTTTACAAAATTATTTCTTAGAAGATCGAAGTTACAACATAACTAACCACAACAGAGCCTGCACATCAATAAAGGTAATTATTCTTTAGTTATTTCTTTCACATTAGTCTCTGAGGGCTGCTCTGCCTCTCTAGACTCAACTATATCTCACATTTTGCACAATGAAAGTGTTCTTGGGAATGCTGTGAGACTAAGAGGACTTGGTGTTTATATGAAACTTCTGGTGAATTATATTTTTATAAAAATAGTAAACTCCAAATATGTTTTTAATTTTTTAAATAAAAGTTTGCTAAATTTAACTATATTCTTTGTTATACTCTTAATCTTACAGATTTTCAAGGCTCCTTTCCTTGCATCTAAATTCCACCCCCATTCCCAAGACACTGATCTGATTTCCTGTTATGGGTTCCTAGTCCTTAAATCCTATTGGGTGTTATTTGCCAGTGAGAAGTCCAAGTAAGCAAACTGTGCATGGAAGTAAGGTTGGTTTACTTAATCTCTAGAAATTTCCAGGTACTGATAAAACAAAATACAGCCTCTGTTTTATCTATTCCAGATTGCAATATATTAACTTTGATGAATAGCAAAAGACACAAATAAAAAGAAGTGAATGATTAATGCATGCCCAATACTTCTAAATTCATCAGTAATGAAACAAATTTGGGCCCAAAAGCCCCAAGAACCACCTATTTTTTTTCAAACTCAATTTTTTTCATGTTCTTACAAACAGAAAAGGAAAAATGGCTCTCTCTTTTAAAATATCAACTCACAGATAAATGATAATGACTGAAGGTGTTAATATGTGGATGGAAGAAGCTCTCACATACCCTGGCACTTGGTCGGTTCACTTTCTTGTCCTCATCAGGAAGGGGAGGCATTGGATAAGGGTATTTTCTGCTGGAAGCAATAGACCCAGTTGACGAAGAAGGAGACTTGGCAGGAGATAAAGTCCTGAGACGTTGAGAACACATGAGATACATATTATGTAATTGCCTAAAATCTTTTCAAATTCTGAAAAGTGGGTTCACAAAGAACCCTCTAATTTCTACTTTCATAGACCACTACTGCAAAGATTTAACTACTGGGACATACTCTGTCATTCACAACACTGGAATACTAGCTAAAGTTTATCTTCCTAATTTCACAATTGCAATGGATTATTTAAATGTTCACACACAGAATCATACTTTTCAGCTAGAAAGCCAATAATGAGGGGTTTTTATTTTTAACAGAGTTTTAAAAAGTTAAAATGAAGAAGAGATTAAAAATATTCTAAGAGCTCATAATGGTAAATTAAGTGTTCAATATATTAATAGTCTGTCTTATTTTATGACTTAGTGTAAAAAAATTTTAGTACAGTAATTCCAATTGTATTTTTAAGATCTTAAAATATGATGCAACTGAAACATTTATTAGTTACTAAGTCACACACCAGTTTATACAAAACTCATGCATTCAGAGGCCAGTGTGTTAGTTGTGACAGAACAAAGGCAAATACGAGGGTTTTAGTAACAAATTAGTAAACATGCAAGCGGTAAGGAGTGCAAAGTTCCAGCCAAACAAAGAGTCTGATGAGAACATACAAAAATGGTCTGATTAGTCCCTACAATCTTCATAGCTGTATAGGGGAGCATTCTGAGCCATGGACATAGATCTTGATAACTCATGTAGGGCATACTTGTCATGTCGATAATGTGGCAACACTTTAATGACTGGAATTTTTGAAACACAACAACAAAAACTCTTCTTATTTGGATAACATGTGTTCTCATCACGGAGATATTCCCCATGAAAAATTTGCATGACCTCTTGGTGTATTATACTGCTCTTGTTTTATTCAGCATGTACAGTGGTAATATCCATGACTAAACAAAGCACACTGGAAAAGCCCATATCTGCTATCTTGTCCTTAAAGTGAAAAAAAAAAAAAAAACCCAGCTGAAAATGAAGAACTTACACTGTGTCAATGAAAAATAGGCATGATCATTTAGCCGTAGCTACCCATTTCACAAATGTTACCACTACATATCCATGACTCCTCAATTCCTGGTGCAAAGTGGTAATGGCCCACATCACCTCCATGCTGGAGCACCTGGGACTCGTTCCAGGGGGTGCATCTCACCTGCTGTGAGTGGCTGATTCAGCCTGTGAGTGTCGGTGGTGGGGTAACCTCAGGTAGAGGGAAATCACCTGACTGTACTGCCACCGCTGCTGCTAAGTCGCTTCAGTCGTGTCCGACTCTGTGCGACCCCATAGATGGCAGCCCGCCAGGCTCCCCCGTCCCTGGGATTCTCCAGGCAAGAACACTGGAGTGGGTTGCCATTTCCTTCTCTAATGCATGAAAGTGAAGTTCACTCAGTCATATCTGACTCTTAGCGACCCCAGGGACTGCAGCCTACCAGGCTCCTCCATCCATGGGATTTTCTAGGCATGAGTACTGGAGTGGGTTGCCATTGCCTTCTCTGCTTGACTATACTGCCTGCACCAAATAAAGATATCTTTTCCTCCCTGATTCTAAATTTTCATTCCTATCCATAGATTATTCTTTGCTCTGGTTTTGCTGTAGTTTTCGAGTCAGTTTCTATTTTAGGGATACTGAATTCAAGTTAAGGTTTGAAAATAATTTTTCCCACAAATCCTGAGATTTCATTTAATTTTAAGAATCAAGAATGACTCAGTTTACTTTTAATCTGTAATTCCTACTGTTTCCTCTATTTCTGGAAAATGTCCAGGACCAAATGGTCCTTCATGTGAACTGTCAGAATATTGCAACTCTTTGATGTCTCTTGTATTAAAGCTCTCCACTGAAGAGAAGATGGGTGGAACTAAGAATATATGAATACTTCAAATCCTCTAAAGTATTACTAAAGCAATGTACTACTGCATCTTTTTCTAACTCAGAAATTAATATTTGTGGGTTTTTTTTTTCAATTCTAGGAAAGCATTTCAAATAGGACTGTGACCTTTAGGAAACAAATTCAGTATGTTCAAAATGAGCATACTTTTGTATTAAATATTTAAATATATCCTTCTAAAATTAGGGACATTAAAACTGGGTTCAGATTTTTAGCTTAATTACTAGTGATAAGACATCCAAGTTCAGAAAAAAGAGTCAGGTACACAAACAACCAAATCTCATTTACTTTAGGGGATCATACAAACTCAGTCATCTGTTTAACATATTGCTGTGTGCATGTATGTCCATAGCATGGGGTATTGGCTTATAGCTTCAAAGTCATGCCAGCCATTCACTTGGTCATGGTTCCAAGTGACCAGCTTTGTATACACACAGGGCCATTCCAATGAGGATGCTGGAAGTCCAGCTTCCCCCTCAAATATCTCCCTGGCCAAAGCCAACAATGAGTTAAAAACAAAGAGGTATCCTCCAGAACCTCAAAGAAATTGAACATTTACTACTCCTCTCATTAACACACCAGTTTAACTGACACTTTGAACCCTAACAGGCAGAGAAACCAAGCAGCCCAGTTTAGCAGGGGTGAGGGGCTTCAGGTCTAGGATCGAGGGGTGTGTGACAGCATCAGAGGACTATCTTGGGGGATGCAGAGCACCAGAGCAGGAGTCAGAATAAGAGCAGAGAACAAGGTAAGGTAGATTAGTTTAGGGAAAATGGAAACAAACTTCAAAATTTTCACAAATATCTAAGAAAGATGTTTCTTCAAAACCACCTCTGGACACTTTTCTGAACCTGGCTACTTGCCTGGTGGTTCCAATCTGGCTCTCACGGAAAACCAAGCACTGACCCAGCTCATTCACTTTACAAAGTAAACTCTGGACAAATGCTAATCATTATCATTACTGCATTTTTAAAAATCGTAATAACCCATAATCATAACAGGTGCCATTAAGAATTACACAGTGAAGGTATGTCCATGTGCAGATGGATTGTGGAGTGTTTGGGGGCTACATCAGACCTTCTGGGTTTGCCCTCTGTCCACAGACAAGGCCAATCTTGGTTCACTTCTGTCGCTCAGAACAGGCAAAAACCAGTCACACACATGTGGGACACATGCCCACCCCTTAATTCACTTGGCTGTGTTCATATGCAAATGTTACAGTAGTCTGACGGAAAAGGAACAGATGTCGGAGTCAGAGCCAGGCTTGTAATTTGGGTTCTGACACTTACTTGCTATGTTACCTCGAGTTACTCTTCTGCCTCGATGTTCTCCATACACAGAAAGGAAATAAGAATGCCTACATCTCATGATGTTGCGAGAAATAAAGGAACAATGCAGGCACCCAATACACGACAGTTATTATCACTAGTTTCTCTCCAGAGTTATTACATTTCCACAAGATCATGGAAAAGAACTAACAAACCACGGGTGAAGTGAGTAATCAAGTGGGTAATACCCAATACTAAGGAAACCTTCCAAGAGCTGGTAAAGCACTGTCACCAGCAGAACTGCTCCCAGGATCTAGCTGTGGAAAGATAATGCGCTCACTGTGACCTCACCTGCTCCTTTGTGATGATCTGAATATACACTGACAACAATTTGAACAAATACTGTCATATAAGACCTGGGTAAGGAAGCCCAAGCAACGCAGTCTGATCACTCAAAATCTTCCTGCATTGGCTTTGCTCTTTAGAGTGACATAGATACCATTTTTCTTTTTTCAATGCTGGACTGTCTTTTGGACAAGTTTGCTGTAGTCAGAGTCCCCCCTGCATTTTGATAAGGATGCCACAAACCCCACACCACAAGGGTGATTAATAAGGTGACCTTTGCCCTCATTGGTGGTTTTGGCAGGTAACCCTGAATGACCTGGCGGCAGACGAAGCAGACCCGAGCTTAAGCATAGGGTTGGCAAAGCATAAGCCTTTGGGTCTCCTATGTGAGGCTTGGTGTAGACGGACAGTGGATGAAATTCACTCTGTTGTGTTAGTATCACGTGTTCTAAGCCCTGGAACATCTCAATTATTTACCACTTCCACAAAAATTCTGTGCTGACTTTCAGGTCTTACAGGCATAACCCTTATTAACCCCCAAATGACAGTTAACTTATAACCCTCCACTAAATTTTATCTAGCTTTTAAACATACATATGTATTTAATAAGGAATTCTTCATATGACTATCCACTGTAGGGACCAACGTCTCATCACGAGAGGAGATGAAGGAACCCTCGACCGCCCTTGCAGCTTTGCACGTGCAACGGGGGAAGCTGAAGCATTCCCCCATCCAAATTGCATTTATTCATGCAGCTTCTGGGCAGACCTGGGTGCTGATTTTAAGAAATGTGAACTCTGCTCTGGGAGCCACATAAACTACTCAGCTCACCCAGGGGAGGTGAATCAACTCTTCCGGAGTACCATTTCACAAATCACTGTTACAAAAATGCTAAGTCCATTTAGGTTATGTAAGCCCTACCCCATATGGGACCAAAGTCACTGTGTTACTGTGTTTTGGTTCCACGGCTGATACAAATTATAATCTGCCCACAAGCCTGAGGAAAATAGGAAGGAGAAATAGGACCGCAGGTGAGCCAAGATTCCAAATAACATTCAAAATCATCTTACCTGTCTTCCTGATGCTGGCCATCTTGGGAGCTACAGGTGAGGTGGGATGTTTGAATGTGAGTGTATGTGTATGAAGTTCAGTGCGAAAGTGGTATTAGCAGAGGGGCAGGGAAGAAGGGGGAAGATGGGGTATAAAAGCAGGAGATATTTTTGTGAGCAAGCAGGGTTATGCTTTCCTTGAGTTATATGCAAATGTATGGATCAAATTAAAATGCAGGTTGGTCTAATCATTTTCTCAAACTATACATATGTGTCTAAACTAAATGGTACACTGGAAGAGAAAGTCCACCTTGTATGGGTGCTGAGAGTTGAAAACACACATATTTTGATATCTGATCAATGCTGATCCAAGTCACGGCAATAAGGAATCTGAAAGCTAACTGTTGAAGTTACGCTCCGAAGAGGTAGTAATTGAGTCTATATTGCTTCTTTACATTAGTTGTCCACCAAGTTGTCAGATTTAAAGCATATGTTTACATCCAGGAAATCAGTTTGATATTGTAAAGAGAGAAAAAATGCCATTAGGAGCTCTTGGAAATTCTCGCTGACCTCTAATGTTAACTGAGCTGCAGTGAATTGAGTAAATTTGCTAGTTTCCAATATAAAGGAATACTCTGTCTGCTTTTTTGTGAATCAAGATCATGTTTCTGACCTTTTTCCTGGTTCTACATGAAGGGTTAGACAACAACATTCTTACTGGAATAAAAATTTCCTTAGAGGCTTTTCTTGAGAATCTTTAAAACCCTGCTCAGCACAGCTCTTCTCTAGTAGCAAATGGCTGTACTGAACAAACAAAGCCTCATCTCATTCCATACTCTCTCTTGTGGTCAACAGTATCTCAACAATTTTCAAATTCCATCAAATAATTGTTTTTATTGGAAGTAAAATTCCACTACATTTCATTTCATTACTTTTCATGTTTTTCCTTGAGTTTTTGTATGTACTATGCACTCTTAAGGCAGTTAAGTAGGAAAAATGCATTGTGAAACTGCTAGGTTCTAGAAATTAAATTGTTCAGGTTAATAGTGCTTCTTTATTAGTGGAAAGTATGCTTCATGCCCATAGAACACTACATAGCATAACATGAAGAGAAAGCTACTAAAAAGCTCAAGATGGTGATAGGGACATGCACTAAATGGCAACCCTTTCAAATATGTTCATTTGAAACATTCAGAAAAAGAACTAGACTTGCTCATGAAGCCAAAAACAGAGGTCAAAAGGCAGCAAATAAACAAGAACCTTTTCCACCTATGGGAACTTGTATTGGGAGATACAAGATAGAAAACCAGTCACACAACAGTATTTGTATGTGCTGGGAGAGTTTGAAAAGGATATAAAATTAATTTATAAAATACCTAAAGTATGGTCCTTCAGTGTTTTTATTCACATCTTCTACCCACTTAGCTACATTATAGTCTCTTTTGAACCATGGGTTTAAATACCTGCAGAAAGCAATGGAAGGAACAAAGAAAGCAGAACAAGATAGAAAATCTGAAAATACACAGCACAAGCTTAGCAAGGATGTTCTTCACCCTCTAAATGCAAGTGACTATGGCAAATAAACCAGGATGGATGCTGGGTGATTATGAGGCAGTCTGTACAACAACATGACAATTAACTCGGCTACAAGAAGGCTCAAGGCATTCTAGCATATATTCAACCTTTCAGGGAAAGCCTTTCCAGTGGTTTCCCAAAGTGAATCAGAAACTCTCTTTCAGAGTAATGTCAGCAGCCCCCTTCACCCACCTCCAAAGGCTTTTTCCAGGCCACCACTCATTTGTCTCCTTGGCTTTCAAATGATAGTGGGCCTTTTTGAAAATATTCAGATGGCTGCAATTCCAACCTGGTGTTTCAGAATACAACATCCCAAGAATAATTAAAAGAAGCCAAGCTCTCTTTCCTGTATGAAAGGAAAGATTTTACATGGCTTCTGTCTCATTCCTGAGAGCAGATCTCAAGCTGGAGTTTAGAAGAAAGGTGATCCAGCTGGCTCTATAATGAGCAGAAAGGGTCCCACTCTTCTGATCCTGGAGCCCCAACACACAGTATGGTCCCAGTAGGCCTCCATGATCTTGAGCTGGGTTTGGTAACTTAGGTGCAGCTACCATTCCATTCTTCCTCCCCTTTGTGCACTTCACATTCATGTTTCCAGTAGGAAATGCCTCAGAAGTTGCCTCCTGAGTATCTGATCACTGGGTGAGTGACTGCCAGAGGATAATAATGACCTTAGCTAACATTTTCCTGGTGGATCTGACAAAGTCTCCATCAGAATTACTGCACAAAGGAAGATGTTAAAGGCAGTAAAATTATGAGTACAAGAGTTTTTATATTTTTTTCCAGAGTTTCTTTTGATTTTTACCCTGGGAGCCAAGCAAAGACACATCCTCTTAGAATATGCCCTTGTCAAATACATAAAGATTCAACAAATTCAGTCACAGAAGAATTTGGAAATTTTACACTGAGATGTCTCATTTAAAAGGTAACTTCCAGAAATACCATAGACAATGAAAATTTAAGTTCAGTAAAATGTTTAAAGTTATTTCAAAACAAACCAGGGGAAATTATAAAATATACTGCTTTTTTTGTGGTTAAAGTTTGCTTCTTGCCTCCATATTCAGTTTTTTTTTCTTTTGTAGAAACATTTAAATCAAGATACATTTCCACAGTTATATAAGCAATATTAGATTATATTTCCATAGTGCTTTCCCTCAAGTTTCCCTTTCCTTTTTAGTTATAACCAATGTATACTACAAAATAACATCATCAGTTCCCTCCTAAGGGAAGGGCTTGCTTGCTTTTCATGCTTACAAGACCATTTTTGCTAAGATAGTGTCCGACTTGGGCACAACTCACACTTCTTTTTGCCTTTAGCCACAATCATTGCCAACTTGTGCTTTTGACAGAGATAGCCAATTAAAACTTGCATAAAGATTTCCACTAAGACTCTGAACAAAAAGAAAAAAGTCAAAAAGCAAATGCAGCCACACATAAAGGCTAGTGAATGCTCTGGCCTGGGGAAAACTAGAAAAAGCCCATGCAGCTGTTACCGGGTGAAACATAGCCGCACAGCAAACTGAGTCACCCACAGGCAGCCGGCCACTTCCAGGAGGAGACATGTGTTCCCTTCACTGTCAATCTTAGAAGCTCCAAGGAGCAGCCGTGGCTGTTCCGGGAAACCTACAGCCATGTGGCCTGACTTGCACAGAGGCAGGCCTTTCTCTCTGTGTCAGGGAGCATCTCAGAAAGCTGTGATCACTTCACGCTAGGTCACTGAAGAGAGCACTCAATCGAGGTTCCCTCTGGGGATGTGCCTGTGAAACTGTCTTCACAGTGGGCCTCCTAATAATCTCTAGGTCGTGCTGGCTAGAGTGATGAGATTTCATCAAATTGCAATGCATCTGCCTACGTGGCTTGACTTGGCTTGTAGCGCAACATGCAAAAAAAAAAAAAAAATAGCGTTCAACAGGATAGGAGAGCCCTTTGTGTTCTCCAGAATGAAAAGGCAGAGGAAAATTAGCCAGTGCTGGCTGGACCAGGAGCACCTCCGAGCAGACGTTGGGGGTCAGTCAGAGATCAAATGACTCTGCTCTCAGCCAAGGAAGGGACTTGGAGGGAGATTAAGTGGCAGCCCAGAATGAAGGGGCAGGTGGAGACTGACCTGTGATCCAGACTCCCTGTCTGGGGGCTGTCAGAGCCCCCTGAGCTTATGCCTTGGGATGGGACTGTCTGGGCGAGGGAGTGCCCAGGCTCAGGTGCTTGGGGCTCCCTCCTGTAAAAACACAATATATAATACAAAGTCTAAGCCAAAAACCTTTTGTTTTTACATCATGTACAACAGTGAGGAAGATGCAAAAGCTTTGAGTGGAAAAACAATACAATAAACAAGGACGTTTTATAGCATAGTATGCATTTGTGGTGCACGGTTTCTTTAACAAACTCATGATTCATCATCCTTTGGGATGATCAGATACTAAAGGGAATGCTGAAATAATGGACCTGATAGTAACTCTTAACCTAAAAAAAAATTTTAAAGATATATTTGTCTGTGGTCATACTGCTCCTCTTATAAGTCACACAAATGATATTGTTATATCAGATACAATTGCAATTATTTAATAAACATGGGGAGTATTTAAAAAAAAAAACTGTTGACATAATTCCTGATATGCTATGTGTTAGGATTTATTTTAAGAAAAATAAAACAAAACATAGTGTCTGGACAATAAGGTATATGAGAATGTGAAAAGTGGTCAGCTTCACAAACTTGGTTCCATTTAGCTTATATGGGTCATGTAACCAAACCTGAAAGTCTGAAAAATCTGAGAGCATCCTTAATACTTCTTCTTCATAATGATGACTCCATTATGATGACTTATTAAATGTAATGATTATCTCAAAGGCAAGATTTCTCAAGGGCTGTCTACAGTATCATAATATTTGTTGCATGATAAATAATTTTTAAAAAATAAGTGATTTCCTAGAAAATGTCACTAAACACCAAGTATTCCTTGGGTCCTAAACTCATAGCTTTAATACAATATTGGCTATTTGCTGGTTGTTCACTTAGGAGTTTTCAAAGCCTTGTTACAGGAAATACTGTTAAAGCACTACAAAGCTACACAAAGAAAGTTCTGAAGAACATTCAGCAGTTTTACCTGTACTCTTGTGAGCAACTGAGATAAGCTAAGAAGCTCTTACCAGGTGACCTCATGCAAAACAAATTAAACATTCCGAGAGTTTATCCATGATGAGCCCGAAAGCATCCAAGCGCTTTGGGGATGTGTAAGATAAACTCTAACAGATTAGTTATTTGTGATGGAGTTCTATGATGCCATTCTGGACCATGCAATGGTATCACTGGAACCTACTTATTGCTGCAAAGGTAACATATCCTCTAGTAAACTGACAAGCCACTTACAAGACAATACCATCAGCAGGAAGCTCCAAATTTCAGGGCAATGTTATTGTCCTGGACTGAAAAAGGTAGGGTATATGATGGAAAAGCTAACATGAGTTTCTGACAAGCAGTGAACAAATATCTGCTATTCAGATTTTTAAAGTATTAAGGCATGAAGAAGCAATAGAGATCCAGGGAATAATCACTAGCACTGCAGTGAGAAGTAAAAAAAACAAAAAACAAACAAATTAGGTAGGTCCAAAAAGTATGGTTAATTAAAACCAGGTGGCAAGGTCCAGAAGCAAACTAAGGATGTGTTTTATTCCATGATGGGAGATAAAGGTTTTAAGAAGCTTGGTTTTGCTTGATTTTTCTCAAGTGGAGAGACAAATTTTAAAAGTGTATGGTGTCTGCCTCATTATAAATGACTTTAAATGTAACTACTAACCCCATCCGACTTAAAAAAAAATGTGGCTATCATTTAAAATACAGAGTGTTGCATTCAGTGACAATGATTCCGTTAAAGAGCAAGTTTAGGGAAATACCCTTTTAAATGTCCTCAGAAGGAAAATTTAAAAGGGACCCATATTCCAGTAGTCTGAGAGAATGCTTAGATGGCCATGAAGCCCTGGGAGCGGTGGTTTCACACTGCGAGCAATTCCCATGCTCTAGTACGGTGGAAACGTCCCCCTGCTTCTAGGCTGTGTGAATATTGGGGGGAGGAAAGGTGACCCCTCTGAAATGGCTGGACCCCGGGCGATGAGAAGAAAGGAATGTTATCAAAATTCCCTTCAAACGGAACCAAAACACCACAATGGCAGGTTACTGGAGGACAAAGCCTGCAGCGAGGGTGAGAGCCCCCACTATCAGGGGGTATTGGTTTGGGCACAGTTGCGGAGATGCCTATGTAAAAGAGAAAAGCCATGGTTAATTTTAAAACAGCAAAATAAATAAATAAATAAAAGGATTAAAAAGACAAAACCAAGACCCAGAGGCATGGTTTACAGTTCTTTGATGATCAGGTTAATTAACATTTCACACTAATTGCACAAGACCTTGCAGGGTCTCTTTCCATTAGAGGTTCAGACTTACTCAGTTGAATTAGATCGAGGTCTAAATCTTTTGCCTCTGATTTTCTTTCTGTTGCCTCCCAGGTTACCTGAAAAAGATGGTTTATGGCTAGATTTGAATATAAAAAAACAATTGCTGTGTGTTTAAGTACGCTGTATTTCAAGTGAATGCAATTCACAACAGCACCAGCCCAGAGCATAGGACTTCAGAGCACTGTGCAGCCTTCTCATGTACCCAGTGCACCGGTGCTACCACATCCTATCATTTCCCAACCAGAAAAAAAGAACTGGATTCTCTCATAAGAAATGTCCTCCTCTCTGTTGGGAGAAGAGGTGAAGAACTAATGAAAAAGAACAAGTCTTTACAACCAGGCACCACGCACAATAGAGAATTAAGGTTATTTGGACAGATGGGTTCAGAATGCTGCCCTATACCTTGCCAAGAGTTACTCCGAGGTCGTCCATTTTCACAGATGTCTGAAATATGTTTTGTGTCTGGAATCCTTTCACTCCAAGAATGAGAAAGTCCATTTGACCTGAAATTGAAAATGTGTATATACTGTTCAAAAATATAATCAAATGACTGTGTTGAAATCAGTAAGCAACAATTCTAAGCATTACTGAGCACTAAAATAAATCAAGAAAGAAAAAATCTGAAATGAAAGAATGAAGAAAACATGAAAGTCTTCATGAAGAAGGCAGAATTACACAACATTCAATTTAAGAAAAGTCAAATACAATGGAACCCCATTACAAGAGTTTGTAATTGAAAAGTATCAGGATACAGTGCAAGCCAATTACATTCCCAAGAACCACACAGAGCAAATACACTACATATTTCAGTTACATAATCCATGCAGCAAGAGTTATAATGGGGTCCCACCATAGATGTTTCTTAATTGTAAAGCAATGGCTTCCATTCAAGTACTATGAGAACATGGACTTCTAAGAGATTTCAATAAGAATTGCTCAGCTGAACCTGGTTAACCTTTATCAAAGATTAATCTTTACCCAAACCTAATATTTAGGTTTTCTTAAACAATAAAATTATTTTCTGAAAATTGGCATTTTTCTCCACTAATATGCACCCCCCCTCCCAAATATGGTACTGTTGGTTAACTGTCCAATAACTGAATTGAGTCAGAGGTTTATCATGGAGTTTTCTCTCACAAAGTCCATGTACCATTAAGCCCTTCTGCTCTTTGTGTCCTGCCATCTTTAAATGAACTGTCTACAAGAAGCAAAATTTACACACCTACCTTGAACCACATAAGAAAAGCATTTTGACAAACTGCATATACTTAGGAGGAATCACATAATTTGGTACAATATTTAACTGTTTAAAAGTCAAAACCCATTGAGATTTTGCTAAAATCTGGTAATGATTCAAATCAATATTTTAAGCTCTTCTTGAAGTACTTTAGAAAATAGTGCTGTAATTTAAATCTTTCCCATATATCATTCCAGTTAACTGCTAAAAACATCTATTTTAAAAGGAACCTTCTACTGATGAATGAAAATAAATGGAACTCAGCACAATTATTATGTAATTCCCTAGATTTTTCACCATCATTTGCTAAGTATAGAGTGACTCCTATTTTGTGCAAAAGAACAATAGAAATTCTCCTGGAATTTATTGATTTCTACACTTATTTACCATGTGATTTGATTTAAAATTGAATATTTGACCAAGAAAATATATACTGTGAGGATTTTAAGAAAAGATAATTCTCTTAGCTAAAAAGTACCCAATGAATTAAATAAAATGCTTGAACATCCTTCTATAGAATTGTACTCCTTATGTAAAAACTAATAATTTAGATTTAAGCAATATTATCTGAGTAAAAACAATCCTTTACGCTAATGACAGTTCCACGGAGTTCCCAAATCTCACTAATTCCTTCAATTTTTTTCTTTTTTTCCTGATGTTTATAAAGAGTGAGATCCACTGCAGAATTTTTGCAGATTACTCTATTTAGAACTCCAGAAGAGATCATGTTTCTTCTCAATAAACTAGCAATTTCCTTTTCAGTCTATAAAGGAACTACTGTGCCCAAAGTATACATTACAGCCCTACCAACAATTTTAAAGAAACTCTTCCAGAGGAATATTTAAGTTTTTTTTCAATGTGAATGAAGGTCTCATTTCCTAAAACACTCTATTTATTTCTCTGTCAGCTTATTTTATTAAGCATTTACAAAGCATGCAGAATTTTAAATGGTCTAATATACCTTAAGACCATAGAGCAAGAATACAGCCTTCAAGTTTAAGACATATAAATAATATATTAACCCCATCTGGACTGCTATAAAACTCAAATATTAAAAATGCTTAAATTAATTTGGCAACCAGCTTTAAATTATAAAGTCTAGAATTAATCATTCCAGGAATGAAAGGCAAAATCATAATATTCAAATGTACGATTCACAGAGAAGCAATCGTTTTTTCACAGCAAGCTTAGCTTTGATAAATTTAAACTTAAAAAAATTCAATGCAGCATTTATATTACCAGTTTATTTTAACAACTGCTTTTACTGAAGCATGACAGTAACCTTTTTCTTTGACTACCAAACATGACATAAAGCTCACCATTTAAAATACAATAAAATACGATGTGTAGTTTCTGAAGCAGTAGAAGAGCAAGATTGAAAAACCCTGGAGTTTCTATATAGACTTAGGGTTGTTATTTGCTTAGTTTGCTTTTGTTTGGTTTTCTGGCCTGATTTGTTAAACCACTGGTTCTGAGCATATGGCATTTTGAAGTAGAGTAATCAAAGAACAAAGGATACTATTTTTTAACATTCAAGAAAGAAGGAAGAAGTAATCAAACCTGCTGCAAAATAATGAAATGTTCTGACTAATGGAATAATGTGTGATGGAACAGGTAGAAATCTGAAAATGCGACAGAAAAGCAGACCTCTTCTTAGAACTAGATGCTGAGTTTGTGCTGACTCCAGGAGGAATGTCGCTATAAAAAGAGTCGCCATCTCCAGGCTTTTTTACATAATCTCCCTGGGGTAACTGTCTAAGGCATAATAAACATTTCAGAGTCAGAAAACAAGACACACACATGAACACAGACATATACAAATATTATTTTAGGAAAAAAGAGGTAGGGATAATGATCTACATGAATCAAATCTATAACAACATGTAAGATTATTAATAAATGTGACAAGTTAAAAGTCATTCTAATTGTAGAGGTCGGAAATGCAATCACTGAAGTCTTTACAATCTGGATGAGTATACCCTTGCTTCAGGGGAAAAATATGAAAAGATGAGGCTTTTCACTGTAACTTCATTACACTGAGATGTTAATTGCCATTTTGTCTTTAAAAACAAACAAACAAAAAAAAAAAAACCTGGTGCTGAAGGAGACATATCAAGACAGACAGTCCTTGCCCAGATAAGGTATCCTTTTTCTCACTGTGGTGTGTAAACTATTTGTAATTTCTAAATACTATAAATGTAATCTTTATTTGGCCTTAAAGGAACTGATTGATTTCTAAACTGTTCTATAATTTAATCCAAATAAATTATTTGAATTCTCTATTCAATCTGGGGCCTCACTATTCATTTAGCAGAAATATAAAGAAATCAAAAGAGATTCAAATGTCAATCAAAAATGTAATTCTATAACTGCACACTAGAATATGTAAAGGAAGATAATTTAACAAGAGGAAGAAAGAGTTGAAAAATAATGGAATTCTTGTTGATACTATAGAAAGATAATTATAGGTGGCTGGTGGATGACCTCGATTCTTTATCTCCAACAAGGGAAAAGCTACATAGTCTGCACTATTACCGACTCCATTCGCTCTGATTTTGAATTAACTGAGATTGGAATATATTTTTATTACTTCTGCTAAGGGAACAGGGTAGAAAACTTTAGCTAGGACTGCCTTGTCAATGCTCCTACTTTGGTAGTTAATCTGATCTTTTGCCAGTGCATGACCCCAGACAGGCATGGCTAATAAAATTTTACAATTGACATAAAGCACCTGTATTAACTTGTGTGATCTATCTCTCCCCTTTAAGGAAATCAAATTTCTCATTAGATTTGTATGTAGGATTAATATAATTCTTTGATACATATTCTTTCAAAATATTTGTGGCTTCAGATCATAAATGTAATCTTTTTTTCTCCCAGGATATTATGAAACATTAATTTATAGAAAAGACATGTAATTCCCATATTTATACTGTTAGTAACACAAATGATATATCTGTTTATGGAAGAGATCTTTAACTCTCTGGAATAATATTTTCTGTCTTGCCTCCTATCAGTAAAATGCTCTATCAATTTTTTGAAAAATAAAATCAAAGTTTTGTAAGTTGCCTCAGGTAGGATAATTGCCTTTTGTATCATACCAATACTTACAAAAGAATTCCAAAGAACATCCCATTAACGTTACATTTCCAATGATAATCTTTATGGTTAATGAGTCATTTTTATCACTATTACCTTTAATGATAATTTTTATATGCTGATGAGATGTGCCTCACTAAATTCAAGTTTATATGCTGTGCTTACTTGCTCTGTCATGTCTGACTCTTTGCAACCCCACAGATTGTATCCTGCCAGGCTCCTCTGTCCATGGGGATTCTCCAGGCAAGAATACTAGAGTGGGTTGCCATGCTCTCCTCCAGGGGATTTTCCCAGCCCAGGGATCGAACCCAGATCTGCATTGCTAGCGGATTCTTTACCGACTGAGCCACCAGGGAAACCCAACAATACTGTAGTGGGTAGCCTGTCCCTTCTCCAGGGGATCTTCCCGACCCAGAAATCAAACCACGGTCTTCTGCATTCCAAGTGGATTCTTCACCAGCTGAGCTACCAGGGAAGCCCATAAATTCAAATCAAATAAATACAAGTTGTGACTTTACTTGACTTTGCACCCAAATTACTCCTTCTTTACATGGTTCTGGCATTCAGGCATTTACCAAAGTTTCACTTATCTGAGACTGCAGGCTTAAATGGACTGCTTCTCACAATGGATGGGGCTCAATGATTTTGCCTGTTTGTTTAAGCATGGTTAATCCTTCAATGTAATTTCTCTGCAGTCTTTTACTTTCCATCTTTTACACTGCACACAAACATCCCATATGTTACACATGCCATAAACTATGGGCTTCAGTCAAAGGGTTGAAAGGAAAATTTAAGTGCAGTGAACTTTGAGGGGCATGGCTTTGCTTTTATCATCCCAGGCAAACTAGACTCATCTCTATCTCTACCATGAAGTCTTCGAAATAAAGAAATTACACTGCATTCTTCTTAAAATTCCACAAAGAATGCATGTAACTCCTTCACACAGTAAATGCATAAAAATGTTAACAATAACAGATGATAAACTTTGTTAAAGATTTTTTAATACTATTTAACAGCCTTCACTGTCCAGAAATTTATTCTTTTCTCAATATCCAATTATATCTTATTACAAACCTATTTCTTCCTGATTAACCTTTAGTGAAGATAGAGAATATCAGGTCCCTATGATCAATAAAATACTACCTCATCATTTGTTATAAAAGACTATAAATGACCAAGTAAATGATAGCTTTAAATGTGTTAAAATTGAATTTAGTTTTTTAATCTTTATGCTTTTCTTCCTAAATTTTACTAGTTTCACAGAATTTTGGAATTAGGTGGCCTGATCAGTACTAAGTTTTATAATGGGAAAATTACCTCAAATTTCCCACAGCACAAGCAAATATTTCATACATGTGAATGAATTTTTCTATAAATAATAACCAAAAGAAAATAAAACTTATTTAGCTAAATTATTTTTCCTCAGAAAGGATTCCTGTTATAAGAAAAGTCTGATCTTTCCTTAAAGGGTCTGCTGAACCATAATATTTAACTTAATAATCCTTACACATACTCAAAATGAGATCATAATGAAAAAAATTAAGTCTTAACCTGAAGACTGAAGGAGGCACTTTTCCAAAGCTTTGCTGGTGTCTAGGCTGTCTGCTATTGGAATTGTCACATTGCTGTCTGAAGAAATGTTGTGTACTGTGTACTAAAGCAAATTGACAGATGCATGAGTATCACTATAATAATATTAAAAAAACTAAGAGAGTCTTGGGGGAAAAAAGGAGGGAGGTTTATAAGCAGAAAGTAAAGTGGCTAAAATAAGTAAGAGAGAGAAAAGAAATGGGGAAGGGGGTTTCTGCTTAAGGTATGGATCAGGAAGATATGAACTAATTATTTATTCTGATTCATATTATGTGTTCAACAATGTATGTTCATTTCAGACAAAAAAATATTGCACCTGAATAAGGATGCTTTATAAATCCAAGTTTAATGCTTTATAAATCCAAGTTTAATGAATTCAATTAACTTGAATTAAATCCAAGTTTAATTGCACCTAAATAAGGATGCTTTATAAATCCAAGTTTATTCTATTGCTATTTGCAAAACTGCCTGAAAACTAAAATTCAAAATTCTAATTTTTATTGCAAAGTATATAGCTGCTAACTCCTAAAGCAATTATGCTAAAATAAAATTATGCTAGAAACAATAGCATCAACTGAAAAATAGATGGAGGCCTTCCTTCCTGGAGATTTTAAAGAAAATAATCAATAGTCATCCTTCTAACTAGATAATATCTAAGAATTCTCCTTGGCTCCTCAGTCCCATGGCTCTACCCTTCACAAGATAACACTGGCAGATTATTTATTTATTTATTTATTTATTTATTTATTTATTTTTGCCATATTCACGGCATTTGGAATCCTAGTTCCCCAGCCAGGGATCTAGCCTCGCCCCCTGCACTGGACCACCAGGGAAGTCGCCAACCCTGGCAGATCTAAAATGATATAATTCATGTATGAAGTTCTGTCTCCCAGAATTGGGCTTCTATCTTTTATTAGGCAGTTTATAAACAAAAAGAAAAAGAAAAAAAGGGCTTGCTTCTAATCTTTTGGCCAGACGTGAAATTAAACCTATCACACATTCCTTCAATATAAAGAAAACCTGGGAGACACATTCTCTGGTGGGAAAATTTACCAGGTTATCAGGTTTCTTCACAGAATTACTCGCCTGACATTTCCAGTTATTAGAAAGTTATGCTGAGTTTGGCATTTCTGAGCCATTGTATCATTAATTAAAGAATCTCATAACTGGCTACATAGTTAATATGTATTTATTTATTTTTTTTTTTGTTAATATGTATTTAGTGTCAAAGCAAAGCTGTATGTTCACCAATGCTTTCACACCAGGATGTGTGGGCCTCACTCATGTCAGGAATGCTGCCTTACAACCATACCTACCTATCTCTTTCATCTGAGGATTAGAGAAACACAAAGTCTTCAGAGACCACATATTAATAACTTTCCTTACTAGAATGCTTCATAGATTACAAAGAACTTCATCTGCATTTGGAATTGGGGAAAGTTTAAGTGATTTCCCAAGACCACATACTAGCAGGTAGATTTCTGATTCATTCTAGATTGATCCTCCCACCATGGAACCTCAGGGCAAAACTTAATTTAAAAGCAACTCAAATTTTTTATTTCTATTCCCTGGCATCCTTTGGAATTGGGCACATCTTTCTTGGAATATCTTCAGATATTTTCACAAGATTGTAAATTTCCTAATGTAGGTTTTGGCCCATTGGTCTTATCACCTTCTCTATAACCACTAAGATACATTCTAATAAAAAGACAGTCCTTCAGAAGATATTTATATATTCACAACTTCCTGATCTAAAGCTCATTCCTTGCAGCTTCTCCATTTTAACAATTATTATATAACCATATATAATACCTGGAAAATCCCATGGACAGAGGAGCCTGGTAGGCTACAGTCCATGGGGTTGGAAAGAGTCAGACACGACTGAGCAACTTCACGCTCACTTTCACTTTTCATATAACGCTAAGATTCATTGGCTACAGACAATCATAAGGGCAAAATAAATAAAATTTGTGCTGAAATATATAAAAAAAAATAGTACCTGCTAAAAAGTGACAACTCTCAAAATATGAACTAGACTTCAAAGAGTATCCAGATTGATGAAATGGTGACTCAGTATTCATCATATACTGGTAATACTCCCAGGAGTACCAGGAGGCATGAAATTACATCAGGCACAAAAAAGATATTTCTAACAAAAATTTTCTTAACTGGACCTATGCATATATTGAGTTAGAATAAGAAACTGGTGCTCAGGTTTACATATTTACCATTTCTTTTGCAATGTAGGCAATTCCTTTATTCTGGAGAATACCCCTGGTGAGAACACGTCTTAGAGCACCATAACAATTTTGCTTATGTTACGTATTTATGACACTGTGCTTTCCTTTTCAAAGAGTCAGCAATATTAAATTACACTACAGCCTTAATTCTTACGGAAATGGAGTTAAATCACCAGTTTTTTATCTGTGTAGTATAATTTTACTTTTCACTGAAGAAAGCCACCAAACTTACATTTCTCCTATAACTGATCAACATCTACCCAACAGCAAGCATAAATAGCTTTGGCTTTTCTTCAGTGTTTTTTGGACACAGAGTTTAAAACATGTCACAAAGAAGTCTATTTCCTTTATTTAAATAATTTTATTTCAGTTTTACTTTCTCCATTAATGTTAGAAGTCAGTGACTCCAGAACAAGGTCATTATTTTCTAATATCTATGGCTAACCAGCCAGGATCTCAACGGGTGCCCTGTGGGTACCACTTGTGGCTAAAGCCTTATACAGATTTTAAATTATAACTTAGAAGGAAACAGAATAAAGTTTAAAATTCTAGTTTGTGAAAAAAAAATGAAAGCTGTGGCTAGGGTCTGATAAAGTGTCGTATTTATTACACCTTATTTCTAATCTGCCTCAGACATTTCCTACAGCTGTGGGAAAAGTTAGGAACCTGCATAGGCATCTTGGGTACAAAACTAGTACTATATGATGTGGTCTTAGACAGTCAATTTCCAGAATATTTTAATTTTTTGGTATCAATAGTTAATAGTAATTATAAGTTTTTAAACGTGAAAAGTGAGGCTCAACATGGGCTAATTTAGATTTAGAAAAAATAGGCAAGTTTTACCCAACTACATGAATGCTTTGTATCTCTTTAGACACTGCTGGCTAAACATAGATTTTAAGGTTATATGAATAGAGTGCCTGACTTTATGGGCTTTTAATTAAAAAAAAATAGTGCAGTAGGCAGAGATTATTGCTATGCAAATTATTTCTTTCAATACCTGTATAATTATCTAATCTGTAAAAAAAAAAAAATTCTTATGCAGAGATAAAACAGATTGCTCAAATGCCAAGATGCTCTCCTGATCACAATAGTGTGCCTATATAAATTTTATCATTCATTAATGAAAGTTAGTAAAATAACAACAATCACTAAAAATAAATTCCTTTAGAAATCATTGGGCAAGAAAAGTGTTATAAAGGTGAAGAAAAGCCAATCAACTAATGTAAACAAAGGTGACACCTTAACATAAAGGAATTTTGTTTCAGGTAGGCAAAAATCAACTTCTAAATATATATTACTATAAAAGTAACACAAATAAGAATGACTAATTATAGTTTTGTTGGACACAAAACCATTAAAACTAAATAATGATAGATCTATTTTAAACTAACACATTCCACGGCAGCAGTACTGAAATGATCATTTCAAGGCCATGAAAAATCAAGGTTAGTTTATGACCACTACAACATAAAAACAAAAGTAAACTTAATTTATAAGGTGTGTATGAATTCCAAAGATGATAACAAGATTTAAACCTTTTGGTTTTCAGTTATATGTTCAGATTATTCTTATCACATACCTCTGCTCTCGATAGTTTCTTTTTATGGACAAGAAGAGAGAGAGAGAGAAATAATTAGTTACCTAAAAAAATACATTAAGAGAAATCACTAAACATAAAAGCTTTTGATGAAAGATCTCCACTAGAATTTCTAATTGCAGAACTAAAATGAAAATCAAAAACACAGTCTTCCCTCCCCCGCCTCACACACACACACACACACACACACACACACACACACTCACACACTCACATACACAAATTTCACTTCATCTTTTGGAAGAAATGACACCAAAGGGTTAGTGACAACATTTTCAAGTAACCATTGTTTAAAAGCATAAAGCTTCAGTTATTAAAAAGTAATTGTTCTCTCAATGTCAACTGTATCATATTAAACATTTAGTAATGTCCTAAAGTCAACCTTATTTCAAACACAGGTTTTCAGACATGCACATTGATTTAAATAAGGAAATTAGTTAAGTTACTTATATATATTAAATGTGTTTTCATGCAAATAAAAATTATAATTCATTCTTTTTGGAGTATATGCCACAAACTAGAGCTCTTCCTAAGAATTTCCAATATGAAAACATAAATGTACATAAGAACATTTTGTGTATGATAGAACGAGAATTCACAGATGTTATGGACCTCCCATGTCATCACTACTTACTCACTGAAGTTTCACTGAAAGTAACTGTGGTAATACTTTGTTTAAAGTCTCCGAAAATAAAATTGCATGAGTTTCAGAATAAACCATTCTGAAACAAAAATGTGTTCTAGAGAGTGTGGTAAGGAGGTGCCAATGATTTTTAATTTTTAAATAAAACAAGCTAATTTCTATCCTGACCTAACTAGCTGTCAATATTTTGAAGACTTGTTGGAAGGTCAAGCAACTAACAAGTAGGCTCCTTCTTCCAAGATCAAGACTAATGTTGCCGTATAGATTTTGTTTGTAGCACTTTTACCTGCCAATCTACTCCATGAATTCTCTGGTTATCTTGCTTAATAATGAGCTCATGAGAGTAAAAGTGCCAATTTGATATTTAATATTTTTCATTCCTGAAACTATCATACACGGCAGAAAAATAAGCCTAAATATTTCAATTCAACATGTTTTACTTTTTATCCCCTCAGTTGATTACCTGAGCGATTCACCAGTTACAAATGAGTATTCCTCATTTCCTATTCTTTCTATTACCCCAAGACTTGGAGAAGGGGTAGAAAGTTTAATTGGAAGGATTAATGAGAAAATGAGTTCTCAAGTCCTAAATTTGCTTGGCATTTTAAATAGAATATGTGAAACAGCATATTCATGAATTTAATTACTGAATTAAAATTTCAACATCCTTATTCTATTTTTATACAAATTCTGAATAAATGTAGTAACACTAATACTTTCAACATTCGGGTTCAAATTAGTTATGAAGAGAATACTGTGGTATGAACAAGATTCTGCAAAGTACATATATTCAGAAACAAAAAAGTGAAACCACTTAAATTTCATAAAAATAAGAAATGATATACAGAAAGAAGTATTTTTCATTCTAATCATTAAAACAGACAGCACAGATAATTTCATTAGCAGTGCGATTAGATGTTCAGGTTTCATATTTTTGAAAGGATAATTTTTTCCAAGATTGTAAACATGAAATATCAGTTTGCATCAGGTGGCAGAAAACTAACAGAACTAACAATTTTGTTTTCCCTCTCGCATGACCAAATGAAATCACTGAGCTACTTCAAAATAGCAATGGTTGTGATGGCAACTACTACATGAACCTTGCACAAGGGAAGTCAAGGAAACAGTGTGACACCAAGATAGAGCTAATTCACCTGAGGTATAATGAGAGCTCAAACAACATAGGTACAGAAAAGCCTTTCTTTCAGACATATAATTTTATACTCCAAATTTTGCTGAAATCAGCTGGTACAAATATAAGCATGCAAAGTGCCAATCAATCTGCACATTACAGAGGCATTTGCTACACTATGCTAGGCCATGTTAACTATATTATGCTAAACTTTACCCTGCTGTCTGTGCTATTTGTTAACACAGCCTTGCACAAATGTCTTTCTGCATTTTAGTACTTACAACATAGAAAGTTTATCCTGGCAGTCAACTAATTACTCTCTCTTTTCAGCCAAAATAACTTCAATATTTTGACCTTACAGCCAGCAAGACCCATAAACTAAAGAGGTGTCTTTTAATTCAGTTGGATTAAAACCATGTCAGGCAGTGATAATAACGAATGATTATATACACTATGCTAGTCAATGCCTAATCAAAAAAGTTTGCCTCATTTAAGTTTTATTAAACATAAGTTATTTGAATACTAAGGAAACTTTTCACATCATAAGTTGAAGTACTTAACAAGAGAAATGAACACATTAAGTATACAAAAAGTCTGGAATGTGTGAAGTCATTTACTTAGCTAAATGCTAAGGGGATCCAATATTCAAAAGTTACATAATGTGTAACTTTTTAAATCTTGCACATAGAACCAAAGAATTGTAAACTGAACTTTGAAGCTTAAGTATTAGGTTTCTAGAAGTTGTAACTTACAGTTGAATTTTAATTTTAACACATTACCTCTCTGAAGAGTTTTTCCTTCCCACAAAACACACATATTTAACAAATAACAATGTCTTCTTCACATTTGTTGGGGAGAGGTTTGGCTCTTGGCAGGATCCCTGCTCTTAGTAGGAAGCACTAAGGAGCAGATCCTGCTCTTGATATCACCCTTGCTACTAAACACTATGCTCTCTAATACACTAACCTGCCTAGATTTGGCGGAATGGGTTTAAGTCGAGAATCTGCATCACTAAAGAGCCAACTAACACAGCCTTTGTATGAGACACAATTTAGACTGATTTGTATTTCATGTAATGGTTTTAAAATAATATTCAGTATTTTTAGAATAGATGGGAGTTAATCTCAAAATCTAAAAAATGATAAATTATTGTTACTTCTAATCATGCCAAGGATCATCATGGATTGAATATTGAACCAGACTGATTTTCACTGCAGGTTTATTTATCCAATGATACAAAAATTTCTAGAATCATTTAGATAAATATTTTAAAGTACAATTTGACAGTAATATACTGAGCCATTTCACTTACTTATAGCCCCATGCAGTAATTCCTAATATGAGCGCCAGCACTAAAATGGTGCCAGCAATTATGCCTATTATAATATTGGTACCAGCAACACCTGGGGGGAGAAAAGAAACAACGAAGATCAGTGAATACAGCTGAAATTTTGATATAAAATTCTTTCAGGAACTTTATTCTCCAGATTAATGATCATTACACTAATAACATTTGTTTTAAAAAGTGAGCATTTTTTCCTTTATATGGTTTTAATTTTACAGAAGCTTTTCCCCAAATTTTATTTATTTATTCAGATATAATTGTGACAAAACACTGTATCAGTTTCAGGCATATGACAATGATTTGATATTCCTATACATCTTGAAATTAAAAGTAGGTATTTTTAAGGGAAGAGAAATCAACCATAACTTAGCAATTTGATCAACTGTTTTTTGAAAAATAATTATTTGTGTATGTTCCCTTTTAATTCCTGTCCAGGTGCCTTTTGAATGGTTTTATTTTCCATGTATTTTTCTTGAAAATATAATGAGGTCATTGAATTAAAATAAAGAATAAAGATAAGGAGAAGAAAGGAGTATCACTATACAGCACAAAACCCCTGGGGAGGAATACTTAGAAATCATCTTTTGGACTCCAACCTCTTCCCTAGAAATTCTCGAAATGTTATTGTTCTTATCACTCCATTTTCACAACCAATGTAAGGTCCTTATTTTGTGTGATATTTTGTCTGTGTAAATATAAGCTTCTAAAGGGAGAAAACATGGCTACAGATGGTCAGGTGGCATCGATGATAAAAGACTGTAGTTCCCAGTCTTGGCAATAATGGCTGTGGTACCCGGGAAACAAAATGGAAAATACAGTCAGGTGAGCTGGAGACGTGCTGACGACCTGTGAGAGCGAGGATGCACCAGACGGCAGGGCCAGGGCAGGGCTGGAGATAAGCACTGGGTGATGGTACTGCTGTGTCCGGCAGCAACAACGGTCAGACAGGCTGCCACGCAATTCTTCATAGATCACAGCAGTGAAAGGGGCCCAGTGAGTCAAAGGACTGGACAACACGCACAAGTAAAAGCCCAAGAGCAGAAAACGCAGGCTGGAGGCCTGCCTGGCTCCTGGCTCAGAAGACCTGTTTGGTTGATAAAGACTTTATACCCCGTGTTAAATTGCAGGGCTCTCACCCAGGGCAGCTTGGTTAGCTCTTTGCTGCTCTCCTGAGGAATCAAAAGCAGTAATCATGGATGACTGGAACAGATTCCAATTCCCCATGACAGAGTGGCAGCCTCTCTGTCTGGGAGCCCTCGGGAGTCACACGGGAGAGAAGGACTCAGACAACCAGGAGACTGGCCTACTCCACCCTGCCCCGGTCATCTGTGGGATAGGTGGGTGCAGATACCAGAGGGCTTCTGGGGCACTGGGATTTTCCCACTCTAAGACCTAGCCCATCTCCCCTTCCTTTCTTTCCAGAGATTTAACAGGCGTGAGTGCTTAGTCACTCAGTCTGACTCTTTCCAATCCTTTCAACTAGCTTGGCACGTTCCTCTGTCCAGGGGATTTTTCAGGTAAGAATGTTGGGGTTGCCATTTCCTTCCTCAGGGGATCTTCCCAACCCAGGGACTGAACCAGCATCTTCTGTGTCTTCTGCATTGCAGACAGATTCTTTACCCACTGAGCCATGGGGAAAGCTCCAGAAATTTAACAGGCATCAATCGACCCTGATGCTGGGAAGGAGGGCAGGAGGAGAAAGGGGTGGCACAGAATGAGATGGTTGGATGGCATCACTGACTCAATGGACATGAGTTTGAGCAAACTCTGGGATATAATGAAGGACAGGGAAGCCTGGCGTGCTGCAATCCATGGATCACAGAGTCAGACACGACTGAGCGTCTGAACAACAATAAACTCAAATGCTAGTCCTGATTGCTTCTAAGTAATAGTATGACTTTTGACAAGCCAGTTAAATCCACACACCTGAAGAGGCTTCTTTCTGCATTAAGTACAGGAACCAGCCCCACAACCATTGCTAAGACTGAAGATGCCAAAATCCTAGTCACTCTGTGAGTTTTATTATGAAAGTGACACTGACCAATACGTTTAACCTGTATGGATGATTAGAATGAAAATAATAATTCTCTCATTCTTTGGAGCTGAATGGACTTCAGGACTTGAACATTATTTTATGCAGAGGAATAGTCAATAATGAAATGATAAAAAATAGTTTAAAAAGGAACATACATCTTCAAGGTATGTCTTCTTTCCACTATCTGCATTTAATTTCTACTTCTCCATTTGGGCCACTCTTGCTTTTAGAACTACACCTGCTGCTTCTTATCCATATCAAACCCCTTCCAGGCACCTTGGCCAAGGTTACTACTTCTAGAATTACCTACAGTAGAGGCTACCAGAACTGGAGTTTAATATAGATGTAGTTCTTTAAGAGAGAATATTAAAGTTAACAAAATATTTTAAAAATCAATTCAAATTTTTCCTCATTTACTTAGTCCCAGTATATAAAACGGGGAAGGCAATGGCACCCCACTCCAGTACTCTTGCCTGGAAAATCCCATGGACGGAGGAGCCTGGTAGGCTGCAGTCCATGGGGTCACTAAGAGTCGGACACGAATGAGCAACTTCACTTTCACTTTTCACTTTCACTCATTGGAGAAGGAAATGGCAACCCACTCCAGTGTTCTGGCCTGGAGAATCCCAGGGATGGGGAAGCCTGTTGGGCTGCCGTCTATGGGGTCGCACAGGGTCAGACACGACTGAAGCGACTTAGCAGCAGTATATAAAAAGTATAAAATATAAAATCATACACTTAAAAATTTTGACTACTTTCTTCATTTAAAAGAAATACTAGGGCTTCCCTGGTGGCCCAGTGGTAAGGAATCTGCCTGCCAATGCAGGAGACACAGGTTTGATCCCTGGTCTAGGAAGATTCTATAGGCCATGGAGCAACTAAGCCTATTCACAAAAACTATTGAGCCTGTGTTCTAGAGTTCATGCTCTGCAACAGGAGAAGACACCACAACGAGAAGCCCACTCTGCAACTAGAGAGTAACCCCCGCTCACCGCAATCAGAGAAAGCCCATGCACAGCAACAAAGACCCAGCATAGCCAATAAATAAAAATGAAATTATATTTAAAAAAAGATGCTAGGATTTGTTGTTAGTCCAAATAAGTACAATACTTGGAAAATATCAGCCTGATATAGAACAAGATATGGCTAAATCAATAGACTAAGTTATATTCAATATTTCATATTACAAGATAATGGAAATAATTGGTTTCATAATGAGGGCCTCAGTTGTACACTGTAATTCATTATTATGTGGATTTAACTTATATTTGAATTATATAAAAATAATCCAAACAAAGCTTAGGAAGGGCAGTTTTCTCTTTCCTTGTGCATAAAGGCAACATAATGGGACCAAATTAAGTACCTACCATTGCCAGATAGCGTAATGCCAGCCTTTGCATCATCATTGTAAGGGAAGTAAGTGCTGCAGTCTTCACCTACCCAGTGTCTGTTACACACACACTTCAGCTCATTACTGCAAACCTGAAATCCAAAATCAATCTAGAATCAACACTAACTCTTAGCTACAGAGGCATGAAAAATAAACATTAATTTTTAAAAATAAAAATTAATTGTATTAATTTCTAATAATTATATGCCTAGAATTAGATAGGACTGGACATTTATTGGTACTCTCTTCCTATTTCTAATTACTTACTAATTATCTTACTCAAAAAATATTTTCTAGAGAGTAACAGTTGACCCAGAGGAAACAACAAAGCTTAAAAGAGAATTTATATTTCTTACACAAAAATCAATGATCAATTTGAATTTTGTTAACTCAAATTTTATGAGGGAGATTTTAGAAAACTAAGCAGAATTACAATCATTTTCCAATTACCCAATACAAAGTTTTCTTCTTCTAAAGAAAGGCTCTTTATACCAAACTTTTATTCATCTTTTAGGAAGCAGATAAGATAAAGGGAAGCCTGACAAAGAAGAGGGGACGCCTGAGGCTTTGCAGTGGTCTGAGAAGAAAGCTTCACAAAACCATAACCTGGGCATCTCAACCCAAGCTCCAGAGCTTAGCTATCTCAGGGGTCATGGAATCTGAAAAGTCCCTCAAAGCCTAGGAGAAAAATTCACATAAACTGGCACCAAACTTTTAAAAATTATCAGACAATAATCTTCACTTATATATCCAGGAAACAGAACCTATGTTTCTGTTCTAAAGTCTTATTATTCAAAGCAACTTTGAAAGGAATGAAAAGTAGGAGAATTCAGTTAGGGTTAAGATCAGAGAAGTTCTTTAGGACTCAGGTTTGATTGGATGGGTTTCTCATTTCTGTCTGCTTGAATTTGCCAGAAGACAACATACATGCAGATTTAACTGTACTATAAATATGATCAAAAAATTGCAGATTTCAAATTAATTCAGATTAGCAACTTTCTGCAGATTAACAAATGTGCAGGAAGAAAAAAAAAAAGGCCTGAGTTTGAGCCCCCACTTCACCGACTATCTTTTCAACAGATCAAGTCAATAACCAGGTCAACTGGTTTCTCCAAGTATGTTTCCACATCATGCAGCAGCATCAGTGATACATTGACAAGAATTGCAACACTGTTGTACAATGATCATAATAAACACATTCACAGCTGACATTATTGAATATTCACTGTGTCACAGGGATCGATCTAAGTATTATGTATCAGTTACAGGTGTTAATTCATTGATTCTTCACAACAATCCTGTATCCTGTATCTGAGGCAGTATTATTATTCCCACTTTATAGAAGAATGGAGTAAAACACAGATAGGTTAACTAATTTACCCAATCTCACCCAGTTAGTAAGGAGGAGAGCTGGATTTCACACTCAAACTGTCTGGATCCAAGCCCACACTCTTAACCTACATGATGTAATGTATATAGAGAATACCTACTGTATTTCACATTTTAATTTTAGTCACATATACAAAATTGAGTCACTGTAAGTTAAAAACACATAGGATATAAGCTTTCTTTATTATGCACAGTTATTATAAATGATTGAATGCTATTTACCACCTGATTTACTTGTGTCTATCACTCATTTGTGTGTGCATATGTGCTAACTGGCTTCAACCGTGTCCAACTCTTTATGACCCTATGGACCAGAGCCTGCCAGGCTCCTCTGTCCATGGGGATTCTCCAGGAGAGAATACTGGAGAGGGTTGCAATTCCCTCCAGCAGGGGATCCTCCTCAACCAGGGATAAAACCTGTATCTCTCAGGTCTCCTGCACTGGCAGGGGGGTTCCTTACTACTAGCGCCACCTGGGAAGCCCTGTCACCCATCACTCATTCCTTAAACAGTTAATTAGCACAACTCTGTATTACATACTCAGGACTTCTAGATGAATAAGATACAGTTATTCATTAGCATTATGATCAAGAAATTATTCCATTATGCTTTTCTCCCATCCCCCCAAAAGCATCTCTCCCTAACATACTCTTACTTATAAAGGAAAGAAGACTTGGCAGATTCCTTTAATCTAAAGAGCAAAACTAATTCCTATATACCTTCTCTATTCTCCTGTACCAGAAGAATCCCTATTCTTAGGCAAAAAGTAACAGTTACTAAGACCTCCCTTAGGGAATTCTTGGTGTATCCCTAAGGGATATACATGGAATGACTAGGATTGAAGGCTTGTCCTTCCAGAACAAGGATTCTCAACTGGATAGTATAAACAGAAGGAACCCAGAGAAGATAAAAAGAAAATCATGGCACATGCTAAAAGAAAAAGATTAAAGACATTTTTGTTAGCGTAGGAATTCCTAACTGAAAATGACAAAACTGTAATTGCTAATAAAGCATGTTTATTTAACCTATAAATTTACCTATATCTTGCCAGATATATGCAGGAAGATATAATTTAGCCTTTTAAATACCACCATTTTTTCTATTTGGGCTTCCCAGGTGGCACAGTGGTAAAGAATCTGCCTACCAATGCTGGAGATGCAAGAGACTTGGGTTTAATCCCTGGGTCAGGAAGATCCCCTGGAGAAGGAAATGGCAAACCACTCCAGTAATCTTGCCTGGAAAATCCCATGGACGGAGGAGTGAGACAGGCTACAGCCCATAGGGTCACAAAGAATCAGACATGACTGAGCACCACCAGCACCATCATTCTTTCTATTCATCTCTGAGATTCATTTCCTTAACTATTCTGCTTCTATTTCTAGATGTTATCCTCAGCTGGTACCCACTGTTTAAGTCAAGGCAATTATGGTCTAACTGGCCAGTGCCTATACCATACCAATTGTTAAATATTGTGGCCACTGCCCCTACTTTGTACTCCCTTTTTCATCCCATTATAGTTTGTTAACATTTGTCTCCTAACTCACTTGTAGAAAACTCATATTATATTAAATTAGATCAATTTAACCTAATAAGAGTGGAAAATGGAAGAATTTGGTTAGGAAAATAAAACTTTTTCTCATTCTCAAGCTTTCACAGATTACACAACAGAAATATACAAATGACAATGACCACATGACTGTTTATATCCTAGCTGGAGAAACATGGGCAAGCATGTTTTCCATTATTACAGAAACAGGCAGTTCAGGGTCATATCTGTTTCTCTGATACAAAAGAACTGAATAGATCCCTACGGTGAGGTGGTGAATACTTACTCCATTTCCTGAACAAACAGTGCCTTCTTTATTGCTTAAGCAAGTACTAAAGTTGAAGGAAGCCACAGGAAGACACCTGTGTTCTAAGCACATCATTTTGGGACCACAGGGTGTCCCGTCTTCCACATAGCCAAGGTCAACATCTTCATCAAGCTTAACATGCCCACCACTAAAAATAAATTGAGAGCAAAAAGAAAGCGGTATTCCATTAATTTACATTTATCTTGAGACTACATATCAAAACTTAAAAGTAGGCAATATCACTTTCTCTATTTTCTCTTTATTACATAATTTTAAAAGTAGCACAAACATTTTCAATCTCCAAATGGAGAAAGCAATTGAATCTTTTGATCTAATTATTTTCAGAGATATTTATATACCTTAGGATTTAAATATAATTATTATAACAAGGGCCTGAAATGGCTTTATCATTTTCCTTTGGCTACTATGCTGCGTAGAAGTCAAGTAAGTCATTATTAATAACATTTGATTTGATAAATAAGTACCTTCAAGATTTTAAATATATTTCAAACAAAGATGAGAATTTTTTAGTTTTGGTTACATTTCCCCAAAAGATTGTTCTATTTACAAACTACAGTTGACCTTTGAACAACATGGGGGGTAGGGGTACCACCCCTCCATGCAGCTGAAAATCCAAGTTCCACATGCATAGATTCAACCACTGGGGAATTACGTAGTGTTGTAGCACATATTTATGAAAAAAAGAAGACCTGTATTTACTGAAAACAACATGCACATAAATGGACCCTTGTAGTTCAAACCAGTATTACTCAAGGGTCAACTGTATATTTGAGAATGGCTAAACTACTGCAACAACTATTCAATATAGAAACCCATATATTAGGCAAGAGTGAAAAAGAAACAGGATAAAAACAATCAAATAAACAGGATATGGACTGAAAATGTATAGTCCTAATCTATTTATTCATATAGTACCATGTCAATGCTACTACAAAAATTTCCATTGTTTATTGTTTATTTATTTTTATCAAAATTATGCATGAAACAGTTTTATGAGTTAAATAGGCAAATTGGTTTTTACAATGCAGTGAAGGGATCCATCGCCCCTACTCCTCTTATATCCTTCCCTAGAGGAAATCACTTTCTACTTTTAACTGATTCTTTTGTTATTTGTGTACATATTTTTAAATAATGAGTTTGTATCACTATTTTTAGTTTTCCTATTTTCAGTATTATCAATTGACTGCCCTCTATGGAATAGTTAAATCAACAGCAAATCGTGCATTGTTAGGACTTATTAAATGAGTGATATAGTACACCATAATTATACCTTTTCTTTTACTCGTATGTTTCATTTTCCCTCAGAGTAGCAAGTCTCTTATTTGTTCACTGAATTATCTATCACTAACTCAGAATTACTCCAACCCTGTTGTCAAAATCTCCACTTAAGATGTGTCTGAACATCAGTTCATCTTGCTGAAATAATCTCTCCTAGAGTTTCCACTTGGAATTCCCCTGCTCCTATCTGATCTGGTTGGCCCCTGTAAATGGTACAGAGCTGGGTATCTTGGCTTTCTCCAAGATACTATTCATTGGAGGATTGCCCCATCTTTCTCCACAGTGGATGTCTTGTTTCCTAAATTCCCTATGTTTCCTTCTGTATTTTGGTGGAGCACAGTTTCTAACAGCTTCCTGAGAAAGGACTTAGGGGAATAAACTTTGGGGAAACTTATCTAAATGTCTCTTTATTTTCTACCCTCACACTCGATTCATATTTTGCCTGAGTACAGAATTCCACTTTGGAAATTATTTTCTCCATTGTCTTTTAGATCCCAGCACTCTTTGATAGATTTGAAACCATTCTAATGCCTATTCCTTTTTTTTTTTCCCTCTGTCCTCTCCGGAAACAGCTGGGATTCTTTTTCCTTAGGTTCTGAAATTTCATAATGATAAGTTTTGATGTATTAACTAATTTGACTGATTTCACCTTGCACCTGGTGAGCCAGGCAATATGGAAATCCAAGTCCAAAAGTTCTAGATAACGCTCTTGGAGTTAGTCATTGCTAATTTCCTCCCTGCTGTTTTCTCTGTTCTTTATTATTTCTATTCTAACATGGTGAGCTTTACTCTATGTCCCTTTCTTTGTTTCTTTTACTCTACTTTCTGGGAGATAATTTCAACTATTGAGTTTAATGTTTGCCATCTTTTTTTTTAAATTTCTAACAGCTTTCCTTTGTTTTCTCTTAATGTTCCTCATTTTTAAAAATTCTACCCTATTCTTGTTTCATGATAGAAGTATCTTAAAATATTTATAGGTAGTTGTTGCATTTTCTGATCATTTCTCTCTCTCTCTTTCCATGTTAGAGTCTTTCTTCACAAATCTGGTCATCTGTTTATATTTGAGTTGGGGAACCAGACAGATGATTGGAAGTTCTGGGACTTTCTGACTGAATATCACTGAGGCTAGACCACTTCTATATACTTCTGATAACTGATTTTTCTGCTGACAATAAGCTTGGAAACCTTCTATTTTATTCTTTGCAGACTGTAAAGCTCAAATCTTTCATGGGAGGGTGAGCAGTCACCAGCTTAGCTGGGTCGGGGAAGTAAGCTATAGATCTAACAGCTTCTCTAACAGAGTTCACCTATCTTTTTCATTTGAATTTCTTCCTCCATCCCCAAGTCCTTTATTCCCTCTTCCAGAAGTAGATGAGGCTGCCCATTTTGAGCATTTTGGGACTGGCAGTATATATTGAGTCAGTTTCTTGGTTTTCCCCATTATTGACTGAGAACTTCAGAATTTTTAGTTTTGATAATCATCTGCCACACATCTATTTGTTCTCTATGTTCTAGAATCTTGTTGCTGCAGTTTCCTCTCCCTTTTTCTGCTTCCCTATGGACATACAAATTCTAGAAAAAAAAATGTATTTAGTGTCATTTTAGTGGGATTCCATAAGGGAGCAAAAGAAGATGCATCTATTTAATCCACTGATAAGAATGAAATGCAAACTAAACCCTGCAAAATTTAACTGAACAATGAAACATAACTCTAGCTACCACACAATAGTCCACATTCAACTAATTCTTCCCTTCTTTCTATCTGTTCTCTGTCAGGATTTACTTAATCATCCCTATGGACTAGAATCCATTTCATCTTACTAACAAACATATGAACTGAAAACAGAAGTAATCCCAAGCTTCATTCCTGGGAAATAAGATGGCTAATGTTCTCACAGAACGGTTAGATCATTACCTGCAGTTTAACGTTCTTCCCTGCTGCACAACCAAAGTAGACGTAATCTCACCATCAAGTTCTCCAAGTCTTGGGATGTTACCAACGTTCGTACACAAAAGGTAACCACAGAGCACGTCCCTGTGTTAAAAAAGCACCAGGTATTTACTTCTTCCCTCAAAGATACAGCAAAGTCTGTACAGTTAGAGCAATAATGTTATCTTACTTAAGCATTTGTTTTTTCATCAACTGTACTATTCCTTCAAATTACAAGCAAAACAAAATAACCTCAAATTAGTTTACTCTCGGCTTTAAAAATTGTCTTCTCTGAAACTTTTGGTGCACCAAAATCCCAACTATGTTCTAGATTTTCCTTTATTGTCCAAGTATTTATCTAAAGAAAATTACCCATCAAATGGACTTCTTTTATATCTGAACCTCCTTCCTTATAATAGTATATCACAGGATATACTAAGACATTTTAAAAAATATTTGATAAGTGAATGAATGAACTTTGAATGAGTATTCTTTCAGAATACAGTGTTTTCTTCAACCAATGGCACCAGAATTAAAGAACAGATTATATACTTTGTGACTTCTCAACCACATAGGATCATGATTCCTTTTCCAATATATTCTACTTCTCCCCCCAGCTAGCACATACAATTCTAATTTAACTTGTAAAATATTTTCATTTGTGTTAACTACTATCTTACATATTCTCTATATTTAACATATTTTAATCATTAATATAGATAATGATAAACATATTCTAATAAATGTCTTGCAAAGACTTATTAGCAGGCCAGCAACTATATATGTAAATGTTAGACTTTACCATATAGAAAAAGAGAAAAATTAAGACTTGAATCTATCACCAACATAGAAAAATACATATTATTGTATCAAAAATAATTTTTAAAATTTATATCATCACATTATTGTATCTATCATAAATAAAAATGTTTTTTAACGTAGAAGAGATATACATTCAACATTTTTTATTGGAGTTCACTAAATACTTTAGTATATATTAAAAACATTAGATGATTTTTATTCTTAAGGAAATTATACTCTGGGTAAGAAGAGAAATTACACACATTAAACATCTATAAAACATAGAGTTAGTGACAAGGACCATAAAAGTAATGCAAAGGATGCAGGAGAAGAGGGAGGTGATTTATTTTCAGGGGAAATAAATAATAATAAATAAAATAATCCAGAAATAATTTACAGAGTAAGTAAATTATCCAAGGGGATGGGGATGGGTAATTTTTTGGATAGGTAAAAATTTTTTATGGAGTATAAAGGGTTCTTCCTAAAGTATGAATAGTACACATACCCGTGTGGAAGTAGGACAATAAAATATATTAGAAATGGCCAGGTTTGCTAGACTTCGAAAGAGTAGAAAAGAAAAAAACAAAATATGTAGGTTGGGGAAAATTACAAAAGAGGTACAGTGCCAAGCTAAGGTTCCATTTCATGCATTAAGCAAGATGGTATGACACTCAGCAAAGTGGTTAAGAGAGAATTCTAAAACCAGACTGCTGAACTCCAATTCTGCTCCTATTATATCCTACCTACATGACCTTAGTCAACTTAACTGTCTTAGTTTCCTCCTCCATCAAACAGGGCAAACTGCCATGAAGATTAAATGACATCACTTATGTAAAGTATAATACAGTTCCTAACACGTAGTGTGCACTCAATAGACGTTATTCTTACTATCAATTAAGTATGTGGAACCAGTGAAATTTGAACAAAGAACTGACATCATCAAAAAGGTTCAGGATAAGATTATTTTGATGGGATCATGCTAGATGCTGCTGGCCCAGACAACTAAGAGGTTTCTGTATTAGTTGAAGAATTGACATAGGTCTTAGTCGGGGTAATGCGATAGGCACAGAAATGAAGAGATAAATTAAAGACAAATTGTGGAGGAATGAGAGAGAAGAATAAACATGATTTGCCATTTGGATAATGAGTCAGAGAGACGGGAGCATCAAGGATCACTCTGAGGCTTCTAAACAGGAGAGTGAGATATTAAGATCTGTGGGGAAAAGAGTTCTTTATTAAAGTCAGAGTCAGATAATTCCATCTATCAGCACTGAGAACATTCTGTTGGCTTTCATTTTTGTTGCCTTTGAGATGCTGACAGATGTCTTCTAGGTGAGAGAGACCTAAGGCAGTCATAGGCATCACCTGAGCCTTGGGAGAGAGGTCAGAATACATACTGAGACTCAGAAACCCTCTGCAGAGGTGGGGTTGGAACTCTGGGAAGAGATGAGGGAAGGAGAATGCTTTATGGCATGCCGAAAACAGGAAAGTCCTGATCGCTCAGGAAGTAGTGCCTGGAACTCAGGTATAAACTCGGCTAATTTCTCCGTCTCACCGTTTGTTGCACTGTATCCACGTGTCTTTGTCTTTCCCACAGTTACCCTTCTCGGTGCCTTCTATATTCAGTTTCTCATAGCAGTATTTATCTGATGACATCACATCTGAAGCAGAATAGAATTTTCTATCAGTGAAAGATATACCATGTGAGCTGTTTAACTATTTGCAGTAAGGGGAAAACACTTGTGAAGAACTCTCCTCTTTCACTACAACGTTACCAATTACAAAAGTTGTACCCATGCTTCACAAGAGTTCCCCATACCAAAAGCATCCATCACTTGGGTACATTTCTCACAACTGCTCATTTAAAACTTGAAAACAAATCTATTTAGATCTTCGATATGATTCAGGCTGTAAGTTCTAAGAATAACACTCCTGAGAATTTAGCCAATAATTGGGGAAAGATGCTACCAAATGGTTCATTGACAAATATTCAATGCTTTAATCTCAGTGCCAGATAGAAAGCATGAATTTTTCACTCAGCAACTTTTATGAATCCTAAAGACAATTTTATTAAAAGAATGATGCACAATAATTAAAGACTCAAGAAAGAGCACTATTTCCACCTTGTTTATTAATTCTTTGTTTTAAATTATTATTTTTTTCCTTTATTTGTATTAGTTGGAGGCTAATTACTTTACAATATTGTAGTGTTTATTAATTCTTAATGGCTATCAAAACATTACTCTGCTTGTAAGCAAACTTGAATTCATGTTAAATCTCTGACTTTCAAATAACATTTTAAGTCATGTAAGCATTTTTGTCAGGATTTTATTTTTGCTAAAGCCAAGGTCAGTTTACGGAGCTATCCAAGATTTAGATCAAAATAACTTTTGCAAACTAATCAAAAGATGACTGTCAGTGTATATTTTTTAAACTGATAATGTTTGGTAGTTTCTTTTCCTACTTCTTGCTGTCAGCCACTAATTTTTCTCAAGAGGAGGAAGCAAAAACCATATTTCTTTTCCAGAGCATAAGCCTACATAACTAAAATGTTCTCCTATCCCAATGTTTCTTTAGTTGTTCAAAAGAGAGCATACACTTCCTTTCCCCAAAGGATTATAGCCAGTATTTGTGACAGTTAAAGGTTATCATTATCTTTATAGCTTGCTTTCCAATATAAATCATCTTTTCAAAGAGTTTGAAGCAAAAACTTCTTTCAGAAGGGCCAGTAGTACTTCTGGAAAAATATAACATTTAAATATGCATTCAAATTAAATGTTTTAGATATAAATGTTACATATTTCCTTCTGAAAATCTGCCAAATTTTGAAAGGAATAACATTAAAATTTCTTTCTGATATGACAGAGCTACCCTAGCAGAAATTCACCTGTAACTAGGAAAACCAGCTAGAGTTTGAGAAAGAGAGATAAGAAAGAAAAAGCAACTCTAGCTAAAAGGCTACACTTCTTATCCAAGGGTGCCCCACTCAGGGTCCATGTCCATTCCACATGGCTGATGGGTTTTGCCTGAGGATACTAAGTTAAAGACAGCATAAGAGGAGCAGAAATCCAGGTTGCGTTGTTCTCCAAGTTGCATATCCTAGAATGGATTTTACCTTTCTGGCAGCAAAGGCACTTTCCACCAAAGACATGGCTAACTAGCCAAGATGTATAGAGCTGTGTCTTATCAAAGGAGGTGCTTTTCTCTAATTTCCACAAAAGTGCTCCTGCTAAGAGCTGCAATGGTTCTGAAAGTCCCTGAGTCATAATAAAGTAGTTGGAAAATTACTTCCATCCAGTTCACATGCCCTTGGGCCAGATACCATACTTGGAGAAGGCTCAAACCTTGTTATTTACTCACTTTGCCCCCAGATGTATTTGCATTGTCTATCCCTGGTTTTACATCTTCCTCCAAAGCAAATTCCCTGAAATGAAAAAGCATACCCATTAGTAGCACAATGTCTACTTCCATCAGGTAACTGAAAAATATGTCTAAGAAAACTAATAGATGAGTATTATAAAGCCCTTTTATCTTCAGAGCTGACTAAAAAACATTTAATATGATCTTCCTATTTTGATGAGACTTAGTATTTTTTCATGCTGGTACATAGGAAACACTTAGGTAAAGATGAAGCAACCTACCTGGACACCATCACATGAATAACCATCCATCTTATGAATATTGGGGGCACACTAGGAAAAGAAAACAGAAATATGAACCAAATGCACAGCAAGATATTAAGATGAGCTAATCTCTTTAAAGGTTTTCATTTTGAAAATGAAGTCTGATAATATAGGGTAGTCTCCCAAATCATCTGAAAATTAGAAAACAAGATCAAGAGAAAACAAAAGGAAATGTAACAATTGATGATTTTCCCCTAAAAATGTGGATCTACCAGAGGAAAAGAGCAGTTGATTTGTAAATCCTTATTTACAAATAAAAAGAACCAACAGCAAAGACTCAGCTAACTTATACAGACACACTACTCCTCAGAGTAAGATAAAACAGAACATAAGACAAAGTCAAAAGGATGCCACCAGATGGAGCAACAGATATGGTTTCCTCTTTTTTAACCATGAGAAGTAACAGTTCTTATACTTAAAATGATTCTCAAGTGAAAGTCTACCTTGGACATGTCAGAAAAAGACATGTTTTATAGCCACCCCCCCACTTTTCTTCCCTTGGAGCAATTGCAGAAAAGACTTCAAAAGACTGCAAAGCATTCCTATGTGGCTAGAAACAGAGTGTAACTTTAAAATTTATTATACATTTTTCTATTATTATAGTAATTACATACTTATTTGAGAAAAGTTAAGAAATGTAAAAAAAAAAAAAAACAGGAAAATTGAAAGACCAAAGTCTCTAATATTCCCACCATCCAGAGACAACTATTTATTATAATTTGGTACATTTTTTCCTCTACCTTTTTCTACAAAAATGTGGTATTTTATAATATAAGTATAATCAAATTATAAATAATGCTTTATATTCTGTTTCAGCCCTTCACTTTCATCATGCAAATTTAATTGTATCATAATAAACTTTTTTGTAGGTATCATCTTTATAGCTGTAACACATTCCCTGAGCTAACAAGTCATATAATCAATGTATTAAAATATTTACTTACAGTTATCTCAAATTTATGCTGTTACAACCAATGCAACAAGAACACCTTTGTATGCACATAATTTTCAGATTTAGAATTCTTTTAAAATCCTGCTTATCACATAATTACATTTTAAAGAAGTTGCTTTAATATACTTTCATTCCCAGAGCCCATTACGTAATCATTCATTGTATCCCCATCCTCACTAGGTGTAAGTTTAGGAAAACAGTGCTAATTAGACAGTAAGAATGCAAATCTTTAATCTCAGAATGACTGCTTTTAACAGACTTTTGGACTCTGTGGGAGAAGGCGAGGGTGGGATGTTTCGAGAGAACAGCATCGAAACATGTATATTATCTATGGTGAAACAGATCACCAGCCCAGGTTGGGTGCATGAGACAAGTGCTCGGGGCTGGTGCACTGGGAAGACCCAGAGGGATCGGGTGGAGAGGGAGGTGGGAGGGGGGATCGGGATGGGGAATACATGTAAATCCATGGCTGATTCATGTCAATGTATGACAAAAACCACTACAATATTATAAAGTAATTAGCTTCCAACTAATAAATGAAAAAAAATTTAAAAAATAAAATAAAGCATTTTTAATGGTTAAAGTAGGGCTTCCCAGGTGGCACAGGAGTCAAGAATCCGCCTGCCAATACAGGAGATGCAAAAGATGCGGGTTTGATTCCTGGGTCAGTAACATTCCCTGGAGCAGGAAATAGCAACCCACTCCAGCATTCTTGCCTGAAAACTTCCATGGACAGAGGAGCCTGGTGGGCTACAGTCCATGGGTTCGCAGAGTCGGACATGACTGAGCACAGCACAGATACACCACTACTGATTCTCTCTTCTCTAGAGAAAAAAAGATGTGGGCAGTCTTCACTTTGCATGGCTCCAGTGTGAAGGAATTTCACTCACTATGGTTTTGTTAAATGACACCAGTACCCCAAGGACACAGTTCCAATGTCAGTCACCATAGTAGATTAAGTGTGAATAATTGCATGAAGAACAAACTTTGCTATTAGCTCTTCAGTCCACCAATCGCTTGGTAAATAAGATACGATCATCACAGTTAACAGCCCATCTAGTCACTTCTTTCAAAGTCTGTCAGGATTGATCACTGAGCATCTGTTCATTCAGTTCATGTACAGACAAAAGAGCTTGGTGCCTTTCTTTCTCTGGGTTATATCACGTGGCATCTTATAATAAAACTGAATAGTTGAAAGAGGAAACTGGCCAACAAAGGTGAAAATACAGCAAAGAAATGAAAAGTGATAACACTGGAAGAGAAATTAAAATCAAATGTAAATAGCACGACAGAAAAAAAAAAAAATCAATGACTTTGGGAATGGGATGCTGATACCACTATTCAGCAAAAAAACTTCCCATTCACAACTTCACATCTCTCGGATATTTCCTGACATTGAAAGCACAAAGGATCATGTCAAAAAACTGACCCAAACTTAGAAAGAAGAGTAGCAATTCAACAAGGCTTAGGAAAGATGCTCACTAAGTATCATAAGGTTTCTGACCAGGAGAAAGCAAGCACAGCTCAAATTACTGATAAGTTTTTTACGAAGAAATAAAATACATTAATTTTCAATATTTTTGTTTTAATTTAATGTTAGCTAAATAAATATTAGTTCATTTTTTTCATTTCCCTATTCATTTAAGACCAACAGGGAGTTTTTAATCACCTGATATTTTTTAAAGATCACAGAATAATTGTAAATTTTTCCATTGATTACTACAATACTTCACATGGTTTCAGCTTTTATGGTCACTTTTGTGATCCTTCATTACAATGCAAAGCAAGCACTGCCTGTATACACGTACACGGAGATCTGTGATCGCCTGTCAAAGTTTATTAACTTCTGTGTCTTCCTTGAAGTGAAAGTGTTAGTCGTTCAGTCATGTATGACTTTTTTCAACTCCATGGACTGTAACCGGTCAGGCTCTTCTGTCCGTGGAATTCTCCAGACATGAATACTGGAATGGCTAGCCATTCTCTTTTCCAGGGAGTATTTCTGACCCAGGGACCCGTGTCTCCTGCATTGTAGGCAGATTCTTTACCATTTAAGCCACTAGGGAAGCCCTTATCTTCCCTAATGACAACTAAATGATATTAAATTCAAAAGCAGCAATTAGTGGCAAGCTATTTCAGGTAAATAAAAGTCAAGAGAGGCCCTGTCTCAGAACCCAATATCCTGTGGTTCTCTCTGCCTTACCTGATTCGTTTCAACCAGCTGAACAGAAAGAGTCTTTCTGTTTCCTCCTTCACTAGCTAGACTAAACACAAAAGCCTTTTATTTCCTACTTTCAACAAAAAAAAAAATAGTTAAGGCAGATATACAGTCTTAAGATTAGTTCAGCGTTAAGACAAAACCACGCTGAACATCTGCTCAAGCTTTGATTACTGAAACTTCAATTCCCAAAAAATTAATGAAAGGAGAGGAAGAGTTGACATGAAAGAGAAACATGAACATCTTACCCATTTCCATTCCATCTGAGGGTCAGTTCACTAAACAAACTCCTACTTTTTCCCCCTTGGATTCAGAGAAATTATTCATAAGTTACCTGGCTTGAATTTCCAGAGCATGTTTCACGAATATCACAATCATTTACTGCTTCACGGCACACGGTTCCCATAGGCTGAAACTAAAATGAACAAAACTCAATGTGCAAAACTGTCAAAGGAAAAAAAAAACAACAAACCTCTTACAGTATCATCTTAAAAATGCAAAAGGAAATTTTTTGGATAGGAATACCTTAAACTAGTTTAAGATGAAAATCTGTGAAAACCACAGCTACTGCATGAAAATGTTAATTTAATAGTTCTCAGGGCGAGTTTCTCACATATGAAATAATTTGCATAGTTATCACACATAGCCTTACAAGATCTAGCTAAAATAGGATGTGCTTGATGGTACATCTGTACCAGAAGGACAAGCCAGTCCAAGTTCCAGCACTTCTTTCTTCCAACTAGCTTATGGGTTTATATTTTATCCTTCATTCTTACTAGCACTTTTATCACATTATTCTTTTTTACCTCATCAGCTAAGAATTTGAAAGTTACATTTTGGACTGAATTGTAAAAGTTAGAGGAAATGGCAAAGCTATTTCCTCTCATGATTTCCTTTACCATCTTATCTTCTCTTCTCATCATTTTTTTTTTTTTACAGATCTATAGCTTGGTCTTTTATTCCCTTTTAATGTTTCTATTATTTGTACCTGTCTGTAAGAGTCTTCTTTGGTCTGTTTTCAACTCAAATATTTTTTTTAAGTGTAGGAGTCATATAAATTTGTACGCTTGTTGGATTCAGCAGTTGCAGAAATATTCATTAAAACAAAACAAAAAGAGATATATATATAAAGCTACCATCTTTCTCTTTTCCTCTTCAATCCCACTCTCCTTCTTGCTCTAAAAGGTTACTATTTGGGGCTGGGTCCTTCCATGTTTTTAACTCTGCTCACACAAAAATATACAGTATTCTAGACCCCTTCTCTCCCCCACCGCACACACACATACAACTTGCATTTCCTTGTTCACCACCCCCCAGGCAGTTGAGTCTCCTGTTGCTCATAGAACATGAGCAGCACACTTAACTCCAGTCAGGAATTCAACAGATACTTTCCAGAAGAGCTGAACAAAATTTTGTGTTTGTTCATTCATTCATTAAGCATTTACTAGGCACATGTGCTAGGCACAGCCTGTGGAGATTCAACAGAAAACAAACACAAGAATCTTGTTGGCAAGGAACTTAGATTTCAGTGGGGATGAAATCACTCTAATGACAGAAAGTGAAGTGGAACTAAGGAGCCTCTTAATGAGGGTGAAAGGGGAGAGTGAAAAAGTTGGCTTGAAACTCAACATTCAAAAAATGAAGAACATGGTATCTGGTCCCATCACTTTATGGCAAACAGATGGGGGAAAAGTGGAAGCAGTGGCAGTTTTTATTTTCTGGGGCTCCAAAATCACTGTGGACAGTGACTGCAGCAATGAAATTAAAAGACTCTTGCTCCTTGGAAGGAAAGCTACGACAAACCTAGACAGCATATTAAATATGTGATGTCGGCAGAGACATTACTCTGCCAACAAAGGTCTGTATAGTCAGAGCTATGATTTTTCCGGTAGTCATGCATAGATGTGAGAATTAGACCATAAAGAAGTCTGAATGCCGAAGAATTGATGCTTTCAAATTGTGGTGCTGGAAAGGACTCTTGAGAATACCTGGGACAGCAACAAGATCTCAGTCAATCCTAAACGAAATCAATCCTGAATATTCACTGGAAGGACTGATGCTGAACCTGAAGTTCCAATACTTTGGCCACCTGATACTAAGAGCCAACTCATTGGAAAACACCCTGATGCTGGAAAAGACTGAAGGCAAAACAAGAAGGGGAAGGTAGAGGATGAGATGGTCAGAAACGTCACCAACTCAATGGACATGAATTTCAGCAAACTCTGGGAGATAGTGAAGGACAGAGGAGAGGGTGTGCTGCAGTGTATGGGATCACAAAGAGTCAGACACAACTTAGCAACTGAACAACAACAACAAATAGGCCATAAAAATAAGGAAACAAGCAAGGTAAGTTAATTTCATATACTCTGGTTCTTTTCCTCCTTGGAATTAGTATGAGGTACAATTCTAGAACTTCTGAGGTAGAAGTATGAGCAGGTTTAAGGTACAGTTCATAAAAGAGTGTAAATGTTCACAAATTGTCAGTAAACTTCCAAAAATAAGCACGGTAAAGGAGGACTTGAACTAAGGGCTGGGGTGAAGCAGTAAATCAACCCAAATCACTGCCCTCTTGGAATTTTCATATAAAGAAAAGAGAAAATGAGTGAAGAAATAAATAAGCAATATTTTACAGGAGTTCCCAAATCATGCCTCAAGGACAATTTTGGTTGCCTATTTGCTTTGTATAAGAAGTTTTATTAGAATACTGCCACATATGTTTGCTTCTGTATTTTTGATGGGCTGCTTTCAAAGAAAGAGTTAAGCAACTGACATAAAGACCTTATAACCCACAAATTTGTCCCTTTACAGAAAGTGTCTGATAACTCTGATTTATAGATAAATTATTATAAACACATATAGAAGAAAACAAAAATACACAAGCTTTCTCATTTTGCTCCTCTTTTCCATTCACTCTTCTACTTCTGACTCCTCTAGGAGCCCAGGGTGGGGTGAGATGGGAGTATGGGGTAGAGAAAGTGGCAGAAAATATCTTACTTGACTGGTAAAGTTATGACTCATATTCTAAGATAGTTAACCATACCATTTTATTTTATGTATTTTAATTCTATTATTTTGTACTTGCTCCTTTCAATGATTATATCACAAAGAGCTTAATTCTATAAATCCAAGAAAAAAATGGCATAACTGACTGCATTTGATGGACCAGTCAGTTCAGTCGCTCAGTCCTGTTTGACTCTTTGTGATCCCATGGACCGCAGCACGCCAGGCCTCCCTGTCCATTACCAACTCCCGGAGTTTACTCAAACTCATGTCCATTGAGTCAGTGATGCCATCCAACCACCTCACCCTCTGTCATCCCCTTCTCCTCCCACCTTCAATCTCGCCCAGCATCGGGGTCTTTTCAAATGAGTCAGTTCTTTGCATCAGATGGCCCAAGTGTTGGAGTTTCAGCTTCAATTTGATGGATGGGCAGACTTAAAACATTGAGGATTAAAGTATATGATTGGGAATTCCTAGATGGCAATTGGAGAAACTGACAGAATAAACAGTTGAGGTAGACAAAATGAAAAAAATATCTCTTTCACATTTAGTTTGGTCTTCATTTTTTAGAGAGTGCTTTCAGAGATCTCTGCCAGTACCTTGCTTCTCTTAAAACTCTGCCAGAGACACAGTGGTAAGGTGAGGATGACAGAAACTGCTGCCAGTGTATCTGGGGTGTAACTGCAGTTATTCTTTACTAGCTGACTGAGACTATGCAGGTTATTTCACTTCCCTGAGATTGGCAATGCTCAGAGGGAAAACATCTGGATAATAATATCATTCCCCAAAGTGTAGCTATGAGCACCATCTAAGACAGCAATCTCAACCAGGGGATATCTGGCGATGTTTAAGACGTCGCGGTGTCATGACTTGGAGGGATGCTGTTGATAACTGGGAGGCAGAAGTCAGAAGTGCTGCTAAATAGCCTATAAGACGTAAAATAACCCTCACAATAAAGAACAATCTGGTCAAAAGTATCAACAATGCCACAGTCAGGAAACCTGGATTGAGGATGATATAATTTGCAAGTACTTAGTACTGTTTCTGGCACACAGTAGGGCATTTAATATGATAGGTTCATATTTTGCCCTCTCTTAACTCATTAGAGCCAATCAATCAGCAAAGAATCAGTAAGAGAATGCTGTGCATGTTTATTCATTCATTCACCAATTATTTACTGAAGTCTTGTTCCAATTACAGTGTAAGTGCCTGGCTCTGCCTCTGCAAAATGTACAGACTGAAGGGAAAGAAAGATATTATACCTTAGAAATAATATAAAATTATACCCGATTTTATATGAGAAAAGAAAAAATAGATTTCTGTGAGCAAGGTAAGCCCCGAATTACCATAGTCTTGATGTAAAGGCTTAAATATTTGGAGACAGGCATGACGATGTTATTGTGAGAAGGAAAATAGACAAGGTGTATAAAGATGCTTGAACAGTAATGCACAACACATGAAAGGTGTTTCAATGTCTACAAACAGCTAGTACACAAGATATTCTAGGTTGAGCACCATGAAAAGGAGGAGATGACACCACCCTTATGGCAGAAAGTGAAGAACTAAAGAGCCTCTTGATGAAAGTGAAGTGAAGAGGAGAGTGAAAAAATTGGCTTAAAACTCAACCTTCAGAAAACTAAGATCATGGCATCTGGTCCCATCGCTTCATGGCAAATAGATGGGGAAACAATGGAAACAGTGACAGACTTTATTTTGGGGGGCTTCAAAATCACTGCAGATGGTGACTGCAGCCATGAAATTAAAAGCTCCTTGGAAGTAAAGCTATGACCAACCTAGACAGCATATTAAAGAAGGGACATTACTTTGCCATCTAGTCAAAGGTCCATCTAGTCAAAGCTATGGTTTTTCCAATAGTCATGTATGGACATGAGAGTTGCACTATAAAGAAAGTTGAGCACCAAAGAATTAATGTTTTTGAATTGTGGTGTTAGAGAAGACCTTTTAGAGTCCCTTGGGCTGCAAGGAGATCCAACCAGTCCATCCTAAAGGAAATCAGTCCTGAATATTCATTGGAAGGACAGATGCTGAAGCTGAAACTCCAATACTTTGGCTACCTGATGCGAAGAACTGACTCATTTGAAAAGACCCTGATGCTGGGAAAGATTGAAGGCAGGAGGAGAAGGGGATGACAGAGGATGAGGTGGTTGGATGGCATCACGGACTCAATGGACATGAGTCTGAGCAAGCTTTGGAGTTGGTGATGGACAGGGAAGCCTGGTGTGCTGCAGTCCACGGGGTCGCAAAGAGTCAGATATGACTGAGCAACTGAATTGGACTGAACTGAATTGAATATCTACTTGGCTTTACAATAAAGGAAAAGCATCATTCAAAGAATAGTTTCATTTAAATTCTATTATATTGTTATTATTATTAATATTATTACATATATATTATAGCACATTAAATGGTTTCATTTAAAGTCCACGCTCTTCAGGGAGGCAGTAGAAAGAAGACAAACTCCAGGGATTACAAACACATAGGCGCTAGCTCCTTATTTACTTGGTATTTTTAATCACTACAAGCCTCGGTTTTGTCATCTGTTAGATGGGAATAAAAACAGTATCTACTCCTCACAAGACTTGTGAGACTCCTATAAAGCCTCTGGCACTTGTCACTCAACATATATCAGGTCTTACTATTGTCTATTGTTATTTGCTTATATTTACCTTAAATATTAACTATTTAAGTTATTGCCTTATTAACTTATCAAATATGTCCTCTTTTCTTTCAGTTGGTTATCAATCAACATTTATTTACCTTGCACTTTTTACAACAAAGACCATCACTGCATTGGGAGTCTTGAGTCAATGTACATTTCTTACAACACTCTGCTCCTTCAAGGACACATTCCTAAGGAATATAAACATTTCGAAAATGTCAGAAAGTGGTGTCATTTTCCTGAAAGCAACAGGATATTTTCTAAAATAAATTGTACAGCCTCAAAATTATCATCTTTATTCCAGAAATCTTATGAAATTTCTAGGCACAACACTTACTCTGTATGGTTCAGTGTGGATCTAGAATAACCCCAAATAACCTAAAGAAATCATCCAAACACAAAGACTTACTGCCGGGGTCCCACAGTCACACTCCTCGCCAGTTTCAATGAAGCCATTGCCACACTCAGGAGGATCAAGAAGCTGTGGAATGAAAACCAGGAAGGGCACTAAAATGTAGAAAAATCAGCACCAAATATAATATGAGAGATCACAAGTGTCACACCTACACTTCTGGCCTGTCAGTCATTTCAAACTATATTTTTATTTCCCTAAGCTATAAAGTATGACTGTAGAATTTTAGAACTGGAAACTTTAGAAGTGTCTAGTATTGATTCCATTTCAAACTTAATCATATTTTCATATATAACATACACACCAAATAGGGTCTGGTAAGTGCCATCAAAGCAAAAGATGATCTAGGCATTGGCTAAAACAAAGCCAGAAGGACTCCTAAAATTTCATTTCAAACAGAAGCAAGAGATTTGGAGTCAGGATGTCTGTATTCAAATCTTGGCTTAGCCAAGATACACTTGGGCAAATGGCTTGCCATCTCAGAGCCCAAGTGTTTTAATATTTAAAACAATAATAACAATAATATTAGCTTCCATCTACATAATGAATTGTTTTGAGGATCAAATACAATTACCTGTGAAAAGCTCTTTTTCAACTGTATTAACTTGTGAAACAAAGTTATTTTGTGGGCAATGAGGAAAACATCACAAAAATTAATAAATTCACTGATTTAATTAATATAAAATTCAGCTCTACCTATTAACATAGCTCTGCAGAGAACAGTAGTAATAATTTGCCCCAGAGATGGGGATTAATGAGAGGAGAAAGACCTCCTTTTCCATCAGTACGATTTATGATTTGCTATCCAAAGGGGAAAAAAAAATGCATCAAGAGAATGAAAAAGAAATGCAAAGTAAAACCATTTTTGTAAGCAAACCCTGAATCCTCATTTGGCTTTATGAAAAGAAAATGAACGTTTTCCAGAAAGCAAAACTCTAATTTATACCTGCTTTTTATTCCCATCAGAATAGCCCATGATTAATTCAATTCAGAAATGCAGACATTTAGCATATCAAGAATACATACACATGAGCCAAGCTGAAAAGTTTCATTCCATAAAACACAATGAATGAAAATTTGTGTTTATATACTTGAGAAAGATTAATAACTTAACAACTCTGATTACACTTATTACCTTAGAAGGTTTGTTGAAAAGGCAAGCACCACCTCCACTATTTAGGAAGTCATGATACTCTTCAATATTACACTGGGTAAACTTTTTAGGAAGATAATATCTATAAGAGAGAAGAAAAGCATTAGCTGGGTATAATTTCTGTCTCCCTTGTTTGTAAACTAGTTTTAAAATTTAACACTGTTAACACTGTACATTATTCCTAAAAATTAAATAAATAAATAATAAATTCCACTTATGTATAACATCTGCTTTGAGAAGGGAATGGCAACCCACCCCAGTATTCCTGCCTGGGAAATCCCATGGACAGAGGAGACTGGCGGGCTACAGTCCATGTGGTCACAAAAGAGTCGGACACAACTTAGTGACTAAACAACAACAATACATTCTTCTATCGTGTTGAATAGTGACTAGTGGTAACTATGTGCTCAGTCAAATCCGACTCTTAGCAACCCCATGGACTGTAGTCACCGGGCTCTTCTGTCCATGGGATTTTCAAGGCAAGAATACTGGAGCGGGTTGCCATTTCCTCCTCCAGGGGATCTTCCTGACCCAGGGATCAAACCCATGTCTCTTGTATCTTCTTTACCACTGTGCCATCTGGGAAGTCCAGTGGTGACTATGATTTGCTCTGCATTATCTCCATACCCATTCAAAGGAAACACACACCTACATAGCTGTTAATTTCCATCAGAGAGAGTTAGAAATAATTTATTTCACAATGTCTTTCCTAAATATTAAACCTGGGCTGGAACCCAAACGGCAGAGCATTCTGCAAAATAACTGACCTGTAATCTACAAATGTGTCAAAGTTGTGACAATCAAAATAGACAGGAATTATCCCCGACTGAAGAGACCAAAACCTGACTGTGATAAAAAAAAATCCTGATTCTGAAGTTTTTGCTAAAATGACACTGTAGAAACACAGGGCCAATCCTGAATGAGGGCTAAGAATTAGATGATTTTCTTGGTTGAATTGTGGTCCTATAGGAAGATGCCTTTGTTTATAGAAATGTATATTTTTTGTTGTTGCTGTTGTTGTTGTTGCTTAGTCACCAAGTTGTGTCCAGTGTCCAACTCTTCATGATTCCATGGACTGCAGCACACCCGGCCTCTGTCCCTCACCATCTTCCTGAGTTTGCCCAAGTTTATGTCCACAGAAATGTCCATTGTTTAGCATTTTGAAGTGACAGACACCATGGTAGAACTTATGATTCAGAAACAAAAGGTTCTTTGTAACTATTCGTCCAATTCTTCAAGTCTCAGATTACTTCAAAATACTATATATATGTCCCAAAATAATATATACTTTTATTATATATATTTATAAAATATATATATACACAAACACACCCCATAATAATCAAGGGTCAATAGAAAAAGAAACCTGGCAATAGAGCAAGTTGGTAATATGCATTAAGAATTTTCAGAATGTGAAACAGCCTTAAATCTAGTAATTTTACTTTTAGAAATTTTTCTTGAGGAATTAATTTGCTATGTGTGCAAAGATGTCTGAATGTAGATATTTATGGTGGCACAATTTTTAGCAGCAAACAACATGAAAATAACCTAAGTGTTCAACAGAAAACTGTTAACTAAACCATGATGTATTAATAAAACTAAAATACCATGTGGTGGTTTAGTCGCTAAGTTGTATCCGACTCTTGAGACCCCATGGACTGTAGCCTGCCAGGCTCCTCTGTCCATGGGATTCTCCAGGCAAGAATACTGGAGTGGATTGCCATTTCCTTCTCCAGGGGATGGTCCCAACCCAGGAATTGAACCCAGGTCTCCTGCATTCACGGCAGATTCTTTAATGACTGAGCTACTAATAATCATAGTGTTAAAGAATGAAGACTTAGAAAAATGATGACTATATAATGTTAAGTAAAAAATGAATAAACAGCTATAACCAATATAATCCAAATTTTATAAAACAATAAAAATGGAAAGAGAAAAAATACAAAACTACTGGATTTATTTTGTTTTTTTGGCTGCACCTCATGGCATGCAGGATCTTATTTCCGATCGGGGATCAACACTTTGCCTTCTGGCAGTGGAAGCACGGATGGCCAGGGAATTTCCAAAACTACTAGGTTTAAACAAAAGTATTTTAATGTTCTGTTAACATGGTCTTCCTTGGTAGCGCAGTTGGTAAAGAATCCACCTGCAAAGCAGGAAAACCCAGTTCAATTCCTGGGTCGGGGTGATCCCCTGGAGAAGGGATAGGCTACCCACTCCAGTATTCCTGCCTGGAGAATTCCACGGACAGGAGTCTGGTGGGCTACAGTCCATGGGGTCGCAAAGTGTAGGCCAGGACTGAGCGACTAAGCACAGCACAGCACATTTTAATATTAACCACAGTTATCACCTGATGGCAAGAAAAGAGGTGATACAAATTTTATTTTCTGTATTTTTCAAAACTTGTTTTACATTGAGCTTTTTATAAAAGTGAAAACACAATTAAGATAAGAATGAATAGGTTTTTATAAAAATATCTCCCCCTAGCCTATGCATTTATATTCCCACTTCTTAGCATAATGGTTAATGTTTAAGTGAATTAACTAATGGAATTTACAATTAATTACTGTAAACTCATTTATCAAGTGTTTCATGTCAAACCCTCCAAATAAAGCTGTAATGAGTTTAAATCGTCTGAACAACTTCATTCCTTCCTTATTCTGAAATAATGCCATTTCTAACAACATGGATGGAACTAGAGATTATCATAGCAAGTGAAGTAAATCAGAACCAGACAAATACCACATGATATCACTTATATGTGGAATCTAAAATATGACACAAATGAGAGAAACAGACCCACAGACACAGAGGTCGCCGGGGGGAGAGGGGATGGAGAAAGGATGGACTGGGAGTTTGGGATTAACAGATGTGAATGCGCGTATACTTATTCACTTCAGCTGTATCCAACACTTTGCGACCCTATTCTCTAGGTAATTTCTCTAGATAAGAATTCTGGAGTGGGTTGCCATGCCCTCCCCCAGGGATTGAGCTCACATCTCTTATGTCTCCTGCATTGGCAGGCAGGTTCTTTACCACTAGCACCACCTGGGAAGCCCTGGGATTAGCAGATGAAAACTATTATATAAGGAGTGAATAAACAGCAAGGCCCTACTATATAACACAGCAAACTATATTCAATATCCTATGATAAACCATAACAGAAAAGAATATGAAAAAGAATGTGCATATGTGTTTAACTGAATCACTTTGCTGCACTGCAGAAATTAATGCAATATTGTAAAACAACTATACTTCGACATTCTTTAAAAAAGAAAGCAATTCTTTAAAAAAAAGATTATTATATTTACCTGAAGTTGGTGGAATCATTTATCCTGCATGGCCCTAACTCACCACATTTCAAAGTCCTATCCCACCACCCCACCCCCCCGCCCCACCCCGCAAAAAAAAATCTTTGACTTACTAGCTTAATAGACAGCAATTGTTTTCATAAACAAAAGACTGTTTTGTGAAACTATGTTTCCTACAGAGCCATTGAGAAAATCAACTGCCAATTTTGTCTTAAATCCCTATGGGTAGGGTTCCAGGCAGTAACTTATTGACTGCCATCCTCCTAAGAAGACAACAGCACAGTAGAGAAAGGAACAGTAAGTTATTTTTAAATAGAAGTGGCTCACCCAGTGTCTCCCATTATGCATCCAGACCACGTGTCCTCACATTTACACTCACCTAAGAGAAAATGAATACATATACCTTGTTACAAAGTGAAAAATATGCATTAGAGTAGTTACTATTTTTAAAAGTATATGTTCACTTTATTCCTTATGTACATTTACAAGTCAGTAAAGGATCAGTCCTCTAATTTTCCTCACATCTGAAGTATTTTATGCAATGAATAACAACAAAAATCTACTTTGACTCTATTGAGATTTAATTTCTACTAAAAGTCTTTTGAAAAATGTTAACAAGTGGCCATATTTTTAAAGCACTCAGTTAAAATGGCTTAACAATCAAATAGCAATGAAATAGTGACACATGACCACAGGATTCTGGTTTCATAGGTTTTTATGGAAATTCCTATAATTTCTCATCCATTTTTAAAACCTCTGCACTCAAGGTTGCTGGTAGGAGGTAGTATAGTATATTGGTTAAGCAGAAGACTCTCAGAATCAGATACACCTGGGTTCAAAATCTGGGTATACCACTTAATATGTGTGTAATCTTGGAGACACTACCCTTTTAAGATCCAGACACTTTATGGATCTTCATTATCAGTTGATAATGAATATCTTGCAGGATCATCTTGAGGATTAAATGAGCATCTAGATGTAGGTAATTCTTGCATTCAACTATCTTTTACAGAGTGGGCACTTCATAAATGGTAATTTTTGATGTTGTTGTTTAGTTGCAAGTTGTGTCTGACTCTTTTGTGACCCCATGTACTGCAGCCCACCAGGCTCCTCTGTCCATGGGATTTCCCAGGCAAGAATACTGGAGTGGGTTGCCATTTCCTTCTCCAGGGGATCTTCCAGACCCAGGGATCAAACCCATGTCTCCTGTATTGGCAGGCAGATTTTTTTTAGCACTGAGCCACAAGGGAAGCCCATAAATGGTAACAGTTGTAATTAATATAAACAATCATATTTATGGCATTTTTTGCTAAAATAATAAATATGATTATAGTCAACTTTTTCCAAATATATAGTGCTCGATCATTCCTGGTAAAGTAACTTTACCTACTGGGAATATATATTCATCATAGATGCTAAACCTAGCATATTTAATTAGGCCCATATTTTACTGAGCCCTTTATCAGATCTGATTCTGCAGGCAAATTCTACCTCTGTAGCAATACTAAGAGATGTTTTAAATAAAAGATAATAAAACATACACCTTAAACCTCTATGCCGAGACCATTCAAAATTACCAAACTGAACTTATATCCTTTAAATTCATAGTTTAATTTAACATCACCTGGCTTTAATGTTTATTATACATGGAGGATTCAACCAGTCTATCCTAAAGATCAGTCCTGGGTGTTCACTGGAAGGACTGATGCTGAAGCTGAAAGTCCAATACTTTGGCCACCTCATGAGAAGAGTTGACTCATTGGAAAAGACCCTGATGCTGGGATGGATTGCGGGGAGGGGGAGAAGGGGATGACAGAGGATGAGATGGCTGGATGGCATCACCGACTCGATGGACATGTGTTTGGATAAACTCTGGGAGTTGGTGATGGACAGGGAGGCCTGGTGTGTTGCGATTCATGGGGTCGCAAAGAGTCGGACACGACTGAGCAACTGAACTGAACTGATACATGGAGGAAATTTCTTGTGTGATGCAAATATTAACATTTGTATTACTTTGGGGAAAAAAACATTTTGTGCCCAGGCTATCTTTATACTATCACTAAAAATCTTTTGATTAAGCAACTAAGTTAAAGAATTTCATTCTGCAAAATATTTTACAGATAGTCTCTTTTAAATATAACTAAACCACACATGTACTTAAACTTACCACTTGCTAACTTTCTTTTGTCTGAGATAATACCAATATTATGGGCTAATGACTGGGCAAGTGTAACTGCCATTAAGTCCGTTTTCCCAAACTGAAAAACAAAAATAAAATACTTATAAGTGCAAATTATTTTTTATTTAAGATGAAGCAGGGAACATGTCACAATATAACTGAAAAAAACTTCTAAGCATTTTATTTAGCAGAGGTTAAACCTAATAGCTAGTGCTGAACTATAGAGCATTAAGGAAGAGGTAGTAAGAAATAATTCCATGTGTGACTAAGTCTTATAGAGAAGAAACCAGAGAATCATCAACTTCCAGATTTGGAAACTTAAATCTAATTTTTGAGTCCAAATTTCACCAGTGACATTTCTGAAAAGCTTTATACTTGTATACAATTAAGCCAGTCATCCAGTTAATAGAAAATAAAAATAATTTATTTTGAACTTGCTTATCTTTATTTGTCCACTAGCACTTCTAAATTCCCCAAATTAAACAGAACTTGGCTTCAGAAAACAAACAATATGACTTAGAGGTGGTGGTGATGATGTTCAGTCAAAACAAACTTGAAAATATCTAGACATATTCCTTTTCAATGTGTAGCCTCTCAAAGACTCAGGTATTTTTCTGTTAGATCACTTCCATCAGGTTTAGTGCCCGAGGGACAGAAGTAACCCTTTGGAAAACCTCATCTATTTTTTTCCTCCAAAAATTTGCCAAGTATTGAGGAAGAAAATTTTCAACTGAGTTGTTAAGTAGTAATCCAATGTTTCAGGGAATTTCTCAATTCTCTGGAAAACCAAAGTGATAAATAGGGTCTTATTTTTCAAGAAAGGCAAAGATTTTCTCTATATAGTCAGCATATTGCTAAGCCTGGAAATTATTCTGAGTAGAATATGAGCAGAATTATCCAATATTATCTTCCATTATTTTCCTATTCTGTCCTTGGGTCATTTGCAGTAACCAGGTTGGCTGTTAATAAAATAACAATATCTGGAGTATATAGAATACTGAGAAACTGTCCCTTAAATATCAGGAAAACATCGTCAGCCATCATACCACTTTGCATTGCACAGATGTTCACACCTACTTCATTCACGCCTCCTCCTTTCAGCAACGAGCAAATCCCACCAATATAAGCTGCCCCGCTCCGGCTACTCTCAAATTGACTTCCCCTTTTAGAAAAGGAAATGAAAAAGGCTTACTGCTTACAGCTCAAATGTCATAGCACCTCTCATTATTAATTTAACACGTTTATTTTCTCAATACACATACATTTCTATAGTATATATTCTGGAGGTAAGGGAAGACTATGAAAATTGTTCACACACATAACCAAAAGAAAAAGTTTCTGAGGAATGTTTCCCATTGTGATTAACAAATATCTTAAATAGAACTATACTTCTTGAAAAAGAATCTCTAACATGAGTTTTATGTATGTTGCATTTCTGTCAAAAAATGCATATAACTTGAATCTCACAATGAGAAAACATCAAGTATTCTCACAATGAAGAACATTCTATAAAATAACTTGTCTAAACTCTTCAAAAATGTTAACTTCAAAAGAGACAAAGAAAGGCTGAGGAAATATTACAGATTAAAGGAAACCAAAGAGACATAATGATTACATGTAATGTGTGATCCTGGACTGGATCTTAGATTTGGACAAGGGGAAGGAGTAGCAAGCTATAAAATAGAATTGAAACAATTGGTGAAATTTGAATTCAGACAGTGGGTTAGATAAAAACATTGTACTGAGGTTAAAGTTTCTGGTTTTGAGAGTTTACTGTGTTTATATAAGAGAATGGCTTTATTCTTAGGGAATATACACAAGTATTGAGTAGTAAAGGCCCAATAAGTAAATGTCTCCAACTTACTCTCAAATGGTTCAGGGGAAAACACACACACACACACTGATAGAGAGATGGATAGATGGAAGGAAGAAAGAAGGATAAAAAGAAGAAAATTATAAAACAAATGGAGTAACCTATGAACAATTGATGAATCTGGGTAAGGGGCATATGGAATTTCCTTGTAGTGTAGTATTCTTGCAACTTTTCTGTAAATTTGGAATTGTGTAAAATAAAAAGCTACCTCAAAACCACACTTTTGCTTCCATTTATAACTTTCTTCAACAGCTCTGGCTTTAGATGATTTTATATTAAATATACATGTTACCCCCCAAGAACAAACCATAAGAGTAAGAAAAAGTAAAATATAAAAAATACCCTAGAGATCCTAAGCTCTCCCTTAGACCAAAAACAAAGAGAAAATCAGCATTTAAAAGACAGCAATTTAAAGAATAAAATTATTCTGTTGTTAAGAATATGAGAACTCCTTATGAGAATTAATGGTACTTTCACTCAGTAAATGCTCTGATTAGATCTCTTGAAAAATGAAATACACATGCAATAATGAAATAACTCAAAATTAAACCTATTGAATATTCGTGACAATTTCAAACAATCTGTGCTTTAAAACTTCTTGCAAATATATCTGCTACATCAAATCCTAATTGCATTATGCAGTACAAACAGTACATCTCATCACAAGTAATAAGAGTACTCAACGTGGAACAAAGAAAAGTAATAAATCATTATAAAAGTTACGTACGAAAAAAGGTGAACTGCATCACTTTTCTCTTTGATAAAATCCCTCCGGTATTTCATAAACTCACGTAGGGTGATGAGTGGATTTTCAGATATGGCAAACTTGTTGTCAGCCGCCCAGGTTTCCATGGCAACCAATACTATCCTTGTCTTAAGTTGGTCTTTATATATCTAGTATATTAACAAAATGAACACACCAGATATACACATGGAAAAAAAAATCAAATGATTTATGAACAGGTCCACAAAGCTCCTTTTATGGAAAATCCTGTAGTTTTAGTGGAATGTGAGAAACCACTATTTTTAAGGGAGTTAATTGTTTTTCTAACTTATACATGTTTCCTGTGAGTAATAAGAATCCAACTGTTTACCAAGTAACACCCAAAGAAAAGAGTACTAACTAATTAGACATAAAATACCCCTTTTTGACAAATATTTGCATCATTTGTGTCCATTTTCTGGCACCCTGTAAGATTCAGGGTTTCTTGAGTTTCCCTAGTGAAAAAGGGAACACTCTCCGAGGAGATGATTTCTGTACACTCTGACTGGCCCTAATTAAACTCATGGGGAACGTACTGGCATAGACTTCTCAGGGAAATTTGAAAAGTAGGTACAGTAGAATTACTTATTTGCATCATTCCCACAGCACGAGGCACTCTTTTGAAAAGGCACAGCTGTTTTTTCATTGCTAGAAATACACTGTGAATATCTTTGTTAAGGGCTAGGACTCAACCTTTTCTTTTCCAGTGTGAAAAATACAGGAAAAAAAAAAATTCAGCCATAAAGGTGTGTCTCTGACCTCTTCCTTTTATCATCTTCCCAGTCAGAGATCAAATTCAAATAAAGTTCATGACAAAGTTACCACGGATTTACAGGACATCTTGGCTAAAGTGCAATTTAGGGCAGTGAAAATATAAGAGTATTATCCAATTTATTAGCAATCAGGAGATAAAATTCCTCTGCGGCAATTCTGATTCGGGTTCATACTTACTAAATCTGCCATGTTCACCACAGATTTCGCGTACGTATTGGTAAGTACCACTGAAAGTCGATGCTTTTTAAACTGAAAGCAAAAGAAAACAAATGAAGGACTTCAAGGTCATCAACAAATGCTCATCTCAGCAGAGGAAACATGGTGTAACTAAAAGGCCTTTAAAGTTTTCTGTAAAAAAATTCAAGAGTTGACACCTAATTCTTTAGATGCTGCAAAATCTGTGGCAAGGTTCCTAAAGTTTGAGGCCCCACAGATCTTTGAGATAAAATTAAAAATGCCCACTGCATCCATTTCAAAAGTTTATTTTTTGTCACAAGATTATTATTCAAAATGAGAACATATATGAAAGTTATCAATGAATTGCAAGACATACAAATAAAAGTAGGGTGAAAGCCAGAAGAAGTGAATGTGAATAATGCTGAAAATAAGAAAAGTTCCACAGATTTACTCAGTAAAGAGAAGAAAGCTCTAATTGTCACAAGGAGGTGACTTACGGCTTGATGTGAACTACATATATCTTTGGTTTGACCTCAAGGCTGTTTTAAAACTCAAGATATATCGTGTAAAATCTGGCTTCTGGCTTCATTTAAAATCAGTATCCACACATGGTAATAACTGGCAAGGGCTGAGAAGCAGTCACTCCTATTAGACAGACAGACCATGAGACTTCTCTTTTGCCTTAGACCTGACCCTTCCCTATTGTTTTATATCTGGCTCACTTCGAACTATCTGCCTATAGATACTTACAGACATTTGAATTTATGATACACTAAAATGTTCAAAATACGTGTTTTTACAGCTTATTCTGTAAAAATCTCAGGAAAAATAGCATTCACAAAATTAAATTGGTAGAAATACAAAACTCAGTCCTACCATAAACAAATGAGAAGCACTCAATAATAATAATAATCTTAATCATATTTAAATAAATGACACATTTTCTCCCAAATAAATAATTCAAAGTAAATTAAAATGTATATGTACCTGAAATTAAGTAAAATTCAACAAAATGCATCACTGAATATATTTAGTTTAAAACTCTGGTTACATGAAACAATTATAATTCACTGATGTGCAATGAATGTAACCAGGCTGATTATAATATGCCCATGAATTGAGTATAAAACATGCCCATAAACTGGGCATTAAAAAAAAAACTGACTCAATAAAAAGTTTGGCTAGGTTTTTATCCTAAAAATCTTCAAAGCTTGGCTATATAAGCTTTACTTTTTTAATTTTATATTGGAGAATATTTTGATTAACAATGTTGTGTTAGTTTCAGGTATACAACAAAGTGATTCAATTATACATATACATGTATATATTATTTTTCAAATTCTTTTCTAATTTAGGTTATTATAAAATATTGAGTTCCCTGTGCTGTACAGTAGGTCCTTGTTGGTTATATATTTTAAATACAGCAGTGTGCACAGGTCAATCCCAAACTCCCAATCTATCCCTCTTTCCATCTTTATCCTCTGGTAACCATGAACTTTTTCTCTAAGTCTGTAAGTCTGTTTCTGCTTTGTAAATAAGTCTATAAGCCTTTCCAAATGGTTTATGGCACAGGAAAAGAAAAACAGAAAAAAATGCTTTTCTTTTATTAGAATAAAGCTAAACATTGCAAATTAAAGTGTCATTATTGCTGCTTCACTTTTTCAATTATAAAATGGAAGTTTCCCTTTTTTTTTAACCTTGCCATTTTAGTAAGAGAAGATATTAGCCCCTACATTAACTAAGCAAATCCAAGGAGTTAACATTATGAATCACAGAAATATTTTTGGAACTTCACAAAATACTGTAAATTGGTTTACCTAAGAGTGTTTTACAGGTTGTTGCTGGGTTACAGAAATGTTTGATTATACAAATACCTTCTCCAGGTTACAACTTTATAGGCTTCTTTCTTCTAAACATATTTTTGCACCCACCAGTTTTATGCTAGGCATGGGCAAGTTCAAACAACACAAAATTCAGCAAACCCTACCATGAGATGATCGTTCACAATCATCAGTTCAATATATTTGGTTTCCTCCTCTACATTACGAGGATATCGACGAAGCTGCAATATAATAAAGGAAACAGCACATAAACAAGCCCTGGTAACCTGGCTGTGGGAAACTTAAGTTACACATTAGGTCCTCAGATATGACCCATGGTAGAACTGAAAGTCTGTACCCTTTTACCAACCTCTCCCTTTTCCCCCACTGCCTAGCCCCTGGCAAACATGTTTCTACTCTGTTTCCATGTGTTTTTATTTGTTTGTTTGTTTTGTGTTTAGATTCCACATGTAAGTGATACCATGCCATATTTGTCTATCTCTGCCTGGCTTATTTCACTGAGCTTAATGCCCTCCAGGTCCATCCACATTGTTGCAAATGGCCATATTTCCTTCTTTATTAAGGCCAAGTAATATTCAACTGTGTGTCTCAGGGACAAGAAAGACTTCTAAGTCAGAATCCTAGCTCCACTGCTAGGTAACCCAGTGTAACCATGGGCTCATTTCTTAAGTCTCTTATGTTTCAATGTCTTTAAAATAGGGATAATGATAATACCTTCCTCAAAAAATTGTTATGAGGATTAAATAAGTTAATACAATTGCCCATGGTGAGTACACAAAATATTATTATTCATGTTAGAAATCTGTCTGTAATCACATTTTACTTCATACTTATTAAACATATAGTAAAAAGAAAATACCTGGTCCCTTCAACTGCTTTGTCTTACTAAACACCTATTTCTCTCATCCTGTTTTTACGTCATACACAAACCTACACCAACTACCACCACAACTGTGATGATATCTTAATTCTGATGACCCGAGTGTTTATTTTGTATAAACCATTTACCAGATCTATGATTCTGGGCAAGTCATTTGCACATTTCCGAGACATCTATATTTTTCCTGTGAAAGGATAATAATAGTACCCACTTCATGTGGCTTAAAGCATTGTAAACAATAAACTGCTATTATTATTGCTAAGTTCCATATGCATTGAACATGCATAAAGCAGACATTCTGATTTTATATCCTAGACTCCAAAGTAGTTCAAGTGTGACAATAGCATTTTGCAGCTTTAAAACTTGACGGAGTCGTTCTTAAGGGGATAAACATAAGGACTTGTACCATCCAAGCAGACTTTACGATGTGGTTGGCACATACTCAGGCAAGGAAAGAGGCCTATGGTAGAAACAACTTGAGATGCCGCAGCAGGGGACCCAGAACCCATCTGTATGATGGAATGTCCATGTTATCGCCACTATCTTGAGTGTTTTTTGAGTCTATGAAATAATATGGCCCTAACTCCACTGCTTCTATGAATGTATCACCCTTGCTGTTAACCACACTGTGGCAAATGCCTGAACTAATTCCTACCTCTTACAGACTTAATGTAGATTAAATTGACTGGCAGTTGCCAAATGTTTTTAAAATATTGTGACATATACCTGTGAATACATACCTGCCGTTTACTCCTTTTTGGTCTTGGCTTCAAAATAAATTTTGGTGGAGTGATATTTACTTGTTGGAATTCTAAAAGGAAACAAATTTAACTTAGTGCATTTGCCAGGTTTCTTTCATGAAGGGCAATCAAACTTCTACCAACCCTAATTGGTATAAATTATATAACTTTACTTTAATCAACAATGATTATTATAATCTATAAATTATATAATTATACATAATTATTATTAAATTTATAATATAAATATCACACTTAATGAAAATATAGAACATTAATTTAGGTAATTGCATTTATATTAATATAAATAAACATACCACAAAGGAACAAAATTCAAAAAAATCTCAAGCATTATTCCAGTTCTAATTTATCTCAAAATTTTTCTCATATTTCTCTTATAAATACCATCATATTTTTAATGGTAAATCATCTAAATAGCCACTTGACCTTCCCTTCCACTACTAATCTTCACTAAAGAATGACACACCAAAGGTTGGTGAAGATGTGGAACAATTAGAACTCTCATGTAATGCTGAGAGTATACAATGGTATCACCACTTCAGGAAAAGGTTCAGAGATTTTTCATTCAACAGTAGTTCTTAAATGGTGTTCCTTGGACTAGGGACATTAGCATTACCTGAGAACTTGGAAAAGTAAATTCTCATAACCCACCCAAGACGTTCTTAATCAAAAGCTCTAGAAATTTGTGCAGCCACTATGAAAAGCATTATGAATATTTCTCAAAATATATAAATAGAAATACCATATGATTGTAATAATCCTACTTCTAGGCATATAGCCTAAGGAATTTAAATCAGGGTCTCAAAGAAGTGTCTGCACTCTCATGTTCATTGCAACATTATTGACAGCAGTCAAGATACAGAAGCAACCTAAATGTCCATCAGTGGATGAATGGATAAACAATATATGGTATATACACACAATGGAATATTAATCAGTCTTATAAAAGAAAATCCTGCCATTTGCAACAACACAGGTGAACCTAGAGGACATTCTGTTAAGTGAAATAAGCCAGACAAAGAAGGACAAATACTACATTATACCATTTACATGACGAATCTAAAATAGTCAAACTCAGAGAAACAGTGATTAGACTGGTGGCTGTCAGGGGCTGGGAGGAGGGAATATGAGGAGTCACTAGTCAAAGGGGACAAAGATTTAGTTACACAAGATGAATAAGTCTTAGAGAGCTACTGTAGAGTTTAGTGCCTACAGTTAACGATACTGTATCGTATACCTAAAAATTTGCTAACAGGTTAGATTTTATGTTAATAGTTTTTATCACCATCACCATAAATAGTATAGGAGGAAACTTTTGGAGTGGATGAATATGTTTATGGCATAGGTTGTGGTGATTTCATGGATGTATATTTACCTCCAAACTCATCAAGTTTTATATACTAAATATATACAGCCTTTTATATTTCAATTATACATCAATAAAGTGGCTGAAAAAAATAGCCTGAAGATGAGGCCACCAATCTGTGTTTACCAAGCCCTCCAGGTGATTCTGGTACATGCTGAAGCTTGAGAACAATATTATGCAGTTAAAGATATACTACCTTGTGACCCAATTATTAAACTCCCAGGTATTTGATAGAGAAATGTAAATGTGTGTCCCCAAAAAAGATTTTTACAAGAATATTCGTAGTTGTTATATTCATAATAGCCCCAAACTAGAAGCAATCCAAATGTCCATCGACAGAAGAGATGAAAAAGTGTGCTATCTGCAAACAGTAAGAACATACTCAATAATTAAAATAGAGAACTATCTCTGCCTTTGACAACATGGATCTCAGGCATGTGCTAATAAGCAAAAGAAGCCGAATATGATGAATGAGTCCATTTGTATGAACAGGTGAAAAGGGACTGCAGAAGTGGGAGAAACTGACAGAAAAGGGACACAAAGGAAATTACTGGGGTAATGGAAATACTCTACTTTTCATCAGGGGAGGACAAGAGTGTCAGAACTCAGCAAATAGTACACAAAATTGGTATATTTCATCATAGTAATTTATATTGCAGTATAACTAACATACAATATCATACTATTTTCAGGTGTACAAAATAGTGATTAAATATTTATATACATTTTTAAATGGTTACCACTGTAAGCCCAGTTATCATCTGTATCTGTACAAGCTTTACATTACATTCCCATGATTTCTTTACTTTATAACTGGAAGTTTGTATCTCTAAACCTCCTTTTCCTCTTTTGGCTGGCCCCCATATGCTCTGGCCAACACCCCCTTGTTCTCTATGTTTATGAGTCTATTTCTGTTTTGTTTGCTTTTGTTGGTTGGTTGGTTGGTTTTTCATCATATTAATTTTTAAACAGTGAGTGCTAAGTGGTCATATTTAAACAAAAAAGCTTTTCTTAAAATGTGTTCTTAGGAAAAGAAAACTAGTCTTGAGAGATGTGTCACGTAAAATAAAACATTCCATAATCAAACAAGATTGGGGAACACCTGATCATATTCTATCTCTGGGATATACATAATGCATAGCAAAAGAGACATAACATAACCCACAACCCAGTGACACTTTATTAAACCTAAACTTTAAAAAAGCTTAGTTTTCAGCTTATATAACAAAAAATTGCAGCTTTGACACTTGGTTATTTTTTGTTTCCTTCCAATTTGTCATAGTAAGTCTAAAGAGCTTGAGGCAAATAATACTCTTAAAATGAATACTGTCAACTTCTGATACTAAAAGATAACCAGGAATAAACTGGGGTTTTTCAAAGAAAATGGTCAAAACTCATTTTTCATAGCAGAAAAACTACTGAGTGAACTCCAAAGTTTCTGTTGTAAAGAAATTCTGAATGAAGTTTCTTAAAAACTATTATAAGATTGTATCATGGCAAGCCTATAATAAAGTCCTTAGTGGGGAACCTTTCTTGATTACTTTAAATATTAAATAATGTTTACTGCTTTCAGTAATGCCTATTGGATTGCAACTTTGTTCTCAAGCAGCTAATCATGATTTATTTTCTTACCATAATAGGGATTGTAAAAAGTTTCATATGATAACGAAAGAACAGTATAGAGCATCTATGTGAAGTAAAAGTATCTATTGTGCATTTGCAGATTTTTCCAAATAGCAAATTCTATAAAGTAGGAACTTTGATCCCTTTGGCAGCAGGAGAGAAGGGGTGAGTTCTGTTTCTATTTAGGGTAACTGCAAAAGGTCCAGGAGTTACAAATTTATTTCAGAGGAAGGAACATTTGAAAACACTTATTTCATTTTCTAATGAGGAGACAATGCAGCCTTTAAGTCATTTTCCTAAGCAGGAGTTTAGACTTTGCTTTAGTAGGTTTTCCATTTGCCCTGGTGCCTGTCTCCCAAGGCACATTCTTGTAGTGCCATAATCCAAACACCCACTCAGCCTCTTACTAGCTGTGGAACTCTAGAAAAGACAAACTAGCTGAGCTTCTGTTTGTTCATCTATAAAATGGGAATAATAATATTGACCTCACGGAGTTGTTTCAAAAACTAAAAAATGTTTAAAAATTAGACTATACTATGGCCATAATCAGGGCTGGCTAAGTAGGGGAGGAAGCATCTCCACATCAGCTATACCCTATCTTTAGAAGGAGAACACGAAAATGAGTCCAGTGTAGACAGAGACAAATGCACTCTGCATAATCATTGCTCCTCTAACAAGGTCAAAGCATGAATACCCTGCCCTTCTCACCAAAAGACATGGATGCAACTTTCAAATCAAACCTATAAATAGATGGACCCATAAACATACATTGGAAGGAAAAATCAATTTCACAAATAGCACATCATCATAATAATAAATATTAATCTACAATGGTTCTTTCTTAAAATGCTTTTCTTCATAAAGAAATGAGGAAATAAATTATAAATGGGAAAATATTTACAAGTTCATCTCCATGTGTACAGAGTATTTCATCAAGAGTGAATTTTATATATTCTACCTATGCAGACCAATTTTTGCTTTAACAAAGTAAAGGAATATTTTACTTTTAGCCTTATAATTTTAATAAGCTCTTCTCTGTTGAGTTCAAGCAATATCTTTCCAAACTCACCCACTATAAACATGAGGTCAGTTTGCATTTTTTTCTCTCTCTTGATGTCACTTGACTTTCTAAAACTGTTATGAGCAGTCGTAGGCTGATGATATTCCACATATAATTAGTTCTAAAGAATTAAAATGAATTATTAAATCTGTCCTTTTTTTAAAAAATCACTATATGAAAATCATACCAGATGGAAGATCATCCAAGGGAAATTCAAACAGTCTGGATTTGTAAACCGAATGAAAATGGAAATCCTCCTGAAATAACACAAACGAGAGATGAGGCACATACAACCAGAAATCTCCAGGCCCAGGCGATCATAGCTGGGGAAGTGAAACCTTAAAAGAACCATTGCTTGACCACATTCTCTCAAGTTTGGGAAGGCGATGAGCCCTTGCCCATCCCTCCATTCACTCCTATATTATCCCAGCACCGCAGTGATAGCCCATTAGAAGCAAAATGCCTTCACGGATGGAGGAGCCAAAGCCTGTGGTAATGGAAAAGAAATGAATGCACCTATTCCCCCAAGGAGAAGTAAGACATCTGGGGAAAGGGGTTAATGTTTTCTATGACTGGTTCCTTTCCATGAAGCCCTGCTTCCTGTTAGAGCCTGACAGCTTTGCCAGGCAGACAAAAGAGCTAACAGTCTTCCTGTTGGGAAGCAGAGTAACTGGCACAATCAGAATGCCCACAGCAGGCCCTGCCTCAAAACTCAAGTGTCATACAAACATCTGTAAAAATCCAACAGACAAAAAACCATGTTTCATCTAAGAAAAATTAATGAACATTCAAATAACTTCATCTGGCTTCCTTCAATTACTAAAAAAGGAAGGTTATAAATAGTCAAGTTTCATGATATCACTTTTTAAAAAAATCACACTGTCAAGCAGAGGGACAGGACAGCTTTCAGTGGGTACTTGGAAAGTAACACAAAACAGACAGTTTCCCATACAAGAGTGTTTATGAGCGGCAGAACAATCAGCGTTTCTTGACATTATTTGCCTCTTCAAGTGCTTGATTGGTGTTCCATGATATGTGGAAGAATATTTGTGTGTACAGAGCTAGGATGGAATGCATCATGTTTCTCTGTAGTCAGTAAGAGCAACCATATTCTAATTTGTGAGAAAGTGAATGTTTAAACTGAGGAAGAGAACTGAGAAAACCTGGATTTCTCTAAATTTCATCAGCATGGGGCCTTAAAGAAAATAGGCAATAGAGAAAACTCTGGAATCTAGAAAAGAAAAAGAGTGGGAAATCACATTATCTGTGGATTTGATCCATCATGAAATGTCTATGTCCCTTCCAAACTCATGTTTTAAGTCCTAAATTCCTAATGTGATTGTATTTGGAGATAGGGTCAGAGGGATGCGATAAAGGTTAACAGAGATCACAAGAGTGAGGTCCTAGTCTGATAAGGCTGCTGCCCTGACGAGAAGAGGAGACCCCACACCTCACAGAATACCGTCTGCACCCCAAGGAGAGAGCCCTCAACGGACACTGACCCCACCGGCACCATGAAATTGGATTTTCAGCCCCGAGACTGTGAGAAAACAAATTCATGTTGTTTAAGCCCTCTAGACCGGCACCATGAAATTGGATTTTCAGCCCCGAGACTGTGAGAAAACAAATTCATGTTGTTTAAGCCCTCTAGACTGACAGACCACAGCACATCACGGTGGAGTCAGTAATGAAGGCTTCAGAATACCTCAGAAGGAACGTATTTCCAGCAGATGGGAAGAGTAAGGGGTAGATTTCTTTTAAAAAAAGAGCACTGTGGTTTTGTCTTGATGCTGTCCAACTCTTTGCGACCCCATGGCCTGCAGCACACCAGGCCTCCCTGTCCTTCAGTCTTCAGTATTCACAATTTGAGCATACTCCAGGAGATAGTGAAGGACAGGGAAGCCTGGTGTGCTGCAGTCCATGGGCCCCAAAGAGTCAGACCTGACTTAGCAACCGAACAGCAACAAGGCAAAACCACAGTGACCTTTAAAAAAAATCTACCTCTTACTTTTCCCCTCTGCTGGAAATACTTTTCTTCTGAGGTGTTCTGAAGCCTTCATTACTATCTCCACCATAATGTGCTGTGGTCTGTCTTAGTCTGGGTGGCTTAAACAAGATAAATTTATTTTCTCACAGTCTGGGGTTTTCCCTTATTCACTATTTAAAAAAAAAAAAATATATATATATATATATATATAAAATACACATTATATATATATATATAAAATATGTCTATGTTTATACATATATTCTTGACCCTAAAATATAAAAAGAAAGCAAAATAGAAAAAAGGAAAGAAAAAGAGGGGGAAAGAAATCCCACAGCATTGTTAACATTTGCCATGGCAAAGAGAAGGAGCACTTACTTGGGAGGTATCATTTCCTTCCGGCTCAATGAGATAGGTGTGGTTCCCATCATAGAACATCCCACTGCCAAGGATAAGAAAACAGTTAGGCCTGGCAATTGACTCTTGCCTCAGAACCAGATCATTTTAAAGTTAGCAGCAGCCAGAGGACCAGTTTATTTCTCAAACCCTACTTTTCAGTCCTACCTATCACAGGCAGTGCCCACCACATACCACACACACATGCACCCCACATAACACACACACACACACACCACCCATACATATACACCCCCACATCATACACACAGAGCACCACATACCACACACACACAAGACACACACACCACCCACCCATACATATACACCCCCACATCACACACACACAGCACCACATACCACACACACACAAGACACACACACCACCCACCCATACACATACACCCCCACATCACACACACACAGCACCACATACCACACACACACAAGACACACACACCACCCACCCATACATATACACCCCCACATCACACTCACACAGCACCACATACCACACACACACAAGACACACACACCACCCACCCAGACATATACACCCCCACATCACACACTCACACCACCACATACCACACACACACCCCCCTATATACCATACATCCCACACTACATCTCCACATATATAAACACCACATACCACACTCACATATGCCACACAACACACATATCCCAATCCATATATCTTACACATACACATACCATACATTACACACACACCCGCACACACTGCTGAGGACAGGCCCCGCCCCTGACTCCCCGTAAGCAGCAGGGTCCCCCTCATCCTGACTCTTCCCCAGGCTCAGGACTGCTGCTGCTCCTGCTGCTGTTTAGTTGCTTCAGTCGTGTCTGACTCTGGGGCTCAGGATTACCATCCTCAAACTGTGGCCCATTATTCCTTCCTCCAACATATAAATCTAAAACTTTAATATGCAAAATACCCCCTGGAAAGCATATAAAAATTCAAAACTCTCAGGATCCTCTCGGACTTCCAGGCTAGAACCCAGGAAACTGCATTTTAAACAAACCCCCAGTGATTCTGAGGCAGTTGGCCAGGGGTTATAGAGAGACTGGCCTAAGCTGTATACTCAGAAGATGCTCTAGCAGGAAGAGCTGACATATCTTAACAACTCACCATGAACTAAATCCTTTACATTCATTTCATCTTTTCCACAAATTTATGCTGGAGGTACAATGACTACCCACATTTCACAAGTTACAGAAACTGAAGAGACAAGAAACCAAGAGACAAGTGGCTGACAAGTAGCTGACCCAAGCAAGGCAACTGGCCACACACCTTCATTCATACAACAGGGTGGTAATGGTGAGGGTGGTGAGAACCAGTCAAATTCTGAATATTTTTCCAAAGTAGAATCAGCAGGACCAGTTAATGGATTTAAAATGGAGTTTGCAAGGAAGAGAAGAGTCAGTGAAGACGCAAAGGTTTTGACATGAGCAACTGGAAAAATGGTGTTTCATAAGATCCGTTTAATAAGATGGAAAAGGCTGCAGGAAGAGCAAAATAGGATGGGCACAAGGAAGCAAGATGCAGGATGCAGGGAGCAAATCCAGAGTTCAATTTTGGACCTCCTTGGCTAGAGATGACTAACAGCCAATTGAGAAATTCTCTGGGGGCATCCTAAGCTACATATGGTCTCAACTCCCACTCAGAGAGATCCTGATAGCCCCTCCTTTTAGAGGAATGTGGTCTCTCTATTAACATCAGTTTCCTCCTGATACTGAAGGAACTTGTCTTTACCACTCAGGCATCTGAGAAGAGTAAAGTTGTGATCTTCCGCAGTCATTTATCAGTGTTAGGTGGAAGTGACTGCATAAAGCCCAAGTTGCTAACCACAGAACAGTATGTGTCTTTCATTGATCACTTAGTGAAATCTGCTGGTTTTCCTGAGCTATAATTACAACAGCCTCCAGCTCTATCTCTATCCAAATCCTTTTGTTCTGCAGTAACATCTTCCACATGTCCTTCAACTTTCATATAGAACTTAGAACAGCCCTATACACATCTGTAATGTTTTCAACCCAAAGTGCGCTTTCTGAATTTGAGTGACACTGCATTTGAAATTTAAAGATAAACAGATGCAGTTTGTAGGATATTACTGACAATATATACCTAAGGAATCAGTGAGGGAAAACTTTTCAAAACAGTAGACAAATATGGTAGTGAACATTCTGCTGATAACTGGTCAGATCCATCCAGAAAACTGTACAAAACGATCACCCTTTGCCAAAGTTCACACGACTACACTGATTAAATAGCAAGCAGATGGCTTTGTTTAAACAGTATCAGGGGCTGTTTCCTCTTGAGTTAGTTTAGTATCCAATGCAAAAATCAGTCACTTTTTATTGAACTCAAACATCTTGATACACAGTATAAACAAAGCAGATTCTAACACCATACATATATAGAAGATTCTGGCTCCATAAATGAAAATATGCCATGTTTAATTAAAAATATGTTCAAATCTTTAACAATTAAAAAGCAGGTATGTCTCATTTGCTTTCTTTGAGGATTGAAACCTTTCTGGTAGATTTTTTATAAATTCCAGGAAGTATATTAAGTCCATCACACAGTTTATAACTTGCAAAAATCTATAGCTAGGACTAAGTCATTACCGGCCAGTTGAGAAAGGTAAAATTTTTTAAAGTTGCCATCAAAACAAGACTGTGAAAGGAAATAGTCATTCTTACAAACTGCCACAAGTGGGCAATAAATTTACAGTTGATTCCATTCCTTAATGTTCCCATAGTTACAGGATTTTGTCAAAACATCAAACATAGCAGGACCAAAATACTGACTATTAGGTCTTCAAATTTGAAAATAATATGTACCTGCAGGTTCTTTATGGAAAAGATATGAGTTTGGTTATTTTACCCATTATGTTCTTTAATGGAATTCTGTAAATCAAGAAAATGAAAACTCACAACATGCATTTTGCAATTTATAGAAGATGAGTCATGGATGAAATAATATCTCATATTGAATCACTACAAAATGAGACAACATAAATTATTTACTATTTAGAAATAGCTCCCCTAAACATTTCTGTCAGCAATGTTTGTTCACAAGGTAAAATCAAGATGAGAAGTAATAAAGGAACAAACAGTGAATTTATTTAACATGCTTATAAAAGTCTACATACACCAAAACACACTTATGCACAAACCTGACAATGTTCCTACACACAGTGGGCTTTCTGTTTGTTTTTGTTTAGTCTTAAGTGAAAAATGTTCTAAAGGGAGAAGTAAATTTTACTTAGATAAAACACCTCAGTTAGTCACTAAAATGTCCTTCAAGTTTCCTTTCCATCTTCTTTCAAAGGACTGCATAGGATTAGTAGCTGTTGGTCTGAGGGTCTCAGGTCTATTAGGGTTTCTAGAAGGCGGTAATACATTTTCTCTGCTCTTATGATGTTATATCCACTTGGAAAATGGTGGGGGGGTACTGGAACATGTACTGGGCAAGATGCTTAAACTGTGACTTTGGACTGAGATGTTAAGAGGAAGAGAGAGGAAGGGAAAAGCCTACAATAGACACTTGCTGTCACAAGAGTCGGCAGACGCAGTGTACTATTTCTGGCTGACAGCTGTGCTTGCCTTGAAATCAGAGATAACAATATTATTGCTAGAGGATACATCAATGTTTGTTTCCAGATTAAGAAACCGAGGCTCTCACATGTTAGGTACGGGTTCCATGTTTGTAAAAATGTCTCCTTATTCAGAGGATTTATTTAAAACTAGTAAAATAGCCTTTTTGAACAAATAGTAAGCGAACTTACTGTCTTGCTCTCAGGCATGTGAGCTCCTTTCTCTGGTTATTTGTCTGATCCCTGTGTTATCTTCTTCCTGTGTCTCAAGTACCTAGTGCCAGAGACTAAGCAGAAGCACAACTTGGGCAGACTGGCCAGATTCCCCAACCATTCCCATTAGGTCTCTTTTCTCAATTTCTTGGAAGCCACGACAGTGGAACCCTCTCCTGGAAGATCCCTTGAAAGCCTGTTCCAGGGCCCATTCCATCTTCTTCAGGTAATGACTCTCTGGAACCCTTATGGACGATCTCACTTTTCAGTGACCACTCTCAGCTTGCATTTTTCTCAGTTTTTTCTTTTTTTTCTCTCATTGAAAACAAATGCACCTACCACATTCCATAGCACGAAGCTGGGCTAGGTTTAGCTTTCCCATTAGACTGGGAGCTCTTGGGGACAGCGCTCACGTTCTGATCTCCTTAATATTCCAAGCAGCTGGCACACAGCAGATGCTCCATAACTGTTTGTTAGATGAAAACACCCATGTTTCTAACTTGGTAACAGACAGGAAGTCTTTTCATGATTTCAAACAAGAATTTCACAAAACTGAAGTGTGATTGGTTCCTGCCCCAAAAAAAGTAGCAAAAAAGAGCTGAGATGATTTAGACTAACTAGAATGCTGAACTTAGATCATGAGCTCCTTATTGCAAAATTCAGGCTTACAATGAAGGAAGTAGGAGAAACCACTAGGCAACTCATGTATGACCTAAATCAAATCCTTTATGATTATACAGCAGAAGTGACAAAGAGATCAAGGGATTATATCTGGGTGGCAGAGTCCCTGAAGAACTATGGACAAAAGTTTGAAACATTGTACAGGAGGCAGAAACCAAAACCATTCCAAAGAAAAAGGAATGAAAGAAGGCAAAGTGGCTGTCTAAGAAGGCTTTGGAAATAGCTGAGAAAAAAAGTGAAAGAGAAGGTAGAAAGGGAAAGACATACCCATCTGAGTGCAGAGTTTCAGAGAATAGCAAAGAGAGATAGGAAGGCCTTCTTAAATAAACAGTGCAAAGAAATAGAGGAAAACAATACAATGGGAAAGACTAGAGGTATCTTCAAGAAAATTGGAGATATGAAGGGAATATTTCATGCAAGGATAGGCATGATAAAAGGCAGAAACAGTAAGGACTTAACAGAAGTAGAAGATATTAATAAGAGGTGGGAACAATACACAGAACTGTACAAAACAGGTGTCAGTGAGCTGGGTAACCATGATCGTGTGATCACTTACCTAGAGCCAGACATCCTGGAGTGTGAAGACAAGTGGGCGTTAGGAAGCGTTACTATGAACAAAGTGAGCAGAGGGACAGAACTCCAGATGAGCTCTTTCAAATCCTCAAAGATCATGCTGTTAAAGTGCTAGACTCAGTATGCCAGCAAATTTGGGAAATTCTGCACTGGAAAAGGTCAGTTTTCATTTCAATCCCCAAGAAGGACAATGCCAAGGAATGTCCAAACTACCATACAGTTGTGCTCATTTCACATACTGCCAAGGTTATGCTCAAAATCCCTCAAGCTAAACTTCAGCAGTGCGTGAATCAAGACCTACCAGATGTACAAGATGGGTTTCAAAGAAGCAGAGGAATCAGAGATCAAATTGTCAACACTGGTGAGATCACAGAAAAAGCAAGAGAATTCCAGAAATACATCTACTTCTGCATCATTGACTATACTAAAGCCTTTGACTGTGTGGATCACAACAATCTGGGGAAATTTTTTAAAAAGATGAGAGTACCAGACCACCTTGCCTGTCTCCTGAGAAATCTGTATGTGGGTTGAGAAGCAACAGTTAGAACCTGACATGGAACAACAGACTGGTTCAAAACTGGGAAAGAAGTATGTTAAGGCTGTGAGCTTCCCAATCGACCCAGTGGGTAAAGAATCTGCTTGCAGTGCAGGAGATGGAGGCAGACATGAGTTCATTCCTGGGTTGGGGAGATCCCCTGGAGGAGGGTGTGGCAATCCACTCCAGTATTCTTGCCTGGAGAATCCTATGGAGAGAGAAGCGTGGTGGGCTACAGTCCATAGCGTCGCAAAGAGCAAGACACGAGTACAGAAATGGAACACGAACACATGCATGCACACACGTTAAGGCTGTATACTGCCATTCTGCTTATTTAACTTACATGAGGGTTAGTACAGTTCAGTCACTCAGTTATGTCCAACTCTTTGTGAACTCATGGACTGCAGCACCAGGCTTCCCTGTCCATCACCAACTTCTGGAGCTTGCTCAAACTCATGTCCATCGAGTCAGTGATGTCATCCAACCATCTCATCCTCTGTCATCCCCTTCTTCTCCTACCTTCAATCTGTCCCAGCATCAGGGTCTTTTCCAATGAGTCAGCTCTTCGTATCAGGTGGCCAAAGTATTGGAGTTTCAGCTTCAACATCAGTCCTTTTAATGAATATTCAGGACTGATTTCCTTTAGGATGGACTGGTTGGACCTCCTTGCAGTCCAAGGGACTCTCAAGAGTCTTCTCCAACACCACAGTTCAAAAGCATCAATTCTTCAGTGCTCAGCTTTCTTTATAGTCCAACTCTCACATCCATACATGCCTACTGGAAAAACCATAGCTTTGACTGGATGAACCTTTGTCAGCAAAGTAATGTCTCTGCTTTTTTAATATCCTGTCTAGGTTTGTCATAGCTTTCTTCCAAGGAGCAAGGGTCTTTAAATTTCATGGCTGCACACACCATCTGTAATGACTTTGGAGCTCAAAAAATAAAGTCTGTCACTGTTTCCATTGTTTCCCCATCTATTTGCCATGAAGAGATGGGACCGAATGCCATGATCTTCGTTTTTTGAATGTTGAGTTTTAAGCCAGCTTTTTCACTCTCCTCTTTCACTCTCATCAAAAGGCTCTCTAGTTCTTCCTCGCTTTCTGCCATAAGGGTGGTGTCATCTGCATATCTGAGGTTATTGATATTTCTCTCGGCAATCTTGATTCCAGCTTGTGCTTTATCCAGCCCAGGATTTTGCACGATGTCCTCTGCATATAAGTTAAATAAGCAGGGTGACAATATACAGCCTTGATGTACTCCTTTCCCAAATTGGAACCAGTCTGTTGTTCCATGCCCAGTTCTAACTGTTGCTTCCTGACCTGCATACAGATTTCTCAGGATGCAAGTAAGGTGGTCCGGTATTCCCAGACACCTGGGAGAATTTTCCAGTTTGTTGTGATCAAGATTTCCAGGAGAAATATCAACACCTCAGATACGCAAGTGATACCACTCTAATGTTATCATTAAGAAAGTGAAGGGGACCTAAAGAACCTCTTGATGAGAGTAAAAAGGAGAGAGAAGAAGCTGGCTTAAAACTCAATATTCAAAGAACAAAGATCATGGCATCTGATCCCATCACTTCATGGCAAATAGAGGAGTAAAAAGTGTAAACAGTGACAGATTTTATTTTCTTGGGCTTCAAAATTACTATGGACAATCACCGTGCTTGCTTCTTGGAAGGAAAGCTATGACAAATCTAGACAGAGGATTAAAAAGCAGAGTCATCATTTTGCCAACAGAAGTCTGTATAATCAAAGCTATGGTTTTTCCAGCAAGATGTATGGATATGAGATTTGGACCATGAAGAACTGAAGAATTTATGCTTTCAATTTGTAGTGCTGGAGAAGACTCTTCAGAGTCCCTTGGACAGCAAGGAGATCAAACCAGTCAATCCTAAAAGAAATCTACCCTGAATACTCATTGGAAGGACTGATGCTAAAGCTGAAGCTCCAATATTTTGGCTGCCAAATGCAAAAAGTGGACTCACTGGAGAAGACTGTGATGCCGGGAAAGACTGAAGGCAAAAGGAGTAGGGAGAGACTGAAGATGAGATGGTTAGATAGCATCACTGACTCAGTGGATGTGGATTGGAGCAAACTCAGGAGATAATGGAGGACAGAGGAGCCTGGTGTGATGTGGTCCATGGAATCACAAAGAGTCAGACATGATTTAATGAAAGAACAACAACAAAATGCTGAGTGATGACAAAGTAGCTTTATAAGGGGTCACAAGACAAGAAAGAGATAGACAGGCACCTGGTATCACCATCATGGACAGGATGGAGGAAGCTGATATATTCCCATGTTAAACACCAGCAAACGCACTTTGATAGTGAAAGTTATGAGAAAGGAAGTAAGACCCTGAGGAAGGATGAAGTCCATTCCATAGAAATTGCTGAGAACAAATGGACCCTCCCATGAGTTAGCTGTAGGTTAGGTGGGATTCTGGCTGAATAAAGGGCTAAAATACATGAGTTCCTGTGCTCACCCTTTGTTTTTGTACAAGGAGTCAGGAGTTCCCTGTCTTGAAATTTCTATTATTCCATACATATATAAAAATGAACATCAAGGAAGAGGAAGGACAGAATTGGTAACAAGGGGCTAAATACCCACAGAAACAGAAACCAAAGTTACGCAAACTACTCCTATTTCCATCTGGATGAAACTAGAAAAATATTTCAAACATCACTAAGGAAGCATATTATAATCATTAGCGCCTCTGGCTTCTGCAACTCTAACTTAACAATCTGCTTGGTTTACAAACCACAGAGGAAAAAAAGCCCTGATCCATCACTGTTTTAAAACTATTAATAGCTCTTGACATAAAATAGAGATTTCAACCACAGTGCATTAAAAATAAAGTAAATCACTGGGAGAAAATGGATGATGCAAAAACTTTGGGGACACTTACTGAAGTCCATGGCATGTCGACAATGCCACAAATGAGGCAGGATTTCCTCGGATGTGGCCCTGGTAGTAACAGTGTTCTCCCCCCTGAAAGCAGAAAGAGAGAACATAAACCTTTGCCATCACAAAGAGAATCAGCCATGACATTTCACAGTCTTCTGCCCACACCGCACCTTCATGTACACAGCTCTGTACAAAGTTTCATTATCCAGATTAGTATCATGAGACCATTTCTAACAGAATTATTCATAAGCACTCCCAGTGAGCTGACTCCAAATCAAAAGATAAGGAAATAAAAGTTGACTTAAGTTTCCTTTTATGTAGGTGATGATAGATGGAACAAAGAAACACATATTGAAATGCATATGTGACCCCCAGCACCAGGAAAAGTTCAGTGAGCTATTTCCCTAGTTGAGTTCCCCTGAGGAACTCAACCTTGCATGCATGCATGCTAAGTCACTTCAATCATGTACTCCGACTCTTTGCAACCTTATGGATTTGTAGCCCGCCAGCCTCCTCTGTCCATGGGATTCTCCAGGCAAGAACACTGGAGTGGGTTGCCATGCCCTCCTCCAGGGGATCTTCCAGACCCAGGGATTGAACCCATGTCTCTTATGTTTCTTGCATCGAGAGGCAGGTTCCTTACTGCTGGCGCCACCTGGAAAGCTCACTCAACATTAAGTAACAGAAAATGACGATTTTCTCAAAATTAAGCAAAATGAATACAAATCATCTGAGAGTTACTAAATTAAATTAATGGAGGAAAATGCCTTCTTTCATAGTGTTTACATCAAAACTTGACAACTTTATGATATTCTTTTCTCCAACCAGGAATGGCTTTACTGGTAGGCAGTCCAGAGCAGGGTCTAAAATTGAGAATTTTCTTCTACCAGCAAGTCACATTAACTAAATTTCACCAAGAGACTCATTTCTTTGGATTAAATATTCCTGGAAATGTTAGCAGGGTGGAGCCTCTGACATCTCAAGGTGGCACCCTAGTCTTTAGATGCTGGCTACTCAAGAGTGTGGTCTAGAAAACAGCAGCAGCACTAGCATCAATAGAAGCATGTCGGAAATTCAGAATCCCAGGCCCCATCCCAATGGGTCAGAATTGGCATTTTTAACAAAGTGCACAATAGTAAAGAATCCACCTGCCAATGCAGGAGATGCAAGAGACGTGGGTTCAATCCCCGGATCAGGAAGATCCCCTGGAGAAGGAAATGGCAGCCCACTCCAGTATTCTTGCCTGGAGAATCCCATGGACAGAGGGGCCTGGTAGGCTACAGTCCATGGGGTCGCAAAGAGTCGGACACGACGAGCGACTGAGGACACAGTGGAGCACGAGGTGATTCACACGCACAGTAAAGTTTGAGAAGCACAGGTCTAAATGATCTTTCTCACTGCCCCACTAATTTCTCATTTCCTCAGAAGCTGAAAGCTTCTAGTCCAACTGGCTCACTGAGCTGTGAAATAGTGACATAAGGACTAAAGGAATGGGTGCTTTAAAGGGGCAAATGTTATCTATTTCACAATCTGTCTTAAGGACTAACCCTACTTAAAATACACAATGCTTTACAAGTGCAGAGGTGAGAACAGGAAGACATAGTAATGGAACAAAGGTGAAGATAGTATCTTCACTGGAATTCTGGGGAAGGTGGCCTGTTTCTCCTCATGAGATAATCCCAAGAACAGGGTGAAGTTCAGCTTTGCTGAGGGACAAAGAGCAGGCAGGAAGGCACACAGTGTGAGCCCTGACACCTCCAAATTCCCATGGAGTCATTGAACATCATGAACTGAAGACTGGGGTTGGACTGGATGGAGGATAAGATAGGGAAGTACTTCAGGTGTGGTTCTGACAGCAGATGGAACCCAGGAGGCCATAGGCTTATGGGCAGAAACAAAGTCAGGCCGTGACTTCCAGGAAAGGAGATGTTAACAGCTCGAGCTATCAACTCCTTCACTTACTAGTCATACAATCTCATGCAAATCACAGAGCCTCCCTGTGTAATAATCACATAAGGGTGTTCACAGGAATAAAGAGCTAACATGCATTAAGGGCTTAGGATAATGCCTGGCACTTGGTACACACTCAATAAATGTTTTCCACTATTATAATTACTGAGTGTCACTTATTGTCCTACTCATTTTACACACACAATCTCCCTATGCTCACATCACTTCTACAAAGAAATATTGTCATCTCTATTTCACATAGGAGGTTACAGTCTCTGAGAGTCAAGGTTGTCTGCCTGGGAAGTTGCCAAGTCGGGGTGCAAACTTTGTGTGAATGTATGAATGCAACATCTATGTCCTTTCCCATACACTACTTATAAGCTGGACCTAGAACCTCTGAGCTATGCAGTGCAAATCTAAGCTTTTCCTAGGCTGTTTTTGTTTTGTTTGTTTGCCTTGTGTGTCTTTTTTTTTTTTTTTTTAATTTTTGGAGTAGCAGTGGGGGACTAAATTTAACAGAATTTTAAAGTCACTCTGTTGGGCTTTTGGACTGGTGAACTATCCACAAGATTAGTGGAGGAGAAGCATTAGTGGAAGCATTTCAATATGCTTCAAATGACCTTGATTTCCTGGACACATCTGATTGGGCTAGAAATCGAAACTTTAGCATTTGATTGTATGTGTGTGCTCAGTCATGTCCTACTCTTTGCAACTCTTTGTAGCCTGCCAGGCTCCTCTGTCCATGGAATTTTCCAGGCAAGAATACTGGAGTGGGTTGCCATTTCCTCCTCCAGGGGAATCTTCCTGACCCAGGGATTGAACCTGCATCTCCTGCATTGGCAGGGTATTCTTTACCACTGCATCACCTGGGAAGCCAAGCATTTGATTGGCCAGACACAAAGACCAACAGTCAATGGGGTGACCTGGAAAGAGAATTCTATCTAAAAGTATTTCTTTAAATTAGATACTGACTAAACAAACCCATGAGATCTGTCACAGAAGTCTAACACTCACAGTGAAAAATAGAAAGACAGTAGAAACAAAGATAAATGGTAATCACAAAATTACAGTATCAGATGAGGGAAGAATGGAAGTTGACAAGTCATAGTATGCGGGGAAAATAAATCAGTGTTAAAGACACATAAAACATGTTTTATAAATTACTAGTTTTCTTTAAAATGCCAACTTTGGAAACATGTTACATTAAATCATAAAAAAGGGCAAAGAATTTATGTTTTGATACAATCCTTCATTATACTGGGGCTAAACAGATGAGTAGATAATAGAAAAAAAAAATCTTTCACTAATTTTCTGGTTCTGAAAAATAGGAGTCAATCCAAAAACAGCATATGATCATGATCCATCTGCACAAAAACCTAACAAATGAAGTGAAGAGCTCAATATGGTTGAATCATTATCAAATATTTCCATGACACTTCAAGAAAAGCATAAACACCAGGGGGGCTCTCCTCCATTTAGACTATTATCATTCAAATCTTGAGGCTCTCAACTAGCATTATCTGTAATTTTCCAAATAACAGTGGAAATTAATTTTTGTGTTGCAATTTTTTTCAGGAATTATTTGCCATAAATCACTAATTATTTCAACTTAGAACTAAAATAGATTTCTTTTTCCTTTGATATGCCTGGAAATATTTCTTAGTCCAGAACAGAGGCCTTAATATTTAAAGGCTCCTGTAATTTATATAAATCTATTGTTAAATTATTAACATAAATAAATAAATCTAATAGATTTTTGCTTTTAAATAAGTATTTTTATACATTGTTTTTAAAATAATAAATACGTAATGGCAGAAATCCTACGAATTCAGGAGTACATGACAAAGAGTAAAAATATCCCGTTCCTACACACTGTCCAGGCTGCAACTGTCACCTAAAAGGTAAATACTTTTACCTTTTTTGTGTACCACAGATTTTGTGTACCACATCAGGAATCACCTATGCATATTTAAGGAATTGTACATATACATAAATAAACATATATTCTTTCAGTGCACATATAGTTTACACTACCCACACTGTTCTGCCACTTGATTTTTTTTTCTTAAGGTAAACTTGACATCAACCTCATTCTTTCAGTGATGGCAGAATATTCCATCACAGGCATGAACCATAATTCATTTAAACAAACCTGCACAACTGTATCATTAGGCTACTGCAACAGACATCCTTTCATATATTTTTTGGTGCACTTCTGTCAGTATGCACGTAGGCTAGACTACCAGGTGTGGCCTGGAAGGTCAAAGAATATGTGCATTTAAAATTTTAGTGGATATTTTAAAGGAGAAATATAATTGTATTCCTTTATACATATCTGTTTTAAAAGATGCTTTGCATTTTAAGATAATAAAATGCAGTTTATTAAAAATTACATATTTCAATAGAGACTAACACTTAAGCCAACTTACTCAAATTTTACCAATAATAAAGGGTCTCCATATATTCATATGACTTTCTTGAGGAAACAGATGCTTTATGGAAGTAGGTCTTATATAAATAATAACCTAAGACAGATGTTGTAAGAAAAGAAAAAAGCTGGCACATCCCAATAGACTTCAGCCCTTTATTCAACTGCCAGTCATGGTTTTATTCCCTACTATCTCTTTTGTTCCAGAAATCCATTGTCCTTGAAACTTTCCTCATACTACTTGATTTAATAACACAGTCATAACAGTACAGATGTTTATTTTTAGATAATTAGATAGTTGTAGGTAAAAAATTATCTACCTCTATAGAAATGAGCTACATATTAATTCACATGTCATATTGGTTTTTATTTCCTTTGGGGAAAAAAAAGCTTATTGCAAATTTAATTCTAGGGAAGTCAAAATAATCATTTATTTGAAAAATTCAAAGACAAACCACATTTTTATTAAGCAGACAGAAAGATCTCAAAGGAAAAGTAGAATTTACTATAAATAGGATGAGATGATAATGCAAAGAAAGTTACTCAGCCTGGATTATAAAACTATGAAAACTCAGTAAGGAAAACCAATTCCAGTACAGCCACAAGGCCATGGTCATATGCTCTCAATCCAGATCCTCAAAGGAAATAACACCTTTATCAGCTCCAAGATGGACTAGGGTCACCTTTTTCAAAAAGTCTTCTCAGATTCCCTCCTCCTCATAAAATGAAACTTTCTTGTGCTTCATCCAGCCTGGCATTTCACATTTCATAAAGTTAAATAAGCAGAGTGATAATATGCAGAAATGTACCTGATGTGCATGAAGCACAAGCTGATATCAAGATTGCCAGGAGAAATATCAATAACTTCAGATACACAGATGATGTCACCCTTATGGCAGAAAGTGAAGAACTAAAGAGCCTCTTGATGAAAGTGAAAGAGGAGAGTGAAAATGCTGGCTTAAAACTCAATATTCAAAAAACTAAGATAATGATATCCATCCCATCACTTCATGGCAAATAGATGGGGAAACAATGAAACAGTGGCAGACTTTATTTTTTTTGGCTCCAACATCACTGCAGATGGTGACTGCAGTCATGAAATTAAAAGACACTTGCTCCTTGGAAGAAAAGCTATGACCAACCTAGAGCATATTAAAAAGCAGAGACATTACTTTGCTGATAAAGGTCCATCTAGTCAAAGCTATGGTTTTTCCAGTAGTCATGTCTGAATGTGAGAGTTGGACCATAAAGAAAGCTGAGCGCCAAAGAATTGATGCTTTTGAACTGTAGTGTTGGAGAAGACTCTTGAGAGCCCCTTGGACTGCAAGGAGATCTAATCATCCACTGTTTCCTCATCTATTTGCCAGGAAGTGATGGGACTGGATGCCATGATCTTAGTTTTCTGAATGCTGAGTTTTAAGCCAACTTTTCCATTCTCCTCTTTCACTTTCATCAAGACGCTCTTTAGTTTTTCATCACTTTCTGCCATATGGGTGGTGTCATCTGCATATCTGTTATTGATATTTCTCTCGGCAATCTTGATTCCAGCTTGTACTTTATCCAGCCCAGAGTTTCTCATGATGTACTCTGCAGAGAAATTAAATAATCAGGGTGACAATATACAGCCTTCACGTACTCCATTTCCTATTTGGAACCAGTCTGTTGTTCCATGCCCAGTTCTAACTGTTGCTTCCTGAGCTGCATACAGATTTCTCAAGAGGCAGGTCAGGTGGTCTGGTATTCTCAGACCATCCCCAAGTAGAAGACAGCAGAAAGACTGAGATGTTTCAAATCATCATCTGAAGAATGAAAGTGTCAGCCATATCCTGGGCCTTCTGCTTGGTGATAAATGTACTACTTCATGACGACTGATGAATGTGAGAAAATGTAGATCGAACATGAGCCTTCTCACCCATGTATGTCTGATGCAGAGTCAAGTCTCCTTATGTTGGTGGTTCTCAAAGAGTCGGGTCCAGCCCCAAAGCAACAGCTTGTTAGAAATGCAGATTGTCAAGCCTCTCCCCGAACATACTCAATTGGAGGCTCTAGAAGCTCTCAGGTGACTTCCAGGCACTCTAAAATTTGAAAACAATTGCTTTTCACTACATCTGCCTCTGCATTCTAAAACTCCTCATTTATTGAGCTCTCTGAAATCTTACACTAGTTTCTGAGCAGATTCTATTAAAACTGAAGCATTAAGAATATAAACAGCCATAGTTCTTTTCTATTTCTTCTTTTGTTATCCCCAAACAGCTGTTTTTTTTTTTTTTTTTTTTTTTTTCAGAAACAAAATGGAGCGGGGAAGGAGAAACAAGAATATGTGAGAATTTTACCATATACAGACAGGAAGAGCAAAGCTACATTTTGTAGGTGCTGGTAAGATGGTACCATACAGGATGCTTTGAGCAGGACTAAAAGGGACAGAGCAATCAACGTCCCATTAGCCTGGAACTAAGGGGTCCCCCGGATGCAGGTCATTCAGTACAGTATCTGTGAAAGTCACAGGCAAATCAGTATGAGTTTAGTCACTCTAAAAGGGACAGGTTAGTGTGGACATTTCCAGATCGAAACACCAGCCTGTAACCCTTGTGACCCTGCTGTCCTCCCTTAGTCACAGCTCTCTCTCCCCTTGGTGGGCACCAGGTCCAGGACTAGCTTCTGCCCTGCAGATCAGACATCCTCCTGCATATGTGAAATCCTTGCTCACACTAGAAGTTCACCACTCTGGGCTCACATTAGTGTCACATTACTGGCACAAGGGAAGCTTTTTATAAAAGATCAAACCTCACTCCATGCCATTTATATCTGGACCTCTAGGGAAGAAACTTGAGCATTTTTTTTTTAACTGCCCAGATGATTCCAATATGTTGCCTTAGGCTGAGAAGCTATGCTCTAGACTATTCGCCTTTGCAGGAACTGAAGACCTGCCCCTGATCTCGACTGCACCCTAAATTTCTCCCAGGCATGTGCACTGACAGGACTTTTGTTCGTGGCTACAAGGCTGGAACCTGTTTCCAGGTGCTTGTTTACAATAGCCTCTTTCCCAGTTTCCTCCTGGTTGGCACAGACATGATGAATCTGCCCTCCCCTCAACCTTGCCTCTCCCTCTAAATAGTGAGAAATGACATTTTAAAGTCGGGAGAATTCCGAGTCTCCCTAGGGTCATTAGGATCAAGGAAATTCCTAGAAAAGCTAAATTTTACTTTGGAGAGGATCCAGCAACTTATCCTGATTAAAATGTATAACCTGGGATTATATAGACTCAGACTGGATTCACAAAAGGGACATAGGTTAAACATCTGTTCAGTTACAAAATATAAGGATATCTGATTCCACAGGCTCCCTAAGGGAAACAGAGAGAAAAAAAATCTCATCTCATTTTACAGTAAATTAAAATTAAATAACACTAACACACAGTTGATAACCCATGGATCTACACTATTGCATGCCAAAATCTTTACCAGTTCATGCCAAAGCAAGAAAAAAAAGGGCAATTCAGTCAATTAAAAGTAATTTTCATATGACTGTCCTTCGTTCTGAGATTTGTTCTTGTCTTCTCTTTGATTATAAAGACTATCCATTTTAAATTTTAATAGCCTTTTTATTTTTAAATAATTTCAGATTCACAGAAAAGTTCCAAAGATGGCACAGAAAGTTCTTGCATATCTATCACTCAATTTCTCCTATTGTTATCACCTTACATCACCTGAGAACATTTGTCAAAAACTAAAAGACTGACATGACATGTTACTGATTATGAGGTTCTGAACATTTATATTTCACTAATGTTTCCATTAATTTCCTCTTTCTGTTTCAGGATCCAGTCCAGATTACCATATTGCATTAGTTGTTATATACATTCTTTTTGAACTGGTAGCAGTGGTAAATATGATTTAGGTATTCTGAAGGCACTGTTTCCATATATGGCAAAATAAAAAGATTGGCAACCCTATACTGATCTAAAACTTGGTTTGTTAGTATGTGTGTGTGTATTCAGTCATGTCTGACTCTTTTCAGCCCTATGGACTGTAGCTCACCAGGCTCCTCTGTCCATGGAGTTTTCCAGGCAAGAATACTGGAATGGGTTGCCATTTCCTACTCCAGGGGATGTTCCCAACTCAGGGATTGAACATGGCTCTCTTGCGTCTTCTGCTTTGGCAGGTGGGGTAGATTCTTTACCACTGAGCCACCCGGGAAACAGAAGTCCAGGATCAAGAATATGAATGAATACTTCCCAGACTCTACTCTACTCTCACTGTAGATTTCAAAATATTTTTTTTTAAACTACCCTTATATGTTCTGTGCCGGGCTTAGTCACTCAGTTGTGTCCGACTCTCGGCGACCCCATGGACTGTAGCCCGCCAGGCTCCTCTGTCCATGGGGATTCTCCAGGCAAGAATAAAGGAGTGGGTTGCCATGCCCTCCTCCAAGGGATCTTCCCAACCTAGGGATCAAACCCATGTCTCCTACATTGCAGGCAGATTGTTTACTGTCTGAGCCACCAGGAAAGCCCAAGAATACTTGAGTAGCCTGTCCCTTCTCCAGGGGAACACCCTTATACAAACAGGGCTAATTTAAATGACTAACTAAAACACAATTTTTAATATAACCCGTGGAAATAATTTTTGAAAGGTTACTCAATAACACTTTGCTATAATATTAATAATAATCTAGGACTCCTCATTGCCCAAGATTGTACTGGACAATCCTTTCAAGGATGTTTGCATAGTGGAAAGCCTTTGAAGACAGAGCGATGTCTCCCTCTAGAGCAAAGAGCAAGCATGTTTACTTCCTATGATAAAAGATTCCAGTTTTTTACATTCAGAATTGCTCTAGTAACACAACACACTGTGTGTGCAGGTGTCACCTGCCCTTTTCCTCTGTCACCCTCTAGGGATTGAGGCTCAAGGTACAAGTATGAGAAAACGATGTTCTGGCTACTTCTACTGCCATGAGTAACAAAGTTCTTTGTCTCTGACCCAGGATCTCTTGCCTTCTGCCAGCATAGATGAAACAGAAACAGCCTAACTTGTTGATTTGTAAGTAGGATAAAATCTCAGACCCTCACAGTTGTTGAAACTTGGATTTCCATTTTACCCTGAAAATTAGGAGGTCTGTTAACAAGCAGCCTCCATTCCCACATTCCCGCTTTCCCATAGGATACAAATTAGATGCAAACAAGACACACATTGTCCATCTTATTATAGCTAGCCTGTCTCTCATTTATGCCACTGGTTTGTATCTTTGGACATTTGTGTTTGTCATTCCATTCCAGGGTATAAGTGTTTGAGCTGCATCCAAATTATCAGCTCATTCCAACATCTAAAGCTAAATGATCCTTAACAAATCTCTGTACTGCTTTAATACTCATTGATAAGCACTAGGATCTTGCAGATTAAGCATCAACCAAAAAACATTTTAAAAACTAAAAGGAGACAAATCTAGCTAACAGAAAAGATAATAATTTTATTTAAAAGATGCATGAACCTATGACTGATTCATGTTGATGTACGGCAGAAATAAACACAATATTGTAAAGCAAGTATCCTTCAGTTAAAAATAAAGTGTTTTAAAAAAACATGCATGATTCCTGCTGAAGAGGAAAGATACATAAGAATATTGTTGCATTAAACATTCTTAAATATTGTAGCAAAAGTTCCCATAAGAAAGGAGAAAAGAGAGAACTAGAAAGCCACTGGATATGTTAATATATAAAAGTGATAAAGAAAAGAGCTTCTTATTGGAAAGTGGTGAACACCACAGAAAATAGGGACCATAGAGTTCTCAAGTTAAAAAAAAAAATTACAGACCCAGTGAACTTAAAATCTATTTTTATTGTTGTGCAGGAATCTTTCCTTATACTGTTTTCCCTTGGGTAGTTAGCTGTTGAAAACAAAACATGAAAACAGGGACAGGTTCCCAGGAGTTAAAGCTCCCAAGTATCCTAACTAAGCAATTGTTAAAGTCTTTTGAGGTGTAATCTATTTTTCAAAGTTAAAGACTTACTCCCTCTCCTCTCACATGTAGGCTCAGGCACTTATAGCACATACTCCAATTGTTTTTACATTAAGACCTCCATAACCAATTAGCAAAACCTGGGTGGCTTAAAACAAAAAAAAACTGTATTCTCTCACAGAACTGCAGATGAGAATCTGAAATCAAGGTATTGGCAGAGCCATACTCTCTAGAGAAAAATCCTTCCTTACTTCTTCCTAAATTCCAATGGTTGCCAACAAGTTCCCAGTGTTCCTTGGCTTGGAGCTGCATCCCCTAATCTCTGCCACCATCTTCACATGGCATTCTTCCTGTGTCTCTATGTCTAAACTTCCCTCTTATACAGACACCAGTCACAGATTAGGGTCCTCCTCTTAAGTTGATCACCATCTGAAAAGACTCTGTTTGCAAAAAAGATTACATTCACAGGTACCAGGGGATATGACTTCTGTGGGGACATTATTCAACACAGTACAAATTCTCATCTCTTTTCAAGTAACCATGTGAATTTTTTTATTCATGATGCAGAGATTTTGCTTCTAAGAAGCTTGGCTCAGTGAAATAAAATGCAAGTGTCCACAGCAGCCCTCATCTAAAAAGATTAACCCATATCTTAATTACCTCTAGCCAGACATTCTACTTTCCCATAGCTTCACTGAACAATACTCATCACCTTTTAACACAAATATACAGTGAACCTGGTAATTCAGCTGGTAAAGAATTCGCCTATGAAACTGGAGACCCTGGTTCGATTCCTGGATCAGGAAGATCCCCTGGGGAAGAGATGGGCTACCCACTCCTGTATTCTTGGGCTTGCCTGATGGCTCAGACAGCAGAGAATCTGTCCGCAATGGGAGAGACTCGAGTTCGATCCCTGGGTTGGGAAGATGCCCTGGAGGAGGACATGGCAAATCCACTGCAGTATTCTTGCCTGGAAAAACCCCATGGACAGAGGAGCCTGGTGGCCTCAGTCCATGGGGTCACAAAGAGTCAGACACGACTGAGTGACTAAGCACAGCCCAGTAAAGCTGACCTTCACGTCTTTTATTAAGTCAAACAGAGCTTCCAAATTGCTTATTTTTAACCAGAGAATAGGCAAGAGAAATTATTCTTCAGCTCTCAGGTAACCATTTACAGACACTGATATAACAATGTCTGAGCAGACTATGAAAACATTTTAGGTTCCCACAAAATGGTCCTCAGCAGCAAATTACAGTAAAGCAGAGAGGGTACTTGGCAGGTTCTCTGGGATGTAGTTCTAAATTGAGAGAATGGAAAATCAATGCGAAGCACATACAGTGACTAAATAATTATAAACTCATGAAATTATAACTCTTTCCAGGAAACTACCACGTTATTGTATTTTAACAAATAATAGATGCTTAAATATATTGCTCTATATGAATTCTTAAGCATAAGAATGCGTATTACGTAAAACCTTATTCTATAGCTAATGCTTGAATATCATTGGGGAAGAAATATAATTGTCTAGAAGACAGTTCTAAAAAATGACAGCCTATCCCTAAAATGAAGGAAGAAAAAGATTTTTGTTCCATCTGAAAAGAATAACATTTTTGTTGCTTTCTTCTCTTCCTTTTTTTATCTAATAAAATGTAACTATATGAGGGTTTGAGGTAAAGAAAAAAGACATTGTTTTTCCACTATCTCCTTTAATTTCACTTCCATTCTGTCACCCACCCATTTGCTCTTTAAAAAAAAAAAAAGGAAGGATAAACAGGGAAAACTTGTAGCTGCCCAAGGAAGGCTGCATTGCAGCATCTCTTTCTCCTCTTATACCTTGAACCTTAAAAACTGTGTTCAAGAACTCAACACTAGCATTCAATGGTCATTTCTATTCCTCCACGGATGATTTTGAATTAGCCCAAGATTAATTTAAAGGTACAAACAAAGGGTTGGCTTACTAAGGACAAACTTTTCAAACAAAGTCCTTTGGGGAGGCAGACTAATATTTAAGGATTGTATCTGTCAAAAAGTGACACTAAATCTGAAAAAAAAAATTTTTTCCAGCAATATTTCTATGAGTACATGATTGTCATTTGCCATTTTGGGAGTGTTTTCCTATAAAATGAAGGATAGAGTTGAATTTGGTGGTTTCTAAGGATTTTCCTGGGTCTATGAATTGCAGTCTATTTTTTCTTTTCATTTATTTTTATTAGTTGGAGGCTAATTACTTTACAATATTGTAGTGGTTTTTGCCATACATTGACATGAATCAGCCGTGGATTTACATGTGTTCCCCATCCTGATCCCCCCTCCCGCCTCCCTCCCCATCAGATCCCTCTGGGTCTTCCCAGTGCACCAGCCCTGAGCACTTGTCTCATGCATCCAACCTGGGCTGGTGATCTGTTTCACCCTTGATAGTATACTTGTCAAATTGCTGTGTGGACTACCTATTGACCCCACTCAGCATTATGCAAAAAACCACTCTGCCTTCTAAAGACATTTAGAGGTGCACTTCCATATATTGAGAATGTGGTGAGAAGAGAAAACAAAGGCATAAAATAATCAATACATGAAGTCCAAAGGCAGATTTGATCTTATTTCCACTAGGTCATACTTGATTGTTTGGGTTGAGGCTCTGCTCAAATATTATACTCCTACCTTCTATTTTTTTAAAAACACTAATTTTATTGAAGCGCAGTTGATCTACAATGTTGTGTTAATTTCTCTTGTACAGAAATGTGATTCTATAATTGAATAATTAAGAATTTCTCATATTCTTTTCCATTAAGGGTTATTATAGAATATTGAATATAGTTCTCTGTGCTATATATCCTGTCGTTTATATATCCTACACATAGTAGTTTGCATCTGCTAATCCAAAAGTGTCAATCCTTCCCTCTCCTAACCATCCCCCTTCTTGGCAACCACAAATACGTTCTCTATGTCTATCTGTTTCTGTTTCATAGACAAGTTCTTTTGTGTCATATTTTAGATTCCACATATAAGTGATATCATATAATATTTGTCTTTGTCTGGCTTACTTCACTTAGTATGATAATCTCTAGGTCCATCCATGTTGCTGCAAATGGCATTATTTCAATCTTCATTATGGTTATGTAATATTCCTTTACACACACACACATACACACATGCACACACACATACACACAGAGACACATACACACACACATACACACACGCACATACACACACACACATACACACAAATACACACACACTCACACACACATACACACAAATACACACACTCACACACACATACACATACATACACACACATACACACATACACACACACATACACACACATACACACACACATACACACACATACACACACACACACGCACACACATACACACACACACACACACTCTCACACACACACACACACATACACACACACACGTACACACACACACACACAAATACTTCCCTGGTGGCTCAAACTGCAATACAGGGGACCCAGGTTTGATACCTTGGTCAGGAAGATCCCCTAGAGAAGGGAATAGTAGCCCACTCCAGTAATCTTGCCTGGAGAATTCCATGGACAGACACACCTGGCGGGCTACATCCCACGGGATCTCAAAGAGCAATTAACACTCATATATATATATGCCACATCTTCTGTATTCATTCATCTGTCAATGGACATTTAGCGTGTTTCCATGTCTTGGCTATTGTGAATAGTGCTGCTATGAATATACGGATGCATGTTATCTTTTCAAATTATAGCTTTATCAGAAAATACACCTATGAGTGGGATTGTTGCATTATTAGGTAGCTCTGTTTTTAGTTATTTGAGGAACCTCAATAGTGGCTGCACCAATTAACATTCTCACCAACAGTGTAGGTTCTCTATCTTTTATACAACTGTCTCCTTCTCTTCTTCTGCCCATCCTCTCTGGTTTCTTCCTCTTCCTCTCATGCACCAAGGTCCTGCACATCAAGGCCTCTGGGCCTTTGTACATACAAATTTCACTTCCTTGAAAAGCTGTTCCCTTCCCATTTCACCTCCTGTTACTTATCATTTCAACTTCAAAGTTAATCTCATTTCCTCAAGGAGTCTTCCCTAACCAACCAGACTAGATCAGGTCTCCTATCAAATGCTCTCAGAACAATAGAAACTTCTCTTTATGGCACTCTCATAACTGCCATTGTAAAAGACCTATTGACAGTTATTTTCATTATGCCTATCGCCTCTACTTAACCACCTGCTTTACAAGGGCAAGAATTACATCATATGTTGTTCTACTCTGCCAGAAATTTCTAATGTCAGCTCATCTGTCTAAATGTCTAATCTCACTTAATCTCCACATTGCCTCAGTTTTTAGGAGTTTCCTATGGGGATAATCAAATGCACAGGCACACCTCCCTTTTCTATTTCATGGTGTGCGAGTCACTCCGTCGTGTCCGACCCTCCGCAGCCCCATGGACTGCAGCCCACCAGGCTCCTCTGTCTGTGGGATGTCCCAGGCAAGAATACTCGAGTGGGTTACCATGTCCTTCTCCAGGGGATCTTCCCAACTCAGGGATCAAATCCGGGTCTCCTGCATTGGCAGGTGGATTCTTTACCACTGAGCCACCAGGGAAGCCCAAATGCCAAGATGCCAATTTCCTAGTTGTTACCTGTTCTTATTTTTATAGTAGCCACTTATTCACCAGAAAATAAGAATTTTTTATAAATGAAAAAGAAAATAATACCAGTTTGGGACAACACCAAGGGAATAACTTGTGATTTCTTTTTTTTTTTTGGCTTCCAACCAGTTTCAAACTGATCAAAAACAACATTTCCACAAATTACTGCTTAATCACAGTTCATTCTGATTTCAAAATTTTTTCTGAAAGTAGATTTGTATAAGACATTATATAATAGAAAGATTAGTTCTGCAATTAGAATTAAAATAGGAAAAATATTCTATTATAGAATAGCTACTTGGTTTCATATATAGAAACACTATTAGTGCTATTTTGATTTTTTAAATTTATCACTGAACAAGCCTTTTTAAGTTTATAGATAACATCTTGAATATTAACAGATTAAATAATCATTTAGATACTTTTTTGAAAAAATTTTTACACAGAAAGAAAATAAAGAGGACCTTCTACTCAAACAGGTTACAAACAGCTTAGAAACAGAACTCATGCTGACACCAGCTGTCACAGTCCATTTCTCCTTATTCCCAGCACTGAGATACCTGACCTGTATAAACTGGTAATGGGCCAATATATTTTCTTCACACTACAGAGTTAAGACTACTTGCAATCTTAACAATGCCATTAAGGCAGCTGATGCATTATACATGATGACTGACCTAGAGCAACCTTGCTTTGGTCCCAAGGGAAAGCAAAATTTACTTAATCCCCAAAGAATTTTTTTCCAGTAATACAAAGAGAATTAAATCATGAAACCTGAGACCTCCCTGAAACCACACTGATTACGAGATGGCAGAGGAACATATGTCTGCATAAGCCTGCCAGGAGGAAAATGCACAGTGCCCAGCTCATCAAAAAGATGCTAAATAGATGACTAACAGTGCATAAAAAAGTAAAGTTAGGAGACAAACCTGGAATAATTGTTATGTATGATTGAGAAACAAATATTTTATCAGTTTGTTTAAGAGATTTGTATAGCTCTTTCCCTCTCTTCTGTGTGTGTGTGTGTGTGTGTGTGTGTGTGTGTGTGTGTGTTGGGGAATGAGGGGGATGGGCGTTTTGAAGCACCTTGGCAGGGATACAACAAAATATTATCCAGCTTTTTTGCAGAATGATGACACGTTTCAGCTTCCCTGCTCTTGTCCATAAAACTTTACATTTCCTCCACAGCAGACAAATGTACACGTAAAAATAAGATGGGCATAAGAACAGAGCCATGTGTTTGCCATGTGCAAGACGGCAACATATTTCATATGGTTACAGTTTAAAAGCCACAGCAATTCACTCTACTGAACAATACTCAGTCTAACTTCTAAGGAGTACAAAGAAGGACTAAAAATAAACCCCAAGAGAAAATGATTGAAAAAATAGGGCATTCTTAGAGGGCATTTACTTTTCTCTAGGATAATGGAAATTTTATATTTAGAAGAAAAGAGACTCACTCAAACCAAACGACTACATCTCCAATTCATGGCTTACTAAAACATCTGCTAAGGAAGATGTATTGATAATTGTAAATGGTAAAATGAAATGCTGTGATTTAAATATCTGTATTTTGATTCCTCTGCTACTGTAATTATTGGTTTCCATAAAGAACATAAATTATAGTGAATAATAGCATGAATTCCAGCATCAGACCGCTTGGCTCCAAATTCCAGGGAAAGTTAGTTAAATTTTATGTGCTCAGTTTCTTCATCTGCAAAATGAGGATACCAGTGGTACTACTGAGGGGGTAAATCACTTAAAATATGTAAAACACTTACTAGACTAGTACCTGGCACATAGTAAGTATCATATAAATGTTTGCTATTTCTCCAACTGCAACTACTAATTCTACTTTTATTATTCTTCTGTGCAGTTACCAGTGTTGATCTCTTTGAGAATATCAACATAATTCAACGAGGTAGAGACTGCACAAAATGGGAAATTCAGGATGGTAAAATTTAGAGTGCTTATGGGTATAATAATTATTTATTTGCAAAAATACAAAATTTTGAGATTGATATAAAGTCATTATAGCAAATCATCATATTTTTAAATTCTGGTAAAGTGAGTGTTTCTCTAGCCAGAGAGAATATGCCACCGATAGCCTTAAGGAAGCAAAATGAGATTGGCTTTGTGAGACGTGGATAACTCTTCTAAGTGATGAGCATTAAACTGCTGGCAGCAGTTATTCACCTCTGAGATGAGACTAGCCTTGGAGTTAATAGATAGCAAACAAAAGCATAGTCTTTATACAAGACAGTAAGACAGTAACATATGGTGATTATCAATCAATGAAAGTAGCTCACTAGGACTCCCTATATGTGTGTTTAGTCATTAAGTCATGTTCAACGCTTTTGCAACTCCATGAACTATAGCCCTCCAGGCTCCTCTGTCCATGGGATTTTCTAGGCAAGAATACTGGAGTGGGCTGTCATCTCCTTCTCCAGGGGGTCTTCCTGACCCAGGGATCGAATGCAGGAGGATTCTTTACCATTGAACTACCAGGGAAGCCCAGGACTTGCTTTGCCAACCATCAGATAATAGTTTTTCCAGTTACACTTTTGTTCAGCATTTAAAATACTTCATAAAACTTCTGTGAGACTATCATGGCTCTTTCAACAGTAACAAGAAAATTGAATTGTTTCTGATCAAAGTCACCATTTAAAATGAAAGCATTTAAAAATGGGAAGCCACTCAAACCCACAGGACCCAAAGGAGGAAGTTTCTTGTGCTGATCCTATTTGCAATTACAGAATCATCTCTGAATTAGAAGATCCTGGAATTGAATCACACCATCCCTGAAATTCAATTCAATAATTTCTTAATCAAATTTTTAGAAGATTAACCCTGTTTGTATATTTACCGTTTAGAAAATTTAGATCTCATTCTTGCAGGCTTCTTATATCCTGAGGTTAAGAAAAATCTTTTACGTCAGCTGTTAGGAGCTAATGAAGTAATTAAATATAATAAAGTTTAAAACTAGTTTAGCTATAGCTAGTAACTAATTATTATGTATATGGAAAATATATTGATCAATATTTCTTTAATCATTCTAATTTAATTTCAAGTCATATTGATGTTAAGTCATGGCTAAACTCTTTCAGAGAATGTACTTGAGAAAAAATGTTTCCAAGTCATCTAATTTTAAAATATGTATATTTGCGGTTAAATTATTTTTTAGTAGTATAAAAAAATATCATGTCCATATCTATGACATCTGAATTTTCTCTCTGGCCAAAATAACTTGTATGAGGTACCTGCATGCCCATCTCACCTACGACACCTGCATCTTTAGTCTTCCTTCATCCTGCACCAGAGGTTCTGCTCTCAGAGTTTAGGCTCGGTGCTGAGAGTCCTTAACCTAAATCTCCAGAAAGTGCAGTAGAAGAACATAAATACAGATTCTAACATATGGGTAGTCGCATCTGCCAAACATTCCTATCATTGTAGCAGGAGTCCCTCAAGGACCAACTAAAGATCTTTAATTGATAGTTTGACCCTCAGCTGGCCTTAAAATGATTACTGGGTTTCTTTACTGGATAAATGCCTCCCCGTCTCCACAGAGTCAGGGAAAATGCCTGAAACTTCAATTTGAAATTAAAGGTGATAAAACTAAGAGCTTAGGTGACAACTATAAAAAGATCCATTTTTAAAAATTCCTTTATAAAAGCATCTTCATAGGCCATATGACTTCATTACTATTTAGGTGACTAAGTATTCTTCCCATATCCAAGAAGTTCTAGAAAAGCTACTATAGTGAGAATTCAAGACAGAAAGCCTGTTTCTATAGCATAAGGAAAAGATGTAAATAAGAAAGACATTTTGGAAAAGTACTGCTGCTGAGTTGTTCTCCTTAAAAAGAGAGAGACAGAGATTTTAAATAGCCTTTGTATAGATTACTTGGCTACTTTGTATAGATTCTGTGGCTATTGCTTGCATTTCATCTCAAAGACAGCCTCAAAAACAAAGATATTCTAAAAGCTATTTGGAAAAAAGATTCATCACTGATGCAGCAGTATTGGAGGCTCTGTACTAACGCATGCAGCAAAATTTACTGTGTACCAAGGTCTGGTTTTTCTTTTCTATTTAATCGTTTACTCTTCTTGCTTCTATAGAAAGAACTGAGAATCTGGATGGTAATGCAGTTCTGAGAATCAATAAGGAAACTGGATATGCAGGATAAGTAAAAACAGATTAACCCCTTTGTTCATCTTTTCTGCTGCAATAAATATATGTAATGACACTTTGGCAGCTGACTAGCTATTTTTGTGCTCCCCGTGACTAAAAAAAGAAACAGTTCAAGCATTTATGTACCATTCAATTATATGCAACGAGTTTGGAAAAAAATCTACACCTCATAAAAGGATATGTTAAAAAAAAAAGGATATGTTAAGTAAAGGTGTTATTTTTTTAAAAAAGGAGAAGCAGAATGAAGTCACTAAACTATAATGTACATTTTAAATAAATTAAATTCTGTCACTAATAATTGAGAAGATTTTTTCCTAATAAAGGAGTCTACAATGTTTTATAGCACCATATAATCACTTGTGGGTTGGTATTTTTTTTTTTTTTGCTAAAAAAAAAAAATTCTTAAAAGATACCTTAAGAAACATTATTTCTTTAACACATTGTGCACATTTGAAATACTCAAGTATTGAGAATTATTTTCCTCATGGGGAAATCTAGAAAATAATATGAGAAAACCTGAATACAATTCAAGATCATAAGCAATTTTATATGGATGATTTTCAGGTTTATAGACACTAGAAAGTTAGCATAAGCCAGGAAGGTATCCATAGTCCTGACAGTTATCACATGTAAAGTTTTCTAAGTGATTTCTTATAGCTGTCCTCCACTAGTATTTTTTTCGCCTGTCATTGACACATTCATTTTGGAAGACAAAACGATTAAGACAGGATTTTTAAGGTATATCTTTTTTTTTTTTTTAAAGAAAATAGAATTGAGCTGGAAATCTGACTTTAAAAATTGAATTGAATGCAGAGGGAGTCTCCTTGGAGCACAGCCTCCTGCTGGGTGACAGTACTGTGCTGAGCTAGAAATGTTCATGAACCGCCAAACCTCAGGGAGGGGAGATGGATGTGACCAGTAGGAGAAAAGCTATCTTGTAAGAAAACGCTCAGGCTTTCTCCTTGCTTCTGTATCAACTTCCCTGATACTCAGTTCCCAGAAATGACCATGGCCATTTCAGTTTGCCTAAACAATACTTTTTAAGGAAAATTCCACCACCATTCCATCCAAGTAAAAGGTTTCCTCTCTCTGCTCAGTCACTCAGTCATGTCTGACTTTGCAACCCCAATGACTATAGCCTGCCAGGCTCCTCTGTCCAGGGGCTTTTTCCAGGCAAGAATACTGGAGCCGGTTTGTCACAATAACCTCTCCCAGTCCTTAAGCAAACATGTTCTCCTCTGACGCCTCCTCTTCAACACACAGCACTCTCCAATCTCCAGACTTCAACCTTGACCCATTCTCCAATGCCTTCTTATCCATCTTCTTACTGCCACTGACGGAACCAATTAGGACTTTGAGACAATGACCTCTGAGTGCACTCAATTCAATTAAGTAATGGGCAGTAACCAGTTAAGTGCCAGTCAAAAGTCAATACTGGAAAACGGGTGTCTCTACATATCCATCCTTAACGATTAGGATTCTGATTCAAGGACAGGTTAGGAGTGGTCACATTCAATCTAGAAAATAATTTGAACTAATAAAAAAGACACCCAGCAGTTATTACTTTATGATCATTATCACCAGAGATCAAATAATTTAACCAAATACTACCAGAACTAATAACACTGGTGACTGGTCATGATCATTCATTGGTAATGATACAATAATAAATCATATTTCTTCCAAGATGTCTATTTTTACTTTTTGACTCCAAGGAAATCTACTTTCTTCCCCATCCATAAATACAGAAGATTTACCATTCCTGTCCCAGAGTTCTAAAACTCCTACTATGGCAATTTTCCTGAGATATGAAAAATAAAACAGGCTTTGTACTAGAGCATGTCTTTATCAATTTTGCCCAAGGCAACTGATGCTACCGAAAAGCTACGCAAACGCATAACCAAATTTGAGAGGGATACCTAAAGGCCCATTACACAGACCACCTTTTCAGTTTAAAGATAAAACCATAAAGGTACAACTGTTAGGAACCTCTAGAAAATGAGATATATATATAATAAGTCTAAATAAGATACATTTCACTTTGTATGGCTATCCTATTTTACATTTGCTGTTGTTGTTCAGTCACTAAGTCGGGCCCATCTCTTCATGACCCCATGGACGGCAACATGCCATCCTTCACTATCTCCTGGAGTTCACTCAAATTCATGTCCCTTGAGTCAATGATGCTATCTAACCATCTTGTCCTCTGCCACTTCCTTCTCCTCTGCCTTCAATCTTTTCCATAGACGTAGACTATATGGTAGGTAGCATGGTGTAAAAGTCAGCTCCAGAGATAGATAACCTAGATTCAAACTGCAGCTCTACCCCTCCTGCCTCCATTACTTTCAGCCTGTTATGTAACCTCTCTGTACCTCAGTTCCCTGTCAAGTGGAATAATAGTTATTTTATAATCACAGGTTGTTTGGAGAATTGAATATATATAAATTCATATGACTGTCACATCATGAGCAATAAATGTTAGTGATTACTATTATTAGGATTATAATACTGATGACCAGAGCCTATGTAATGGGACACTTCGACTAATCAAAATCCTGGCACCTTTCAGCTTCAAGACAGAAAAAGCTAGCTAGCAATAAAATAGCAAACTGCATGGTTTGGACTTATTCACTGCTCCTCATCAACTCCAGTTTCTTTTGTCTTAAAAATCCAGAGCCATAGTTCAACACAATCAAAACAAAAAGATTTTGTTCCCAGGATATTCTAATTAATTGAGGTTTCGCACTTAAATTCTTAAAGTTTATGTTAAACACACAGAAGTTCTCCTGTGTTAAACACACAGAAGGGACAAACTTCAAATTTAATTTTTAAATGAATTGGAAATAAATGTAAGTGAAAGATGATATTCATATATTTTATTTAAAAAAACACATAAAAAGTATTTATCATGTTTTTCAGCCTAAAACCTTTCTTTGTAAACTTTGATGGGAAAAAAGGTTTAATAGAACTTCAAGATCAGGATTATGCACCTCTCTGATCAGAATAAAACTTCCTTCAATGAGACATAGAATGCCTTGCATATAATACAAATCATTATCTTAAGGAAAGGTCACTAAAATGTATTTCATTTTACTGTAAATATAAAATTACAATCAAGAGCAAAACCCAGACTGTGAGAGACTATACAGGATAAATAACCTGGCTTTTTCAACAAATAAACTGCAAGGAAGAATAAAAAGAAGGATAAGGGGAAACCAATGGAATGAAAGAGAGTTTTTAAAAACTGATTTTTAAAAAAATTCAGCAAAACTAAACTCTAGGACACACTTGGGTAATAAAACTACAAGCAAAAGTAAGGAAAGAATAACCACAAAAGTCAGGATAGTGTTTACATGTTTTATAAGAGGAGGGAAGGCACTGGGTTTGGAAAGCAGCACATGGAAGAGCAGGACAAACTCTATTTCTTAAACTTCTGTTCAGAAGAACAAAACACTTAGCTAAAACTCTTTATATTAAAATTGGTCCTAAAGAAACACCTGGTTGATGTCTGGTCTCATATACCTCAGACAACATCATCAGTAGACAAGAAAGACACATCCTCATGCCTGGGAAAGTGAAAGTGCTAGTTGCTGAGTTGTGTCTGACTCTTTGCAACCCCTTGCACACGTAATCCATCAGGCTTCTCTGTCCATGGAATTCTCCAGGCAAGAATACTGGAGTTGGTAGCTATTGCTTCTCCAGGGGATCTTCCTGACCCAAGGATCAAACTTGGGTCTACCACTTATAAATCGGAAAAAAAAAATTTGTAAGAAATCCTTTTCAGAGTTTACCCAACAAGAAACAGTATCCTGAGATTTCTGTCTCCAGGGATTTAAAACTCTCTGGGACATCCCTGTTGACATAGTAAGTTCATAATTTTTCCAGATGAATTTTTCCAAATGAATATAAAGCCAGGCACCTACCCTAGACTCAAGATTTCACCTCTTCATTCTCAGTGCTAACCTTAAAAGCCAATTTCAGAAATTATTTTCTGTGATATAATCTAAAAGAAAACTACTTGCAGTAATATTAATCCCACAAAGCATAACTCCAGAAATTCCTGTAGTATACCAAGACTTCTTTTACTGATAACTAAGTTTTCCCCTAAGCCAGTGACACATTTTAATGATAAATTCTGAAATATAAAAACCCCCAAATTGTATATTGGAAGTATCAAGGAAAATTAAAATCATCATCAGCACTTAGAAGATTCTCAGAGTTTTCCCCAAGAGAAAAATTTTACTTACTTTTACTTCCACAGTCTTCCCTCCATGTTCAATGTGTCTCTCCACATATTCAGAGGACAGCAAATCACTGCAAAAAAAGAAAAAGAAATGATGATGAAAGAGGACCTTGAATATGTAAGTCATTTGAAAATCACCACATTCCAGCATGAGTGATTTATTTAATATAGATTTTAAGGCAAAAATAAAACTTTATAGGTCTCTCTCTCTTTCATACACACACACACACACACAGCCTAGTACTTGTAAAAGGATATGAAGCTGAACTGACTAACCCACCTGTCACCCCCTTGTTTAGCAAAGTTAATTCCACCAATATAGTTCAGCAAGTTTAGGAAACTACCATTATTCTTAAGACATCTTATTCTTCCCTTTTTACTTTAGCTTTTTTGTATACAAAGATTTTAATTTAAATTTTTATTATTCCTTACATCCTTCTTAAGTTTCCTTTGCTGTTTCTCTTCTCCAATGTTTGAACAGTCAGGTACTTTCAGGAGACAGTCTCTCCATATTCCTTGGTGGTCTTTTCCTGTCTCATAGTTTTAAGTATTAAGACACTGTCAATATCTAATTTTTTATTTCCAATTCAGACTTTTTTTTCCCTCAAACTGAATATTTAATTGTCTACTGATGTCTCTCCTTGAATATCTAATAGGCATATCAAATTTAACATGCTAAGGTGGAATTCTTTCACCCCCACCCACTCCCCACCTCCTGTTCAGCCACAGCCTTCCCCAACAGCTAACTGCTTTGCCCCTAATTTTGAAATGATCAGCTCTTCTCATTCCCCACATCTTTGCTTTCGCTTTATATCAAAGAGTTTTGATTTGCCACTATACCATACCATTTCTCATGTGTTATGTGTGACATTTTATCTAACAAAATGTTTCCCCCACAAAAAAAATTAAACAGAGGCAAGGAAGTTTAGAAGAAATGAAAAAGAATATACTTCAGCTTTCTAAAATAATCTTTTTTGAAATCTCTCCTAAACCACCACCAGTTTCTTATATATTAATAATTTTAAATATTTGCATCACCTTAAATATACTTATCTTTAATTCTATATATGAAAAAAATTTCCCCTTTAAAAGGTGCCTCAAGACACAACACTCATGAAATGTTTTAAAGTCCTTACATTTTTAAAGTACATTCACATCCTAATCTTTATCCAAGACCATACCCCCAACAGGAGAGGTACCAGCCAGATGCTTTCAAAACACTGCCCCCAACCTTACAATCAGTCTCCAACAACTTCTCTATCAGTGAGAGTGGCAGCATTTATTAGCAGAGCCAGCCAGGTTCCCTCTCTTGGGAATCTGAACTAGTAAATTCAGAAGAAGAAAAAAATTACCAGATGATGGAAAGAGAAATAGAAAATCAAAAATAAGCAGTCTCTTGAGAGAAGCTGAGCTGTGCCAGCGGGTGAATCCTGTCACCTCAAACCTAGTCTCTCTCTTGGTGGCTCTCAAGCCAAAAGATACAACCAAGCCAAAGAGCTGGAGAATAAAGAATTTACTACTTGCAACAAGTAAGGAAAACACCTTGCCCAAAGCAGTGTCTTCCCCAAGAGCAAAACTGGGAAGTTTAAAGTTAAGGGTATATGCATATTCATGAAAAGACGAGAAAATTCAGCAAAGAATTGGGGGAACAGTCAACAGAGTTCACACTTTAGTTGACTGAAGTCATGAGGGTCAGCAAAAAATCAACATCATCTTTCCTTAGGTTCCACTTGATGGAATGATTGAGCACTACCCCTACGTCAGTGTCAAGTCTGCAAAACAGCTCAAGATTGGCTTAAAGCCAATCTTTACCACTGAAACAGAACTGGGAGTCTTTACAACTGATTTATTATCTTTGCTGTCGTTATTTCTCTTGCCTGAAAACAGTTTTTGTTTCCTTAAGATCATTATTACTGACATCTGCTCAAGGTCAAGCACTTGGCCAGGCTTATATCACAAATGGCTTCTATGTCAAAAAGCTGTATCTAGTTCTTTTTCTCCAGGGACATCTCCCCCTCACCTTATTTGCTTACAAAGTCAGAGTAAAAGCCCCAAATCTCCACTGCATAAGCCACCGAATCCAGAACAGCCCATCCCTAATGCTGGATCCTTTCTCCTTCACTGCCTTGTGAGTAAACCCCCATTATGGGAGCCAACATGAGTAAGATCAAAAGCGACTATGTGAAATGATACTCAGAGGGGGAGGAACTGTAGTAGGAGGAGGAGTAATAATAATAATAATAATAAATTTCTAAAAAAATAGCTTTTGCGTCTTCCAGGTTTTCAAATTTCAAGGGAATATCCTTCTTTGAATTATAAAATCAAGAAATTAAGAGAGAATGAGTCACCACAGGAATGTAATTACAGCGAAGAAAAGCCTCTGCTCAGAAATTATGCAGCTATTTCAATCAAGCCTCTATACCTAAAGTTTTGCTGGAAAGGGCGCCATGTAATTTAAACCAAAAGCAGCCCACACAATTTGGTTCTGTGTGTTTGCAGTATTGTGGAAGTCGGGTAAGTACTGTTATTTAATTATTGGGCTGAAAAACCTTCTATTTAAAATATCATTTTTTTTTCCTCTACTGAAACATAAAAATCCTTACCACCACCAACTCAGAACATCAGTACAAATTTTTGAAGCCTCCTAAAGTAGAGATAATCAAAATTATCTTTTTAAGTTCTATTATTTATTTTAATCATCATTGTTTATCATTAAGTAGGAATCTACTTCATTTTAAGTACAGGAAAACGGAGACTCTCCTTAACACATGGAAAATTTTATTTCATCTGATCAGGAAGAATTTACTCCATATTTAACAGTTTACTGAACTCTGCTATGTGAATGCTTCTTTGTGAATTTTGAAAGACAGAAGTGAAAATCATTTCCAGTCAAATTCTAAACCCACTTATTTTCTAATGGAAGTAAGGAAATGTTCTAAAAATTCAAATGTATTCTGGGGTCCCCTTTTTAAAATTTATTTGCATGCCCTAATAAGCCTGGAAAAAGCAAAACAAATACAATGTCAACATTTTCAGTCATAATAATGATTATCCTTTGTCTAGCAGGCAGCGATCATGAATCAGAAGCAGCTGGTATAGTACAAAGCTTTTAGAATTTAAAAACAAAAGCAAATATTTTTACTTCCTATCCAAACTGCCATTGACTAGCTTTGTGACCTTGACCAAGTTATTTAATCTTTATGAATACAATTTTGTCCACGTCTAAAATGAAGATAATAAAAATTTCCTAATAAAGTTGGTATGGTATTAAACCAGAACATATGTGAAAAGTCTCCCAAATCCTGATTTCAATTATCCCACTCCTTACTCATCATCTCCTACCTATCTTTCTCTTGAACTCTCACTTTAACTGTTTGTGTTACCGAACCCAGGTTGGCTCGAAAGCCAATACTTGAGAGACAAGTGTTGGTTGGGGGGGTGGAAAAAAAGGTTCTTTAATCAGAAGCCCAGCACCCTGGGGAGAAGGCAGATTTGTGTCCAAAAACCTATTCCAAACATTCTATATTGGTTGGTAGTGAGGTAACACGGGGACTTCCCAGATGGCACTGGTGGTAAAGAACCCTCTTGCCCGTGCAGGTAGACATAAGAGATGTGGGTTTGATCCCTGGGTTGGGAAGATCCCCTGGAAGAGGGCACAGCAACCTACTCCAGTTTCCTTGCCTGGAGAATCCCATGGACAGAGGTGCCTGGGGGGCTATGGTGCACAGGGTCACAAAGAATCAGGCACAACTGAAGTGACTTAGCATGCAAGTATACATGAGGTAACATGGTGGTGTTCCAGTATTCCAGGAATCTTGCAGTCAGTCTAAAGTTACCATCCTCCACCGGGGTGAGGGCCTTAGTTCCTACAGAAGAATCCAAAGGTGTTAGGAACCAGGACCGTGCCCTGATTGATTCAGCCATTTGGAACACAGGGAAGGTCAAGGAGACTGAATGAAGCCCATTATCCATAAATAAAAAACAGGTAAATGGAATGACCCTTGGAGGGCCCCTACAGTGTCCAGCTCCATTTCATTTGGAGATTTTTAAACCACTGACCCTACCTACTACTTTTTCACTATCATTCATCTCTCTCTTGTCCACCTAATCTAGTTTACAGTCCATGATTCATCATGAAATCGCTCCCTTGTTCCTCTTCCTCTCTATACTATGCTCTCTTGGCCAAACCTCAACCTTGGTAAAACTTAACTCTTCTACTAAATCAAAGTGTGACCCCAAGAAGCAGAACATCCTGAATGGCCATACATCTAGCCACATAATTTATGAATACAATGGTAAGTGGTCCCACTTAGCACAACACTGCCCATAAATCCACTAGTGCATTTTCCTAGTCAATTTACTCTGAGAAGATCCTTCCAAATTTTTCTCTCCGAAAATCCCCAAGGCATTTCTTCATTATAACTCCCTGCTAATGACCTCACTTCTATATTCACTGAGAGAATGGAAACAGAAAAAGGCTGCTTCATCTTTCCAGTCTACCAACACCCCTGTTTTCTGAGCCAGTCTCTGAAATGGAATAAGACCCTATGGGGCCTTCCCAGGACAGAACTTCCTCCATGCTCTCTGCCTGACTTGTTCGTAGGAAAACTTTAGTCAAATAAGCAATATAATGAGAGAAATGATAAAATGCAGAAGCAAAGGAAAATAGTCAAACAAGACCAAACAGTAGCAGTTTAGTCATTAAGAAAAGTCGAAGACATTTAATTCCTCTTAAGGCTACTGATAATATTCTGAGCCATATCCTGTGAGCAGTTTTGTAGATAACGAAATCCCACTAGGAGGAAGAAGTTAACTACATGGTTACCAGATTACAGCCGTGACGTAAACTGCCACAATTCTGAGAACCAGACTCAAGAAAATCAACCCTGGAACTAAAGATCAACTGCACCTAAAATAATCAAAATGATGCTGATCAGGCCACTACATGACTAATTCAAGATGATTGTCAGAGGTGACTGTGCTCTTCTGCATGTAGCCCCTATCCTCTGCCTACACACCTCTGAAACTCCCCTTTAAAAACATGCCCACTGGTTAATGGTGGAGATTTGGACTTTGGACATGAGTCTGCCTTCTCCCTCAGTTGCCAGCCTCCAGAAAAAAAGCAAACTTTCTTTTCTGTCAACACATGCCTCTCCGGTATTGGCTGTTGAGCTGCTAGTGAAATAGAAATCGCTAGGCAGTCAGTGCAGAACTCTGAGACCTCTGTCTTACTTTCAACAAACATCTCACTCCATTAAACTAAAATTATACCCTTTGTCAAGAATTCCTGGAATGTGTCCTTGGTCTGATAAATTATCAGCACTCAGATCCAGGGAAGGGCAGTAATCAACTTCCTTCCATATGGGTGATCATTAATCTATAGCCCATATTTCTGGTCCATTGTAAAATGGCCAGGGGGTTATGAAAAAGACTTAATCTGAGGATCAAGAGAAGCAATAAAGATGCTAAACATCTTGACCTTTAAACTGATTGGTTAAAAATGGCATATTTTAAGGACAGGAGCAAACCAAAGCTGTACAGATTAATACTGGTAAGGATATAAACTGCTGTAAGTCCCACCTTGGGGGGACTCTTTACCCACTCTCAGTGTCTATGCTGACAGCTTTGTACTTTCCTTCTCTTTAAATCCTATTCCCTTGTTTGGGAAGTTCATTCTTTGGCTCCATGAATAAGAACTCAATATGGTTAAGGCATAACTCTCTCAGATAAATCCCAATATTCAGGTCTCCACTCAAAATGTATCCTACTAATAAGTTCACAGTGAAGAAAACTGGGGGACATCAACCTTAACTGAGTGATAATAGCTAACATTGTCAATAATGGAAGAAACCAAAATCATGAGCCTCTGCAGTGATGCACTGTGGATGCATCATTACAGTATTCCCACCAAATATGCATAAGAAACAAACAAATGAATAGGGAAATCCAAATCAGCAATAGATTTTCAATGAAACAGCCTCAGAGAAAAGATCTAATCCAAAGAGATTCTATGCAAATATGGCCTCAAGATCAAATCAAGGGCATAGGTAAGACCCTTTGATAAGGCCTCAGAAGGTCTTACAGTTATTATGCTTAAACTATAGCATCTATATTTTTAAAGTTTCTAATATTTTTAAGAGCCTGCCTATTAGATTCTCAGCTATAGCAAAAAGTTTCTAAGAATCTCAAGGTATGACTCATAGATATTCTCACCTAAACAAAAAGACTTCTAAGAATCTTAAGGGCATTTTAACTCAAAGTTCTAAGTAGAGAAAGGCCTGTCTCAGGAAGACTTGTGGATTTGGTTTATCTTATGGGATAAATACCAGTAAGATACACATGAAACCTGCCAAAAAACCACAGCCAGCTTGGATTAAAACACACAAGTTAATTCAAGTCTTTTACAGCCAGGAAGCAGACCTAGAAAGATACTTAGATTAAGGCCTGGGTCATTTCTCAGATTAAGACCTGGGTCATTTCTCATGGAAAGAAAATGGTGATGTAAATGGTGGAGCCAAGAACCATAGGCAACCACTACCAGGAAGGTGAATAGAGCTTTAATCAACATATAATCCCTTTCCCAAAACAGGGGAACTGGTGACATACACCTGGCTGACTATCAGAATTTCAATGGACCAGTGATAGCTGGGTATCTCCTATTTCTCTGGTTTTTAAATAGGAATATCTACTGAAATCATCCTATCCTTATCTCCCATTGTATATCAAGCCTATGTGAAATAGATAACTTGTCCTTTTAGTTCAAAGGCCTGTATTTGTGTCACCTCATCTACAAATGTTTAATCAGATTGAGATGATAAGAATTTGAACCTTGAGTTTGAGCCTGACAGCATAATGGAAAGAGATCATTCAGCAGTCTTTGAAGGAATATGTGCATTTTACATATGTGAGAAATATAAATAATTTGAGGTCAGATGATAGACTGTGGTTGAACAAAGATGTCTACAAACTCTTTGTCACTCCTCTCAAGGTAAAGTGGAGATCATTTCTCCTCTCCTTGCATCTGAGCTGGTCCTAGAACAAACACAATGAGACAGAAGTGATATTGTATAACATCTGAGATCTGCAACTCTCAATTCCATGCATATGGAACTCTCCATCTTTGAATATATGAATCCATTCACCATGCTGTGAGGAAGTTTAAGCAGCCATACAAGACCCTTGTAGAGTTTCTAGCTGACAACCCCAGTTGAACTTCCAGCCAGGGCTAGCAATAATTCCTAATCATGTGATTGAGATCAGTTTAGATCTTCCAAATGTAATATAATAGTGCCCCAGCTAATACCACATGAAGCAAAATTGCCCAATCAAACTACAAAGTTTTACAAAATAATACACTGCAAGGCAATAGGCTAATCATGCCTTCTTATTCATATATTCAGTGATTGTTACATTGTACAAAATTAGCATCAAGTTTTCCTTAGAGCAGTCTCCAGGGTATTCCCTGGCAGTACAGTGGTTAGGACTCAATGCTTTCACTGCAGGGCAATGAAATGACCTATTCCTGGTCAGGGCAATAAGATCCCACAAGTTGTGTGGCAGGGCCCCCCAAAAAAAGAGAGAGAGAGAAAATGTGCACAATGTAACTTGTTTTGAATGTTAACATAGAGACAACTTACAATTTTTTGACTTTATCATGGTGCAAAAGCTTTATGCATGTGGTAGAAATCATATTTAGATTTTGGATTTTGACTGTTTCCTGGCCTAGCAGTATGCTATATGATACTCTCTTGTGATGCTGGGCAGGTCAGAGAACAGCAGCTCCCAGTCAGCCAGCCACACAATTACAATAGTAACCAATCTAGGCACTTACAGCCATTCTGTTCCCATGCCAACCTTTCCATTTTTCACTTTCAGTACAGTTCAGTAAATTACATGAGATAGTAAACATTTTATTATAAAGCAAGTTTTGTATTAGATGATGTTGCCCAACTGTAGACAAATGTATAAGTGTTCTGAGCACATTTAAGGTAGGTTAGGCTAAGCTATGATGTTCCATCGGTTATGTGTATTAAATGCATTTTCAACTTATCAGGACATAACCCTATCATAAGTTGAGGAAGTTCTGCAAAAGAATTATAAAATTTTCAAATATGACTATAATCCACCCAGTGAAACAGTAAAAAGCCCTATAGGTCATGGGTCACAATCTAAAATCAACAGATTCTGTTAGGTACTTAGACCAAGAGAAGCTTTTCAGAAGTATAGAACTGGGAAAATAGAAATTTTAAGGACTCAAATTTCATTATTTTATTTAAGAGGAATAAAAAATGATAAGCTTAGAAAGTTTTTTAAAGAAAACATTCTTCCCATTCTCTCCATTCTATACATTGTTTCCCCCACTTCATCTTTTCTCTCCTTTATTTTCTTACTCTGTCTAGCCGAGCACTAATCTTCCAGATTTCTCTGACAAGCTAATGTCTTTGCTGAGAATCCTCACTACAGAAAATGGATAAATGCCCTGAACTTTCATATCACTGAGAATTAATCATCCAGTTTTTAGCACTGTTCTGTGCAAAAACTGTTATCTGTATACCCACTATGTAATAACTAGTACTTAAAATTCCTATTTTGTTTAAACTAAATTAAAGGGAAACTACCAATGTCAATCAAGTTTTTCCAAGATCTGCCTTTTGGGTGAGAGTTTCATTTTATTATTTTCCAATTTCTAAACATGAAAATTCCTTTCCTATTTATTCATATACAAGAGATTTTCTGTGTACCCTTGTACGTAAAGGGGAGGCTATTTTAGCTATGTTCTGCTGAGGAAGTCTTAATCTGATGAAAATTTTCAGGGACCTTTCATTGTGTATATTAAGGACTAGGGACTTAAAGTAAATATGATCAGATGAAAGCTGTGATAGGTACTGTCATTAACATTAGTTCTTATATATAAAATCCTTATTCTTACTAAGGCAAAGGTTTCCAAGCCTTGCTTTACAGCAGAATCATGGTTTTGTTTATTAATGACTGGGTATCCCCACATCTACCAAATCAGAATCTCCTAGGTTTATTCTGATACATGAAAAATATACATGATGATATATGAAAATATATATACCAGGACATGAAAGTAAAATCAAATTATATCTAAAAATACTCTAGTAAAATTTTATTAATATAATGGTATGTTGGCATATTCTGATCATTGTGACTGATTACCACGTTGAAAGCCAAAGACACAAGGGAACCCATTACAGCAAAGCAATTAAAACCAATCCCTGAAAAATAGCACGGCAAACAATGAATGGGGTGGGGGGGTGGGGCTCTATTAAAACCAAATCAAGGACTGATTTTTTCAGAAAAACTCTGACACAACTGGTTAAAAATATACTTAGATTTTCGGTAAGTACCCTAGAAGTGGGAGGTTTTGGTATTCTTTTTTTTAAATTGCAATTTTTAGGTGTGGTTCAAATAAATTATTTATACCAATTAAAGATTTCAATTTCTATATCAATTAGTTGTAAATCATCATGACAGAGCTAGCCTCAAATTCTCTCTTTCTATTGCCATCTACCTGATTAACATCTTTACCTTCATTTCCTTCCTCTCTACATCCATGTTCTAGGAGTGAGACCATACCCCTTAGCTGGACTCCATAGTCACAGGTCAAGAACCCAGTGCTCAAAATAAGACTTCTCCACACTCTCACTTGTGCAACCTTTTGAGTTGGAATCTTGACACCAATCAAGTTGGTATCAGAGTTTGGGACTCCCAAACTCTGTTAGTTCCTGGCAAGAGAACATCTACTTGCCAGCAAAACTCACAGTGATATTCTTTAGAATCATCAAGGTTAACCAAATCAGGCCTTTTGTCTTAGTTCATGCAGTGGCCTCAAGAAGCTCAGGCTCCCAAATCATCCTTCATCTCCAGTTCTCTAACCTCCATGTGGTTCTGCCCCTTTTCCCGTCATGCCCCATCTCCAGATATGATGCCTTTCAGAACTTACTCATGGGCATTAGGAAAATCCCCTATCTCTAATCTCTTCTTTGAATACTTCCTTCACCATCTTCCCCTGGAGAAGGAAATGACAACCCACTCCAGTATTCTTGCCTGGAGAATCCCATGCAAAGAGGAGCCCAGCGGGTTACAGTCCACAGGGTCACAAACAGTTGGACATGACTGAGCAACTAACACTTTCACATTTTCACCATCTTTTGAGAACCAGCTTTCCAGGGGAGGAACTGCTTCTCCTGCAAACCCTTAAGTGTAGACTGCACGTCTGGAGAGGACGGGGGAAGCTACCCTTTTTACCTCTCAATGCTATGTCATGCCATTCTCCCTCATTCTGTTAGGGAAACACCCACCCTGGCCAGGAACCATAGTAAACACTTGCATGAGTTATTTTATGACAGGAGGTCCTGGTAAGGAACATGGAAGTAACAAGCCAAAACCAATCAGAAGAATTCGGGAAAGATACTAACCTCCCAGAATCCTCCTCGCTAGAATCTATCTTGGCTGAGCAATATGTGTGCCACCAGGAAGGACCCTAATTGCCCAGAGACAACCCAGAAATGAACCCCTTTACCATAAAACCAGAAACTTGGAATCACATTGGCAGAGCAGTTCTACTGGGTTCCCTTACTCTCCTGTTCTCTGCCCAGGTGCCTCTTGCCAATAAAGTCTCTTGCTTTGTCAGCACTGTGTCTCCTCAGACATTCATTTTGGAGTGTTAGATAAGAGCCCACTCTTGGGCGCTGGCAGGGGACCCCTTCCTGCAACAATTTCACTAAAAATCACCCCATTTTATATCTCATATCATCAAATTGTACTATCACTGATCCTCACAGTAACTTATTGACTCCTGGTCATTTCCCCTCATTTCCCTGAAGATTTTAACTTTTAGTTTACAATCACACTTGGCCAGCACTATTCCTGTTGTAATTATTGGTGATTTTGATATCTACTTAAGTGATCCTTCTAATTCTGGCTTCTCAGCCTCTTGACTTCAAGTCTTCCAATGATCTTCTCCATTCTATACCACTCTTACATCACTCATACAATACATTCTCAAATTCAAGCATCTCACTCACTGACCAACTCCATCCCTTCTAGCTCTCTTTCAAAATTCCATTTCAATACTTTGACCCCCAATAAGATCTATAACTCATGAATTGACTACGATTTCACTGTCCTCACCTATCTCATGTCTCACTCCCTTCCTTTCTCAGCTTAAATTCAATCTTAGTATTTACTATTTTGCAGATCTTCCTATTCATCTCCTAATACATGTTTCTCCCTTCCCTAAGCCACTTCTAGTTTAAAATGAACTTTTTACTGGCTTCATACTCACTCGGTGCAACTTAATGGAGCTGAAGAACAGCATATCATCAGGCTGACTGTACTCACTTTATGCTGACAACCACCCACCTCAAGGAGTCCCTTAAAGCTGCCTGGCAATTGTATTCCCTTTTTCTAGGACATTTACCCTCCTCACTGTGTCTCAACACCATTTCATGCCTTCTCCTTCTTTATTCAAACCCCCAACATCTACTCCCGGTGTCTTTTGAGAAGGTGATTATGTTCCCTACAACACTGAGTAAAAAAAAGCAATCAAAAGGTAAGTTCCATAGACTTTTATCACCACTTCTTTGTACCTACCAGCATTCTCCATACTCACATGCTCAGGCTTTCCTCCTGTTCTAGGAGTTAGCTGCCCATGTAATTATCCCAAGTCAATCCCTCCACTTGTACACCACAATCCTTGCCCACCTGAGGATATGGCCACTAAACAGTCCTCACTCACTTGTATCATCAATCCCCTCTTTTTACTAGCTCTTTCCTATTACTGTATAAACTCTTATTTCTCCTATTTCCAGAAACAAAACAATTTTCCTGCCCGAAGACTGCTATGTGTCCTTCTGTCCATTAAGCAAAACAACTCTAAAGAGAATTACCCACAGTCATTATTTACCTTTTTCTCCTCCATTATCTCTTGAACCCATCTAATCAGATCTACACCACACTTCATCAAAACCACTCTTATCGAAGTCACTAATTACCTTTCCATGTTGTTATATCTAACATCAATTCTCAATCTTTCCATGACTCAACCTACAGGCAACATCTGAGTCAGTCGACTGCCCCCTTCTCTTGGACATAGTTCCTTCGACTTTCTACCAGACACCACACTCTCCTGGTTTTTCTCCTACTTCTCCACTTGCTGTTTTTCCATGCCCTTTGCTAGGTTCTTCCCATTCCTCCAGTCTCTAAACTTTGTAGTGTCTGGAAGGTCAGCTCTTGATCCTTCTCTCACTCCTTTGGTGATTTCACTAATGTCTCTCCTTGAATAACAACTACATTCTGGTGATCCTCAGATTTATATCTCCAGTTTAGAATTCTCAGAATAATTTTCAACTCCATACTCAACATCTCCACGCCATTTATCAAATAAGCACATCATACCTAATATGTACAAGCCTGAGCTTCTGATCTGGTCTGACACACAAGATATATGTAAGGGTTCAATCTGGCAGAAATATGTAGGGCATTTGAAATGTTTATTCTTCTATCATGATCATACAATTTTTATAATGGAAAATTATTCAATTAAATCCAAGCCAAGGAAATCTAGAAAATATGGATATAAAATACACACCAAAGAAAGAAAATTATATCTCACCATGTCTCAAAACTCTAGCAATGAGTCCTTAAAAGGTGTCCTTTCTGCTCTCATACATTTCATTCTAATCCATTACCTGTTATTTAAGTACCTGTCTTTCAATTCCAAGAACCATTTGCAGCTAATGAGCAAATGATAATCACACCAAGTCGAGCTATTTTATTTTTGTTCCAGAAAATTGCCTTTGTTTCTTCATAATACCAGAATGCTACAGTTAATAATGAGTGGTTTTTAAAAATTTTAACAGAACTAAGTAACCAGCTGAACACTATCACTTTCAAAACTGTCTTGTTGAGATCGTCTTTATTCATGGCAGTAACTTTGCAATGGCTGAAAACTTTGTTGAAATTTCCCTTTTGGAATTGCCTTCAGAGATGATTTACATGACACATAAGACACCAGTCTCATTTTTTTCCAAACTGTATCCTCTAAATAATAAATAGGCCAATTACCCATCCTAGTGAAAAGACAATTATGACTTGCTACTTCCAAGACACAGATATTCCTGTACTGAATGATGTTATGCCACCATAACATAAAAATTCCAAAAATCTGCTATAGACTTTGATAGCAATCCTCCTCAAAAGATTTCATATTGCTTTGAGCAGTAGAGCTGTTATTGTAATAAATGTCCTGCAGTGACAACTTCGAATGAGACAACTCACCTGGCTATACAAGTTTTGAAAAACTTGTTTAAAAAAAGCTTCATTAGGTCATAGTCCCTCCTCAAATGGCATTAATAAGCAATAAACGAAAAGATAACTGATCAGATCTTGACACTTATGATCTGACCCAGAATTAGTTTATACATTCTAAGAGCTAATAATCAAAACACAAAACTGCAAACAAAAGTAAAGGATGCTTTGGTCTCCTATTCTCTTCAGTTCAGTTCAGTTGCTCAGTTGTGTCCGACTCTTTGCAACTCCATGGACCACAGCACGCCAGGCCTCCCTCTTCATCACCATCTCCCAGAGTTTATCCAAACTCATGTCCATTGAGTCGGTGATGCCATTCGACCATCTCATCCTCTGTCATACCCTTCTCCTCCCACCTTCAATCTTTCCCAAAATCAGGGTCTTTTCAAATGAGTCAGTTCTTCGCATCAGGTGGCCAAAGTATTAGAGTTTCAGCTTCAGCATCAGTCCTTCCAATGAATATTCAGGACTGATCTCCTTTAGGATGGACTAGGTGGACCTCCTTGCAGTCCAAGGGACTCTCAAGAGTCTTCTCCAACACCACAGTTCAAAAGCATCAACTCTTCTGAGCTCAACTTTCTTTATAGTCCAACTCTCACATCCATACATGACTACTGGAAAAACCATAGCCTTGACTAAATGGACCTTTGTTGGCAAAGCAATGTCTCTGCTTTTTAATATGCTGTCGAGGTTGGTCATAACTTTCCTTCCAAGGAGTAAGCATCTTTTAATTTCATGGCTGCAGTCACCATCTGTAGTGATTTGGGGGCCCCAAAAAATAAAGTCAGCTACTGTTTCCACTGTTTCCCCATCTATTTGCCATGAAGTGATGGGACTGGATGCCATGATCTTAGTTTTCTGAATGTTGAATTTTAAGCCAACTTTTTCACTTTTCTCTTTCACTTTCATCAAGAGGCTGTTTAGTTCTTCTTCACTTTCTGCCATAAAGGTGGTGTCACCTGCATTATCTGAGGTTATTGATATTTCTCCCAGTAATCTTGATTCCAGCTTGTGCTTCCTCCAGCCCAGCTTTTCTCATGATGTACTCTGCATATAAGTTAAATAAGCAGGGTGACAACATACAGCCTTGATGTATTTCTTTTCCTATTTGGAACCAGTTTGTTGTTCCATGTCCAGTTCTAACTATTGCTTCCTGACTTGCATAGAGATTTCTCAAGAGGCAGGTCAGCTGGTCTGATATTCCCACCTCTTTCAGAATTTTCCAGTTATTGTGATCCACACAGTCGAAGGCTTTGGCATAGTCAATAAAGTAGAAATAGATGTTTTTTCTGGAACTCTCTTGTTTTTTCAATGATCCAGCAGATGTTGGCAATTTGACCTCTGGTTCCTCTGCCTCTTCTAAAACCAGCTTGAACATCTGGAAGTTCACGGTTCACATATTGCTGAAGCCTGGCTTGGAGAATTTTGAGCATTACTTTACTTAGCATGTGAGATGAGTGAAACTGTGCATTAGTTTGAGCATTCTTTGGCACTGCCTTTCTTTGGGATTGGGATGAAAAGTGACCTTTTCCAGTCCTATGGCCACTGCTCAGTTTTCCATATTTGCTGGCATATTGACTGCAGCACTTTTACAGCATCATCTTTTAGGATTTGAAATAGTTCAACTGGAATTCCATCACCTCCACTAGCTTTGTTTACAGTGATGCTTCCTAAGGCCAACTTGATTTCGCATTCCAGGATGACTGCCTCCGTGATTATCTGGGTCATGAAGATCTTTTTGTATAGTTCTTCTGTGTATTCTTGCCACCTCTTCTTAAGATCTTCTGCTTCTGTTAGGTCCATGCCATTTCTGTCCTTTATTGAGCCCATCTTTGCATGAAATGTTCCCTTGGTATCTCTAATTTTCTTGAAGAAATTTCTAGCCTTTCCCATTCTGTTGTTTTCCTCTTTCTTTGCACTGATCACTTAGGAAGGCTTTCTTATCTCTCCTTGCTATTCTTCAGAATTCTGCATTCAAATGGGTATATCTTTCCTTTTCTCCTTTGCTTTTCTCTTCTCGTCTTTTCACAGCTATTTGTAAGGCCTCCTCAGACAGCCATTTCACTTTTCTGCATTTCATTTTCTTGGGGATGGTCTTGATCCCTGTCTCCTGTACAATGTCATGAACCTCCATCCATAGTTCAACAGGCACTCTGTCTATCAGATTTAGTCCCTTAAATCTATTTCTCACTTCCACTGTGTAATCGTAAGGGATTTTATTTAGGTCAAAATTACCTCTAGGGAAATGTTTTAGGAGTACATTTTCTTGTGGAAAATTACTGAACTTTTTGCATTTGAAAAATATGCAAAAGGAGGTAAGGAGGCAATGGAAAAACTGTCATATACATCAGTTGTGCATGTCTGTAACTCCAAACACAGAGGGATTGATTATCTAAGGTCTTTGAATGTGGCATCTCTTCACAATTAACTGATGAACCACTGAATTGATCTCAATCTCAATTCAACCAACAACCCAGGAAAAAGAGTGTTTTCACTGCTGCTTTTCATTCATAAATTCCAAATTATGTTTTTATAAAAGAGAAATGAATGCATAATGGTAGGCTTCATGTTCAATTACTGGGGAATAAGCAGAGATCCTGAAACAAAATAATCTCTATTAATACATACATCCAAATGAAAAGGACCCAAGATATATCTACAAGGCTGACATATTTCCCACATGGCTCTCTCTGGTTGTTACTCTAATTTTAGATTTCAGTATCAAATGAACTAGCCATTTGGAGGGAATGTTTTAATAAAACTTGAGCATTTATCTTGCTTATTAAACAAAGAGGATGAAGAAGAAAGAATCTATGAATATTCTATGCAGATGCACCAAAAGTATAAACTGTAACAGTTGTCAGTGACTCCATAAATATTAAAAAACTGCAATGAAATGAAATTGAAGTGGGAACTAGTGGTTGCACTGGACATTTCTCAAAATGCTTGAGAGTCATGTGGGGATTTTATTATACACAGATTCCTGGGCCATAAGGAATGATATCAGAGCTGTGAAAGTCTGAGATGACTGGCAATCAAAGCAACAAGTAAAACATTTGTCATGGTGAGAGGCTGAAGACTAAGAAAATCGGATTAATACATTTCAAGCAGATAGACCTGAAAGATGCAGGGAAGAACACATAACAGATAAAAAAGATGTGTACCCAAAAAAAAAAAAAAAAAAGCCATAACTAAAAATGAGAAGTGGTTAAGAAAGATGTGTTGGGATTCTCAGTCCCTTCCCATACATCTCATTTTCATGTGAGGGATTGGCACTGGATTCTTTCCTGGATTCCCACTTTTTGCCCTATTTTGAAGGAGTGAGTTGACCTGGTTAGGTGTACATTGGTCCACATTTCTGAAATGGGTAAAGTTAACCTTTTAGAAGGGCTTCCCAGGTGATGCTAGTAGTAAAGAACCTGCCTGCTAATGCAGGAGACATAAAAGACAGATGCAAGTTTCATCTCTGGGTTGGGAAGATCCCCTGGAGAAAGGCATGGCAACCCACTTCAGTATTCTTGCCTGGAGAACCTCATGGACAGAGAAGCCTGGCGGGCTACAGTCCACGGGGTCGCAGAGAGTCAAACACAACTGAAGTGACTGATCACAACCTTTTACAAGACTGTAAACACTGAGGACCTCCTCTCTTTTCTTTTCCTCTCTGCTCCAACCAATGTGAACACAGAGATTATTATAAATTGTGTCTACCCCACACACCCAAATCTGTCCTAAATACCAAAGTCTAGACTTCACTGGAGGACATGGAGACAGGAAGCATTAATAGAATCATTTGGCCTTCTCACTAAAGCATGATGTTTTTCAACTGTTTTATCAGTAAAAACAGTGATTATTTGTTCTCCAGCTTCCTGTCTTCTCTCAGTGTTTCCAAACTTGGGCAGGTCCTGGGAAACTTGTTTCAAGCAAGGTCCCAAGAACAAAGGATAATTGAGCAATAAAAGAAATGGATAGAAGGGAAAGACTGGTATTATCTGAGTTTGAAGAAACAACAGCATATTCCGCAATAAAAACCATCCACATCAAGGGTGGTAGTACTGGGGTATTGATTTGAGCCCAGAGAAAAAGCCAAAGGCAAGTAAAACACAACTGGCTTCAGTTCTTCCCTTAAAGAAAAGTAAAACAATGAATTGCTTGATTCTGAATTTAGAACATTAAGATGAAAAACTTTACTTTTCACTAATAAAATGAATGTGCTGGAGGGATTAAATCACCAAGATTCCATCCAACTCTAAAATTCTGACATGGATTAGAAAGTGAAAGTGAAAGTCGCTCAGTCGTGTCTGACTCTTTGCGATCCCATGGACTTATAGAGTCCATGGAATTCTCCAGGCCAGAAGAATACTGGAGTGGGTAGTCTTTCCTTCTCCAGGGGATCCTCCCACCCCAGGGATCAAACCCAGGTCTCCCTCATTGCAGGTGGATTCTTTACCAGTTGAGCCACAAGCGAAGCCCAACATGGATTCAACTCATTCAAAAACACATTTACTGAACCTCTACTACATGTTAGCATAGGAGAGTATTTGAAATTGAACAGAAGTAGGAGTAAAGAACCAGGACAATTCAGAGTGATGAGCATGTAACAAATATATGCAGGAGAAATCTGCTATTTTTGCAGAGGAATTTTACACACACACACATACACACACACATATAGGGTACCACATTAGGTCTGGAAGGTTCCCAGGGAAAAGAGCAGAAGGGTGATTATGAAGCAAAGAAGGGTGATTATGAAGCAAGGATGTTCCTAAGAGGAATTTATGATAGAGCTGAGTAATTCACTAAAATGACCAAAACCCTCACCTTAAATACCATCTTCAACTGAAGACAAAAGAGGATGTTGGGGGCAGTGGTTTGGGATGTCCAAGAAGAGGAAGGGAACTGACATGGAGTGGAAAAGGCAAATGTTTGGTAAAGAGGTGTTGCTGGACCCTGCAAAGGCAACAGGACACAGACAGGAATCTTAACAAGCGGACTTTGCTAGGTTCTTCCCTGTCTACACACCTAGTTCATACTACAGTTTTCTGTGGGAATGGCTCCCTTCATGGAACAGGATCTTTTCCATATTCTTTTAGGCAGCTTTAGGGAAAGTCAAAGAGTCTTTTGGGCCTTGATCATTTTCAGCTCAAATTCATCTTCATAACAAGAAGATATTTTGTTTGTCTACATTATCTTATTGAAATCTCTAGGATTGACTCTGGATATTTTTCCCTTCAGCTTAATGTTATATTTTTTTTCAAAATTTTAAGTTATTATATTTAATAAGTTAAAAATAACTTTCACATAAGAGTTTCAAAAGAGAAACTCAAAATTAAAACTATGTTCTATATCTGTACTTTATTTCTGAATTGACCTTTTGTTGTATTTTTTCATAAAGTACACATTACTATTTCCTCTTCTGAGAGTTCTTCATATGTCAAAGTTTCTGTTATAAAAAGCAGTTTATATAAAGTGGTACCATATTTCATCACTTTAAAATAGCATATGATGACCAAAATAAAAGTTCTATGCCATTTACCAACTATAACCTTGCTGCTGCTGTGTCATTTCAGCTTGTCTAACTCTTTGTTACCCTATGGACCATAGCGCACGAAGTTCCTTTGCTCATGGGATTTCCCAGGCAAGAATACTGGAGTGGGTTGCCATTTCCTCCTCCAGGGGATCTTCTCGACCCAGGAATCTAACCCGTGTCTCTGACATCTCCTGCATTGGCAAGTGGGCTCTTTACCACTAGTGCCACCTGGGAAGCCCCAACTCTAACCTTAGATTTCTCCATTTATGATCAATGACAAATCCCATTCACCCCAAACTTTAGTTATCCAAATGGCACATCAAAGAGTAGACATGGAAAAGCTCTGCTCCAAAATAGATAATATGTCAGACCCTGGACAAGTAATTTACCCTCCATGGACTTTGATTTAATGTGGGAAATAACCTTATTCCCTATTTTGAAATAAGAAAATAAGTCAGAAAGGTTAAGGGATTTCCCAGAACTGGTAACCTGTCAGTAGCCATTAAAACTTCAAGAAGAGACCTCCAATGAGAACACTGGCAGGACTTTTGGAAAAGTAAAGCGGGAGACTTACTTCACACTAATACCTACATACATTCTAAACGGGTAAAATCGAAAATTATTAAAAATTAAAACATAAAAGTAGCAGGAGAAAATTTGAATGACTACTTCCTCAATGAAGAGGACCTTTCTAAAACCAAAACAGAAAGTAAAACATATACTAGATTTTGCTACATAAAAATTTAAGGAGTTCCTTTGACAAGCGACATCAAACTCAGCGAATGATAAAAGATGCGCTTGGAGGTAAAGGAAGAACTATTTGTAGGATATATAGGGTGGCTATAAAATACAGAAGCATAGGTAACATTATTTGATCATGAATAACAATATAATACATATAAATTATTCATTATATATTATTCCATGTTTCCAGGCTTGGTGACAATTTGTAATAATAAACAAATAGTTAATATTATTAATGTATAAATCAACAAGAAAAAAGTGACCATTGCAACAGAAAATGATCAGAGTACATGAAGAAATAATTAATAAAATGCCTACAAGTGTCCATAAACATTTCAAAAGATGTGTGCAACCTTTCCAGGATCAAAGAATAAAGAACTTCAAGAGAGGAAAAAAAATAACCTATCATAGGCAAGGATTTTGAAAGATTAATGAAGTTATAGGAACACAGACTAATGCTGAGAAAATAAATTAGTATATAACCTTTGTAGAAGGGTTAAGGGATTTCCCAGAACTCAAAACCTGTTTGACAATATGCATTATAAATAAAGATATGTTTGGAATAAAAAGACTGGTCAAGAACACTAATATATATGAACAAGGATATTCATATTACAATTGCAAAATATTAGAAACAATCAAAATATCTGCTAAAAGCTTAATTATTAAAAAAATTATAGAACAATCACACATTGGCATACTATGTATCTATTAAAAATAATGATAGGAATCTACTTTTAATATTGAGATATTTATAAAATAAAGTTAGTAAAAAATAAAAACAGGCCACAAAACAGCATACATACTGTCCTTTTTACACATGTGGCAGGGAAAACATATTTTTTTTAATAGTTGGCAACAATCCAGAAACAGGGCAGGAGGTGAAAAGAAAACACAATCATAGAGGAATACCAGAAGGCTGAGATGTTCAAGGAACTACCATCTTCACTTTTACCAAAATAAAATATCAAAAATAGAATATAAAAGCTATATTCACGCTCAATGAAGCATTATTTACAATAGTCAAGAATATAAACAATGTTAGGGTCCACTGAGAGATAAGGAGGTAAAGAAAATGTAAATATATACAATGGAATATTATTCAGCCATAAAAAGAAGGAAATATTGCCATTTGCAGCAACATGGGTGGATCTTGAGGAAATTATGCTAAGTGAAGTAAGTCAGACAGAGAAAGACAAATACTGCATTCTACCCATAGGCTGAATCTAAAATACATCCCTAACCTTTCTCATTCTTATTTTTACTCCCATTTTTATTTTACTTTTAAAAAAAGGTATTTAATTTTGTTCATACATATATACACATATAATTTTATTTAAATGCTTACATTTGATATATTTACCTATTTGATCCATTTACTTATTTAAAAATACATAATGCCCTGCATATATTAATAAATAATGTAACATTTTACTTTTTAAATAAATAGTGTGAAAGACCCTGCCAAAATAAATGACAAAAGAAATTTTCAGATGAATGCATTACAAACTCACATATTCAATAAAATTGTTAATGATGAAATTATTTAGTAGATATTCAGTTTTAACTTGCAAATATATGCAGTTAATGGTAAATAATGCAGAACCTTTTTTTTTTAAGGAAAAATAATTCAATAATATGCCTGCATGCTCAATTCTTAGGAAGACATGAGAATTTAAAGGGCACTTGAACCTATGGAACTTTAAGTCTTAACAGGAAAATACAAAGAATAGATCCCAGCACACATATGACTGAGAGTCATGGTAAATGGAACTGACCATAGGCACATGGAATCCACAAAAATAAAAGATCTCAGTGAATTAGAACAGTCATTTCAGGGTTCGTGAAGGTGCTAAGAGTTCATTCTTGGAAGATAGAATATTAGTAGGGTGGGGAGAGGTAGAGAAACACATTTCAAATGAGAGGAATACCAAAACTGGTGTTGTAGAAGGGCCAAAACTACAAGTGACTCCAGAGGTCATGAAAAGATAAGCCTGCCTAGAGCTGAGCGCTAGAGTTGAGGAAATGATACTAACAGCTAGTGTTTGTGGAGGGCTTATCAAGTGTCCAGCACTGTGCTAGGTGCCTTACATGCATTAGTAGCTTACCGAAGTGCACAAATTACCAACATGCACTGGATCATAGAAAAAGCAAAAGAGAGTTCAAGAAAACATCTACTTCTGCCTTATTGACTATGCCAAAGCCTTTGACTGTGTGGATCACAACAAACTGTGGAAAATTCTTAAAGAGATGGGAAGACCAAAACAACTTACCTGACTCCTGAGAAATATGTATGCAGGTCAAAAAGAAACAACCGGACATTGAACAACAGATTGGTTCCAAATTGGGAAAGGAGTACATCAAGGCTGTACCTTGTCACCCTGCTTGTTTAACTTATATGCAGAGTACATAATGCAAAATGCCAGGCTGGATGAAGCACAAGCTGGAATCACGACTGCCAGGAGAAATATCAATAACCTGAGATATGCCGATGACACCACCCTTATGGCAGAAAGCGAAGAGGAACTAAAGAGCCTCTTGACGAAAGTGAAAGAGGAAAGCAAAAAAGTTGGCTTAAAATTCAATATTCAAAAAACTAAGATCATGGCATCCGGTCCCATCACTTCATGGCAAATAGATGGGGAAACAATGGCAACAGTGAGCGTGGGCTCCAAATCTCGGGCTCCAAAATCACTGCAGATGGCGACTGTAGCCATGAAATTAAAAGATGCTTGTTCCTTGGAAGAAAAGCTATGACAAACCTAGACAGTATATTACAAAGCAGAAATTTACTTTGCTGACAAAGGTCCATCTAGTCAAAGCTATGGTTTTTCCAGTAGTCATGTATGGATGTGAGAGTTGGACTACAAAGAAAGCTTAGTGCTGAAGAATTGAGGCTTTTTAATTGTGGTGTTGGAAAGACTTTTGAGAGTCCCTTGGACTGCAAGGAGATCAAACCAGTCTATCCTAAAGGAAATCAGTCCTGAATATTCATTGGAAGGACTGATGCTGAAGCTGAAACTCCAATACTTTGGCCACCTGATGTAAAGAACTGACTCATTGGAAAAGACCTGATGCTGGGAAAGACTGCAGGCAGGAGGAGAAGGGGACAACGGAGGATGAGATGGTTGGACGGCATCACCGACTTGATGGACATGAGTTTGAGCAAGCTCCAGGAGTTGGTGATGGACAGGGAGGCCTGGCATGCTGCGATCCATTGGGTTGCAAAGAATCAGACACAACTGAGCAACTAACTGAACTGAGGTGCACAATAAACCAATAAGGGAAGAATAAATATAATCCTGTTCAGGTAGGTGAGAAGCAAAACCCTAGAGACGTCAAGTGGAAGCCCAAAGTTCCCCATCTGGTCAATGACAGCATCACCAGATTCATTCCCAGTACGTCTGATTCCTGACTACACTCTTGAACAGTCACATCCCTCTATTAATGAAAAAAGGCTTTATCCTATAGCAGCAAGATGGCCAATGAACATGAAGGGACTATTCAAGGTGAAAGTCCTATTAAAAATAACCTAACTGCAGTAGGTAGAGAAGATTAGAAAAGGAGATTCATGATAAAAATGTCTCTATTACAAGTGTTAGTTGAATTTCTCCAATTTAGAGTAGATTAGTAGAAAATTCCTCATATTCATCCATCTTTATATTTTCATTATGAGAACATCTAAAAGAGCAGATAATGTGCTAGTTGATAAGCTTTCTAAAAAAGCCATCATCATAGTCACAGACATGTCAATGCAGTACGCACTATCCAAATGGGAGGAACAACTTCATATTAAGTCACCTTGTTTAAATAATGGAATTACCAATAGCTTAATAAGAATGAAACTACAGTGTAATATCTAAGCATTATAAATAGCCATAATACAACTATAATTTTGGCAAATATTTGAAATATTTCTTTGTGATAGACTGCATATTGTTTCACTCCCGTATTCCAATTTAAAAAAGATGTACCTCTCTTTGGTTTTAATGTGTCATATTGTAACAATGAAAAGAATGGTATATTTGATTTATGTAACACATATACATAAGAATAGATGGAAAGAAGTACCTTTGATGCTAAGGATGAAACTATTTTCCCTAGGATGTCTTGTACTTTTAAATGTTACACAAGCTGATGGAAAACTTTCCACCATTTCCACCCACATATCAACATGTGTAGATGTACATGAATGTATCTGAAATAATGCAAGTGTTCTCCTTAAGTATCTTGCCTATATCATTATTCAACTTCTTCATTTATTCAAATAAAAAGGAACATATACTACTAAGTTTACATTTTCTTTACAATATGGAATGCTACAATCCTTACCATGAGGAAAGCATGCTAAGTCACTTGTCATGTCTGACTCTGTGTGACCCTATGGACTGGAGCCTGCCAGGCTCCTCTGTCCATGGGATCCTCCAAGCAAGAATACTGTAGTGTGTTGCCATACCCTTCTCCAGGGGAATTTTCCCAATCCAGGGATCAAATCTGCTCTCTTATCTCTCCAACATTGGCAGGTGGGTTCTTTAGAACCAGTGCCACCCAGGAAGCTCCAACATGAAGAATAGAACATTCCTTATCCATATGTCAATATATCTATGCTAATGTACACATTTAATAAAATAATGAACTGAATTTATCATTACTTTTCCAATAGTTACTTCCCCCATACCCATGTTTCGATAAGAAATGGCACAGTTGTTTGAAACTGCAGATTTGAGACATGCAACTAGTATTAAACATTCATTAAAAGAAAAAAACAGTCAGCTACTTGAAAAGTTGGGAATTCCTTGGTGGTACAGCAGTTAGGACTTCACACTTTCATTGCAGGAGGCTCAGGTTCAATCCCTGGCTGGGGAACTAAGATCCTGCAAGCCAAGTGTTGGGGCCAAAAAAAGAAAAAGTGACCATGCTGCCAAGAAGTGTGTTTCATCCACCTTCTTGCTACCATTAACAACAAATTCTCCCTTCTACAATTGTAATATATTCCATCCCTTGGAAGGTTATTAATATTATCAAAAATAGATCTAGTACATCCAGGAAATAGGAAGAAATATTGATGAATGAACAAGATAACCAGGGCTTAAAACACATCAAACACCCTGAGATTGGGTTAGAAACAAATTTTAGTGACACTCCAGAATAAGATATTATCGTATGGATTCATTTCTATCACCAAAGTTTCCTTAATATAGTAAAATGTCAGCCTGACCTGACCAAGTTCAAGAAAGACTTGAACTGGAAGATGAATACAATTACTGATGAAGCCGTGAATCTATTTTTTGTTTCCTTAAGAGAGTAGAAATGTAAAGCCAACTGAAAGAAATAAAAACTGAATGTGCATGTGAGTAGAGAAAGGCATATTAATTTCCAATCTCATGTTCAGTTCCTTCAGATCAAGTACCAAGTTAGAGGGACTACAGCAGAGTAATCTATGAATACATATGTAAAGTATGATTCCACATAATGGCCTTGATAGCTATAGACACTCCAAATTAAATAAATAAACAAAACAGATCTTCAAAGTGTCAGGATTTAATTTTAACTTCATATCAGTTATCAGGATAACCCACTGATGTGAAAATAAAATCAAAACCTATTTCTTCCATTTTTCTTACAAAATACTCTGGCTAACATACCATATTTATAAAAATCGTAAATTTTTGAATCCCAGTCTTTGTAAAATGCAAACATTTGAATCTCTTTTTTATAGTCTATTGAATAAATAGCCAAAAATTGGCAATAGGCTCTGACTAATGCAAAATCAACAAAAGAAACCAGTGACTTCCCAAAAGAGATACTTTCTTCTTTAGATTGGGGAAATGGTTTAGATAGTAGAGCAAAGAATACAAAATAAATATGACTCAAAGAAAAGCTCTATTACCAATTTTAGCAACAGAAGCAGAAATTAAGTAACAACAAATCTATATTTATGCAGAAACAGATGCATTTATAAATACATTTTAGGAAACCAGAGCAAAAACAGTATTCTCTTTATTCAAATAAGAAACCTACATTTTTATTTCTTTTCTTAACAGATTTGTTCCTAAGAAAAATAACGTTTCAAATGTAGCTTGGCCCACACACATACATGCAAAACAACTGAAAATAAGAACGTTTTTCCTCCAAAGGTTAGAGAGTGAAGTAGGATGAAAGCTGTAATCTGATTATTCACCAGAAGCAATTATCTTTATCTGAAAGGGAGATGAAGGCAGTGACCACATATTACACCTTGCCCATCAGCTGGGGGAATAAAGCATGCATAATTTTCCAACAAGGAATAATGGCAAAAATTATTCACTTGTATCTCTCAATAAAAACATAATAATTTCAAAAGTAACCTTAAATTTCACATTCAAATATGGTTGAGTTGTGGGAAACATGTACCAAGAAGCATCAAAGACAGACTAAAGATATGATTAGTATAGTGTAGCATAAGATGCATGCATATTAAAAGATTTCCTAGATGTTTTTAAAAAATATATACCAATGTAGATATATAATTGTATACTTTTTCATAAACACACACACTAATGAAATCTTAAACTGGCATTCTATTGGCACCACCTATGTTAATGTAACTATCTTAAGGTCATCATTTATATAAGTAATGATGGCATTCATGCTAGTTTCCATCTGTCCTAAGGTAAGCAGAATTTTATGCTGATCCCCAAAATTCCCACATATGGTGTATACACTCTGCATAACTCCTTTCCTGATGGCTCAGAGAGTAAAGAATCTGCCTGCAATGCAGGAGACTCCAGTTCAGTCCCGGGGTTGGGAAGATCCTCTGGAAAAGGAAATGGCAACCCATTTCAGTATTCTTGCCTGGAGAATTCCATGGACACAGGAGCCTGGGGGTCTACAATCTGTGGGGTCACAAAGAGTCAGTCACGACTGAATAATGAACACTTTCACTTTCACTTTTGAGTATCCATAGGAGTGTGAATAGGATGGGCTATCATTTTCGTGATTATGCCACATGACATGGAAAAAGGGATTTAGTAGATTTGGTGGTCCCTTATTTGCCAACTTTGAGTTAATGAAATGGGAGATAACATGAGTAGGCCAGACTTAATCAGGTGAGCATTTAAGCAGATCCAGAAGCAGTGGCAGAAACGCTCCTGCAGACCTAGAAAAAGAAATAGCTACGCTATGCACTGCCAATGGAAGAGACGATGTAGCGAGTACCTGAGGGTAATATCTAGAAGATGAAAGAGGTCTCCAGACAACAGCTAGCAAGAAAACAGGGACCTCGGTTATATGATCACCGATTAATTCTGAATTCTGCCAACAATCTGAATGAACTTGAAAGAGAACTCTGAGCTTCAGATGCAATCACCTCTCCAGCCAGCACCTTTATTCTACCTTGTGTATTAGCCTCAGCTAATCTGAAAATGGTCTCCTGACCCACAGAAACAATGAGATAATGAATTGTGTTCTTTCAAGCATCTATGTTTAAGGTAATTTGTTACACAGCAATAGAAAGCTAGCCCTAATCAAAATTCTAATTTTCTCTTTACCAAATCATCTGCAACAGAGATCTTTACCAAATCATCTGCAAATCATCCTACTTGGATGTCTAGGGAAGTAGAACCAGTTACAGATATGTGAAAGTCTTGATAAAGGTGAGATTAGCAACAGACATGTTGATCTAGAAGTGATTACAAAAACCTGGTCTGTTGAGAGGTACCAATAAGAACCAGAGGTCTCAAGAGAAGACTCATGAAAGATGTCAGGTTTAGGAAATATCTCCAGAAATAGAGTTCAGCTATGACAGTAAGTGGTCAGTGAGAAAATGAAAAAGTGGTTCGTTATTTTTACTTTTTTTAGAGAAGTAATGAATACCAGATAATAATCACCAAAACCATCCTAAAAATGAATATACACATATGTATGAAGAAGGAAAAACATTTCAAGTATAATCCCCTGTCCTTGAATTCTTCAATATTTGGAAAGGTTTGAAATTATAGCTAGTCTCTGGGAAACTATTTGTTTTTCTAACTTAGAATTCTTTCTCATAAAGTTGATTATGGCTATCATCCTCTGCAGATCTATAGTTGGGAAAAATTTGGAAATGCCCAGGTGGATTAAGAAATTTATGTAGACAATTACTGGGTAGCATAACAAAGATACACCTTTCTGTTTATGCAAAAAAATTTTTTTGGAGCTTGCTTATAAATGGAGACTTTAGCTTATGTTTCCATTCAGGGACTTTGGAGTTTACAAGACAATGAATGTGTTTGTCAGACAACCCTAAGCTGGAAATGTTCTGGAATTTATACTGTATATTCAAAATGCTGACAGAATGAATTAATATTTTATAATTTTTAATGTTATATCAAAATAGTCAACTATTCATGCGATGTCCCTCTATAGTCTATATTCTTTCTCACAGAATGAAAAAGAAGATACTTATCTCTCCAAGAGACGTGGAGCATGCTAAAAGTCATACTTGCCAGGGACTGAACTAGTTCCCTCAAACACAAATGAAATACAAGAAGGGATCTGATTTCTCAAGCCTCCAAAAGTAGCTCACACCCCCTGAACATTTCCATACCATCTATGACACAGCATTCAGTGTCCACAGGGTGAAAAAAAGCTGGTAATGAGGTACAATATTCAGAATTAACCCATTAATCCACTATCTTTGGTTTTCCAAGCTGTCCAATAGGTATTGAAGACTTTTCTTCATATTAACACAGTTTTCCAATGAAAGACTCAAAGAGATGGAATACATGATTATACCCATCATAAAAATTTAAAATACAGGGCTTTGTGAAAAATTCCCAGGAGAGTGTATATGTCTATGGTAAGGGTGAGGGCAAGGTAATCATCCGAAAGTTTCTTTTAAAGAGAAAGAAATATTAAATCATCATTCTTCATTGACCAATGATTGGGTTTAAAGGTTGACACATAGACACAGTCATGAAATAAGCTTTTATCAGTAAGCAACAAATGGATAAAAGAAATCAAGGTAGACCTAATGGAAATTAGGTAAAAGGAAATCTAATGGAAGTTAGGCAGCAAGCATACAATGGAAATCAAACAGCAGGGTGAAAAGAAAATCAGTGCATGGCCCCTCACCTTTCTCTCTTTTCTTTCTTTCACATGTGAATTTATGCTTTAGGTTTTCATTTTTTGCCCACATAATTAACAGTTAAAAAGGTAATTTGGTATAACATATGGGATGGAGCCAATGAGTAATAAAAACTACACTCACATAACTTCAAGTTTAAAAAAACTAAAGCACTGCAGCTACACATTTTCAATTTTTTTAAAAAAGTTCCTTATTTCAGTTTTTGACTGTGGTGGCTCTTTATTGCTGCACTAGGCAAGTGGGGGCTACTCTTCGTTGCAGTGGACGGGCTTCTCCTTGCAGTGGTTTCTCTTGTTGAAAAGTACAGCCTCTAGGTACACAGGCTTCAGTAGTTGGAGTACATAGTTGCAGCTCGTGGGCTCTAGAGGGCAGGCTCAGAAGTTGTGGTGCACTGGCTTAGTTGCTCCATGGCATGTATGTAGGATCTTCCCAGACCACGGATCAAACTGGTGTCCCTTAAATTGCAAGGAGAATTCTTAACCACTGGACCTCCAGGGGAACCCCTCCAACTTCTAAAATATCTCAAATTCATTGTAAAATTACATTATAAAAAGGGCTTTCACTGGTTGATCCAAAGACCCCATTATTTAGAATATTTCTTGAGGAAATAATCCCCCCAAATGCTCTAGTGTACAAATATATTCATAATATATGAATCATTTATGAGGTCAAGACCAGAAATGATTCACACGTCCAATTAAATGTTAATTCTTTTGCAAATTATGGAACATCAGCAAATTAGATCATATGTAGCTAAAGTGGATGTGCAATATATGGAAACAGAATAAATGTTAAATAGAATAGGCAGAATACAAATTCTAACTAAGGATATTGACAGTGACATAAAATATCTGTGTATATATGTATGTGTGTATATATATATGTATGTGTGTATATGTGTGTGTGTGTTTGTGTGTGTGTGTGTGCGTGTGTGTACAAATCCATCCCTGTTGAAAAGGACTAAACAAATGAAGACAGAAAATCCAGTAGTTTTCTTTGGATGTTAAAATTTTATAAGAGGTCTTTCTTTATATTTCTGTTATTTTTGTCATGAATTATGGACATCTTTTATAAAGTAACCTTTCAAAAAAGGGTGACTAAATCAGGAAAATTTTTTATTTTCTTCTAATTACTTTCTCATCATTTAGGTGGGAAGGAGGAATGACAAAAAACAATTATTAACATCGAAAGAGACTAAGGATGGGCTCAGAGATTTTTACATCAAAGAAGAGGGAAAAGCTACAGTTATGTCTGTTCCAATGAACTGTAAGGTAGTAGGAAGAAAACGTTCTCATGGCTTTTGTCCATGGTGGCTGTGTATATGGTTGGTTGTACTGTTAATGTATTGTTAATTTACCCCAAGGATAATAAGTTGTAATAAATATAATGAAGAAATGAATTAATATATTGAAACTGGGATTGTGAAAAATATTTTGTATCTTTATTCCTTTTAGTGTCTGTGTCTTTCTTAAGTGGTATTAAGAAAGGTATTATTAGCTTTTTTCCATCAAAAAAATTAACAGAAAGAATATATTCACTCTACAGGATTTCTGAACTTTGGAATGGACACTAAACCTTCTATCAATTATAAATCTTGATTCTTTTAATCCTCCAGTGAAGGTTTTTTGCAACTTTCAAAAGAAAAAAGGAAGACGATATGGAAAAACGAGCAGTGAAGGTCTACTGTATTCAAAACAACCATGTAGGAATTATTTCCAAATATGTCATAAGCATAAGACATAATAACCTACTTATTTTTCATTTGCATTCATATTTAATTTTACCATCTAGTCAGAAACGTAAAAGCCTTCTGTGACAATAAAGATTATGTGGTGATTATATTTAAGTATTATATACTTTAACATTCTACTACAGGAAGATTAAGAACATGTGGAGATCAAACAAATCCTTATTTTCCCAGACTTGGTGGTTTTATAGTTAAAATAGAATAAGCAATTTAATTCTCAGCTTGTAGAGCCCAGAGGATGACATTTTCTGACACATGTCTATACTAACTCACTGTGCTGAATCGCTGCTGGTTAGGCCAGTCCAGCAACCTTATTCCCTTACTCTGCTAATAGTATCGCCCCTCTTCCTTCAGGAAATGGCTCCACTATTCAATGAATGGACTCCTAATCATGGGATAAGCTATTGACATTAACACTCAGTCCAACAATTGGATATGCTAAGCTGAGCAAGGTCTTTCCCTTGGATTTTTATACATTATTAAGGAAAGAGGAAAGATAAATTTTCTAGTCTGCTGGCTAGAATGCTACAAGCCTGGATCTTTCTATAACTGTGTCTTTCTCAGCATAGAGAAAAACTATCAAAAGAGAATGAGGTAGATACAGACAGAAGAGCCGGGAAATAAAAAGGAAGAGGCCTGAAGTAACTGGAACTCTGAATGTGGTAGCCATGCCTGATGACAGCTTGGCCTCCATCGTTCTGAGTATAATTCATGTAAATTAAAAAAAAAATTCCCTGTTTTAAGTCAGTCAGATTTCAGACACTTGTAATCAGTCCTAAGCAGAAAAGGAATATAAGGAGAAATAAAAGGCTGACTTACCTAATCTAGACTAATGATGCATTATACAGTGCAATAGGAATTATGTTGCTCTACTAATAGTTTCATTCCTTTAAAAGCTGCAAGAAAAGTTCATAGCTTGAACTCACTCAAATATTTTAAGTATTAAATTCAATTTTTCTTCTCAGAAAAATATTTGGCCAGAGGACAGAGCACATAAAACAGGAATACAAAATATGGTAAGCCTTTGGAATCATTCACATAAAACAATCATTTTATGACAAAAATCTTAAGATATGTTTAATTTATCAAGTCTTTGTTTAATTTATCAAATCTACTTATATGTATGAAGTAAATCAATGACAATTTTCACACAACAGAATATACTATAAGATTGTTGGACAATTTCATGTAAAAAAAGAATAGTATGCAATTTTCTAATTTATCTAAGTCTTCTTTCCTATCACTTAAGCAAACATTTTTCTCTTGGTTAAATCCGAAAAAAAAAAAAAAAAAAACAACTCATTGAACACAACTATCTTATAAGCTGGCCAAAGCAAAATTTCTTGACCAAGATCACACTCTTTTATATTTCAAAGATCATTTAGCACATATTAATCAATCATACTAGAGAATTTGAGTTTGCAAGTTACTGAGATCATTTGAATTTCCACGTCAAGAAATGTGTGTCAGGTATCATTCACTTTGTCCAGGCTTCTGAACCCCAAGAATGCAGAGGTCACATTAAAATTATGTAATAATAAGAAGAAATTCTCAATGAATCAAGCTTTCTTCAGATCAACGTTCTTAGTCTTTTATGTCACAAAGATCTCAGTGAGAATCTGATGAAAGCCATGGCCCTGCTCTCCTAAAATTTACATTTAATGTAATTTCAGGAGTTCCTAAAAGTCAGTGTCCATCTGTGAACACAGTTAGGAGACTCTGCTTTGGATCCATTAAAAAGTCTGTTTAAGGAAAAAATGCTATAATCACTTGTCTGAAAAAAGCCAATACATTTTTACATGTTTTATTTCTGAGCCAGATCACTAATAGGAAACACAAGGCAATAATACAAAAACTTAACCTATTTAGCATTTTTAAGGCCAGAATGGACCATTCAAAGCATCCAGAATGCAGTAACAGGATATGCGTCATATTGTCTTACATGATCCTTAGCAAACCTTTGGCACACACCAGGGGTATCCTTCCCAGAAACAAGGTTTGCTTTAAAACCCCAGTTTTCTTATAAAGCACCAAGATTTAAGATCTCTGGAAGGTTCTGGTAAACAGATTTTTTGCACTGGAGTACTGGGTGATGGGGCAGGAGAGAAAGATTTTCCGCGTATGGTTTGTGTGCTCGCTATCTTCACTTGCTTCCTGCCACCTTGCTTGTGCCCCAGGAGGCTAACCCACAGGGTTAGTTAGAATCAAGGGTTTCCTGCCCTCTGGCTACTTGCTGGGTTGGACAATGAGAAAAAGGACAGAAAATCAGTAGGAAGGAGAAATGTAGGAACAGAGTATTTATTCTGGGCTCTCCCATTAAGGTCCTCTGGAGTTGGTCATCTTTCCTCAGATCAGTTTCTAGTAAGGGCTGACCACACTTCCGTAGGACTCATGCCCTTAGTTCTGTTACCTACTCCCTTCTCTCACCCTCACAGGTCTGGTACTAACAGTTTACTGCATCAGCCCTTGGATATGCTTAACCCTCTGCTTTTGCAAAAGATTTCACTGCAATTAAACTCTCTTGTAATAACCTATTTTGAATACCGTTTGCTGCCTGCTGGGCTCCTGACTGAATCACTTTTTTTGATATTTTGAATTACATATTATGTGAATACAAAATAAAATTTTAAAAATTTATGTGTGTGTGTGTGTCTGTGTGTGTGTGTGTGTTTGCTATCTTGGAGTAAAAAATTAAGAGAGTAGTATTGAAACATGTAGGGAGCCAGTGGGAATTTGTTCTTTGATGCAGGGAGCTCAACCTGGTACTCTGTGACAACCTAGAGAGGTGGGATGAGGTGGGAGGTGGGGGGGAGTTCAAAAGGAAGAGGACATATGTATACCTATGGCTGATTCATGTTAATATATGGCAGAAACCAACACAACAGTGTCAAGCAATTATCCTTCCAATTAAGAAGAAATAATTTTTTTTTTTTAATCTGCAGGACTTGGTGACGACCTGGATCTATTGCCCTGGGAAGCAGAGGAAGGAGTTAAAGATTTCATGAGAATTCACCTGGTAGAATTTCAGCAGTACTGTCAAGGTAGATTAGAATAGTGAAGGAGGGAGTGAGACCAAGATCCATACAAATTGGAGGAAACAAACCAGACAAGAGTGTTGTCTCTTCCCTCCCAGGGACAGCTTGGAAGTATCACAAACCCGTGCACTTGGCAGAGAGGGGCTCTCCTTTCTGGGCGGAGATGCATTGGAAGGTACAGAGTGCCCTGCACAGTGTTACTTGGAGTCATATGTCAGTCTCTCCCTTCTCTGCACAGCACGGGCAGAGCACATAAAACCTACGTGGCTTTCACCAGCAAGTCCCAACTTTCAATTGAAGAGTTATATAGGTCTGGCCTGAACGAGGCCCCAGCAGAAACGATACTAACAAGTGCATCATTCTTATTGTCAATTTCTTCCCCATTGGCAGTTGGAGGGCATACCATGGGTAATTTTAATGCCTGCTCATTAACACCACACTACCATTCATGAGAATGCAATGAAGTCACAAGTCTCACAGCAAAGCCTTTTTTGACTAATTATTAGCATTTTCCAGAAAAAAAACTTACTATCCATGTAAAAGATGACTTTCACAATTCTTAGTGAAATTCAGGAACTTAACACTTAATTCACTTTCATCAGTATTATGGAAGATAACAACACTAAAGTCGTTGTTCATCATTGAAGGTTTCACCTTTTTAACAATAAAACATATTTAAAAGTAAGTTTCCCCCATAAGAATTTCATAATCAGTATTCTGAACTTTAAAAAGGGCTAATGTATCTTGTCCCTAGCTCAATGCTCAATTGCTTGAGTTTTTTCCCACCATTCAAAAATGGAGTGCTAGTTAACGGAATGAAGTTAATCATTTTCTAAACAAAATCATTATATATGATATATAATGATATATATTAATTGTATGCCATGATATACATTTTGATATTATAACTAAGCTCAACCTTTTATACCAAAAAATTTGAGAGCTCATAAGGTATCTATCAAAAGGAATGTAAGCTGATACCACCTTTGTTTAAAGCTTTATGCAAATATTATTATATATATCCAGTCATTTGTTGCAAAGTAATTATGCAGTTTTCTTCCTAAGATTACTATGTCAGAATCAGAGCTATTTATTGCTAAGGAACCATTATTCACTGCTAAGAAACCATTCAAATAACACTTGACCTCCAGGGGTTTTCATGTTCCAAGTTTGTGTGCCTAAAACAGGAAAACAGGAAGTGAACATACCATTGGGAGTCTCAGTGAGTTCAATTGGAAAAACTTTGTTTGGAAAAAGGGATTTCTTTTTTTACAATACGCCTTATTGTCAATACATGTTGCAAATCAAGAAAAAAACCAATACTTTGTATTTCTACTCAAATCCCAATCATATCAGTTATCCTATTAGATTTGGCTTATTTATTTTTCATGTTTTTCTGTTCTAGTTAATGTGAATATACAAATTTGGTAAAACACTTAGGTGATGGGGGGAAAAAATCTAGATTACCTAATATAATTTATTTACAAAATAAAAGGCCCCTTATAGAGAACTCAAATAATGACACTGCTCTATAATGATTCTCAATAATGTTTTTTAAGAAAGAAAAACCACACAAAAATAGACTGCAGGATCTAGAACAAACTGAAACAACAAGTAATATGCTGGTTTCTGAATACTACATCTGGATCTTTTATTTTCAGAGGACAAAGGGAGGCAAAATCACTTCTTTGTTAGCCACCTGACATCAATATTGTTTGGATAATCTATGAGACAGCATATGAAGATACACTGTGCTATTTCTTAAGTTCTTTTCACTGGCATGGGTAGTAAATACTGACCCTGAACAACAGCTCTTTTAAAGTAAAGGGTCTAGTTTAGAGATCTGAAACAAGAGAAGATCTAAGAACAAAATGAACCATTGACTTAATGGGACCATCTCAGAATCTTTGGGAAGTTGGGAGAAACTGGCAGTTTAAAAAGATGCCCCTTGATCTCTAGGACCTATATGAAAGGGAAAATGTGAAGAAAAATATGCAGAGCAAATGATTTGTATTTGTTGTGAAAAAGCATGAAAAACAAGTTTTATGTAAATGTTATTATATATATGTAATCATTTGTTGCAAATTATGCAGGTTTCTTCTTCATATATATGTTTATATTGATATAAATAATGAAAGGATAAGTGAGAAATTAAATGGTTACCTATAAGAAGGGAGAAGGTCAAAAAAGAACACATTTGACTCAGTTCCAATGAGGTGGATGAAATTGGAACCCATTATACAGAGTGAAGTAAGCCAGAAAGAGAAACACCAAGACAGTATATTAATGTGTATACATGCTGCCGTCTATGGGATCGCACAGAGTCGGACATGACTAGCAGCAGCAGCATGGAATTTAGAGTGATGGTGATGACGATCCTATATGCAAGACGGCAAAAGAGACACACATGTAAAGAAGAGACTTTTGCACTATGCGGGAGAAGGCGAGGGTGGGGTGATATGAGAGAACAGCACTGAAACATGTATATTACCATATGTAAAACACATGACCAGTGCAAATTCAATGCAAGAAGCAGGGCATCCAAAGCTGGTGCTCTGGGACAAGCCAGAGGGATGGGGTGGGGAGAGAGGTGGAAGGGGGTTCAAGATGTGCCTTCTTAGAATGTTTTAGAATACTTCCCAGTAAGGAAGTACAGTCAAAGGACTAGACTTCTATTTACTTTAAATAGAACATGTACATCCATGGCTGATTCACATCAAAGTATGACAAAAACCACCACAATATTGTAAAGTATTTAGCCTCCAATTAAAATAAATTAATTAATTTTTAAAAAAAGAAGCGAGGAGGTGGAAACTAGGTGGAGGAAACAGAGATGTAGATGAAAAGGTTCTGAACATACACTTTATATATTTTGTCTAGTTTTTAACATGTATATGCCTTACATATTTTAAAAATTAAATAAAATCAAAAAAGAAAATGTTGACTCTATCTGAAAGCAGAGTGAAACAAATAACCTATATATATGCCAAACTGGTAATATAAATAAACAGAGAAAACAAGTATTTAAAGTAAATAGAAGTATAGTACTTTGACTGTACTTCCTTACTCGGAAATATTCTAAAACATTCTAAGAAGGTACAAAGTAATCTTTAAACATAATTCAGCAATTTATGACTAGCAAGAAGTATACTCATTACTTTTTTTAAGGAACTATGAATTTTAGTATAAGAAAAAAGATATATAATTTAGTACACTATAAAGTACCTATTGATAATTCTAATTTTAAAACAGCTCACAACTTTTACATCTGTCCCTAAAAGAGCCTAGAAGCAATACCCCAATAGCAATAAAGACATATAGGATTCACATTTCAGTCTCTAGAGCTATTTCCCATTGTTCCAGGAGGGGATGAACTTACTATTCTGTCCTGTTTGTATTAATATTATACATGAAAGCTATACTATTTGTTAGGAAGGCTTCTACCCACATGACAATGGGTAAGAAGACAGAAATAAAATCAGAACATGTTACGTCCTCTGGCAAAAATCAAGAAACTTTAGGAAAGCGACTTTCAAACTTTAATTTGTATAAGGATCACTTTGAGGCTGTTTAAAATACAGATGGCTGGGTCCCAGAAAGTCTAACTTATTAGGTCTGGGATGGGACACCTCATTTTTAACAATCATCCCAGCTAATACTGATGACAGTGATCACAGAACACACTGAAAAACAGAGTCTTGAGGAAAAGTATTATTGACATTGGGCTTCCCAGGTGATGCTAGTGGTAAAGAACTTCCATGCCAATGCAGGAGACACAGGAGATGGAGGTTTGATTCCTGGGTCGGGAAGATTCCCTGGAGGAGGGCATGGCAACCACTCCAGTATTCTTGTCTGAAGAATCCCATGGGCAGAAAAGTCTAGCAGGCTACAGTCCATAGGGTTGCAAAGACTGGGACATGACTGAAGCAACTTAGCACACACACATGCATGACAGACATTTCCTAGTTCTGTTTCTCCTTCTATATTTATTATTAATACATAGGAGGAAAAAGAAGTAATTGAAAGTTACCTCATGGGAAGGGAAAGTAGACAACTATCAAATTAATTTATTCAACTATTAAATTTATTTTAAAATTCGTATACGTAAACTTGATTAAATATAAAAACTCTAGGGGGAAAATAAACAGTAAGTGCCTCTGCTCCACCCCACAAATTTCAATAGCACAAAATAAAGCAGAGATTTTTAGATTAGTAATAGGAGAACAATACATGAGAATATTAAACCTCATCATTTGCTGGGACATGTGCTCAAAGAAAAATCCAAGCCACCTGGCTTCAGAAGTCAAGCTCTTATTTCCTGGGCTTTGCTTGGCTTTGGTAAGAAGACATTTAATGCACTAAGATGAAAAGTGATGGCTGGAGATCTGGTTCCATTTCCTCCTTAAGTTTCATCATTGCGGCTGGTTTTTATTTGATCCAACATATTCCTTTTGCCATTTAGCTTCTCTGAACGTCTTTCTTGAAACCAAATGCTTACAGCTATGCATGCCTGTGATGATTAATTCCAAATGTACAAAGAAGGGTATCAGGGATGATTGAGACTGCCTAGTTACATGGACAGGGCTAGAATCCACAATCGCTTTACTTTGCTATGATATGGAGAAATTATTTAAATATTTTACTACTCTCTTTCTACCTCTTTAAAAACACAACAAGATGTTTCTACCTCATAGCTAATCAGTGTTTATTAAGTGCTTTCCAATGTCTTAGTCTGTCCAAGTTGCTATAACAAAATACCAGTCTCAGTGGCTAAAACAGCAGACATTTACTTCTCACAGTTTTGGAGGCTGGAGTCTAAGATTAAGGTGCCCACAGATTCAGTGTCTCAAGAGCACAACTCTTTCTAGCTTGCAGAGGGCGACTTTCTTGATTATCCTCTCATAGCTGAGAGACAGAGAAAGCTCTGGTCTCTTTCTCTTCTTATAAGGATACTAATCCTATCCAGGGGCTCCACCCCCATGACTTCATCTAAACCTAATTAACTCCCAAAGGTGTCACCTCCTAATGCCATCACACTAGAGGATAAGAATTCAGCATATGAATTTGGGGAGGACATATTCAACCCATAAGACCAATCTGGAGATGACATTTATTAGGGTTCAAATCAGTGAAACCAACTTTAACCCCTAACTCCTTCTGAGATAGTTTTGAAAGTTCTTTTGCTCTCCAGAAGAATAGTGTATTCAATACCCACAATCCACATCCTTTTTTTTAAATTAAACCCTTGGTGTTTTATTAGTACTTGGTACTTTTTTAAAAGTAAGTAGTGTCACAGTGTACATTGAACTATTAGATAATGTTTCTACTCTATACCAGTGACCACTACAAAGACCAGGACACTCATATTCATGGCTCGATATGAGGATCACCTGGGGAGCTCTACAAGATTCTGCTCTAGTAGATTCCCAGGTCCTCCACAACTATTCTGAATCAGATTTTCTGTGGGTGGGACTTGGCTTGGGAACCATTTCTTCAGAAGTCCTCCAGATGCCCCCAAGTGATTCTGCTGCAGCCAGTCTGAGAATCAGCATTTGGAGATCACTGGGTACCACATTTCTCAATAGAATGATGACTTGGGAAATGCTGGCTGATAAATTTCCAAAGATAACATGACAGACACCAAACCACAGATCCAGGAAGTTCAAACACAAAAAAGCAGGATTAATACCAACATATCTACACTTGGGCATTTCATATTCAAACTGCAGCAAATAAAATACAAAGAGAAAATCTTGAAAGAAGTTAGGGGAAAAAATTCACCTTATCTACAGAGAAGGATAATAATTATAGTAGAATTTCAAACACAAACCATGCAAGCAAAAAGAGAGTGGAATGAAATATCTAAAATTGAAAGAAAAAAGTGTAGCAAACTAGAATTCTATATCTAGCTAAATTATTCTTAAAAGTAAAGAAGAAAGGTAAAGACTTTCTCAGACACACAAATATTGAAGGAATTCATCATAAGCAGACCTGTCCTGCAAGCAATGTTAAAACAGATTCTTCAGAGAAAAGGAAAATGTTAGAGGCTAGAAACTCAGCCCTATGTAGAGAAAGAAAGAAAGCCAAAGAAGGAATCAATGAAAGTAAAATAAAATCTACTTTTCTTATCCTTTCTTTTTTAAAACATTATTTTGAGGTGGACCATTTTTAAAGTGGACCATTTTTAAAGTTTTTATTAAGTTTGTTATAATATTGCTCCTGGTTTATGTTTTGTTTTTTTGGCCAGGAGGCATGTAGGATCTTAGCTCCCCAACCAGGGATCAAACCCACACTCTCTGAACTGGAAGGTAAAGTCTTTACTGGACAGCCATGGAAGTAAAATATAGTAACTAAAAAAAAATCTTTCCTCCCATAAGAGCAATTATATATTTTTGTATTAAGTATACAAACTGTCCTCTGGAAAAGGGCATGGCAACCCATTCCAGGATTCTTGCCTGGAGAATCCCAGAACAGCAGAACCTGGTGGGCTACAGTCCATAGGGCCACAAAGAAACACAACTGAAGTGACTTAGCACTCAGGAACACACATACAAATTGCTTATACACAGTGTTAAGTATGCCCTTTCAAAACCAAATTTATAAATTTTACATTTATGTTGACTATGCATTCAGTCAGTTCAGTCGCTCAGTTATGTCTGACTCTTTGTGACCCCATGAACTGCAGCACATCAGGCTTCCCTGTCCATCACCATCTCGTGCAGCTTGCTCAAACTCATGTCCATTGAGTTGGTGATACCATCCAACCATCTCATCTCATTTTCCAGTAGTCATGTATGGATGTGAGAGTTGGACTATAAAGAAAGCTGAGCACCAAAGAATTGATGCTTTTGAACTGTGGTGCTGGAGAAGACTCTTAAGAGTCCCTTAGCCTGCAAGGAGATCAAACCAGTCAATTCTAAAGGAAATCAGTCCTGAATATTCATTGGAAGGACTGATGCTCAAGCTCCAATACTTTGGCCACCTGATGTGAAGAACTGACTCATTGGAAAAGACCCTGATGCTGAGAAAGACTGAAGGCAGGAGGAGAAGGGGATGACAGAGGATGACTATGCCTAACACCCAGCAAAATCTAAATTATGTTACCACATTCAAAGGTATGATACTATTTACTTATTACTAGAATAAGACAATGTCATTATAACATTCTACCAAGAAGAATGTTTCTCACAGAGGTTATTATCCAATGAATAATATATTTCTTCCAGAACAGGAGTATGAATCCAATAAATGAAGAATGAAGTTTATGTTACATTTCCATGAAGTTTACACATTGACCCTTGGACAACACAGATTTGAACTGTCCCGGTCCACTTATATAAGAGTAAATACTAGGGTACTACACCGTCTGTGCTTGGTTGAATCTATACCAAGGAATCAAGGTTACAGAAGGCTGACTATTAATTATACTCAGATTAATATACCCATTGTTCAAAGGCAATTGCACTTCTTTAAATTGATGTATGACCATGATAATACTAAAGAATCTCAAATAATTAAGAAATTATTATAAACTATTAATTTAAACAAATTATAATGCAGTCCAACTTAAGTCATATTTGACATATAAGGAAGGTTCTTTTCAGGGTTCACATTCCATGCAAAGACAAATATTGCCCAATTAATAATGTTCTCTACAAGGTTGACTTAAGAAGAACAAAAATGCTGAGTCTTTAATTCCAATGTTCAATATAAGTTGTTTTATTTAATTACTTTAAATCAACAATACATTTCATTTAAACATTTTAGTAGAAACACTAACAATGTTGCTTCTGAAAGTCTCTTGGCCCTCTGATCTCTTTGTTTCCCAGCTGCCAACCAAGCTGCTATATTCCAAATTATGTGAATTCGTGCCTTGATTTAGTCCCACTTTATCCATGCATCAAGGGAGGATTACATGAATTAACTCTTAATACACTATGACACTCTTTAAAAGGTACATAATGAACAAACACAGAGAAGTCACTTTCTGAGAATTAGTAAATTTTGTGCCTAAATTTATTTTCAAAGTGGGGATAAATTATGGGTCTACATAAGGAATGGCATGCACCATGCAGTGGGTTTCATTGTCCATCATGTGCCTTCAACGTCCACTTCTATACCAAGCCTTAGCCTGAGCTACTGCATTGGACAACTGGTTGTGTCTGACCAAACGATCCCCTACTTCTACAGGTGACATACTCCTCCCCCACAACTATCACAAGCCAATCACCATGCCCCAACCCTTGCTGCCTGCAATCATTTTTTTAGAAAAAGATTACTTTCAGAGTGAAGAATAAAAATAACATAGAGAAATAAATTAGAAAAATATCCAGAATGAATAGAGGTGAGGCTATTCAAATTCATGTGACCCTTAGGTGAGCTCCAACCTGCGTATCTTTCAGGGTTTTGTTACACTGCACAAGTTCTTACTACCAAAGCCATGACTAGTTAAAATTGGGTGTCTGTCATGTGCAACCAGAAGAGTCTTGAACCAAATTCATAAACATACAATTCAGACAAGAGATCTCTGATAATTTCATATGTTGCTGTTCAGTCACTCAGTCATGCTCACTCTTTGCAACCCCGTGGACTGCAGAACTCCAGGCTTCCTGTCCTTCACCATCACCTGGAGCTTGCTCAAACTCATGTCCATTGAGTCGGTGATACCATCCAACAATCTTGTCCTCTGTCACCCCCTTCTCCTCCTGCTTTTCAATCTTTCCCAGCATCAGGGATTTTTCCAGTGAGTCAGCTCTTCACATTAGGCAGCCAAAGTATTGGAGTTTCAGCTTCAGCATCAGTCCTTCCAAAGAATATTCAGGATTGATTTCCTTTAGGATTGACTGGTTTGATCTCCTTGCAGTCCAAGGGGCTCTCAAGAGTCTTCTCCAACACAACAGTTTGAAAGCATCAATTCTTCAGTGCTCATCCTTCTTTATGGTCCAGCTCTCACATCCATACATGACTATTGGAAAAACCATAGCTTTTGACTATATGGACCTTTGCTGGCAAAGTAATGTCTCTGCTTTTTAATACAGTGTCTAGGTTTCTCATAGCTTTTCTTCCAAGGAGCAAGTATCTTTTAATTTCAGGGCTGCAGTCATCATCTGCAGTGATTTTAGAACCCAAGAAAATAAAGTCTCTCACTGTTTCCACTGTTTCCCCATCTACTTGCCATGAAGTGATGGGACCAGATGCCATGATCCAGGGATTGAACCTGGGTCCATAGTAGTGAAATCACTGAGTCTTAACCATAGGTCTATCAGGGGATTCCTCAGTTTCATATGAGACATATTTGAAAGAAGGTCAGTTTCTGGCACCTTTGAGCCAGACTGTCCCATGGGCTGTCCTTTCTTGATTACCCCAATGATTTGTTTTGAGTGAAGTACAGCCAGATGCAGGTTTATCCTGAACGTAAGAACCCCTTCCAAGCACAGTTTTCTTCCAAGTCCTACAGAAGACCTTAGTAATACCTTCACATGGTCTTATTTATTTATTTATTTATTTTTGTATTTGTAAAAGATATTTAACCACAATGGGTTGGAAGAGTAGTGGGTATTTTGGGCATCCAGATAAAGGAAAAGCAGAGCTGGGAAAATATTTGTGTGTTTCACATCACTTTCATATAGCATTAAGTGATTGCCGGTATTAGTGGTATCAGAATGGCATCCAGGTACACTCCCAAGCTTTGTGCCAACTCAGTCATCAATATGACAAGCAGCTGCAGAGCCAAAGTCCTATCACTCCAAGGATGTGCCCTATGATAGCTGACCCTGCAGGATACTAGTAGTGAAGATGAAAGGTTTGAAATAAAAGCTAATCTGGGAAAGTTTCCCAGTCACCAGATGTCTAAAATTACAAGCAGAGGCACTGATGCCTAGTCAAAATTTAAACTGCTCTCCTGTCAGAAATATATTCAATATAACAGCACTATATTTTTTAAAGGCAATAGCATATTTTGTGAAGTTTAAATACATCATTTTAACTGCAATTTGAAAGACATTTCAATAAACTAGTAAAAATTACAATGCCTGATTTGGGGAGATATACACACACACACACACACACACACACATACACAAAGGGTACCTTCTTGTGTCATTTTTAAATTTATTAAATGATTAAGAGAAAATTCAGACAAAAAATTAATGGAACCTGAAACAAAAGCAACCAAGAATGGCCATGTAACCAGCTGAAATTATTTTGACATTGAGAAGCAAATGTTATAAATTTTTTTCATACTGTATTATAATAAAAGCAGCAGTCTATCAAAAAGAAATAAGAATAATGAATAGACTCCAGTTGTTTAAAAAAATACAATTATGAAAGTGAGTTAATCAAATGATCATACTAGAAAAAGATTTAAGTATCTTACTAATTTGATATGAAATACTGACATGAGTTAAGATAATGCAAAACTCATTAATGTCAATAATGACAAACCATTTAATTAGGGTCATTAATTCAGAGCATTTAAGATTACAGTCCCCCCAAAACTTGAAATGCCATAAAATCTTACTGTTTATTATGATAGAGGTTTTCCCAAATTTGGTCCAAAGTTCCTTAAATTTATAAAACATTATTAATAGCAAGATGGAAAGCTGCAAGAAAACTTTCTAAACTACCAACAATTGAATGCAAATTTTAATCAACCTTGCTACTGGAAAGACTGAATTATCTCTATAGAAAATTATATTTCAAAATGATTTTCATATGGAGAGAGATAACCAGAAAGTATACAGACACTGTATATAGATTAAAATAAATATTAAAGTGGTATGTCAGGCAACGAATTTTTTAATGTTATTTTCCTGTATTTTGTGATGTTTCCTATATTTGTTGGCCTTTAAAAATATATAGTTTCTTTTCTCATTCTGTATGAATGTTCATATCCATAGCTAACTTTGTAGTTAACATTTCGTATTTTTTTTCCTTTAAAGGGGTCATCAAAATTATGTAATTTTCAGGCCTTAGGAAACCTGGAGCCAACCATGGACCCTGCTCTGTGTCATTTTAGTAAGTTCCCAAATTAAACCTACATCAGTCAAGGTCAATACAGCAGATTGAACATCTCTCTCTGCCTGATCCCTTGACTACCCACTTTGACATCTTTATTTAATTAGGGGCTCTCTGGCTCCTATGATCTCACATCCATCTAGTCCAAGAACCAAGATGTGAACCTGTTAATATTCTAATACAAACCTCTAAGAACAAGTTGGGTACTTTCCTAGTGCCTTAAAACTCAAATTGTTCGAAGGCACCAGATCCTGCGGTGATGGTGACACCACTAAATGCCCACAGGCACCACAATCTCTCTCCTCAATAGGAACCTTCTGCTTATTTGGACAGCTTCTACCCCTGCAATGCCCAGGTTTCCTGCTTACCCAGGCCCTGACATCAAGAAAGTGGCAGCCCTGTACTTCTGAACATTAAGGAGCTGCCCCCTTCCTCTATCTCTTTCCTCCAGGTCCTGTTCCCTTGTCACACTGTCACCAACTTCCTGACAAACACCAAGTTATCAATTCATCTGAGCCCACCATTCACAATCCCCAAAGCTTTGAATTATATGGCAAGTCCCCTACATCCAAAGCTTCAAGTTGCAAATTTCAAAGATGCAAATGTGTGTTTACATGTCCAATCATGTAACTTAGCTCACATATCTGGTGTATACTGTATTGTGCAGGCATCCCCTACAAGTGGCTGTCTTTAATATACTTGACTGTACAGCAGTATATAGAGTACATTAGTACAGCATCTTTATTTGAAGCCCAGGATATCCGGAAGCAAGCATAAAAGCAGCAGTGATATACCCGGTACTGCTAACAAGCACCAAACGACATGATGGAAAATGTCTTTTTTTTTTAATGGCTTGCTTTTTATGTATTGTTTATATGAAAAGTATTATAAATTTGTTACAGTACAGAACTACATAGCTGATTGTGTTACCTGGATACCTAAGGAGAAGGGGACGACAGAGGATGAGATGGTTGAATGGCATCACCGACTCAATGGACATGGGTTTGGGTGGACTCTGGGAGTTGGTGATGGACAGGGAGGCCTGGTGTGCTGCGGTTCATGGGGTCGCAAAGAGTCGGACACGACTGAGCGACTGAACTGAACTGAGGCCAACATTGTTGGACTTACAACAAACTGGACTTACAAATGCACTCTCAGAATGGAACTCATTTGTATGTAGGGGACTTACTGTACACTGTTGATTTATGATTTTCAACTGAAGATGGGAATAATCTACCCAAATGTGGATCCGGCCCTCCCAGCAGAGTGGCCTTCTCTTCTGCTCTGGTATTTCCCCAGAACATGCTGATTCCTTGTTCAGAACAAGATGCGACACCAACCATGCAAGCAGACAATCTCCTATTCTTATAATATATAAATTTATTGGGAAGCAAATTGGTAAACTCAGCATGCAATTATTGTATTATAGTAATAGAACAAAAAGGGCTTCCCTGGTGGCTCAGATGGTGAAGAATCCACCTGCAATGCAGGAGACCCGAGTTCTATCCTGGGTCAGGAAGATCCCTTAAAGAAGGGAACTTTAGGGGACTGAGCACACAATAAAGCATAAAATTCCTACATTCAGTGCTGAATTAACAAAAAGTCAATCTATGCTGATGATTGCGTGCGTGCGTACTAAGTCACTTCAGTTGTGTCTAACTCTTTGTGACCCTAAAGACTAAGCCCACCAGCTCCTCTGTCCATGGGGACAGGCATGAATACTTGAGTGAGTTGCCATGATCTCCTCCAAGGGATATTCCCTATCCAGGGGTTGAACTCATGTCTCCTGGGTCTCCTGCATTGGCAGGTGTGTTCTTTATCACTACCACCACCTGGAAAGCCCATGCCGATGATAACTAATGCTCTAAAAAAGCAAGACTCCCCACCAAGGTGGGGGGGGGGGGGGGGGGGGGGCAGAATGAGAGAAAGAGAAAAAAAAAATTTTTTTTACTAAAAATTCAACTTTCAGAAGCACTGAAATTGTTGATTTGAGAAACAGAATAAATACTGTGTAAGAGCATAAACTCTGGTATCAAATTGCCCCTTTTTGAATCTCAGCTCTACCACAATCTTCATGGGTGGACTTAAACAATTTACTTAATCTTTCTGTTCTTTGGTTTGTTGTTGTAAATTTTTAACACAGTTAGACATGAAATGCTTAGAACAGTGCCTGGAAAACAGTAAGTGGTAAGTGCTTTCATCATTTAGAAAATGAGAACTTCGTGAGACTTCCTCATTTTTCACCTTATTATTGTTGTTCAGTTGCTCAGTCCTTTCCAGCTCTTTATGACCCCGTGGACTGCAGAACGCCAGGCCTCCCTGTCCATCACCAACTCCCAGAGCCTACTCAAACTCATGTCCGTCGCATCAGTGATGCCATCCGACCATCTCATCCTCTGTCATCCCCTTCTCCTCCTGTCCTCACTCTTTCCCAACATCAGGGTCTTTCATAATCCAGCTCTTCTCATCAGGTGGCCAAAGGATTGGAGCTTCAGCTTCAGCATTGGTCCTTCCAATGAATATTTAGGGTTGATTTCCTTTAGGATTGACTGGCTTGATTTTGCTGTCCAAGTGACTCTCAAGAGTCTTCTCTAGCACCACAGTTTTACACTTTAGTGTTCTTTTATTTTAAATGACATTTGACATGGTCATCATCCTCTCTTCATTGTCTCTGGTCTTAAAATTCTTAATTTGATCCTGGTCATATCTTTGGCCTTTTCCCCCTAGCTGTGGTCCTGAATATGCTAATAGGGCATCCTGCCCTATTAACAAGAAAGTAACACATGACCAAGTAAGTTTGAAAAATGCTGAATAAGCAGGTTTCTTTACCTCAGGGTTTCTCCATAGGAAGAATAGTCAACTTCCTAGGCCCTCAGATCTCCAAGAAAGCTAAGCCACTGCAGTTCCACTTAAATGGTTTAAAATTTATTTAGGTTTTAAAGTCTTTTTTTGTACTGTCTTCCCTGAGCCTCCTAACTGTTGTGCCACAGGCTTTGTGTCTGCCTGTCCACAGGATGCAAGCAACCAATAACAGTCCCCTACCTTACCAAGTGTGCAGTTAAGACTCTCAGGCAGAGCAAGCCCATTCCCCAGGCACCACAGGCTCATCTACATAAAAATCCAAGAGGCAGACACAGTGCAGAGCATTTCCCAAATTTCTCTGTCCATAGAAACTTTTCTTGAGGAACACTGAAAATCATATCCAGAAATACCAGCTGCCCTTAAAGAGTGACAAGACTTTTTTTCCCAAAGTTTCTGAAAATACTTGTCTTTTGATTCAGTGTCTCCTTTTCTTAAAGAACAAGCTTCCCCTACTTTGAACAGTATTTCTCTACTCTGAACAAGATTTCTCTACTTTCAGACACAATAATCTGTCTTCTGTTCCCAAATTTAAAACAGCCAAATATTTTCCAATATCTTATTTAATTCTGGCATACAACTCTGTTCTGGAAAAGTTTTTTAAAGTGATTCTCAGGACATAGCTGATCTGAGAGAAAATCCAGATGAAAGAAGCTCATTTCTATCTCTAAGAAACTGCACAGAATACTTGAGTTATGGCAGGACCACCATAGATCCACTTGATTTCTAGGTAAACCACCATCTCTAACCTTTAACAGCAGTAATAACTTGCAGTAGTAGTAACTGACAAGCTATTTAATTTCGCTAAGCTTGAATGTCTCCATCTGTAAAAGAAAATGATCATGAAATTTAAATGAGATGGTGTACATATGAATTTCTAGAACAAAAAAAAATGCCACTTCAAATTGTTACTTTCTTTTCAGAGTTACAAGTGTTTTACCCTTTGCCTTTTTGATATCTCCTTTGTTTATTTCAGATCTCCCCAGACTCTTGCAGCTGCCTGCTTTTCCCAAAGAAAATTGTTTTCATAATTTCCTGCTGCAACTTTTTTTTTCCTGACCCCACTTAGTCACTGAAAATCAGAATCAATTTTACAATTTACGTAGCTACTTTTTTGGCAATAATGTGTATATTTCTCACAAAAGACTTACTGGTTCTAAGTAAAGGTTCCAACACTTCAAAAATTACATCCTCCTTTTATCTCAGCCACGGATGACGTTTTTCCTAATCCTACTCCTTTAGACTGAGCTCAATCTCCCTAAAAATGAATTGTTTCTTGGGTGAGGATCAAGAAGGAAGTGAAAACAGCCTCATAAAATGGTCATCTAATAGGGTGGAGGTTAGTTTCATTAGGTATGAGGAGTGTCTTTCAAGTTGCATAAAGTAAAGGTTCCTGCCTCACCCAACTCATTGACTTTACCTGTCCTCAATCTGTGTCTGATCTTTTTCTTCTTTGCTTTACTAAATAAAATTTCCCTTTGAAATTGTGCCCTTTTTTGACTTTTACAAATGCCTATCAACTATTTAGCTTTTAAACCATGAAATATTCTCTTCACAGAGAAGAAAACAACAGCATCTTGTTCAGCAGAAAGTTGTTCTTGTGACAGAATTTCCTGACATTGGTAAAGTCCTTTGGGGAATCACCCCTCCCCCACATTCGGTTCCTGTTGTTTCAGAAAGATCCCAGTTCCAGGGGTAGGTCCAGACTGTCGCGGAAATGGCTATATCATATTTTCTGGTTTTGGTACCTGGTTCAGAGACGGGCGTGTGAATCAATCAAAGCTGCTGGAAGACAATGAGACTTACTGGAACAGAGGTAGGTGGTTCTCCCTACTGGACTGAACTTGAGGCACATCAGGGCTTGTGGCCAGAGGTATATATTGAGCTGGAAACTAATAATGGAGAGGAGCAGAGCTAAGAGCGAAGAACAACAGGGACATGAAAACCAGAAATGCCCCTGGATTCAATAGCATGAGTCAATAAATCTCATTTTCCTTTATATATCTGAGTTAAGTTTTTGTCACTTGTAAATGAAAGGTTCCCAACCGATACACATATTTGACTACCCAGAAAAGTTTATAAACATTAGCTTTTCACAACTCTGCCAGGTCAAGCACAGTAAGAACATTCATCATTTGAAAGCCAAGGAAACTGAAGTCTAGCTAGATTACGCAGCTCTGCCAAGGTTGCATCACTAGTAAGTTACAGAGTAGCGACAACTCAAACCTGGGTCTTCTGAGTGTCTGATCTGTCATAATTTTCATTATAAAAGTGTGCAATGTGCTTGCTCCCAGAGTCTTGCCCTGCCAGGTCTTCACCCAAGTGCTAGATCCTGTAAGACTCACCTGTTGGTAATCAAGAGAATCACAGACATTGTTAGGGACTATGGGAAGCACAGGGCAATGATGACTGCTTTCAATACTGTACATAAACTGAGCCTTGAAAATACAAAGTTATTAAATGGCAGTACACGGTGCGCCACACATCAGTACCAGCATTAAAGCTCAAAATGGAATCGCTGCTGGCTTTGGAGTGAGCTGCAGGTATAAACACAGGAATATAAAATCAGGAAATCAGAGAGCCTAGGTCCTCTCTACAAAGAGACGGTGATATACTAGATCTCCAAACAAGAGGGAATTACTTATTCCTAAATGTTTTGGCCTTTGAATTTGCACTGTCTTTCATCCTGTCTTGGCCTAAAGCTTATACATTTTTTTTCTGCGTTACATTTCTATACCTTGTCACTGAAAGATAAGCAAGTACCAGAGTAGAAACTGCCTTCCATGGATGATAAAATCCAACCAATCACAATTCTTCTGAGCCCAAAAAGGATAGAAACAATTCCAAAATAATATACTCTCAGTGCCTGATTTTGTCTATAGAGCAAAAATAAATTATAAACAACAAACTAAATGGAGTGAGATCTTATTCAAGACCAGGGTAAAAACAAAACCTAGTTCTCTTTTCTCAACTATTCCATTCCTTACCTTCTGAACATACCTCAGTTAATTAAAATTGCATTTATTCCTACTGAAAGAAATATGTATCTTCCAAACCATTAGTCTAAATGGACGAATATTCAAATAGTCATATTCACTATAGGCATCTATCACAAAGCTTCATTTGTAACATTATTTTTGTTAAGGAATCCATGTTATGCAAAATGAAATTTATTTTTTGAATCATAAAGTTGTTCCCTAATGGCCAACATTTAAAATATTTTGTCATAATAAATCATGTAAGTTAGAATATTTTCTTTATGGATATGAAAACAAAATAACAGGAACAGAATGAAGACATTAGAAAAATCTTTCTTCACGTTTATTTTTCAAAACAGCACACGATCCTGAATATGCATGTCTATTCCATTTTTTTAATCCTGTGATAATTATAAAATGAAAAACAATAAGATTATTTTAGTAACAATTCCGGAAAAATTCCTATTCAGATTTATTACAGCTGTGTTTCTCATGTCTTAGCTAAAATACTTCTCTCGAAAACTACACTGTGATTTGCTGTTCTAATTGACGCATATTTTTATATCTCTGTACAGTTGCTTTCTGTCAACACTTTACTACACAGAGAAAACAGAGGGCAAAACAGCGAGGAGGAAATGAAACAGAAATCAGCAGGGAAGCTGCTTACTTTTCAAAAGAGAGTGTTTTACATCAAAGGAAAAACAAACTGGATATCCAGCAAATAATAAGGGATTTCTTAACAACAATGAATGTAAAGAAATGTTCCAGTATTGGAAAAATGTGTTATTTCCAGCTTTTAATAATATCTGCTAATTTGGTAAACTGTCTCATTTTAAGAGATGGCAATTTACAACAAATAATTTTTAATAGAGAATTCATCCAGGAATAAAACGTTCAATTTGTCTCTAATTTTAAGGTTTAACTGATTTTAAAAATCCTTAAAAAGTGGAAATTTTTAATCCCACATAACTGATAATCCTAAATACAAATTAATTCTAGTAAAAAAACAAGCATCACAAATTGCTTGGTTTTGTAAGAAGTTTTAAAATGTTTTAAATATTTCAAAAAGCACTTGTAAATCAACAATTATGTATTAAAAATAACTATCTGAACAGAACAAAGCATGAGACTAGAGTTTAAATCCTATTTGGATTCCTATTTGGAAGCAGATTTTCCTTGACAAATGGATAAAACGGAGACTCTGAAGTCAGAACTAAGTTCAAATTCCAGTTCCACACTGACCAGCCATGTGCGCCTGAGCAAGTCACTCAGTTTCCCTGATTCTTGATTCCAGCACGTATAAAATGTAAAAAAGAACAACATACATGGGTACTAAAGATTAAATCACACACACACACATACATTGTGTGAATGTATGTAAAGTCAATAGCATGGTGTTCAATGTGTTTTTATCTTCCAGCCTTTCCTTTCTTATCTGCAATATTGGTGCCTCCTGACTCTTCAAAACGAGTCTGTCTTGAAAGTCCCATATAAAGTCCATTTTAGTGTGAGTCTGGAGAACACAGTAACATCCCTTTTCTCAAGAAATAAGTGTTACACAGGCACCATTTCATAATAGTTCAAAATATAAATAAAATACAAATGCCTTAAAAAATATTTTACCTGTAACTTTTTATAACACATTCACAATCCCTTCAAGAACCCTTGAGGCCAGATGTATTCTGGAGTTTAGAAATGTTTTAATTTTAGAAATGTAACAATGTGCATAGATTATATATTACATACTGCTCCCAGCAGAATCGAAGGATCAAGGACAACACCCTTTATCAAGCATATAGATACAGGCATATCTCATTTTATTATGCTTCCCAGATAACACACTTTACAAATTGAATGTCTGTGGCTACCCTGTGTAGAGCAAGGCTATTGGTGCCATTTTTCCAACAGCAATAATTTTAAATTAAGATAAGCACGCTGTTTTTTATACTTAATACTATTGCACACTGAACAGACTACATACAATGTAAATATAACTTTTATAGGTACCGGGAAACCAAAAAATTTTATGACTGGCTTTATTTTGATATTATATTTACTACAATGGTTTGGAACTAAACCCACAATATCTCCAAGGTATGTCTCTGATTCCTGTACCAAATGAGATTCACACTAAGTGGGATCAATAAAGACTATTAAACAGTCTCATGCACTGAGATTCAGAAAACTAAGATATAAAATTACAACATTCAGAAAACTAAGATCATGGCATCTGGTCCCATCACTTCATGGCCAATAGATGGGGAAACAATGGAAACACTGAGAGACTTTATTTTCTTGGGCTCCAAAATCACTGCAGATGGTGACTGTAGCCATGAAATCAAAAGACGCTTGCTCCTTGGAAGAAAAGTTATGACAAACCTAGACAGCATATTAAAAAGCAGAGACATTACTTTGCCAACAAAGGTCCATCTAGCCAAAGTTATGGCTTTTCCAGTAGTCATGTATGGATGTGCAACTTGGCGTATAAAGAAAGCTGAGCGCTGAAGAATTGATGCTTTTGAACAGTGGTGTTGGAGAAGACTCTTGAGAGTCCCTTGGACTGCAAGGAGATCAAACCAGTCAATCCTATAGGAAATCAGTCCTGAATATTCATGGGAAGGACTGATGCTGAAGCTGAAACTCCAATACTTTGGCCACCTGATGCGAAGGACTGACTCCTTGGAAAAGCCCCTGATGCTGGGAAAGATTGAAGGTGGGAGGAGAAATGGACGACAGAAGATGAGATGGTAGGATGGCATCACCGACTCGATGGACATGAGTTTAAGTAAGCTCCAGGAGTTGGTGTTGGACAGGGAAGCCTGGTGTGCTGAGTCCATGGGGTCGCAAAAAGTGGGACACGACTGAGCGACTACACTGAACTGAACTGATGCACTGAGATAGGCACAGTTTTCAAGATTTCCACCCCTGCAAGATTCTCATTCTCTGATCAATCAATCAAACACAATCATCTCTTGATATCTTCGGGGGGATTGGTTCCAGGAACCTCCACATGTACTAAAATCCACAGGTGCTCAAGTCTCTTACATAAAATGCTGTAGTACAAGGAATGTGGCAGTCTCTCCACAGTCACAGGTTTCACATCCTCAGGTTCAACCAACTGCAGATGGAAATGTCAATTCCTGGTGGCGAGTTCCACAAATAGGAAACCCACAGATATATAAAGGGCAAACTGTATATTTATTGGGAAAAAATCTGCCTGAGCAGTTCAATCCCATATTGTTGAAGGGTCAGTACTACTAATCTAGGTACTGCACAGAGATTTTGCAGATGAACTTAAAGTTACTTACCAGTTGACTTTAAAATACAGAGACTATCCCAGGGCAGCCCCATGTAATCACAGAAACCCTTAAAAGAAGAGACAGGCAGACACGTCCGTCAGAGTGGGATGGTGGAAGAGAATGGCAAAGAAAGGATGAAACAGAAGCGGGGGTCAGAGAGAGGGACCTGACTAGCCATTGTTGCTTTGGAAGATGGAGAAGGGGCCACTAGCCAATGAATGTGGGCAGCCTCTAGTAGAACAGTCTGTGGCCAACAGTCAGCAAGGAAGTGAGGACCTTGATCCTATAATCTCAATGAACTGAATTTTGCCAACAATCTGAAAATCTTGAAGTAAATTCTTCCCCAAAGCCTCCAGGAAGAAGCAGAGCCTGAATGATACCTTAACAGAGGCCTGTGAGACTCTAAGCAGGAAATCCAGCTGAGCTGGACTTCAGACTCAGGGAAACTGTGAGATAATCAATTTGTGTTCCTTTAAGCTGCTAAATTTAGGGTAATTAGTGACAGCAGCAATACAAAACTAGTATGCGTATGTTACAGTGAGATTTTTAAGGCCAAATGAGTTTCTGGAAATATATAAAATCTTTTCATTTTCAGAGCTTCTGGGGTTTCAGAATTGCACAGAAGGGATTCAGAACTATTAATTTCCATTATTTAAATATGTTCAGTGACATCGCCAAGTTAACAAATAGTAACTAGGCTTTGAAACTTTTGATAAAACATTGTTATATATGCATTAAAAAAGAAAAAGGAAAAGGGGCTTCCCTAGAGGCTCATTGGTAAAGAATCCCCCTGCCAGTGCAGGAGACACAGGTTTGAGCCCTGATCTGGGAAGAGCCCACATGCCACGGAGCCACTAAGCCCATGAACCACAACTACCGAGCCTGTGCTCTAGAGACCAGCCACCACAACCAGTGAGTCTGCGAATCCTAGAACCCATGCTCCGCAAGGAGAGAAGCCACCACAATCAGAAGCTGGAGCACCACAGCTAGAGAATAGCCCATGAAGCAATAAAGACCCAGCACAGTCAAAATTAACTTTTTTAAAAAAGGAAAAAAAAAACTCCAATAATAATCTCAGTACCTAGTTCCCTTTTTGTTCTAAAGGCTTCCAAGTTCCAGTCCCTTCAAGACAGTTGGGCTCAGAATAACTCTGAGAAAGGACAGTAAAGGACAGTGCCTCTGTTAGCCAATTATAGAAAACATTTACTGAACACCTCCATAGCCAGGTGCTGTTCTGGGTGCTTCATATGCATTTACTCATTTAATCTGTCAACCACCCTATGAGGAAATACTGCTCCCATTCCTGTTTTACAGGTAGAGAAATCCATGCACTGAGCAGTTAACTGACTTGCCTAAGGACACACAGCTAGTTAGGGGCATAGTTTCTAAACCTAGGAAGTCCAGCTGCAAAATCTTTGCAGCTAACCACTTGTCAATGCTGCTTCTGTTGGTACAGGCACCATTTAAACAAGCACCTACAACTGGCACAGTAAATAGAAAGTACCCACTACCCTAGAATTTAAAAGAGAAATCTTTCTATATGAACTTTTGCATTGATCCCTCAAGTCCCAATAGTATTTCCTTCAGGAAGCACAGTGTACTAACCAGCCAACCAGTATGATCTGCTATCCAGGGTTACCTGCTGTGCTCCCTTTTCTCTCCCTCATCATAGTGTGAAATTCTGGAAAGTCATGCCCACTACTGGGTCCAAAATCCTGAATAACCTTGTGTCATGGCTGTGTCCTTATTACTAACGCTGCTGCTGCTCAATCACTCATAGTTGTGTCCGACTCAACAACAGAACACCATCTTAGTTTTCAACAAGATTTATCCACAAGATGCTATCTTTATTATGATATGAGTGAGAACAGTTTTAAATGAATTTTGAACAAAAAACAAAGCTCCTCTTGTAATACACATAAGAAAATGAGTGCTACACAAATGCAGGGTTGGGAACTGGACTATATTAAGATCATGAGAAGAAACTGATGTCCTGGGAAAAATAAACTAGTGGTTCCCAAACTTGAACACACATCAGAATTACCCAGAGAGCTTGTTAAAGCAGTTTTCTGAGTCCCATCCCACCAGAAGTTCTGATTCAGTAGGTCTGGATGAGGATCTTGTGGATGCTGTTGCTCCAGGGACCAAACTGGGAAACTGCTAGTTTGAGGTTTGGGACCCAGGTATTGGCAGTTTTTATAAATCCCCAAGTCATTGTAATACACAGCCAGAGTTGAGCTCACTGGGCTAGGAAAACTGGTAATGAGGAAGACATTAATTAGAAACTTCATATTAATTTGTAAGACGGAGATAACCTATCACAAAAGCTAACAGGTCCTTGAAGGAGTATCTGCAGGCAAGATCACAGCCTGTGAGAAGAGACCTTTCGGGCATCAGAAGGAGAGCCCTTCTGGACACTGCCCAGTAGCCATCAGCCGTGGACTTAAGGGAGAACCCTAGGCCTCTCCATCCAGGCATTGTGATTTCCAAGATCCTTTCTGCAGAGGGAGGAGTAACGCCACATCTGCTGTTTCTCTAAAATCGTCTGGTATTCATATCCATGGCCATGTGTTACTAGTTAACTAAAAGACCTCTACAAAACCACTGCCAGAGGCCTGTTTCAAAGCCATTTCACCACTTTGCCTTTGAAGAATATTTATTCACAGGATAAATTTTAATTAGGAAGTTTGTGTGATTCCGCACTTTAAATGCAAGGTACATAGCAAAGTGAGAACTGGGATTTTCTGTGACCTCTATTAAGCTTCGTTGTCTGTTACAATCTGAGCCACAAGCTTTAGAAGAGGAATTGGGGTGGGACCAGAGTCAGAAAAAAATATTTTTAAAAAAGAGATATGATCCACATCAAAATTAGATCCAGAGAAGCAGAGAGAAATGGGGGGAAAGAATTACTCAAGTGACAACAGGATATCTGATCTCCGCAACGAAGTGTGGTTGAAGAATGACAGCCAATCATTTTCATTATGGAACTGAATTAATTAAAACTACTCAAAATAGTTTTTGTAAATAGAAGAGTGTGTTTTTTAGTGTGTTATTTATATCAGAAAACTTTGAAGCTTTCAATTATTAAGATGGCTTGATTTTGTTCTTTCTCTAAATGATAATTGCTTAAGTGTTCAGAATCTCTCAGTGGAGTCTAGTGTAAATCTGGGTTCATAGGTTCAAATCATCCTTTGAATAAGGCAAGTTCTATGCATATCATGTTTTCTGCACAGTGAAAATGAAGACATGCAGAGCTTAAAATGCTTCTGTGTTGTCCTCAGTTCAGTTCAGTCGCTCAGTCATGTATGACTCTTTGCGACCCCATGGACTGCAGCGCGCCAGGCTTCCCTGTCCATCACCAGCTCCTGGAGCTTACTCATACTCATCCCCAACGAAACAGTGATGCCATCCAACCATCTCATCCTCTGTCATCCCCTTCTCCTCCCGCCTTCAATCTTTTCCAGCATCAGGGTCTTTTCCGGTGAGTCAGTTCTTCACATCAGGTGGCCGAAGTACTGGAGTTTCAGCTTGCAGCATCAGTCTTTCCAATGAATATTCAGGACTGATTTCCTTTAGGATTCACTGGTTTGATCTCCTTGCAGTCCAAGGGACTCTCAAGAGTAATAACCAAGTATATCTGTATCATCCTAGCTGGCCTGAAATACATATTTAAAATTCAATCCTTGAAGTTACTCCAAACAGACGGAAACACTTCTGAAAAGTCACATATATGGACTAAGAAGGGGACTAGAACTAGGCAACACTTTATCATGAAATAATTTGTCAGAGAACAGGTTCTTAACAGAACCATGGCAACTGAATGACTCCCAGCAGGGGCAGGACAGACTGCAGTTGAAGGGTGAGGTAATAGAAAGGGTAAAGCCAGGGCTGGAGCAGCCTGAGGCACACCGATTCTCCTACAGAGGGAAGTGATAGCTCAGGCTGGGGTTCAGAGTTGGGCAGCTGCAGGGCTGAATTTCACAGCATGCCTAGAGCTTTCTTGGAGATATCTGACATTTGATACATCTAATCTGATCATTCACCTTCTTACAGCAAAAGCTACTAAAACGAAAAAAAAAGTTAAAGCAATTTATTATAGGGTCTCATTAGATATGAACAAGGAGATGTACATGGGATTACAAAAGTCAATGAATAAAATTCAATAAGAATTGACTCATTATTTTTTTTTGGTAAAGGCAGTCCCTCTTGGATCAAGTACAAAAGGAAGATCAGAGGGTTCTCATGTCAGCAAGTCTGTGGAATGAACTCAGCCTCAGCACTGCAAAAGCACTTTAATCTATTCTTTGAAGGTCACCTTCATCCAAGGTTTTCTTTGGCAGAATCTGTTGGCTACCTCTCAGTATCCACTCCATATGCCACTAGCTCTCAGAACCCTGAAGAGGTCAGAGATCCTCTCTTCGCCCATACGACTCACCCCAACTCCAGAGTAATCCTGGTTATCATCAACTCATCACAGAGAAACTTTTCCTTCTGCCAAGGATTGGTTTAACAGGAGGTTTGACTCAGCTCTGCCCAGTAAAACTTTGGAAGTTTCAGCAAAAGCCTTCCTGGATCCCAACAGTTAGATCTTTCTGTCTCCCCTAGACGTGAGAATGGCAAAGTAACTGAGCAGAAGTCACACATGGGACTGCCCAACCTCTGGACTAATAGTTATGTGAGACTGGAATCTTCTATTATGTAAGACTCATTGAGTCAGACTTTTCCATCATTTTTAACCCAAAGCATCCCAACTAATTCGTTATCAAAATGTGCTATAGGAAAACAATTTCATAATATGAATAAGTAAAATCAGCACTATGGTAGGCCTAAAAACTAATACTACCTACGGGATTAAGGAAATATTTTGAGAATCAAAACCACTAATTAAGGACACTTATTAGGTAACTCAAAACACACCAGGTTTTTGTTTTCATGATTAATAAAATTTCCGAGCTACTAGTAAAAATATCTTTCTGAATTTATGATTTAATCATTTAAAAACACTGACAGGTCTCCACTGCCAACCAGAAAAAGTTCAGATAGTGTGGCAATCAAGAAAGCACTTAGACATACTTGTCAGACCTAACTTACAGTTTAATCTAGCTCTCCAGCCCCCCCAAACTTTATACAAATCTGCCCCAAGACACGTTTCCATTACTATACCATTGTTCTGTCCCTTTTTTCTGCTTTAGATAATCCCTGCCCTAGCAAAGTTTTACACAGCTGAATACTCAGAACAAAATATCATCTTTTGGGTGTGAAGTTTTATCAAAAGTCCTGTACTGGGCAAGATCTTTCATTCCTTCCTGAATTGATACCACTAGAATCAACTTTGATCATCTTGCAGTACAGATCACAGGATAGATATTTGTTTCCTCCACATGGTCAAGAGTACCCTGAACACCAATATCATTTATCTGAGTTGAATCTTTTCAGGGTTTACAATTTCTAACCAAATCCCTTTTGGTTGGAAGAGAAAAAGACATGAAGATTTCACTAGTGGGTAGGGAAACAAACATAGCTCTGTTTTAATTGATTCCTTCAACCTTAAAAATAATAAGAACTTATTCCCTCAGAATTCTAATGTTACTTTAAAATCCTGATTATCACCTCATATCACCTCCTTATGGTTAATCACTATAACATGCTTAAGGAAGTCTTATCTGAGATTTGCTTTCACCATCTGAGCCACCAGGGAAGTCTTTCTTTCTTTCTTTCTTTCCTTTCTATATTTCATTTAATGTGTTATGTGTAAGATAATCCCCCAAAAGGCAAGTAACTGAAATGCTTTTGTCATTTATTCACGTGTTGGCTCAAACGTTGACTAAAATAAGAATAATGATAGCTGTCAATCTTAGGCTTTTTTATATAATAAGATGATGATATTTATAATTGATTAGCAAAATGAAGATTAAAAAACAGAAATCAGTTCAAAAGTAAAAAGTGAACCTGACTGTCCCAGAGGGAAGAAGTCTTTCTTGTTGGCCCAGAAGGCAAAGAAGCACTTGACGATTAATGGGGTTGTGTGACAAGACATAGGAACCAAAATGAAAGGGTTCCCACCATCCAACTTTGGAACGATTTGAGCATCACAAAGACTAATGACTGTGATTGAATATAAACACTGTATAAACAAAAAACCACAAGTATATCCTATGTTCAAAATATTTAAAAGAAAAAAAGATGTACTTTGTGTTCAGGAATGCATATAGAGGGGATGGGCTTCTCACATGGTTCAGCAGTAAAGAATCTGCCTCCCAAAGCAGGAGACACAGGAGACATGGGTTCAATCCTTGGGTCAGGAAAATCCCCTGGAGTAAGAAATGGTAACTCACTCCAGTATTCTTGCCTGGAAAACTTCATGGACAGAAGAGGCTGGTGGGCTGCAGTACATGGGGTCACAAGGAGTTGGACAGGACCGAGCAACTGAGTACACACACACATGTAGGATATAAAGCTGTATAATGGTATAAGTACAGACAATATATGAGACTGCACCCAGTCCACACTGGTCCTCTGGATACACAAAGATGTAACTCTCTGTCTGAGAATGGTTACAGCTAACACTCACAGGACAAGAGTATCCAGTGCATCTACCACAACAGATCTCATTGGTTGAGAACATATGCCAACCGGTGAAGCATGAGAAAATATACCTATATTCACAGGGTGTGACAAAAGATTGGTAGATATTTTTTGGATGTGTAAGAAAATATCTCAGACATAAAGAGCAACAAACGAGTTCTATGCAGATAGTTCACCTGGGTAAGCATGTACCTTACACCTCACTCTAAGACACAGTCTTTATTATAAAACAAATACTGCTATTACAGAATAAGTATCAAGTAAATTGCAAAGATGTTGTTCACCCAATATTTTACCAACCATATAAACTTCTGAATGTGTGCTGTGTGTGTGGCAAGTTGCTTCAGTTGTGTCCAACTCTGTTACCCCATGAACTGTAGCCTGCCAGTTTCCTCTAATTATATTAAATAAACCTAGAGAATCAAATTTGCTATACCTGCTGACAAAGGGCCCTGTCAGTGGGCTATGCCACAATCACTGCTAGATAATTTAACAGAGTTCAATAATTTGGCACCTGGGAGAAAATCAGCAGTGAGCTCTGATGATTTAATCTTCAATGTGTCTCCTCATCACCATAAAAGTGCACAAGAATATCTATGCAATTATGCATAAATGTTATAAGTTTCATTGTTATACATTAAGAGGATTTAATGTATCTAGCGAATTACATTTTCAGCTTATCTAACAAATCTGTAATACAAAAATATACATTAACCATTTTAACTATAAAATAGCATTTATATGGTATTTTCCTTGAAGGACTAACAATCACAGCCTTGGCTATACTGAATAATTCTACAATTATTTTATTTATAAATTAAATATATTCTCACAAGTGTGCTGAAATCTCCAGGTTCCCCTAGTAAAAAAGCAGGTAGTACTAAAAACAACTCAAGGTCATATTTTTAAAAAACAGATGAAAGATAATGTGTCTGCACTAAGGCTGTACTTTAGAAAGCTAACCAGGAGCAGAAAGCTTAAATAGACCAGTTTAATAAGAAGATGCACCAGGACTCAACTCCTCAGCTCAGCTCTGACCGCTCCTTATAAAAGGGCTGGCTTGAGCCTTGCACAGCACCTCACCCAAGAGTTTGGCCTTCAGAACCCCATAAAACAGTGGTTCCCAACCTTTTTAGCACCAGGGACCAGTTTTATAGAAGACAATTTTTCCAGGGATGGAGTGGGGGGGGTGGATGATTTGGGGATGATTCAAGCACATTACATTTCTTGTGCATCTTATTCCTATTATTATCACATATATAATGAAATAATTATACAACTCACCATAATGCAGAGTCAGTGGGACCCCTGAGCATGTTCTCCTGCAACTAAGGAGCATGCACTCTAGATCCTTTGCTTGCCCAGTTCACAGTAGGGTTGGTGCTCCTATGAGAATCTAATGCCGCAGTTGATCTGACAGAAGACATAGCTCAGGCCGTAACGTGAGTGAAAGGGAGCAGCTGTAAATACAGATGAAGCTTCTCACTTGCCCGCTGCTCACCTCCTGCTGTCTGGCCTTGTTTCTAACAGGTCACAGACTAGTAGTGGTCCATGGCCCAGGGGTTGGGAACCCCTGCTAGAAAAGGCTCCAGACTCTAGGGTCCTTCTGAGATTCCTTCCAGATGCCCCTTCCAAAACAGCTTCCAGGTCTTAGCATTAGGATGGGTCTCTGTGTTGGAACATTTTCTGGCTCTCTGCCAGACACACCTAATGGACTTTCCTGAGCTTTGCAACCCAGTTCCCCTTTGCTATGGGCTTTGCAGCTGTCCTACTAACAACCAAGGTCACCCTGGGCTGAACCCAGGTGACTTTCTGCCTGTGAGAGGAAGTTCTGAAGTCTAGTTTTAGGATTCTCAGTTTAAAACTACCACTTTTCAACTCAGAATAAACAAAAGGATATGAAATACGAGCCATAAGGTCTAACGTAAAAGTTCTTTAGGGGATTATACCAATGGTAGAAACCTACTCCTGGAAAAGTGTCAAAAGCTCAATATATATTTCAAAGGTAGAGTTTTATTATGAACCAAATAGCATGAGATAATAATCATGAGAATATGAACCTCTTTCCAGATTTGCCATGGACATGGAACAGAAAACCTGAAAACAGAGCAACAATTTATATTTGACAACCACCCCTCCTGTGAAAGAGTTTATAGAAGAACAGCTATTATTACACCACCTAAAAACTCACAAGTCCACTTTGGAAAACAGTTTAGCCTTTCTCAAAACAATTGAACCTGAGTCTACCATAGGACTCAAAAATTCTACTTCTAGGTAAATTCCGCCTAAGAAAATTGAGGAGAGGCAGCTGTGCTGCGCTGGAGAGACTTTGAGGAAATACCCCAGGTCCAAGGGCAAAAGAGACATGGTAGGACACGGTAGGACCCAGCAAGACAGTAGGAGGGGTGAAATCACATTTAGAATCAAACCCCATACCCACCAGAGGAGCTCAGAGTACTCAAACAAACCTTGTGTGCACCAGGACCCAGAGACCCCAAGGAGACTGAGACAGAACTGTGTTTGATATCTCCTGTGGAGGTATGGGTCAGCAGTGGACTTTGCAGGGGCAGGGGCTCTGGGTGCAGCAGACTTTGGTATGGCATAAGCCCTCTTGAGGAGGTCACAATTAACCCTACCATAGAGCTGCCAGAACTTACACAGGACTGGGAAATAGACTCTTGGAGGGCTCAAACAGAAACTTGTGTGCACCAGGACCCAGGAGAAGGGAGCAGTGACACCACGAGAGACTGACCCAGACATGCCCGTGAGTGTCCAGGAGTCTCTGGCAGAGGCGTGGGTCGGCGGTGACCTGCTGCAGGGTTGGAGGCACTGAGTGTAGCAGTTCATGCCTGGGACCTTTGAAGGAGGTCACCACTATCTTCATTACCTCCACCATAGTTTGGCAACAGGTAAATAATAGGGAGTGAACACAGCCTCACGCATCAACAGAAAATTGGATTGAAGATTTACTGAACGTGGCCCCACCCATCAGAACAAGACCCAGCTTCCTCCTCAGTCAGTCTCTCCCATCAGGAAGCTTCCATAAGTCTCTTATCCTTTTCCATCACACGGCAGACAGACTGAAAACCACAACCACAGAAAACTAAGCAATCTGATCACATGGACCACAGCCTTATCTAACTCGATGAAACTATGAACCATGCTATGTAGAGCCACCCAAGATGGACTGGTCATGGTGGAGAGTTCTGACAAAATGTCCACTGAAGAAGGGAATGGCAAGCCACTTCAGTATTCTTGCCTCGAGAACCCCATGAACAGCACGAAAAGGCAAAAAGATAGGACACTGAAAGATGAACTCCCTAGGTCAGTAGGTGTTCAGTATGCTACTGGAGATCAGTGGAGAAATAACTCCAGAAAGAATGAAGAGACAGAGCCAAAGCAAAAACAACACCTAGTTGTGGATGTGACTGGTGATGGAAGTAAAGTCTGATGCTGTAAACAGCAATATTGAATAGGAATCTGGAATGTTAGGTCCATAGTGAAGTTGCTCAGTCGTGTCCGACTCTTGCAATCCCATGGACTGTAGCCTACCAGGCTCCTTCATCCATGGAATTTTCCAGACAAGAGTACTGGAGTGGGTTGCCATTTCCTTCCCCAGGAGATCGTCCCGACCCAGAGACTGAAACCAGGTCCCCCACATTGCAGGCAGACGCTTTACCATCTGAGCCACCAGGGAAGCCGGATCAAGGCAAATTGGAAGTCGTCAAACAGGAGACGGCAAGAGTGAGCGTCAACATTCTAGGAATCAGCGAACTAAAATGGACTGCAATGGGCGAATGTAACTCAGATGACCATTATATCTACAACTGTGGACAAGAATCCCTTAGAAGAACTGGAGTAGCCATCATAGTCAACAAAAGAGTCTGAAATGCAGTAATAGGATGCAATTTCAAAAACGACAGAATGATCTCTGTTCGTTTCCAAGCCAAACCATTCAATATCACACTAATCTAAGTCTATGCCTCAACCAGTAATGCCAAAGAAGCTGAACTTGGCTGGTTCTATGAAGACCAACAAGATCCTCTAGAACTAACATCCAAAAAAGATGTCATTTTCATTATAGGGGACTGGAATACAAGAGTAACAAGTCAAGAAATACCTGGAGTAAGAGGCAAATTTGGCCTTGGAGTAGAGAATGAAGCAGGGCAAAGGCTAGCAGAGTTTTGCCAAGAGAATGCACTGGACATAGCAAACATTCTCTTCTAACAACACAAGAGATGACTCTACACATGGACATCACCAGATGGTCAATAATGAAACAAGATTGATTATATTCTTTGCAGCCAAAGATGGAGAAGCTCTATACAGTCAGCAAAAACAAGACTGGGAGTAGACTGTGGCTCAGACCATGAACTCCTTATTGCCCAATTCAGACTTAAATTAAAGAAAGTAGGGAAAACCACTTGACCATTCAGGTATGACCTAAATCAAATCGCTTATGATTGTACAGTGGAAGTGACAAATAGATTCAATGGATTAGATCTGATAGACAGAGTGCCTGAAGAACTATGGACAGAGGTTCCTGACACTGTACAGGAGGCAGGGATCAAGACTATCCCAAAGAAAAAGAAATGAAAAAAGGCAAAAGGGTTGTCTGAGGAGGCCTTACAAATAGCTGTGAAAAGAAGAGAAGTGAAAGGCAAAGGAGAAAAGGAAAGATATATCCATTTGAATTCAGAGTTCCAAAGAAGAGCAAGGAAAGATAAGAAAGCTTTCCTCAGTGATCAGTGCAAAGAAATAGAGGAAAATAATAGAATGGGAAAGACTAGAGATCTCTTCAAGAAAATTAGAGATACCAAGGGAACATTTCCTGAACAGATGGGCACAATAAAGGACAGAAATGGTATGGACCTAACAGAAGCAGAAGATATTAAGAAGAGGTGCCAAGAATACACAGAAGAACTATACAAAAAGATCACCATGACCCAGATAATCAAGATGGTATGATCACTCACCTAGAGCAAGTCATCCTGGAATGCGAAATCAAGTGGGCTTTAGGAGGCATCACTGCAAACAAAGCTAGTGGAGGTGATGGAATTCCAGTTGAGATATTTCAAATCCTAAAAGATGATGCTGTGAAAGTGCTGCACTCAATATGCCAGCGAATCTGGAAAATTCAGCAGTGACCACAGGACTAGAAAAGGTCCCAAAGAAAGGGAATGCCAAAGAATGGTCAAACTATGGCATAATTGCACTCATCTCACACACTAGTAAATTAATGCTCAAAATTCTCCAAGCCAGGCTTCAACAGTATGTGAAATGTGGACTTCCAGATGTTCAGCTGGATTTAGAAAAGGCAGAGGAACCAGAAATAAAATTGCCAACATCCACTGGATCATCGAAAAAGCAAGAGAGTTCCAGAAAAACATCTACTTCTGCTTTATTGGCTATACCAAAGCCTCCAACTGTATGGATCACAACAAACTGTAGAAAATTCTTCAAAAGATGGGAATACCAGACCACCTAACCTGCCTCTTGAGAAATCTGTATGCAGGTCAGGAAGGAACAGTTAGAACTGGACATGGAACAACAAACTGGTTCCAAATAGGGAAAGGAATACATCAGGCTGTATACTGTCACCCTGCTTGTTTAACGTGTATGCAGAGTACATCATGAGAAAGGCTGGGCTGGAAGAAGCACAAGCGAGAATCAAAACTGCCAGGAGAAATATCAATAACCTCAGATATGCAGATGACACCACCTTTATGGCAGAAAGTGAAGAAGAACTAAAGAGCTTCTTGAGGAAAGTGAAAGAGGAGAGTGAAAAAGTTGGCTTAAAGCTCAACATTCAGAAAACTAAGATCATGGCATCTGGTCCCATGGCATCTGATCATTGCAAATAGATGGGGAAACAGTGGCAACAGTGATAGACTTTATTTTTTTACACTCCAAAATCACTGCAAATGATGACTACAGCCATGAAATTAAAAGACACTTGGTCCTTGGAAGAAAAGCTATGACCAACCCAGGCAGCATATTACAAAACAGAGACATTAGTTTGCCAGCAAGGTCCTTCTAGTCAAAGCTATGGTTTTTCCAGTAGTCATGTATGGATGTGAGAGTTGGACTATAAAGAAAGCCGTGTGCCAAAGAATTGATGTTTTTGAACTGTGGTGTTGGAGAAGACTCTTGAGAGTCCCTTGGACTGCAAGGAGATCAAACCAGTCCATCCTAAAGGAGATCAGTCCTGGGTGTTCATTGGAAGGACTGATGCTGAAGCTGAAAGTCCAATACTTTGGCCACCTGATGTGAAGAACTGACTCATTTGAAAAGACCTTGATGCTGGGAAAGATTGAAGGTAGAAGAAGGGGATGACAGAGAATGAGATGGTTGGATGGCATCACCGACTCAATGCACATGAGTTTGAGTAAAGTCCAGGAGTTGATAATGGACAGGGAGGCCTGGCATACTGCAGTCCATGGGGTAGCAAGAGTCAGACATGACTGAGTGACTGAACTGAAGTGAATTGAAAACCTAACCCACACAGAGACCTGCCTGTGAATGTACACAGCAGCATTATTTATAATCGTCCCAAACTGGAAATAACAGTGGATAGATACAATGTGGTATATCTATACAATGAAGTAACACTCCACAATAAAAAGGAACAAAGTCCATCACAGATGAACTTCAAAAACATGCCAAATAAATGAAACCAGATCAAGACCACATGTTTATATGAAATGTCCAAAAAAGGCAAATTTACAAAGATAAAAAGTAAATTATTCACTATCGAGAGCTGGAGATAGGAATCCAAATTAAGATTAAGTGGAAATAAGGGATATTTGGGGAGAGATGAAAAGTGTTTTACAACTGACATTGTGTTTGGGGATGGTTGCACCACTCAGTAAAGTTACTTTAAAAAAAATCATTAAAATGTATAACTTGAAATGGCTGAATTTATGACAAACAAAAATACCTCAGTAAAAAATTTTATGAAAAGTCTTTAATTTTATGCAATAAATATGTTTCTAAACATAGTGCTTAGTTTCTAAAAATCTGTATATATTGAGTTACATTTGATAAGTACAAATAAAAGTAGCATTGAGAAAGAAATTATATAATAGGTACAGATGAAATTTTAGAAATTATTTTCTAAAAAGCACACTTAGGCAAGTCCCTGCTTTACCATGGTTAGCAGTCTACCCTTCCACTACCAGGGGCCCAGGTTCAATCCTTGGTGTGGGAACTAAGACCCCACAAGCTGTATGGTGCAGCCAAGGGGGGGATATGACTATTTTAAAATAAAAATTACATTTTGGGAAAATGTAATTTCCCAAGGTTGGCTTAAAAACAGGGAGATCAATACATCAACCATTAAAGAATAGTTTGTCAATGTCTTATTTATTAAAAGTATTACAGGACCAGTCAGGGTAAAGATAAGGACTTTAAAACATTAAAATATATATGTATGATTCCTATACTACAGAAGATAATGTTTCAGGGAATACTTTATAAGTGAAAATATCATTTTTATAGCTTTTATCTCTGATACAAAAAAAAAAAAGACTAATGCCAGTTTCATGACAGTTGATGCAAAAGTTCTAAACAATATAACAGCAAAACTATTTTAGTAGTTAGTAATGGAGTAGCGAATAAAACTGGATCTTATCATTTTAAGCTAGAAATTGCCTTAAAATCAGTTGCAGCATTCTAAAATGGAAACCAGAATTTGTAAGTGGGCAACCTTCCCTTTTTGGAGGGGCAAGTTTCCCTAAAATATACTCAGTTCCCCTAACCCTGGGGAAATCTTGAACCAGTAAAGAAAACCAATTATACTCACCTCAAGGTGTTAATTGCAGAGTTAAGCCACTACACATCTGTTGCTTGTCAACCTGCCCCTGTCCTGGAAACTATCTGTCCTTGCCTAAGTACAACATCAGAGGAAAATTAGGAGCCAGAGTTAAAGCAGGAAGGCTGTGCAATCCTGATCTTTTCTAAACCTCATGCAGGAGGAAGGACTGTGACAAAAATGTATTTGGCATTCTGGACTGTATGTCACACGGGCTATTGTTGAAAGTTGAATAAGCCATCCTTTGAAAGGCATTGTCAAGTCATGGGAGTCAAGTCAGAACATAACTCTGAAAGCAGGGGTTCGATTTCACCTTCTGAGAGTGGATGTCCCCACTGCTTGTTACCTGGAAATAGTATGTAAGGTGTGCCTTGGACAGGAAAAAGAAAGAACTTCCTCTTCACTCTGCCTGACTCTAAGCAGAGGCTATGTCTTTGTGCACCTGGTGGTAGCCCTGACCTTCACAAGAAGGACTGTGGATGGGTTTGGGCTTCTGGGTTCTTAGAGGGACCACTCCTGGCAGATGTTAGCAGCCATCACTTGTGGAGGATAGCTGTGCCCAGCAGAACAGCTGTCATAAGGTTCTATCTGAGGCAAGAATAGAGTGGCCAGACAAAAGAGTAGAGCACAAATCTCTCAAACAGTTGTGGGAAAGAAACACTTGGAGATGGAGGCAATTTACAGCAGGAGAACCAGCAGGGACTTGTGCCATGGTAATTTAAATAAAAACAGGAAGTGTGACTCCCTTTTATAGTCAACAGTAGAGAGGCCAAAAACAATGAATTATCCAACATAGCAATATAGAGTTTATCCTCTACAGTCAAGAATAGTTTCTCATAACAGGAAACATTAACATAATAAAACACAAAAAGTCAGTTAAGAAAATCTGTATTTTCTTTGCATTGATTAAAAAGGTATTCCAGAAAATCTAATACTCTTTACTTTAAAAAAAAGCAAAAAACTTAAACAAGATATGGGATACTGGTTTAACATGATAAAGACTTTGTTGTTCAGTCACTCAATCGTATCCAAGTCTTTGCTATCCCATGGACTGCAGTATGCCAGGCTTCCCTGTCCTTTACCATCTCCTGAAGCTTGCTCAAACTCATGTCCATTGAGCCAGTGATGTCATCCAATCATCTCATCCTATGTCGTCCCCTTCCATTCCTGCCTTCAATCTTTCCCAGCATCAGGGTCTTTTCCAAAGAGTCAGCTCTTCACATCAGGTGGCCAAAGCACTGGAGCTTCAGCTTCAGCATCAGTCCTTCCAATGAACACCCAGGACTGATTTCCTTTAGGATGGACTGGTTGGATCTTCTTGCAGTCCAAGGGACTCTCAAGAGTCTTCTCCAACACCACAGTTCAAAAGCATCAATTCTTTGGTGCTCAGCTTTCTTTATAGTCCAACTCTCACATCCATACATGACTACTGGAAAAACCATACCTTGGACTAGACAGACCTTTGATGATAAAGTAATGTCTCTGCTTTTCAATATGCTGTCTAGGTTTGTCATAGCTTTTCTTCCAAGGACCAAGTGTCTTTTAATTTCATGGCTGTAGTCATCATTTGCAGTGATTTTGGAGTGCAAAAAAATAGTCTGTCACTGTTTCCATTGTTTCCCCATCTATTTGCCAAGAAGTGATCAGACTGGATGCCATGATAAAGACTAGCTCTCAAAAATCAAGAATCAACATCCTGCTTAACAACAAATTCTAGAGATACTCCTATCATCAAAAGAACCAAGAGAAAAATGTTATTATCATCAAATAATAGAGTTCACGAACTTCTAGAAAAAGCACTAGAGTATGTAGCAGTAATAACTATCATCTTGGAAAGAAAACTAAAGTTCTCATGATTTTCCAGTCATGTTACTATCAAACTAGAAAACCCAAAGAAACAATGAATAGCCACTAGCAATATTAAGAATGATACAGTAATTAATTATAAAATATGATGGAAAAAATCTCCACAGTAGCAACAAAAAACCATAATTCCCACGAATATGTGCTACATGAAATGTGTGAGATCTACCAAAACCAAAGTACTAAATTTTACTGCGAGACAGAAAAAAAGATGCTTAAATTTAAAAAACAACAACAATCACCACGATATGGATGGAAAGACTTAGTATCATAAAAGGTGCACTTTTCTCAAATTAAATTATAGGTTTAGTGACAGTCCAATTAAAATTCCAAAAAGAGAGTGACAAAATTACCCTAAATTTCCAACTAAGAACAGGCAAAAATATCTTAAGAAATTTTGCAAAATGAAACTAATCATGCTAGATGTTAAAACAGTTTAAAAAGCTATGATAAATAGTATAGTGGTAGTAGGCCCAATAACTAATGAACAAATCTTTAGAAGAGATTGCCTTGAGAAGACAGTAAAATATACAACAACTAAATATGATGAATAAAGGATCATAAGTCAGTATGGAAATGAGTGAATAATGTAACTTATGGTGTAGAAAATATTAGTTATGTCTGCTTAGACTATTATTCAAAGTCTTTCCTGTGGCCTAAGAGGATCCTTCTACTTTTCTACATCATTTGGGTCTCTCTCTACCATTCCTGGTGGTCCATATGATAAAGAATCCACCTGCAATGCAGGAGATCTGGGTTTGATCCCTGGGCTGGGAAGATCCCCTGGAGAAGGGAATGGCTACCTACTCCAGTATTCTTGCCTGGTGAATTCCATGGACAGAGGAGCCTAGCAGGCTACAGTTCTTGGGGTCACAAAGAGTCAGACATGATTGAGCAACTAACACACACACCATCAACCTCACTTAATAAACCTCTTGGCTCCTGTTCCAATCTCCTAAGCCATCTTCCTGCCTCTCAAACACACTAAGCTTACTCAGGCCTCCAGGTCTTGACACGCACTGTTCTCTCCACCCTTACAGTCAAATGTCATCTTCTTAGAGATGGCCTGATAACAACTGCTGCTTAAATTTAAAAAAAACCAACAGCAAGAATCACAGTGATATGGATGGAAAGACTGCTCAGACAGCATTCTCACCTCCACATCAGGCACATGCTATTAATGGCACTGTCACTCTCCAAAATTACTTTGTTAACATGTTCATTGCTTTTTTACTAGAATGCAGGCCCCCTAAGAATAGGGTACTTATTCCCTCATTTCTATTGAAGGAAGATGATGAAAGAACTCTTATCATTTACTAAAGGTTTAAAAATGAACACACATTTATACATATGAATTATGTACACATGTGTGTCTGCACTCGTATGTGTTATGTACATACATGTGCATGCATCTTATGTATACATGTATGTGCACATATATTTATATACACCTAGGTGTGTGTACAAAATGAAGGTAAGGACCATTATTGATAAGAACTAGTCAACACAGATTTGTGTTCTACATAATAATTTGTATTAAATGTACATATAAACAAATATTTACCATAATCAAGATAGTCAGTTACAGATTTATTAGTAACAGTGAGAAATCTCTTATGTTATTCTTTATCATCACATAACACTGTCATTTAATTATAATCTTATCCTCCTCACTTATTTTTATCCACACCGTAAACATCTTATTTACCACACTGAAAATAGGACATGGTTAAGTAAATGAGACTTCCAAACTTAACCTTCAGTTCCAATTGAATTCATGCCTTGTCTTTTACTTATCGCGATTCCCAGTTTTATTGCAAATTCAAGAGTCCCAGTGGAAAGCAAGCATGTGATTCCCTTAAATGAAAGAAGACTGGACTTGCCCATCTGAATAGAATTTGGGTGTTCCTTGTCTAAGCTTTCTCCTTTTTCTCCTCCCACCACATCCCCATCCCAAACCCTGACTCTACATCACCTCCTATCTGCATGGGCAATCCGTCTACCACCATCTACTGTTACGTTTGAGTCTGTGGTGCCCTCCCTACCCTCAGTGCCCTGGTGAAGTCAGAAAAAAGCAGATATAAGAGGGAGGTGGGAGGGGGGTTCAGGTCAAGGGGACACATGTACACCCATGACTGTTTCATGTCAATGTATGATAAAAGCACCACAATATCATAAAGCAATTAGTCTACAATTTAAATAAACAAATAAATTTTTAAAAAATTGTAAATCAACTATACTTCAATAAAAGCAATTTTAATTAAAAAAAGAATCACAGAGTGAGAGAAACTATTTTTTTGTTGTTACTGATGTAAGAAGATGAAGAGGAAACAATCTATTTTAAAAAGTCAAAATTTACAAGTTGGATCATCCTAAGATCGGATAGCTGGACAGCAGAATCTCTTCCAAATGCACACACACTACTATATTTAAAATAGATAGCCAACAAAGACCTACTGTATAGCACAGAGGGCTCTACTCAATAATCTATAATCATCTAAATGGGAAAAGAATTTGAAAAAGAATATTGATACATGTATATGTGTATAACTGCATCCCTTTCTAGTACACCCACCTGAAACCGAGACACTGTTGATCAACTATAATTCAACATAAAATAATTTTTTTAAAAAATCATCGACAAAAAAAAGACGGGTTCTCTCTTTACTGTTATGTGTTTCATATCCTAGAACAACCAACCACAGTTCACATGGAATATTTGCTTCTTGCATGGTGTGGGGTGTGGGGTATACATGAATGTGTATGTGTGGTTTATTGCTGTCAGGCCACCTATTGTAGAAAAAAATCAAGGAGTTCTAAAAAAAATTTTTTCCAGTATTTCTGCATTCCTTTACAGAGTTTAATCATCTACTTCTTGAAGAAGAAAGGACAGAATTACAGGAACAGACTTGGCCTGAATTGTTTCAATAATAGAGTTAAATGTTTTTATTAAGCCTTTTCTTTCTGAGGAATGGTTCACAGTAAAGTGTAACACCAGTTGCTGACCTCTGGAACAATCCAGTGTTGGCCTCAAGACTTGTTTGACCAGGCCAAATCAGGTCAGGACAGGCATATGTTTGGTTTTATTAACATATCTGTCCAAAAGAGTAAAATTCCACAACTGTATGACCCCTTAAAGACATTGAGAACTGCTTCCCACCCTTGATAACACAGTCTTGATAACACAGGAACTGACTGTTCTTTTCATTTTTAACCATCCCATAGTCTTTATCTGCTGCCTGTATGAGTTAGGACCCAAAGATTGAACTATTATATAATTTGGTTACAGATAAACTTGCTTCCTGAACATTCAGAAGGAGTATTATATAATGACACTTTTCCTTCCTTCCAATCTAAAAATACATATTTTGGGGATCCATTCTGCAACTGGATTTCAGCTACACAAGGACTTAATTTGCCTCCAGTTTAAAACAAGACCAAAAAAAAAAAAAAATACTATCTGTTCCACAGCCCTGGAATTGCTTCATAAAGTAAACAGCTTAGGTTGAAGAGGTCCCCAGATGGTGGAGTAGGAAGACCCTGGGCTCACCTGCTCTCAAGGGCATCCCAAAATGACAACTATTTACAGAGAAACCACTGATGTGAAAGACCAGAACCTACCAGAAAAAATCTTCTACAATTATAGATATAAAGGAGGAACCGCAAAGAGGCAGGTAGGAGAGGTGACAGTTGGCATCTAGTTGAGAGCCACAGCAGTGGGTGGGCAAACCACAAATGGGAGGAGAGCTGTAACTGCAGAGATGGTCCCCTAGGAGTGAGGAATCAGCCCCACACTGTGCTCCCCAGCCCAAGAGTCCAGCGCCAGGAAGATGAACCTACAGAATGTCTGGGTTTAAAGGCCAGCAGAGATCACTTTTGGGGGAAGCCAGAGGGCTAAGGAACATAGAGACTCCACTCTTAAAGGTCACACGCAAAATCTCACGTGCTCTGGGACCCAAGGCAGAAGCAATAATTTGAAAGGAGCCTGCATCAGACCTACCTGATGATTTTGCAGTGTTCCATACAGACAGGAGGCACCGAGACGCTGGTGGCAGTCATTTTGAGGAGCAAGTTCTGCCATGTGGACACTGGCCCTGGCGGGAACTAGTCTGGAATCCTCCATCTAGCTTACTAGCTCTAAGACCCAGCTCTGCCCGCCAGCCTGTAGGCATTAGTACTAGAACATCTCAGGCCAAGCAACTAGCAGGAGGAGACACAGCCCCACCACCAGGAGGCTAGCTGCCTCAAGACCCACTGAGTCATAGCCAATCCAGGACACGGCTTTGTGCATCCACCAGGGGACCCAGGACTTGGCTCCACACACCAGGGTACAAACATCATTTCCGGAACACCAAGGGTCCTGGAACCAGAGGCAGCGGGATTCCGCTCTGCCCACACCAGCCCCAGAATCTGCTTCCCTGCCACGACCCCTCCTCCCCAACCCTCAATATCCGCCCCTCCCCTCACCCCTCACCCCGAGTCTGGCTCCATTCACCAGTAGGGAAACACAACTTCAGGACATCCTCGACCCCCAGCAGCTCTATCAGGAGCTGGCCTCAACCAGCAGTGACCCAACACCAGTTCTGGGACCCCTGGATTCTGTAGCCAGAGACCCCAGGACTAGGCCCTGCCCACCAACAGGCCCCTCAGACAGTGGTCCAGGGGCGAGCCCCACCACCAGTCTTGGGACTCCCAGGGCCCTGCAGTCGGAGCCCTGGGGACCCGGCTCCACTCACCAGTGAGCCAGCACTACAGCCAGCCTCGTCATTCCCCGGCGCCACCAGCCAGCAGCCAGCAGCCTCCACACAAGGGGCAACCAACTGGACAGGGGGGCCCGTCACGTCCAGCAGCGTGCCCAGAGAAGTCAGTCAGCACACGACACCAGAAGCGCCCACACAGCCCACATAGGGAGAGCCCCGCGAGCACAGAGCAGCGCTGACCAGAGCTGCTGCCGCTGACTCGCTCAGTCTGTCCGACTCTGTGCGACCCCGCAGACGGCAGCCCACCAGGCTCCCCCGTCCCTGGGAGTCTCCAGGCAAGAGCACTGGGGTGGGCTGCCATCGCCTTCTCTCTAGAACACTACAAAAGGCCAATTCACCAACACTGGGAAAAGTAACCAGTTCACCATATACACAGGATGAAATTTCGCATTTTCAACAACATAGATGGACCTAGAGCCTATGATGCTTAAAGAAATCAGTCAAAGACAAATACTTTATGTTATCACTTATATGTGGAAGCTAAAAAATAAAAAAAATTTAAAAATGAATCAATATGACAAAACAGAAACAGATTTACAGATATTATGAATAAACTAGTGCTGGAAAATCCCATGGATGGAGAAGCCTCGTAGGCTCAGTCCATGGGGTCGCTCAGAGTCGGACAGACTGAGCGACTTAACTTTCACTTTTCACTTTCCTGCACTAGAGAAGGAAATGGCACCCCACTCCAGTGTTCTTGCCTGGAGAATCCCAGGGACGGGGGAGCCTGGTGGGCTGCCGTCTATTGGGTCTCACAGAGTCAGACACGACTGAAGCGACTTAGCAGCAGCAGCAGCAGCAGAATAAACTAGTAGTTTCCAGTGGGGCTAGCAAAGAAGGGGGTGGATAACACAGGGATAGAGGATTCAGAGATACAAATCACTATGTATAAAATAAATTATCTACAAGGATATATTGTACAGCACAGGGAATATAGGTATTATTTTATAATAATGTCAAATGGAGTATAATCTATGAAAATTTTGAAACACTATGTTGCATATCTGGAACTACTATAATGCTATAAACCAGCTCTATCTCAATTTTAAAAACCTAAGAAGAAAAAGTAAATTTAAAAGTATGTTAAATAAAAATTATGACACCTATGAGTGAGAAAAAAGAAGGAAGGAAGGAAAGAAAGAAGGATAAAGAAAGCAATGGAGGAAGGGAGGGAGGAAAGGAGAGTGAGAAAGAAAGAAGGAAAAGCTTAAAGAGCAAAATAATCAATTTTTCATCTTTCTGCTCCCTAACCAGCATAACCACAAAATAATATATAAAGTGAAACCATGAAATAAAAACATTTTCCATAAAAATAATGAAAAAACCCTTTGTATCAAATCATTCTAGATCATATAACATAAAGAAAATAGATACTTAACACCTATGTTTAATATAGATAACAGGCAAAAAAACAAAACAAAACACAGTTTGCGTATTTTTCAGTCCAAACAATCTCTATTTATACCATTTATGCCATTATTTTATCCTTTGTACTGCAATAAGGATAGAGTTTCTTGCCCCTATCTCGAAAGAAATTTTGCTGCACCCTTATTATTCTAAGCTTCATGCTCTGCTAAGTATGGCCATATGTGTTTCTCCTTCAGGAACAGAACGCTTTAGGGCTCAGATTCTCCAGAGGCAGTGAGGTGACTTGGGCAAGATGAATAAATATCCCTTCTTCATTGGGGTACTGAAAGTCAGGGCATTACCACTGTCAGAAACCAGAAAACAAGGCAGGAGCTATTCCCAGGAACAATGATTTAAAGGAAGGATGGGAAAGGGTCATTAAAATAAGAGTCTTTCCAAACCATACCCAGACTTTCCAAATCATACCCAGATACATATCTCCGCTTTTAGAAGCCAGTCCGAAACACTTGCCCTCTTTCTCTTGTTTATGTTTTATTTTTTTTAATTTTTGGTCACGCTGCACGGCATATGGGATCTTAGTTCCCAACCAGGGAATTTCCCCTTGAAGTGGAAGCTCAGAGTCTCAACCACGGTACCACCAGTAATCCCTGATATCTTTCCTTTTTGCTGCTTCATTCTTGCCCAACTGACAGTCTCCACTCTCATCAGTCATCTCCTCTATCTCCTGGCCTACTCCAGCCTTTGGTTTCTATGTCAATATGACTTTGCATTCTAGAATTTAGTGCCTATCCTGTACTAAGGATACATCAGTAAGGAAAATAGATCTCAGTCCTTGAGGAGCTTAAATTCTAGTGGGAGGAAAAAGACCAACAACAAAAATTAGTTAAAAACTAAAATATAGAGAACTAGTTGACCATACAACAATGCTGCTCATCAAATTTTCGACCTGCAAAAATGCCCATTTCATGAGTCAAACTTTATATTAAATGGTGATAATACTATTTTTAAAATTAAGCAGGGAAGAATAGGTAGTAGGGTGGATGGGGGGTAAGCACATAGATGGTAACTTAAAACAGGGCAATCAGTCTCCAAGTGGTAAAATTATATGAGATGGTTTTTCTGCTCTTTCATTATTCTTCTAAGGAGCATGCATTCCTTCATAATGAGTTTTTTTTAAAAACTTTATGACATCAAAATTGCTGAAAAACTGAAATGAGTCATTGTTATTTTAGCCACTAAATTGTGTCCTACTCTTTTGTGACTCCATGCGCTGTAGCCTGCCAGGCTTCTCTGTCCATGGGATTTTCCAGGAGAGAATACTGGAGTGGGTTGCCATTTCCTTTTGTAGGGAATCTTCCTAATCCAGGGCTCAAAGCTACATCTCCTGCATTGGCAGGCAGATTCTTAGCCACCAGGGAAGCCCAAAATGCATCATACAACCATAAATTTTATGGTATTTACATCAAGGAGGAATATAAGACAGATCATATTAACACAATTTTATTCACACCCTATGAAATTGGAAATTCACACCCTATGAAATTGAAATTCATGCCCTAAAAAACATAGTATAGTATAAAATGTCTAACATATATGTTCTAAGCCATGAATTTTAAGAATAAGAAATAAACTTTTAATTTTAAAAATAAGAAATAAACTATTTTAGTTGGTATTGTAGAAATACAATTTTGTTACACTTTTTAATATACATGATCAAAGAACAAAACAATGCAAAATATTAAAGTATTTCCCTCAATTTTACATTCTTGAAACTGTTATACTTGTTTAACTTCAAGTGAATATCCATTTTCTGTTATTTACCAGACGTTATAACTTACAGTCAATAGGTACCATAGTTTTAAATGTGGTATTTAACTGTTATTGGAGAATGAACTAGCAACCCTCTCCAGTATTCTTGCCTGAGAAATCCCATGGACAGAGGAGCCTGGTGGGCTATGGTCCATGGGGTCACAAAGAGTCAGACTTGACTTAGTGACTAAACAACTATAAACTGTGACAGGAAGATGAAGTAAAATGTAGGAAGCAAACAAAACTTTACAGAAGGATAAGAAAGTAGATTCAATGTGTATATAAAAACAGTGAGTGCAGCTCAGGAAAGACTTACTGATTTAGCAGGACATCAAGAATAAAAGATGTTCCAAAGGCATCCAGCTGGAAGCTTGCCTGGTCAACGTGAGTCAACTGCAACATCAAAAAGATAAGAGGAATTTATTATGCAGCCATGGAGATCTGATGATAAGCATATCTCATGATCATCTGAAAGTTTTATAATATAAATTAGAAAACCAATTCAATATGGAAGTGAAATAAAAACAAAGTAAAACTTTACCTTCTTTGAAGCCATTCACTAATCTAAAGTACCACTTAACCAAGGAAAGCAAGTACCCTCCCTTCCTGCTTTATCTCAAGTGACTAAATATTTCATTTCCAAGAAGACTGAACTACATTTCATTCTGGTTTAAATGATTGACTCCTTTAAAATTAAGCTTTGCATATTAAAAAAGAAATAGGGAAAATAAGTTAATGCCAGACTAGATTAGTATGAAGAATGTGATCTATTATAAGGAAGATATCTAAACTTCTAAAAAACCTTTTTCATCCTATCTCAAATACATACTTTAAAAGTAATAGTTCCATTCTAATTTACCAAATGGGATTTCATCAAGGCTTCTGCAATTCCTAAGAGAAAAACTGAACCCTCGCCCATCTACTGCAAATATCACCCATTAAAATTTTACTGGGAAAACCCATCACTATTTCCTATGCCATTTTAGGGACTCCCAGAGAAAATCACAAGGGATTCTAAAAAACATACAGTGTTACCAATAATATTAACATATTGAATAACCACATGCATTAACTGAAAAGAGTAAGCAACTCTTTATTCCAACTCCTCATATAACAGAACTATACCTAAGCAGTAGAACTGAAAATTATTTGATTTTTTTAGTTTATATTTGTCTATAGCATCCAAAATTTCTACAATAAGCATGTATAATTCCTGCAGTAAGCATGTATAATTCCTTCAGTAAAAAAAGCAAACACTATTTTAGAGATGTAAACCATCTGAGCAATTGTATTTATGTAGCATGTGAGGGAGATGGTGGTGCTGCTCCCCAAGAACCAGAGCGTCTCAGCAAGGGTCATCCTAGGATTCTGTGGGACGCAAAGGGCACCTCAGTCATACCTGGGATTTCCACTCTCATCAAACTATGGTATGAGGAGAAAGGAGAGAGCTTAATAATCATAAAGCTTTCTGGAATCAAAGGATAGCCATTCAGTTTTAAAGTCTTTGAAATAAATGGGCGTGGGAGAATGCTAACACATTCTAATCCTCATAAAATCCCAAGGGAAAAGAACTCTCTGGATAGTTCTTAGCCTCATTAAACATTCAACCCCCTAACTACTCACTGTTCCCAATTAACACCCTGGTTATTACCAAATTCTGACTTCTCTTCTATGATAGTTCTTGGAGCCACACCTTACTCTTCATTTCCATGTATGCCACAGCTCATATCCTCCCTTGATCTTTCTAAAACTGACACTACCATGTGAAAATAGATCGCTAGTAGGAAGCTGCTGCATAACACAGGGAGCTCAGCTCAGTGATCTGTGATGATCTAGTGAGGGGGACGCGGGGTGAGGTGGGAGGGAGGCTCAGGAGGGAGGGGGTATATGTATGAGTGCTCAGTTTCTCCGTTGTGTCCGACTCTTTGCAACCCCATGGACTGCAGCCCTCCAGGCTCCTCTGTCCATGGGGTTTTCCAGGCAAGAATACTGGAGTGAGTTGCCATTTCCTACTCCAGGGGATCTTCCCCACCCAGGGATCAAACCCATGTATCTTGGGTCCCTTGCACTGGCAGGCAGATTCTTTACCACTAGAGTCATCTGGGAAGCCTGAATAAATATATATATACACATATAGCTGACTGACATTGTTGTATTGCAGAAACTAACACAACACTGCAAAACAATTATGCTCCAATTTAAAAAAAAAAAAAACTGACTCCTTACCAAAATAAAATCCTAACTGTAAGTCCTATATTTTCTACTACATCAAATACAAGCTTTCTCTCTCTGCATATCAAGAGCCTCCACAATCATCATCCCCACCTCAGACATAACAGCAAACAAGTCCCGAGGGACCCAGTCGTATCCCATTCACACTCAGTTCTCTCTTCTACTCTAATTCCACAAGTTTTATGCATTCTAACCTTTCATGTAGCTTTTCATCACTTGTGCTTTTAAAAACCAGACCCTGAGGTGGTGATCTTTACCAAGGCCCTTTCCCAGAAATGGCTCTTACCCACCTTTCAAGACTTCCCTGGTGGGGCTTCCTTGGTGGCTCAATTGGTAAAGAATCTGACTGCAATGCAGGAGACCCAGGTTCAGTCTCTGGGTCAGGAAGATCCCCTGGAGGAGGAAATGACAACCTACTCCAGTATTCTTGCCTAGAGAATTCCACGGATGCAGGAGCTTGGCAGACTACAGTCCACAGGGTTGCAAAGAGTTGGGCATGACTGAATGACTAGCATGTCAGTACTTACAATTTGTATTAATTCTGTTTAATTCTTATATTTTCTTTTTCCTGCAGCTTCAGTTTACAGCTGGTACTTTTATTTTATTGACCTCACTCAAGTCCCAAGGAGAAACCCGTGACTTGAATTCAAAAAACAAATCTATTGACAGCATGGTTAACTGCTGTTTAGTGAAAAATGTTTGTATTATTGATAGTAAAAGGAACAGGATTATATTAATAGTGTTTTAGTGTAAGACAGGCTTCTTTAGACATTATGCAAATTGTTTCATTCAACAAATATCTTCTGAGAGTCTACCAAGTGCTGGAATGCTTTTGATTTGGGGGACAAAGTGGTGAAGAAGGCTGCCAGTGTTTCCCCTCTAGTGGGGCTTATCCTCTAGTGGAGGGAGACAGAAAGTGACAATTAAATAAAATGACACAAAATGAAAAATAAATTTGGAATATAAACACACTGTTCTCAGATTTAATAAAACAGGGTAAACAGGAACCAGGATAGATGGGGTTCTAGGTGGTATGGAAGCCTCTCTGAGGAGGTAACATCTGGGTGATGACTTGAATGATTAAAAGGGATCTATGACAGACAGAATAACAGCCCCCAAAGATGCCCACACTGTAATCTCTGGAACCTATGAACATGTTACCTCACATGGCAAAAGGGCTTGGAAGATGTGATTAAGTTAAGGACCTTGAGATGGGGAGAGGATACTGGATTATCCAGGTGAACCCAGTGTAGTCATCACAGTCTTATAAAGTTCAGAGTCAGAGAAGGAAATATGATGGGGATTCTCTAGGCAAGAATACTGGAGTGGGTTGCCATGCCCTCCTCCAGGGGCTTTTCCCATCTCAGGGATGGAACCCAGGTCTCCCACATTGCAGGCAGGTTCTTTACTATCTGAACCACCAGAGAAGCCCAAGAACACTGGAGTGGGTAGGCTGTCTCTTCTCCAGGGAAACTTCCTGACTGTGGAATTGAACTGGGGTCTCCGGCACTGCAGGCGGATTCTTTACCAGCTGAGCTATCAGGGAAGCCCTGTCATAATGGAAGTAGAGATTAAACTGAGGTGAGGAAAAGACCACATGCCAAGGAATGCTGGTGGCTTTAGAAACTATAAAAAGGGAAAAGCTAGAGCCAGTTCTCCCCTGGAGCCACCAGAAGGAGCGCAGCCCTGAGAACACCTTTATTTTAGCCTTTTAAGACCCAATTCAGGCTTCTGATCTCTAGAACTGCAAGAAAAATAATTCAGTTCTTTTACAACATTAAGTTTTCAGTACAACATGTTAAAGCAGCCATGGGAAACTAATGCAGCATCACTAGCAATGTCCCCAATAATAAGTTGATTGCATCAGTATTCAATGTCATTTTCCTCCATGGCTTGGTCAAAAACCAAGGCACTTGCAACAGTGACACTCACAAACAAGGCACTGACACTCATGAAGGCACAAGGATCAAACTCCAAACACAGGGGGGACTTCCTTGAAGGTACAGAGGCTAAGAATCCACACTCTCACTGCAAAGGGTGCAAGTTCAGTCCCTGGTCAGGGAACTAAGACCCCACATGCCAAGCTGTTTGGCCAAAACAAAAACAAAAAACAAACCGACAAACAAAACTCCAAATATAGGACTTCCCAGCCAAACCAAACTTGCAATGATGATTGCTGAAATACACATTAGCCTTTTTTTTTTCTTGCATTCTGGATAATCTCCTACTACTTGGATACTTGCCATCCATATATGTCTGACTTAACCAGTAGGCCAAAGAGAAGAAATGTATTTACTTCTTCAGGTTAGCTTGGAGAAATACTAAATTAAGTAGAATTACACTGAATTCAGGCAATATTAACAATCCAGCTTATTACTCAACACTTTTGAAGTGAGCCGGGACAGCTCACAGAAAGTTAATCTTAAACCTTACCTTCTTAGCTCAAAGGAAAAGAAAATATTTAAGAAGAGAGAACTAATCTACTCAAGATTTTCCTCTCTATGTTGGTGGGGGAGTGCCTAACATATATTGCTCCCCTAATTCTAATATTTATTAACTTTAACTAGAAGATTCAAAGGTAGCAATGACTCTTAGAGACATTTGAAAATTATTATTTTGCAGAAATGTACTTTTTCCAATTACTATGTAAGAATAACTTGTGATTTTAAAATTTTAAGTGCTTCATTACCATAGAATAATATTGAGAGAACCTCTGGAGCTCATATAAGGTACATCCTTATTTTACAAATAAAGAAACTGAGGCATGTGGGCAATGTCATTTCCAAATCGTACTGGTAGTAGGGCAGCATTTCACCTCCTGGCAGGTCTTTCCCACCACGCTTCATCTCTTTGCTTTCATTCTGCAGCTTGGAGGTGCTTGCAGATTTTCCTGGGTTCTAAAGAGCACTTTTAGAGCACATGAGAAGACAATCAAACCATGGCAAACAATCTTTGGAACTCTTGACTCCATCAGAAAAGTCAAAAACATTACTATATCTGACACAAACCACAACCTTAGAAATTAAGAATTATAGTTTACAACACACATAGAAACCAGTTTAAGGGAACAAAATTACAAAGGTAATGGTGAAATGCTTGTGTTTTAAGTAGTGAGGCTGATTTTGATCATAGCTCTGAAAAAAGACTGAGGGAGAAAAATGGAAAAATATAAAATAACTATCCAGATGGCAATAAAACTTAATAAATCAATATAATTACATAAGGATAATTTAAATTTCAAATTTCAAAAATGAATCATAGAATTTTAGGACCAGAAAACCTGATACAATCCCCAGATTGAGGCCTGTTTATTATTCACGGGCAAGAGCTAACATTTAAATGTGAAGTTAATATAACCTCCATGCTCCTCATGCATTTTGCTTCTTGGCAGCCTGTCTTTTTCTCTTGAGTTCTCCCAGAGCCAATGAACTAGGGCCAACCTACAGATTCCAAAGAGCAGATATAAATTAAATTTTCGAGCTTCTGTTATTTACAAGCTTTTTCTAAAAGCAAAGATGCACTAAAACTTTCACAGAATCAGAACTTTGACACAAGGAGAAAGACAGGTAGTTGGATTTTTAATTAAGCCAACCTAAATAATGAATCAATGACTATTAGTGGAGTGAGAGTATTACCAGTCACACGGTATTGTGCAATAGGATACATCTGTAAATAATTAACAAAATTAAAAAGAAGTCTTCAATGCATGTAAAGAGTCTTCAGCTATTCTGCATCCTAAATTCTTTTAGATGTTTGATTGCTTCTACTTTGTTTTTTAAAAAATACAAGTGTAATTTTTTGTATCCAATACTTTTAGTTCAATAAAAAACAAAAATACCACTAATTAGTTTTATCTATTTTCCCTGTTTTTCTACATCAGACAAGGCAACTGAAGAATCACCATAACCTCTCTGTAATTACTCCACTGCTTTATGCGGACTTCTGACAAAACAGCTCAAAGAGACATATAGCTTATTAACATTACGATCCCTCATTCTAGAATTTCCTGTAACCACATCAATAATATAGCTTTCCCCTGTCTACTTAGTTAAGATATGGAACTTATAGCAGCAGAATTGTATAACAACAGCATTTTTAACAGAGCATTATACTCAGTAGATCTACTTAATACATAAATTAATAGAATATATGTGAGAACATTAGTGCTTTCGATCCATAATTCTATATCTATGACTCTATGTTAAATACCTCCCTCTTTTCATCTGGTCAACTCAATCATACCAATAGTTGTCATAATCTACATTTTATTTGACACTTACTTTACGTACTATCTTTAACCACAGTGCTCTTAAAATCCAACCGTCTACATTTAATATTGTAAGAACCAAATAGTGTTCAACAACAGAACATGTTAAAACAAAATGACAGAAAACAAAAAAACATACCTTTTAAAGCCAAGCAGACTGGTTTTGAATTCGAGGTCTTCCATTTATTAATGGAACAAACTAAGGCAAATTGTTTAATGTCTCTGAACTGAAAGTCTCTGCCTCTAAAAGATCAAAAATAATAATAAACACTTCTATAGCTTTATTGTGAAAACTGAAGGATAAGTTACAATCTATTCGACCTTTGTGAAGCACTGACCATACCTCAGGAAATACTTAGGGCCTTGGGGAAAAAAAGGAGAGTTTCATGGCACCCAGAAAACTCACACTCAAAAAGAGAAATCATTAGCCAAAATATTACAAAATATTTCAAAGTTCAATAATCAGTTCAGTTCAGTTCAGTTGCTCAGTTGTGTTCAACTCTTTGCAGTCCCAGGGACTGCAGCATGCCAGGCTTCCCTTTCCATTACCAACTCCCAAGGCTTGCTCAAATTCATGTCCATCAAGTTGGTGATGCCATCCAACCATCTCATCCTCTGTTGTCCCCTTCTTCTCCCACTTTCAGTCTTTCCCAGAGTCAGTGTTTTTTCCAGTGAGTCAGTTCTTCGCATCATGTGGCCAAAGTATTGGAGTTTCAGCTTCAGCATCAGTCCTTCAAATGAACATTCAGGACTGATTTCCCTTAGGATTGACTGGTTGGATCTCCTTGCAGTCCAAGGGACTCTCAAGAGTCTTCTCCAATGACAAAGTTCAAAAGCATCAATTCTTCAGTGCTCAGCTTTCTTTATAGTCCAACTCTCACATCCATACATGACTACTGGAAAAACCATAGCTTTGACTAGATGAACCTTGGTTGGCAAAGTAATGTCTCTGCTTTTTAACACGCTGTCTAGGTTGGTCACAGCTTGTGTTCCAAGGAGCAAGCATCTTTTAATTTCATGGCTGCAGTCACCATCTGCAGTGATTTTGGAGCCCAAGAAAATAGTCTGTCACTGTTTCCATTGTTTCCCCATCTATTGGCCATGAAGTGATAGGACCAGATGCCATGATCTTCATTTTTTGAATGTTGAGTTTTAAGCCAGCTTTTAACTCTTCTCTTTGACTTTCATCAAGAGGCTCTTTAATTCTTCTTTGCTTTCTATCATAAGGGTGGTGTCATCTGTGTATCTGATGTTATTGATATTTCTCCTGGCAATCTTGACTCAAGCTTGTGCTTCACCCAGCCCGGCATTTTGCATGATGTATTCTGCATGTAATTTAAATAAGCCAATAGAAGAGAAAACTCTACACATGGACATCACCAGATGGTCAACACCGAAATCAGATTGATTACATTCTTTGCAGCCAAAGATGGAGAAGTTCTATACAGTCAGCAAAAAGAAGACCGAGAACTGACTGTGGCTCAGATCATCGACTCCTTATTGCCAAATTCAGACTTAAATTGAAGAAAGTAGGGAAAACCACTAGATCATTCAGGTATGACTTAAATCAAATCCCTTACAATTATACAGTGGAAGTGACAAATAGATTCAAGGGATTAGATCTGATAGACAGAATGCCTGAAGAACTATGGACTGAGGTTCATGACATTGTACAGGAGGTGGCAATCAAGATCATCCCTAAGGAAAAAAAAATGCAAAAGGGCAAAACAGTTGTCTGAGGAGGCCTTACAAATAGCTGTGAAAAGAAGAGAAGTGAAAGGCAAAGAAGAAAAGGAAATATATACCCATTTCAATACAGAATTCCAAAGAATAGCAAAGAGAGACAAGAAAACCTTCCTCAGTGATCAATGCAAAGAAATAGAGGAAAACAATAGGATGGGAAAGACTAAAGATCTCTTCAAGTCCCATAACAGATATATGTAAAAGATACAATAGCAGACCTCTGACCATAGGATTACAGAGAGTTGAGGAGGTACTCCTCAGACCAAGAATGCAGGGGAAAGCACTCCTAATAAAGGACCTACAAAGACGCAAAAATAGAAAATAACTCAGCACATTCAGGGATTGAAGGAAATGCTATATTACTGAGACAGAGAATGGGAGGCATCCATTGTAGGAGAACAGACTAGAACCCCAATGGCAAAGAATTTCCAAATAAGTGGTTGTCAATCCTGACTGCATATTGAACCAGTGAACCAGTGAAGTTACTCTGTCCTGTCCGACTCTTTGTGATTTTCATGGACTATAGCCTACCAGGCTCCTACATCCATGTAATTTTCCAGGCAAGACTACTGGAGTGGGTTGCCATTTCCTTCTCTGGGGGATCTTCCCGACCCAGGGATCAAACCCAGGTCCCCCGCATTGCATGCAGACACTTTACCGTCTGAGCCAGCAGGGAAGTCCGCGTATTAGGCTACATGTGCAGGCCGAAGATTGCATGTTAGGCTTACTCAGAAAGCTCTTTATTTGTTTTTATTATGTATTTATTTTCTTTTTTTGGAGTATAATTGCTTGCAATGTTGTGCTAGTTTCTGCTGTGCCATGAAGTGAATCAGCCACATGTATGCAACATCCCCTTCCTCCTGATCTCTCAACCTCCCTCCCATTCCCTCCATCCCACCCCTTTAGAGCAAAAAGCTGAGCTCTCTGTGTTACCCAGCAGCTTTCCACTAGCTATCTATTTTGAACATAGCATTGTATATACGTCAATGCTACTCCCCGATTTGTCTCACCCTCCTTTTTCCCTCTGCATCCACAAGCCTCTGTCTGCATCTCTATTCCTTCCCTGCAAATAGGTTCATCCATACCATTTTTTCTAGATTCCATATATATCCATTAATATATGATATTTGTTTTTCTCTTTCTGACTTACTTCACTCTGTATGACAGACTCTAGGTCTATCCACATCACTACCAATAACCCAATTTTGTTCCTTTTTATGGATGAGTAATATTCTATTATACATATGGAGCACATCTTCTCAGAAATATTTTTTTAAAAAATACCAGTGCCTGGGCCCCAAACTCAGAGATTCTAATTCTTTTAGTCTAGAATGGATCCTGGGCATCAGTATTTTTTAAAGAACTACCCTGTGATTCTGAGGGTGGCCAAGGGTTCAGAACCACTAGCATAAAACAATGTAAGAAATGTACTCTTTATCCTGGAAACAATAAAAAAATGGATGTAAAAGCCTTTGAGATGATAGCTGTTCAATAAATAGCTCCTTTCCCGTCTCTTCACAGTTTATGATAAAATATGTTTAGTTTTGAAATAATGATCTACTTACCAAATTCTCACATATTTCTTGCAAGAAAAATGTATGTTCTTTTGACAATTTACTGCTTGAATTTTGTTGTTGAATTCAACCAAAATATAAATGTTTTAAAAGTTTAAAATAAAAAAAAGGAAAGGGACAGTAAGAAAAAGCAAAAAAAAAAAAAGAAGAAGAAAAAGAGATTCCATCTGGTGGCCTTCCAGATAAACTGAAAGCCAAGATGTTTACAGAAACATCTCTACAAGCACCTTAGCATACTCTTTTGCACACAGCAGGCTCAAAAAACTTAAAAAAAAAAAAAAGAAGAAGAAGAAGAAGAAGGAAAAGGAGCACTAGATTGGAATTCCCTCAAAAATTTTTAAAGAGCTCTCCATGTGGGTTTAACACGTAATCAATTATCATGGAATTCCTCTCTAGTTGAACTTGCTCTATAATGCATGCAAATACCAATTCTAGCTATTATTTACTGTGAAAAACTTTACAACTGATGCAAACATGTCCCATTGTTGTGGACATGAACCTGTTTAGGGATGTATTATCCAAGAACAAAGATTATGTTATGCAGATCTCAGCACCCAGGAACGGCAAGGTGAAGCGACACATACCATCAAAAAAAATGGCTTTTCTTAGATGAGTTCATTTTATAAAATTTTATATTGGAGTATAGTTGATAAAAAATTCTGGGTTAGTTTCAGGTCTACAGCAGAGTGATTCAGTTACACACATCTTAGGAGGCATGCTCTCTCAATTTGCCTTACTGAATTTCCAGTTCTGATGTCACTGAAAGCCCTCGATTCTGTGATTCCTGGTGGCCAAGGACCCTTCTCTCCAGTGGCTGCTGCTCCAACAAGCTGGGGTGGGAGGGTGCTGGGCAGACACTGGCATCAGCTCTGATTTTCTCATCTCCATTCAGGAAGTTAGGCAGCCTCATTACCTATTTATGCTCTGCTATATTCTGATAAATCAGTCTCTCCATCATCTTGGCCATTAACTGCCCATTACTAGGACTTCATTTCGGTCCTGAACAAGAAAACGCTTACTCACACAAGCCTGAAAGTAGAATCAGATCTTTATGATCTTTAGCAGTCTGAGAACAATACAATATGTAGTCATATTGAGCTGTAATTAAATCTTGAGTGCAAGGAACCCCAGTGTTTGAATGCCATAAAATCAGCAGACAACATCCCACAGATGAACCAGTCCTGGGAAACTGATACTTTCCCTTAATGCAAGAAAGGCTTAGGAGAAAGATTACAGGTCTTCCTGGCCCCACTGCTGACCTGACATTTCATTTATGGAGCTACTAAAACTTTCTCATTTTGTTTCTCCCCAAATGATAACTGAAAATAGTATGAATTACAGGATGCTGCGAGAAAAATACTTTAACATTTTTGTTTATGGTGAAAAAATGTATAAAAGCTTGCTGCAAAGCATAGTGTGACTGCTGAGAGCTAAATAAGAGACAGGTAAAAAGAGCAGAGGAGGGGAGAGGCAGTTAAGCTATTACATTATCAAATGAATGACTAGTCAGTTCAGCTCTAAAATGGATAATTTTAAAAGCAGGCCTGGAAATAAAGGTTGTCTCTGCCAGCTGGGTCACAGTCCTTCCTGGAGGCAACATCAGAAAGAGGTCAAGTCCAAAGAATAAAATTAAGAATGGTGAGTTCTTCACATCAAGATTCACTTCAACCAGTTGTTATATCAATGGATTTTTGTTTGCTTGCTTGCTTAATTTCATCTTCCTTTTATGGATATCAGAGGCATCTGAGAATTAAGGCTCAATACATGAAAGGGCCAGCTCCCAGAGTTAGAAGAAAGAAATCACTGACCAAAATGTCATGATGAATACTGGTACATAAGAATTCCATGGCATTTTCTTTAAGAAAAAATTTACATAAGGTAAGAAACTTTTTTCTCTCCTAGAACTAAAGACTAACACTGCATAATTATAGAGACTTTCTGCTCACACACACACACACACACATAATATATATATACACAAATATATATATGTATAAACTTTAAAAGGACCAGATTCTTTCTTTATCATTTCAACTATACAAGTTTTCCAAAAACATGCGCTTATGCTTAGTTACTCAGTCGTGTCCGACTCTTTGAGATCCCATAGACTGTAGCCCACCAGGCTCCTCTGTCCATGGGGATTCTCCAGACAAGAATACTGGAGTGGGTTGCCATGCTTTCTTCAAGGGGATCTTCCCAATCCAGAGATCAAACCCAGGTCTCCCACACTGCAGACAGATTCTTCACTGTCTGAGCCACCAGGTAAGCCCTTCCAAAAATTTAGCTGAGAATAATCTAAGTAAAATATTTCAAGAACAAAGATTCAGCATAAAAGAAAAAGAAGAAAAGGGAAGTCTCTAACATCAAGGATCCTCAAAAGATGTTTGTTTTTTATCTGTAACTTGATAGATAATGCTTGCTTTATTGGGACATAAAATGAATACAAACCCCTGCAAAACGACCTATTTATTTCTAGGGATTCCCAAGTAGTTAGAATGAAGATTGGTTGGAAGAACATACCAGTTACCTCAATTATCATAGTTTCAAAGTGAAGGAAGGAATGGATATGTGTGTGTGCATTTGCGTGTGTGTTTATGTGAGAGAGAGAAAGATTGAGAGAAAGTATGCAGATTACCAGTCATCACTGAGGATCACTGAGGAAACCATGTCTCAAAATCACGTCTTCTTTCAATGCATACATAGATTACAACATAGCAAGAATTTGCTATGGAGATTCAGTATGACAGAAATGTGTCCGGCAAATTCTTAAACTGATAGGCTTCCACATACTACCAGTTGGTGTCTCCAAGCTGCTTTGAAGAGTAACTCCTTGCCCTTAAATTACAGGGGAATTGAAAACAAATCATTCATGGTGCATGTTTATTAGAAAATACAAATGAGAAAATTTTTGTGACATGTATCTGGTCTATAGTCTCTTTTGGATATACACTTCAAAAGCATCTGAATTTAAACAAATAGACAACACTGTAAAGCAATTTTCCTCCAATTTAAGAAGAAAGAAAGAAAGAGTGAAAAATGTAAAACACATTATTAGGAACTATCTAAAAGGTAGCAAAACAATGAAATTACTCTATTGGACAACAGTAATAAAAGAAACTCTAGAAATTACTTTTTCTTACACTTCCATTATTTATTGGCACTAGTGGCTCCTGGCCCCTATGATAAGTAGATCAAATATGTTACTTAATCCTTAGCACTAAACACTTTCCCTGGAAAAGTGAAATGCTTTTTAAACATACATTGACTGTAAACATTAATTAAGATTGGGTTTGTGTATTTCTCAGTGTTCTTTTTAGATAGATTGTAGTTCAAGTGAACTAGAATAAAACCCAAGCTCTAATGTTTACTGAGTGTTTGACAAAATATCTGAAAAAAAGGAACAGTAACAATTTTCTTTAAATGTTTATGTGATGCATTCAATACTATGCAAGAAAGAAACATACAGAGTTCATAGTAAATATTCAAAAAGTATTGTTGTTGTGCTTACTCTTCTATTAGATGCGTAAAATCCATAAAACATTTTAAGTTCAAAGTTAAATATGAATGTTCTGTGTTCCTTATTATCTCTCTGCTATTTAAAATTGTGGTTACAGGTTGGATGCATGAGACAAGTGCTTGAGCCTGGTGCACTGGGAAGACCCAGAGGGATGGGGTGGAGAGGGAGGTGGGAGGGGGGACTGGGATGAGGGAATACATGTAAATCCATGGCTAATTCATTTCAATGTATGACAAAAACCACTGCAATGTTGTAAAGTAATTAGCCTCCAACTAATAAAAATAAATGGAAAAAAATTAAAAAATTAAAAATAAAAAAAAATTTTTTTAAATAAATAAATAAAATTGTGGTTAATGAACCAGAGACTGTGGCAGCACTAGTTAAATGAGCTTATTAAAAAAAGTGGAATTCAGGCCCACTGGGACTACTGAATCAGAATCTGCATTTTTACAATATCCCCAATGTACTTGTTACCCATTCCAGATTAAAAGGTACATAACAGAATCGATGAAAACTAGATTAAATATTGTTGACACTTCATGTACACAGACCACCATTTAAATGGGCTCTTTGGATAAATTAAAAGTGATCTGAAGAAAATATTTATGTCAGTGAAATCAAGATAATTTTTCATTGAGTAAAACTTACACATCCATACGTGGATGACATTCTGTATTTTTAAAATACACTCAGGTGTGAATGTACAAAGGATATTAAGTAGATCAGTGCTATTCATAAAAATAAATTTTTAAATACATTGACTGTAAATAATCTCTTATAGCAGAATTTATATCTCTCATAAGAGATACTATTATTGAGACAGAAAAACTCACCAAACCAAGTCAGCGTTATCCATTGTACATCCAATAATGCTTGCACATGCATGTACGTGGGTACATGTGTACACACCATAGCCTGTAGCCAATGGTAACCTAGAAAATAAATACTACTTGAAACAAGTAAACTCTTTAAGTGCTGGTGAGTCCAACTCTAAAAAGATCTGATAGAAAGAATAGCTGCTGCCCTAAAAAAAGACAGGAAATAGATCCTCACTGGAGGGTGCCTGGACCTAGGACAAGCTAACAGTATCTAGTGATATAAAGTCAGAATCAAATGTAGACTGTCCCATAGCCCCAAAATGTCTTCATTACAGCAAAATAACACAACAAAATTTGTGAGATTTCTAACTATTGTTTTGAATTTGTGTCTGCATATAAAAAGAAAACAAAATCCTGGTCTGATTTTTTTTTTTTCTTTTTGGCTACCTCACACAGGTTGTGGGATCTCAGTTCCCCCACCAGGGATCAAATCCATGCCCCTCTGCGTTGGAAGAATGAAGTCTTAACCACTCAACAGCCAGGGAAGTCCCTGGCCACTCTGTGCTTCACCGGTGTGAACTCAACTCTAGATAGGAACAATACCATGCCCTCCTCTGTGTTCGAAAGGGAAAGGATAGAGAATTCTCTGGCAGTCCAATGGTTAGGACACCATGCTTTCACTGCTGGGGGCCTGGGTTCAATTCCTGGTTGGAGAACTAAGATCCTACAACCCATACAGTTGGCAAAAAAAAAAAAAAAAGCCAGAAAGGACACACGGATAGGATCACAAGGAGTCATGACCTTGTGAAGGCAGGTCAGTGGAGCTTGGGAGGCAATAGCTTGTTTAGAGCTATTCCTATCTTCCTCGCTTCAACTCTCAGCCTTAACAAAAGAGCAAGCATGCAGGGGCACTCAACTGTTTCCAGTGTTCCATACAGGACCCAGGCTTCTATGCTGTTGATACCTTTTGACAGAAAGCTGAATAAACCAAACTCTCTAGTTGTTGCCTCTATTGAGGGCAAATTACAGCAGTTTAACGAGGCCTCTGTGCAACTGACATGCTGGGTTAAAGAAAGGATTTCTGCAAGATACCCCAATTCTCCTTTACAAAGGAAAAGGGCTGGGCACAGCCTTTCTTTCTGTTCCCTTTATAATAGTTTTGTGTTGTTTTCTTTTTAAACTTCTTGTTGCTCTGAAGCAAATGCATACCTTGAAGTAACACACACAGTTCACTTTTCAATTAATTTATTAAATGATACCCTGGGAGAATTTCTTTACTTCTGAGAAGTGTAGGTCGTCCCTGTGAACTATCCCCACTGAGTTTCTGGGAAGCTGCCTCCTGGCAAAGACTCTTGATCAAAATGTTCCCAGTACAAGCATCCTCAGCACGCTGCCACCAAGCCGACCTTTTTGTCCTTCTCTGGCCTTCCTGGTAGGTTCCAGCACCTCCATAACCACAATCACATTCTGAATCCCTAGGTGTGAACCACAACAGACTCAGAAAGATACAACCCCTGTCTACAGATTTTTATTGTCTAGTAAAACATGTTACTACTTTTGTACAAGGCAGTAACATAACCCAGAACCAAGCTCTTTTGTCCTAAAGAGTTTTCCCTCTCTTTTAAAACTGTGAGCAGTTATTTACAAAAAGTGGCAGAGGGTAGCGACCTAGACTCCCGATTCTAGAGCCAAATTTCCTGTTTCAAAGCCTCCCTCTACCCCTTCCCAAAGTGAATGATCTTGGGCAAGTCATTTAAGTTCCCTGGGCCTCAGTTTCTCCATTTAGTAGATGGGAACAGTAGCATCAACTTCTGAAGACTGCCGAGAGGACTGGACGCCTGTAAAGTACACAGAAAGTCTAGATCCTTTGAAGCTATTATTATTACACTGCGTGAGCAGCACAAGTCTGAGTGTGTGTGTGTGAAGTTTGAATGTGCGTGTGTCAGAGAGAGAGAGGGAGCGAATTCTGTGTTATATCCAGAGTAAGATTTTTTTTTTAATTTTTTTTGGCTGTACGTCCTCCCAGATCTCATCTCTCCCAACAGGAATTGAACCCGGGCTACTGCTGTGAAAACCCTGAATCTTAATCACTAGACCACCAAGGAATTCCCTAGAATCATTGCTTCCCCCCAGTCACTTCCAGATGACAGTTCCTCTGCTCCTCTCTCTTGAGGTCCATGCCCCACAGCTTTATTACCCTCCACTCTCAACTCTGGATCAACCGCCTATGTATTCCCAAAACTGAGTACCTCCCTTGGCACATGACACTCACTTACAAATTTAAAATAATTCTGATAACACTTAACTGACAATAAGATTAACAAACATTATTTTGCAAGTTCTGAATTACTTTCCATTTTGCAAACGGAAAGTAGTTCTCAGAAATATCACCCTAATAAGGGTTGCTTTCATATGGTTAGACAAACCAATCATTTTATTGGTTTCTTTATTTGGTTCTCTAGTAGCCTGTAAGCACCATCACTGTTATACAGGGTAAAAGCTTTAACAGCATATGCTCTCTTGATTCTGCTTAAAAATTTCTTACCAGGGACCTTGTGCTCATTTTATTCAACCAACATTTGTTGGTGCGTTTATAGACATTTGGCTACCTGGCTTGCAATATGCATTATCTGTAGTTCAGAGGGAGAAGGATGAAACTTTGAGTTTTAGGGAACCTCAGTGAGTTACCTGATTCATTTCTCACCTGAGAAAGAAACAAACATCTACTCAAAACCATCTTGAAAAATGATCGTGGAGACTATTTTGTACATTTTTGAGACAACCTTTAATTGTAGTTTTTCTCAATACTGAATTATCTTTTTCCTATTCAATAGCTAACAGAACTCTCTTAATGTAATTTAGACCTATTTCCTCTCTTTGTGAAACAGGATATGTTCAAAAATGACTTGAAAGTATGCCTCTCCTCTGTTAGGCACAGCAGAAACTATCTGCTACTTTGTATGCTTTATAGCAGGTTAGCACTAAAAATATGTACCAACTACACAGGGTAAAACATCCTACAGAGTGATCCATAGCCATGCAAGTATAAACATAAAAGGGAAGTACATTTAAGTTCACCAAATACTTGGGCTTCCTGCTGACTCAGTAGGTAAAGAATCTGCTGACAATGCAGGAGATGCTGGTTCAATCCCCGGGTTAGGAAGATCCCCAGGAGAAGGAAATGGCAACTCACTCCAGTATTCTTGCCTAGGAAATCCCATGGACAGAGAAGCCTGGCGGGCTACAATTCATGGGGTTTCAAGCATCAGACATGACTGAGTGACTAAACCTACCTACCTACCTACCAACCTAAAGTAATACTGTCTTGCAAAGAATCCAAGTGCATTGTATTGGGGGTAGGGAACAGATTACATTCAGATACGATAGTGAAAATTTGTGTGGTGTTCTTTGCAGAGAACACAGAATGAAATGGAAAATATTGCCAGAGATATGGCTATTTTAAAATATTTCCCCCAGTACAGTTTGAACTGAGATCTTCCATCACCCATCTTCTCTGGAGTAGTCTTGTTACTCATACTTGATAGACATGCTCTAGCCTCAGGGTCATTGTGCCAGCTGTTCTCCCCTACTGAAATACTCCTCCTCAGAAGAGCCTGGCTCACTTACCACTTCCTTCAAGCTTTTCCCAATGTCACCTTCTTTCTTAGATCTATTGGATCATCCTACAGAAAATTACAATCTATGTTCCCCACACCCCTAGCAGGCACTCCCAATATCTATTACAATGCTGTACTTTTTTATTTTGTTTTTCATGCTACTTATCACCTCCTGCTATACCAAATAATTTATCATTTATAATGGCTTTGCCTGTCTACTAGAACATAAGTCCCATGAAGAAACAAATTTGTTTTTTTTTTAATTCATTTATATATCCCAAAAAGCCAGACAGTGCTTTCCTATAGTAGGCCCTAAATAAATATTCAGGGAATAAATTTTTAAAATGTCAGCTCACACATGAAATCACAGGAAATAATCCCATCACACACATCCATGTGTGTGTGAGCATGTGCACACACACACACCCTATGTTAATGTTGCCCAAAATAGTTATGGAGCCTTAATCTGAAAAATGAAGGAAGCAATGGAAAAGTTTCAATTGCAAAGCTGGCAAGTTTAAACTTTATAAGAAAAGGAACAGAATCTAAGTCTATTAAATATTTGTAGTCTTCTCAGCTCCCTCATTATTCAAAGATAGAACAAGGAAAAGAGAAATCAAGACTCTCTAGTTCTAGTGAAAACACACCGCAGAGAACAGGAGCTATAAAAAGGCATGATTAATAGCTCTAACATAACTAAAATACCCAACTGCACAAGGGCCAGAGGTGCAGAGACAAGTGTAGATTTTTCTCTCTTTCAGGGAAATGTGAGAACTAAAACAGACCCAGTGGCCCGACAGAGGTGGGCTACTCCATGAAGACTCTCCAGACAGATATACACACACATACATACGCACATGACTAACACCACCAGCAACAATAATATCTGCACTTAGAGCTGCTCTTTGCTGAACACTTTCTGCAGGGAGCATATGATGCTAAAAGGAAAGCATACGGGCTTCTTTGAACCCAATTATTTCCTGAGAAAGAGAAACAACACAAACAATTAACTTCAGAATAACAGATTTTGGAAAGACTGTTTGTTGAAAACTGTTGGAAATTCAGAAACACATGGTTGATGATTGAGTGTTAAAATATTTATTAAATATGGCAATCCACTGCAAGATAATGGAAGTTCTTTCATGGAGCTGAAGGCCACATCCAATGGTAGGCCAAGTCAGCTCAACAAGAAGCTGAGGAAAGGAACTGATGATTACGACTGCTTTACAATGGGACCAAAAACAACAGAATGACAAAAAATAGAAAGAAGAGAAAGGGAAAACTGAGAACTGAAAATGACTAAACTGTTCATTAAAAGCTATATTAAAAACCACTGACTGGGGACATCTCTGGCTATCTGGTGGTTAAGACTTCCCCTTCCCATGCAGGGTATGCCCTGGTCAGGGAGTTAAGATTCCACATGCTTCAAGGTCAAAAAACTAAAACAGGAGCAATACTGTGACAAATTCATTTAAAAATGATCCACATTTAAAAAAAATATTTATAAAAACACCCCACTGAACGTACAGTTTCAAAGGATGAATTTTATGGTACACAAATTTTATTTCAATAAGGCTGTTATTAAAACACTATGTCGAAAACCAAGATTGTGGCCATAAACATATTTCAAATGCAGGAAAGGTATGGTCTTTCTTTTAGCAGCTGCTACCTTTTATAAAATTCTGGGGAGCCCTTTCTTCCTCAACTGTCTGTCCTCTTAGATTTTTGCCTTTTGAAGTTCTTCAGACAAAACATGTTTTTAAAATAATAAAATAAAACAAGCTATTAAAATGGGGCACCCTATTTTCTACTAAAGTTAAAAATACAGATTCCAACACTCAGCCTAGCTTGGGAACTCTGGTCCAACCTTTATCTCGCTGCCTGTTAATTTCTTTGAGTCGTGGTCTCCCTACCTTCCCTCACTTCCCAGCAGGGAGCAGTCCTATGAGAATATAGACTATTGACTATTGAAAGAAGTGAAAGTGAAAGTCACTCAGTTGTGTCAGAATCTTTGCAACCCAATGGACTGTACAATCCATGGAATTCTCCAGGCCAGAATACGGGAGTGGGTAGCCATTCCCTTCTCCAGGGAATCTTCCCAACCCAGGGATGGAACCCAGGTCTCCCACATTGCAGGCGGATTCATGAGGGTTCAGCGAATGCAGAGATGCTCCTCATAATGGAGCTTCGTTGTTACTCATTTAATTGTAAGAAAACAAATTACACTGGATGTTTAACCATTATTATGTGGGAGGAGAAAGAGGGCAATGTTAACTTGCTTTGTTAAATTCCTGAAAAAAAAAAAAAAATGCAGTGAGATCAGAGTGGGTACCCAGAATTAGCATGAGGGTCCAAACTGTTCTACCTCCTGGAAGGTTTGATGCAAATCACAGCTCTTGTGAAAACAATCAAAGAAATCCAGTGATTTGTGTTCCCAAGAAACTTGGCAGTTATTTACACCAAGAAATGATCATTATGGGAGCTAAAAGACAGAAAGCGCGCGCTAACAGGTATAGAGCCCTTGCTGTTGTGTTGTATTCAGTCATTCAGTCGTGTATGACCCTTCTGCGACCCTATGAACTGTAGCCCGCCAGGCTCCTCTGTCCATGGGATTCTCCAGGTAAGAATGCTGGAGTAGGCTACCATTTTCTCTTCCGGGGGATCTTTCTGACCCAGGGATTGAACCTGCATCTCCCGCACTGAGGGTAGATTTGTTACTGCTGAGATACCAGCGAAGCCATGTATACAGTTCTTGTGTTTTGCTGTGCTGTGTTTAGTCGCATCTGACTCTTTGTGACCTGATGGACTGCAGCCTACCAGGCCCCTCTGTCCATGGGGATTCTCCAGGCAAGAATACTGGATGGGTTGCCTTGCCCTCCTCCAGGGGACCTTCCCAACCCAGGGATCGAACCCAGATCTCCTGCATTGCGGGCTGATTCTTTACTTACTGAGCCACCAGGGAAGCCCAAAAATACTGAGGTGGGTAGCCTATCCCTTCTCCGGGGGATTTTCTGGTGACCCAAGAATCCAACTGGGGTCTCCTGCATTGCAGGCAGATTCTTCACCTGCTGTGCTACCAGCTCTTACTATATGCCAAATGCTTAGCTACAAGCTTTATGCATATTACCTCCTTAAACCTCACAACATATGATGTGGGTGCTATTCTTATCCCTATTTTATTGATGTAAAAACTCAGGATTAGAGAAGTTAAGTGCAGCCAGTGGCAAAGGTGGGCTTTGAATCCATGTGCTTAATTCCAGGTTCTCTAACTCAATCTCTATCCTATAATACTTTCTTAGAAGAAAATGGTTTGTCAGGGAGTTACCTTACTAAAAATGAAGATTTATTCTGAAACTCTAGTAGACTCTGCAGTAGTATAGTATTACACAACACAATCATGAAAAAAATAATTGACATGGATAACATCAAGAAAAATCTTTTAATCTATTACAACAAAAGATACCATGAGAATGAATAGATAAGACCCAATATTTAAAGTGTCTGCAACAGAGATAACCAATAATAGGAAAACAATCCATAACATACTTAAAATGCCTATAAATCAATAGGAAAGACATTTGAAAAATGGGGAAAGCCTATCACTAGGCCATTCAAAGGAAGAAATACAGATTACCAAAGGCTCTACCTCATGAATCATCAGGGAAATGGAAAGCAAAGTAATTAGACACTATTTAACACCAATAATATTGTTAGAAATGTTAAAGTCTTCTGATTCCAAATGATAAAGATGGGGATACACAGAAATTCTCATACATGGCAGATAGAGTATAAATTGGTATATCATTGTAAGATTGGTCTATATGTGCAGACGTCAAGAATAACAAACCCTAAGAACCAACAATTTCACTTCTAAATGTATGCCCTGCAGAAACACACACACATGTATGTTTCAATGGCAGACACTACTTATAGCATCAACAAATCAAGCTCAATCTATAAATGCCATTCATAGGACAATGAATACATAAATGAGGGTAGGCTTAAGAAAACGGAAAGAAAGATAGCAATAAACAGAAGTGCATCATTTTACCTCTGTCAAGATAAGAGATTAAAAATCAAAGTTGAGAAGTGGCAAAAGGATATGTATGATACCAAATATATACATTTAAAAAATACAAAATAGTAATATAAATACACTGTTTATGATTAAATGTTTATAAAGTATGAAAACAAAGCCAGAAAAGATGCCCACTAACTGCAAGATAATTCCTTTGGGAAGGAAAGGTATCACTTGCCTCTGTAACGTTTATCTCTTTAAAAAAGAAACAAAAAACTACTAAATGTTGTTGACCCTGGGTGGTGAGTACAAGAGTGCTTGTCACATTATTCTATCTACTTTTTAAAATATCTTTAAAGTATTATAAGACATAAGATTTTTTTTAAGACATAAGATTTTCAAATTTTTTAAAAAGTAACAAAAGTTGTCTTGAAGAAATTTTCATATGCCATATTTTATATTCATCAGTTTTCATTGGTGCCACACATAACAGCTCAGAGGTGAGTAATACAACCATAGATATGTCTTTAATACTGTTGCCAGGAAAACTACAAGAAACAAAAATTAGCAGCTGGAAGCTGCCAGGAGGCATAGGACTCCATCTGTAAAGCCTTAACCAGAGCGGCCTCACAAGTACCACTGGGTTCCAGTCAAGGCTCTGCAGGACAGATTTTTAAACTGTGGGTCAGATCTGACCCATTAGAGGACTAATCAGTTTAGTGCACCACAGCCAGGATGTTTTAGAAAATAAGAAAGAGCAGAGTAGAAGGAAAAGCATGCCCTGCGTGTGTCACAACACACTTGTATTGATCTTTGGTGCATGTCGTGTTTTTGTATGGTGATACAAAAACATCGACACAAATCTTCATGGCAGTATTATGCATAATTTCCCCAAAGTGTAAACAAGCCAAATCTCCCTCAAAGTGAATGGATAAATAATGGAATGTTATTCATCAATGAAAAGGAATGAGGTAAAAACACATGCTACAACATGGATAAACCTTGAAATCATTATGCTCAGTAAAAGAAGTGAGTCACAAAAGACCAGACAGTGTATGAGTCCATTTATTTGAAATGCATAGAACAGGCAGAGCTATAAAGACAGAAAGTAGACTAGTGGTCGCCTAGGGCTTAGGATGGAGATAGGCAGGGTGGGAGTTTGGCAAATGTGTATGAGGTGGTGAAACTGTTTCATTCTGAGGTGATGTTTAAGATTGATATGGTGATGCCTGCATACTTGTTTCAGTATTCTAAGAAACTCTGAATTGTACACTGCTGTTAAATGGGTGAATTCTATGGTATGCAAATTATGCTTGAATAATGGTCTTATAAATATATAATGCAAGTATGAGTCATTTTGTTCCTGAGATTACACTCCATCAGCTGAAGACATGAAAACTGTTGAAGAGTTCATTTTCGTGGTCCAGCTTCTTGATCTTAGGCTTCTCTGGTGGCTCAGACAGTAAAGAATCTGCTTGTAATGCAGGAGACCAGGGTTCAATCCCTGGGTCAGGAAGATCCCCTGGAGGAGGAAATGACAACCCAATCCAGTATTCTTGCCTGGAGAATCCCATGGACAGAGGAGCCTGGCGGGCTACAGTCCAGGGGTCGCAAGAAGCTGGACACAACTAAGTGACCAGCACTTCTCAATCTTAACATTTTAATGTGGGACCCCTCACCAACACAAGCCCTTACTTTCTTTTCTGATCATAAATCTACGTTCAGATCCATCTTTCATTCACACTAGGATATTAATGCTTGAAAGCATCTCAGAGTGCCATCCCTCCCTAGGTCTCTACTGATTCCAAAGTTGCTATTCTTCAGTAGTGTTTTTTCTGATTTAAATCAAATGTGCAGATCTTTTAGAGCATGTAGATTTCATGGAGTAACAGTTACCATAAGAGTATTATCTACTGTCTAAAAGGCAAAGTAAATATTTTATGTTAACTTGTTAGTCCACAATAAGGAGGTAAAGATTTGTAAAAAATAAAAATAGAACAAAATATTAGATAAGAAATTATTGGAGGCTTAGCTATAGGGAGAAAAAAAGAGGCTGTTTTCCTTGGTTCAAGGAAAAAAATTCAATACTCCACGAACAAATATCATGAAAACTCCTTAGCTAAATATGTCATATGAGTTTAAAACTATCAAAAATACTATATGTCACTTTCCCTGAAGACAGACATCCCTGTCTTAAAGAAAATGCAGCTCCAGGCAGCAAATGGCAATCTGATGAACAAAGTCACACACAAAAGTTAAATAGCTTGGATTTATTTGTGTTGGGAAAGACAGGGCTTAGAAAATGACATGAATGAGTTTGTCACAGTGGTTAAAGCAGCTGAGAGGCAACACGGCTGCTTTATATGGTAGAATATCAGCCTGCCCATTACTGCCCAAGTTCCCGCCACTTTCTCTAGCCTTGTTTCTGCTTATCCTCATGGCCCTGCCTTTCCTAACAAACCCGACCTCACTTGTGAAACAGGAGGGACAGCTACTGAAGCTCAAACTCTCACAGTGATGGGATCCTCCCAGAACCTGGGCGTTCTATATATACAGGGGGACTCTGTTAGGCCAGGCAGACAAGAATGTACTTGGGAACTTCCCTGATGGTCCAGTGGTCAAAACTGCGCTCCTAAGGCAGGGGGCCCAGGTTTGATGCCTGGTCAGGGAACTAGATCCCACACGCCACAACAAAAGATCCTCATGCCACAATTAATACCTACTGCGGCCAAATAAATGGAGGGAGGCAAAAGACTGTCGAGGGAAGAGAAAGAAAGAGGTCAGAGATAAAGGTATAAATGTGGAAGGAGGCCTGTATTCCTCTCAAACTCCTCCCAACAAAAGATTTTAACAATCCAAAATAAAGAAATACTGTGATGGTTGGAAACACAGCAGAAGTACATAAAATCAATCACATAAATGGTCACACCACAACTCTTTTTCTGCATCTCTGAAACTGAAACAAAGGCAGATCATAAATGTTTGCTGAGCACCAACTATCCATCAAGCAGAGTGTTCAGCAGTGAGCAAACAATAGTGACCACAAATGACAAAGTTCCAGCCCAGCATTAGGTCCATCTCACGAGGACAAGTCCTCCCAGGTGGGACTAGAGGTAAAGAATCCACCTACCAATGCAGGAGATACAGGAGACAAAGGTTCTATCCCTTGCTTGAGAAGATTCACTGGAGGAGGGCATGGCAACCCACTCCAGTATTCTTGCCTGAATAATCTCATGGACAGAGAGGCCTGGCAGGCTACAGTCCATGGGGTGCAAAGAGTCAGACATGACTGAAGAGACTAAGTACGCATGCACCTTTCATTAGCACACCCAAATGACCAATACTCCAATACCACTGCACCAACACACACAAAATTCCTATAATTTTATGTCAAGCCTGTGAGGCAAGCTGAACTTTCGGGATACCTGTTAAAGTGCTTCATCACTACACAATTCTGCATCATAATCCTGCAGCAATGGAGCAGTCAACCTCTTTGGAAGACTTCAAGAAATAACCGTTCAGCAAGCATGGAGGGTGGACCAGACACATAACTCAGAGTTTAAGTTCAAGGGATTATGAGCAGTGAGAACAAGGAGAATGATTTTCGGAAGGTGACTATTCCAACAGCAAAGAGCAGAAGTGCAATCCACACTCAAAGAAGAAAATGAATGAGGGGCAGTTTAAGGGAAACAAAAGAAACAAAAGGAAAAACCAGATAAAAAAAAAACTTAAAGGTAAGTAGTAGAGTGGGAAGCTTGTTGAACTATAACACATTTTGCAAATCCCAAAATAAGTCAGTCCAGCAACAAGCGACAGGGATGGTTCCCAACACTGAATATAAATAACCTTTCAGAGGCTTGTTTTTACTTCAGTTGCTAAGAGAAAACGAGGCACTTGACAGAAAGAAAGTAGGGGGAAAATACAAAATAAATCAAGGGTCACAGGGAAAGTGAACAGAGCAAGATCATGTTCACAGAAAGATGACAAATGCAAAGAGGCAGTGGGGATGTGATGAGCCTGCACCGAGAGCTGAGAAAAGAAAAAAATGAGGGGAAAGGAAAGAAAAAATTGACCAGGGAAAACCTACTGTAACAACAGGGTCTGGAGGCATAAGAAAGGAATAGACTCTCTACTTCATGGCAATAAATCCAGTTCTAATTTGCCTGTTCAGCACTTGCTACCTACAAGGCTCTGAGCTCAACACTGGGAAGAAATAAAAATGAAGATGAGCATGCATGGCTTAACACCATGTTTTTCCTACAATTAAATTGAAATAATTCTTATCCTATCACCCAAGGACAACTGCAAACTTCATGATTTCATTATCAGAACACTTAAAATAACATCCTAGACAACACATTAATCAATGACCTCAAGTAGATTTCATTAAGTTGGTTAAGTCTGAATGACTAGTACTATCCCATCATTAATTATGAGAGAATACTGTCCATGCAAGATCAGTAAGAACTCTAAGGCTATCATGCTAAACTTACCTCAGAAACTAAATGAAATGAAAAATCACAGTATTGCAGGAACAATATTTTTCTCTTTTTTCCACTCTGGAGGACACTGAGAACCAGCAAAGTTAACTATACACCATGGCTTGAAATACCCTCATCTCTAGTCACTCATCCAGTCAGAAATGGCTTCAACTTTGGTGACAGCAATGAATACAACTTGAATTTCGCCCACCTTCTTATCAATCAATATCTGTATAAGCTTTCAGGTACTTTTATGAGTAAATCAGTTTGAAAAATAGGAATGTACTATTTATAGCTAACCAAGCTGTATAAGATCCTAAAATGTAAGAACAATTTTGTGATCCTGAAACAAAACTTCCATGGTCTTCAATGATGTTTCAGTTTCTGTCATAGTCAATAAAACTCTTCCTAAGAAATGGCTTGATTATTTAGCACAATGGTAAATTTGTAAATGCATCTGTAAAAAAAGAAAACAAACAACTTCCCATTCTTCTTATTAAACACTTTCTTAAAGTTTTCTTCAAAAGCACATCAAAGTATTCCTAAACTATTACTAAACTGCAGGTGATACCAAACTAATCGTGAAAATGACCCAGTATTTATAAAAAATGGAGACTGACACCAAAATTATCCATCTCAAGAAGAACAAATTTTCCAAACTTCCACTAACAAGATTCTTCTATTATTAACATACATTTTGAACACATTACAAGTGTATGTAAAATAAGCCCATTGCTCCTTTCGTACAAACTAAATATGATTTTTCAGAGCATCAACTCTTACATGAGTTAGGAAATCAATCTTTATGTAAGTATCATCTCTGACCCAGGAGAGGCACAGTCTGCAGTCTGAATTACATTAATGGGGAAGAGAAGAGGAGGAAGGGGCGGGGAGAGGAGTGAAGGGGGAAGAAGAGGGAAGAGGAGAAAGTAGCTCTTCCCCCTGAACCAAACATGCTCACGGGGGCATGGAAACAATCCCAGGGGTCATCAGAGCAAGTCTGCCTAAAAAACACAAGGTTCTCTTTTAAAACATGAGTGGAGCCAACCACTGAAACCTTGTGGGCTAAGATTAAAACCTTAAAAAGTGCTTCAGACTCCTGCAGGTCTCTTTCTCTAGTTGAGCCAGGAGGATGCTGGACTGAGCTGACACAGTGGACCCAGTATCTTCTCTCTAGATCTGATATTTTTAATTTTCCTGAATCTCACCTTCCACCATCCTTATACCCACAGTCTCTTCCTGTCCACATTCTGATCTCTCAAGATCACTCTTCTGCCAACTTCTCTTACTCTAGCCTCTCCTAGATCGCTACTGCCCCGCATAACCTTGACTGCTATGGATCCATAGGTAGGTTCTAAGCCAGACTCCTCATAGGATATTCCAAAGGCACTAAAAACCCATGAGGGAATTCATGGACATCAGGTCTGTGAAGTGGCATTTCCCTCTGCAGTATCTGGCTAATCTAATCCAAAGAAAGAGAAACCATTGATCCCAGAGCTTAAGCTCTGACCAGGTGTAGCAATTGGTGTGTACTAGCCTGATACTAACATCCTGACCTCAATTTCTCACAAACAAGCCTGCTTAAAAGGCAAACTAAAAAAAAAAAAAGTATATAAGAATAGAAATTGACCAACCAGAAGGGAAAGCTAGAGACATAAGTCCATGCCAGTCAGAATAAGTGGTTGAAAAGAACTGTCCACCCATTCTACTTCCTTACATAGAATTTTTTTTTCATTTATTTTTATTAGTTGGAGGCTAATTACGTTACAATATTGTAGTGGTTTTTGCCATACGTTGACATGAATCAGCCATGGATTTACATGTGTTCCCAATCCCGATCCCCCCTCCCGCCTCTCTCCCCATCCCATCCCTCGGGGTCTTCCCAGTGCACCAGCCCTGAGCACTTGTCTCACGTACAGTATACTAACGCATATATATGGAACTTATGTAGAAAATTTTAAAACGACTTGTAAAATGTGAGCTCTTGAGGCCAAGTTTCATGAAAGCATCATTGATTTCCCATCTTCAAAGAGTCATCTAATGTTCTTTTACTCACGACAAAAGAAAAAATGCAGCAAAGAGGCAACTATTGCTAACTGCTAAAATCTCCTGATAAAAAATTAATTTTTAGAAAGGAGAAAAAAAATGTTGAAGGTAATGGAAACCCACTCCAGTATTCTTGCCTGAAAAATCCCATGGGCAGAGGAGCCTGGTGGGCTACAGTCCATAGCGTCACAAATAGTTGGACATGACTGAGCGACTAAGCACGGACCCTTACAGATGAATATAATTCTGAAATATCCCTTCAATACAAACAACAAATAGATCGTGAGACAGGGTGGGGCAGAGGGAAAGAGGGATTAAACTTTCTCCTTCTCTGTCCAGCTTTAGAACAGCTGATATTTCTGGATCATAGTACTACATTTTAAATTTTATTTTCAAAATAAATTTATATATAATAGTCTGCTCTGGGGAAAACAGATTTCTGTCTTAAAAGCAACTCAAAAGGTAAAATGAAGAAGGACACCTATAACTTTAAAATCAGTTTTTCTATATGATGTCTTCATATTTTTTGAAATATAGCATTTTATACTCCGTTTCTGTGTCAAATAGTTATAACTATCAAAGGAGCTGTACATTCAATATTTGAAAACACAAAAAATTATTCATGCATTTATTCATTTGGAACACAACTGTATTCCAAAAAAGAGTTCAGCTTGTTTTATGTGGATAATTACAAGAAAAAAATTTCAAGTGGATAAGAAAACCAGGGGAGAAATAAAACTCACTAATTCAATAAATATTTATTAAGCATCAACTCTGTGCCAGTCACTGCTCTAGGCAGTGAAGATGTGTGGTGACCAAACAGACAAGATCACTATTCTTGTCTTTTACAGTTTGATGATGGCATAGTGAAAGAAAGACAATAAACAAGTCAGTTGTTAAAAGGAATGTCAAGTGCTAGGAAGGAAAGAAGAGTACTGGTGACAAGGAGGGGAGTGGAATAGGGCTACTTTTAAAAAGTGAACAAATGAAACCTCTTGAGATCACATTTTTAAAGCCTAATATTTACTTCAATCTAAATCTAACATGCACTTGAAAATGTGCACAGATATGAATTCCCAGATTAATAAGTAACCATGAGTCAAGAGGATTTCAGAAGACTTTTTCGTTGAAATGGGGATGATGAGCAGGAACAGGACAATGAACTAGGAATGAAGCTACTATGAAAACTCATGCTAAGATTTCTCCTCTAGAAGAGAGCACAACTCTCCTGGAAACTTTTGGCATCCACATTAAGGAAGGAAACAAAAGTATAAGACAAATCTCTCCTCTTGGTCCTGATGAGAAACCATGCTAATGTTCTCCACGATTTCAATGAAATCATGTAACTGGTTTTGCAGGAATATTTCTTACAAGATTCCTTCAAATTATCCTTTAGAAAAGGCCGGGAAACTGAAGTAGTCAGGGGAGTGACGAGAAAGTGTAAGCTGCTCAGTAATGTCCAATTCTTTGCAACCCATGGATTGTAGCCCACCAGGCTCCTCTGTCCATGGAATTCTGCAAGCAAGAACACTGGAGTAGATTGCCATTCCCTTCTCCAGGGGATCTTCCCGACCCAGGGATTGAACTCAGATCTCCTGCTGATACCAATTCAAATACCAAGCTCCCTTGTGATTAACTGAAATCCAAAGAGATTTATGAAAAAATAACTTAAATCTTGAGGATACAAAGAGCTCCTCGGCCCTGGGTGCAAACTGGAATCCCCTCGAGACTTCAAAAAAAAAAAAAACAAACTCCCACCCTAGAATCTCTGGAGGTGAGGCCAGTGCCCTACAAAAGAACAGATGATAATTCTCCATAAATAGCTTCTGTTACATGAATTTCTGACAGATAAAACTCCAACAAGTACTCAGAGTGCAGATGTTCTCTGCTGCTATTCAGATGCACATGCAGATATTTCCTTATGGTTAAAAGAATATCTGAGGTAGGATTTCCCTAGTGGTCCAATGGTTGGGATTCCAAGCTTCCACTGCAAGGGGAATGGATTCAATCTCTGGTTGGGAACTAGGATCCTGTGCCTCACAACATGGTAAAAATAAATAAATGTTTTAAATGTTAAAAAAAAAAAAAATCTGAGGTAGAAGTAGAAATCGTAACCATTTCTAGAAATGAAAACCTGTAACAAGTCCTAAACGTGACATCAAGTCACCCCTAAATGAAGTTAGACAGGGAGGAGATCAGGATAGGGTAGGAGATCAGGTAGACAGGAGATCAGGTCAAGAGTTTTCAAGAAATGTTACATTTGTTCCAACTGGTAGATAAATGGGTAACCACATATTAAATAAGAAGCAAAGATTACAAAAGGGTTATTTTATGTTAATCTCTAACATTTTCTTTGAGAATTCTTAACCCAGTTCTACTACTTATCAGTTGTATAAACTTGGGCTGATTAATTAGCTTCCTTAAGCCTCAGTTTCCTCATCTATAAAATGGGTATAATCATGCCTACCTCATAATGAGAGATAACACTTGTAAATCACTCAGCACAGTGCCTGACATAAATAGTAAATATTAATTCTTATTTTTCAATTCTTTCCCTCAGTATTTGCTTTCTAATGCTTTTATTACCTAAGTGAACATATCCAGCTAGATGTTCACAGAAGCTATCATTTTGGTTATTATTGATTATGTATCTCTTTGAGCTGAATGCTTTGACATTTGGGACTCTGGAGCTATTTGTTCTATGAAGACACGAAAGATATTTTAAATCTTTTCATTTGAAAAAGTACACACAAATATGGATTTCTATTGAGCATTTCATTTCTGCTTTATAAAGCTTAGACCATAAAAGAGCATATATAATTTTGGTATTGACGATTGGATACTGAAATCTTTGATTTACAAAGAAAGATTAGATCAATGTGCACATCCAGTTTGAAAACAAAACACACATCCTTTGAGAGGTGTTGTTCACCTTTTAAATGTTAAATATCTTTATATATTCCATTCCCATTCTCAAGGTAGTAGAAATGAATCGTTTCTACTATTTTCTGCAAGTTTCTTCACTACTATACAACTTTTTAAAGACATTTTCAAGTGCTGCAAGAAATATATAGCTCCAGGGGAATGGATGTAAGAATCACTGATCCCAGCACCACTGAATGATATCTAAGGAAATGTTGATGACCTCCTGTACAAAGGCCAGTTTAGCACAGTGCTTCAGCACACAGGCAGTGCAGTGGAACTGAAGAGACTGCATTCAAAAACCCTCTCAACTATCTACCAGCTTTGTAATTTTGCAGTTAAAAATTACCTGTCACATGACTCTTGTGAGGATGCAATGAGTTGTATAGGTCACAAGTACTCAGAAAACTGTTTGGCACATAAAAAGTAGCCACATACATTATTGTTTAGTAAATATTATTAAATATTTTAGTGTATTCTGTAACATGACAACACCGTATAAGTATTTATCTCTTCCTGATTTCTCTTTCCTTCCTCCTTCTTGCCATTCATCTCAAGGTGTTTTCCTTTTCTTGCGTCCTCCCACACTATTTAATAATATCTTTTTCCCTTTGGGGTTTATCCATAATCCTTAATGGTGGATGTGGCAATATCTGGACCCCACTGGAGTTAAAGAGTACTACTAACCCTATGTGACAAGAAAGCAGGCCTTCCTCCATGTACTTTTAGAAGAGGCTTTCATCATTAAAAATGACAGAACACTTGGCATTCATTAAAATAAGATAAAGCAAATAAAACTTAAGGACAATTTTTATCACCCCATAAGCTCGTAAGAGTTGGTCACAGTTTTCCATGTGTAACTGTAAAGAAGTGATGAAAGACAACATTCTTTTGTACACGGTAAAACCACTGGGCAGAATTTCAAAGATTCCCAAAAGAAATAAATACAAATTGGGATCTCATAGACTGAAAACAAGATGTAAGAATACTCCTACAATTTTAAACTTTATTTTCTTTTAATTATGTAATTGTAAGAGAAGGTTGGTGGGAAAATAAAAATGACTCCTTCCTGTTTATCACAGTGGAACCAATTTTTGACTGGTTGCACAGTTTTATCAATATTGAGCTATTTAGGTTTAACAAATGCACATTAAGGGGAAAAAGAGAAGTTTGTCCTATACTTGCAAAATATTTCTAAAGCTGTAATTCCTAGGAGCCCTTTTTATCCAGGAAAGCAGTACGGCAGACAATGGACGGTCACACTGACGCAGTGTTCCCAAGTGAAACAACCCAATTTCTGGTGCAGCTCATGCATGCTTAGGCATATAGATAATTATGTTCATAAAAACAGTGCACAGCTATCTCTTGCCATCCTGTGTCCATCCTGCATTTCTCCATTCATTACTGATTATCAAAACTATAATAAATGGTAGGTCTATGTTCTCGACACTTGACCACTTGAGAGGCTTACAAACCCTTTCCAGGGAATGAGATAGAAAACAAGTAGCCTGTCTATTCACTGACAAAGACTTCTGATAAAAAGAAATTCTGCTACTCGTAGCAAAAGCAATTACTGTTGCCAAACAAATTACTGAAAATGTATGGGGTGGCCACACAGCAAAACAAACCACCAAACAACCTATCTTTGATGCTACGCTAAATCTGTCATGCTTGGCTTGCCAAAACAAAAAGAAAAAAAAGAGTAACCAGGAAGGTGCTTGCTCTTTATAATAGCAATTACGTGATCATACGTTTCAAACCAATAGCAGGACTCCGTAGGTGATACCTTGTCTATATGGGTATAAGTTCTGTTAAAATATATTTTATCCTATTATCTGCAACATACAATTTTTTCAGCACAAGTAATTTCAACCCAGATGAAAGAAAGACTGTATACTTTGAATAATCTAGTTCTGTGTGGTCTTTTACAGAACTGAAACTACTTCAGATCAGGAAGACAATCTTGAGGAGAGCAAGGTTACCCACAGTCAAATACAATTCCTTTGACTACCATTTCTAGAACTTCGTGGCACAATAAGCTTTCAGTTTGGGTCAGTCATCTGATTCAGGATGAAAATAAAAGTATACATTCAAGCAACTGGACATACAGATATGGACTTTTACCAACAGAATTAATTATTTCACAACTATCAAATTTCCAGTATTTCCACAGAACTAAATTTTCCAAAAATTTAAAATGTGCAGTTCAATTTTGGGATGGAAACTGAAGTAAGGACACAGTAAAAGTAAAATTAAGGTGCTTTATACCATCATAGTTCTTGTGAGCGTTCTCAAACATTAAGTAAAACATTTCTGGTTTCCTTACTCTAGATCAATGACTCTATCTTACCAGGTAAGAAGTGAGTCTTCAATTAGGTTAGATGACCTATAAGATTTCTTTCATCTTTATAATCATTAAGATTCCACTTAGTTATGTAAACTTGAGTAATTTGTAACTTACTTCTGGGAAAGTGTTAAATTCTGGTAATTAGGGCACCATTTTGCATTAAAGTGATGTCATAAAATTTCTAAATAGTACTCAAGCAGCCTAAGCGAGTTAATGTTATTTAACAAAACTCATATAGTGCTTATAGAACATGCAGAACTGTTCTGAGTGCTACATAAATATTAACTCATTTATACTAAGCAGCTAAGTATACTTAGTAACTAAGTTCTTATGAAGCTTAATGAGTATGTGAATTGGCATTGAACAATGAATTAAAGTGAACAACCACATTCACTCAGCCTTTGAAATTAACATTATTCATTTCTAACAATTAGCGTTACACCATAACAACATGATAGTATAGGTAACTCTAGTAGGTTGCCTATAGTAACTCTAGCAGGTTACCTATATGTAGGTCGATAACTCTACTTACTGAAATCCTTGAACTGCCTTCAGGAGAAGCCCAAATTCCTCAGCAAGTCATGGAAGTACTGAAGGATCTATTTTCTGGTTTGTTTCTTCTGTCCCTTAAATCTTAACTATTTGCAGTCAAAAATGAATCTAATTTCACATGTCCATGTACCTGCTGACCCTTTGTTCGATATGACCACCCATTCCCTATAATTTGGTGAGTTCTTACCAACCCTCAAAACACAGTTCGGATGGTGCCTCCCCTTGAGAGCCCACCCTGACTGCTCAGCTAGGTTAAGCACTGTCTTCTCTGTTTCCACATCTCTCTGTGATCACCTCCAGAAAATCACACACAAGGACATAGTGTAACTACCTATCTATTCATTCATCTTCCTACTTGTCTGTAAACTCCTTAAAGGCTAGAACTGAGTCCTTTTACCTCTAAATCCCCAGGGTCTTACAAAAAAAAAAAATGGTATACAGCATGAACTCAAGTATATAAATGTCTTTTAAATAAACAAATCAGTATATACCTCTGTAAGCTGACAGAAAGCATCCTAATTTTATTATTAGAAAGGAAGCTGCTAAACATACTTATGAGTATAAATTACATCCATTTAATCACCAAAGAAATAACAAGGTCCAAACATAATTAACTTATGTTTTTGGATTCAATGAACAGTTCTCAATGAAATAAGAAATGACACATTGCAGGACCACTCCTTAGTTTCCTAACTGGAACAAGTGTTGGCATATGGCAACTAAGTCTTTGCAACTCTGCCAGATTCAGCCCTACTAGTCAGTGATCACTAACTGGAGCTGAGGAACACAATAAACTGCTGTAGCTCCCCGGAGACCCAGCACCCAAACACATGCACTATGTGTATCTCACCAGGTGCCGGCATGGAGATAACTGCCTGTCATAATTACTTTGATGACAAGACAGCACCTTCACTTTCATTTCTGACTTGAATGAATAAATTACTCATGCTGTTGTTTAAGCTGCTGCTGCTGCTGCTAAGTCACTTCAGTCGTGTCCAACTCTGTGAGACCCAATAGACGGCAGCCCACCAGGCTCCCCCGTCCCTGGGATTCTCCAGGCAAGAACACTGGAGTGGGTTGCCATTTCCTTCTCCAATGCATGAAAGTGAAAAGTGAAAGTGAAGTCGCTCAGTCGTGTCCAACTCTTCGCAACCCCATGAACTGCAGCCTACCAGGCTCCTCTGTCCATGGGATTTTCCAGGCAAGAGTACTGGAGTGGGTTGCCATTGCCTTCTCCTGTTGTTTAAGCTAAATCCTACCAATTCGTTCACACCTCTCCAAAAGTGAGGGCATTTGGTGGTCATGGTCATTCTACTCAAAGGTGAGGTTTATCCTTGTAGGACATAAAAGCTGCACAGGCCCAAGTACCTTCTGCCCCAAGTGGAGAGATCTATGAACTAAAAAAAAACCCCACAAAAGTGGTATTCCAGAAATGGGAAGAAAAAGGAGGGCTGGCCTGTTGTCCAAGAATAGCAGTCTTTCACTGACACAGAGAAGGGGAGAGGGTACCTAAAGACATCACCAGCATGAGGCAGAGGCTCCAGGAGTCTCCGGGTTCAATCCTGCAGTTTTCTTTTTCTCCATCTCTACTTTCTTCCTCTCTGATTTGTTTTAAAGCACCGTGATTTGTTTTAAAGCAATGTCTATATCAGCAAAAATTTGGCTTGTGGAAGACTCTACTGGATGAGAGACCCCATATCTTCAATGACTCAATTGTATGGAAGAAAGAAAGAAAAAGGATGAGGGAAATCATGCATTAAAGAGGCTTTAAAAAAATGAATTGCAGTTTATAAACATTATCTGGATCCTGGTTCAAACTAACTTAAATATATATAATATTTATATGTCTATTTTATATATTTATATATAATACATAGACATATTTAATATATATTAGCTATGATAGTATCATGATTACATTTTCTAAAAAATCCTAGTCTTTTAGAGGTGCATAGTTAAATTTTTTTATGAAATGTTTCAAAATAATACAGAAAGGAAAAGAAAATAGGATGTATATAAAATGAGATTGGCTATGAGTTGCTAATTGCTAAAGCTCAGAGTTCATGATAGTAGTCTGTCTACTTTTGTGTATGTGTGTTCGAAATTTTTTGTAATAAAAGTTGCAAATGAGTGTGAGAATATTCCTCTACAGAAGTAATTCTAACAGTGTCTGATGCTTCTTCAGGTTTACTATGGAAGCAAATTATAATGGAAAACTTTGGTGCTCAGTCATGTCCGACACTTTGTGACCCCATGGACTGTAGCCTACCAGGCTCCTCTGTCCATGGGGTTTTCCAGGCAAGAGTACTGGAGTGGGTTGCTATTTCCTGCTCCAAGGGATCTTCCTTTCCTAACCCAGGGATCAAACCCAGGTCTCCAGCATTGCAGACAGATGCTTTACCATCCAAGCCACCAGGGAATCCCCATAATGGAAATGGTGTTTACCAAACACCAGTTCAAATGATGGGATCCTTCACTAAAACTTGACATATTAAATTTTCTATTATAATAATCTAATTGATGGATATTACTATAGCACTTTAATTTCTATCATGTTAACATTTTAACAAAATTAAGTACTTGGCTACAAATAAGGAGTATTTTTCTATGTTTACATATTTTACACTTATAATAAATTACTATGATTATCACATCAAGACACATCTTAAAATATTAAGAATATATTTAGACATGTAAAAATATTCAGTGTACTTTAGTGAAGTGTGCAAAATTCTCAACTACATGAACATGTTCTATCTGAATATGTACTTACAGGTGGATGAACTGGTTGCCAGGTCGATATATGTAAATTTAAAAAATGCTTACAGAGCCCCAAAATATTTACTTAAACAGTAAGTTCAAAAAAGAATTTTCAAGCATATCTTTGAATGTGTGATATTGACCTAAATATGGTAAACGGTAGTTAGGTTTTTATTTTATTTTATAAATGCCCCCAAAGCCACACTGCCCTAATTACATCAAGAGAACTGCTATCAATAAAGGGGAGAAGGGGATGTCTTTTTTGAAAGGTGGAGTTGAATGGGTCCATCTCCGATGTCCACAAATTGAGTGAGCTCAGAACCTTGTAGTTGAGCTTAATTTTAAGTTTTAAGTTTAAGCAGGGATGTCTACGCTTGTTTTTCCTATTTTCCTACAGTACAAATCTTGGCTAAAATCACACAAAGCCTTCTCTCTGAGAATTAAAACAACAACAACAACCACAACAACAACAATGATGATGTAAATCCTGCTCAAATATTGTATGCCTTCTTGCCTACACATGGCTTTTGCTTGGCAGCGGTGAGAGGGTCTCCGCCCCTTCACTCAGGTTGCCGCTCACAGGGAGGCATCCCGCACAAACACCTCTAGAGCAAAGCCCCTGGCCTGTGACTCTTTGGGGGTCTTGTCCGCCTTCTCTTCTTTCTTTTGCACAGGGAGCGCCATATATGACTCGCAAGAGAATTGCGCTGCTTTCACCCAAGACACTGCATCTCCAGGGCAACCGAGAGCAAACGCAGGGTCGGAGTGGGCCGGGCCGCGCATAGGACCACCCCCTGGACCGCGCCTCTCACCTGCCCGCTGCTGGGGTCGCCCCGCACCCGCGTGTCCAGCGCGTCGTGTCCAGTTTCGTCTTCTCCGCCCGAGCTGTAGATGAGCCGGAGTGGCACGATGCTCTGGCGCTCCAGGAAGCGGTTCTCGTTCCTCCTCTCCAGCTCGGTCAACGGGGCGTCTCCTCCAGGCAGGAAAGGGGGGAAGGAAGAATTAGGGAGAAAAGGCGAAAATAATGACCCTGACGGACACTCGTCCATCCTGCGGTCCGATGGTTCTCCGGAGAAGATCCCACCTCCCCTCCCTCCCAGACCCCATCTGGGAAGGACGCAGAGACACCAGACGCAAAGCCTTGGACCAGCTCATCTGAGAGCATCCAAGATCGGGGCCCAAAAGCAGAGCCCCCTCTCCCATCCTCCGCATTCCTCTTCTACTTCCGAAGAAAAACAAGCATTTGACCTAAAGCTTCTAACGTATCCGCGCGCCCCCACAATATATTTTTGCTTCACTCTCACCACCCTTCTAAATAAAAAAATCTCCCCGCTAACTCGGGAAATGGGGGATGCCCCTTTATCATGCGCTTGAGGGCTGCAAAGATGCCGGGGAAATGGTACTTTGCAAAGCCACAGAGGACGGCGAACTTACCTGCCCGGCCGCAGCGCGCCGGGGGACAGGTCCCCAGGGTGCAGAGCAGCAAGAAGGGCACGGACACAGCCGTCGCCGCCGCCGCCTGCATGGTGCTGCCGTCCGCCCGCCTCGCCCGAGATGCTCAGCTCCTCATGCCCAGGCAGCCGCGGCCGGATCCCGCACCCCGCGCCCCGCGCCCGGGGCTAGCCTGGGCCACCCGCTCCCAGCCCCGACCCGAGCTGTGGCGACCCAGGCGCTGCAGCCTCCGCCGCGGGGCTGCCTCAGTGCTGCATTGTGCTCCGCGGGCGCTTCCGCTGGTGGGGGTAGCGAGCGAGTGCTGCATTGGGCGGTTGGCTGTAGCTAAGTGGTTTCTAGCGCCTCCCACCTCATCCCCTGGCAGAGGCTCCGGCGGGCGACGAGCGCTCGGCGGGGAGCGAGCGCCTGCTGCAATCGCCCCCCGCACTGGAGCAGGGGCGCGCGCCCGAGAGTCAGCTGGGAAATGTAGTTCTCTCTCCACGTCCTGCTGTCTCCACGACGGCGCGGGCTGTCGCGACCTCGTGACCACGGAGTCATCTACAGCCTGGAGATGGGAGGGAGGAAAAGGGCAAGAAAAAGAAAGGTCATCCTTGGCAAGGCCCCCTGGGACCGAAGATGCCCTTAGATGCGCCACTGCGGGAGCCAGGATTCGGCCACTGCGTCCCCCAAGAACTGCAGTAATGCTTCCTTCAGATGTAGTAGTTAATTTAAAATATGATCAGGCAATCATACCCTCAAGATTACATGATAACGTAACTATTCAACAAACATCGATTGAGGACCCACTGTGTGCGCAGCTGTCGACTTAAGAGCAAGGGACACAATGGTGAAGGACAGGGCTATAAGAGGTACCAGCTATTGAGTTAATACCATTTTGTACAATACTGGGATGTTTTCCTCTTTCCCTGGCAGAATTTTTTTTTCACTCTCTGCCTCTATTGAAGTGGTTTCAGATTCCTTCACCACCGTGGTGTTTTGAAAATACACTCCAAGTGTCCCAGATCAAGTGTGGTATCCAGAATTAAATACAACTTAGACAAGGTTTCACAAACAAAGAGAAATTCTTTTCTCTGTTGTCCTAAATTCTTGCCTAAGAGGACAATCCATCATATTTTGGTAAATGTATCTCACCAAACTTATTGTCACGTTGAAAAATTTCCCCCAAATCTTCAACTAATGAGAACCTTAAGAATTCTATATATGACATGCAATTGAAGCCTGAATAGTGCTATAAGATTTCAATAGTGCACTCTAGACCTTGATGCAGAAGATTTCATAATACAGTAAAATAAAATTAGAACCCAAGGCCTAGAGAAGCCCTTAACCTTCATTTCCTACAACATGGACCCAAATTCTTACCCCAGTTCTCTCAGTTGGGAGAAATAATTTCACAGTTTTGTAACTATTGAGCTACTGTAAATATACCCCATAACTTTTAAATTTAAATCTCTTGTTATAAGCAATGCCCTGTGCATGTGTTGTGAGCATTTCTTGAAGGCAGATTATACCAGAACAAGAAATTGCTTGGTTTACAGGGTTTGCCCATTTTTTTTTAATGTAATAGATGCATACCTTTAAACAATTCTATCTCCCTGGCATAGAACGGACATCATGAGAGGCGAGATAAGTGAGAAAATTCCTCTGGTACTAAGCTATAGTTTCCCAAGGTGTATTATGGAGGTAGAGAAGTGGGAATAAACTTGTCTTAATAGCAATTTAAAACACAGCATCCCATCCTTTAGGGACAGAATATCTCTTTTGACTCTATTTGAAGGCAGTGCATATGTATATATATATGGGATTTCTGCTGTCTTCATTTTCATTTCATTCCCACTTATTTAATTAATAATCAATTAATCTAGTTAATTAAAACATTTATCACCTCACATATTTATCTCTTTTTTGATGAGAATATTTAAGTTTTATTCTTAGCAAATCTCAATTATTTAATACAGTGTTATCAATATTGGAGAAGGACATGGCAACCCACTCCAGTAATCTTGCCTGAAAAATTCCATGGACAGAGGAGCCTGGCAGGCTACAGTCCATGGGATTCAAGGAGTCAGGCATGACTGAACAACTATCATTATCAACTATAGTCACCATTTTTACATTAGATTCTTAGATATTATTCACTTGATAGCTGAAAGTTTGTATGCTTTTACTAACCTCTATCTCCCCCATTCCCGGTGCTCAGTTCCCACTTTTTACTCTCTATTTCTATAATTTTGACTTTTGGGGGTTAAATTCCACATATAAGGAATACCATGCACTATTTATCTTTCTCTGTTTGATTTATTACACTTATTAAAGTATCTGCAAGGTCCATTCACAAATAGCAGAATTTCCTTCTTTCTTAGGGCTGAATAACATTCCATCATATATGGAAATGAAAACACGATGATCCAACACTTATGGGATGCACCAAAAGTCGTTCTAAGAGGGAAGTTGATAGCAGTAAAAGCTTTACCTCAGGGAACATGAAAAATCTCAAATAAATAGCCCAACCTTGCAACTGAAGCAACTAGAGAAAGAAGAACAAACAAAACTCAAAGTTAGTAGAAGGAAAGAAATCATAAAGATCTGAGCAGAATTAAATAAAATAGATGCAAAAAAATATATAGGAAAAAATGAATAAAACTAAAAGCTGGTTCTTTGGAAAGATAAACAAAATTTATAAGCCCTTAGCCAGATTTATCAAGGAAAAAAAGGAGAGCGCTCACATTAATACAATCAGAATACAAAGGATCATAAGCATCTACCACAAGCAACTATACACCAATGAAATGAGCATTATAGAAGAAATGGACACGTTCTTAGAAAGGTACAATCTCCCAACACTGAATCAGGAAGAAATAAAAACTATGAGCAAGCCAATCACCAGTACTGAAATTGAATCAGTAACTTAAAAACTCCCAATAAACAAACATTCAGGACTAAATGGCTTCACAGGCAAATTCTACCATACATTTAAAGAAGAGTTAATACTTATTATTCTGAAACTGTTCCCAAAAAGTGTAGAGAAAGGAATACCTTCAAACTCATTCTATGAGGCACCATCACCCAGATACCAAAGTAAGACAAAAGTATCACACAAAAAATTATAGGCCAATATCACTAATGAACATATAGATGCAAAAATTATCCAAAAATACCAGCAAACTGAGTGCAATAATACATTAAAAGGACCATATACCAAGATCAAGTGGAATTTACCCTTGGGATGCAAAAATTTTTCAATATCTGCAAATCAATGTTATATACTACATTAACAAATTGAAGAATAAAAACCATATGATCATCTTAATAGATACAGAAAAAGCTTTTGACAAAATTCAATACAATTTATAATTTTAAAAAAACTCTTCAGAAAGTACGCATAGAGGAAACCTACCCCATCATAATAAAGGCCATATATGACAAACCTACAGCTAACATCAGACTCAAAGGTAGAGAACTGAAAGCTTTTCCTCTAAGAACGGGAACAAGACAAGGATACCCATTCTCACTACTTTTATTCAACATAGTTTTGGAAGTCCTAGACACAGAAATAAGATAAGAAAAAGAAATAAAAGGAATTCAAATTGGAAAAGAAGCAAAACTGTCCCCATTAGCAGATGACATGATACTATACATAGAAAATCCTAAAGGCACTACCAGAAAACTACCAGAGCGCATTGGTAAGTTCCCAGGATACAAAGTTAGTATACTGAAATCTGTAGCATTTCTATACACTAACAACAAAATATCAGAAAGAGAAATGAAGGAGATGGCAAATCCCACTTACCATCACATCAGAAAGAATAAAATACATCTGAAGAAACTTACCTAAGGAGGCAAAAGACTTGAACTCCAAAAACTTTAAGACTCTGATGAAAGAAACTGAAGACAACACAAACAAGTGGAAAGCCGTACTGTGTTCTTGGATTAGAAAAATCAATACTGCTAAAATGACTATACTACCCAAGGTGATCTACAGATTCAATATAATCCCTATCAAATTACCACTGGAATTTTTCACAGAACTAGAATAAATAATTTTTTAAAAATTTCTGGAAACACAAAAAGCCCCTAAATAGCCAAAATAATCTTGAGAAAAAAGAACGGAGCTGGAGGAGTCATGCTTTCTGGTTTCAGACTATACTACAAATTACAGTAATTAAGACAGAATGGTACCAGCACAAAAACAGAAATATAGATCAGTGGAACAGGATAGAAAGCCAAGAGATAAACCCATACACCTATGGTCACCTAATCTATGAAAAAGGAGGCAGCAATATACAATGGGAAAAAGATAGTCTCAAATAACTGGTGCTGGGAAAACTGGACAGCTAGATGTAAAAGAATAAAATTAGAATATTCTTTAACACCATCAGTTCAGTTCAGTTCAGTAGCTCAGTCCTGTCCGACTCTTTGCGACCCCATGAATCGCAGCACGCCAGGCCTCCCTGTCCATCACCAACTCCCAGAGTTTACTCAAACCCATGTCCATCGAGTTGGTGATGCCATCCAGCCATCTCATCCTCTGTCGTCCCCTTCTCCTCCTGCCCCCAATCCCTCCTAGCATCAGAGTCTTTTCCAGTGAGTCAAATCTTCGCAGGAGGTGGCCAAGGTACTGGAGTTTCAGCTTCAGCATCAGTCCTTCCAATGAACACCCAGGACTGATCTCCTTTAGGATGGACTGGTTAGATCTCCTTGCAGTCCAAGGGACTCTCAAGAGTCTTCTCCAACACCATGGTGCAAAAGCATCAATTTTTCAGCGCTCAGTTTTCTTCACAGTCCAACTCTCACATCCATATATGACCACTGGAAAAACCATAGCCTTGACCAGACAGACCTTCGTTGGCAAAGTAATGTCTCTGCTTTTTAATATGCTCTCTAGGTTGGTCATAACTTTCCTTCCAAGGAGTAAGCGTCTTTTAATTTCATGGCTGCAGTTACCATCTGCAGTGATTTTGGAGCCCAAAAAATTAAAGTCTGACACTGTTTGCACTGTCTCCCCATCTATTTCCCATGAAATGATGGGACCAGATGCCATGATCTTAGTTTTCTGAATGTGAAACTTTAAGCCAACTTTTTCATTCTCCTCTTTCACTTTCATCAAGAGGCTTTTTTGTTCCTCTTCACTTTCTGCCATAAGGGTGGTGTCATCTGCATATCTGAGGTTATTAATATTTCTCCCGGCAATCTTGATTCCAGCTTGTGCTTCTTCCAGCCCAGTGTTTCTCATGATGTACTCTGCATATAAGTTAAATAAGCAGGGTGACAATATACAGCCTTGACATACTCCTTTTCCTATTGGGAACCAGTTTGTTGTTCCGTGTCCAGTTCTAACTGTTGCTTCCTGAACTGCATACAGGTTTCTCAAGAGGCAGGTCATGTGGTCTGGTATTCCCATCTCTTTCAGAATTTTTCACAGTTTATTGTGATCTGCACAGTCAAAGGCTTTAGTCAATAAAGCAGAAATAGATGTTTTTCTGGAACTCTCTTGCTTTTTCAATGATCCAGCGGACGTTCGCAATTTGATCTCTGGTTCCTCTGTCTTTTCTAAAACCAGCTTGAACATCTGGAAGTTCACGGTTCACGTATTGCTGAAGCCTGGCTTGGAGAATTTTGAGCATTACTTTACTAGCGTGTGAGATGAGTGCAATTGTGTGGTAGTTTGAGCATTCTTTGGGATTGCCTTTCTTAGGGATTGGAATGAAAACTGATCTTTTCCAGTCCTGTGGCCACTGCTGAGTTTTCCAAATTTGCTGGCATATTGAGTGCAGCATTTTCACAGCATCATCTTTCAGGATTTGAAATAGCTCAACTGGAATTCCATCACATCCACTAGCTTTGTTGCTAGTGATGCTTTCTAAGGCCCACTTGACTTCACATTCCAGGATGTCTGGCTCTAGATGAATGATAACACCATCGTGATTATCTGGATTGTGAAGATCTTTTTTATACAGTTCTTTTATGTATTCTTGCCACCTCTTCTTAATATCTTCTGCTTCTGTTAGGTCCATACCATTTCTGTCCTTTATTGTGCCCATCTTTGCATGAAATATTCCCTTGGTATCTCTAATTTTCTTGAAGAGATCTCTAGTCTTTCCCATTCTGTTGTTTCCCTCTATTTCTTTGTATTGATCACTGAGGAAGGCTTTCTTATCTCTCCTGGCTATTTTTTGGAACTCTGCATTCAAATAGGAATATCTTTCCTTTTCTCCTTTGCTTTTCGCTTCTCTTATTTTCACATTTATATTTGTAAGGTCTCCTCACACAACCATTTTGCCTTTTTGCATTTCTTTTCCTTGGGGATGGACTTGATCTCTGTCTCCTGTACAATGTCATTAAACTCCGTCCATAGTTCATCAGGCTGTCTATCAGATCTAGTCCCTTAAATCTATTTCTCACTTCCACTGTATAGTCATAAGGGATTTGATTTGACACCATATACAAAAGTAAATTCAAAATGGATTTTAGGCCTAAATGTAAGACTAAATACTATAAAACTCCTAGAGGAAAACACAGAAAGAACACTATTTGACATAAATCATAGCAATATATTTTTGGATCTACCTCCTAGAGTGATGAAAATAAAAACAAAAACAAACAAATGGGACCTAATTAAACTTAAATGTTTTTTTCACAGCAAAGGAAACCATAAACAAAATGAAAAGACAACCTACAGAATGGGGAGAAATAATGCAACCAACAAGGGATTAATCTCCAAAGTATACAAACAGCTTATACAACTCAATATTAAAAAACAAATAATGCAATCCAGAAATGGGCAGAAGATCTAAATAGACCTTTCTTCAAAGAAAACATACAGATGGCCAACAGGCATATGTAGAAATGCTCAATATTACTAATTATTAGAGAAATGCAAATCAAAACTACAATGAGGTAAAACCTCCCTTTAGTCAGAATTACTATCATCAAGAAGACTATGAAGAGGACTTGTATTGGAGGAGGATTCCAAATGGTTTGCAGCCACAGCGGCTCCCCACGGATGGTGCGTAGGCAGTCCGGGTCCACATCCAGAAAAAGAACCCAGGCTCGCAGAAAGGTCCCTGTCTGGGGAGCGAGATAGGTGAAGAAGCTGCTCTCCTTCTTCCCACAGAAGGTGGTCCAGGTCCCCAAGAGGACATAGAGCCACATCTCCTTCTCCTTCTCCACTGAAAGAAAGAAGAGATGAGAAGAAGAAAGAAACAAAAAGGAACAAAGCAAAGAACATCAGATAACTGAGGAAGACTTAGAGGGCGAAATAGAGGAAGAAATAGAAATGAAGTTAATGGGATTTGCCTCCTTTGACTCCACAAGAGGGAAAAAGGCAGATGGCTCTGTAAATGCCTATTCCATAAATGTCTCAGAAGAGAAAGTATAGGCAGTACATGAATTGAAAAGGTGGATTCAACAGACCTTTGGATATCATTGCATGAGAACTGAAGTGTTGAAGAATTATTTTTTTCCCTCATCTTGATCAGAACAGTGGATTTTGTATTTAATATGCATGAAAAACAGGATCACAGTCCTTCCTCCTTGTAAAGTAAGAAAATTTTATTATGACATGGGTAGTTCACTTACCCTGCCTCAAGAAGAAAAAAAAGAAGTTAAATATTACATTTTTTTCCCTTAAGAAATATCATTTGGAGCAGTCATCAACCCAATTTTTTTGTACTTATTCCTATGGAAACTATATATTATTTTTTCTTGGATGCTCTTTATGACTTTTTAAAATACATGAAAGTAATTTGGAAGTAAGTTTCTCAAATAAAGCTATAATTTCTACTTTTTTATTTGATATTTTTATAACTAGAAAAAAAAGGATCTCCCTACACATTTTCTTTTTTTCATACATAGATTTATATATCATTATTCTTCATAGTTTAAAAATTAGAAGATTGAAAAAATACAACTGGATTTTTTGTATCTTCTGTGTTTTTTGCCCCCTGTACCAATACCATATTTCCCCAGCTGAAAAGCAATACATGCTTATTATTAAATTAAAAAACACCTTGGGAGAAACCAGAAGGTAGGGGAAAAAAGCCAAAAATCACCTGTAATCTACCCCCAGAATGTTAATATTTTGGTATATGTATTTCCAGGCTCCTATGGATATGTATTTCTTGCCCCTAGCCAAAGAGATCAGATGCTGCTTTCTTTGCTAATCCTTATTCTCCCGTGCACTGTGAACATCTGTTAAATGCTCTTATAAATTCTTTGGAAACTTAAAAACAAAAAAGAAGTCTATAAAGAAAAACTTTTGGAGGAAAACTGAGGAACATTAGGGAACCCTCCTACACTGTTGGTGAGAATATAAATACATATAACCGCTATGGAAAACAGTACGGAGGTTCCTTAAAAAACTAAAAATTGAACTACCATATGATCCAGCAATCCCACTCCGGGCCATATATTTGAAGAAAATTCTAATTGGAAGAGATACATGCACCCCAGCGTTCATTGCACCACTATTTACAATAGCCAAGACATAGGAGCAACCTAAGTGTCCATGAACAGAAGGATGGATAAAGATGTGGTACGTGTATACAATGGAATATCACTCAGCCATAAAAAAGAATGAAATAATACCACTTGCAGCAACATGGATGAACCTAGAGATTTTCATACTAAGTGAAGTAAGTCTTATTGAATCTAATAAAATGATATAAATGAACTAATTTACAAAACAGAAATAGAGTCTGTTTTGTAGAAACAGATGTAGAAAGCAAACTTACATTTACCACAGGGAAAAGAAGGGAAGGGATAAATTGAGAGATTGGGACTGGCATATACACATTACTATACATAAAACAGATAACTAATAAAGACATATTGTATAGGATGAGGAACTCTTCTCAATACTCTGTACTGACAAGAATCTAAAGCGTGAATGTATATGTATGCAAAACTGATTCACTTTACTATACAGTGGAATCCAATGAAACATTGTAAATCAGCTATATTCTAATAAAAAATTTTTAAAAAGAAAAGATGTGGTATACACACACTCACAGGCACACACACACACACACACACACACAGTGGAATATTAGCCATAAAAAGAATGAAATAATGCCACCTGCAGCAACATGGATGGATCTAGATATTATTAATATCATGCTAAGTGAACTAAGCCAGACAGAGAAAGACAAATATGATATTATTTACATATCATTAAAAAGTGATATAAGTGATCTTATTTACAAAACAGAAATACACTAACAGACATAGAAACAAACTTATGGTTACCGAAGGGGATTGTGGAGGGGTTCAGGGGGGTGAATAAATTAGGAGTTTGGGATTAACATATACATACTACTTTGTATGAAATAACAAGATACTGTATAATATAGGGAACTATATTGAATATCTTATAATAACCTATAAGGGAAAAGAATCTGAAAGAGAATATATACATATGTAACAAGTATATATATATTACTGTATAAACTGTTCCAGACAGAACAACAGACTGTCTTTTTGCTTTCACCTTCATGACCAAACTTTTTTCACTAAAAAGACACATGTACACCAGTGGCTGATTCATGTCAATGTCTGGCAAAAACCACCACAATATTGTGAAGTAATTAGCCTCCAAATAAAATAATTAATTTTAAAAATTAGAAAAGAACTGGTTACATTTCACTCCATCATCTCCCACCCTTCCTTACTCCACTTATTCCCGATGCTGCTTACCTCACACCCAAAGAGGCTGCATTAATATCAAAATGCGCATAAGGTGCTCTAGACAGGCAACCGTGCTCTGCTCTGCTCTGTCTCTTTGCAACCTCATGGACTGTAGCCCTCCAGGCTCCTCTGCTCATGGGATTATCCTGGCAAGAATACTGGCGTGGTTTGCCCTTTCCTCCTCCAGGGGACCTCCTTTCCAAAGTAGGGGAAATTTGAGCTGACTTCTGAGGATGGGAGTTGGATAAGTCTAGATGGCAGGAAGGAGGACTGATGCTGCATTAGCAGTTGTGTGATGGTGAAGCAAAGGCCAAAGGCACTGCAGAGATGTCAGCAATTTAGCTGCTGAACCAGCGAATTTGTTTCAACTGCCTCAGTTGAATTTTCTGTTATTTTTAGTAAAATGCATCTCTAACTCTAGAGAATTCAGTACCACAATGGAGTACTAAAACCAAGAGACTTTAATATACAGAATTGGCTATTTAGAAGGGTTAGGATAGTGGGCAGTGAGGACCTACAACTTTTCTAGGTTGGTGATAACAGTGGAAAAATTGGTCGAATTATCATCTGTTGTGTTTGGGGACTAAGAAAACACAACTGTAACAAGGCTATAGTTTTAGGAGATATGTTTGGAAAATCCCAGATTTTTCATGTATGTTGCTTACTTTTTATTGAAAGTAAAAGGATGGAAAAAGATATATAATCAAAATAAAATTGGTATAGCTTTTGTTAATAGCAAATAAAATAGACTTTAAGCCAAAAAAAAAAAAACCCTCTAGAAATGGATTCACTTCATTTGGACATACAGTTTAATGCACCAAATGTAACAATTATAACAATACAGGGCTTCCCTGGTGGCTTAGTCCGTAAAGAGTTTGCCTGCAGTGCAGGAGACCTAGGTTTGATCCCTGGGTCAAGAAGATCCCATGGAGAAGGGAATGGCAAACCACCCCAGTATCCTTGCCTGGAAAATCCCAGGTACAGAGGAACCTGGTGATCTGCAGTCCATAGGGTCACAAAGAGTCAGGCATGACTGAGCAACTAACACTTTCACTTTCATAACAATTCTAAACTTGTATTGCTTATACTTGCCTAAACAACTTTAGCATTCAAAATGTATAAAGCAAAAAGTGAAGGAAGTGATTAGGTGAAAAGTGGAAGGGGAACACTATGGGTCAGGTTGGCAAAAACTAAACTCAGAGATCAATGTTAACATTACAGAGACAACCAAACCTCATGTGTACATTCCACATGGGAATATCCACCACCACCTATGAGATATTCTTGCTAAAATTTTGAACCTTAATCTGATCAAGACTCTAGGTCACGGGAAATAGAGTACCAAGGAACAAACAAAGCCTAACCACAAGAAGGCAATCAGTGAAACTCACAATGTGGAAAATAAAAAGGACAAAGGGGCCCAGTGTCTTCAATAAATACATTTAAAGGGGAGAAAAAGGATAAATGCATAGATTAAAATTGATTTAGGACACTGTCTTAGGCTCAGTCATGTCTCTTTGCAACCCCCTTGGAATTCTCCAGGCCAGAATACTGGAGTGGGTAGCTGTTCCCTTCTCCAAGGGAGCTTCCCAAACCAGGGATTGAACCCAGGTCTCCGACAATGCAGGCAGATTCTTTATCAGCTGAGCCACCAGAGAAGCCTTGTCTTAGGCTGGCTCCTCCCAAAAGTGAATCTTTCATGTGGGAGTGAGAACCTAGAGATTAAGGAAGTGAAAAGAGAGAGAGCGAGGACAGGTTATGGATCAGGAAATCATTCAATCCCATGGGAGCTTTGGAGATCCATGTGAAACACATCTCAGAAATACTGTAGGGGAGAAAAAGGGACATATTTATTGGCTCACATTTTCCACTGGTCAAAGTTTGCTCCCAAGGGCATTAACTTGCCCTTCTGGGTTTTGCCCATGCAGGAACAACAAGAAATTTCCTACACTAAAATAGCTCTGAGAACATTAGCTCTTCCAGCCAAACTGGTGCTTTGATTTTGCTGGCTTAGCTAAGGGAGGAGGACTGAGGTCAAAGTCTAAGGTGCTGTCTAATAGGAGACCCTCTCACGTTAAGCTGAGATCCCAAAGGGCTCAGAGTAAGGCTGAATGAAGTATTTCCAAAATCCTTCCCTCATCCACAGAGGACTACAGAGAAAATGGCCTTGGTACTGAGCTGAGTTGAGAGATGGGGAAAGAAGGGAAATTGTTTTTGTTTTTAGTATTTATTGATTTATTTGGCTGTGCCAGGTCTTAGCTTCAGCGTGTGAACTCTTAGTTGCAGCATGTTTGATCTAATTCCCTGAGCAGGGATCAAACCCCAGCCCTCTGCCTTGGGAGCACAAAGCCTTAGCCACTAGACCACCAGGGAAGTCCTAGAAAACGGGTTCTTAGGTATACAGCACCATGTTATGTGGGCTTATAGGAATTTTCAGGCAAGGCTGTCTCCAGAAGTCAAGAATTCAGAATATAGCATCATTAGTGAAAAACTCTTTTGAAAAGAACTTCTTCTGAATGTAATAGCCAGTGAAGTCTTCAGACATCACCAACTCAATTGACATGAATTTGAAAAAACTCCAGGAGTTGGTAATGGACAGGGAAGCCTGGCATGCTGCAGTCCATGGGGCCGCAAAGAGTCAGACATGACTGAGGGACTGAACAGAGCTGAACTGAAGTTTTCACATTCATGTATGTATTTATAGAAGATAGGGGCTAGAATATTATATTAAATGACATTTCTTGGTAGACAAAATAATCCAGAAAGATATTCTACAAGAAAACTGACTCTGTTTTTTTCAACAAATAAATGGCACAAAGAATTAGCATAGGAGAAAGGGAACTGTTTAAAATTACAAAAGACTTGTTATATATTGCATGCTGTGTTGCTTCAGTCATGTTCGACTCTTTGCAACCCTATGGACTGTAGCCCACCAAGCTCCTCTGTCCATGGGATTCTCCAGGCAAGAATACTGGAGTGGGTCGCCATGTCTTCCTCCAGGGGATCTTCCCAACCCAGCGATTGAACCTGTGTCTCTTAGGTCTCCTGCATTGGCAGGCAGGTTCTTCACCACTAGCACCACCTGGGAAGCCCTGTTAAGCACATATAAACTGAATGCAAAGTATCAACCTTAACCTGGATTCTAATTAGAACAAAATCAAGGAAATTTGAATGAAAGTTGGGTATTAGATGACATTAGGGAATTATTGCTTAATTTATTAGGTATCATAGTGATATTATAGATCTTTTAAAACTTATTTGTTAAATATGTTAAAGGTGCCAAAGCATTTATGAGTATGAAAAGATATGACACCTGGCATTTTGCTCTAAAACACTTTAAAATATATCAGGAGGGACACAGGTAAGTTGTTTATTCACAAACTGATCCTTGTATACAGAGGCAGACCACTCCAGACTGGCAGGTGGCAGGTTTAATAAACAAGGGAAGTTACTTACAAGGGCTTGTCTTTGGTGGCCAAGGACAGGCAGATCTCCACATCACATTCCAAGTTACAGGGTGTAACTGAGTGGAACCCTATGGGGCCTTCCCAGGACAGGCCCTTCCTGCATAGCCTCTGCTTCCTCTCCTCTCTGAAGTACTGACACCTAGATAACACTATCTAATGCAGGTTCTGGGGCTTTCCAGATGGCCCTAGTGGTAAAGTACCCACCTGCCAATGCAGGAGACATAAGAGACGTGAGTTCGATCCCTGGGTTGGGAAGATCCCCTGCAGGAGGACATGGCAACCCACTCCAGTGATCTTGCCTGAAGAATTCCATGGACAGAGAAGCCTGGTGGGCTACAGTCCATGGGATCAGAGTCGGACACTACTGCAGCATCTTAGACCACACACATGCACACAAACACCTTCCTGAGTTGTCTTTTACAGATGTGGAAACTCCTCACCAAGTGGAGGATGGTAAGTACTTGATCATCATGAGCACACAGCGCCCAGACCTATTGGCACCCAAGGACTGACACCACCCTGTTCCTTACCATCAAACAGGGAATTGTGCACAGGTTGATCACATAAGCTTCAGACAACACCCCACACCCACCTGCCTTTAAAAATGTTTTGCTGAAACCCTTTGGGGATTTCGAATTTTGGGGGGACGTGAGCCATCTGTCTTCTTGCATGGCCCTGCAACAAACCTTTCTCTGTTCCAAACGCCAACATGTTTTGCTTGGACTCACTGTGTGCCTGGCGCAGGAACTTGTGCTGACGAGGGAGACGGTGAGTAGTCTTCAGGCCAGCAGAACAGGCATTATAAATAAAAATTCACAGTCCCTTCCCAGACTTTCTAAATCACAAGCTCTGAGGATGGGGCCAACACTGTTTTAACAAGTCCTCTAGGTGATTTTAATGTATATTAAAATTAAAAAATGATTGTCCTAGAGAAACTTTTTTTAAGGATATATATATGACTTCCTTTGTGGCTCAGTGATAAAAAAAATCCGCCTGTCAATGCAGGAGACGTGGGGTTGATCCCTGGGTTGGGAAGATCCCCTGGAGAAGGAAATGGCAACCCACTCCAGTATTTTTGCCTGGGAAATCCCACGACAGAGAGGCCTGGCAGGCTATAGTCCATGGGGTTGAAAAATGTCAGACATGACTTCAAGACTAAACAACAACAATATATGTATTTATATATTTATATTTTATTTATAGGTTTATTGACATATAACTTACATTTGATAAAATTGTTTTAAGTGTCCCCTCGGGAAACATTTGCACAGGAGAGATGTACGTTGGCTATTCCCCATTCTTTCCTTTCCTGAGAGCTTTTCAATTGTAGGGCTTCCTTGGTGGCTCAGGAAGTAGAGTTTGCCTGCGGTGCGGGAGACCCAGGTTCGATTCACAGGTTGGGAAGATCCCCTGGAGAAGGAAAGGGCAACCCATTCCCATTATTCTATCATCCTAGCTATTATATAGGATGTTTTGGGACAGTGATAAGTGACTCTCTTGTCCTTTAGCTATTGACTGCCAAACCTTTAAGAATGAATGATGGTGGGAATTCCCTGGTAGTCCAGTGTTAGGGCTCTGCGCTTCCACTGCAGGGGGTACGGATTGTATACCTAGTCAGGGAACTAAAACCCTGCATGACATGTGGCATGTCCAAAAAACTCCAAAAAACAAAAAAAAAAAAGAAGAAGAAAAGAGAACAAATGACAGAGAAGACTTCAAATCAGTTTCAGTAGTTGGCTGAGACTTTGGGGTTGCCTTCCTTAGGGGTCTGATGAATACATTTAATGTAAAATGCCTGCATCTGGGAGAAGGGGGTGCATGGGTATTAAGCAATTCAAGGGGTGAGCTGGGCAGATTCTATAGATTGACTAACCAAACACACTTTTCTAGAAAATTCTCTTCGTGACCACCTCATCACAGACCCTGGAAAACAATAGTTCTGGATTTGCTTTCCCAGCCTCCTTTATACACAAGGGATAGCCATGTGAATAGGTCTGATCAATACTACATAAGTGAAAAATGTTTAGAGGGGCTTCCGGGAAATCCCTTTCTTACTTGATAAAAGGAATGTCAGATATTGGTTCCCTCCTTTCTTTCTTCTTTGAATTTGGATATAATTTCAGGAGTTCTTGCAGCTATGGGGAAAATGCCCTGAGCAAATGCCAGTAATCATTTACCCCAAAAATTCTTCAGAGTAACAAAGACAAAAACCCTATGTTTAATTAAGCCTCTGTTATGTCCAACTCTGTGCGACCCCATAGACGGCAGCCCACCAGGCTACCCCATCCCTGGGATTCTCCAGGCAAGGACACTGGAGTGGGTTGCCATTTCCTTCTCCAATGCATGAAAGTGAGAAGTGGAAGTGAAGTTGCTCAGTAGTGTCCAACTCTTAGCAACCCCATGGACTGCAGCCTACCAGGCTCCTCTGTCCATGGGATTTTCCAGGCAAGAGTACTGGAGTGGGGTGCCATTGCCTTCTCCAATATTAACTTATACATCACTGCAAAATGCTGATATTTCCTATCTTATTTTATGAAAACTAAATATGTAAAATGTCTGATACTTGCCAAGGCAAGCTTCTCTCTCTCATGTCCCTCTGTCCATCTTATTTCCTGGATCAATGTAGATACCTTTGGGGATAAATTATAGTTCAATTATACTTAAAAAAAAAATGAAAGCAGAGGTCAAAACCATATATGATATTCTAATTAGCAAAGGTGTCAGTTTTCTCCAAGGATAGGATAATATTCGGCATTTTGTTCTGTAGTTTTGTCATTCCTAATATTTTTGTTGACTTCTTTGATCAGAGAGTTTACTTCTCCAGCAGCTTCCTGTAAGGGTCCACAATTGCACTAAGCCTATTTTAATTGTTTTCCTCTAGGTGCATTAAATATTGGAGAAGGAAATGGCAACCCACTCCAGTGTTCTTGCCTGGAGAATCCCATGGATGGGGAAGCCTGGTGGGCTTCCCTCAATGGGTCACACAGAGTCAGACACGACTTAAGTGACTTAGCAGCAGCAGATGCATTAAATTGTACTTGACTACGCAGACACTCCCTTCCCACTTTTTCTGTAAATTCACTAGCCTAGCACTTTATGTTATTTGTCTTTGCTAGTTTAGCTGCTGCCTAAAAGCAGAGCTAGGAGTTCAAAATAAGATAAAAGGCAGCAGCAGCTCATAGGTGTGTTGAGCAGTGCTCTTTCCCCTAAAATAGCCCCATTTCAGGATCACTCCTTGACCTGAGTGTTGAAAGCTTTTTAACTTTAAACTGTGTTTATAATATGCAAATATGGCTGGGAGAGATTTCAGAGTTTATTGGTTAAGATTGAGTTGGGAGCTAACACTGATAGAAGGGTTATTAACAAAGAGTAGTGAGGGTGTCATTGTTGGGATTGAGACCCAACAATGGCTCTCAGAAATAAAATACTTTAAATAAAGTATTGTAGTTCAACAATTTTTTTTTTTTAAACTGTGGATTTTCCCTCGCAGACAATTTATAGAAGGTGCTCAACCTGATCTCTGGGCTTCCCTGGTAGCTCAGCTGATAAAGAATCCATCTGCAACGCGGAAGACCTGGGCTCAATCCCTGGGTTGGAAAGATCCCTTGGAGAAGGGAACGGCTACCCACTCCAGTATTCTGGCCTGGAGAATTCCATGGGGTCGCAAAGAGTCGGAGAAGACTGAGCGACTTTCACTTTCGCTTTCAACCTGATCTCTAGGGAGCCTCAGAGTTTGACTCCTGAATAATAATGGATTCCTACCTCTTTCCCAGGCAACTAAACCAAATTCTGTACGTATTACCAATCGCTGGTAATTCAACTTTCAAATGGATTTTGTGGAGAATATTTCCAAAGGTTTTTGTTTTTGTTTTAATCCCAACTAGTTTCTCCTGTTACCCCTTAAATCTGCTACTCACTTTTTTTGAAGGACATGTTGCTATAGTGACACTCAAACTAAACACAGACACTCAAGACTACCTGATTTTCTACGTCACAGTGTTTTTAATGCTAAATCTGAAAACACAGCTGGCAATTCGAGCTCTCAAACTATCCAAAACCTTCTCAGAACCAGCGAAACGTGCTGCACAAAGAAATACGCCCATTCTGTGCATTCATTACATTCAAGACGCTGCACTCCGTCGTCACTCATTATTTTATTTACTACAAGGAGACCTGTCAGACCAGGAAGGAGACGGGCAAGGTTTGCGGAGGCCGGTAAACCGCATGCCTACAGCGGCAGGGTTCAGCGGGAAGAGCGATTTCTAGTGCCGGGAGTGGCCAGCCAGGTGGAAGCGCGAGCTCTGCGCGGTCACCGCGGTCGTCCTGCCAGGCCAATAGCGGAGCGGGCGAGAAGGGGCGCGGCCGGCCGGGGCGGGGCAGGTTTTGGCTGCTCCGGGCTAGGCTCACGTGCGCAGGGCGGCTGGAGCCGGCGCCTCCCGGTTCCCCGCCCGCCATGGAGCGGCTGACGTTACCTCCGGGCGGCGCGGCGGCAGTGGACGACTACTTGGAGTACCGGAGGTGAGGCAGCGCCTCTGGGGAGCCAGGAGGCCGGTCCGATCCCCTTCGCGGGAGGAGTGCTGGAGGCGCGGACAGGGGACCGGCGCTGGGTGGCCTTGGCTCCCGGAATCCCGTTCCCGGGCTGGCGGAGGTGGTTCACTTTGATTGCAGGTTTCCTATTTCTAGTATGGTGATGACACGCAGTTCTAGTCTAATAAGTCCCTTCCGAGACAATTTAAAAGATCTCCGGCTCTGATCCCTTTGAGAAAGGATTATTAACTCCAGATTTATGCAAAGGTCCATTGTTCTTTTCTTAACTGCCGTTGTAGATCGCACGTTGAGTACACCTGGCCTGTAAAAGCAGACAGGTTTGCATGTTCACTTTGTAATAGGGTGGGACGTGAACTTCCAAACGTGCCCCCGACCACGAGATGCTGGTTTTAGGAGAAAGACTTTGACTGGTTCTAGAGAAACGCTTATCCGGGGACTGGAAGCGCAGCCGCCGCTAGGGCTTTCGGTAATGATTCACTGCCTGGGGCCCTGACAAAGGCTGGTGTACCTGCGAGAATGTGTTTTTTTTTTGTTTTTTTTTTAAGGTCTTCCAAGAAAGGTTTCTGACAGTTGGGAAACTGGGTGAGAGGCAGGTGTGTGTGTGTGTAAAGGGGAAGTCAGATGATCACTGCCTCTTTGGGAAACAGGTGCAGCCTGAAACCTGAGCCACAGGGGTTGCTCCATCTAAAGGTGGTCCCCCCAGATCCCTTGGGTAAAGAAAGGGGTTGCTGTCTGACTGCACTTCCCTCGGACTGTCTAGGTGGTATACTTCTGAGTGACATCTAGAAATATCTAGTAATTCTGAGCCAGAAAAAGTGAGGATGAGAAGCTTGATGGGTCAGGTCCCATTCCCGGTTAGGTTCACGTAAGGCCAGCAGTCTGGAACAGCTTCTACCCAGAGCTTACCTAGGGCAGAGCTGCTCCTTTCGCCTCCAGTTCTCCAGGCCTTTTCCCTAGGAGCACTATGCTAGGTCCTGATGTTGACTGGACACCTTAGGTTCTTAGATGTTTAGGTATGTGGAATGTGGGCCTTCAGTTGTAGTCTCATGCCTGGCCTATGAAGTGTTGGGGCCTGGGGGGAAATTATTTTTCAAACATAAACTACTTTAAATAGTTCTCTGTAGAAGTTAGAGCCTTGCTGCTCATAGTGTAGCCATCATGGGCCAGCAGTGTAAGCATTGTTGGGGAGCATCGCCAGGCCCATTGAGAAATTAATCTGAATCTGCATTTGAACTAGATCTCTTAATTTCCTAAGAAATAGCAGTAGCTTAATTTATCCCATAAAATTTTGAGGTCTTACTTCCAGAATTAGAAAATGATATGCCTGATTACTCAATGCATATGTTAGGTATGAAGTGGTGCAGATCTAAGGGTGTTTGTGGGTTCTATCTTAGTTTAAACTTCTGGCCAGGGTTTGGAGTCAGGTATGGACATTAATCCTGTTGTCTTCAGCATGGATGTTTTTTGTGCTATTTTGTTTTGGGGGCAAAGTATATTTAAAGGAGGAAAATATTAGAATTTTTAGCAGTTTAGTCTCCAACTTTTAATGTGAAAAATGAGCATGTTTACTTCAGAATCAAAGGAGAAATTGAGATGAATATGTGGTAATTCTCCAGTGATAAACCTGGATCTGTGAAATCAGATGTTATGAATTCAATGACTTTATTATTTATAATCCTTTTTCATATGGGAAGTAAAAGCTTTATTACTATTGTGTGTAATTTTGCTATTAACATGAGCCTAATGTATCAAAATAAAGCCAAAGCAGTCTTCGGACTATACATTTGACTATACAAGTATAGTTTAATTTTAGAGTTTATTATTTTTAACCCAGAAAAGAAATACACATGGCTTAAGAGAAGTATCTTTTGTTGTAGAATTGTTGGTGAGGATGATGGAGGGAAACTTTTTACTCCTGAGGAATATGAAGAATACAAAAGAAAAGTCTTACCTATGCGTTTACAGAACAGATTGTATGTGAGTTGGCGATCACCCACAGGAGTGGATTGTAAACTTGTGGGTCCAGAGACACTGTGTTTTTGTACACATAGGTAAGATACTTTATTGCTAAGTTTTCTGGTGATTAGGAAATATAAAACTGTAGCAGGGCATATCTTCCTTCTATATATAACATTATTGACGATAATTGAGAAACATTTGAAAACAGGTGTTTATATAATATGCCAGAAAGTATGTAAGATTTTTGAGGGCTATATTTTACATTTTTTCTGTTGTATCCCATTAGAACTCATTATGGAGTCCCATCACCTTAAGCATCTTTCCTCTTACCATTGGTAAGAAAGATACTGGGGCCTCCCGGCTTTGCCGAGGGTTTTTTGGTCACTCTGCTTCTCCCACTGCTGGACAAGGTAGTAGAGAATGGGTCATCAGATTGCAGAGCTGATATTATTTTATTTATTTTTCTCAAATGTGTTTTAAAATTTGTTTTTATTGGAGTATCGTTGCTTTACAATATTGTGTTAATTTCTGAAAAGTGATAGTCGCTCTGTTGTTTCCGACTCTTTGCAACCCCATGGACTGTAGCCCGTCCAGACTCCTCTGTCCATGGGATTCTCCAGGCGAGAATACTGGAGTGGGTTGCCATTCCCTTCTTCAGGGGACCTTCCGGACCCAGGGCTTGAAGCCAGGTCTCCTGCTTTGTAGGCGGATTCGTTCCTGTCCAAGCCCCCAGTGAAGCCCATTTTAGTTTCTGCTATGCAGCAAAGTAAATCAGGATATCTGTATATCCTCTCTTTTTTTGGATTTCCTTCCCATTTACGTCACTGTAGAGTACTGAGTAGTGTTCCCTAAACTTATTTTAAAGTTGCTTGAGCTGATCCGCACTAAAAAGTTTACCAATCTACAGGTAGAAGCATTTTTCCTCACACTTACTAGTCTCTTTTTATATGTTAAGAAATATTTTGTATGAATACCTTTCTCTTTTATTTATAGACACACACACACAGAGGACCGGTTCCAGGACCCACTGTGATACCAAAATCTGGGGATGCTCATAGCTGGGCCCTCCTATTTGCAGATGTGGATTCAGCCAACCTTGGATCATAAACATGATCCTTGGGGAACACGATATGTAGTTAGTTTAAGCACAGATGTGGAACCCATAAACACTGAGGGCCTACTGTGTTTTTATTGAAAAAAAAATCTACACTTTAAACCCATATTGTTCAAGGGTCAACACTGTGTGTGTGTGTATGTATGTGTATATACCTTTCTGTAAACAAAAATACAAGCACACAAGAAAAGGAAAAGCATGAGCCTGCAGCCATTGATGTGTTTTACCTGCACTTGAGATTTGCATTTGTCTGTGTTTGTCATTTTCTACTTTAAATTTTATCACTGCTACAGATCGTAGTTGTAAAGCCAAAAGGACAAAGCTACTTCTTGGAAAAATCACAGCAATTATTACATGATTTTAGGTAAAAACTTTAGCTTTCTATTCCAGAGGAGCCATGGGAGAACCTTCCTGTTCTGATCGTTTCTGGGCTCTTTCTGACATAGTCTTTGTGCAGTTGCTGTTTACACACTTAAGATTTGCCAGAGGTTGTTAGGCAGTTGCTAGGATGAGTAATGTTGTGTGTAGATAGACTTGAAATTTATTTAGCAACCCCAACTAAAAACACTGGAGGAACAGAGGATGAGGGTTATGTTGGTATTGTTCAGAATTGAAGAGAACTTTGGTAAACTTCCATTGAAGTGAAAGTGGTAAAGAATCCACCTTCAATGCAGGAGGCCCGGGTTTGATCCCTGTGTTGGGAAGATCCCCTGGAAAAGGGAATAGCTACCCACTCCAGTATTCTTGCCTGAAGAATTCCATGGACAGAAGAGCCTGGTGGGCTACAGTCCATGGGGTCGCAAAAAGTTGGACATGACTGAGAGACTTTCTGCTAAACTTATGTTAGTTTTATCATTTATCCTTGTAAATGTTTAGTGCCAGTCTCATATCTATGTATAATGGTACAGCATAGAATTGACCTTCAAAACTGACCCAACCCCACTTGGATGGAAAAAGTTCTTTAGTACCAGTTGCTCAGTGAGACTTCTGTCTAAATTAATTTTCCCTTGTTATAAAAGTGAAACTTGGGAGGTGGGAGGGAGGTTCAAGTGGAAGGGGACATATGAATATATATGGCTGATTCATGCTTATATATGGCAGAAACCAGCACAGTATTGTAAAGCAATTATCCTCCAATTAAAAATAAATATTTTTTTAAAAAATTATAATAGAAAAGTGAAAACATTGGAAATATTGAAATGAAGAATATAAAGAAACGTAGAAAGAAGACACCACCTAAAGCCAGATGCTGTTAAGAAGTTTTAACATGTGTATGTACTTTTTTATTTACATAATTCAATTCAGTTTAGTTCAGTTCAGTTGCTCACTAGTGTCTGACTCTTTGCGACCCCATGGACTGCAGCACACCAGGCCTCCCTGTCCATCACCAACTCCTGGAGTCTACTCAAACTCATGTCCATTGAGTTGGTGATGCCATCCAACCATCTCATCCTTTGTCATCCCCTTCTCCTCCTGGCTTCAATCTTTCCCAGTATCAGGGTCTTTTCAAATGAGTCACTTCTTTGCATCAGATGGCCAAAGTATTGGAGTTTCAGCTTCAACATCAGTCCTTCCAATGAATATTCAGGACTGATTTCCTTTAGGATGGACTGGTTGGATCTCCTTGCAGTCCAAGGGACTCTCAAGAGTCTTCTCCAATGCCATGGTTCAAAAGCATCAATTCTTCTGAGCTCAGCTTTCTTTATAGTCCAACTCTCACATCCATACATGACTACTGGAAAAACCATAGCTTTGACTAGACAGACCTTTGTTAGCAAAGTAATGTCTCTGCTTTTTAATATGCTGTCTAGGTTGGTCATAACTTTCTTCCAAGGAGCAAGTGTCTTTTAATTTTATGGCTGCAATCACCATCTGCAGTGATTTTGGAACCCAAGAAAAAAAGTCTGTCACTGTTTCCCCTATCTATGTGCCATGAAGTGATGGGACCAGATGCCATGATCTGAATGTTGAGTTTTAAGCCAACTTTTTCACTCTCCTCTTTCACTTTCATCAAGAGGCTCTTTAGTTCTTCTTCGCTTTCTGTCATAAGTGTGGTGTCACTTGCATATCTGAGGTTATTGATATTTCTCCTGGCAGTCTTGATTCCAGCTTGTACTTCATCGAGTCCAGCATTTCTCATGATGTACTCTGCATATAAATTAAATAAGCAGGGTGCCAATATACAGCCTTAGTTGTTAATTATACATGTGTATAAATATTGAACCAGTTATTCATGACAGAATCACGGAATGTTTCTGCACTGTAATAGTAGTTGCACACAAGATTTTTAATACCTCCTTGATACACCGGCTAATCCAGTTGTGTTCACTGTGTTTTCCCCAGAGAATTCTCACAGAATCTCAGGGGCTCACCAGGTGGAGGGGCAGCTAAGGGGAAGGACAGACCCCACTTATGGCTCTTCCCCTAGTGTTAGCCAATTCTGTGTTTATCTATTTTATATGGTGTTATGGTCCGTAAAAGATTTTATTTGAAGAAAAGTTTTCACTGTTAGAGTTAGAAAACTGTTTTCTTGTACTATACTTATCCATTCCTTTATTATTATTTTGTGTTGTGTACATCACTATTTAAAGTACTGTTGCTAATACTACCCCTATGCACAGAGCTCTTTATATACATGGAGTAATTTTCTTAGGGTTTATTTTTTTCAAAAATGAGCCATCTGGCTTAATGGATGGATCTTTTTCTGTTTCTTGAAACCCTGTTAAATGGGATTAGTTCTTTTATAACACTCTTGACAGGGTGTTGTGAAATATGTACAGTTTAAAAAAAAAATTTCACTCTCTTTGCTAAGTGAAAATGGTATCTTATTGTTATTTTAACTTCTGTTACCTAGTATAATATTGACAGTAATAAATTTAATATAATTTTACTGAGTATCATCTAATGAGAAGGAAGCCAGTGGTCTGAGAAAATTACATACAGCATTTTAGCAAAGAGTTTTGGCTTTTATAGGTGTTTATAATTTATTTTGAAGTTTAAAGTATGTTAAAATAAATTAATTAATATGTGTTTATTGAACTTATTTCAATTTTAAATAGCAGACCTGTGAAAATAAATGTAAATCATGCACTTTGATAGAGAGAATTTCATGAACTTTTCTTCATACTAGTGGGTTGTGTTTTGATATTAAAGAATCAATAATAGTATTTTAAGAGAATTATATATGCTATATCTTTGTATGTTGCTGTGAAAATTCTCCTTGATTAAAAATCTAGATGGGTGAAGATTTTCTCTGACCAAAGCAACATAACTGACAAGTAATCCTTTTCAGGGGAGTGTATTTACACCTTACTAACAAGAACAATGAACAAAAAATAAAAATGAGAAAGAATCATTTTACCTGTAAGAGAATCCCAGTTGTAATTTCTGGCAGTACCTGCATTGTGCTATTATTTCGTCCCTTTCATTTCTTTCAGGTATAAGCAACATAAAACTGACTTTGAAACGATTCCTCCGCAGCGCCCCATCAGTCTGCCTTGCCAAGTGAGGGGCTGCCCTTGCAGGACTTACCTCTATGTGCCTCTGAACGGCACACAGCCCATTCGCTGCCGATGTAAGCACTTTGCCGATCAACACAGTGCAGCGCCTGGCTTTGTATGCAATGCCTGTGAGTTACATTATGATAAACATATAAACAGAATGCTTTTATTCCTCTTACTGAATGTTTGATGTGTCTCTGTGCCAATTTCATTCAGCTTTAGTGACATTGGATAACTGGGAATAATTTGATGAATATGGGCTCTAAAAGTTAGTGGAAAAACTTGGTTGTTCATATGCTTTGTAGTCATCGACCTTAATCTCTAATCTCATGTAATTTGAATAAGGTTAAGTAGTAATAATAGATTTTAAAGAATTACTAGATGTGATCTAATTCAAAATTTCAAATTCTGGATGTTCTACCAACTGAATTCCATTTACAGAATAATCATCCTTAAAAAGGATTTTACAGGTCTAAAAATTTTTTATGATTCACTTGCAGACTATTATGTTACTGCATAAAACACAGTTGGATGGGAAAAAGAGAATGTAGCTTGGTGATATTAACACTCTGTAGGCAATAGCACCTTATCTCAACCTGGCATGTGCTGTTCTCAGTCCCTTCAGTTGTGTCCGACTCTTTTCGACATTATGGACTGTAACCTGCTTGGCTCCTCTGTCCATGGCATTCTTCAGGCAAGAATACTGAAGTGGGTTGCCATGCCCTCCTCCAGGGAATCTTCCCAACCCAGGAATCGAACCCCCATCTCCTGCCTTAAAGGCAGATTCTTTATCCACTGAGCTACTGTATCTCAATACCTATACCCAAATCCGAGCCACCATTTCATATGCTCTTTCCCTTGATCATCTTTTAAGCCCTTTGAAATAGGTAGAATACTTTTAAAGTTAGGTCCAGTATTTTTCTTCAGGAGATAGTTTTCCCAGTTGTCTTTGTAGTATCTTGAATTGAAATCTTATGATTAAATAGGTTATATAACATTTTTATTGACAATGGCAGACATAAATTGTTTCACTAAGTATGGAAGTATTTGAATAAAACTTATTTATTATGTGCCTTGGTTTCTGTACATATTTGTCAAAAGTGTGAATGTTTAAGGGTTTTGTTAATGGTATATTCTGGACTCTTATTTCAATATGGTTTGTATTTTTATATATAGTGATTTCATTAAGATATAAGTAACATGCTAAAAAACTCATATACAGTTGAATGGTACAGTTCAATGGCTTTTATATTCAAAGTTGTGCACCATCACCACAATACATTTTAGAATATTTTCATCACCCCAAAAGAAATTTCATATCCATCATCAGTCATTCCTTATTCCTGTTACCCCTCAACTCTAAACAGCCAGTAATCTACTTTCTATCTCTATGGATCTGCCTATTCTAAACATTTCGTGTAAGTGGAATCATAGAGTATGTGGTCATTCCTGACTAGCATCTTTCACTTAGTATAATGTTGTTATGACTCATCCATGGTGTAGCACACGTCAGTACTTCTTTCCTTTTTATTGTTAAACAACCTTCCACTGCATCCTTTCTGTATCTGGGTTGGCCTTCCATTATGGCTTTTATGGGGAATTAACACAGAGACATGTTTCTACATTATTTCTTCACTACTGGGTTGTTCCCCCACACCTGCTTTTAACTCAGTATTTGAGGAGAGGGCCTTCATTTCCTAGCTCTCCAGTGTTTAGCCCAGTTTCCTTTAGTCCTAGTTGGTTTTTCCAATTGTTGTTGTTGTTGTTGTTGCATACCCCCTTATGCTTTAGCATCTTTTAGGAATAAGAGCAGTGGCTGGAGGAAAGGAGTTCAGGGGTAGAGGTAAGAAGAAGCACTGGCGTCAGAGGACAGTGTATGAAGGATCCAGAATTCAGGCGATTTGGGCCAAGCTCAGTAGTGCAGAGGGCATATAACTGATTACCTATATTTGAAACCATTGAACTCCTTTTACGTCTTGATTCAGGTTCTAAGTGTTCGGGATTTCATAGTTGCTTCACTTGTGCTTGTGGTCAGCCTGCATATGCTCATGACACAGTAGTGGAAACTAAGCGAGAAAGACTGGCGCAGGGAAAACCGGTGGGGCAGGACGTTCCTTACGCAGCAATGGGAGGACTGACTGGCTTCAGCTCGCTGGCAGAAGGCTACATGCGATTAGATGACAGTGGAATTGGTAAGTGATGATACATGAACTGTGAGCTTGTCATTTTGCTTTTATGTGTGCTAGCAATACTGAAGCCTTATATTTATTTTGCACTTTAAGTTCTTTATGTTATTTTCAAAAAAATTCTCTCATTTGATTTTTTTTTAAAAGATTTTATTGTCACTATGAAATGTTTGATTATTACAGGAAAATTAGAAAACATAAGAGGAAAGATCCTTGTTCATGGTATTTAGATTATCTCAACTCACAGCTCCATTGTTTGTAATAGTGAAATAATATTTGTTTTATTTGATGTGATACAGTTTACCTGTTACCCTATTGTATGTAAGTTTCACCATTATAACTACCTCATTTTGGAAACATAGGCTTTTGTACATGTGTATATATACACACGCATGTGTGCATGTGTTTTCTGTAATATACAATCACATACATGTATGTTTATATGTATGTACATACATATGTGCTTGCATATATAAAAATTGGAAGGAATATATGGGAAAGTTTGATTGGATATATCTAAAACTATTGAAAGTAGCTGAATCCTTCTGGGGAAAAGAACTATGGTTCCTATCTACTTTAGTTTTTAAAAAACTTTTTATTTTGTATTGGGGTAAAGCCTATTAATAATGTTGTGATAGTTTCAGGTGAACTGCAAAGGGACTCAGCCATACATATATGTGTATCCATACTCCCCCAAACTCCCCTCCTGTCAAGGCTGCCATATAACATTGAGCAAAGTTCCATGTGCTATATAGTAGGTCCTTCTTGGTTATCCATTTTAAATAGAGCAGTGTGTCCATCCCAGACTCCCCAACTGTCCCTTCCCCACATCCTTCCCCTTTGCAACCATAAGTTCGTTCTCTTAAGTCTGTGAGTCTGTTTCTGTTTTGTAAGTATCTACTGTAAATACTTCTGTTTATGTGGATTATTTAATAATAAACATTTACTTTGTTTTTATTATAAAAATTATGTAAACATAAGTGAATATTTTCTTGTTATAAAAGATTAAAATAATAGAGATGAAATACAAATCCCTCTGGAACATTTCTCTTAACCCCAGATTTTCCTAGAGGGTAATTTGCTGACATCAGTTGATTTGTATTATTCTTTTTAGCATACATTTTTTTATAGTTTACTATTTTTAACTTAAAAAAAATTTTCAAAGCATTATTATACCAGGACATACAAATCTCTTGTTTTTTGTAACTGCTTCATAGTATTCCAAATTTTATGTGTATATATATAAACTGTGCTTAGTTGCTCAGTCATGTATGACTCTTTGCAACCCCGTGGACTGTAGCCCACCAGGCTCCTCTGTCAGTGGGGATTCTCCAGGGGAGAATACTGGAATGGGTTGCCATGCCCTCCTCCAGGGGATCTTCCCAACCCAGGGATAGAACCCAGGAGTCCCACATTGCAGGCGGATTCATTACCATCTGAGCCACCAGGGGAAACCCATATATATATATGTATGTATGTGAATATGTATACACACACACACACACATATATATTTGTATATGTGTGTATCAATTTGTATATGTGTGTGTGTATATATATATATATATATATACACATAGCAGTTTATCTATGTGTGTATATATATATATATATATACACACATAGCAGTTTATCTATGTGTGTGTATATATATATACACACACACACATTAATTTATCTAAACGTTTTCCTTGTTCATTGTATTTAGATTATTTCCATTTTATTTATTTATTCATTTTTGCTTTTGAACTTGTTTCTTTGTGTACTATGTAAATTTGAGTCTAAGGTAGATGGAGAGAAGTAAAATTCTTGGGTTGAAGTGTCTGCATATGTGAAATTTTAATACATTCTGTTGAATTGCCCTTCAAAGATGCTGTACTTGTTTATACTTCCTCTAGTGATGTTGTAGTTTACCTATTTCCGAACACTGATACTGATCATTGATGTCATTAACCTTAGTTTTATTGCCAGTCTAATATGTGAAAATGTTGTCATTGTTTCAGTCAGTTGATTTCTCTGGTTATTAGTGAGAGGAGAGTCTCCTTATATTCAGTGGCCACTTTACTTTCTGTGAGTTGTCTGTTCATACACTTCACTCATTTTTGTTTTATATTTTCTCATTGATTTATAGGAAGTCTTCTTATATATATATATATATATATATATGCTGTGTACTAATCCTTTGTATTTATTTTGGACATATTTTCTTCCAGTACAGCACTTGTCTTTTGGGATTTTGTTGTGGTTTTACAGTTTTTAAATGTTGGAGGCAGGCCTTACTGTACTCTTATTTTATAAATATGCTCTCCTTCACTTTATTTAGTTTTTTAAAATTCCATTCCAACTTATTTCATTTTATTTTAATGCTTAGTTTTTCTTTTGTTTTTATGTTTAGCTTTCTCTTGTATCTGGAATTTATTTTTTGTGAAAGAGTACGGTGTGTATAACTTCAGTTTTTGTCCAAATTGATGACAAGTTATCAAAAAACATTTTTTCCCAAATAATTTGAAGCTTTATCTTTACTATATTCTATCATACTTATTTTATGGCACTGGTTTCTTTATTTTGTGCAAATATTTCATATTTTTAATTATTCTTCTTCATAGTGTGTTTTGATATTTGGTTAAATTCTTTCTGTTTGTGTTCTTTTTTCAAGATTGCCTTGACATATTCATGTATTTTCTTCTCTTGGTTATTTTACAACTAGCTTGTTAAATTCCATAAATAAATTCTTTTCTGTTTTTATGAATACATGATTGTATTAGGCTCATGCGTCTGTTACAGAAAGCCCAATTATCAGTGGCAAACAAAAAATGATGGCAGTGATGTTACTGATAATTATGGCTTTGTACTGCAGGGTTTGGTCCAGCCTCTTTATGTCTGTTACCTCATTTAATCCTCATAACTATTCTGAGTGAGGTGCTATTATTAATCCTTTATACAGACAAGGAAAATCAGTGTAGAATAGTAAAACATCTTATTCTGTGTTATTCAACAAGTGATAGGGTTGAGCTCAACCCAGAAATTGTTCTGGTTTCATTAGTCTGCCTCATCATTGTCTATTTCTGTGCAACTACTGTATTGTTTCCATAACTACAGCTTTATAATAAATTATTATGTATGACTTTATTACTTTAGAATTTTCCTGACCTCTTCTTTCCTTTCAGTTTTTTCAAAACTTTGATAATATTTTTTGAAAACATTCTATTATTTTAGTTGAATGTGTAGATTAATATAGGAAAGAAATACTGTTTTAAAATATTGAGTCTTCACATCTTTGTTGTCTTCTGTATAATTACATGGAATTCTCAAGTTATCTTCATAAAAGTCCTACACAATTCTTAATTTTATTTCTAGGTATTTCATCATTTTTTGTAGCTATGATACATGAGTTTTTCCCTTCCTATTTTCTAGCTGATTGTTTATTTAAAAAAAGGAAGTATTTTATGCAGCTTTTGTCATTATTATTTAATCTTAGAATTTTAAATGTAAATCTTTAGTTTATTTTGCAAATATTATTGATCCTTGAACAACGGGGGTTTGAACTATGAGGGTCCACTTATATGTGGATTGTTTTCAATAGTAAACACCACAGTACTACATGATCTGCAATTGGTTGAATCTGTGTGTGGAACTGGAGATACAGAAGACTGACTATAAAGTTATATGCAGATTTTGACTGCATGTAAAGGATTAGTACCCTTAACCCTTGCGTAGTTTAAAGGTTAACTGTAATGATATTTTTGCCTCTTCCTTTCCAATATTTATGACTCTTCTTATTTTTCATTAAACAAAATGGCTGGTGTTTTAAGAACAATGCTAAGTAATAGTGGTAGTAGCTGACATCTTTGCCTTTTTATGACTATTGGTCTTTTATCACTTAAGCATCCCTATAATAGAAAGAAAAGAAACCTCCCCCTTTTGACTCCTGAGGGATGGCGGGTGTAAAGAGAGGTGAGAAAGAGAAGAGGAAACGTAAGATGATTTTGTCTTGATTTTATATGTAGGGGAGCCTGGAGCAGAGAGAAGTCTACTGTATTAGCCCTGTATGGTCCTGGGTAGAGAGACCCTCCTGCTGGAATCTGGCTCCTCTGTGAGGCTGAAGGAGGCTGTGACTCCCAGCGCACAGCGGGTGCTCGGACGGCAGCAGGCCTGCCATCGCGTCTGTCCCGGCAGAGGGCGCAGGTGGCAGAGGGCGCAGGTGGCAGAGGGCGCAGGTGGCGGCAGAGCAGCGCTCCGTGAGGGTCTCCTGAGCTCGGGGCAGCAGGCCTGCCATCGCGTCTGTCCCGGCAGAGGGCGCAGGTGGCGGCAGAGGGCGCAGGTGGCAGAGGGCGCAGGTGGCGGCAGAGGAGCACTCCGTGAGGGTCTCCTGAGCTCGGGGCAGCAGGCCTGCCATCGCGTCTGTCCCGGCAGAGGGCGCAGGTGGTGGCAGAGGGCGCAGGTGGCAGAGGGCGCAGGTGGCAGAGGGCGCAGGTGGCGGCAGAGCAGCGCTCCGTGAGGGTCTCCTGAGCTCGGGGCAGCAGGCCTGCCATCGCGTCTGTCCCGGCAGAGAGCGCAGGTGGCAGAGGGCGCAGGCGGCGGCAGAGCAGCGCTCCGTGAGGGTCTCCTGAGCTCGGGGATCCAGTAGAAAAGGAGGCAGGCAGCTGAGGGCTCTGCACTGACGTGCAAGACTGTGAGGCCACCAGGCCCTATCAGGCCGAGATTAAATTCCAGCTTAAGGCCAGCCTTGAGCGCCTGAGGTCACTAGTGCACGTAGTGACCAGAGGGCACTCCGGGCCCTGGCTGGACCTGAGCCCCCTTGTCTGATCTTCCCACAGGTCACAAGAGGGAGGAGCTGGAAAAGAAGGGAGCAGGAATCTGAAGGCCTGAGCAGTTGTCCCGCACTGTTCACTTTACAGGAAAGGACTCAGTTTAAAAGCAAATGGGACTAAAAGTTAATTTCCTCCCCTCTCCCCGTGGAAGGGGACAGGCATGTGGGGGAAGGGTGAAGTTCATGAAGAAGTAGAGCACGTACCACTTCTCTCTGCAGTTTTCTTCATTTTGGTCCAGAAGGCAGTGTATTTAGCAGTGGGTCTTTGTAGATAGTGGTTTAGGGTTGTGGATGTTTCCTCGTTTTATTAAATAAGTTTTCTTTATTTTTGCATTTCTTGTCTTTAGATGGTTTTCTAAAGGAAATGGAGGAAGTGGAGGAAATGGAGGAAATGAGGAATGGAGGAAAAATACATTTATTCAACCCTCTTCAACTAGAGGCTTTTTTTCCTCTGAATGTCTCGCTTTTTATTCTTTTGACTATGTTACGGTTTTATACCTCTTTGCTGATGTACAGTTATGTTTTTGTGTAATTTTTTTTCTGTGAAAAAGATCTCTCAAATGCAGAAATGCTTTTACCCACTTGACTACTTTATATGGCAGATAAAAATCTTAAAAAAAAAATTTCTTTTTACAGAAAGGATTTTTCTAATGATTCTACTGGGGTTCTAATTTATCTCACTTTTGAAATAACTTCTTTGTATCCTAACATTTAATTTACATTCTTCACATTTTTGTCCTCAGGTGCACCATCAGCTGAATTTTTAGACTCTCCAGGTACGGCCATGGACCACCCATTTCTAAAGGCATTTCAAGCATCATCTAGCTCTTCTCCAGAAACACTAACAGGTGGTAATGAAATTAAACTGAGAAATATTTTTGGTTTTAGTAAGAATATAAATTGATATATCTTCCAGATTACTGTTTTTCCCCCAATATTACCATAATTTGATTATAATTTTTCTTTCATATTACCCAGGCCCTAAGAAAAAACAATGAACTTCATTTTTAATTGGGAAAAACTGCTAAATTATGATGATTCTGATAATACTATAGTTTGGAGCTTTAAAACCTTATTCTGGTACATGTAATTGCTTTGATGTCTGAATAAGAGCACCCTCTAGTGGACTAATTGCCTTGATCCTTGATCCTTTAGGTTCTCCCAAGTAAGATGTAATCCAGTGATTATAGGTTAGCAAGGTTTTATCATTCATAAGTTACACATAAAAATGAATGAAATTCTTTATTGCATTTTCTTTATTGTAAATAAGAATAAAAACAATGAAAGACTATATGATTTATGAGGTACTTAATATTTTAAAATATTTTTAAATAAGAATTTTCCTTTTATTTTCATACACCCTTTCCATGTACCCTGATCTTTTCCACAAAGGATTTTAAGACTGCTTACAAAACAACACACAATGAAGAAATTATAAAATGTAGACAGAAGTAAGAAATTAAAACCAAAACAAAAGGACATAATTGTGTCTTTTTTTTTTTACTTAAGGTATAGTCAGTTGGAGATGGTTAAAAAATTATTTGTTTTTAAAATTTTGAAAGCAGATATTAGCATCACTTATGGTTGCTTACACAAACTTATACAAACTCTTATACAAACTGTACAAACTCTTATACAAACTTATACAAACTCTTAGTCCATTCAGGTGGCTGTAACAAAATGCCATAGATTGGGTGGCTTATAAACAACAAAAACTTACTTCTAAGTTCTGAAGGTGGGAAAGTCCCAGATAAAGGTGCCAGCGTGGTTGTGTTCTGGTGAAGGACCTCTTCCTGATTCACATGCACTGCCTTCTTGTGTCTTCACATGGTAGAAGGGTTGAGAAGTCTCTTTGGCATCTCTTTTATAAGAACACTAATCCCATTCATGAGGGCTCCCACCTTCATAACCTAAGAACCTCCCAAAGGGCCCACTTCCTGAGATCATCACACTGGGCATTAGGGTTTCAACATACGCATTTCGGTGGTGGGGGCACACACATTCAGACCATAGCACAAACTTTCAGCAGTTACCTCTGTGCATTATCTGTTGCAGGGTTACACCAGTTTTTAGTTATAAAATGTAAAATGTAGTTGAAGGAAACCGAGCACTGATGTGAAAGAGCTATATGGTGTTATTTAATAGTGCTTCCTGGTGGCTCAGATGGCAGTGAATTTGCCTGCCATGCAAGAGACCCGGGTTCAGTCCTTGGGTTGAGAAGATCCCCTGGAGAAGTGAATGGCTATCCACTCCAGTATTCTTGCCTGGAGAATTCCATAGACAGAGAAGCCTAGCTGGGCTACAGTCCACTTGAATATTTGGAGAATGTTTACCAATGAACATTACTTTTTTTAAAACACAGATATACATTCTTTTTAATATTTTTTTTCCATTGTAGTTTCTCATAGGATATTGAAATAGTTCCCTGTGCTATACAGTAGGACCTTGGTTTTCTTTTGTCTGAATGTAATAATTTTGTGTCTAACAACCCCAAACTCCCAGTCAATCCTGTCCCTCCCCTCTACCCCCCAAACATTACTTTTGTCTTATGATTATTTCTGAAAAAGAGGGAATAGGATCAGTGATTCATTTAGATAATTTCTGGTTTGAAAAGTAAAATCACTTGGTAGGAGGAAAGTTTTTTTCTTTCTGTTTTTTATTTCAGAAGAATTTATAATCATATCAAATGTTGTATTACAGTTGCCCCTTGAACAGCATAGCAGAATTAGGGGCCCCAACCCCTTTGCAGCTGAAAATCCTCGTGTAAGTGTATAGCTGGCCTTCTATATCTGCAATTCCTCCACATCTGGGGATACAACCAACCTAGTATTGTATAGTAGTGTAGTAGGTATTTATTGAAAATAACCTAAGTGGATCCACACAGTTCAAACCCATATTGTTCAAGGGTTAACTGTATTGAGATTTGATTTTCCTTGTTAGTAGGTACAAGTAGTCAAGTTTCTTCCTTAAGGAAACCAGAAGAGGATGATATGGCTTTCTTTGAAAGACGATACCAGGAAAGGGTAAGTCTGTTGGAAAATCTGCTTACATTAAGCATTTACTTGTAACAGAGACACTGTAGGACAATTATATATTGATTGTGGATCATCATTAAAATCTTTACTTATAGCTGGTGTTAGGCCTTGAGGCTTATTTAGAATAATTCAGAGAGAAACAGGACTGCTAAAAATGATATTAATGGCCCACATAACCACGATGGTGTGATCAGTCACCTAGAGCCAGACATCCTGGAATGAGAAATCAAGTGGGTCTTAGGAAGCATCACTATGAACAAAGCTAGTGGCAGTGATGGAATTCCAGCTGAGCTATTTCAGATACTAAAAGATGATGCTGTGAAAGTGCTGCATTCAGTATGCCAGCAAATTTGGAAAACTCAGCAGTGGCCACAGGACTGGAAAAGGTCTGTTTTCATTTCAATCCCAAAGAAGGGCAATGCCAAAGAATGTTTAAACTACCGCAAAATTGCGCTCATCTCACAGGCTAGCAAAGTAATGTTCAACATTTTCCAAGCTATACTTCAACAGTACTTGAACTAACTTCCAGATGTTTAAACTAGATTTAGAAAAGACAGAGGAACTAGAGATCAAATTGCCAACATCTGTTGGATCATAGAAAAAGCAAGAGAATTCCAGAAAAACATCTATTTCTGCTTCATTGACTATGCTAAAGCCTTTGACTGTGTGAATCACAACAAACTGTGGAAAATCCTTAAAGAGAATACCAAACCATCTTATTTGCCTGCTGAGAAATCTGCATGCAGGTTAAGAAGCAACATTAAGAACCAGACATGGAACAATGGACTGGTTCCAAACTGGGAAAGGAGTATGTCAAGGCTGTATTTTGTCACCTTGTTTATTTAACTTATATGCAGAGTACATCATGTGAAATGCTGGACTGGATGAAGCATAAGCTGGAATCAAGATTTCCAGAAATATCATAACCTCAGATATACAGATGACACCACCCTTATGGCAGAAAGCAAAGAGGAACTAAAGAGCCTCTTGATGAAAGTGAAAGAGGAGTGAAAAAGCTGGCCTAAACCTCAACATTAAAAAAACAAAAATTTTTAATTAAGTAGCAAGTATCCGTTTTATCTGACTTTACATCAGAATCTGTTTTGTCCTGACATGGAAGTTTCTAAGGGCTACTTCTAGGTAAAAATAAACACACTAAAATGAACAAATAATTCCAATTATGGAAAGACATTAAGCATATATATCATAAAGCATAGACAGCATTTTAAAAAACAGAGACATCACTTTGCCAGCAAAGGATAGTCTAGTCAAAGCTATGGTTTTTCCAGTAGTCATATATGGATGTGAGAATTGGACTGTAAAGAAGGCTGAGCACTGAAGAATTGATGCTTTTGAACTGTGGTGTTGGAGAGTCCCTTGGACTGAAAGGAGATTAAACCAGTCAATCCTAAAGGAAATCAGTCCTGAATATTCATTGGAAGGACTGATGCTGAAGCTGAAACTCCAATACTTTGGCCACCTGATGTGAAGAACTGACTCACTGGAAAAGATCCCAATGCTGGGAAAGATTGAAGGCAGGGGGAGAAGAGGACAACAGAGGATGAGATGGTTGGATGGCATCACCAACTTGATGGACTTGAGTTTGAGCAAGCTCCAGGAGTTGGTGATGGACAGGGAAGCCTGGCGTACTGCAGTCCGTGGGGTTGGCAAAAGACTCAGACAGGACTGAGTGACTGAACTGAACTGAACTGAAATGAGATATTCAGTGAACCAGTGAAGTTGCTCAGTTGTGTCCAACTCTTTGCGACCCCATGGACTATAGCCTACCAGGCTCCTCCATCCAAAGGATTTCCCAGGCAAGAGTACTGGAGTGGGTTGCCATATCCTTCTTCAGGGGACCTTCCTGACCCAGCAATCGAACCTGTGTCTCCTGCATTACAGGTGGATGCTTTAGTGTCTGAACCACTGGGGATGCCCATATATATAAAATATATATTATATATATAATAATACATTATATATATCTTAATAATATAATTATAAAATATATTTTATATATAAATAATATAATTATAAAATACATATTATTAATATATAACATAAAATATATTATTATACATATTATATATATATATATGGGCATCCCCGGTGGCTCAGCAGTAAAGAATCCACCTGCCAATGAGGGAGACATAGCTTCCATCCCTGGGTCGGGAAGATCCCCTTCAGAAGGAAATGGCAACCCACTCCAGTATTTTTGTCTGGGAAATCCTTTGGATGGAGGAGCCTGGCAGGCTACAGTCCATGGGGTCACAGAGAGTATATACCTTATTGGGCAGCACAGAAAGTTCTTTTGGAAAATGCTGATCTAAGAAAAAGAAGTGGTGGTAGAATCTCAGGGGGAAAGATGAAATGGTCAGTGTGAGAAAAGGAGAGACTATTATTGCAGCATCATCAAGGATAAACTTTTAATCAAATCAGTGTTCTTGGAAAACACATAGTCACAACTGAGCTTTAGTGTTTCCTCATAAGCTTATGAGGGGCAGGGTTCTAAATTCCTTCTTTCCCTCCTCCAGGAACTTGAGTAGTGTTGACTGCCTTGAAAACATGTGAATGGTATTTGCTTGTGGCAAGGTAAATGGAGTTCTTATCTGTGAATGTTTTAGGGGATATCCCTGACCCATCCAGACCTAGAATTTATGGATTTATTAGTTGTGGTTTTATTATAACTCTTGAGCCTGTGTGAGGAATGGAGTGTAAAAACTAAGAAACTCAAACCTCACAACTTTCTCTCAGGTGACCTGTACCATTCACATCATTAGTGTTTGTCTTATACTCCAAAAAACTTAAGACAAGCACCATTGAGGGAAAAAGACAATTAGGAAGCTGAATCTGATGGGTTCAGGGCCACCTTTAGAAAGCAGTAACATCCAAATCTGGTTTTGCTTTTTGCTAATTGGTATCGCTGGGTGTGGGGAAGTTGGTTTTGATAATTGAAGCTTTGGTGGTAACACAGCTTACTAACTGCGTCTACATCTTCTGAAGAGCTGCTTCTTAGCTTGTTTTATCTATCAGGTCAACTTGTTTTCTTCCATTGTGGATGACCTTTGGTCTCTTTTCCCTATAAAAAGGAGAATTGTATTAAGGAAACAATTACTAATGGTCAGCTAGGTGCAAGATACTGTGTTAATGCCAGGAACTTTTTTAAAAGGGAGCCAAAAGAGGTGTTTTGCTCTTTGGACACTGTATTAGGAGGATGTATTTGCTAGGTGGACTTCCCAGGGAGCTCACTGGTAAAGAATCTGCCTGACAGTGCAGAAGATGCAGGAGACCTGGGTTCAGTCCTTGGGTTGAAAAGATCCCCTGGAGAAGGAGATGGCAGCCTGCTCCAATATTCTTGCCTGGAAACTTCCATGAATGGAGGAGCCTGGCGGGCTGTACAGTCCACAAGGTCCCAAAGATTCAGACACAACTGAGCACACACACACACATTTGCTAAGTACCGTCTGAAATAAGTAAACACTGCTTTGGCTTTTGTTTGTATGTTTAGCATCTTTGATCTTTTTGATGTTGTGTGAAAGTGTTAGTCACTCAGTCATATTTGACTCTTTGATCTCATGGATTGTCTCCTCTGACCATGGAATTCTCCAGGCAAAAATACTGAAGTGGGTAGCCATTCCATTCTCCGGGGGATATTCCTGACCCAGGAATTGAACCCAGGTCTCCTGTATTGCAGGCAGACTCTTTACCATCTGAGCAAACAGGGAAGTGCTTTTTGATGTTACTACAAATCTAACATTTGACCCTAAATGAGAGGGGTGAATAAGTGAGTGAAAGTTGCTCAGTCATGTCTGACTTTTTGCAACCCCACAGACACCACAGTCCATGGAGTTCTCCAAGCTAAACTATTAGAGTGGGTAGCCTTTCTCTTCTCCTGGGTATCTTCCCACCCCAGGGATCGAACCCAGGTCTCCTACATTGCAGGCAGATTCTTTACCAGCTGAGCAACAAGGGAAGCCCAAGAATACTGGGGTGGGTAGCCCATCCCTTCTCCAGCAGATCTTCCCTACCCAGGAATTGAACTGGGGTCTCCTGCATTACAGATGGATTCTAGCATTTATTGAGTGCTTATTAAGTACCTAGATTTATATATATATAATCTTATTTAAACCTTTGGAACAACCCCTTACATAATACCTATTACTATGCCTTTTCTACAAATTACAAAACTGTTAGCTAAATAACTTGCCTTAGGTGGTTAATCACTACTTAAGGGACTTCCCTATAGCTCTGATGGTAAAGAATCTGCCTGCAATGCAGAAGACTCAGGTTCAACGCATGGATCAGGACGATCCCTTAAAGAAGGAGATGGCAACCCATTCCAATATTCTTGCCTGGAAAATTCTATGGAAAGAAGAGCCTGGCAGGCTACAGTCCATGGGGTTGCAAAGAGTCAGACACAACTAAGCAACTGACACACACAGAGAATTCAAGTACTTTTCTGTCTGATTCTAAGGCTTATAATCTTTGTCTTAGAATGGAGTGTTCTTTGAGGGACCTACGGATAGCCTGTTGACTACTGGTACAGAATATAAGTGTGATATGAGTGTATAATATTTATTTTTCGTTGTGCTGTGCAACATGCAGGATTTTAGTTCTCTGACGAGGGGTTGAACCTGTGTCATCTGCAGTGGATATGTGGAGTCTTAACCACTAGACCACCAGAGAAGTCCTGAGTGTATGTATAAATGAGGTTCCTAACCAACTGAAAGAGGAGAGAGAAAGGGGAAAAAATGGGAAAGAGACAGAGATAGGAGTCATTCAATTTTATAATTAGGAAGTTATTTGTAAGTTGGTGAGATCAGGTAGACTGATTTTACTAGATCTCTTCTGCTTTCTTGGTATTATTGCTGTCACATTAGAAGATAAGAGGCCTCCCTCCACCCACCCAGCCCCATAATTTCTCTTCCCTTCTCCTGCAGGGGTAAGGCAGTAGTGTTGCCTGTGGGAATTGGTGTATGTGAGTGTAAGTAGCAGTAAGAGGAAGATGCCTTTTGTGTTCTTTGGAGTCTTTTTTTTTTCCCCCTAGGAAAGACTGTGTGTTTCTAAAAGATCAGTTTAGGGTATGCAAGCTTCTTCTTTGTTTCAGTTACAATGGAGAAAGACAGCCTTCTGAAAGGTAACTGTTGAAATGCTGAAATCAGAATTGTAGGAATCTGTCCTTTAAGCAGTATGTGTTCCCGGGGTAATCCAACTGGATTAGGTGTCTCCTGTGATGCTGGAGGGAATGTGCACAGGCTGGATGTAAAGTTAGGCATTCAAGCTTTTTTTTTCTAATTTTAGAGGTAATTAAAAATAATCATTTCTCCAAATCAATATTCATTATATGTTATGTTGTTAAAATGCTTTGGTAAAGTTGAAAGCAAACCATGCTTGATTGTAATTAGAAAGTTTTCTCAGTCTTTGACAATGTTTCACACACACACACACAGAGCCCTTGCTAGGACCCCTCTCTGCAGGGTTCTTGCTTTTGTGCTCATTGTGTGAGTTCTCTGTTCAGTCAACACTCCTCAAGTCTCTTGTGTGCTGAGCTCTGTGTGTGTATATGTTTCTGTGTGTGTGTGTGTGAGTGAGACTCTGCCTCTTCCCCTCCGTCTGGCCCACTCTCTCTGTTTCTAAGGCATTGCTGACGTCTGCCCTTGCTCTGAGAGAGAAGAGAAGAAAAAGAGGAGCAAGAGGGATTGGGAGCTTGCATACCCCAACAAACCATATTTTAAAAACGCAGTTAGGTCCCTTCAACAATCAGGTTGTGGCTTCAGTATTCAGCAGCATAAGAATTGCTAAATAACTGTGTAAAATGGCTGTGATAAATAAGACATGAATCCAAATGAGGTATGTACCACATTTTTTAAATTTTTAGGATGTTTTACAAATTATTATATCAACAAATATTTTAAATTTTCAGATAAAAATGGAAAAGGCTGCTAAGCAGAAAGGAAAAGCACCACTGCCATCAACTATGAAACCTTCATGAACGATACTGGGGAAATTAAAACCAGCATCCAAATATGTCTTTTGTGTGTTAATTATTTAAACATAATAATACAGTTTATTTTTCCTCAAACTACTTACATATTTTCTATGTAAAAAGGTCTTTTGAATGTTTCCTTATTTACACATGACAGTACCTTATGCTACTTTTGCCAAAATTTATGATTTATTACTTTATATAAACTTTTTTCTCTCTCCTAACAAATGAGGCTATTTTCATGTTAGTCAAAACCTTAAAGTACAGTAGCTATTTTGAATTTATAATAATTTAACCTTTTCAGGCTACTTAAAAATTTTAAGATGTTATTGAGGGTTTGAACAAACATTTCATTCAAAATAGTTAAATTAAAATCCTTAGTTTTTTTATTTTCTAAACTTTGTAATGTTGATTTGTTTTAAAATAAAAACTTTTAAAATTATGTAATTATTTTCTAGTGGTATCTGATGATTTTTAGGTTGTTTTGTTAATATGAGGGGCTTTCTTGATGAGTCAGATGGTAAAGAATATGCCTGCAATGCAGAACACATGGGTTCGATCCCTGGTTTGGAAAGATCCCCTGGAGGAAGGCATGGTAACCCACTCCAGTATTCTTGTCTGGAGAATCCCATGGACAGAGGAGCCTGGTGGGCTATAGTCCATAGGGTTGCAAAGAGTCGGACACAACTGAGCAACTTCACTGGTTCATAGAGCTACAAAGAGTTGGACATGACTGAAGTGACTTAGTAAGCATGCACATTAACTATAAATTATTGATAATTGTATTCACACCTCCTGGTGCCATTTCAAATTTTCTTGGTCCCCCCTCTAGCCCCAGTACTGCTGTGAAACACTTCCAAGCAGGCTTCTGACAGCTTCACATGGAAGTTGTTTGATGGCACTCTGTCTTGGGACCATGCCCATTACTCTCTTGTGGTATTATCTAAAGATCCTCTGACACTGTAGCTTGGGATGCTCACTGGAACCCCTCTGCATCATACATGTTAGTGCACATGGAACATTTGCTATGACTGACTACATTCTATACCATAAAACAAGTCACAGTGCTTTTTTAAGATTCAGATCATAAATTATGTCCTCTGACCACAATGGTGTTAAATTAGAAATCAGTAACAAAGATGTCCCAATATCTGGGACTTTGCCAAATATTTGAAAGTTATACAACATATGTCTAAATATCTCATGGGTTGAAGAAGAATTCAGAAAAAGAATCAAACCACTTAATGGAATGAGAATGGAAATAAAAATATGTGTGATTCAGCTAAAGCAGTAGTTAGAGGGAAATTGATAGTGACAAATGCCTATACTGGAAAAGAAGATTTCAAATCAGTGACCTCAGCTTTCACCTTAAGAAACTAGAGAAAGAAGAGAAAATTAAAATTAAATAGGAAAAAGGAAATAATAAAGATCAGAGCAGAAGTAAAAAACAGAAAAGCAACAGAAACACAAATAAAACCAAATGCTGTTTAGTTTTTTTTTTTAAGAAAAAATTGATAGACCTCTATTAATAGCTAGATTAATCAGCAAAGGATAAAAAGCACACAATTCACCATTAGGGACAAGAGTGGTGATGTTACTATAGTTTCTAGGATAGTAAAGGAATGTTATCAACAATTCATGCCAATGAATTTCACAGCTTAAATTCCTTAAAAGACACAAACTGTAAAGTTCATTCAATAATTAATAGATGACTAGCCTTAGATTGATTATATGTTGATTAGACTTTATCAATTAAAGAAACCGAATTTGTGGTTAGTGGCATGCCCACAAAGAAAATTCCAGGTCTGAATGGCTGCACTGTGAATTTTACCAAATATTTAAGGAACAAAGATTACTAATTCTATGCAAACTTTTCCAGAAAATTGAAGTTAGTAGTTTTTACAGCTCATTCTATGTGGTCAGTATTGCTCTGATAACCAAACCAGGCAAAGACATTACAAGAAAGGAAAATTTCAGACTTATATCCCTCTTGAACATAGATGCAAAAATACTTAATATTTTAGCAAATCTAATACAAGAATATATAAAAGGATAATACATCATGACCAAGTTTTATGGAAGGGTTGCAAGTTTGGTTTAACATTTGAAAATTAGCCAGTATAATTTATCAAGCCCAAATTTATCATTTGGGCTTTCCTGGTGGCTCAGTGGTTAAGAATCTGCCTGCCAGTGCATGAGAGGAGGGTTTGATTTCCAGGTGGGGGAAGATGCTCTGGACAAAGAAATGTCAATCCACTCCAGTATTCTTGCCCAGGAAATCCCATGGACAGAAGAGTCTGGTGGGCTACAGTCCATAGGGTCCCAAAAGAGTAGGACACAACTTAGTGACAATAACTTATTATATAAACAAATTAAAAAGAACCACATGATTATTATCACAGATGTGGGAGTATTTGATAAAACTGAAGACATATTCATAAAAACTCCCAGCAGACTAAAAATAGAAGGTAATTTCTTCAACTGGTAAATGGTATCTACTAAAACTCTACAGCCAGTATCAATGGAAAGAAAGGCAATGCCAAGAGTATTCAAACTACCACACAATTGCACTCATCTCACACATGAGTAATGTAATGGTAAAGTAATGCTCAAAATTCTCCAAGCCAGGCTTCAACAATACATGAAACGTGAACTTCCAGATGTTCAAGCTGGTTTTAGAAAAGGCAGAGGAACCAGGGATCAAATTGCCAACATCCGCTGGATCATCAAAAAAGCAAGAGAATTCCAGAAAAACATCCATTTCTGCTTTATTGATTATGCCAAAGCCTTTCACTGTGTGGATCAAAATAAACTGTAGACAATTCTGAAAGAGATGGGAATTCCAGACCACCTGACCTGCCTCTTGAGAAATCTGTATGCAGGTCAGGAAGCAACAGTTAGACTGGACATGGACCAACAGACAGGTTCCAAATCAGGAAAGGAGTACGTCAAGGCTGTATATTGTCACCCTGCTTATTTAACTTATATGCAGAGTACATCATGAGAAACACTGGACTGGAATCAAGACTGCTGGGAGAAATATCAATAACCTCAGATATGCAGATGACACCACCTTTATGGGAGAAAGTGAAGAAGAACTAAAAAGCCTCTTGATGAAAGTGAAAGAGGAGAATGAAAAAGTTGGCTTAAAGCTCAACACTCAGAAACAAAGGTCATAGCATCCGGTCCCAATACTTCACGGCAAATAGATGGGGAAACAGTGGAAATAGCGAAAGACTATTTTGGGGGACTCCAAAATCACTGCAGATGGTGACTGCAGCCATGAAATTAGAAGACACTTATTCCTTGGAAGGAAAGTTATGACCAACCTAGACAGCATATTAAAAAGCAGAGACATTACTTTGCCAGCAAAGGTCCGTTTAGTTAAGGCTATGGTTTTTCCATAGTCAGGTCTGGATGTGAGAGTTGGACTATTTAAAGAAAGCTGAGCACTGAAGAACTGATGCTTTTGAACTGTGGTGCTGGAGAAGACTTTTGAGAGTCCCTTGAACTGCAAAGAGATCCAACCCGTCCATCCTAAAGAAGATCAGTCCTGGGTGTTCATTGGAAGGACTGATGTTGAAGCTGAAACTCCAATACTTTGGTCACCTGGTATGAAGAACTGACTCATTTGAAAACCCTGATGCTGGGAAAGATTGAAGGCAGGAGGAGAAGGGGACGGCAGAGGATAGATAGTTGGATGGCATCACCAACTCAATGGACATGAGTTTGGGTAAACTCCGGGAGCTGGTGATGGACAGGAAGGCCTGGCATGCTGCAGTCCGTGGAGTCACAAAGAGTCGGACATGACTGAGAGACTGGACTGAACTGAATACAGAGTAAGGAACTATTGATACATGTGACAAAATGGATGAATCTCTAAATAATTACGCTGAATGAAAGAAAACAGAATGGACACACTGTATGATTTGGTTAACATGAAATTCTAGAAAATCCAAACTGGTGACAGAAAGCATAATCTGTTACTTCGACAGGAACCAACGACCATAAAGGGACATGAAGAAACTTCCGAGGGCCGTGGGGGGCTTGGGGGGCGTGGGGGGGTTGTGAAGGAAATGACTCCTTTTCATTGTGAGATTAATTTCAACAGAGCATACATATGTTCTGTCATCAACATGTGTACTTTACTACTGTATTATTGTACATAATACTTCAAACTGGCAAAAATTAGTGGAGATAATTTTCAACTGTTGTGCAAGGTTTGCCACAAAGTGTAACATCTGCTCATAACCAGATAAGCTGTATTGATTCCCCACCCCCACCCCGCCCCCCTTAATGTGAAAAACGCTGCAACACGAGCGAGAGCTGACCCTAGGCTGGACTGAGAAATGCTTGTAAAGCTACTAACCTGAACATCGTGCTTTCATTGTACTAAAGTCATTTTCTCCTTTCTACCTTGTAAGAAAAAAAAAAAATACTGGGATTCTTCCGACTTGGCTATTTAAAAATTTTAAGCAACATGTACAAATTACGAAAGGACACAAAAATCCATACCACTATCTCACGTCACCGTTTGAAGTTTTGCTGAACGAGGCGGCCATTAGTCCACAGGTGCTGGGAATGCCGTCATATAAATCCTGTGCGCAGACTCCGTGCGCTGCTCGCAGAGCGCATGTCCCCAGCCGGCACGCCCCGCCCTAGGCCGCAGCCCTTGAAGCTCACGTGAGTGAGGCAGTTGAGCAAAGGCAGGATGTTGGCACAGCAACGAGCGCGCAAGCGCCGTTTGGAGACCCAGTGGCCCAAACACGTGAGGTAAGTCTCCATGTTTGCTGCGGCGGGGAGAGAGCTGACGGCCCAGCATGTGGGGCCTGGGGCGTTCTTCTAGAACTTCTGTGGCAGGAAGTGCGAGGTCAGTAGCAGTCCTTTTGGTGGGTTCGGTGGTGGTAGCACTATATTTTCACACTGGGTTGTCTTTTAGGTCCACAAGTATGGGCGTGGCCGTTTCCTGGCCTTCTTGGTTTCCAAGCTGCCCGCTTGCATCTGAGGGTGACAGTCACCCCAGTTGACAAGGGTGCTGCCAGAAGGCGAAGCTGGCCTGCAGATACCTGGGCCTGCTGCTCCGGGTGAAGGCGGAGACCTGCAGACCAGTTGTCGGGTGGAATTCTCTCTCCCAGCAAATTCTGTGCCCTTTTAAACTTCGAAATACCTGCTAAGACAGGCGTTGAGGAGTGACCTGGGCTCACTTCGAATTCTCGATGTGAACTGGAAGTGCAGAAAATGGGTGCAGCACCACACCCTTCTTGTGAGTGTGTCAAAGCCTCTCAGTCATGTCTGACTTCCCGGTGAACTGTAGCCCCCTCCAGACTTCGCTGCTCATGGGATTCTCCCGGCAAGAAGACTGGAGTGGCTTGCCATTTCCTTCCCCACTCTCGTGTTAACCATTGCCAAAAAGTCTCTTTGACCCGTTTTAAAAATATGATTTAAAAACTTTTTACATCGTGTGGTGCCATTTCCAAAGTAAAGATTTTCATTTTAGAAAGAAAAAAGTAAAATGAAAATCATTCAGTCGTGTCTGACTCTCGCGATTCTCGAGGCAAGAATACTGGAGTGGGTAGCCGGTCCCTTCTCCAGGGGATCTTCGCAACCCAGGAATCAAACTGGGATCTCCTGCATTGCAGGCGGATTCTTTACCAGCTGAGCTACCAGGGAAGCCCCCATCTTTTAAATTAAGTTTAAGCCAGTGTCTTCCAGCGAAATAAGTTTCTCTGGACAGATTCTAACTTGTTTTTACAACTTTTTGCTCAATTTAAAATTTACTTTTGAGTAGTATATGAGCAAGAATCCTTGTTTTAAAGATGGGTTGATCCTCCTTAGTGTATGTGAAAAAATGTGAAGTAACAAAAATCATAAAAGTTTAAAATTTTTTATGACCTTTCCCCTAGTGTGACACAAGATTAACAACTTTTCCTGTGGTTGGGGGAGGATTTGGTGATTTGGTGTAGTGATGTTCTTAATTAACTCTTAAAATTCTTTAAAAGATCTATTTTCAATTCCCTTAAAAAACCTAACATTTATGCATATAAAGTACCATATTCTAGTGTTTTAAGGGCAAAATTAGGACTAGTAGACATCTTGAAATATCTTGCATTTGGGAAAGCAAATTATGTAATGAAAATTATTTTTGGAGTTATGGGCATAATTTGATTCATTTTGCAATTTTTAAGTGCAAGGTATCTTCAAAAGCAGAAACCATAACATGGATATCCTTATTTAAAAATTAAATCCTAGTCTGAATCATTTGTGTTATATATATATATGTTTGTAGTGTTTCTTTTTGTTTAGGTTGTGGGAGTGCTACTCTTGTTTACTGCATGTGTGTTCAGTTGCCCTGTTGTATTAGACTCTTTGCAGCACTTTGGGCAGTAGCCTATTAGACTCCTCTGTTTATGGGACTTTTTCAGGCAAGAATACTGGAGTGGGTTTCCACTTCTCCTACAGGGGATCTTCCCAGCTCAGGGATTGAGCCCACCTCTCCTGTGACTCCCGCAGTGCAGGTGGATTCTTTACCTGCTGAGCTATCAGGGAAGCCACTACTCTTGTTTAGGGAAGGCATCAATTATTTTAAAGAATATGTACTTTGTACTGAAATATTTATGTAACTGAAAAGAGTGTGCATCAATTATACTATTCAGTGTAAATTTGTAAAAGTTTGATTAAAGACATAATTTCAAAGATAGAAATTGCATCTGATGAAATTGCAAGATATACTCAAAACAAAATAAATATTGCAGAAAATATCTTTGAGGTTGTTTTTAATATAGAGTTTGGATTTTGATAGCTTTATTTGGGACAAAACATAAACAGAGGAATTTGAACGTTATATAGTTTTGTCTTTAATTCACTGTTAATGGCCTGATTAATAGAACCTAATTCAAAGTATTGAATTGTTTTAGTTTTTCAGGAATTGTCCAAATGGAGGAAGATAAACATTGCAGTAAAGGTACTGACACTAAAAATTATTTTTGTATGTAAGAGTTAGATGATGTTGATTAATTTCTAATTTTCTTTGCATTGTAATTTGATTTTAGTTGAAGATGTGGTTGGAAGTCATGTGGAAGATGCAGTAACATTTTGGGCCCAGGTAAAACAGTAGCCTGATTTACTTCCTCTCCCACCTCTTCCTCCACTAACCCAGATCCTCCCCAACAAAAATGAAAATAGAAACCCTGTAATATATATATGTCATTGTTATTTTTCATGCTTAATTTTTATTGAACATTATTTAACACAGGGCATTATTAGAAGACAAATGGCTAAAAATTGAACTTAATATCAGAATTATGAGTGTGAGGTTTTAAAGTTACACTTAATTTAGCATCAGCAATCTAGACTGCATAAATTACTGAAGATGCTGAGAAACTTGTATTTGTGAAGTTACAGCTCCATCTAGAGGTGTTGGATGCAATTGTTTCTTAAGTGATTCAGTTCCATTCAGTGGCTCAGTCATGTCAGACTCTTTGAGACCCCATGAACTGCAGCACGCCAGGCTTCCCCGTCCATCACCAACTCCTGGAGCTTACTCAAACTCATGTCCGTCTAGTCGGTGATGCCATCCAACCATCTCATCCTCTGTCGTCCCCTTCTCCTCCTGCCTTCAGTCTTTCCCAGCATCAGGGTCTTTTCAAATGAGTCAGTTCTTCGTATCTGGTGGCCAAAGTATTGGAGTTTCAGCTTCAACATCAGTCCTTCCAATGAGTATTCAGGACTGATTTCCTTTAGGATTGACTGGTTTGATCTTGCCGTCTCAAGAGTCTTCTCCAACACTGCAGTTCAAAAGCTTCAATTCTTCGCACTCTGCTTTCTTTATAGTCCAACTCCCACATCCATACATGACTACTAGAAAAACCATCACCTTGACTATATGAACCTTTGTTGGCAAAGTAATGGCTCTGTTTTTTACTATGCTGTCTAGTTTGGTCATAGCTTTTCTTCCAAGGAGCAAGCGATACTGTTAAATTTCTTAAGTGATATTGTTTTCTATCTTTTTTCTGTTGGTTTAATTTTGAATTTGAGGCACAATATCTTTTTTTTTTTTGAGGTACAATATCTTTTTCATCATATAATTGAAAGTACTAACAGAACATTTATAATTTTATATTGGCAGTCTTCAAGGCAAATAAGTTTACTCAATTTTAAATAGAAAGCGAAGCACCAAAGTGCTTATGTTCCAGAATTTAAGAAGGTGAATCTCTCTAATGTACAGTTACTCAATAACTTTTAATTTTATGAGCTGTGTGATATGAGAGGGAAGGGAATAACATTTCTGTGTACTTCTGCAACCTGAGAACTCCTTTTTGTGTGGGTAGAGTGAATTGGCAATATGGGAAACAGGATTTATGAAAAAGAAAGGTTAAAGAAGAAATATGATTAACTCAGACTTCTTAAATTATTTAGAAAACATATTTTAGAAGTGTGATATCCATAGAAAATGTTCAACAAATTTGTATCTTGGCTTATGGACACATTTTCTAAAGGGTGTCCACATGTTCTGGTTCTTTGCCCATTTCCCCATTGTGTCTGCATTAATAGCACCTGCGTCCCTCTCAGCAGTGTCCAGTGTTGGATGATAAATGATATTTTTAAGCTTATTAAATAGGAACAACATTTACTATCTCAATTAAGATTTTCTAGACCAGTACTGTCTGGTAGAAATATAATTTGAGCCATATAAGTAATTTAAATTTAAAAGACACATTCAAAATGAAAAAGAAACAGGCAAGATCAATTTTGATGAAAACATTTTATGTAACTCAGAACATCCTAAATATCTTTTTAAAATGTAATGAACACAAGTATGTTAGCAAGATATTTTATTTTCCTTTTTTCATAGTAAATTTTCAAAACCCAGTGTATATGTTAGACTTACAGTACAACTTAAATCAGATGAGCCACATTTCAAGTAAGAATTTGCTATTGTATTGGTCAATGCAGCTCTAGACTTTGATTTTTATTGACATGTATGTGAATTTGTAGCCTGAATTGGAAATTATGATTTAAACCAGATGTCAGCAAACTTTTTCTGTATATGTTAGATAGTAAGTATTTTAAGGCTTATGGCTCTTTTGCAACTGTTCAGCTCTACAAAAGCTGCCATGTAGTGCAAAGGCAGCCATAGACAATATATAACTAAATAGGTATATCAGTAAATAAAATTTTATTTACCAAAACAGCAGAACTCATAATTTTCGAATCTCTGATTTCAACCATGAGTTGAGGCCCCTGTAGAAATTTAAACACATTTAAAAAAGAGAGAAAGCATGTCTTAATTGAGTGAAAAGATTAAGAACTAAAACTACTAGAGTGTCCATATGAATCAGATGATTTTTTTTTCAAGAAACAAATTGTTTGTGCACACATGTGTGAATCCATATTGGAGACAGGCCCTTTGTGTGCCCCTTTGACAGTTGTAATAGATTTCCTCAGTCAACTAACCTGAAATCTTGTACCTTAACACATGCTAAGGCCAAAAACAGTCAGTAAGAAGAGAAGACCCTTCTCAAACTTGGGAAACATCTTCCAGAAGGATGGTTGGGAATAACTGTGCTTCTCCTTTGTATGTTGTTTCTAGGAAAAAAATTTTTTAAATGAATCCTATACATCTAAGGGACATCTTTTGATGTTTGATGAAATTTTGATATGTTTTGATAAAATTCTAAAAATTAAAAAAATTCAAGATGACATTGCTAAGATGCTCTTAGTCTGTAATCTCATTTCAAGAACACATGCATGCTAAATAGCTTCAGTCCTGCCCTGCTCTTTTACGACCCCATGGGCTATAACCCACAAGGCTCCTCTGTCCGTGGCATTCTCAAGGCAAGAATACTTCAGTGAGTTGCCGTTTCCTTCTCCCGGGGATCTTCCCGACCCAGGGATTGAAGCCACATCTATGTCTCCTGCATTGGCAGGCAGGTTTCTTACATTTAGTGCCACCTGGGAAGCCCAGGTCATTTCAAGAACACAGTATTTTTGTAAAGTGTGGTCCCAACAGGGGGACACTTCATGAATTTCACTTCAAAAGACATTTCTTTATATAGCAGTGCTAAGCATGAAAGGACTTTTCATATTCTTATAAACATGAAGCTCACCCTGTTGCTTACAGTTGTTTTAATTTTGTGTTTTCCAAGTGTGCATGTGGTATACTTTGTGAGAATAGAGTTAGTATGTGTGATTTTTCTGAAGGTTGATAATTTTGCATGCAGTGGATTTTCTTTAAAAAGAATGGTCAGTTACATGCTTGCTTCAAGAGTTATTTTCCTATGAAAAAGACTTTTTTGCTCTCTTAATTTTGGTTTTATTATTTGATGTTAACATATTTTGTATAATTGTATTGGATCTCATAGTATCAAATATTAGATGTAATTTAATAGTCACTTTTTTTTCTGAAAACCCACTTCAGTCACCTTTTTTTTTTTTTTTTTTTTTTCTGAAAAATGCTGCATGATGCTAATTTTCAGTGTAATTTCCTCCCCTGCTCAGTTGTAAGATGTTTTGTACTTTTTAACACCTGATATGTACAGCCTGTGTAACAGAAAAGGCAACGATAAAACAATAATTCTACAGAAAGAATATAGCAGGAAAAAAGCTATTTATAACATTTGATTAGGGTTTTGATAGGCTGTAGATGAAGAGTGAATAGAGATTTAGAAATATAATGGAGGCAGGTCAAGATGAAGATCTGCTCACATGTATTCTCTGTTTTTCTACCACTTTGGATTTTCTGCCATTTAAGCCACTTACTTGAGAACACTTCGGAAATTTCAGTAGGCCTAGTTTGCTCAGTAGCAGTTGGAGGAATCTTAAGTATTTGACATTTGAAAAAAGAGCTTCCGTTTATGCTAGCCCATATACCTACAAAATCTAATTATGTAAAATGTTTTGGTGTATTCTGAACTTTAAAGAGCTCATTCCTGGGGATTATTAAAGATTGATTCCAGTGTGTTTTGGGGTCAGTTTGAATTCACGTCACATTTTTACTGTGTGTAGAAACTCAGAGTTTGTTTTCATTTATCGAAGATAATCATATTCTTTCTAGCCTTTTTGACTGTGTTATTGACATATTTTTAAAGAATATATGTATTTGACGGTTTACTTTGAAATAACTTTATACTTACAGTAAAGTTGTAAAATTATTTTCAATATTATACCCTTCACTTAGCTTTCCTTGTTTCTAACATTTTACATAACCATAGTACAGTGGTCACAGTCAGGAAATTAGGAAATTGACACTGGTACAGTACTAGTAGCTCTTAAGTGCAGCCCTAATTCAAATTCCACCAGTTTTTTTCTTATTTTCTTTTTGTTTCTATTCCAGGATCTGCTTCAAGATCTCACATTTTATTTAGTTGTCATATATCCTTAGTCTCATCCAACATTTGGTAGTTCTTTTATACTTTTTCTTTCATGATTTTGACGTTTTTAATGAGCACTGGTTAGTTATTTTATAGAGGATCCCTCAGTTTGTATTTGTTTATGGTTTCTCATAAAAACATTGGCAGTAGTATACAGAAGGGCCGGTAGCACTACAGTGCATACTACAGTGTGATGTACTAGAATTACGTCATATTGAGGACTTCTAATATTGAGAGATTTCTTTATTGGTGATATTAACCTTGATCCACTTGGTTAAGGGGATAACTGCTATGATTCTTAATTGTTAAGTTACTGTTTTTCCTTTTGTAAGTAATGAGTGTTTTAGAAGAAGATACATTGAGACGATGCTGAAGCTCAAACTCCAATACTTTGGCGACCTCATGCAAAGAGTTGACTCATTGGAAAAGACCCTGATGCTGGGAGGGATTGGGGGCAGAAGGAGAAGGGGATGACAGAGGATGAGATGGCTGAATGGCATCACCAACTCGATGGGCATGAGTTTGGGTAAACTCCGGGAGTTGGTGATGGACAGGGAGGCCTGGTGTGCTGCGATTCATGGGGTCGCAAAGAGTCGGACACGACTGAGTAACTGAACTGAACTGAACTGAATCTTGTTTTTCTTAAAACTTTTACCCACAGATATTTTATTTATGACTATGGTCTTTGATGATGATTTTCTATTTTCCTCATTCCTTCTGCATTTATTAATGGGAATTACTCATTAAGGAAGAGTTGTTTCCTCACCACCTTTTATTTGTTTAGTCAATTATTTATAGTGATATAAACCTGTGGGTTATAATCTAGTACTGTCATTTATTTTGTTGTTTACAGTGTTCCAACTTAGGCCATTAGGAGATTGTTCACATTGACTACTGTATCATTTAAGCTACACCCATTCTTTTTTTGAGTATTTCTTTACTTTTTGGCATCATCAGATATTCCAGGATCATCATTTATTTCCCTGTCCTAGCCCTGGAATCACCCATGCTCCAAAGAAATCTTGTTCCTTTTATCAGAGAATGGTGTTTAGAAATCAAGATCTGGGTACTAGGTGTGCTTATCACTACTTGAGTATTATTGCTTCTAGTTCCTCTTAGCAGACAGAGCTAGGAAATACACTTATCAATATAATACAAAAATACAAATATATATAACTAACACACGTGCATATCTATATTTATCTGTGTGTATTTCTTTCATATGTACATATATTCACACATAAACATGTGTGCTTGTATACATATGTGTGTATATATACATGAATTCTTACTGATATGTTGCAATTGTAATCTAACATTGCAGGTTCATTCTAGCCTGGCTTCCCTATTTCTTTCTGCCCGCTTTCATTATATACAATATATTTACTTATTTGTTCAATCCTCGTATACATCTAAAGTAGTTTCAAAATTGTTAACCCATGCACCTGTGAGAAATAAATTTACTAAGTGGATAACAGTGTTTATGTAGAGGAACCTATACATTTTGAAATCAGTTTTACATCTTTTTCCTTTACACAACAACAAATATGTGAGAAGACCCATGTTACTTGACTAAAATATGGTACTTATTTTGAGCAATTAGGATTTCATCTAAAGTAAAATCCAGAGACAAAGTTATCTCTTCATATGATATTAATAATATTTAGTATCTAATTTTGAATTCCATGTAATTTGAACTCTTTGGGAGGTAAAAATTTTCTATAGCCTAGTTCCATTTCTAGTAAAGAACTCATTTGAATGAGGAAAAGTAATGATGTGAGAATTTATTTAATTTCTAATGCCCCAAAATCTTTTAAGTATCATGCATAGTGGAAGCCTTGTTGGCATAACATTGCAAGTATTAATAATATTTTACTGAATTTGTGTCTGTCCTTCCTTCTAGAGTATCAGTAGAAATAAGGATATTATGAAGATTGGTTGTTCACTGTCTGAAGTCTGTCCCCTTGCCAATTCAGTTTTTGGGAATCTTGATCCAAAGAAGGTGAGCCATATTCTTGGATACAATTATTCCATCTTTCCTATTAGCTTTCCTGATCTTAGATTTTATAGATTTTGGAATTTTTGTTATATTTGAAGAAAGAGGCATGTTTTTAGAATTTGTATAGGCTACAGTCATTATAAATTTATTTTTTCAAAAATACTTATGAACTATTTGCTATCTACCAGACACTGTGTTAAACACTGCTGCTTAACACAGTGGTGAAAGAATAGAATGGTGGTGAACATAATAGAATCCTTGTTCTTGACCCTGATTCACAAAAATTTATAAGAGATATGTTTATGGAGAACAGTTTGACAATATATATATGTGCATGTATTTTTAAATTGACATAATTTACAGTGCAGCATGTGTCTTTTAAGCACACAGCTTGATGAGTTTTTCACATGTATGCATCTTTATGATCACCACCCAGATGGAGATTCAGTTCTGTCGGCTTAGAAAGTTCACTCAGGCCGTCTCAGTCGGTTCTTAGTCAGTAGTCCTCTAACAGAGGTAACCATCATTCTGACTTCTGTCCCCATAGGTTCCTTTGCCTATTCTTAAATTACACAATATATATACTCTTTTGTGTATGCATGGCTTCTTTTGTTCCACATAATTTCTGAGATTTATCCATATTATTGTATGTTTGTTCTTTTACAACCTATGCAGTATTTCAGTGTATGAAAGTGAAAATACTAGTTGCTCAGTCTTGTCCAACTCTATGAGACCCTATGAACTGTAGTCTGCCAGGCTTTTCTGTCCATGGGATTCTCCAGGCAAGAATACTGGAATGGGTTGGGATTTTCTTCTCCAGGGGATCCTCCTGACCCAGGGATCAAAGCTGGGTCTCTTGTATTGCAGGCAGATTCTTTACCATCTGAGCTACCAGGGAAGCCCAGATGTATAAAATACACCAAAATTAATCTCTTCTCCTTTGCTGGGCATTTGGATTGTTTATAGTTTTTGGCTACTGTGAATGAAACTGCTGTGAACTCCTTATACAAGACTTCTGATGGATGTTTTAACTAATTTATTTTGTGTATATACCTAAGAGTGAAATTGCCAAGTCACAGAGTAGGTGTCTTTCACTTTAGTAGGTACCAGCCAGTCAGTTTGACAGAGCATTGAACCACTTTGCATCCTTAGCAGCAAAGTTTGAGAGTTCCAGTTCTTCTATGTCCTCACCAACCCTTTACATTGTCAGTCTTTTTAATAGTAGCCATTTCTGGTGGGTGTGTAATGTTATTTTGTGATTTTGCTTTTATTTACCTTAGGAATCTGAGCTTAAGCGTGCTGTTCAAGTTTTACAAATTTTATTAGCCATTTGGATATCTTTTGTGAAGTACCTATTTAGATCTTTTTCCAGTTTTCAAGGTTATTTGTCTTGATTGATTTATAGGAAGTTCTATACAGTTGGGCCTCCATTATCTATGAATTCCAGGTTCATGAATTCACCCAACTGCAGGTTAGAAACACTCCAAAAATTTTTCAGGAAATTCCAATGAGCAGAACTTGAATTTGCCACATACTGGTGACTATTTGCATAGCATTTTCGTTGTGTTAAGTGTTACAGGTAATCTAGAAATGTTTTAAATTGTATGGGAGGATGTGTGAAAGTTATGTAAACATATTCTGATATTTTTATATAAGGGACTTCAGTGTCTGAGGGGGGGTCCTGGAAACAGTCCCCTGTGGATGCCAAGGGCAACTGCTTGTGTTCTTTATAGGTTCTGGAAATGAACCCTTTGTCTTACACGTATTGCCAATGTCTTAGTCCATGGCTTCCCTACTCACTTTGTTAATAGCATTTGAAATCTGTTTAATTTTTCTTTTCTGGCTTCTGCTTTCTGTTTCCAACATAAGATATCTTTACTTACCCCAAGGCCTTGACTATATTCTCCAATTTTGTTTTTTCCCAGAAGTTTTTGCTTTTAGGCCTATGGTGTTTATCTACAATAAATTTTTGGTTGTGATTTGAAGTAAAAAGTAAAAGTAGCTCAGTCATGTCCCACTCTCTGTGACCCCATGGACTATAGTCTATGGAATTCTCCAGGCCAGAATACTGGAGTGGGTAGTCGTTCCCTTCTCCAGGGGATCTTCCCACCCCAGGGATTGAATCCAAGTCTCCCACATTGCAGGCGAATTCTTTACCAGCTGAGCCACAAGGGAAGCCCAAGAATACTGGAGTGGGTAGCCTATCCCTTCTTCAGCGGATCTTCCTGACCCAGGAATTGAACCAGGGTCACCTGCATTGCAGGCGAATTCTTCACCAACTGAGCTATCAGGGAAGCCCCTGATTTCAAGTAGAGATCACACTTGATCTTTTTCCATATGAATATTCAATTATATCAGCCCCGTTTTTTGAAATGATGATCCTTTCTTTGTTGAATTGTATTGGAATCTTTGTTTTAAATCAGATGGCTATATATGAGTGTTAATCATCTTTTCCAAAACAGGAAATGCCTGTAATCATGGACGCATCAACTTCTCTACCAAAAATTTACCCATTGGACATTTAAGTACAGGAAGTACACAAAGATGTTTGTACAAAGATATTCAGTATAGCATTATTTGTAATAGGCAAAAATGGAGATTAGCTAAATATCATTTCATACATACAGTAGTAGTAGTCATGATAATGATAGCTAGCATTTGAGTCTTACCCTCCGTGAGACAGAGACAGTGTTCTAAGCACTTTGCTACTAACTCATTTAATCCTCACTCATTTGTACCAAATTATTTAATCCTCACAGCAGCCCTGTGAGGCAGATACTTGTTTTTTCTTTTTTTGGAAATTGAGACACAGCTAGAATAACTTTATGAAAGTTACCAGCTAGTTAATGGTGGATCAAATATTTAAACTTACAGAGCCCACTTTCTTAACTGTTACGTATACTGGAATAATTAATGGATTGTGGTAGATCCTTATTTTAGAATACAAAGTAATCCTTTTTTTCATTTTGCCCTTCTAAGGTACTTTTCCTGCCAGTGGGTCTCCTCTCTGCAAGACATTTTAACACACACTGCATGTCTATTTATCTTGTCAGGTAGGGTTGAACTTGGGAGGGCTACAAACCACTGTAATATCTAAGATTTCTCCACACTCCAGAAACCAATATTCACTCCCTTAGGGATATTATTTCTCCCATTCTCCCATTAAGAATGTATGATTTAAAGTAATTATCAACTTGGGATGACTTTGTATCTCCCATTTCCACCCTCAGGGGACACTGTCAGCATTTGGAAATAATTTTGTTTGTCACAACTGGAAGGAAGGCTATTGGCATCTTATAGGTAGAGGCAGGGGGCGGAGGGGTGGGGAATGCTAAACATGTATAATGCTAAACATTTTGCAATGTATAGGAGAGAAGACCTCTCCCTCCGCCCCCCCCCCCCCCCCCCCCCCCCCGACAAAGAATTCAGTTCAGGTCAGTCAGTCAGTCGTGTGGACTGCTGCACGCCAGGCCTCCCTGTCCATCGCTAACTCTTGGAGTTTACTCAAACTCATGTCCGTTGAGTTGGTGGTATCACTGGCATCACCAAAGAATTATCCTGTCTCAAATGTCAATAGTGCTGCGGTTGAGACACTGACTTAAAGTAGGTAAATTTTTCTTTGTTCATTTATTAAACATAATTAAATTAAGATATAAATTTAAAATAAATGAAGATTCAGTATTAAGGATATTATCTAATATCATTTATTTACTTTTAAATAATATCAACGTCCTTCTATATGAAGTAAAAAATGTGAGAATCTTTTTTGGCCGGTTGAACATAGGGATCTTATAATGGTCGAGAATTACAGTTAGGTGGCACGTACCTTGGCATGTTTGTGTTTTAAGAGCAATTAATGTCTTCAGACATCAAAACAGCATGATTTTAAGTTTTTGACGTCTGTGCTTTTTTTTTTTTTTTTTTGAGTTTTCAGTGTTTATGCTTTTTGTCTTCTCTTTTTTCTTTTTTGGAGCGGCAGAATAATATGATGGACTCTAAAGTTAATTGCCTGAGTTTGAACTGGTTCTGCTGCTTACTAACTTGTGATTTGGGGCATACAATGGTGAAAACAAAGTACCTGCCTCATAGGGTTGTGAGAATAAAATAAGTTATTATACATAAAGTGCTTAGTAAATGAGCTGATCTTCTTAGCATTACTATTCATTAAAGTGCCAGATAATTTTGTTTTCTTTTTCTGTCTGTAGATTTATGGTGGATTATTTTCTGAAGATAAATGTTGGTACAGATGCCAAGTACTGAAAGTCATCAACGATGAAAAGGCAAGAATGAGTGTTCAACTTTTTTTTGCCATGAGCAATATTTATTTTCATTCCAAAATTTGGTGCTTATTTAGCCTTTCATTGCTTATTCATAGTAGTATAAAATATGGTTGAATACCACTACAGTATTGTAATTACCCTCCAATTAAAATAAATTAATTAATTAAAAAATATGGTTGAATAACATGTAAGTTGATTAAAACATACATCTCCCCCCAGAGCACAAAAAAAATGAAGTGCTTACAAAAGTCAAAGTTAGATTCAGAAATATTCTTCTGATTTTAAGTTGTCATATAATCACCCCAGATTATCAAAGAATAGATTACCTTACCTAATTTGTGGATTATTTTTGGTGACCAGTTGGTTCTTTGTATTTTAGTTCTTAATAATTACGTTTGAGTCTTGCTGAGTAAGTTAAAGTTTATTCTATTAAGATTGAGTATAAGAAGAACATTTGATTTGAAATTATGTTTTTATTTTACTTAGTAGACGTGCATGTTGTTAATAGTGAAGACTTGCTTGCCTCTCTCTTGTGCCTGGGTTAAATGTGATGAATTTTCTTTGCATTAACTATTTTGTCTTTTACATTGTGAAATTCCAGAATATTTTTAAGGGAATTTGTGGAGATAGGATTCTAAATAGTTGTTTGGTGGCAATTGGGCATCTCAGGCTGTGTAAAAACATCTCTATAGGGTTTCTTTTACTATTTTTTTTAAATGTCTGCTTTCCTGGACTTAAAAATATTTTATAATATATAATATTTTGTAAATATTGTTCTTGGTGCAATAAAGTAAGATGAAATGCTTTGAGTAATGTTCCAAATACATTTTTTAAAATCTCATGATTTATTCTTGTCATAGGTAATGATTTATCTTAGTAAAATAGACCTATTCCCCACAGTTTGACAACTGGAAATGATATTTTGTGTTTGCTCTTGGTTTGGCTTTAACTTTTTAAATTAAGGGCAAAATAGCTTTTGACTTTGTGATAAACTATTTATCTTTTTTACCTTTTATAGATATAGAGCTGGAGGAAAGGGTGAATTTGATTCATTTCCAAGGTCTAATAGCTGGAGTTAAGTTTATCAAAGAAAGTTTCATAAAACTTTGCCTTTCTTTTCAGATTTTATTGTTTCCAACTTGAGTTTATTTAAATACCATTGTTTAAAAAAATCAAAATGAGAAATGGTACTGTTGGAAATAGTACTGTTTGGTACTAGCTGAACTAGTACTAGTATTTTGAGGATATTGCTGAAGCTCTTGTTTCTGAATGCATTTAGACAATTTCAGGTAAAATCCTATCATGATTTACAGGTAATTAACAAAAAGCAGCAAATATGTGATTTTTTTTTTTTAGATACTTAAGTTCTGTATTAGCATTTATCTTATTATTTTCCAGTGTCTGGTGAGATATATTGACTATGGAAATACAGAAATTCTGAATCGATCGGATATAGTAGAGATTCCTTTGGATCTGCAATTTTCTAGTGTTGCCAAAAAGTATAGACTTTGGGGACTACAGATTCCTTCTGGCCAAGAAGTTACCCAGTTTGATCAGGCAAGTCACAGATTTAAAATATTTTTGTTAATGGAGAGAAAACTATGTGCTTGAAAAAAAATATGGTTAAAATCCATTAATTTTCTGTAATATGAAAGCTTGTATAAATTAGTGACAAATGTGAAATTATGGAATAATTCATAAGCAATTATATAATAGTATATTTGTGCTCATCTTTGCTAGAGTACACATTCTAGATCAGATAAGACTGGTGTTTGTGTGTATACACTTATATAATAAATGTAAATAGTTTCTTCTGATGAGAAAACTTCAAAGAATAGTCTCTTATGGTTGAGAGAATGATGCATATAATTATTGTTATCTTTTGCTTTTGAGAAAATATTTATTGTATAAAAGTGATCTTTAGCTGAGGTCGTAAATATTACACATTTGAAATAAGCAGAGTTGTAAATTAATCAGATTTTATCTTCTTGGCAGAGGCTCACACTGTTCAACATAGTAATTGACAGTGACATTTCTGTTAATCTAGATTCCAGTTTGTATTCATTTCCATTAAATTTTAGGTTAGCATCCTGATTCTGGAAGACCTCATAATTTCAGTGGTAGTCTTAACAGGAATCCTACCTCCTTTTAAATCTGTGCAAAAATGATATGCTTTTAGGTAACTGATACTGCTATTGAAGGAATGTTACACTGCAGAGTAATCAGATAAGTATTTTATATTCAGCAGCTCAAATGACTTATGTGAAAATAATTAGTGCTAGGAGGAATAATACAATTTGAAACCTTCTCTTTGCCTCTTATTTGATTGGTTTTTAGAATCTTTTAGGTCACTGGGTGTAGTTTTGTCTGCACTATAGTTACTTATAAGAAACATTTCTGTACCTAGACCTGTGTTGTTGTTCAATTACCAAGTTGTGTCCAACTCTGCGACCTGATGGGCTTCCCTGTTCACTGTTTCCGAGTTTGCTCAAATTCATGTCTGTTGAGTCACGTGATGCTGTCTGACCGGCTCGTCTCTGCCGCCATCTTCTCTCACCTTCAGTCTTTCCCAGCACCGGGTTTTCGGTGTGTCGGCCGTTCGCGTTAGGTGGCCACAGTGTTGCAGCTTCAGCTTCAGCGTCAGTCCTTCCAGTGAATATTCAGGATTTAGTTCCTTTAGAACTGGTTTGATCTCCTTGCAATCCAGGAGATTCCGAAGGGTCTTCTCCAGCACCACAACTCAAAAACATCAATTCTTCAGCTCCCAGCCTTCTTTATGGTCCAACTCTCAGATCTGTACATGACTACTAGAAAGAACATAGCTTTGACTATACAGACCTTTGTCAGCACAGTGATGTCTTTGCGTTTTAATACACTGTCTAGGTTTGTCATAGCTTTCCTTCCAAGAAGCAAGGATCTCCTAATTTCATGGCTGCAGTCACCATACACAGTGTCTTAGAACCCAAGAAAAGAAAATCTGTCGCTGCTTCTACATTTTCCCCTTTTTCCTAGATACCAGATTTCATTTTTACATGCTATAACTCCTCAGGACACCTTTATATTTAGTTAGGACCAAAATGGTCAACAGAATCTGCTTGATTTAAAGAGATTATTCTAGGGTATTTAATTGGTACACTTTAAAAATATAGATGCCTGTACAGGTCTTAGCTCTTCTTCTGGAAAGGATTTATGAAATATGTAATTGGAGTATAGTATACACATGAGGAAGTATATTTGTATTTAGCCAACAAGGTAAAAGCACTTTTGTAGAGATTTGAAGAAATAATGATCATTGGAAAAACTAGATGTTAATAGAAAAAAATAAGTGAAGAAAAACATGTTGGTATAGCTGGTTAATATCTTCTTTTTTCTTATCTTTCTTAGGGCAGAACCTTTTTGGGGAGCTTGATTTTTGAAAAGGAAATTAAAATGAGAATTAAAGCTATCTATCAAGATGGAACAGTAATTGCTCAGGCTGAGTATGGCAATGTAGATATTGGGGAAGAGGTGGCTAAGAAAGGATTTGCAGAAAAGTACAGACTCACTTCCAGCACTAATATCTGTGAGGAAAAAAAATCAGATCCTGGTCAGCTTGTCCTCAGGAACCTCAAAAGCCCCATTCCTTTGTGGGGGCATAGATCAAGCCAATCAACCTTCACCCGGCCAAAGGGGCGCTTAAGTGGGAGAATGTCTCTTGACTTGAAGAATGAAAATGATGCAGGAAATAATGTGACATATCCAAAGTAAGATTGTAGTGGGATTTTTAGTCTTAACCTAATTTTTGATTTATGTTAGAAGTTCTTGTCATAGTTGTCAAGGCTTATGTTTTTAGAGTCCTCAACTATGTCAGTGATTTTGAGGGATGATACTGATTATTTCTGTTTTTCTCAAACCAGTATTCTTCTCTAACACACTGAAAAAAAAATTCCTTTTTAACAGGGATATTTTAATTAAAAGCCATTTTGAAAGAAAAATCATCCCTGAATTGTTTGAAGTTCACATACCAACTCTTCTTTCCACGTCTTTTGAATACATTTATCATAAAAATCTACTCCTAAATCTAAATTATTCAGGCAAGAGACAGAATTTCAGATAAATTTTGAGGTTTTTCCTATGGCTCTGAGAATATTTTAATGAGTTTTAGGGAATTGCCTTTTCTCTTTAACAAAAGAGAGGCTCTCTTTTCTTCCTGTGAAAATTTACTGTGATGGAATTTGATTATAACAAAAAATGTTCACTTTTTAGATAATTTTTAGTTATAAACTTGAAGCAGAAAGCCAGATTTGATTTTTTTAAGTACAAAACCATCCTTTTACTTCTTTATCATGATCTGGCCCATGATACCATGTCATGGGTAGTAAAGCTTTTTGTTGGGACCTTATCAGTGCTTTAGGAACTAAACAGTCAAATGGAGTGGGGGTAATGAGGAGAGGTTGGAAGAAACTGATACAGAAATGCTTTTTACTGTCTTTGCTGGAGTTGATACTGATATGAAAAAGTTGGAATATGATTTCTCTGAATTAGGAGGCATTGTTTTGAAGTATGACTTCAGTTATAAAATCTAGCTTGCATTAAAATGCTTTCTAATGTTGAAACTAGGTATAGATGAGTTTCCAAAATTAACTTTATATATGCATAAATACACACACACACACACACACACACACACATATATTATGGTATAAAAAGCCAAATTTTAAGTTTTGATTTCTGTCCCACTTAAAACAATTTGGTTTTTAAAATGAGTGAATTTGTTTTTAATAGGGAAAATTTGGTTGTCAGTGACTTTAATTTGGGGTCTAATGTCAGCCTGGCGAAAATTAAGCAGGACCAGAAACTGATTGAAGAAAATGAAAAACTTAAAACAGAGAAGGAGGTTCTTCTTGAAAGGTGCAAGGCGTTAGAATTGAAAGTAGAACAGACTGCTCAGGAGCTGAAGGTATGGTATGCTTCAGTGGCTTAAGATAAAGAGTGATCAACTGGGAAATCATTGTGTTCATTTACTCTTTTTTTTTTAAAAGATTTATTCATTTATTTATTTTTGACTGCATTGGGATCTTCATTGCTGTGCACTGGCTTTCTGTAGTTGGGAGAAGCGGGGCTACTCTCTAGCTGACGACACGCAGGCTTCTCATTGCAGTGACTTCTCTTGTTTCTGAGCATGGGCTCTAGGTGCACAGGCTTCAGTAATTGTCGTGCATGGTCTTAGTTGCACTGAGGCATGTGGGATCCTCATGGACCAGGGATCCAACCCATGTGCCCTGCATTGGCAGGTGGATTCTTAACCACCTGACCACCAGGGAAGCTCTGATTTGCTCTTATTTGTCTTTGTACTTTTCTGTCTCCTTTTCTTTCCTTCCCTTCTTCTCCCCACTCTTTATTCTTTCCTCCTTTCTTCATACTTGTTTATAGATGAAATTTTTTCTTATGCTGCAAACTAATGATCTTTAGATTTCATTGGATGTTTGAAAGATTATTAATTTCTCATTTATATTTCCTTTTATGTTCTTTAAATTTTTTTAACTCTGGAAATTTTCAAACATTTTAAGAAGAGAATTGAGTAATTAATACTATGTATCTATCACCCAGTGTTTACTGTTATTAAACAGTCTTTTTAAAAATCTATGCCTCCTAGTAATTTCAAAATAAATCCCATTCATAATAGTTTAATGTATATGCTTTAATGTATTGTGTATCTCTAATAGAAAAGAAATTCAAAAGAGACATAACCATAATACAATTACATTTAAAAATTAGTAATAATCCCTTCACTAAGTTCACTAAGTTATGTTCACACTAAGTGAAAGTCACTCAGTAGTGTCCAACTCTTTGTGACCCCACAGACTATACAGTTCATGGAATTCTCCAGACCAGAATACTAGAGTGGGTAGCCTTTTCCTTCTCAAGGGGATCATCCCAATCCAGGGATTGAACCCAGGTCTCCTGCATTGGAGGAGGATTCTTTACCAGCTGAGCCACCAGGGAAGCCCATAATATCATTTAATATCCAGGGTTCAGATTTCCCATATTGTTCCATGAATGTCATTTTATGTTTGGTTTCTTCCAATCAGATTTCCAGTTAGGCCTATACATTGCATTTTGCTTGATAAATCTCTTGAAGTGCTTCATCTGCATCCTATTGTTGCTTAACAGGCTGCTATATCTCCATGTATTTCCTTTTATGATAGTTAAGTATCAAGGTTTGCTCAGATTGAGGGCAGTTCCCCCCACCCCACCCCAGAATACTGTGTAGTCTTCAAATGTATAACATTTTCTAATACCAATATGTTACCCCAACACGAGTTGCCATTTCTCTAACATCAACTGAATGGCCTACAGTTCATTTTTTACACTAAATGCCAAGGGTTATCTCAGACTCCACAAGGATTAAGTCCCTCAAGATTTAGCTCAATTTAGGCACCAGCCACAAATCAGGTCCCAGGCTACCCACACTTTTTTCTGACTTTAAGAAAGAAAACTTTCTTATCAGTTTAAGACTTTCTATGACCCACTCCTACACCTTGCTCTCAATTCAGTAATTCAGTAAGAACTGTCAGGACTCATGAAAGTGCTGTACGTATAGTGAAAGTTTTATTATAAAGGATACAATTCAGGAACAGCCAAATACAAAAAGAAGAGACGCAAAAGGGAAGTTACGATGGGAGTGGAGATGGAGATCTGTTTGGAGGATTCTCTGGACCTGTCACTCTTCCAGCATGTGGATTTGTTCACCAGTCTGGAAGCTTCCCCAGACCTCATCATTCTGAGTTCTTTTTAAGTCAAGGTTTCATTACTTGGGCCTGGTTAAGACGTTGACCATTGGTAGTTGAACTCAATCTCCAGCCTCTGAATTCATATGTGGCATTCTTCAGGGAACACTCCCTCATAAATCCTTTAAAATTTTAGTTACACCTTAAAGTTATTTAAATAAAAGTAGAAATACAGTTTCCTATGTGAGTCTGACTAAGATATGTTTGTTCTTTGCTTCAGCAAGAGAAAGCAACTACCATGGATTTGACTAAACGTTTGGAGAGCACTCTGAAGACTTATATAGGTACCAGAATGAAAAATCTGGCAGCTAAGGTTGAAATATTGAAAGAAATTAGGTAGGTAAAAGCATATTTTTGAGGATGGTTTAAAACAAATGCTGATTAGTTTGTGGTTTGTTTAATTTCTATGCCTTTCATTTTTGGTTTTTCTTTTTTAAATTAATTTTTTAGGTGGCTACTGTTGATGGTTTTATTCCTGGTTCTCTCTCTCTCTACACACACGCACGCACGCGCGCATGTGCGCGCGCGCTCAGTTATTGCATTGGTTTCTACCAAACATCAACATGAATCAGCCATAGGTTTATCCATGTCCTCTCCCACTTCATGTTTACTTTGAAACTTATTCTTTGTATTTTCATTATTTTAAAGAGGGAAACTAAAGATAGTTAATCCTGAGACAAATTTTATACAGTTTTTATAGTGTTCTGTTGTCACCATGTGGGATGATAGTGTCCTAAAGTTATATATGAGAATGGAATTAAAAAGTCAACACAACTTCTAAGTAATAGTTTCAAGGAAAATTACTAGGTCCCATTGTTTTGCTTGGGGTTATTTTCAGTCCTATACAGAAACTATAGATTTCAGTAATCCAAATTATTTATTTATACTCTGTATAAAGAAAGACAAAAGTAGTCTTCCTAAATTAGAAGAAAAATGATCTTCATGGAGTCAGAAGAAAAGAAATTGTTTAGCAAGACTCATGCAGTTTAAACAGCATGTCACAGATTCTATATGTGAATTATGTAGGTATTTTACTTTATAGAAAATTGCTTTATTGTTGGTTAGGGATAATTTTTCACCCTTTTCTGGAGTGTGGAAAAAATAGTTTTCAAAACAATCTAGTTCTCTTTTTTTGCTATGCATAAAACTTAAACCAGTAATTCATTGCCTCACGTACTTGGAAACACTAAGATGTTGCTTTCAGTTAATACTACATGTTCATCTTTTGTCCAGTGGGAATCTGTATTTTCTGGTATAAATCTGTCAGTCAGCATCTGGTTTATAGGTTTTAAATACTTTGAGTAATCTGGTCTCTCTAGAGGTTAATCAACTTTTAGTGCACAGCCAAAGTGACTACACTGGCAGAGCTGTGAGACAGACTTCAGACCAAAACAGTTCAATATATTTTGACCTGTATTTGAGGAAATAGTGTACTAATAGAATGGTGGAATTCTAGTTGGAAGCTAAAACAAATACAATGGTGAGCTTTGGTTTTCCTAATTGGCCTCTCTGATTGCTTTGTTGGGGGGTTGTTTTTTTTTTTTTATTTTTTGGATTTTTTTTTAAGATTATGCAAATGCTGGTCTGCTTTTTAAGGTTCAAGGACTCTGTGCCTTGATCTTGATAAAATTGTCTTAAATATAACATTTTTAAAGAAGTATTTACAAATCTAATTTTATATCATTTGAATTCTGCACTTTTGAAGCTGTCTTTTTATATAAAATATTTAATTTTTTTCTCAGTGAAATGTATTTTTATTTAAAGGTTTGTATCGAAGTTATCTATGATTTTATATAGTTTTAGAAAATACCTCTTCATAGCCAGTGTTATAAATAGTAACTTTTGACAATTACTATTTGTGTAATTTTTTTCTCACACCACCTTAAACATTTCTTGATCTTTTCCTTTTGCTTTTTTTTTTTTAAAATAGACGTGTCAGTATCAGTGTTCGTTTTGGAACTGACCTTTCAGATGCTATACAAGTGTTGGCTGAAGACTGCTTTACTATCCCAGCTTCTTTGAATGAATTAGAGCTAATTTGGGCAGAATATAATCTGGCTCAGGAGAAGATTCAAACTTGTGAGAATGTGGTGCGTCAAGAATTTTTCTCCATTATTATTTTTAATCTGTTGAATATAAGGAGATAATATCTTTCAAAAAAAGCAGAAGGACTGCAGATATTGTAATGATACTTTACATGAAATCTTTAACTTTTGGAGTATCTTCATATTAGTAATTTGATTTCTTTCGTTGCCTTAGAAGAAAGGTAAGATAAATGAGTAGTGATTGTGGAAAAGGGTTAACAAAATCTTTTCCCCTTTTGTCTGAGAATTTACCTCTCTCTGTTCCTTTGGTAATTTGATAAATTGAAATTTCAGTCATGTTACTGGCAACATTGTTCAGGTAAATAAAATCCCTGATTGATAAATTGTATCTGGATTAGGAGGAACTCCAAACTACAAATACTAAACAACTGGGCATACTCCTTGAGGGACCCTGGAAGCTGTACCTATAAGAGAATGGTTTTTGCGGGGCATGAGGCTTATAAGCTGGAATGACTCCCACACCTGCTAATGTGGATCTTCTGGTGGGAGGGCATGCTTTATGCTACAGTGTAGGACTCTGCCTTGCTGGTAAATGCCCTCTTAACCATCCGTTGAAAGGTGGTTATATGGGGGTGCCTCGTTGGTGGCTCAGACGGTAAAGCATCTGCCTGCAATCTGGGAGACCCAGGTTCAATCCCTGGGTAGAGAAGATCCCCTGGAGAAGGAAATGGCAATCCACTCCAGTGCCTTTGTCTGAAAAATCCCCATGGACGAAGGAGCCTGATAGGCTACAGTCCATGGGGTCGCAAAGAGTCGGACACAGCTGAGTGACTGCTTTCCTTTCATTTTCTTTATATGTGGGTAGGGAAGGGATATGAAGAATGGAATATTTCATGTGAATTCTTAATTAGTGTAGGTACAAATTAGTGTAGGTAGTGTAGGTTATTTTTTCCTGTGGGAGTTTTATTTATTATACTCAGCTGAGTGGAACTCCATGTTTTTCATATAAGATATCTGATACAATAATCATAGCTTTCCATAGTACCTATGAGCTCTATACTTGGGTTTGGAGTTGTCCTATCTTAAGTATTGGTGGTTTCTGCCTCTGAAGATTGTACCCTAAAAGTCTTATTCCCTAGTCATACCTAGTTTGGCCAGTTGGCAGCTTAACTGGCTCTGAATGAGAAAAGTAAATAGGGTAACTAAGCCTTTGGAAATGCCAGGAATATTTAATTTGGTTAGGGGATTAGATTTGGGTTATTTTACACATTAGGCCTCTACTGGTCACTTGTGATGATAGACAACAAAAGGTGACAGAAGTAATAATTTTTGAATCTTTTAGAAACACGTATGTATAGGTACTTTATAAACATGGGCATTTTTGCTCCTCAGGAAAATGAGGCCCACAGGGTTTAAGGAAATTGCTCAAGATTACATACTTCTAAATGTTAGTCTGGAATTTGAAGCCAGATGTTTTGATTGCAAAGTGTAGTCTATTTCCATTTAAACCATACTGCCATCATTAAAATATTTCACAATTATTTTCATGTAGTAAGATGAAAATTGAAAAAGAACTGCTTTTTAACTTTTGTCATTTGAAAATAGGAAAGTGATTCGGGACATGGAGGGAAAAAGGTCTTATTATGTCTGTCAGATTTGGTATTCTAGTAGGACACATATGATTTTTTTAAAGCAATTTGTCTCCACTACTGCTAACATTTCAGGACTTAATTTTGGGCTTTATTGCCCTATAGTTCATTTGACAGGTTGAAGAGTAGATTACTATAGGTTATTAAGGACAGAGGCATGATTGTCCCTCAGATAAAGATGTCTTTTTATTTCCCTTGTTGTATTTAATTTGCATCTTAAGATTGTTATTTTCATTTATATATTTTGCACAATTCTTTAATTTGATTGCCATGTGTACTTTTAAAAACGTTTTTTATTTGTGTATTTATTTTTGGCTGTGCTGGGTCTTCATTGCTGCACAAATTCTCCAGTTCTGGCACATGGGGGCTACTCTCTAGTTGTGATGCGTGGCTTCTCTTGTGGCGGAGCTCAGGCTATATAGAGCACCGGGGCTTTAGTAGTTGTGCTTCCTGGGCTGTAGAGAACAGGGTCAATAGTTGTGGCACACGGGCTTAGTTAGCTGCTCCATGGCATGCTTCCCAGACTGAATCTGTGTCTCCTGCATTGACCGACTGATTCTTTACCACTGAACCACCAGAAAAGCCCGCCATGTGTACTTTTGATGAAAGAGAGTCTTTTCTTTTGTCTTCATAATTAGTTATATAAAGGTCTGGTTGAGCTTACACAAAAAAGAATATTCTAAAGTTTGGACTTTTAAGTGTATGTACCTCTGTTACAAGTAGTAGAGACACAAATTTAAGATGTGGTCCTATCCCTCTATCTACTTCGGGTATAAGACAAATATATAAATAGGTAGTTTTAATATAGTTTATTAAGAGCTATAATAGAGCTAATGCATAGGGTTCTTGGATATCTCTCATTATCTGTTTCCAGGCATAGCTTCTTGGGGGAATTGAAGGTTTTATCCTGTTGTTGGAGATTAACTAAATCTTGAAAGATAAATAGATGAAGGAATTGAGCATGGGGTGGGAGTAGAAAGGAGGCAGTATGTAATTAGTCACAGACACTTGTATAATTTTCTTAACTAAAATTTTATTGTTTTGGAAAAGTAAAGACTGTAACAGAGCAGAATTGTGGGATTTAAATCTTATTTCTAATTAAGGGAAACAAACTTTGTCAGTTTGGTGATCTAAGAGAGGGGTTTATCTTAGATATTACTGTGTTGGAGAATGTAATGTTACATTTTGCTAGTTTTAAGAGATCAGTTCTTTTCATATAGGTCAGTGTGTAAAAACACCTAATATATTAATGATGGATATTGCCTTTTTCCTTCCTTCAGATTGAGGGGAATATTTTGATTGCCGAAAGAAATGAAGTACAACAGAAGCTGTACATGGCAGTAGAAGTTTTTATTCTGGAAGTTGATGAGTTCTCTCTTAATAAACGCTTAAAAACATTGCAGGTTGGAATTTTAAAAGATATTAAATATACGTTAAAATATGTTTACCATTTGAGAAGTGAAATTAGCATTTGCCTTTAGACTTCAGACAGTACTGATAGCTGCAGAACTTTTTCTTTTCTTTGATGAATCCTAGTTTCTTTTTAATGATGTTAAAATTTTATATTGATATATTTAATATGTTTATATATATGTATGTATGTAGGTGTGTATCCTGCAAGCAAGGTAAAATAGGCATATAAGGCTTGTTAGAGCAGTGTTCATTGGGAAAACTCAGAGAGACAGGAGCAGTAGTAGCAAGCAGGTTAGCCATTTTTCTGCAGAAAATCGAGTAAAGCCTTTATGTCAGAGTTAGGGAGAGGGATCTTGATCCTTGAGTGATAATGGCTTCTAAAATCTGTAGATAGAGTGCAGTAGCTCATAAGATATTGTAGAACCTTATCTTAAGTCAAATCCTACCATCTCAGAAATGACTAATTTGAGGTGAATGAGCGCAACAGTGTTATCATTCCACCAATTAGCATAGTATTTCTTTCTGCCTATTGGGATCTTTTATATCTTTTAATGATGTTTAAAATTTTCTCTGTAAGTCCTCATGCATTTTCTTCATTTAAATCCAAGATGTTTACACTTCTACTTCCTTTTGTGAATGCTATCTTACTTTCAATTCCCTTGTTCTTTTGATGGTATAGAAGGAAACTAATGATTTTTATATATTGATGCTTTTCTGGCAACTCTGCTGAACTCTTTTTTAGTTTTTTCAATTGATACTTTTTGAGGTTTCTATGTGATTATATCATTTGAACGGAATAACCCTCTTCTACTCCTACATTTTATGTATCTTTGAGTTTTTACTGCTTTTGACAGTATCTTTAATACCAAGCTGAATACTAGCTATCTTGTTTTGGACTGTAGGGAAGGAATAAGCTTGCTGGAAAACTGGAGAAAAGGTTATTAAGGGACACCTGAGCACTTGTGTCTTTCTGTCCACCTGGTTGAAGATGTTGTTCAGTCACTCAGTCGTGTCTGACTGTGACCTCATGGACTGCAGCATGCCAGGCTTCCCTTTCCTTCACTATCTCCTGGAGTTTGCTCAAACTCATATCCATTGAGTCGGTAATGCCATCAGCCATCTCATCCTCTGTCATCCCCTTCTCCTCCTGCCTTCAGTCTTTCCTAGCATCAGGATCTTTTCTAATGAGTTGTCTCTTTGCATCAGGTGGCCAGAGTATTGGAGCTTCAGCTTCAGCATCAGTCCTTCCAATGAATATTCAGGACCAGTTTCTTTTAGGATTGATTGCTTTGCTCTCGTTGCTATCCAGGGGACTTTCAAGATTGAGTCTTCTCCAGCACCACAGTTTGAAGGCATCAGTTCTTCAGTGCTCAGCCTTTTTTATTGTCCAGATCACATATCTGTACATTACTACTGATAAAAACCACAGCTTTGACTATATGGACCTGATCTTTGTTGGCAAAGTAATGTCTCTACTTTTTAATATGCTGTCTAGGTTTGTCAAAGCTTTTCTTCCAAGGAGCAAGCGTCTTTTAATTTCATGACTACAGTCACCATCTGTGGTGATTTGGAGCCCAAGAAAGTAAAGTCTGGCACTGTTTCCAGTATTTCCCCATCTGTTTGCCTGCATGAAGTGATGGGACTGGATGCCATGATCTTAGTTTTATGTATTTTGAGTTTTAAGCCAGCTTTTTTACTTCTTTCTTTCATCTTCATCAAGAGGCTCTTTAATTCTTCGCTTTCTGCCATGAGGATGGTATCATCTGCATATCTGAGGTTACTGGTATTTCTCCCGGCAATCTTGATTCCAGTTGTGCTTCATCCAGCCCAGCATTTCTCATGATGTACTCTGCATATAAATTAAATCAGCAGAGTGCCAATATACAGCCTTAATGTATTCCTTTCCCAATTTGGAACAGTTCCATATTCTGTTCTATTGCTTCTTGACCTCCTGCATACATATTTCTCAGGAGGCAGGTAAGGTGGTCTAGTATTCCCATCTCTTTAAGATAATTTTCCACAGTTTGTTGTGATACGCACAGTCAAAGGCTTTAGCTTAATAAATGAAGTAGAAATAGATCTTTTTCTGCAATTCTCTAGGTTTTTATACAATCCAGCGAATGTTGGCAATTTGATTAAAGATGTAGTTTTCCTGTTATTGTGTATGGTTGAGGAACCATTGAAGCCATTATTTGAAACATTTTGTTAAATAGAATTGAATAAATAGTATAGGTTATTCCAGAATGGTGAACTAAGATTTGCATAGACAAGGACAGTGATGTAAGAATTCACCTGTCTGCGGTGCAGCTTTGCTCTGTGATGGTTTATTTCTTCTCATTGACTGTTACAGAGTTTAAGGGTCGGCAACCAAGATCATTTTAAGACTCTCGTCTTTTTAAAGTTTAATCTTAAAAGACTTTATGCCAAGTCTGGTTTGTCTCCCTTTCTACTATTCCCTTCTGTCACCAGATTATTCTTAAATTTCTCTTTACTTTGCTGAAAAATGGTTAGATTTTTATTTATTTTCTTCAAGTAATTAAGCAATATAACTTATACTTTTATAATGAAGATCAAAAAAGTGAAATGTCACGATATTTGATTTCATTAGCATTTATTGAGGCTTCTTTTGTGGCCTACAATACACGGTTAATGTTTTATGACTGTTTTTATAAATTCAGAAAGAAAATATATTCTGGGTTTTTTGTGTGCAGTTTCTGATCTACAGCTTAATCTATGATCTGAAACTTTAATCTTCTGTATCTTTGCTTAGTTTTTTACCTGATCATTTTGTAAGTTTTGATATTTTTTTTAATATTTTCTAGTTAATATATATTCTAGTTTTCTTTAATTTTTCAAAATATTTCAGAGCTTATTGTTAAGTGTTAATGAATTCATGATTGTTATGTATTTTTAAACTGTGTATTTTTAAACTATTAGGTAATAATAGTTTTCCTTTAAGGTGCTTTGGGATAAAATTTTATTTTTGTTTCCTTTTAAAATTCTTATCCTACTTGTCTTTCTGGTTAATATTTGCTTTATATATAGTTTCTTTTTCTCTTCCTTTTATTTTATATGTCTCTCTTAGACAACACTCCAGTGAATCTTTTTTTAAAGGAATCAAACATTTAAATCTGCCTTTTAATGGGTAACCTAGTTGGTTTATATATAATTACTATTTTATTAGAACTTATTTCTGTGATCATTTTTGTGTTTCTGTTTATCATGATTTATTTTTTTTTCCTCCTTTTCTACCCTCTTCCCTTTATACCTTAGAACATTCTCACTTGCCTCTGGTGGGTCTTGTCTGTCTGTATCTCTCTCCCAAATACCAGCTAACCAAACAACCACAATTGTTGTCTACGATTTTACTCACAGATTGTTACAGGTATTGTATATGATAACTCAAGTAATAAACTTTGTAGAGTTGAGTTATTTTCTGATTCTTACTTCATAAATTGTTGGATATCTTTTGGTTCACTCTGTATTTTAGAGTACTCTCTGAGAGTCCTTTAAAGCAGGGTTTGAGTGGTTGATTTTGTGAGGTATTAAATGTCTCAAGATACCATATTTAAACAATTCAAATATTTAAGCAGTTGCTTACATTTAAATTCTTTTCAATAGTTATTTAATGAACTATAAAATATCTTAGATCCAAAGGCCATTTTCTCTTAAGATTTTTAACAATAATAATTCATTGTTTTCTTATTTCTGTAGTTGTTGATATGAGTCTTATTTCTGTCCTAATCAATAGTCACTAATTGATTCTTTGCTGTATTTCTTCTGCCATTTAACCAAACCATTGTGTTCTTTATTTCAAAAATTATTTCTTTCATGCTTAATAATTTCAGTTGGTTATTATTTATAATTACTTGGTCTTGCTTTATGTTTCCAATATTCTTTCTATTTTTGAGAAGATTTGTTATGCTTATTTTGAGTTCTTACTATGATCTGGGCCATTGATTTTGCTTCCTTTTTATAAGGTGGCTTAGTTTGTTGTATTTCTTTCAGAGTACTTGCATTGTTGACACAGTACTTCTCCTCAGGACTGCACATTCTCTTGAAGAATTATCAACTGTCTTGGTGTGCTGTTATGTGCGTATGTGTTAGTGTGGGAGAGGGACCTTGGGAAGAGTGAAAGCTTGGACCATAACTTTGGAGACTGCAGGTGGATTTAGGGAATAGGATAGGCTTGCTTCTCAGAACTTACAGGGTTGCAGTCTGGGCTCAACTACTACTTATTGGCTTCTGCTCTAGATAATCTTACTCTTCAGTGGACATCTCAGTCCCTCTCCATCAGCCTTTCCTCTTTTCCAGGGGCTGCTACCCTTAGGTGTAAATGCTGCTGGGTATTCAGGGGAAGGGGAAGAATGCTTGGCCAACTCTTCTGTCCTGGTTATCACTTTTTGCCTCATCTAGTTTTCTGTACTGTGCTTGTATAAACCCATTGCCTCTTGTTTGTGCTGCTGCTTTCTTGCCCAGTCTGAGGAAGAGAGAAGAACATATGAAGAAAATTTCTCTTTTCTCAAGATGATTCTCTGCTGTGGTACAGGCTGTCTCCTACTTGCAGTGATTGTATTCATTCAGTGCTAAATACCAACCATCTTCTTTCTTTCTAAGGGTTTTTCAGTTTTGTGATAAAATTTTCTGGATCTATTAAGTTTTCCTCTTGTCTCTCTGATGTTTCTCAGGTCTTAGTCCTGGAGGGAGCCATCAGGCTCTCTTGTCTCTTCCAGTCCTTTCTAAAACTGCTTTTAAATGTATATTCTTGTTCAGTAGTTCGGTCATGTACAGCTCGTTGCGACCCTATGGACTGCAGTATGCCAGTCTTCCTTGTCCTTCACTGTTTCCCAGAGTTGGCTCGAATTCATGTCCATTGAGTCGATAATGCCATCCAATCACTTCATCCTCTGTTGCCCCCTTCTCCTCCTGCCTTCAGTCTTTCCCAGCATCAGGGTCATTTCCAATGAGTTGGCTCTTCGTGTCAGGTGGCCAAAGTATTGGAGCTTAAGCTTGAGCATCAGTCCTTCCAGTGAATGTTCAGGATTGATTTCCTTTAGGATTGACTGGTTTGATCTGTTTGCATCCAAGGGACACTCAAGAGTCTTCTACAACACTATAGTTTGAAAGCATCAATTCTTCAGTGCTCAGCCTTTTTTATTGTCCAGCTCTCACATCCATACATGACTACTGGGAAGATCAAAAGTATATGGACCTTTGTTGTCAAAGTGATGTCTCTACTTTTTAATATGCTGTCTAGATATCTGTGCTTAATATCTTTCCTTAATTGGAATTATTTGTACAATTTGGTGTGTTTATTTTTACTTAGCAGTAGCCCTTAGAAACTTCCATATCAGGACAAAATAGATTCTTATGTAAAGTCAGAGAAAAGAGGATACTTTCTACTTAATTAAAAACCTAAGACTGTAAAGCCTTCTGTTTATAACCTTAATTCATTTAATGGACTTTTACTATTATAATCCAAATAAATCACCTTCTAGGTAGTTTTATGCTTTTATGTTTAGATATTCAAAGTTTTATTTATAAACTTCTCGAAGATAGGGATTCAATATATCACTTCACTGTCTCTCAGATTCTAATATGGTGCTTTATTTACTCTTAATATAAAGTTAATTAACTTTAATAAACAGAAGTATCTCTCTGCAGGATTTGTCAGCCTCTTTAGAAGCAGTATATGGACAGGCCAAAGAAGGAATTAACTCTGAAGAAATACTGGATAAATTTAATGACTGGAGGTGTAATAAAAGAGAGGAGTTCACCAGTGTTAGAAGTGAAACAGAGACTTGTATACAACGTCTTGTAGCATGGTTCCAGAGTACTTTAAAGGTAACAGGAGTTCTGTTGCCTGGTGATGTTGTAGCATAAACCAGGGAATATATGTTTTTAAATTTTCCACATGTAATTTACTTTTTTCTGAGAGCAAGGGAGGGGAGGGGGAGAGAGAGAGAAAAAAAGAGAAAAAATTGAGAATGCTGGGACAGAAGAGTGAGGTATTTACATTCTCTGTTTAGGATGTATATGAAAACAATTTCAGTCAAGCAACAGGTGTAAGATAATATATGGAGTTTATTACAACTGAAGTGTTTATTTTACACCTATAGTGTAGCGATAACAGTATGTGCTTTAGAAGATAGAGCTTTTCTCTTTTTGGTTTCTTTTTTAGAAAGATATATGTGTTTTAACATTAGTTGGCTAACTAGTCATGGTTAAAATGTTTGGCAGTGTTTAAGTCATTCAGATTTTAATGATCTTAAATGTCTTAAAGATACCTAAAATGGGAAATATTAGTCTCGTTATTAAATATTAGAAAAGATGGCTTACAGTTTTTTTAGTTCCTATTTATTATTGTGAAAACACTACATAATTTTCTAAAAGGCTTTGAGGCATGGGTTTGTATAATGTACTCAGAACCCTAACTGAATTTTGGCCTAATTTTGTTACTGATTCTCTGTTATTCTGTCTGCTTTGCAACCTCCTGAGCAAGGACAAAGACACCTGTGGTCTCATGTATCTCTCTGTGTGATTGGTTTCCAAATATGCATTTCTGGCTTTGTTTTGGAAAAAAAAAGCTTTTAATCTCCAGCTACTTCTAGAATTCTTCTTTTTTGATGCTTTCTTTTGGATTCATTAACATTAACTAAGTTATTTCTTTGTCTTCTTTTGTTTCAGAATCATCCTTCTGTTTAGGTTGTCTGTTATCGTTCATTTCCATTGCTGTTTCCCAAATCTAGACCTCCATAATCATAAATTTGAACCTCTGAAATCAGAGTGACTGCTTATGACCATTATGTTCTATATTATAATTTTGACTCATGATTTTATTCTATTTTGTACCTTATTATAAAGCCTGTTTCCTGATAGGAATTACCTTAGTTTTCTTAATGAGATGAAAACTGTCAGAGTTTAATTTTTAACTTTTATTCTTTAGATTCCTCAATACTAGTGGGTCATCATTAAATATCAGGTATAATCATACCCATTCCTTTGTATAAAGGCTGGTTTTGTCTACCTACCATCTGTCCAGTTTGAACTTGCCACCTGAGCAGTCAACGTTCTTTACCAGTTTTTAGTTGGACAGTCTCTTTTAATTATTCCCTCAAAACATCTTGGTCTTGTCCCTGTTTTTTTCTCATACTTTTCCTCTGTATTGTCCTCTCATGTCTCTTAACCACTAATTACTTTAACAAAGTCTGTGTTTTCTTTAAGTGTGTAAGGTGTGTGTACCTTTTCTTTTCCCATGCATAAGGTTTTTGAAGGTAGTGCTTTATATTTCTTATGTTTATTTCCCCCACATTATGCAATACATAGGCTAATGCTCTGCTCCAAGTATAAGGATATCATACTAATTGAAATAATTAAATGAGATAATTCATGTTTTTATTTTTACAAATGAGGCGTTTGATCTGTCTGGGGAAGAATCACTGATTTCTGATGACATAATTGATAATATTGATGAAATCCTGGAGAATACCGAGTCAGGTGTCTGCAAGGAGCTGGAGATATCTCAGATTGTGAGTACTGATATTCCTTAAAGCTAAGTGTTTTTTTTAACTAGGTAGACTTAGCTTTCCTTGTAAAAGCCTGTCTGAAATACTAATACTGCCAAGTTCTAATCCAAACACAATGAGAAGTTTTATTCTTCCACAGGGTAATATTTTCATTTTAGTAGGATATTTCACATCAAGAAAAAAAAAATCTAATGTTTAATTCTAGGAAAACAACTCTAAGGTTAATCTGATTCTGTCAGATTTCAATAGCACTTAATTCTTAAGTCTGTCATACCCCGTAACCACAAGATAAGACTTCAGAGTTTGTAAAAACTTGAAATAAAATCTGAGAGACCTTTTGGAAGTGAATACACAAGATTGATTAGTAGCTCTCTTTCTGTACTCTATATATTCTGTGTATAGCTAAAAATTAGTGTATTTTGTAATGTTAATACTGCTCACTGGGACTCCTAACCAGCTTTTTAGGTTGCTTACTAAATTGGTTATGTTCTTTATTTTGGTTATATTGTTTATTTTGGTTGATTATGTTCTTTATTTTCCTTGTTTCTCTTTTCCCTTTGTAATTTTATACAAAGTGACATTAAAAAAATACATATGCATTACTGTATTTCCCCACCATCAACTGTCAAGTTGTCCTTATTTAGATGGTTTTGTCAGGCTTGATTTTAGACATGGTTGTTAATAAAAATAGTTTTGAAGTTCTTTATATTGTTTAGTTTTTATATTTAGCATAGTAGTATTCCTGATTTCTTTTAATGCTCTAGTTTAGACAGCTTTAGGAATAATAGTGTTACAGGAATAAAATTTCCCATATGAACATCTTTGACATCAGTTTCTCTTCTCCCTAGAAAAAGATCTATGTTTAAAAATATTTTGAAATATACAAATTTGTTAAAGGTATCATTTTGAATTTTTTCCGTTGTCATCAAAAGTTTTAATTTTTACTTTTATATAATTCTGTGTGTGTAATTTCATTTAGGAACAAGGTGATGCAGACAAGGAGATCATTTTAAAAACATATAGTCAAGTACTACAAAAGATCCGTTCAGAGGAAAGCCTTATTGCCACAGTACAATCCAAGTACAAGGACAGTGTTGAGGTTGGAGTATGCTTTATATTATTGGTCTTATATACAGATGCTTTGAAATTTTTAATACTTAAACTTTTCTTAAGTAGTTAATACCCAGTGTGTAGATAAATTATTTACTATTACTGGAAAAATACTATAGCTATTGTTAGCTGGTTTATAATTAAACTCACCCTATAGTGGAAATGGCAATTTTACTGATAAAATACATTGAGTTTTTTTTTTTTAAATCTTTGGTTTTTCTTACACTCTCCAAAACATAACTTTTATCTTTTTCTTTGTGCTTTTACAACTTTACAGTAGAAAACTTGCTATATACAGAAAGATAAGGAGAAGAAATAAAAACATTGATTGTATTCCCCTTAGCTTAAGAGATATTCAGTGCTAGTTTTCAGAGTATTTCCTTTTTAAATGGTAAATTATATGTACATATGAATATTATGTGTGTTGCATCATTTTGTAAACTGTTTTGAAAATGTTTTTGTCATTTAATGATTTTTCATGAACATTTTCCCATATGATTAATAATTCTTCTGTACTGTGATTGTGAGTGAATTAAACATCATCTCTTGCATAGATATATGATGTTATTTAGCCTTTCATCTGTGTTAGATATTAAGTTTACTTCCATTTTTTTTTACCTTGAAACTGTATGTAGTTTTTGTACATAATCTTGTGTATTTCCTCAAGTAGATTCCTAAAAATCATTAATTACTTATTCAAAAGGAATGAATATTCTTGAAACTTGATATATATTGTCAAGCTACTTTTGAAAAAGATAAATTCAGTTTACACCCTCACTGGAAATTCCCTTTTGTATTTTCTGTGGCAAAGTGTGTCTCACTGTATGTCCAGCTTGAAATATTTTTTACCTTTGCTCCTTTGATTGCTAGAATGATATTCTTTTAAATAGATATGCAGAAAATCAAGAAGTCAGTGGGTAGAACTGTCTTCTTGAAAATTGTAGAATTTTTTATTTCAATCTGAGCTCAGTAAATATTAATTGAATCTTAATAGAGAGAGTGGTCAGGTGACTATTCAATAAATATTACTGTTTGTGTGTTGAAAATATAACAACTCTTTCTCTCACTTAGTTTAAGAAACAGATTATTGAATGTTTAAATAAGAGCCCCAGCGTGGATCACTTGCTCTCCATTAAAAAGACACTGAAAAGCTTAAAGGCTCGACTGAGATGGAAATTGGTTGAAAAGAATAATTTGGAAGAAGTAAGAAAACAGTTGGTTCTTAATGAACTCTGTGTGTACCTAATTTTACTTGGGGTCTGCTTCTTAAATACACTCTTTAAAATTATTCATTTTTTGTTTTATATATTTTCTCTCTTTTTCCGTCTGTATTTGTAAGTTACTACGTTAATAATGTAAAGCATTTTTTATGTCATGGAATGTTTTCTAAAAACATTTTACAAGGTTGCTTTGGTTGTTAGTAACATAAACGTTTTTGAGTAATTTAAAAAACTTTTCACTTGGACTGTTACAATGTCTATTAAAAACAAGCCTGTTACATGCTGAGAGGTGACAGGGTGCTCCCCTAAAGGTAGGATTTTGTCATAAAGATCAGGATATCTTTTGTTAACTCTCTTTTTAATGGCTGGATGTAGTATTTCTTGCAGATATTTTAAATGTTTACACATGTAATAGAACAAGAAGAATTAGGACACTTTTAGCCTTTAGGCTTGAAACTTTGTGAATAAATTCCATTTACTTATCAAAGGGGTTTACATTATATCTTAATGCAACTTGAATTAGCTTTCTTCCTCATTGGAGCAGTTAAGCATGGAGTGGAACTAATTTAATAGTTTAAAATTTTTCTGGTTTTATCCTATTCTGGGCTGTAGGACGTGAGGTCTTTTTTAGTTGAATTTTTTAACTGTTAATCTAACCTTAAAGACATGTACTTTCTAAGGAGACTTATTATCATTAGTGTTTACAGAGTCTTTATGAGTCCTACATTGTTTTTCCTGTAGTAGGCATGCCACATGTTTACTGATTCTTTAAAGTCAAGTCTTACATGGAGAGATTCATGGAATTTAATTGTATTCTGGTTCCTATTCTTGATATTTATTTTAAAGTGGCAGTTGGTCATCTTAGAGAAAATTTACAGCAAATTAAGAGATAAGAAAAATCTATGTAATAGACTTATGGCTTTATTTTTATAATCCCTTTTTGTAGGTTTTGGAAAATTCAGGGTTAGAATAAACTAATATTAATTCGACAATTATGAGGAAATGTTAAGTGCTAGATATGGAAGGATACATAAAAATCAGACAGTGATTTGCCATAGAAGTTGCATTAATTCTTACTAGGAAGAACTTGTTTTCAGTCTACTTTAATAAGCCTGTAAAGTCACTTTTTTCTTTCTGGTTAAAGTCTGATGACCATGATGGATCTGAGATTGAAAAAATGAAACAAGAAATAACTCAGTTACGGAATAGTGTCTTTCAGAGAATTTATCATGAGCAGGAGGAATATGTAAGTATTTGATTCTTTGAAATGTTGAATTAGTTTTAACTCTAAAAATTGTATTCCAATATCTGTTTTTATGAAGTGGACTGTAATCACAAGGCTAGAGGTTTTATTGGCATAGTTATGTTGGTATGGGGGCTTCCCTGGTGGGTCAGGTGGTAATTTGCCTGCAATGCAGGAGATGTGGGTTTGATCCCTGTGTTGGGAAGATCCCTTGGAGAAGGGCTTGACTATCCACTCTGGTAGTCTTGCCTGGAGAATTCCTTGGACAGAGGATCCTGGCAGTCTGTAGTCCATGGTGTCGCAAAGAGTCAGACACAAATATGCAACTAACTGTTGATAGAATAATATTTATGTGAACTTAGATATCAATTTCTGATGACAAAATATTTCATAACCGTTGTTCCAGATGTGAAAATTGCAGAAAAGTATAAAGAAATATCATCTGTAACTTTCTCAGTCGGTGGTGAGTGAGTGAAGTCGCCCAGTCGTGTCCGACTCTTTGCGACCCCGTGGACTGTAGCCTAACCAGGCTTCTCTCTCCATGGGATTCTCCAGGCAAGAATACTGGAGTAGGTTGCCAAACAGTAGTATCATTACATTAAACTTTTGACTTATCTTCCTTTTAGTCTTATTTTTACAAGAATCAAGGTTATATCACAGACAATTTTGCACACTACTTGTTTTCTGTTTAACATAAAGCCCAAAGATTTTTCCTTTATTAAAATCTATATGATTATTATTTTAGCTTAAAACTGCAGTGAAAACATTAACAGGGCACCGTAATTTAGTTGAGTTTTACAAAATAAAACTACTGAGTTGAGGGTAAGTTTTACCACTGATTTTTGTTAACTTTGGAAGCATCAGTCAGCATATCTTGTCTTTAAAATGGAAACAGTATTGCATTTTATATTTTAGGGATGTTATGGGAAGAAAAGGAAGGTAAGAAACAGTGCTCTGAAGAATAAAAGTACTATGAAAATAATAGGCACTTTATTAAATGTAGCAAACTTACTATGTGTACTTCATTATTCACCTTGTGAATCTTGTATAAAATAACTGTCTCCCGTGAACTTAATAAATGTCTGGAAATTTTACTGACTAAAACATGTGATAAGTGACTTTTCTAAGGATATTCAGTTGACACATTTGCTTCAAAGTAGCTTTTGTGGAGCTCCATATTTATTTTTTTCTTTCCAGGCTTTTATGATTTATTTTTTTCCTAAATGAAATAGCCAGTATTTTAAAATGTTACTGTGTTCTTATATTTTGAGTGACAATTTATGATTCCAGTTGATTTTTCATCACATTTTTTCATTTTAGCTTGGAAGTGAGTGTGGACTTTGACCTTAGGCAAGATTTTGTGCCTGTATATGTAAGCCAAGCTTAAAATTTGTAATTAACTTTTTCTTCTGTTAGTAAGATGGCTAATTTAGTTCAAAGTTGAAGCTTGGTTTTCATTTATTGTAGTAGAAGGCAAAATCAGTGATTTTATGTCTTATGAGGTTATATATTATTAGATAAGACATCTTGTTAGATGTTTAGTAAGGGAGGTACCAGGATATACAGTTGAATATACATTTATCTATAATAAAAAAATTTATTTTTAAAATTTAGGCGAAGTTGAGTAGCTTAGTACAAAAATGGTTCCCTGAGCTTCCTCTACTTCATCCTGAAATAGGATTACTTAAGTACATGGTAAGCTTTGTTTCCTTTGAGAATTACTACTATGCAGAATGCTGAAAAGTGATGATGTTACAATTATGTGTCAATGTTAAATCTATAATATTTTCACTATAAAAATGTTTCTGCTGAATGATTTTTAGTATTGTTAGGACTTTCTCAAGACTGTCTTTCATACTTGCATACTGTATTTCTAATTTTTATATCAATTTGCATGTTTTCTGTATTTTCTCTTCTCTTGACTAAAGAGAAAACATTTTGCATGGCACTTATTTGAATTAAAGGTGTTTATTTTTTGAAATGATAAAGCAATTTTACCTCCTGTTCTAAGAGTTAGAATAAAAGCAGGACTGATAGTCATGAAGAATTTATAAACAGAATGCATCTTTTAAAGCAGGCTGGAAAAATTATCCTGGAGAAGTTGAGGTAGAAGTTAAGGTAGATATGTTCATGTGAGTATGATTTTCTAGGCAGTCAGGATTCAAAGCTAGATCAGTATGTTAGATAGGACACTGTGGAGCAGGATTGGTTAACTCTGGCTCTCAGAGCAGAGTCTGTTAACTCTGTGTTTTATTATTTTGTCTGCTGCCCATGAGGGTCTAGAGGAGATGTTTATTCTTTAACATTGTCTTTAAGTTCATGATAATAGTTTAAATATAGTACCTAAAGGAATGTTCACATAGATGTCTGAACTGATAAATATATAAGATTAAATTCCTGTAAACTGTTAAAGCAATTACTGAATAATCTTTTCAGACTAGACTTTAAAATAATGTGAGATTTTTCTTGCAATTATTTAATTTTTCTTAGAGACTATTTTATGCAGGATGCATGAATAAGTATGTGATACCATATGGGGCTTGAAAATTAATTTCAAAAATACGCTAATCTGTTTTATCGTGAAAGATTATGAAAAGGTAGAATCATGGCTTATGGATACCCTTAATTATTTTAAGGTGTTTTCCTGTGATATGTGCTTTAGGAAATCCCCTGTAGGTTGATTATATATTGTGGATTACTTAAATACGGTTACAACACTTAAAAAAAAATAATTTCACAGTCCTTGTTACTATTAATAAGACTGTACCACAGTAAATCTCAGCTTGATTTAAAATGTCGATAGTCATGTTTTAGTGCAAAAAGTTATTCCTTTTAAAAAGTATACAGAATACAGTATACAGGAATACAGAGTAGAATTAAATTATTTGAAAGAAATTTTCAATTTTGAGGATTCCATTTCAAACAGGCAGGGGTGTTAGAACTCTGTTAGTTCCTAGAACTATGTTAGTCTTAATTTTTGAACTTCTCATTCCCATTCTGCAGCCTTTTTATTTTTCATCATTTTAATATTTTTTAGGAAACACGTTAAGTTTCCCAAGTAAACATCAGGGGTCCTTGGAAGCAGGGTTCATCCCAGTCATTTTCAGAATCTCTTATAGAGGTGTAGCCTGATTAAGTGTATGGTGATTACATTCTGGGTGGGAATTCAAGTGCCAGGAAACAGAAAAAATATAAAACTTGAATATTTTTATTTTATTGGTGTCTGCAGTAGAGTTCATGATATCCAGTCCATCTGATGGTATGTAAGTAATTTTGTTATTTGAAAGTGCTGTGGTTGTTTGGTTTCTTGAACTGTAACAAAAACTTGTTCTTAGAACTCTGGTGGTCTTCTTACAATGAGCTTGGAAAGAGATCTTCTTGATTCTGAGCCTATGAAGGAGCTTAGCAGCAAGCGTCCTTTGATTCGTTCTGAGGTTAACGGGCAGATAATTCTTTTAAAGGTAAGTTTAAGTTCTCTGGACTTGTGGAAGATTCAGAGAAGTACCTTGTGTTGGTGGTACTTTTATAGGAAAGTAAAGACCCACTGTTTATTTTCTAAATTATATGAATTAGCTGGTATGATTATGTTTCCAGTTTGGTTGCCATAACTACCTTGTATTTAAAGTTTCCCTCATTTCCCTAAATAATACATGTTTTTAATAGGATATACTTGCTTTTCTTTTTTCAGGAGAACTTAATATAATCTAGCTAAGAGCCCTTCAAAGTTCTTATTTTTCTTATGTTTCTATTTGAAATCTCAACTATTTTGCCAACACAGTCTCTTATTCTTTGATTTCTTCTCTTCATTCACCTGCAAAACTGTTAATCATAATAGTTGGATGGTTAATTTGGCCTTAGTGGGTATATATTGTAGACTATATTTTAAGCTACTGATAGAATTGTTCTTTTCTTTTTAAAATTATATCATTTAAAGCAGATAGGAAAACTACTCATGCAATTAAAAAATAAATTTAGATGTATTTTAACTTACATAAAATTTAAGTTGAAATGATATATAATTAGAGTGAGATTTTAATCTTAGGACTTCTACTTCCTTTTTTTTTGGGTAAAAGGGCTATTCTGTGGATGTCGACACGGAAGCCAGGGTAATTCAGAGAGCAGCCGCCTATCACAGAGCTTGGAGAGAAGCTAAAGGAGAATCTGGGTTGCTACCACTGATATTCTTATTTTTGTGTAAGGTAAAATTTTTATGCTAATCTCTTTCAGAAAATATTTTATTTAAAATGTTTTAGTTACAAGCTTTACAGAAGTAATTCCTTTTAATTTTTTAATTGAATATACAGTTGATTTACAATTTTGTGTTAATTTCAGGTATACAGCATAGCACAGTATTTTTGCAGATTATATTCCATTGTAAGATAATGGGTATAATTCCCTGTATTACATAGAAAATCTTTTTTGCTTATCTATTTTATATATAATAGTTTGTATCTATTAATCCCATTCCCCTCATATGTCCCTTGCACTTTCCATCTCCTGTTTGGTAACCACAGTTTGTTTTTTATGTCTGTGAGTCTGGTTCTGTTTTGTATATATATTCATTTGTATTATTTTTTATATTCCATATATAAATAATACCATATAATATTTGTCTTTCTCTGAGTTATTTCACTAAGCATAATATGCTCTAGGTCCATCCACGTTGCGGCAAATGGCAATGTATATCCCATTGTATATACCACATCTTCTTAATTCACTCATTTGTAAATGGACATTTGGGTTACATCCATGTCTTGACCACTGTAAATAGTGCTGTTTTGAACACTGAAGTGTATATATCTTTAGGATTTTTGTTGTTGCTGTTACTGTTTTATGGATATATACCCAGAAGCAGAATTTCTGGATTGTATGGTGGATCTGTTTTTAGTTTTTTAAGGAACTCCATCTGTTTTCCTTAGTGGCTGTACCAGTTTACATTACCACCAAAAATGTAAGGGCTCCCTTTTCTCCATATCTTCTCCAAAATTTGTTATTTGTAGATTTTTTTTGATGATAGCCCTTCTGATAGCTGTTAGGTGATAGCTGGCTCATTGTGGTTTTGATTTGTACTTCTCTAATAATTAGTGATATTGAACATCTTTCCCTGTGCCTGTTAGCCATCTATATGTCTTCTTTGGAAACATATATATTCTTCTGCTTATTTTCATTTTTAATATCAAGTTGTATGAACTGTTTGTATATTTTGGATGTGAACTACTTGTTAGTCACATCATTTTTTTAATATTTTCTCCCATTCCATAGGTTTTCTTCATTTTGTTGATGGATTCTTTGCTGTGCAAAGCTTTTAAGTTTATTTAGATAGTCTTTTCAACAAGTGGTGCTGGGAAAGCTGGATAGTGACATATGAAACAATGAAATTATAGCATTCTTTCACACCATATACAAAAATAAACTCAAAATAGTTTAATACCTAAATGTAAGACACGAAACCATAGAGCTCCTAGAAAAGAACATATATGAAACACTCTTTGACATAAATTGTTAGCAGTGTTTTCTTGTATCAGTCTCCCAAGCAAAAGAAAAAAGCAAAAGTGAACAATTGAGGCCTAATTAAATTTAAAAGATTTTGCACAGCAGAGTAGTAATTCTTTGTGGAAAAATTACTTTGTACAATCATTGTATACTGAAGATGTATTGAAGAATTTTTCACTTAGATTCTCATTTCCTGTTTTGCTTCTTAGTCTGATCCTATGGCTTATCTGATGGTCCCATATTATCCTAGGGCAAGTCTGAATGCTGTTCAGTCCAGCATGCCTTTAACTTCAGAAGTAAGTAAAAAAAAAAACCACATTATTTCCATAGATGTGTCTAGTGAGAAAGTATCACCTAAAGTTTGTTGAGGGTACGCTGCGCACTTTCAATGTACAGTTTTGATTATTTAATTGTCACATCACCCCTGGGATATGAGTTATCCCATTATATACAGATTAGAAAAGTGAGGCTTACAGAGATTAAAGTGACTGGTACAGGGTTTCTCATCCAGAGGCTGAGCTAGGACTTGGGGTTGGAACTTTTTGGCACCAAAGCATAATCCTTATAACTATTAGGCTGCGTTGTATGTAAATTGTATAGTATAGCTCTTGGTCTTAAGCAGTAGCTTTCATTTCTGTTGTAAATTTGAATTGGTAATAACAGTAAACAATGACCTGATTCTTTCTGCCCAGTAACACTCTTTCAGCCTCTTTTCTTTTCTAGATGGTCTATGGTCAATGTTTGTAATTCAAGTCTTCTTAGAGACTATAGTCTCTAAGTCATATTAAACATATATATACACACACATATGTGATATATATGTTTACATGATATTACCAGTTACATAATCAGGACTTCTGGCCTTTAATTCTTTCTCTGTGCTGTATTGTTTTTAAAGGTTCATTTTGAGGAAGCTTAGCCACTTCTGAAAAAGTCTTTTAAGTAGAGAAAAGGTTCATTTATTAAAATGATTTGTCTACTTCCTGACTTCTTTTTGTGTTATCTATAGGAAGCTTTAAAGGTCATGAAAGGTGTAGCCCAGGGTCTTCATACATTGCACAAGGCTGATATAATTCATGGATCACTTCATCAGAACAATGTTTTTGCTTTAAACCGTCAACATGGAATTGTTGGAGATTTTGACTTCACCAAATCTGTGGTAAAAATATAGTGGTTTTATAAATAAGTTCTAGACTTCATTTAATATTATTAGGCACTTTTGCATCATATGGGAATTTATTATAAGATCTTTGCCTTCGGTTAAGGTATGTCGTGTAGTGTAAGCTATTACTCTGTTATCAGCTAGATGCTAGAGCAAGAGTTTCTAAAGTTGTGCATTAAATTTTTTTAACCATAAGTTTTAGGAGCAACCTGAAATTATAGTCGATGGCATTGACAATATTAGCATTAATTATTTTATCAGTTGGAGCTTCCCTGGTGGCTCAGTGGTAAAGAATCTGTCAGTGCAGGAGACGTGGGTTCAATCCTTGGGAGAAGGACATGGCAACCCATGCCTGTATTCTTGTCTTGGAAATCCCATGGGTAGAGGAGCCCGATGGGCTACAGTCCATGGAGTCACAAAAGAGTGGGGCATAACTTAGAGACCAAATAACAGCAAACAACAATTATGATCATCAAGAAATATTTAATTGCTGGAATACACAAGGAAAAGTAGATGGCCATCTCCTGTCTCCCTATCTGCTGGTGCTCTCCCAGTCAAAGGATTAGATTTAGATATACATGCTTTGCTATTTTTTGATTAGTGGGCATTTTTAGAAACTTGGGAATCTTAGATTCCCAAAAACTAAATCTTTTCCATTTAGTTTAAGTTCTAGTTTGATGACATTGGCTATTAATTTGGTGTCATGTTACCTTAGAAGAGGCAGTTTGTAGGAATAACATATATCAAATAGGGAGAATATTGTGATATTTTTTTCTTTCTGGTAGAGTAAGTAATTTCAAAATATAATCACAAGGGAGCATTTCTCTTTATTAAAATATAATTCACATATAATGTGTACATTTCAGTACTAATTTTAATATAGTCACAATATTCTGCATCAGTCACCACTGTCTAATTCTGAAACATTTTTATCACCCTCTGAAAGAAACCCCATACCTCTTTGCAGTCACTCCTCCTTTCTTCCTCTGTTAAGTCTCTTGGAAACCACTGATCCACTTTCTGTCCCTATGAACTTATTGTGGACATTTTCTGTGTATGGAATCATATAATATGTGGCTTTTTGTGATTAGCATATTTCAGTCTGCATAATGTTTTCAAGATTTGTCCATCTTGTAGCATGTGCCTGAAATTCATTCCTTTTCTAAAAAAATTTTTTATAACCTAACCACATTTATTTCAGAATGTATTCCAGTATCAAATGGTAAAGTTCAACAATGCAAAACTGAAACTGTTTTTGCACCAATTTAATAATTTTACACATGATAATCCATATGTTTCATTGCTACTTTCTCAATTCTTCCTACCCCTCTCCTTCCCCAGCTGTGTCCCTGAGTCCATTCTTTATGTCTGTCTCTACTGCTGCCTTGCAGATAGGTTCATCAGTACCATCTTTCTAGATTCCATATATATAATTAATATATGATATTTATCATTCTCTTTCTGACTTACTTCGCTTTGTATAATAGGCTGTAGGTTCATCCACCTCATTAGGACTGACTGAAATGCATTCCTTTATATGGCTGAATAATATTCCAGTGGGTATATACACCACAACTTCTTTATCCATTGATCTGTTGATGAACATCTAGGTTGCTTCCATGGCCTAGCTATTGTAAATAGTGCTGCAGTGAACATTAAGGTACATGTGTCTTTTTTGATTATGGTTTTAAAATGCCCAAATAGTATTTCATTGTATGGATGTACTGTACTTTGTATTTACATTCATCAGTTTGTGGGTACTTGGGTTTCTACTTTTTGATTATTATGAATAATGCTTCTGTGAACATCAGTATCCAAGTTTTTGTGTGGAGATATGTTTTCCTAGGGAAGGAATTAGTGGGTTTTATGGTGGATGTCTGTGTTTCACTTTCTAAGAAACAAAGCTGTTTTCCAAAGTGTCTGTACTGTTTTACATACTCATCAGTGATAATATGAGGATTCCAGTTTCTCAAAATCCTTGCCAATATTTATTGTGTGTGGAGTTCCCCTTTGACTAGTAAAAGTCAGAATGCTTTATATATTGGTCATCTGCAGGTCATAGAATAATGCCACCTGTTTATGTACAGTTTCAGTGGTTTTCATGTGGTACCTCAAAAAGATGAGAAAATAAAAATGTAAAACTGTAATGAAATGCTTGATTATAGAGAATTTATACAAGTAAAATTTGCTGAAAGGTTTATATTTATTTGAAGATTAGGATAACATCTTAAAAATAACTGAACTGTGTGTTTTTAGAAGTTCTCTATTCTTAGGAATCCTGATTAGTTTACCAAGGCATGCCATTCTCCCAGCTATAAATACGAGTCCAAGGTATTCTTCCTGTTTTATACTGATTTGTCAGCTGTTACGTGCGTGCTCAGTTGCTTCAGTCGTGTCCGACTCTTTGTGACGCCCCCCCAGCCAGGCTCCTCTGTCCATGAGACTTTCTAGCAAGAATACTGGGGTGGGTTGCCATTTCCTCCTCCAGGAGATCTCGATCCAGGGATCGAGCCCATGTCTTGTGTGTCTCCTGCACTGTGGTGGATTCTTTACCACCACAGTGGTAAAGAATCTGAGCCACTGGGGAAACCCTTAAAATGATATATTCTGAAATATGGATTGAACTCACCTCTTGCTTCATTTTTTCACCCTAATTTCGGTTGAGGTACTAACTCAAAGAAGAGTAATTTGAAGAGTAGTCCATAGTCAAAAACATTGCTTTTCAGACTTTACACTGCATGTGATTCTCCTCGGAATCTTGTTAAAATGCAGTTTTTAGAAATTGAGGTGAAATTAGTATATGACATTATATGTTTCAAGTTTGCATAAAATTCAGGTTTTTATTCAGCATTTCTGCAGTGGAAATTTTGTGTTTCTAAGAAGTTCCCAGGTGTTAGTATAGCTACTGGTCTTTGGAAGTATTACTCCCAAACTATCCTACTCTGAGAAACAAGGATAAGGATGGTAGGAGAAGATAATTAACACTTAGTAATTAGTGTGGTGATTAACTTTACCTTTACAATAACTCTAAGGTAGTTACAAGTTAATTTCCTTTGGACAAATTAATTTAGGCTCAAAGAGATTAAAGCCAAAGGTCATATAGCAAGTAAATGACGAAGTGAGTATTGCAGTCGAGTTTATCTGAATCCAGGGTTCATGTTCTTGTCATTGATCATCCTTTTGACACATTAGAAACTGTATACTTAGAAAATGGTCAGTAGGGAAGGAAAGTGTGTTTTTAAAAATTACTTATAATTTTCAGAGTTAGAAAATAGCACTACCTCTTGCCCTTGTGAAGTGTATTTTTAAAGAAAGTACTAAATTTTATTGATTCAGTGATTCTTAATATTTAATCTGGAGTCTACAATGTGCAGTGTAACCATAGTCTCACTGTTAAATTTTCATGAGACTGATTTTAAGAGCTGTTTATAATAGTGGAAATTAGGTTAAAATATTTCAAAGCGGAGAGAGAATAAAATATTTCAAATGAATATTTTTTGTGTTGATTAAATGCAAATCGCTTCACAGAAAGCTGCCTCAACTGTGTTGCCTCTAAAATATTTGACCTACTGTTTTTGTAGAGTCAGCGAGCCTCAGTGAACATGATGGTTGGTGACTTAAGTTTGCTATCACCTGAACTGAAAATGGGAAAACCTGCTTCTCCGAGTTCTGACTTATATGCTTATGGCTGCCTTTTATTGTGGGTATGTTATGTTTTTATTGAAACAAATCAGTCATTTTGTTGTTGTTAAGTGCTTAGTTGCTCACTCATGTCCAACTCTTTGCCATCCCATGGACTGTATCCCGCCAGACTCTTTTGTCCATGGGGATTCTCCAGAATACTGGAATGGATTGCCATTACCTTCTCCAAGGGATCTTCCCAGCCCAGGGATAGAACCCAGGTCTCCTGCATGGCAGGCAGATTTTTTACTGTGATCCATGAGGGAAGCTCAAGATTGCCACCACTGAGCAGCTAACACTTTCACTTTTCAAAGGAAAACAATGAGGAGAAAAGATCATTTTTGCCTTTATAATAATGCATTATACAGGGATATACAGTGTGTGTAGATATACACATACAGATGTGTTATATTTCAGTGTAAGAAAGTGATGATGATCTGAAGTCATTTTCTTCAATATATTAAAATGTCTCTGAACATGTAGAGACTCTTTGCGACCCCATGGACTGTAGCCTGCCAGGCTCCTCTGTCCATGGGATTTCCTAGGCAAGAATACTGGAGTGGGTTTCCATTTCCTTCTCCAGGAGATCTTCCTGACCCAGGGATTGAACCTGCGTCTCCTGCATTGGCAAGCACATTGTTTACCCCTGAGCCACCAGGGAAGCCCCATTGGAATACTACTAAGTAATAAAAAGGAATGAAGTATTAATACAAGCATGCCTTGTACTATTGCTCTTCACTTTATTGCACTTTGCAGATACTGTGTTTTTTATATGCTGAAGATTTGTGGCAACTCTGCATTGTCAGATTATGGTTGGCATTTTTTAGCAATTAAGTATTCTTAAAGTGTGTACATTGTTTTTTAGACATAATGCTATTGCATATTTAATATGCTATGGGAAACCAAAAAAATTGTCTCACTCTTTTATTGCAGTTTTCACTTCATTGCAGTGGTCTAGAACTGAATTCTCACTGTCTCCAAAGTATGCTTTTATACCCAGTAACATGGAGGAATCTCAAAATAATTCTTTGAAGTTAAAAAAGCCGAAGGAAAGAAAGAATGCATACTTATGGTTCTCTTTATATAGAATTCTAAAAAGTGCAGACTTAACCAACGGTGATAGGAGATTTGCAGTGGTCTGGGGTTTGAGGATAGAGGGGCAGGGAGGGATAGATTACAGAAGGGCACAAGGAAATGTTTTTGGTGTGATCACCATGTTCATCAATAGTGATGATGAATTTGTAGGAGTATATATCATAGATACTTTAAATGCACGTGGCTTAGTGTACATGACTTACACCTCAATAAAGCTATTATTAAAAGGGTGTTTATACCTACCCAAGTAGTAATCAGTGGGAATCCCATGCCTCAGTTAATCCTATGTAAGTTTTAGTCTTATGTTGTCATATGTATTTAAAGTTGTCTGGTTTCATAGAACCATGATAGCCATAGAAATGATTATTGTACTGGCATGATTTTTGTCATTGCTTCAGTAATCTCTTTATTCTTTACATCATAAGGATGAAAGTAAATGTCTCAAATGTTCTTACGTTCCTGAGAGTTATCATAAAATATCACTTAAGTATGGTAATGGCACTCTTTATTCCATCAACTTCCTTTCTTCATTAACTGGTAGTAAAGAGCTTTATGAATGTGACACTGTTGTGCTGAATTCCTGCTCTTCTGTAATGTTAACTGAGGTCTTTAAAAAATTTTATTTTTAAACTATCTTGTACAGTTGAGTGGATTTTAGTGTTCAGTCCTGTGAATTTTAACTTGCTGTAGATTAGTATACTCATCACTACAATTAGGATACACAACAGTTCCATAACTTAGGGAAAAAAAAAGAAATCTTACGTGTTGTCCCTATTCTCGCCCCCTAACCCTTAACCCTTAGCAACTGCTGATCTTTTCTCTATCACTACAGTTTTGTCTTGTTAAGAAGGTCATATAGATGTTAACTTACAGTACGTAACCGTTTGAGACTAGCTTCTTCACTCAGCATAATGACTTTGAGATTCATTCAAGCCTTGCAGTATATTGAGAGTTGACTCCGTGTTTGTGGCTGAGTACTACTCTTATTACGTGACTGTACCAGCTTTGTTTATCTGTTCACCTGTTGCAGGACATTTGGATTGTTTCCAGTTTGGGGATATTCCAAATAAAATTTTGATGAACATTTAGGTATAGGTTTTTGTGTGATCCTGTTTTTACGTCTCTGGAATAAATTCTCAAGAGGGAGACTGTTGGGTAGATTGTAACTGTATGTATAACTTTGTAAGGTGCTGCCAGACTTTTTCAGAATGGATACACCATTTTGCATTATCAGAACCAGCGCTGTCTGAGAGTTTCAGATGCTCTGCATCATTGTTAACATTTTAATGTTTTAGCAATTCATGTATCTTTGCCTTTTCATATGCAGTTTAGAAACAGCTTGTCTATACATGCAGAAAACCTCTGTGACTTTGCTTGGAACTGCATTAAATCTGTAGATCAATTTAGGGAGAATTAGCATTTTGAATAATTGACATCTTTATTAAGTCCTTTAATTCTCAAATCCATTTATTTAGGCCTTTTTTAATTTATTCTATCAGCATTTTGTTATTTTTGAACTTAGAGATCCTGTATATGTGTTAGATTTTATACTTCAGTATTTAATTTTTTGGAGCTATTGTGATACCGTAAAAAACTAAAAAACTGTTTTTTAGTTGTTCAAGTTCTTTTTAAAAACAACTATTTTATTGGTAGGAAAGTAGGTTACTACCAAAGTTTACAGATACTTTGATCTTCCTCCTCAATGAACTAAGTAAATTACAATAGAAACCACAGTGTAAAATATATAAAAGGGCAAAAAAGTCAGGACCCAAGGGCTGTGCTTCAAAGTTAAGCTGGAATCATTAGCAAAGGATCTCATTTCCAGAGTCATGAATAGATTACTGTTACATTATGACTTTTAAAAGTTTTGGAATAAGCAAAAGTAAAAGTTAACAGCTTATTTAATGTTAAAACACTGGAATACTGACTAAATATTTTGGGATGTATCATAAAAGATATTTTGCTTTAGGATCATTTTTGTTGTGAGACCCATATTAAATGACAGAAACATTCTGAAAACTGCCTTTAACTACAGAAAATTTTAGTGTTTGAGTGTTGGCGACCCTCCCACCTCCAGCAGTAAGTCGTCTTTCAACTGGTACATTCTTAAAGTTGCTTGTATTAAGGTTCTTTTTTATATTTCCAGGTTATAATGAAATTCTTAAAGGCATTTCTAGAAAAATTAGAGCAGTTCTGATGTGATACTAAAAAAAAAATTTGTGGGTGCTACTGCGAGGAAGCAGAATAATTTTAAAATGAAGAGTGAATGGTTTTTTCTTTTATTCAAGTATCGCTTTTTCAGTTTGGTCTTCTTTAAAATGCAACTCTTTTCCCCTTGCTTTAGTTTTCTCCTAACATACTATTTATGTCTTTGTCTTTTTATCATCTGCTTCTATCCATAGAATGTAATCTCCTTTTAGGCAGCTTGTCTGTCTTGTTTGCTACTGTGTCCTGTGCCTAGAAGTGTTCTGGGGTAGTGCTCTCACTGGAATAGTAACTGAACAAAAGCATGCCTTTGTGGGTAGCAAATTGGACATTTAAATTTTAGCCATAATTATGTGCTAAAGTATTGGTTTTTTCTTCTTTTTTTTTTTAATAAAATATTTCTTGTTTCCTGGGTGAAACAAGATCAGTAGATGAACTCTCCACCGTGGCCACTTGCACCTTTCTTTGCAAACTTATTTGAAGATTCTCTTTTTTATTCCAACTCCAAAGATACTCCTAGAAGATGTTAGTGGCCACGTTGATCACCCATTGAACAGCTTTGTTGTTGTTCAGTCTCTCAGTCATGTCTGATTCTTTGCGACCCCATGGACTGCAGCGCGCCAGGCTTCCCTGTCATTTTTTGGACCTTCTTAACAATTTGAGACCCATGCCTTCATGAAATTTTAGTTACTTTCCAAAACCAGGATTTTGTGATTTCCTATAATTTTTCTTTTACGAAAGTAGTAGAATCCAATCCAGTACATTTTATCTGGACAAGACTTTCTATCTTCTCATTTTACTATAACTACTCTTATATCTACTGTGTGTTTGTTAACTATCTTCCCTTCCTGCCAAATCAATCGGCAACCTCCTAGCTTCTCTTCCTTTATTCTTCATCTTTGGACTTCATCTTTGGACTACCCTGTAGTCCCTTTGACTCCTATTCTTCTGCTTAGCCTCTTTACACAGTCTTCATTTTTAGATGTTTTGTAATCTGTTTTATATGCTTTTAGAAAAATCCTTTCCCTTTAAGGTTTTATTTCTTGAGAACTTTATAAAAGATACATGTATTTGATTTTTCTTCAAAGTATGACCAAACATTATATTTATTCATTTAAGGACAATATTGGGCTTCCCTTGTGGCTCAACTGGTGAAAGAATCCACCTGCAATGCGGAAGACCTGGGTTCGATCCCTGAGTTGGGAAGATCCCCTGGAGAAGGGAAAGGCTACCCACTCCAGTATTCTGGCCTGGATAGTCCATGGGGTGGCAAAGAGTTAGACACGACTGAGCAACTTTCAGTAACTAAGGCCATTATTATGTCTGTTTATAACATGGTGATAACATCTTCCCTTGTTGGGAGCACACAGTGCATGTCTGGAACTAAAGTACTTACTAAGTACTTTTTGAACTTTATCTCATTGCTTTCTCCTAAACAGTTGTGTGAAGGGAGCATATCATTATCCCAAGTGTAGACGTTAGGCATGTGAGAGTCAGAGAAGGATACCACTTCTTAAGTAATGCCCTATTGCAGAATTTCTGTGTCTTGAGGCTCCGTGCAAGACCACCTGCTGCATTCACATCACATATACAGCCTTGGAGGTACAGCCTTCACTGAAGCCAATTGATGAACAGTTGCAGAAGGGGCTCAGGCTTCAGAGATAAGCCACTAAGTGCCATTGCATTGACTACTATGAAGACCCTTACATTTTACAATGCCCTATTAAGGCATCTCCAACCTTGAGTTCTTTAATGACACATCCTCCTTCTTGGATAGATGTGAGTAACACTTACGTTTAAAGTTCAGGTATACCTTTGACACATTATGCTTCATTTTGATATTTAATCCCCAGATTAGAGACAAGGGAAAAGTAATATTCCATGTGTTTTTCCTGTTAGACTCAGCTAATGTGATCAATGATGAGTGCCTCTCAAAAAATACTCCAATTAAGAGAAATCTCAGAGAAGGAAAATGGATGGCAGCCCCCTAAAATCTGGAAGTGATTCTAACATCATAATTAAGTAGACTGAGTGGAATAGATCTCATTATTATGGAGTTGGGTGTAGGAGAATTAAGGGTTCCAAGCTGATGGAACTACTAACATCTCTAATGCCCTCTGTGCAGGAATTTCGTATGTTCCTGGACTTGCTCTGAGATCCAACCAAGAATCTCAGACTTATCATTGATTTCTTATTGGATTCAAATGCAGAGAACTTGGAGTTCACGTCTCAAAGTGTGATGTGAAGGATCATTTATAACATCTACCCATGTTTTTACTTTTTTCTTTGTTCTTGTTCCTGATGTTCCAGTGTTTCTTCTTTTATCATTTCCTTTCTATTTTAAGAAAAGGTAAGTCTTCTGATGAAAAAGTCTTTAGTTTTCCTTCATCTGAGAGCATCTTAACTGCACCTTCATTTCTGAAGAATATTTTTTGCTGATAGAGAATTCCGAGTTTATAGTTCTTTTCTTTCATTGCTTAAAAAATGCTGTTCAGCTTTCTTTGGACCTTCTTGGTTTCTCATGAAAAATCCACTGTTATTTGAATCATTCCTCTGTAGGTAATTTTTTTCTCCATCTGGTTTTAAGACTTTTCTCTGTCAGTATTTTTCTGAAGTTTGATTATGATGTGTCTTAGCATGGATTTCTTTGGGTTTAACTTTGTTTGGGGTTTGTTTAGCTTCACTTTGTTTTTCAGCAAATATGTGAAATTTGGTTCAGCTATTACTCCTATAGTTTGTTAGTCCTACACTCTTTTTCTGAGATTGATGATACACATTTTGAATCTTTTGTTATTGTCCCACAGGTCATGAGTCTTTGTTCATTTTCTTTCTCTTGTTCAAATTGGGTATTTTGTGTATTTCTGTCTTCAATTTCATCGGTGCTTTCCATTGTCATATTTATTCTGCTATTGAGCCAGTCCAGTGAGTTTTTTCTTTCTGTTGTTCTGTTGTTGTTTTTCGGTTCTAAAATTTCTATTTGATTTTCTCTATAGCTTCTGTCTTCTTTGCTCAGGCTTCCTTTTTTTTTGTTTCTTTCATGCAGGTTTCTAATTGGTCTCTAAGCATTGTTATGATCGTTACTTTAAAATCTTTGTCAGATAATCCCTATATCTGTGTCATCTTGATGTCTTGATTATCTTTTTCTCATTTAAGATTTTGTTGGTATTTAGTTTGACATGTGATTTTTAACTGTAGCCTGAACATTTCTGGTATTATGTTCTGAGAGTGTGCATCCTATTTAAACTTTTTTTTTTTTTGCAGACAGTTACCCTGTTTAGGTGTAGTGTACAGTTTCAGATGAGATTGATCTGCAGCTCTCCTCTGAGCTCAGCTGACAACACCTCAGCAAAAGTGAAATGCTGATTTGCACTGCTTTGCCTCTTCTTGCTCCTGGTGGGTAGGAGAGGAAATCATCTCTCCTGTTGACTCCTGTTGATACTGAGGAGAGGGGGAGCAAAGTGTTAAACTATTACTGCCTTGTTGCTGCCTTGTGAGGATATAAGTTTCATTTCCACTGGCGTGGTCCTGCTGACTCTTGGGGAACAGAGAGGGAAGATAGAGTGCTGGCTAATAGTGCCTACACTACTTATCCTGCTTTGTTGCTGCTGAGGGTAGAGTAGAAGATAGCTCTTTGCTGGGTCCCATTGGCAGTACAGTTTGGGTAGATTGCAGCTAGTGCTATCATATACAACTCTGTTTTGCCTCTTCATTGATGGTTAGGATGGAAGTCCAACTCCCCACTCAGCCTTGCTGACACAGTTTTTCCGTTGGTATTTGGCTGGAATAGAGGCTATTACTATATTCTTTGCAGCCAAAGATGGAGAAGCTCTATAGAGTCAGCAAAAACAAGACCGGGAGCAGACTGTGGAACAGATCATGAACTCCTCATTGCCAAATTCAGACTTAAATTGAAGAAAGTAGGGAAAACCACTAGACCATTCAGCTATGACCTAAATCAAATCCCTTATGATTGTACAGTGGAAGTGAGAAATAGATTTAAGGGACTAGATCTGATACACAAAGTGCCTCATGAACTATGGACGGAGATTTGTGACATTCTACAGGAGACAGGGATCAAGACCATCCCCAAGAAAAAGAAATGCAAAAAAAGCAAAATGGCTGTCTGAGAAGGCCTTACAAATAGCTGTGAAAAGAAGAGAAGCAAAGAGCAAAGGAAAGATATTCCCATTTGAATGCAGAATTCCAAAGAAGAGCAAGGAGAGATAAGAAAGCCTTCCTCAGCGATCAGTGCAAAGAAATAGAGGAAAACAATAGAAGGGGGAAGACTAGAGATCTCTTCAAGAAAATTAGAGATACTAAGGGAACATTTCATGCAAAGATGGGCTCAATAAACGACAGAAATGGTATGGACCTAACAGAAGCAGAAGGAATTAAGAGGTGGCAAGAATACACAGAAGAACTATACAAAAAAAATCTTCATGACCCAGATAATCACAATGGTGTGATCACTCACCTGGAGCCACACATCCTGGAATGTGAAGTCAAGTGGGCCTTAGGGAGCATCACTATGAACAAAGCCAGTGGAGGCGATGGAATTCCAGTTGAGCTATTTCAAATCCTAAAAGCTGATGCTGTGAAAGTGCTGCATTCAATGTGCCAGCAAATTTGGAAAACTCAGCAGTGGCCACAGGACTGGAACAGGTCAGTTTTCAGTCCAGTCCCAAAAAAAGGCAATGCCAAAGAATGCTCAAACTACCACACAATTGCACTCATGTCACACGCTACCAAAGTACTGCTCAAAATTCTCCAAGCCAAGCTTCAGCAATACATGAACCGTGAACTTCCTGATGTTCAAGCTGGTTTTAGAAAAGGCAGAGGAACCAGAGATCAAATTGCCAACATCCGCTGGATCATCGACAAAGCAAGAGAGTTCCAGAAAAACATCTATTTCTGCTTTATTGACTACGCCAAAGCCTTTGACTGTGTGGATCACAATAAACTGTGGAAAATTCTGAAAGAGATGGGAATACCAGACCACCTGACCTGCCTTTTGATAAACTGTATACAGGTCAGGAAGCAACAGTTAGAACTGGATGTGGAACAACAGACTGGTTCTAGATAGGAAAAGGAATACATCAAGGGTGTGTATTGTCACCCTGTTTATTTAACTTATGCAGAGTACATCATGAGAAACGCTGGGCTGGAAGAAGCACAAGCTGGAATCAAGATTGCTGGGAGAAATATCAATAACCTCAGATATGCAGATGATATCACCCTTACGGCAGAGAGCAAAGAAGCACTAAAGAGTCTCTTGATGAAAGTGAAAGAGGAGAGTGAAGAGGTTGGCTTAAAGCTCAACATTCAGAAAACTAAGATCATGGCATCCGGTCCCATCACTTCATGGCAAATAGATGAGGAACAGTGGTTGACTTTATTTTCTTGGGCTCCAAAATCACTGCAGATGGTGATTACAGCCATGAAATTAAAAAACACTTACTCCTTGGAAGGAAAGTTATGACCAACCTAGACAGCATATTACTTTGTCAACAAAGGTCCCTCTAGTCAAAGTCTGTGGTTTTTCCAGTAGTCATGTATGGATGTGAGAGTTGGACTGTGAAGAAAGCTGAGCACCGAGGAATTGATGCTTTTGAACTGTGGTGTTGGAGAAAACTCTTGAGAGTCCCTGAACTGCAAGGAGATTCAACCAGTCCATCCTAAAGGAGATCAGTCCTGGGTGTTCATTGGAAGGACTGATGTTGAAGCTGAAACTCCAATACTTTGGCCACCTTATGCGAAGAACTGACTTATTTGAAAAGACCCTGATGCTGGGAAAGATTGAGGGCAGGCGGAGAAGGGGATGACAGAGGGATGAGATGGTTGGATGGCATCACCTACTCAATGGACATGAATTTGGGTAAACTCTGGGAGTTGGTGATAGATAGGCTTGGTGTGCTGTGGTTCATGGGGTCTCAAAGAGTCAGACACGACTGAACAACTGAACTAAAAGCATTTTCTGTTCTATAAGACCCTATTCCCAGTCCTTTGACTAGGTGTAGTAGGCTTTTCTTGGGACTTTTTTGGTCTGTGGATCCTGCCATTTCTGGGTTGCAGACTTCTCTAGCATCCAATTTGAGATATAGGAGAGTCAAAAATAAAACCCGGGGAATTCACCGTTGTGTCATTTCTTAAGTCCCAAGGTTCCTCGTCACTTCACCTTCTTCTTTCCATTTTACCTTCTCACTTCCACTTTTCTGAGTCGTCTTAGGTTTGTTGATTGTGTTTTATTCAGATTTAAGAGCAGATACTAGTGTGTAATGGGAGCCCTTGAATACCTTGGGAAGTGAATGGTTTTGCAGAATGACACCCCATCAGTCTGTTAGGTCCTCAGCTTTCTTTTAGTCCTTTCACCTGCCCACAGCCAGTTCACTCTCATATTTCTCTCAGTGATTATACGTAAACATTTTAGTGCTATCCTCAGGCCCCTGCCTAAATTTCATCCCCATTCATTTAAGTAGACTTGACTTAAAAAAAAAAAAAAAAACACCAGATCACGGTAATGTGCTTTCCATCGAATTTCAGTGCTTCTGTCTACAAACTGGTTGTCTCTTTACCCAGTTTTCTGTCTCCCACTCCTGTCTCAGAGAATTAAAGTGCTCCTTCTTCATTGCAAGCCTTCTGTATGTGCCCACAACCCATTCTCTATCCTGTTCTTGTACCTCACTTTTACCATTCTTCTGTCTTCACTGTATCTTTAGTCTATTTCTCTAATTTGAAGGTCTTTCCTTCAGCCTCAAATTATGGGTAAGTCTGATCTATCTGAAAAATATCTACAGTAATTATTTTCTATGACACATCACCTACTAAATTCTTTTTTTGCCTTATATTTGGGCATTTCTTTTAATCCTCTTCAGCACTGCTTATCTATTAAACATTAGCATTTCTAAGGATTTAGCTCACAACCTGCTGAAGTTTTCACTTACAGACCTCCCTTGGATGGGATTTTTTATTTTTATAACTCTTGTGTCACCTGTTTGTTGTGATTCTCACATTTAAGAGAGTAAATCTTGAATGATTTGCCTTGTTATACAGCAGAAACCAACACAGCATTGTAAAACAGTGTTCCTCCGATTAAAAATATATCAACTAATTTTTAAAACAGTAATCTAGTCTTTTGCCAGAGTTTCAGCATTGTATATATATATATATATATATATATATATGTATATATATATATATATATGCCTGCCTTCTGGCTAACTTTACCTTCATTTACAAAATACCTTGTCTTGTTCCAGAAAGGCTATAAGGCAGTTCATGGGGGTATTGAAAGCAGAACAGGACAGTATATATTGAGGATAAGAAGAAAGAAAAGCAGGATGCGGACATAAATGCACACCACAAAAACCTATTTAAAGCTGATAATATACAATGTATATGTTGCCATTCCTTCTATGCTCATAGTAGACACTGCAACATGATGATATCATGTTCACTGATCTCTTATATGACCTCAAACGGCGTCCATTAAGAAGTAGCACTGACTGATCAGAGTTGGTATTTAAAAACAAGCCTGTTTCCCATCCCTGATGAATGAGTCACTAGGATAGCTCTTACCTTTCTTCCAACCATTATGAGAAACCAAATCTATTATACAAATCATTATCCCTCAGGTAAAAGCAAGTCAGTCAGAACAAGCACAGTTACTGCCTTAACTGTTGTTGTGGAAAGTTTTACATATTTAAAGCAATGGAAGAAATAAGGAAACTCCCTATCTTCAGCCAGATTCAACTATTGTCAACATTTAATTATAGTTCTTGATAATAAGACCAGGGACCCTCATAGAGACAGTATATACATTGCTAACTATATGTTCTAAGTTACCTGAAATTAAACAAAACAAAAGTAGATAACACTTATGGAGTGTGTGGCATGCATCAGTTATTTTTAAAGTATTTAACCACTTTAAGTCTTAAAATAGCCTTACAAGTGAGGAACCTGAGGCAAAGAAAAATGAGGTGATTTGTCCCAAATTCCCATGGTTGGTAATGAGTGGTTTTGTGTTATTTGGATAAATGCTCAGAAGTAGAATAGCTGGGTCATATAAAAGTTCTGTTCCTAATTGAGGATCCTCTGTACGGTTTTACACAGCAGCTGCACTAATTTACAGTCTCATCAATAGTGTACAAAGGTTCCAAGGTTCCTTTTTTTCCACATCCTCTCCAATGCTTGTTCTTTCTTGTCTTTTTGATGATAGCTTTACTCACAGTTTATTCTGCTGGTATGAATGTTTTAACAGTTTGACCAAAGTGCTGAAGCCTTTTATTTACATTCCTTTACCCTACCCACTTTTAAGTATCATTGTGTTGCACATCAGAATAGTGTTATAACTTCTGTTTCAGTCATCATATGTGATTTAGGAAAACTCATGATAGGAAGGAAAGTCTTAGGTATTTATTCATGTGTCTGTTCTTTACATTGTCATTTCCTCTTTTCTAATGCTTCAATACTCCTTTTTTAGAAAAATTATTTCCTTTCTGTTTGAAGTATTTCTTTAGCCATTCTTTAAGTCTCATTTGTCTCATGACAAATTTCTTTAGTTTTTCGTCATCTGAAAACTTCTTAATTTCACCTTCTTTCCTGAGAGTTTCACTGAATATAGAATTTGTGGTTGAAAATTCTTTCTTTTTATCAGTTGAAAATGTGCCACTTATTGTTTCCATGGTTTTGCATGAGAAATTCTTTTTTATTCAAATTTCTGTTACTGTGTAGGTAATGTTTCTTATGCTTATTTTCACTTAAGATTTTTTCTTTGCTTTCAGTTTTCATAAATGTTAATTAATTTTAATTTCATTAATTTACTTTCAGTTTTTAGAAATATGGTTAGTTTTCTTTGAGTTTACCCTGTTTGAGTCATCTTGTTTTTAAAACTGGGTATTTTATATTAAAGAGAATTACTAATTTTTATTGTGATACTGTGATTGTGTCAAAATAAGACTTTATCTCCTTTTAGTGGAAGAAAGTCATAAGACACCTTGTCACTACCTTGTCACCTTGTAGTTAGTCCAGTTCTGGGACTTTTCATCAGTTTACCTTCCTCTTTTGACCTGTGGAGCTCTCCTTTGATTATATTTTATGTTATTTCCAACCTTTATAGTTGTACGTAGTGGTAAAGAACAGGAAGAGATTTGAAGTGGCCTTGCTCATTTTCTAATTGTATGGAATATATTTGGATCTGAGTTTAAATAAATGATATAAAAGTAAAGTATGAGATGATTAAAAATTTTAAAACTTGATAATTTATATTAAATTTTAATGTGGTATTGTGATTCTGTCAAAATAAGACTTTATCTTTTAGAAATATCTCTTCATGGCAAATGGGTAGAGAAGAGTGGAAACACTGACATTTTATTTTCTTGGGTGCCAAAATCACTGTGGATGGTGACTGCAGCCACGAAATTAAAAGATGCTTGTTCCTTGGAAGAAAAGCTATGAAAAATATAGACAGCAAGTAAAAAAGCAGAGACATCACTTTGCCAATAAGGGACTGTATAATCAAAGCTATGGTTTTTCCAGTAGTCATGTATGGATGTGAGAGTTTGACCATAAAGGAGGCCGAGCACCACAGAATTGATGCTTTTGAATTGTGGTGCTGGAGAAGATTCTAGAGAATCCCTTGGACTGAAAGGAAATCAAATCAGTCAATCCTCAAGGAAATCAACCCTTAATATAATTGGAAGAATTGATGCTGAAGCGCCAATACTTTGTCCATCTGATGCGAAGAGCTGATTCATTGGAAATGACCCTGGTGCTCCAAAAGACTAAGGACAGGAGGAGAAGCAGGCAACAGGATGAGATGATTGGATAGCATCACTGATTCAATAGACAGGAGTTTGAACAAACTCTGGGAGATAGTAGAGGACAGGGAAACTTGGCATGCTACAATTCCTGGGTTCGCAAAGAGTCAGACACAACTTAGCGACAGAACAAGAAGTGTGATTTTGTGATTATGTCAAAATAAGACTTGATCTTTTAGAAGTATATACTAAAATATTTATAGATAAAATTATGAGATGTGTAGAATTTGCCTCAAAAATAATATGCATGGATTTATACATAGGGCAGGAGTGGTCATTGGTTGACGGTTGTCAGGGCTAGGTGATGGATACATGGGATTTAGAGTATCTTTGTACATGTAAGAAATTCTTCATATTTAATAATTCATAAAATTTTAACAAGAATATCTTAAACACAAGTTAGGTATTAGGGAATAAGGAAACTTGCATGATAAATTTTCTTTGTGTTTAACGTACGAGTATTGGTGAAATCAGCACCTTATAAGCCACTGCATTTTAATGTATTTGCTTGTAAAATGAAGTATTAAGTGTGCTTAGAGTGTGTGCATTGATATGTTAGGAACCCCAGGGACTGTTTGGTAGTTGTTATCATGAAAGTTATCTTGTCTTGCAAGAACTAATACGCTTTCTTTGAGTTCTTCTCTTCTCTCTAGAACCTGAACAGTTTCAGAGTTGCCTTTGCTGTAGGATCAGTATTTTAGTATGTTGGGAATTTATTCGTTCTCATTTCTTTAACAGCTTTCTGTTCAGAATCAGGAATTTGAAACTAATGAGGATGGAATCCCAAAGATGGATCAGTTTCATTTGGTATGTGACCTTTTTGTCATTTACTTGTTGGAAACCTGTGATATAGGTGTGAGCAGTAGTATCAACTTATTTAACTGAAGAAGTCATCTAATTTTTGTAAGAATACAAATAACATTCCCAGTAAAGAAGTATTGAAAAAATTTAAGTGCCCTACTTACACCATTGCCAGAAAATTATTGCTAGAGATTACTACTGGAATTTGTCAAATGAATTATATATATAATCTTTGTAATAATTATTGAAAAGCAGTAGTTTCTATATCTTCAAAGATAATATTTTATTAAATTTAGTGTTCTACTACTTTTTATAAGTACCTAGCTGTATCTTTTCTTTGTCGTACATCTGTGTTATTCATATTCCTTTGAGATATATATATGTATACAACCAACATATTTTGAGTGTCTGTTCTATATCAGGAATTGAACTAGGGTCTGCTTTTTAGGATTGAAACATTGAAGAAATTAATGAGTTAGAAATATGAACAAGTAAACAACCAATATCTATATGTATAGAATATTACAAAAATAGTTTGGAGGAAGCTAATATTTAATTTGTCAGGAAAAGATGCAAGAAGCTATTCATAAATGCCACCACATAGTTATTTGAAGTGAATTTTCAAGGTTGCATTAGGATTTTATGAGAGTTAGAATGAGGTTCTAGGCATTTCAGGTAAAGACAGTATCTGAACTAAGACATGAAAATATTAAAGTCTTTTGTAATGGAATCATCCCAAGTGTGACTGGATGTTAAGGGGTTAAATATGGCAGTAAACAAGTCTGTAAAAGTATAATGATCTTCCCCTGGGGGTTCAGTGGTTACAAATCCTCCTACTGTTGCAGGGGACATGGGTTTGCTCCCTGATCTGGGAAGATTTCACATATTGCAGGGCACCTAAGGCTGTGGGCTGCAATTGCTGAAGCCCATGTTCCCTAGAGCCCTTGTTCTGCCACCACAATGAGAAGCCCACACATGACAAGTAGAAAACAGCCCCCTCTTAGTACAAATAGAGAAAGGTTTCATGCAGCAATGAAGAAACAGTGCAGCCAAAAAAATAAAAAAATACATTTTTTAAAAAAGTATAATGATTAGGCTGTAAAAGTTCTCTTGCCAGTTTTTTTTAAAGAAATTATTTATGTTTTGCAACTACTTTTATGGCTTTAAGAGCAATTTTAAGATTTATAGCAAAAGTGAATAGAAGGTAGAGATTTCCCATATATCTCCTTCTCTGTCATACACAGTTTATCCATTATCAGTATTCCCTACCAGAGTTATTTGTTGCAGTTGATACCTCCATTGACACATTGTTGTTGCCTAAAGTCCATCATTTATATTAGGGCTTACTCTTAGTGTGGTACATTCTTAAAGTTTGAATACATGTGTAATGCCATATATCTACCATTAATATACAGAGTATTTTCACTGCCCTAAAAATCCTCTATACTCTACCTGTTCGCCTCTACTTTCTCCAAACCCCTGAAGATTGATCTTTTTCTTGTCTCCATAGTTTTGACTTTTCCAGAATGTCATATAGTTGGAATCAAACAGTATGTAGCCTTTTAAAATTGGCTTTTTTCCACATAATCATATGCACGTAAGATTCCTTCATATCTTTTCATCGCTTGATAGTTCATTTATTCTTAGCCTTTATCTATTATCTGTATGCACCACAGTCTGTTTATACATTCGCCTACCGAAGGACAACTTGGTTGTTCCCAGGTTTTGACAATTATGAATGAAACTGCATTAAACATGCATGTGCAGGTTTTTGTGTGGACATAAGTTTTTATTTCCTTGGAGTGCAATTGTTGGATTATATGGTAATAGTATTTTTAAATAGTATATTTTTTTAATAGTAGTTTTAAATAGTATAGTATAGAACTGTCTTCTGAGTACCATTTTTGAGTTTTGATTGCCATCAGCAATAAATGAGAGTTGCTCCACAGCCTCACTGCTACTCAGTCAGTATTTTGGATTGTGGCCATTCTTACAGATGTATACCAGTATCTCATTGGGCTTCATGGGTGACTCAGTGGTAAAGGATTTGCCTCCCAATGCAGGAGAAATGGGTTCTATCCCTGGGTTAGGAAGATCCCCCTGGAGAAGGAAATGGGAACCCATTCCAGTCTCCTTACCTGGGAAATCCTATGACAGAGGAGTCTGGCAGGCCACAGTCCATGAGGTCACAAAGGAATCAGACACACCTTAGTGACTAAACAATAATAACAATGCATACTAAAGGTATTATTGAAAGGTTGTTGCTGAACCAGGCTGGATTCAGAGGCTGGGATTCTTCTCCAGAGGAGAAGAATTCAATCCAGGGCTAGAGACGAGGCTTGATTGCTCAGAGCTTTTGTATAATAAAGTTTTATCAAAGTATAAAAGATAGAGAAAGCTTCTGACATAGACATCAGAAGGGGGTAGAAAGAATGCCCCCTTGCTAGTGTTAGCAAGGGAGTTACATACTTTTTAATTAGTTACTACAATAAATCCAAAGAGTGTCTGGAGGTTGTAAACATCTTACTAGACCCACTCCCATAATTTATATTTTAGATAACAGGATTAGCCAGAAGGTTTTCAGGAAGGAGAAATTGTCCTCAAGCAGGATACATTGTTATATAATCCTTAGTACAGAGTTTAAACTGAGTTGTTTGTTGTGTAATTATCAGTTACAGATGCATCAGGCTTAAAGATTAAAAATGTTTTATGTGACTAAGACTAAGGAATGTAGAGGAAAATAAAGTTTGTCGTTTTCTTCTCCTTGAGAATTCCAGACCCCTATCTTTTCCTCAAGAATCCCAGACCCCTCTCTCCTTTGGGACTCTCGGACTTCTTATCAACCTGCCTATGAATTGACTCTCTCACTATCTTAAACATTTTAAATATGTTTAAAAACATACTCTGTAGAATGCAGTATGGGCATTGACATTCATTCAGTAAGCAGATGTAAACTGAATGCCTGCTGTATCACTGTGCTGATTGTTGGGGATGAAATGAGAAACTAAAATTTCTGATCTTATACTCCTTAGAGTCTAATGAGGACACTAGTAGTAAATAGGTGATTTTTATTCCATATGAAATGTGCTCTGATTAGAGTCATCCATAGGGAACAAAAAAGAAAAAAACATACTTTGGGAGGTGGAATTAATGGAAGAGTAACATTATAGTGTTAACATGTGATAACACAAAATAACATTCTTTGAAATCATGGTACATAATAAATTCTGACCTCCATAATGATCATGATAATGTTAGCGGTGGTGGACCTGTTTCAAGAGATCATTTCATAAGTGAAACCAAAAGCAGTTGACCAAGTAAAGGAGGCTACCGTTTCAGACAGAGGCACTTCAATGTAAAATTTTCAGTGTCAAATTCCGACTAGTCCCCTAAAAAAAGGGAAAATGGAAAGTAAAAAAATATTTTTTGGGAATTTCACTTGCTTTTGATAAATATTTCAGTTGTGATTCTTTTCTTTTCCTTTCTGCATTACCCCCCTGTAACTTGATTCCATTGTTTTAATACTAGATTAATCCCTTTCCAGTAAAAACTAGTTGATTTGGTAAAAAGCTTTAAAAAAATGGGAAAAATTGATTTTAGCTCTGCATCATTAATTGAAATTATTTTTGAATTGAATAGTCCTTATTACAAGTTTGTCCTTTCTTTCATTTTGATTTTATTTTTTGCAACATCTCTTTTTTCTTGCAGGATGATAATGTCAAATCCCTCCTCTGTAGCTTGATCTGTTGTAGAAGTTCAATGACTGCTGAGCAAGTTTTGAATGCTGACTGTTTCTTGCTACCAAAGGGAAAATCAGTGCCAAACTCAGAGAAAGATACTGAATACATCCGCCAAAAAGAGGAAGAAGAATTAAAGGTGAAGAACTTGGATAAAGATAAGGAAAAGACAAGAAATGGTGAAGCCAGCTTTGATTGATAGATTAGTATTCTTTCCTTGTTGCAGATGTTCCTTTTAAAACCTTTGTTTAGTTTGGTTAAATAAAAAAAAAAATCTGGAAGTGTTCTGGAGCTAGTTGGGTTGTATCTTTGGTACTCTAGTTGTGAAAAATAAAAGATGTTTGGCTATGCAAAAAAAAAAAAATGTATACTTTGAAATTTCATTTAACTGGAGTTGTTAAGGAAGGAGTTTTTCTTTTTGAAATTGCATAATCAGACTATATTACTTGTAATAGAAAAGGTTATTAGATTGTTGGACAGGTTCTATACAGAGTTTCAGTATGTAGGCCAGCTCACGATGAAGGGTGATACTTTTGTTTAACAGATGATAGTTGGCATCTGCTTTATTCCCAGTTCTGGGAATATAAAGATAAATTAAACATGGTCCTTACACTTAAAAGCACATACATATGTTGAGAAAGTTGGAGATCTAAACAGATCTTCATAATACAATGTAGAATATCTAATGATAGCTCTGGACAGATTTTATGTGATTACACAGAAGGGATACTCATCCTGTGGAAGAGGGGTGTCATAGAAACCTTTCTGGAGGAGGTACTACCTTAGTTAAATCATAAAGGATGAGCAGTAAAGGTGAAGGAAGATCAAGAGTACCTTCTTAGCAGAGAAAGCATGATGAGAGCACTGAGGGGAGAAGCAGTTTGTTGTGTTTAATAGAGAATAGTCATATAGGGGGATATAACATGAAGTACTAAAATGCCTCATACCTTATAATTTTATAGGAAATGAGCTATTGAAGAATTTTTGACCACTTTGGCTCCCTTAAAATCCATCTTATACCTACTATCAGGATAAGAGGTAGGGAGACTGATCAAAAGGATATTATGATAAAGTAGGTGAGCTGTGATGAAAGTAAGATCTACAGAAAGAGAAAAAGTGATGAAACCTATGGGTCAGATTTATGAAATAGGCCAAGTTTTGTTGGACTTGGTGGTTGGAAGTTGGTGGTATGTAGACTAAAGAAGTATGTTAGAGTCTCTAAAACCTATTCAAAAATCTAATCTTCCTTTCTTCCTTAGTAACATGTAACAGTTTTGGTTAGGATGCCAGTGTACTTGGCTAAAAGAATACATTTACCATTTTCTTTTTTTAAGCTTTTTAACTAAATTTTGCAAAGTAAGGCTCCTTTAAAGGAGCTGACTTAGACTGGAGAAGTACCCTTTTATCCTGTCCTTTTCCTATTGCCTAGAAGCTAACATGGTGGTTAAAATTTGAGCAGCCTCCTTGGGTCATGAGATAACTTTGAGAATGAAGCTCATGAACTAGGAGGATGGAGCAGCAAGTTAGAAGAACTGATGTTCCTGGTAATTCTGGAGTGTTTGAACTACTCTCAAGATTTCATGTTACCTGAGAGAGTAAATCCTTACCTCAGAGTGTGGTCCCTATATCAACAGACTCAGCATCACCTGGAGGCTTATTTGAAATGCAAATTGTAGGCTTCACTCCAGATTTTATAAAGAAGAATCTGGGGGTGAGCCTGGCAGTCTGTTTCATAGCAAGCACTGTAAGTCATTGTTCAGTTCTGTTGCAGTCGTGTCCGACTCTTTGCCACCCCATGGACTACAGCACACCAGGCTTCCCTGTGCATCACCAACTCCTGGAGCTTGCTCAAACTCATGTCCACCGTGTCGGTGATGCCATCCAACCATCTCATCCTCTGTAGTTCCCTTCTCCTCCTGCCTTCAATCTTTCCCAGCATCATGGTCTTTTCTAAGGAGTCAGTTCTTTGCATAAGGTGGCCAAAGGATTAGCATTTCAGCTTCACCATCAGTCCTTCCAATGAATATTCAGGAGTGATTTCCTTTAGGATGCACTGGTTGGCTCTCCTTGCAGTCCAAGGGGCTCTCAAGAGTCTTCTCCAACACCACACTTCAAAAGCATCAATTCTTCAGCACTCAGCTTTCTTTATATTCCAGTTCTCACATCCATACATGACTACTGGAAAAACCATAGCTTTGACTAGACAGACCTTTGTTGGCAAAGTAATGTCTCTGCTTTTTAATATGCTGTCTAGGTTGGTTGGTCATAGCTTTTCTTCCAAGAAGCAGGTGTTTTAATCTCACAGCTGCAGTCACCATCTGCAGTGTTTTCGGAGCCCAAGAAAATAGAGTCTGTCACTGTTTCCATTGTTTCCCCACCTATTTGCCATGAAGTGATGGGACTGGATGCCATGATCTTAGTTTTTTTTTTTTTAAAAATATATTTTATTGTAGTGATTTTTGCCATGCATTGACATGAATCAGCCATGTATTTACTTGTGTTCCCCATCCTGATCCCCCCTTCCACCTCCCTCTCCATCCCATCTCTCTGGGTCTTCCCAGTGTACTTCCCTGAGCACTTGTCTCATGCATCCAACCTGGGCTGGTGATCTATTTCAAAGCTTGATAATATACTTGTTTCAATGCTGTTCTCTCAGAACATCCCACCCTCACCTGCCACAGAGTCTAAAAGTCTGTTCTGTACATCTGTGTCTCTTTTTCTGTTTTGCATATAGGGTTATCGTTACCATCTTTTTAAATTCCATATATATGCATTAGTATACCCTATTGGTCTTTATCTTTCTGGCTTACTTCACTCTGTATAATGGTCTCCAGTTTCATGCATCTCATTAGAACTGATTCAAATGAATTCTTTTTAATGGCTGAGTAATATTCCATAGTGTATATGTAATACAGCTTCCTTATCCATTCGTCTGCTGATGGGCATCTAGGTTGCTTCCATGTCCTGGCTATTATAAACAGTGCTGCGATGAACATAGGGGTGCACGTGTCTCTTTCAGATCTGGTTTCCTTGGTGTGTATGCCCAGCAGTGGGATTGCTGGGTCATATGGCAGTTCTATTTCCAGTTTTTTAAGAAATCTCCACACTGTTCTCCATAGTGGCTATACTAGTTTGCATTCCCACCAACAGTGTAAGAAGATTCTCTTTTCTCCACATCCTCTCTAGCATTTATTGCTTGTAGACTTTAGGATAGCAGCCATTCTGATTGGCATGTAATGGTACCTCATTGAGGTTTTGATTTGCATTTCTCTGATAATGAGTGATGTTGAGCATCTTTTCATGTGTTTGTTAGCCATCTGTAGGTCTTCTTTGGAGAAATGTCTGTTTAGATCTTTGGCCCATTTTTTGATTGGGTCATTTATTTTTCTGGAATTGAGCTGCAGGAGTTGCTTGTATATTTTTGAGATTAATTATTTGTCAATTGCTTAGTTTGCTATTATTTTCTCCCAATCTGAGGGCTGTCTTTTCACCTTGCTTATAGTTTCCTTTGTTGTGCAAAAGCTTTGTTTATTTTTGCTTTTATTTCCAATATTCTGGGATGTGGGTCATAGAGGATCCTGCTGTGATTTATGTCGGAGAGTGTTTTGCCTATGTTCTCCTCTAGGAGTTTTATAGTTTCTGGTCTTACATTTAGATCTTTAATTCATTTTGAGTTTATTTTTGTGTATGGTGTTAGAAGGTGTTCTAGTTTCATTCTTTTACAAGTGGTTGACCAGTTTTCCCAGCACCACTTGTTAAAAAGGTTGTCTTTTTTCCATTGTATATTCTTGCCTCCTTTGTCAAAGATAAGGTGTCCATAGGTACATGGATTTATCTCTGGGCTTTCTATTCTGTTCCATTGATCTATATTTCTGTCTTTGTGCCAGTACTATACTGTTTTGATGACTGTGGCTTTGTAGTAGAGCCTGAAGTCAGGCAGGTTGATTCCTCCAGTTCCATTCTTCTTTCTTAAGATTGCTTTGGCTATTCAAGGTTTTTTGTATTTCCATACAAATTGTGAAATTATTTGTTCTAGTTCTGTGAAGAATACCGTTGGTAGCTTGATAGGGATTGCATTGAATCTATAGATTGCTTTGGGTGGTATACTCATTTTCATAATATTGAGTCTTCCAATCCATGAACACAGTATTTTTCTCCATCTGTTTGTGTCCTTTTTGATTTCTTTCATCAGTGTTTTATAGTTTTCTATGTATAGGTCTTTTGTTTCTTTAGGTAGATATACTCCTAAGTATTTTATTCTTTTTGTTGCAATGGTGAATGGTACTGTGTCCTTAATTTCTCTTTCTGTTTTCTCATTGTTAGTGTATAGGAATGCAAGAGATTTCTGTGTGTTAATTTTATATCCTGCAACTTTACTGTATTCATTGATTAGCTCTAGTAATTTTCTGGTGGAGTCTTTAGGGTTTTCTATGTAGAGGATCATGTCATCTGCAAACAGAGGGAGTTTCACTTCTTCTTTTCCTATCTGGATTCCTTTTACTTCTTCTTCTGCCCTGATTGCTGTGGCCAACACTTCCAAAACTATGTTGAATAGTAGTGGTGAGAGTGGGCACCCTTGTCTTGTTCCTGATTTCAGGGGAAATGCTTTCAATTTTTCACCACTGAGGGTGATGCTTGCTGTGGGTTTGTCATATATAGCTTTTATTATGTTGAGGTATGTTCCTTCTATTCCTGCTTTCTGGAGAGTTTTAATCATAAATGGATGTTGAATTTTGTCAAAGGCTTTTTCTGCATCTATTGAGATAATCATATGGTTTTTATCTTTCAATTTGTTAATGTGGTGTATTATGTTGATTGATTTGCAGATATTAAAGAATCCTTGCATTCCTGGGATAAAGCCCACTTGGTAATAATGTATGATCTTTTTAATATGTTGTTGGATTCTGTTTGCCAGAATTTTGTTAAGGATTTTTGCATATATGTTCATCAGTGATATTGGCCTGTAGTTTTCTTTTTTGTGGCATCTTTGTTTGGTTTTGGAATTAGGGTGATGGTGGCCTCATAGAATGAGTTTGGAAGTTTACCTTCTTCTGCAGTTTCCTGGAAGAGTTTGAGTAAGATAGGTGTTAGCTTTTCTCTAAATTTTTGGTAGAATTCAGCTGTGAAGCCATCTGGTCCTGGGCTTTTGTTTGCTGGAAGATTTCTCATTACAGTTTTGATTTCCTTGCTTGTGATGGGTCTCTTGAGATCTTCTATTTCTTCCTGGTTCAGTTTTGGAAAGTTATACTTTTCTAGGAATTTGTCCATTTCTTCCAAGTTGTCCATTTTATTGGCATAGAGCTGCTGGTAGTAGTCTCTTATGATCCTTTGTATTTCAGTGTTGTCTGTTTTGATCTCTCCATTTTCATTTCTAATTTTGTTGATTTCGTTCTTCTCCCTTTGTGTCTTAATGAGCCTTGCTAACGGTTTGTCAATTTTGTTTATCTTTTCAAAAAACCAGCTTTTAGCTTTGTTGATTTTTGCTATGGTCTCTTTTGTTTCTTCTGCATTTATTTCTGCCCTCATTTTTAAGATTTCTTTCCTTCTACTAACCCTGGGGTTCTTCATTTCTTCCTTCTCTAGTTGCTTTAGGTGTAGAGTTAGGTTATTTATTTGACTTTTTTCTTGTTTCTTGAGGTAAGCCTGTATTGCTGTGAACCTTCCCCTTAACACTGCTTTTACAGTGTCCCATAGGTTTTTGGTTGTTGTGTTTTCATTTTCATTCGTTTCTATGCATATTTTGATTTCTTTTTTGATTTCTTCTATGATTTGTTGGTAATTCAGAAGTGTGTTATTTAGCCTCCATATGTTTGAAATTTTAATAGTTTTTTTTCCTGTAATTGAGATCTAGTCTTACTGCATTGTGGTCAGAAAAGATGACTGGAATGATTTCAAGATTTTTGAATTTACCAAGGCTAGATTTATGGCCCAGGGTGTGATCCATTCTGGAGAAGGTTCCATGTGCACCTGAGAAAAAGGTGAAATTGTTTTGGGGTGAAATGTCCTATAGATATCAATTAGGTCTAGCTGGTCCATTGTGTCATTTAAAGTTTGTGTTTCCTTGTTAATTTTCTATTTAGTTGATCTATCCATAGTTGTGAGTGGGGTATTAAAGTCTCCCACTATTATTGTTGTTATTGTTAATTTCCCCTTTCATACTCGTTAGCATTTGTCTTGCATATTGCAATGCTCCTATGTTGGGTGCATATATATTTATACTTGTTATATCTTCTTCTTGGATTGATCCTTTGATCATTATGTAGTGTCCTTCTTTGTCTCTTTTCACTGCCTTTATTTTAAAGTCTATTTTATCTGATATGAGTATTGCGACTCCTGCTTTCTTTTGGTCTCCATTTGCGTGAAATTTTTTTCCAGTCCTTCACTTTCAGTCTGTATGTGTCCCTTGTTTTGAGGTGGGTCTCTTGTAGACAGCATATATAGGGGTCTTGTTTTTGTATCCGTTCAGCCAGTCCTTGTCTTTTGGTTGGGGCATTCAACCCATTTACATTTAAGGTAATTATTGATAAGTATGGTCCCGTTGCCGTTTACTTTGTTGTTTTGGGTTCACATTTATACAGTAACATTTCTGTGTTTCCTGTCTAGAGAAGATCCTTTAGCATTTGTTGAAGAGCTGGTTTGGTGGTGCTGAATTCTCTCAGCTTTTGCTTGTCTGTAAACTTTTTGAATTCTCCTTCATATCTGAATGAGATCCTTGCTGGGTACAGTAATTTGGGTTGTAGGTTATTCTCTTTAATTACTTTAAGTATGTCCTGCCATTCCCTTCTGGCCTGAAGAGTTTCTATTGGTAGATCAGCTGTTATCCTTATGGGAATCCCTTTGTGTGTTATTCGTTGTTTCTCCCTTGCTGCTTTTAATATTTGTTCTTTGTGTTTGATCTTTGTTAATTAGATTAATATGTGTCTTGTGTTTTGCCTTGGGTTTATACTGTTTGGGATTCTGGGTTTCTTGGACTTGTGTAAATATTTCCTTCCCCATTTTAGGGAAGTTTTCAGCTATTATCTCCTCGAGTATCTTCTCATGGCCTTTCTTTTTGTCTTCTTCTTCTGGGACTCCTATGATTCGACTGTTGGTGCATTTCACATTGTCACAGAGGTCCTTAAGGTTGTCCTCATTTCTTTTGGTTCTTTTTTTCTTTTTTCCTCTCTGCTTCATTTATTTCCACCATTTTATCTTCTACCTCACTTATACTATCTTCTGCCTCTGTTATTCTACTGTTGGTTCCCTCCAGAGTGTTTTTGATCTCATTTATTGCATTATTCATTTTTAATTGACTTTTTTCATTTCTTCTAGGTCCTTGTTAAACATTTCTTGCATCTTCTCAATCCTTGTCTCCAGGCTATTTATCTGTAATTCCATTTTGTTTTCAAGATTTTGGATCATTTTTATTATCATTATTCTAAATTCTTTTTCAGGTAGATTCCCTATCTCCTCCTCTTTTGTTTGGCTTGGTGGGCATTTTTCGTGTTCCTTTACCTGTTGGGTATTTCTCTGCCTTTTCATCTTGTTTAGATTGCTGTGTTTGGAGTGGGCTTTCTGTATTCTTGTGGTCTGTGGTTCCTTTTTATTGTGGAAGTTTCTCTCAGTGGGTGGGGTTGGACGATTGGCTTGTCAAGGTTTCTTGGTTAGGGAAGCTTGCGTCAGTGTTCTGGTGTGTGGAACTGGATTTCTTCTCTCTGGAGTGCAATGGAGTGTCCAGTAGTTAGTTTTCAGATGGGTCTATGTGTTTGGTGTGACTTTGGGCAGCCTGTATGTTGACGCTCAGGGCTAAGTTCCTGCGTTGCTGGAGAATTTGTGTGGTATGTCTTGCTCTGGAACTTATTGGCTATTGGGTGGTGGTTGGTTTCAGTGTAGGTATGGAGGCTTTTGGATGATCTCTTATTACTTAATGTTCCATGTAGTCAGGAGTCCTCTGATGTTCTCAGGTTTTGGGCTTAAGTCTCCTGCCTCTGGGTTTCAGTCTTATTTTCCCAGTAGCCTCAAGGCTTCTTTAACTGTACAGCACTGATAATAAAACTTCTAGGTTAATGGTGAAAAGATTCTCCACAGTGAGGGACACCCAGAGAGGTTCACAGAGTTACATGAAGAAGAGGAGAGGGGGGAAGGAGATAGAGATGAGCAGGAAGAGAAAAAGGGGACTCAAGAGGAGAGAGACAGATCTACGCAGTACTCTGTTCCCTAAGTGTTCTCCGTAGCCCAGAACACCCACAGAGATTCACAAAATTGGATTGAGAAGAGAAGGGGGAGGGAGGAAATAGAGGTGATCTGGGGGAGAAAAAGGCGAGTCAAAAGGGGGAGAGAGTAATCATCACACTCCTGAGTAAAAATGGGTACTAAATATTGAATTCTTAAATGTCCAAAATTAATATCAAATACTGAAAAACAAAGATTAAAAGTCTAGAGTAGAAGTTAGACTCTTAAAAATATGATATTAAAAACAAAAACAAAAAATTTAAGAAATATATATGAAGTTAGCTTCAAAAATAGGGTCTTTTTTTTTTTGCAAGGTTATAGTGAAATGAAAAGGAAAATTAAGGAGTAATAGAGGAGTAATAGAGGACTTTAAAAGAAAATAAAAGAAAAAAAGAAAAAAATTTTAATTAAAAAATATAGTAAAAATATATGAGAATGAAAATTAAGGAGTAATAGAAGAGTAATAGAGGACTATAAAAGGAAAAAAATTTTTTAATTAAAAAGTAAAAATATATGAAAATGAAAATTAAGGAGTAATAGAGGACTTTAAAAGAAAATAAAAGAAAATGAAAAGGAGTAATATTGGAGTAATAGGGAATTTTAAAAGAAAAAAGAAAAACAAGAAAAGAACAAAATTTTTAATTAAAAAAAAATAGTAAAAATATATCTAGGAATTTCTCTGGAGCTGTTGTGGGCAGTGTGGGTTTGGATCAGTTTCAGATAGCTCCTTGTTCCAGCTTAACACTTCTCGATATCTATAGGCCCCTTCCAGTGTCAAAGAAAGTGAAAGAGAAGTCACGACTCTTTGCGACCCCATGGACTGTAGCCCTGCAGGCTCCTCGGTCCATGGGATTTTCCAGGCATGAATATGGGAGTGGGTTACTATTTCCTTCTCCAGGGGTCTTTCCAACCCAGGGATTGAACCCAGGTCTCCTGCATTGTAGGTGGACTCTTTACCGTCTTAGCTACCAAGGAAGCCTTCACGTGTAGTTGGTGTTACCTACAGGGATTTTAATCTGTTGCACCGGTCACTTCTGAAGCAGTTCCTTTTGTTTATTTGGCTTCTGTTTGCAGGTCTCTTCAGTGTCTCATTTCTGCCTTGAACCAAGTGGGCTGAGGTGGTCTCTTGTTTGGGTTCACTTGTTCAGTCGCGCTGCGGGGAGGGAGGGGCGCTGCAGACAAATGTCACTGGCTTGTGTGGGGAGCACTCGCAGTGTTCCGGCCACACTGGGTTTGCCCCCACTCACGGGTGTGTGCTTTCCCCATCTACTGCTCAGGCTCCCGGCTGCTCTACATGGAGCGGGCCCTGCGTTGCGTGCGGTTCCAGTTTTCGGGTATTCCACAAAAGCGCGGACTCGGTTGGGCCTGTGTTTTGTGCCTTCCCCGGCCCGAGCAGCTCAGGCAGCCAGGAGCTTGAGGAGCGCACTGTCCCCGGATGCGGTGCACCTTATCCTCTCTGCGGTCCCAGCCTCAGTTTCCGTGCGCGCCGGTTAGGTGTGCCTTGTGTCTGTTCTGGGGAGCTGGTCTCTAGCCGCGACCCTCCCAGCGAATGTCAACCATCCAGAATCTTAGAAAGTCTTTGGTTAGAACCTGGGAGCCTGTTTGCCGTTTGGTAGGGGGTGCCGTCTCTGGGGCCGAGTTTGCCCCTTTCCCCTCCCGGTCTTATTCCTCCGCCATGGTTGGATGGCATCACTGACTCAATGGAGATGAATTTGAATAAACTCTGGGAGTTGGTGATGAACAGGGAAGTCTGGTGTGCTGCAATCCATGGGTTTGCAAAGAGTCAGACCCAATTGATCAACCGAACTGAACTGACTGAGGTAGAGTTCCACTGATTAGAAGAAAAATAAACAAGAACCTAAAGTTTTACACTATATCAGTTGGCTCAACTCAACATTGAGTAACGTATTTTCCTGTCTGTCAGTGAAATTCAGCACTACTACCTGTGAATCTTCTAAGGTTTGGAGCCATTTGAAATACTTGGTCCCTTCTTGTGTGTGTGTGTGTGTGTGTGTGTGTGTGTGCATGTGTCTGTAGGTGTGTATGAGAGAGAATGGAAACCTTACTTTATCCTTTGCTTTTTAAACCAAGAGACTGTGAAATCCTGTGCATTTATACTTTTCCTTTCCTGTACATGAGGTAGAAAACTGCACATGTAGATTACTAATATCATTTTATATATATAAAATATATAGCATTGACTTAATAATTTGAATTTTTAAAAAAGATCCAGTTTAGGTTCAAAGATTCAAATAGATTATGAATAGAGAGATGGAAAAGATAAATCATGCAAACAATACCCAAAAGAACTGTAGTGCCTACACTAAGACACAATAGGCGTTGGCAAAAATGATTACTAAAGAGGAAAAATATTTTATAATGGAAGTCAAAACATCACAAAGATATGTACATATATACATCTAATAACAGAGTCCCAAATACATAAAGCAAAACCTGACAATTGAAGGGAGCAATAGACAATTCAACAGTAGTAATGGGAGATTTTAATACCTCACATTTAATAGTGGATGGAATTATTGGGCAGAAGATAATATTTTAAAAAAGCAGACATGAACAATGCTATAAATTTAAGGCCATATTTAGAACACTATAACCAGAAAGAGCAGAATTCCAGGATTGACCATATATGAAATCATAAAACAAGTCTCAAATATTCTAAAACTATTTAGATCATAAGTATGTTTTCTAATCACAGTGAAATGAAATTAGAAATCAATAACAGAAGGAAACAGAAAATTCACAAATATATGGAAATTAAAGAAGACTTCTAAATAACTGATGGATCAAAGAAAGAAATAACATAAATTAGAAAATACTACCAAGTGAATGAAAATGAAAATACAGCATACCAAAACTTAAAAGATGCAGCTAAAGCAGTGCTTAGAGGTAAATCTGGGCTTCCTGGGTAGCTCAGAGGGTAAAGAATCTGCCTGCAGTGCAGGAGACCTGGGTTCGATCTCTGGTTTGGGAAGATCCCTTGGAGGAGGACATGGCAACCTACTCCAGGATTCTTGCCTGGAGAATCCCCATGGACAGAGGAGCCTGGCGGGCTGCAGTCCATGGGTCGCAGAGTCAGACACGACTGAGCAACAAAGCACAGCACAGCACAGAGGGAAGTCTGTGGCTGCAAAAGCTCATATTAAAAAAGAAGGAAGATATCAGTCATTAACCTAACCTAGCACAACTTGAGTTTCTACCATTAAAGAACTATAAAGTGATGAGCAAACCAAACCCAAAGCAAGCAGAATAAAGGAAATATTGAAGATTAAAAATAGAATTGAACAGAAAAACATTAGAGAAAATTAGTGAGACCAAAGCTCAGTTCTTTGAAAACATCAACAAAACTGAGAAAAACTTCAGTTAGATGGCCCAAGGGAAGAAAAAAAAAAAACTTCAGTTTTAACATATCAATAACCTCAGATATGCAGATGACACCACCCTTATGGCAGAAAGTGAAGAACTAAAGAGCCTCATGATGAAAGAGGAGAGTGAAAAAGTTGGCTTAAAACTCAACATTCAGAAAACTAAGATCGTAGCATCTGGTCCCATCACTTCATGGCAAATAGATGGGGAAACAGTGGAAACAGTGACAGGCTTTATTTTGGGGGGCTCCAAAATCACTGTGGATGGTGACTGCAGCCATGAAATTAAAAGACGTTTGTGTCTTAGAAGAAAAGTTGTGACTAACCTAGCCAGCATATTAAAAAGCAGAGACATTACTTTGTCAACAAAGGTCCGTCTAGTCAAAGCTATGGTTTTTCCAGTAGTCATGTATGGATGTGAGAACTGGACTATAAAGAAAGCTGAGTGCCAAAGAACTGATGCTTTTGAACTGTGGTTTTGGAGATGACTCTTGAGAGTCGCTTGGACTGCAAGGAGATCCAACTATTCCATCCTAAAGGAAATCAGTCCTGAATATTCATGGGAAGGACTGATGCTGAAGCTGAAACTCCAATACTTTGGCCACTTGATGCGAAGAGCTGACTCATTTGAAAAGACTCTGATGCTGGGAAAGATTGAGGGCAGGAGGAGAAGGGGACAAGAGAGGATGAGATGGATGGATGGCATCACCAACTCTATGGACATGAATTTGAGTAAGCTCCAGGAGTTGGTGGTGAGCAGAGAGGCCTGGGGTGCTGCAGTCCATGAGGTTGCAACGAGTCGGACACGACTGAGTGACTGAACTGAACTGAACTGAACTGAAAGAAGGGACACTACAGACCTTATAGAAATAAGATTGTAAGGAAATACTATGAACAACTGCATACCAACAAATCAATCAACAGAAAGACACAAACCTGCAAAACTGACACAAAAAGAAGTAGGAATTCTGAATACACTTGAGGAGAAAGAATTAGTAAGTTAGAAAACTCTTAACCAAGAAAAGTCCAAGCTAACTGACTTAATGGTGAATTCCACCAGACAAAGACATCACACACACGAGCACTATATAGATAATTACCTCTTACGAATATAGATGCAAAATTTCTCCATTAAAAACTGGGACTTAAGAATGTAAAATCAGTTTAATATTTGAAAATCAATCAATGCAATACACTATATTAATAGAATAAAACAAAAATATTTTCTTAATAGATGCAGAAAAAGCATTTGACAACATCCTATATCCTTTTTGTGATAAAAACCCTACAAACTAATAATAAGGAATTTACTGAACCTAATAGTATCTATAAATAGCTCATAGCTAGCATTATACTTAATGGTAAAAGACTGGATGATTTCTCCTCAGATAAGGAACAAGTCAAGGAATCTACTCCTGCCACTTCTCTTTGACACTGTGCTATTGGTTCTAGCCAAGACAATTAGACAAGAAAAAGAAATAAAAGGCATCAAGATTGAAAAGGAAGGTGTAACATTTTTTCTATTTTCAGGTAACTTGATCTTGCCTACAGAAAATTTTAAGAAATTCATTTTACAACTTTTAGAATTAATCAGTTCATCATGTCTTGCAGATCCAAACTCATTCCATAAAAATAAATCACATTTCTATAGCCTAGAAATTTTTATAACAATTTCATTTCCAAAATCACAGATAAAATAATTGGGAATAAATTAAACAAAAGAAGTATAAGACTTGTACACTAAAACTAGAAAACATTGGTGAAAGTAAAGAAAGCTGAATAGCTTCAAAGAAATAATAAGACTGGAAGACCTAATATTATTCAGTCAGTCAGTTCAATCGCTCATCAGGAGGCTCTTTAGTTGTTCGCTTTCTGCCCTAAGGGTGGTGTCATCTGCATATCTGCGGTTATTAATATTTTTCCCCACAATCTTGATTCCAGCTTGTGCTTCATCCAGCCTAGCATTTCACATGATGTACTCTGCATGTGAATTAGATAAGCTGGGTGACAATATGCAGCCTTGACATACTCCTTTCCCAATTTGGAACCAGTCTATTGTTCCATTTCTGGTTCTAACTGTTGCTTCTTGACCTGCATACAGGTTTCTCAGGAGGCAGGTAAAGTGGTCTGGTATTCCCATCTCTGAATAATTTTCCAGTTTGTTGTGATCCACACAGTCAAAACTTTGGTCAATAATGCAGAAGTAGATGTTTTTCTGGAATTCTCTTTCTTTTTTTTAATGATCCGATGGATGTTGACAATTTGATCTCGTTCCTCTGCCTTTTCTAAATCCAGCTTGAACTGGAAGTTCATGGTTCACGTGCTGGTGAGGCCTAGCTTGGAGGATTTTGAGCATTACTTTGCTAGTGTGTGAGATGAGTGCAATTGTGCGGTAGTTTGAGCATTCTTTGGCATTGCCTTTCTTTGGGATTGGAATGAAAACTGACCTTTTCTAGTCCTGTGGCCACTGCTGAGTTTTCCAAATTTGCTGGCATATTGAGTGCAGCACTTCAACAGCATCATCTTTTAGGATTTGAAATATTGTTAAGTTGATAATAAGCTTTATCTAAAGATGCAACACAGTCTCTCTCAAAATCTGTGCTTTTCTTTAGAAATTAACATATTGATACTAAAATACATGTGGAAATGGAATGGACTCAGGATAGCCAAAACAATACTGAAAAAGGAAATTAAATAGGAGGAATCACACTCTTAATTTCCAAACTTACTATAAAGCAATGATAATCAAGACAGTGTGGGTGCTGGCATAAGGATAGAAATGTAGATCCATGGAATAGGATTGAAAGTTTCTAGTTTAATTTTGCGTGTTTGTGTGTGTAAATAAACCCTTACATATATGGTCAATTGTTTTTTGACAAGGGCACCAGGATAATTAAAATAGGAAAGATGTATTTTCAGCAAATCATACTGGGGCAACTGGATACTCACATGTAAGAAAATGAAGTTGGGCCTCTATCTCACACTATATGCAAAAATCAACTCAAACTGGTTTGTAGACACCAAGTTCAGACTATAAAATTCTAAAAAGAAGAAAACAAGTATAAATCTCTGTGACTTGGGTTAGGCCAAGCTTTCTTAGATATGATGCCAAAAGCATAAGAAAGAGAAGAAATATTAGGTATATTTATTCGTTACCATCTGAGCCACTAGGGAAGCCCTATTTAGATATATCGGAATTTATTAAGTTACAAAATTTTGTGCTTCAAAAGACACTATCAAGAAAGTGAAAAGATAGCCCACAAGATTGGAGAAATATTGTTCAATCATGCATCTGCTAAAGGATTTGTAGTTAGTATGAGAACTCCTACACCCGAATAATAAAAAGAGAAACCAATTAAAAATGGGCAAAGGTTCTGAATGGATATTTCTCCTAAGAAGATACACAAATGGCCAATAAGCACATGAGAAAATGTTCAACTTCATTAGTCATTAAGGAAATTCATATCAAACTATGAGATACCACTTCATACCCACTAGGATGGCTAAAATTGAAAAGTCAGATAATAAGTGTGTAAACTTTTTTTCAAAAATCAGAGAAGTATAAATTGACCTCTGCATAAAAGCAAATTTCATGCTTAGTAAAGCAGCAAAATTAAAATGGGGAAGTCTTATGATTTCAGCAAGTTGGTGCTGCTTTTCATTTATAGTGTGAAACTGGTAGATAGTTTGATCCTATGTCTCAGGAGCCATGGAAATGATTCTCCCCCTGATCCTTATGATACCAGTCTTAAAATTTTGTCTTAGGAACATGATTTAACAGAAATAAAGTTATGTAACTGTTGAATTGAAAATTGAATAAATACAGAATAAGTGAATTGTTTCATGACTCATTGCATATCAGTGTAAGGTGCGTGCAAGCTAAGTCACTTCAGTAGTGTCCAACTCTGTGCAACGCTATGGACTATAGGCCACCACGCTCCTCTGTCCGTGGGATTCTCCAAGTAAGAATACTGGAGGGGGTTGCCATGTCCTCCTCCAGGGGATCTTCCTGACCCAGGGATCAAACCTATATCTCTCATGTCTCCTGCATTGGCAGGTGGTTCTTTACCACTAGAGCCACCTGGAAAGCCCCACACCAGTATAGTAGATTGCTTCAAAAAGTGTGCATTATGAACACACACATAATGCTCAAATATACTGAAAACAGTATCTGAAAATATTTGTGAGAAAAATATGGGTGATGAAACATTTAAAAAATTACTTTTTCAATATTTACTATCAATATTTTCCAATATTTTGCAAAGTTAAAAGAATTTTACAGGGAATATTCATATATAATAATTAAAATATATCATTAGCATGTAGTTATAGTTTACCATACAGCTACCTATGTTAATCTTTTTATATTTATTTTTTATTGAGTTTAAAATTTCTTTCAGAATATTGAGCAGAGTTCCCTGTGCTATACAGTAGGTCCTTCTTGGTTATCTATGTCAATATTCTGTAATAACCTTAATGGGGAAAGAATTTTTAAAAGAATAGAGATAAATCAATAAATAACATTTAAAAAATTCCCCCCAGCTGTCAAGTAATGTCATTTCCTGAGAGATGATTATTTTTGATTAACTGAGAAGTAACTTAAATTTTATTGAAGGTTTAGAACAGTTTAAGTTTCTGTATGGCCACAAGGTGTCGCTCTGGGCCTAGCACATCCTGGGATAACCCTTTGCTAGGAAGGTTTTAGGGAAAGGAACTTCTAAATGCAGTCAGATTTCTTTTGTTTATTTGGGTGACTAGTGTTTTCCAGAAAGAAGAGAAATACCAGAGAAACAAAGCTAAAAAATTACTTAGCTCAAGAGTTAAATTGTTGATAAACTTTTTGTCTTATCCTTCTATACTGCTTTTACAAGCTTCCCTGGTGGTTCAGTGGTAAAGAATCCACTGCCAATGCAGGAGACATGGGTTTGATTCCTGATCTGGGAAGATCCCCTGGAGTAAATTTCTCCTCCATTAAGATCTAAAGTTAATTTAGGTTATATATTTATTTTATTGTTCAAAATATCTTTTCCATAGTTTTTCTTACCTGAAATTTGACTATTTTATTCCACACCCTCTAGGTCAGAACTTTTGGACATATGCAGCAAATATGTTTGTTACCAGCTTCTTGAAATGATACCTTTAAGAAGGTTTAAATTAGTCATGGAAATAGAAATTTTCAAATTTATACAGTGAAAGCTTATCAAAACTATAATTTTTCTTTAGTGTGATTATTTGATTAATGTCTGCATTTCTTTAAACATAGACTATAAGGTTTGAGACTGTACTAGCACAGTGACAGACACTCAAAAAATATTAGTTGATTGGTAAATTTAAGAGTGATTTGAAACTTTCACTGAAGGCTATTTTGTAAGAATTGATAAATCTCTTTAAAAAGTATACTTATTCTATTTTAATTTTTAAAAATAATAATGGTGAGGATTAACTTTAGATATCCCCTTCATTGTTTAAAAATAGCTCCTAGATAAAAATATTTTTCTGTTTTTAGTTGCAAAAAAGAATATTCATTTTAAAAGGAAAATAAAGCCTAGTTTGTTGAAATCCATTTTAAGCAAAAATGATTTCTCTTCTTTCCCTGCAAGAAATTCTCAGTTTCTGTCTACATTAGATGTCACCGACTGTCAATTTGTTTCTTCATACCAGAGAATACAACCATGGAAGCAAGAATCCAATAGTATGGTCAAATAAATTAAACTGTCTACTGGAATAACCAGGGAAAGGCTTTTCCAATTTAAAGTATTTTTCCTTTTTAAAGGGAAGACTATTTGACAAATGGTCTATGAAGCACAGTAGTCTTTTTCGTAAAATTAAGCTATTCAGAATTTAAGGTCTTGGGAAATTTTTAGTGTAAATAGAAATGTCCTTCTCAAAGAATTTAGTGTCATTCTTTTGAATTTCAGATAGGATGGTAAAAAAATTAAATAAGCAAGAATATAAGAACAAACATTAGTGTTGTTGTTTTTAGGACTCATTTTACAGAAAGAAAAGAAATGCCAGAGAAGCAAAGCTACAAAACTACTTAGCTCAATAATTAAATTGTTAATAAATTTTTTGTTTTAGTCCTGTTTATTACTTTTACAAGTTTCCCCCATGGCTCAGTGGTAAAGAATCCACCTGCCAACACAGGAGATGTGGGTTCGATCCCTGGGTCAGGAAGATTCCCCCAGAGAAGGAAATGGCAACCCACTCCAGTATTCTTACATGAGAAATCCCATGGACAGAGGAACCTGGCGGGCTATAGTCCATGGGGTCACAAAAGAGTTGGACACGGCTTATCAACTAAACAACAACTGCTTATTATGTATTCTTTCAACAGTACTTGACAAAAAAAGTCATTATATAAATTCAACCTGCAAGGCTTGGACTTTAAAAGTCTTCACTATCCTTTATTTCCTTCAAATGAAAGTAATGTTCTATATCCCATACCCATTTTTCATATACTTTCCCTCCTCCTTTTCCTCTCTTCTCTTTGCCCTCTTTCCTTTTCCCTAGGTCTTTAAAATTTTTTTTAGTATTAATAGTTCATTTAGAGGAAGATTAATTGCTGCTGAAAGAATTAAATTTGAAACATAAAATATTTCTTGAACAATTTCTACTAAGGTACAGACTTATTATTGCCATCTTGTTTTTGTTGTTCAGTTGATAAGTTGTGTCTGACTCTTTGTGACCGTATGATCTGCAGCATGCCAGGCTTCCCTGTCCATCACCTCTCCTGGAGCTTGCTCAAACTCATGTCCATTGAATTGGTGATGCCATCCAACCATCTCATCCTCTGTCACCCCCTTCTCCTCCTGCCTTCTATCTTTCCCAGCATCAGGGTCTTTTCCAGTGAGTTGACTCTTTGCATCAAGTGGCCAAAGTATTTGCAACTGTCCCCAAATATTATACATACTAATATTTTAACACTTATTTGCTTTTCCTTGAACGTCATGATTTATTTTTATCTGATGTCAGCTCCATTTATGGCAACCAACTGGCAACCTCAAATTACAATTGCTATGACAAGCTAGATATGAAAAATGCAAGCATAATTTTGGTCTTGATTGTTGTACTTTTCTGAGTCATGGCTTGCATCATCTCCTGCAGTTCTGTTTATGATTCACAAATTTTATTTCCACTATATCCTTTTCAGTCTCACATAAGCATCAGTCATACCATATAAATATGTGAGGACAATTTGCTTTAGTAGGAAGACCCAGATAATTTTTTGGCTGCTAGAAGGATTTTTAGCCTTTTCTTTAAAGCAAATAATAAACTTTATGCCCCATTAAATGATCTTTTTTCCTGTTTGATGTGTTTAAAGTCATGGTTAGAGGTTATCTGAAATGTGATTCTTTACACATTGCATTTTAGCAGGTTGGGAAGGGCTGTGGTTTGTTCTAACATGATGGTAACGTATTCACAGTAAAATTCTGAGCCAAAGTAGCCATAGATGACCTTACTTAAGTGCACTAGACCCTAATATAACAGTTTATTTTAAAACATACTTTGGTCTTTAATCTACTGCTTTCAATTCTCCCCTCTTTTTGTGTTAAAAATTTCTGAAGTCTGGAAATGTTTCATTTGTTTCATATTTTGTTTCATAATTAAAGGTTATGCAGCACCCCTATGTTTGTAGCAGCTCTATTTGCAATAGCCAAGACATCAAAACGATCTAAATATCATCAACAGATGAATGGATAAAGATGTGATACACACACACACACACACACACACACACACACACACAATGGACTACTACTCCATTAAAAAGAATGAAATAATGCTATTTGCAGCAACATGAATTGAACTAGAGATTATCATACTGAGTGAAGTAAGTCAGAAAGAGAAAGAGAACTACCGTACGATACCACTTTTATGTGAAATCTAGAATGCAATACAAATGAACATACCTATGAAACAGACGCAGACACACAGACATAGAGAACGGACTTGTGGTCGCCAAGGGCAAGGGGAGTGGAGGAGGGATGAGCTGGGAGTTTGGCTTTAGCAGATGCAAACTATCACATACAGGGTAGATAAACAACAAAGTCCTACAGTGTAGCATGGGGAACTGTATTCAATATGATATAAACCATAATGGAAAAGAATATAAAAAAGAATGTGTATATATGTATAACTGAATTACTTTGTTATACAGCAGAATTTAACACAGATTTGTAAATCAACTATATTTTCCTAGTGGCCCAGACAGTAAAGAATCCACCTGTAATGCAGGAGACTGGGGTTCAATCCCTGCGTCACGAAAATCCTCTGGAGAAGGGAATGTCTACCCTCTCCAGTATTCTTGCCTGGAGAATTTCATGGACAAAGGAGCTTTGTGGGCTACAGTCCGTGGGGCCACAAAGAGTCAGACACAACTGAGCAACTAATACTTTTGCTTTCGTACTTCCTTTCTTTTTTTTAAAGAAAGGAACAATCTTTATTAAAGGGGATATTATGCTTATAGTCAATTATAATAGAATATAAGTGTATACTCATATTTTTATGGAAAAAGATGTATAGATGCATAAAAGCAGGTTTGGAACACTACATACCAAAATGTAAATACTGAAAAAGAAATAATAATTCCAAAGAAAATATAAAATGCATGATAGTTATATAGAATATACATATATAAATGTAAAAGTAACAGAAAAAAAAAAAAGGTAAAAAGGTTATATAGAATCAGTTGCCAGAGTACAGAAGGTAGTGTGGATGGATGCTAGGTATTTTATCTACATTATCTCATAGTCTTCACAACAACCCCATAAAGTGCAAATATTTTTTACAGAAAAAGAAAGAAAATGAGGCATGAGAGAGTACGTTTTTAGCAAGGATCACATTTATCATCTTTGAAATTATTTGTGAGATGCCAAGATAGATGCTGAAGACACCAAGAGGTATGAGTCTTTCTTTTAGAAAGCCTTTGGTATGGTTGAGACAAGGCATATCTGTGGGAAAAAAAAAAAAAAAAAGAATTGCTAACTGCTGTTAATCCTAAAGTAGTGTCTCCCACAGAAGGGAATTAATCTTGGGGTCAGCGAAGTTACCTAAAACTCTGTCTTAGCAGAGGAGTCCAAAATGAAGTGGAACTCCACTATTTTTGCATGAGTCTGTTTATTTCCATTGCATTACTTTTTTGAGAATTAAAAAATTTTTTAATTGGAAGACAATTGCTTTACAAAGTTGTGTTGGTTTCTTCCATACAACAGCATGAGTCAACCATAGAAGTGTACAGATGTTCCTTTTCTCTTGAACCTCCCTTCCAGCCATTACATTTTTTAAAGAGTTAAAATACATTTCTCCTATTTTTTTTTTTGAAGTAACACTTAGAAGGATGGCTTCTGTACAGGAAATAAAATGTTCTTACCTAAGGTATCAAATAATATATTATTTGACCACCCTGGCAAATGAAGCTTGTTAGTTTCAAGTGTAAAGATAATTTTATTGAAAGGCTGGCAGAAAGGTTCACTATCCATATAAAGAAATAAATATTAATTTCTTTGTATGTTTAATTTTTTTTCAAAATGTACTATTGTAGGAGATATCCCTTTAATAGAAACAGTTTGTGACTGAAGCTCATTTTTGAGGTCAAACTCATCGCCAGGGATCATTTATGTAGAATAAATAAGTAACAAATAAGTAAGCTTGGAATTCGACATTACCAGTTCTAGTTTGAATAAGATTAAAATGAGTTTATTAAGCTCTCATACAAATTTGAGATAAATATTTCTCAGTTTGAGAGCAAATAAACACAGTAGATATGCTTCATAGGTTTTGCGTTCCTTTTTTATTATCAAAGCTTGAGAGAAAAGGAAAAGAGGCATTGCATGTGGAGAGATTAGAAAAAAGTGTTACCCATCTTAGTGTTCCAAAACTTTTTTTTGTCAAGCACTTTGGAAGAGAAATTTTGGCATTTGATTTGAGGAATTTAAAAGATGGATTTTGTTTTTTCTTAAAAAAGTTCTGGGAAATAGAAAATGCATTTAACATTTAGCATATTCTTTGCTGTTATGTTTGAGACTATTGATCTTTTTGTCTACTTTTTCCTTCATACTCTGAAGCTTTCAGTTCTTTTTTCTTTTTTTTCATTTATTTTTACTAGTTGGAGGCTAATACTTTACATCATTGCAGTGGTTTTTGTCATACATTGCAATGAATTAGCCATGGATTTACATGTATTCCCCATCCTAGTCCCCCCTCCCACCTCCCTCTCCACCCGATCCCTCTGGGTCTTCCCAGTGTACCAGGCCCGAGCACTTGTCTCATGCACCCAACCTGGGCTGGTGATCTGTTTCACCCTAGATAATATACATGTTTCGATGCTGTTCTCTTGAAACATCCCACCCTCGCCTTCTCCCAGAGTCCACAAGTCTGTTCTATACATCTGAGTCTCTTTTTCTGTTTTGCATATAGGGTTCTCGTTACCATCTTTCTAAATTCCATATATATGTGTTAGTATACTGTAATGGTCTTTATCTTTCTGGCTTACTTCGCTCTGTATAATGGGCTCCAGTTTCATCCATCTCATTAGAACTGATTCAAATGAATTCTTTTTAATGGCTGAGTAATATTCCATGGTGTATATGTACCACATGAAGCTTTCAGTTCTTACATGTTTTAGCAAATCATGGATTTTTTTTTTTTTCTGAACTGACTGCATACTCCATCACATATCTTATTACTAATTTATAGCAAGTTATGTCTTCTCTGTGCTAATCTCTCACATAATGTACAAGTCTAATAAAAAATTATTGCTAACAGTATATATCCTTATATTCTTACTCGTAGCAAAAGTAAAATTTATATGTATAGTAGTTCACCTGTGAAGGGTTTGTGGTACGCTAATGAACTGTGGCCTATATTACAATAAGCCTACATAGCAAGGAATGAAGGGACCAATTGGCACTGAGACAAAAAGCAACTCACCTCTAGGAATTAAGAAACTTGGGACCTTTGAAGACCATGGCAGCCAGGAAATTGAAAATCAAATTCCAGGTAGACATTTTGATGATATTAGGCTTCTGACTGAATTGACAAAGGAAAATTTGATTATTTATAAATTGCTTTTTAATTGCTCAGCCCAAACTACATGGAGGGAACACAGCCCCACACATCAACAGAAAATTGGATTAAAGATTTACTAAGCATGGCCTTGCCCACTGGAGCAAAACTCAGTTTTGCCCACAGCCAGTCCTTCCCACCAGGAAGCCTATGCAAGCCTCTTATTCTCATCCATCAGAGGGCAGATAGAATGAAAACCACAATCACAAAAAAATAACCAAACAGATCACATGGATCACAGCCTCTCCTAACTCAATGAAACTATGAGTCATGCTGCATAGGGCTACCCAAGACAGATGGGTCATGGTGGAGAGTTTGAACAAAATGTGGTCCACTGAAGAAGGAAATGTCAAGCCAATTTAGCAGTCTTGCCTTGAGAACTCCATGAACAGTATGAAAAGGCAGAAATATATGACACTGAAAGATGAACCCTCCAGGTCAGTAGGTGTCCAATACACTACTGGAGAAGAGCAGAGAAATAGCTCCAGAAGGAATGAAGAGGCTGAGCCAAAGTGTGAGCAATGCCCAGCTGTGGATGTGTCTGATGGTGAAAATAAAGTTTGATGCTGTAAAAAACAATATTGCAAAGGAATCTGGAATGTTAGGTCCATGAATCAAGGCAAATTGGAAGTGGTCAAACACGAGTTGGCAAGAGTGAACATCAACATTTTAGGAATCAGTGAATTAAAATGGACTGAAATGTGTAAATTTAATTCAGATGACCATTATATCTACTATTGTGGGCAAGAATCCCTTAGATGAAATGGATTAGTCCTCATAGTCAACAGGAGAGTCTGAAATGCTGTGCTTGGGTGCAATCTCGAAAATGACAGAATGATTTCAGTTTGTTTCTAAGGCAAACCATTCAGTATCACAGTAATCCAAGCCTATGTCCCAATCACAAATGCTGAAGAAGCTGAGGCTGAATGGTTCTATGAACACCTATAAGACCTTTTAGAACTAACACCAAAAAAAAAAAAAAAAAAAAAAAGATGTACTTTTCATCATAGAGGACTGGAATGCAAAAGTAGGAAGTCAAGAGATACCTGGAGTAACAGGCAAGTTTGCCCTTGGAGTACAAAATGAATCAGAACAAAGGATAACAGAGTTTTGCCAAGAGAACTCACTGGTCATAGCAAACACCCTCTTCCAACAACACAAGAGACGACACCATAAATGGACATCACCAGATGCTGAATACCGACATCAGATTGATTATATTCTTTGCAACCGAAGATGGAGAAGTTCTATATAGTCAGCAAAAACAAGACCAAGAGCTGACGATAGCTCAGATCATGAACTCCTTATTGCCAAATTTAAACTTCAATTGAAGAAACTAGGGAAAACCAGTAGGCCATTCAGGTATGACCTAAATCAAATCCCTTATGATTATATAGTGGAAGTGATGAATAGATTCAAGGGGTTAGATCTGATAGACAGATTGCCTGAAGAACTATGGATGGAGGTTTGTAACATTGTATAGGAGGCTTTGTGATCAAAGCCATCCCCAAGAAAAAGAAATGCAAAAAGGCAAAATGGTTGTCTGAGGAGGTCTTACAAATAGTTGAGAAAAGAAGAGAAGTGGAAGGCAAAGGAGAAAAGGAAAGATATATCCATTTGTATGCAAAGTTCCAGAGAATAGCAAGGAGAGATAAGAAAGTCTTCCTAAGTGAATAATGCAAAGAAATAGAGGAAAAAATAGAATGGGAAAGACTAGAGATCTCTTCAAGAAAACTAAAGATACAAAGAAAATGTTTCATGCAAAAATGGGCACAATAAGGGACAGAAATGGTATGGACCTAACAGAAGCAGAAGATATTAAGAAGAGGGGGCAAAAATACACAGTAGAACTATACAAAAAAGATCTTAATGACTCAGATAACCACGATGGTGTGATCACTCACCTAGAGCTGAACATCCTAGAGTGCAAAGTCAGAAGATATTAAGAAGAGGGGGCAAAAATACACAGTAGAACTATACAAAAAAGATCTTAATGACTCAGATAACCACGATGGTGTGATCACTCACCTAGAGCTGAACATCCTAGAGTGCAAAGTCAAGTGGGCCTTAGGAAGCATCACTATGAACAAAGTTAGTGGAGGTGATGGAATTCCAGTTGGGTTATTTCAAATCCTTAAAGATGATGCTGTTAAAGTGCTGCACCCAATATGCCAGCAAATTTGGAAAACTCAGCAGTGACCACAGGACTGGAAAATGTCAGTTTTCATTTCAATCCCAAAGAAGGGCAATGTCAAAGAATGCTCAAACTACTGCACAATTGTACTCATTTCACATGCTAGCAAAGTAATGCTTAAAATTCTCCAAACTAGGCTTCAATAGTACACAAACTAAGAACTTCCAGATGTTGAAGTTGAATTTAGAAAAGGCAGAGGAACCAGAGATCAAATTACCAACATCCACTGGATCATAGAAAAAGCAAAAGAATTTTAGAAAAACATTTACTTCTGCTTTATTGACTACCCCAAAGCCTTTGACTGAGTGGATCACAACAAACTGGAAAATTTTTAAAGAGATGAGAATACCAGAGAGAATACCTCCTGCAAAAACTGTATGCAGGTCAAGAAGCAATAGTGAGAACTGGACATAGAACAATGGACTGGTTCCAAATTGGGAAAAGAATACATCAAGGCTGTATATCGTCACCCTGCTTATTTAACTTATATGCATAGTAAATTATATGAATTGCTGGGCTGGATGAAGCATAAGGTGGAATCAAGATTGCTGGGAGAAATAACAATAACCTCATATATGCATATGACCCCACCCTTATGGCAGAAAGCGAAGAGAAACTGAAGAGCCTCTTGGTGAAAGTGAAAGAGGAGAGTGAAAAAGGTAGCTTAAAATTCAAAATCCAGAAAACAATGATAACAGCGTACAGTCCCATCACTTCATGGCAAATAGGTGGGGAAACAATGGAAATAGTGAGATTTTATTTTCTTGGGGTTCAAAATCACTGCAGATAGTGACTGCAGCCATGGAGTTAAAAGACGTTTACTCCTTGGAAGAAAAGTTATGACCAACCAAACTAGACAGCATATTAAAAATCAGAGACATTACTTTGCAGCAAAGGTCCATCTAGTCAAAGCTTTGGTTTTTCCAATAGTCATGTATGGATGTGAGAGTTGGATTATAAAGTAAGTTGAGTGCTGAAGAATTGATGTTTTTAAACTGTGGTGTTGGAGAAGACTCTTGAGAGCCCCTTGGACTACAAGGAGATCAAACCAGTCCATCCTAAAGGAAATCAATTCTAAATATTCATTGGAAGGACTGATGCTGAAGCTGAAGCTGAAGCTCCAATACTTTGGCCACCCAATGCAAAGAGCCAACTCATTGGAAATAGCTTGATGCTGGGAAAGATTGAAGGCATCACTGACTCAGTGAATATGAGTTTGAGTAGGCTTCGGGAGATGGTGAAACACAGGGAAGCCTGGCTTGCTGCAGTCCCTGGGGGTCACAAAGAGTTGGACATGACTGAGTAACTGAACAACAATAAATTGCTTTTTAAAAATTAAGAAATGTATGATATTAATTTTTTAACAATATTTTGTCACTTCTCAAAAGTTATAGTTTTTCATACTGTTTATTTTTTACTATCACATGTATATACACATTGGAAAAGCCCGAAAAATTTAAATAAAAAATACCATATTTCAATCACTTAAAAAGTAACTTTTCACATTTTAGCATTTTCTGTGTAGTATTTCTCCTTGCATAGCTTTTTTAAAATTTCTATTATGGTATCTATCTTTTTTTTTTTTTATTATTAGTTGGAGGCTAATTACTTTACAATATTGTAGTGGGTATGGTATCTATCTTAACTGACTGTCTTGCTTTCTGCTGGCAAGTTGATTCCTTGTTACTGCTCTCATCAGTGGTATTTCTGATACTATTTTTCTTAAGTGGCATGCTGAAATGAGAACACGGTGTCAGAGTTCCCTGGTATAATGCCTTTGAACAAAGATTTGGTCAAATCTTTGTTCTGAACTCTGTGTGACTAGGGAATGTAGGCAAGATAACTTCTAACAGCCAATCAGCAATTCCATTATCTGAGTTGGTTAAAGAATGTTTTTGGAAATATTCTGAAGTCATCATTTTCCTGGAAATAAAATATTATGTTTGAAAAAAATCTATTAGAATACTATGTATATAATTATTTTCTGGTTAAAATTATACTATAATTGCTTTCTCAAATTATGATAAAGTCTTCACAAACTAATTTATACAAATGGCTTTATTTTTTTTTTTCATTTATTTTTTTAGTTGGAGGCTAATTACTTTACAATATTGTAGTGGTTTTTGCCATACATTGACATGAATCAGCCATGGATTTACATGTATTCCCCATCCCGATCCCCCCTCCCGCCTCCCTCTCCACCCGATTCCTCTGGGTCTTCCCAGTGCACCAGGTCTGAGCACTTGTCTCATGCATCCAACCTGGGCTGGTGATCTGTTTTACCCTTGATAGTATACCTGTTTCAATGTTATTCTCTCAGAACATCCCACCCTCACCTTCTCCCACAGAGTCCAAAAGTCTGTTCTGTACATCTGTGTCTCTTTCTGTTAATTTATACAAATGGCTTTAAAGTATTCTTTATTTTAGTGAAGTCGCTCAGTTGTGTCCAACACTTTGTGACCCCATGGACTGTAGCCCACCAGGCTCCTCTGTCCATGGGATTTTTCCAGGCAAAAGTACTGGAGTGGGTTGCCATTTTCTCCTCCAGGGGATCTTCCTGACCCAGGGATCGAATCTGGTCTCCCACATTTCAGGCAGACACTTTACCATCTGAGCCACCAGGGAAGCCCCGTTCTTTATCTCAGGTCATTAATATTGTTTGTCTAGTTCGCTCTGGACGGTAGGAGGAGAAAGCAGGGTTAAGTTAGGAGGACTGAACTGGGATGGTAGAAGAGAAGTCCATATTCTGAACTTTTAGGTTAATGATTAAACTTACCCAAATTAGAAGTGACTTAAAGATAAAGGTCCAAGAGAAGATTAACAAAAAACTGTAATGCTACCCTACTGCTCCATGACAAATCTTTAGTAGATCATGGCATTCTTTCCCATGAGCCCAGGGACATTTGCCATCTCAGGTTATAGATTTAAGAAATTCAGTTTCTAGGTAAAAATCAAGGATCAGAAATTAGAGGTTTCGATAACCAGATCTAATTTGTCAAAAAGAAGATACAAAGATCTAGAACTCAGAAGTGGAGAGAGTGAGATAGCATCAGAAATCAGAACATAGGAACTGATCTAGGGGTAAAGATGAGTTTCCTTCTGACTCTTGTACCAGTGGAGAAGGGAATGGCAATCGGCTGCAGTATTCTTTCCTGGAGAATTCAATGGACAGAAGATCCTGGCTATAGTTCATGGGGTTGCAAAAGAGTTGGACAAGACTGAGCAACTAATACACTTGTACTAAATGTATTGACAAAAGCATTTTCTCCAAATGTATGCAAGAAGTCTCAGCATTGTGATACAATGTTAAAGGGAAGTGATAAGGATATATTAGGATAGTGATTTTAATAGTGAGTGTTTTTCTCTTACATAAGTTTCTAAATTTTCTGTGGTATGAATGTTTACTGTTATATTTAAAATAATATTATTCAAAAAGGTTAAATAATATCACTTATGTTGAATTCTAAAACAAAAATTTCATAGTAGACAGTAAGTATTTTAAATATGTATATCTGAATTAACACTGGACTTGGGTTAACACGAACTGGGTTTTAGGCCAATGGGAGTTGGCGATCAACAGGGAGGCCTGGTGTGCTGTGATTCATGGGGTCGCAAAGAGTCGGGGACAACTGAACGACTGAACTGAACTGAACTGAACTGATACCATTACTACATATGATTTTGACTCTAAGTCTGATGTATTTTTTACCACCCACCAAACAATTCTCTGACACTAACTAGGTGACCTATAATTGAACCCAATTCTGACACACCTGTGAAACATTTTGTTTTCTGACTCTTTGAAAATTACTTTAGTCATAAGGTTTCAAAACCTGGTTTTGGAGGAAAAAAGTAGTTGGGTGTGTAGCAAGGAAGTTTCACTGCTTCTTTTTAACACTGCCTTTTTTACCCAAATTTGTGACTATGAAAAATTCAACCATACAATAAAGTTGAATTTTGCAGCAAAGACCGACATACCTAACTAAATTCTGTAGCTGACTTGGTTACCATACTTGCTTTACCCATCCATTCCTCTAATCCATTTTGTTTTCTGATGCACTTCAAAGTAATTATTTAAAAATAATTTTATTATTATTTGATAGGAAGGACTAGAGAATTGTAGTCTACTATGCTAAATGTCTTCTCTTTATCCCTTCAGATATACTCTCCACTCCTTGCTCTGTGCCCTGGAAGCGAACCACATTAATGGGCTTCTCTCATCGCATCCTTTACTTAGTCACCTAGCTATCCATAGTTTGCCCTTTCTGTTTGTCACATGCACACACACAAGCACTTTTAACCATTTGAGATTAACTTGTATGTGTTTTGGTCCTTTTATCCCTAGAAACTTTGCTATGTGTTTCTCTTACAGTACAAAATTGGTTCTCTCTCACAAAGCAGTCTGATAATGGTTTGGAGCTGGCATGGCAGTTCAGGCGTGTCTCAAACACCCGTCTCACTGCTTAGCCATCTCTAGGTTAAGCATGTTTGTATACATATTCAAAGATGGTTCAGTACCCCTATGTCCACCTCTGAACAAGAGGGATGAAAGAAAAGGGAAAGGTGTGTCCTTTTCTTTTAAGAGGATGTTTTAGAAACTGTCCACATAACCTCTCGATATATGTCCATACCAGCTGCAAGGGAGACTGAGACTGTGTTCTTTACCTGGTAGTGACGATGTGTCCAGCTGAAACTGAGCATAATGCTAATGAGAGAAATAGGAAGGAATGAGCATAGGAGGATAACAGTATTTTCCACATGGTGGTAAACAGTAGCAGCAGTGATTTGATGAGGATGATACATAGGAATGACTTCTATACAAAGGGATCAGTATATGTGATAATTTCATAGTGCCAAAATGGTGTTAAGACTGGGCATGAGACCTACTTCCTTCTCTCACCCTCTTGCATTGTTAGGTAACATGGGGTCTGTACATATATGGTAGTGGAGAATGGCAATATCTTCATAGAGAGTCAGGAAGAGGGTAAGAAGGTAGTAGGATGAGTAGTCATGAGATAACACCATGTCACTCCCATCCCAAAAACACTTTCCAGAGGGGACTCAAAAATTGTAGTCGTAATTAAAATAATGGTCACAAGAAAATGAAATCAATTATGCCAATTGTGAAACATAAGTTGTGGCACACCTACCAGGATGGTTACAGTATAAAAAACGGACAATAGCAACTGTTGGCAGAGATGTGGAGAAATGGGAGCCCTCATATATTGCTGGTAGGAATGTAAAATGGTGCAGCCACCTTGGAAACGAGTCTGGGGTTTCCTAAAAAGTTTCAACATAGAATTACCATATGACCCAGCCTAGGTTACCCAAGAGAAATAAAGATGTACATCTATACAAAAATGTTGTGCACAAGGTTCATATCAACATTTTTCATGATAGCTTAAGAGTAGAACAACCCAGAGTTTCATCAACTAATGAGTAGATAAATGAAATGTTATATTTCTATTATATAATGGAATATAATTTGGTAATTTGTTTATAAAAATCATTCAAGTACTAATACATGCTACCATATGACTAACCTTGAAAACATTATGCTAAGTAAAAGAAGCCAGTTACAAATGATCACATATTACATGATTTTATTTATATGAAATACCTGGAATAGACAAATTAATGGAGACAGAAAGTATATTAGTTGTTGCCAAGGGTTTGGGGAGTTGTCGGTAAATGGAAAGTGACTGATAATCCAAATGAAGTTTCTTTTTGGAGTGATAAAAATGTTCCCAAGTTTGTCATAATGATGATTGTATAACTCTGTGAATGTGATAAACTTCATTGAATTATATATATACTGTAAATGGGTGAACTTGATGGTATATAAATTATATATCAATAACACTGTTGAAAGTAACTCATGGTTCAACTATTTGCAAGTATTTTCACTATGACAGAAACTAAAGGCAAAGAGGGCACCATGAGCACTAGCAGTAAGTGGCCAAAGGTTAGCAGTGAACCAACGTACTCTGACTCGTAATGGCTATTCAAGGCCATAGACAGCAATGCACAGGTTGTGCACTCTACTCCCGTTTCCATGTGACACTCTAAAATTGTGCAAGTGTAGGTGAACTAGAGAAAAACAACATTTTAAAAGATAATTTTCCAAAACATGATAAAACCAGATAGGTATAAAAATGAACATATATTAAAGATTTATTATTTAACCCATTCAAAATGTGAACTAGACAGATGTTATAATCGGTTCAAAAGGGAATTCAAAAACATATAAAATATATATTTATTGACTATGAATAGAAATAAATTCCAATTTATAGAATTAAAAAATAAAGACAATAAAAGGGCTTGAATCAGATGACTTGGCAGAGTGTACTGTATGTAGACAGTGCTCAACAATGAAAGGCCACAAGCGCATGCCCTGGAGAGGTACCCTCTAAACAAGGCATAGTTTTCTATTGAAAGACATTTTTTTCCCCTCACCAAATGTTTGCCTCAAGCAGACCCTAATGTGGATGGAGGCTTATTGCAGAACTAGGATGAGGAGTGAGAGCAGAAAGGACACAAAGATTCAGCAGTGTGTGCCCAGAGACGTAGACCTGACAGGAGTGATGGAAACGTATACCAGAGATAAGAGAAAGGGACGTTTATTGCTTGAGGAGTAGAAGGACACACATGCCGAAAAAGGGAAGGAAAGTGTTGCCTACGTAAGGGAAAGGAAAATGTATATAGATGGGCTTTGACATATACTTGATCAGATGAACAGTGCTGCAGACACAGTCCAGGCTATATTCCTCCTTTTAAAATGCAAGGTTTAGTTGTTGCTCCAGACTGCTTTTTCAAGTGACCAATTTAACTATTAACTAGTTTGCCAACATCAATTTGCCAAATGATGAATTCATAAGAAAATCAGTTCACCAATTTGTTTCGGTTTTGCTGTAACATTGGCAAATAGCTCATTCAGTGAATTGATTTTCAATGAGTTGATTTACTTCCAGATTTCGATTCCCTAGGGCAAACCTGTTTGCCAAAGTTGAGCCTCCTTTTGTAAGCTGTACTCTTCATTCATTTATAAAGAATTTATGCATTCATTCACTGGAAATTTTTTTAAAAACCTACTGTGTGTCTGGCATTATTCTAACAGAGAACTTCCTGCCAATATATCTGATGAAGGAAATGGTTTCATCCACTGCATAATCGACAAAGATGACTTATTTCCGTGAAATACATTTCTCCAAATATTATAAAATTACAAGGATATACCTAAAATAGAAGCCTAAATAGATAATATGAAGACATGAGAAACTAAAAACTAAACTAAACTATCAAAGAATCCAGCAAATATTATGAAGCCTTTTCTCTTTCCTGAATTGCGCTAAGGAGTATTTTAAGGGGTAACAAGTGTACTACAGGAAAAACCCAAGGAATGGATAAGCTGAGTTTTTAAAATCCACGTGTAGGTTGCTTGATACAGGTCACCTATTCTTTCCAGAGAAATGATGCTATGAACAGGTATTAGATTCCTGTGTTAGCTCACAGCAGTTTAATACTCAATGTAGCAGTGAGCACAGCAAGAGAGACTCATTGTGTGATGCAATGTAAAAAACAAGGACTTTGGAATCAGACCTGAATTTGAGTTGTTGGGGCAAATTACTTATGCTCTCTGAATCTCATCTGTAACACAAAAATGATAATGTCTACCTCAAAGCAATTGGTGGTCAAATGAGATAATGTAATATGAAAATTCTTCTCAAAGTATCCCTACCTTTTTATAGGTAGAAAATTACACGTTTCCCCTCCCTTTTTATTCTGTTTTCTCAAAAAGAGCAGATTAAACACAATTTAGTATTTTAGTAACTCTGATTCACCAGTTATTTGTATTGTAATACGGTAAGTGGTGCCCTCAGGAGCAGTTTGCTTATATAGGGCTATTTCTTATACATTAAATTATCTTAGAGTGTTCTTTTATGGTTTTATAGCTTGCTTTAGATGCCTCACCTTCACTGTAAAACATCACTTCTGGCTGTTATTAGTGTCTATGTCTAGCTTTATTATGTGCTACTCTTAATCTTCTGGGGAGAGAACCCAGAGGACTTTATTCATTAGAATTGCCTAAAAGCCAAGTAGATACAGGCTCTGAGAATTTAAGGACTCTATAATGAAGAATACATAGTCTTCCCTCATGTTAAATATTCCATAACTCCCAATATTTTTTCCTTCATGATATTTATTAAATGATGATATCATAGAAAAAGAATACATAGTCTTTGTTATTTCTGCAATTGTGTGTACTCACTGCATTGCTTAACTGTCTTCAATATGTTTCCCTGTTTGCATCTAGTTTTGAGGTCCTGTAGGCTTCCTTGGTGGTTCAGATGGTAAAGAATCTGCAATGCAGGAGATGAAGGTTCAGTCCCTAGGTTGGGAAGATACCCTGGAGAAGGGAATGGCTACCCACTCCATTACTCTTGCCTGGAGAATTCCATGGATAGAGGAGCCTGACAATCCATGGAGTCACAAAGAGGCAGACATGACTGAGTGACTAACGCTTTGAGGTCATACATGAACACTATTAACCTCATCATATTTCTTTAATATAAAACAAAAAGAATGTTGACAGTGCTAATTAAAAAGGCATTTGTTAGGATGGAGGTGAAAGTAAACAAGAGAAATAATGGAATGGCAAGAAAATGGGCACATGGGAAAATCATTTAACGGTAGATAAATTCTGAAGGTACAAGAGCAAATTCTGGAACATGTAAATGTCATGCCTGGGCAATGGGCAAAAGTAAGTAAGTATTCATGCACAAAGCTATTCACTGCAACTTTGCTGTAGCAGAAAAATACTGCAAACAACCTAACTATACAACAAAAGGAGATTGAGTAAATAATTATGATATATCCATGTAATGGAAAGCTATCAACATCTTAAAAAATGAAGATGCTCTTTGTGTACTGATATTGAATGGCCTTCAAGTTTATTTGTTGAGTTAAACAAAATCAAGATGCAGAAGAGCATTAATAGTATATTATCATTTCTGTAAGGAAAAGAATGAAAAATATAATCTTTTAGAAGTATAGAATATCTCTAAAAATATTTCTTTGATGTTACAATTGATACTACAGAAATAAAAAGGATCCTAAATCCTCTATGACCCACCTCCCAGAGTACTGGAAATAAAAGCAAAAATAAACAAATGGGACCTAATTAAACTTAAAAGCTTTTGCACAACAAAGGAAACTATAAGCAAGGTGAAAAGCCAGCCTTCAGAATGGGAGAAAATAATAGCAAACTAAGCAACTGACAAATAATCTCAAAAATATACAAGCAAATCCTGCAGCTTAATTCCAGAAGACAAACGACCCAATCAAAAAATGGGCCAAAGAACTAAACAGGCATTTCTCCAAAGAAGACATACAGATGGCTAACAAACACATGAAAAGATGCTCAACATCACTCAGTATCAGAGAAATGCAAATCAAAACCACAATGGGGTACCATTTCATGCTAGTCAGAATGGCTGCTATCCAAAAGTCTACAAGCAATAAATGCTAGAGAGGGTGTGAAGAAAAGGGAACCCTCTTACACTGTTGGTGGGAATGCAAACTAGTACAGCCACTGTGGAGCACAGTGTGGAGATTCCTTAAAAAACTGGAGATCGAACTGCCATATGACCCAGCAATCCCACTGCTGGGCATACACACCAAGGAAACCAGAATTGAAAGCGACATGTGTACCCCAATGTTCATTGCAGCACTGTTTATAATAGCCAGGACATGGAAGCAACCTAGATGTCTATCAGCAGATGAATGGATAAGAAAGCTGTGGTACATATACACAATGGAATATTACTCAGCCATTACAAGGAATACATTTGAATCAGTTCTAATGAGGTGGATGAAACTGGAGCCTATTATACAGAGTGAAGTAAGCCAGGAAGAAAGACACCAATACAGTATAGTAACGCATATGTATGGAATTTAGAAAGATGGTAACAATAACCCTATATGCGAGACAGCAAAAGAGACACAGATGTATAGAACAGTCTTTTGGACTCTGTGGAAGAGGGCGAGGGTGGGATGATTTGGCAAGATGGCATTAAAACATGTATATTATCATATATGAAATGAATCGCCAGTCCAGGTTTGATGCATGAAACAGGGTGCTTATGGCTGATGCACTGGGATGACCCAGAGGGATGGGATGGGGACGGAGGTGGGAGGGGGTGTCAAGATGGGGAACACATATACACCTGTGGCGGATTCATGTCAATGTATGGCAAAACCACTACAATACTTTAAAGTAATTCAGTTTAGTTCAGTTCAGTTGCCATTGGACTTCTAAATCAGAGGGAGTCATTCCCTCTGCTCTCCTCTCTCTTGGCACAACCAGAGGGCAACATGGACATTGTGTTCAATGGACAACAGTGGCAAAAGGGTTTAGTTTGGTGTGAGTGACCTATAATCATGGAACTTTCATTTTTTATTGGTAAAATTAGACAAAACACAACATCAGTATATAATTAAAGCCCAGGCAACAAGATAGTGATTATAAATTCATTTTAAAAACATGTATACAACATTTACCATGTGCCTCACTGCCAAATCCATAAAGTAAAAAATATATAAATATATATATATATATATATATATAGTTCAGTGGTTTCTAATCTTGAACATTAGAATCACTTGTAGATTTTTTAAAAAAATGCTGTTGTCTGATCAATGCCTGTAGACATTCTAACATAACTGGTCTGGGGCATTGAGATTTTTGTAAGTTCTCTGGTAAAGTTTGAGCTTCCCTGGTGGCTTGGTGGTAAAAAATCTGCCTGCTAAGCAGGAGACTCAGATTTGATCCCTGGATCAGGAAAATCCCCTGTAGATAAAAATGGCAACTCAGGCCATTTGCCATTATTCTTGCCTGGGAAACCCCAGGGACAGAGGAGACTGGCAGTCCATGGGGTCACAAAAGAGTCTGACATGTTAGCAACCAAACAATAACAAGTCAAATTTAGAAGCACTGCACTAATGTGCAGTAATGTTTGGAAACTACTGATATAGACTTTTTTAATCCTCTTGCAAAACATATTTTTTAATTCATACAACAGACATTTATTTGGACCTTCTGTGTGTCAAGCATAGGGATAAATGCCAGAACCTACTAAGGAACCAGATATTTATAAATACTTATCATTTGGCAAGCATCATTTATTATGGAATCCCAGAAGGAGGAAAGATTCTGCCAGAGAAGGTTTCAAGGAGGAGGTAAACTAGGTCTTGAGGAATGAATAGAAATTATCCAAATGAATGGGGAGAATATGGAGTGAGGAGAAATTGTATTTCTGGGGGGAGAGAATATGGTATAAAAACATTTAGGATATATTTGGTTAGGGTATGTATCGGAATATGGTATGAATGATCAGAGATAAAAATGGAAAAGCAGACTGGGATTTTGTGATGAGCCTCATTAGTTCAGGAGTTTGGAGTTTATTATGCTCAAGTTTTATGTCTGTTTAAATTTCTCCCAATGACACAGAAAAGTCTATGAGAGTGGATTTCTTATTAATAGTTCAGAAGCCAATGGAAATGTTTCATGGAGAGTGAGGATCAGATTTGTTTTTTGGAAAGATCACGTTGGTGATAGGATAGGGGGAGGACCAAGGACAGTGAAATGGAAGAGAGATGAAATGGTAGGATTAGAGAAGGATGAGTAGGTTCACAGGATATGAAAATGTCTTAGTCTGCTCAGGGTGCCATAACAAGATACCCAAGACTGGTTAGCTTAAACAGAAATTTATTTTCTCATAATTCTAGAGGCTAACAGTCCTTGATCAAGGTTCCAGCCAATGGGGTTTCTGCTTAAAGTCCATTTCTCAGATTATAGATGTCTGCCTTCCTGATGTGTGCTCACATGACTTCTTTTTGTGTGCTCTTGGAGAGAGGGGAGAGAGAGAGGGAGCTCCTTGGTGTCTCTCCCTAGAAGAGCACTAATCCTGTTGGATCAGGGCCCCACTCTTATGACCTCATTTATCCTTAATTACCTCTGTAAGGGTCCTATCTGCAAATATAGTTACATTGGGATTGGGAGTTCAGCATATGAATTTGTGGAGGGAGATAGTTTAGTCTTTAGCATAAGGTGTCTTTTGAGCCATCAATGACTATGACAGCACATGTGCTCTCTGTTCACAGTGAAGAAAAACAAACAGTTTGGTAATCTATCAGATTACCCTATCAATTGATTGGGAGTCTATCACCTATCAATTGAGTGACCCTGGAGAAATCTCTTAAAATCTTTTAGTTTTCTTACCTGTAAAATGAACATAATGTTTGAGAATTGCATGAGACAGTGGGGGTTTCTGGCCTTGGGTCTGCCAGGTGGTGAGTGATCAGAAATGGTTAGTTTTGCGTATTGGCATGTACTTGGCTGATTTGTGCTTTACTTCAGAGTCACCACCTACCAGCAAAAAAGGAGTAACTGTAGGATTCAATGCAAAAGAAAGCAAATCTACATCTTTCCCATGTGATTTCACAGAGTGTACTGCATTGAAGGGGATCCTGGACTGCCTTTACACATGTGAATATGGTATGTGAACTTTTTCTGTTCAAATACCTAATTTTCAACTCTTCATTATATTGTGGTCACCATTCTTGCTAGCCAAGTTCTCTATCTAATGTTTATGAGATGTTTTAAGTAAACATTAGGAAATAATGCAATGCAAAATATTGCTAATAGAAAACAGCAGGGGGAAGGAAAGAGGTCCTTTTAATTTTTATTACCAATCTAACTTTATTAAATTCCCAACTGAGACTAAGGTTATCTGGGGAAAACACAGAGAGAAAACCTGAACTAGTAACATGAACATTCTAAATAGTAGGTCAACTGGGGCTTTCTGTACTCTGAGGATTCTGTGAGTCTATCTTTCTTGACTGTAGTTACACATTAGCAGAATTTGAAATAGAAATAACAGCATATATCAATAACAGCACTATATTAGCTTCAGTCTTTTTAAAGATTTAAAAGTTATATGGTTTTTGTGTTTTTTTGTAATATATTAGGCTTGAATATAAGCATTTACAAACTCCCAAGGAGTATCTTTTATGTAAGTGGAACTGGGTATGTTTTCAAATTCCAGATACCCTCTGAAGGAGTCTCAGTTTGGTTTCTATTTTTGTCTTTTCACCGAAAAGATGAGTACAAATTACCTCCAGTAGGAATCTGTGTGCTTTAATCAGAGACCTGGAAACATATGTAGGGGAGGGGAAACAGAGGGCAGTTGCTTTCCTGAGCTGTTTCTTAAAAAATTTATTTTATTGAAATATAGTAGATTTACAATGTTGTGTTAGTTTCCAGTGTATAGCAAAGTGATTTATATATATATATATATATATATATATATATATACACACACATATATATACACACACACATGCATATACATATATATACATGTATACATATACATATATGTTTACATATACATACACACATATACACACACATGCTTTTTCATATTTTTCATTATGATTTATTACAGGATATTGAATATAGTTCCCTGTGTTATACAGTAGGACCTTGTCTCTATTCATTCTATATATAATACTTTGCATCTGCTTATCGCAAACTCCCCATTCATCCCCACCTTACCACTCTTCTCCCTTGACAACCACAAGTCTGTTCTCTAGGTTTGTGATCCTGTTCCTGTTTTGTGGATATGTTCATTTATGTCATACTTTAGATTTCATATATAAGTTATATCATATGTTTGTCTTTCACTTTCTTAGTTCGCTTAGTACGATAATCTCTAGATACATCCATGTTGCAGCAAATGGCATTGTTTTATTCTTTTGTGACTGAGTAGTATTCCATTGTACCTTCTTTATCCCATCAACTGTTGATGGACATTTAGGTTGCTTCCATGTCCTGACTATTGTAAGTAGTGCTGCTATGACCATTGGGGTGCATGCATCTTTTGAAGTATAGTTTTGTCTGGGTATATACTCAAGATTGAGATTGCCGAATCATATGGTGATTCTATTTCTAGTTTTTTTTGAGGAACCTCTCTACTGTTTTCCATAGTGACTGCACAAACTGACATTCCCACCAACAGTGTATGAGGGTTCCCTTTTCTTCATATCGTTTCCAGCATTTGTTCTTTGTAGGCTTTTTAATGATGTCTATTCTGACCAGTTGAGGTGGTACCTCATTATAGTTTTGATTTGCATTTCTTTGATAATTAGGAGTGATGAGCATATTTTTGTCTGTCTATTGGCCATGTTTTTGCCTTCTTTGAAGAAATGTCTATTAAGTTCTTCTGCCCATTTTTTGATTTGATTTTTTTTGTTGTTGTTATTGAGTTACATGAGCTGTTTGTATATCTTGGAAATTAAGCCCTTGTCAGTTGCATCATATCCAGATATTTTTTCCCAGTCTGTAAATTATCTTTTTATTTTGTTTATAGTTTCCTTTGCTGTACAAAGCTTATAAGTTTGATTAGGTCTCATTTGTTTATTCTTGCTTTTATTTCTATTGCCTTGGGAGACTGACCTAAGAAAACACTGATAAATTTTATGTCAGAGAATGTTTTGGTTATGTTCTCTTATAGGAGTTTCATGGTGCCACATCTTATATTTTCTTTAAGCCATCTAGAGTTTATTTTTGTGTAGGGTGTGAGAGTGTGTTCTAAATTCACTGACATAAAAGCAACTGTCCAACTTACAGATTGTGCAGTCCTAAGTGAAAACAGCTATCATTTTCATTTTGTAGAAGGAAAGGCAATAATAAAGACTCTAAAATTTAAAAAATAATGGTTACAATGGCTACTACCACAAGAATCCCAGCATGGCACAATTAGAGAGGGACCTGAGAATCACTTGTTCAATCTCCTTTCCTTTTAAGAATAAAAAAATGAAATGACTTGATCAAAGTCTAGCATAGTTTTTTAGGGAGCAAGTGTTAGGATCTACAAATACTAACTGATTTTTTTCCATGAAATGTGATATTTACCCCTGGGAAACTATTTTTCTTTTTAAAAACTAAAACAAACTCATCGTTTAAAAAATGTATCCTTTGACCTCTGTTGGGTGACTGATGAAAGAAAGTATCTTTTATGGACTGAATATTGTGTCCTTTCCAAATTCATATGCTGAAGGCTTAACTCCTAATGTGAAGGTATTTGGAGATGGGGCGTTTGGGAGATCTCGATCTGGATGAAGTCATGAGCATGGGCCTCTCCATGATGGGACTCCAGTTCAGTTCAGTTGCTCAGTCGTGTCCCACTCTTTGTGACCCCACGGATTGCAGCACGCCAGGCCTCCTCCATCACCAGCTCCTGGAGTCTACCCAAACTCATGTCCATTCAGTCAGTGATGCCATCCAACAATCTCACCCTTTGCCTCCCCTTCACCTCCCACCTTCAATCTTTCCCAGCATCATTGTCTTTTCCAATGAGTCAGTTCTTTGCATCAGGTGGCCAAAGTATTGGAGTTTCAGCTTCAGCATCAGTCCTTCCAATGAATATTCAGGACTGATTTCCTTTAGGATTCACTGGCTGGATCTCCTTGCAGTCCAAGGGACTCTCAAGAGTCTTCTCCAACACCACAGTTCAAAAGCATCAATTCTTTGGCACTCAGCTTTCTTTATAGTCCAACTCTCACATCCATACATGACTACTGGAAAAAACTATAGCTTTGACTTGACGGACCTTTGTTGATGATGGGACTGCTGCTGCTGCTGCTGCTGCTAAGTCACCTCAGTCATGTGCAACTCTGTGCAACCCCATAGACAGCAGCCCACCAGGCTCCTTTGTCCCTAGGATTCTTCAGGCAAGAACACTGGAGTGGGTTGCCATTTCCTTTTCCAATGCATGAAAGTGAAAAGTGAAAGTGAAGTCGCTTAGTCATGTCCGACTCTTAGCGACCCCATGGACTGTAGCCTACCAGGCTCCTCCGTCCATGGAATTGTCCAGGCAAGAGTACTGGAGTGGGGTGCCATTGCCTTCTCCAGATGATGGGACTAGAGCCCTGAGAAGAAGAGAGAGATCATGGTTCTCTCTCTCTTTCTTGCCGTGCACAGACACAGCTAGAAATGGTAATCTGAAAAACAGGAAGGGATCTCTAGCTGGGTGACTGAATTGGCTGGCACCTTGATCTTGGATTAATCATCTTCCAGAACTATGAGAAAATTTCTTTTGTTTAATAAGCCACTCAGGCTATGGTATTTTGTTATGGTAGCCCAAGTAGACCAAAACAGTAACCAATCCACTAGAGATGTATTAGTAATAAATACACTAATTTTTAAAAGTAAAAATATATATATAAACTATACCTGACTTCTTTTTTTATAATAAAAACACAAGTAATTTATTAAAATTTGAAGGCAAAACATAATTTTAAAAGATTTAGACCTATGTCAGGTGTGATAAAGTATGGATGCTTTCTTGAAATTCAAACTCAGGTCCAAGAGTATCACTTTCAGAATGTTTGAGAACATTAAGTTTACACTTTCTAATTATCTTTGATGAAACAGCCACTGTTCTCCTCTCTTTCTGAACGGTAATGTATTTTTTCAAAGACTCATTTTTAATTGGTTAATTAAACAACCATTTTGCCTGACTCCTTTGCTTTTCTGCTTTACAGGTGAATCAGAGCAGGAATGTAGGTCCAACCCGGGTTGTTTCCCAGGTTCTTTTGATAAATTCACCTGTTTTGGTCATTTTCCCTGAGGAAGACCTACTATCTTTAGATAATTCCTCTACTTTTCTTTGACTTCCAGGTCCAGAAATTACATCTGCTGAAAGATTTCTCCTTTTTTTGAAAAAGTATAAATTTTGTGAAATATTGTATTTAATCAATTGTTCACTCATTCACCAAAATTTTTTTTGAACACCTATATGCTAAGCTCAAAAGGAAAAATACTTGGTTCTGACTCTGGAGTCTCATGAAAGGGGCATATCTGTGAATACACTATTTACTCCTGGAGGGCAGGACTCATCTGTTTTGCTCACCATTTTATTAACATTGTCCAGTAAGAACAGAGAGTAGTCAATTACTCTTTTGAATGGCTTCAGATAGGAGGTGATATTTTGTTGTTTTTAATCATTCAAGTAGACTTTTCTGAAAATAAAGATAGGAGAGATGTGTTACAAAACCTGGCAGTAGTTTTCATCTGGTTCCATGTTATTTGACATTGATTTCATCTGATTACAGCATGTGATACCCAGTGCCCATATTGAAAGCTACATTACAATATTGTAATTAGCCTCCAACTAATAAAAATAAATGAAAAAAAAAAAAGAAAGCTACATTTTCAGCTGAAGACACAGGATCCCAGAAGTGAAACTGGGAACTGAGATCTCTGCTGTCAAAATCAAAAGAAACCACTGATACTTTGATCAAGAGAAAGAAAGGAGAGTGAATTTTTGGGAAAGAAAAAAACAAACCCACATTTACATTTATTATATTTATTTATCACCTCATTAACACAACTATGAAAAATCAGACATTGCTATTACTGTTTTAGAGATGAGAAAAATGAGACTTGGAATGACTGAACAATTTGTCCAAAGTTGTATAGCTGTTAAGTGGGGATCTTGGATTTGGATCTGGTTGTTTCTGACTTCCAAGTCTAGCAGGCTTCAAGAAACTCATGTTCTTTCTACTATATCTCCTTATCAGTAAGGTTAGATGCAAATCTTTATGCAGCCAGTAAATTCCTATAGTTTTACTATCTGCCATGTCTCCAAATTCTTAAAATCTGTGTTTCAATCAGCTCAATGAAAACAGAAGTGTGAATTCCAAGTTTCATTTAACCCCCTGGAAACGCATATGGGAATGAAGCTTCATGTGATTACCATGTAACTCATCCCCTTTTGTTAAAAAAAGGAAAGGAAATTTGGGGGATGGTGTAGAAGGAAGGAGGTGCACAGGGTGGGAGAAAAGAGAAGAAGAGAGAGAAAGAAAATATTCTTGTTAGGTGACACAGGAAATTATAGCCATCTTGCAATAACCTATTATGGAATAAAACTGTAAAAATAGTATATTATTATGCTGTACACCTGAAACTAACACAATATTGTAAATTAAATATACTTCAATTAGAAAAGAAAAACTTGCTAGTGAGTGGCTATATGTTTATAGCATATATATATAGATATAGATATAGTTATATATAGTAAAACTGTTTTTCTCTCAACTGCTTCCTGTAAAGTTACTGATACTTCTCGTCTGAGTTTCTCAGTCTGACTACTGACGCTCCCTTTTCAGAAATACAAGGTTGAGGTTCTCTCTAACTGGCAGTTCTTAATCAGTAGAATATGAGAAATGGACTGGGAGACAGGCTATCTGCTACATTTTTAGTTCAGATATTATTATCTGCATCCAGTCCCTGGCATTTGCTGCTTCCAAGAAACATAAATTGGTCAATTTTCTGGCTTTTATTTTTTCACCTTAAATAAAATCCTTTTCTTTTGTGATAACTAGCTCCTGGAAAATGGCAACTATGAATCCCCCAACCCTTTGATGTGGCAGCTACAAAAAAGAGTAGTGGAGTTACTGATTTTTTTCCACTTCAACTTCTAATGAGTCTAAGCGAGCATTTAATGACCCCACTTGGAATTTGAAAAGGACCTCACAGAAGTAGAGTAGGAATCAAAGTGGAGTTGAACATGTCAAATTTAGGTTGCTTTCCTGTTGCTGAATCTTTCTTGAGGTCCCTTCTCGCAGCCACCAGAGTCACGATGAGGAAGGCTCTGATGGAAAGCACTTCCCACCACCTCTTGACAAGCCCACCCTGAGAAATGTTCCTGACAAAGCGGCAGTGGACATGCTGCCCCTCATCACTGTCAGGGAATGGCAGAAAGCAGGGATTCGACAAGGGGAGGCCTTCTCCCCTTGGCTCACGGTCTCCCGGCATCGCCTGATAGCCTGGGTCTGGATCCTAGCTCCGCAGGTAGTACTATTCTGCCTCTGGGTCCAGCACAGTCTGGGGTAGGAAATCATGTTGCAGCTTTGGCTTCGCATCCAAGCTCAGAGAAGCTGATAGTGCCGACACAAGTGAAAGCTCCTTCTCCACCTCTGATCATGGGGCAGGAACCCATGCTCTCCTCCCTCTTGAGTACCACTGTGCTTTGTGATCACCTGGTTGCCTGGTTGAGCCATTGCACCTTGGATTCAAGAGCCTTGCTTCTCTGACATTTCTCAGGCTCACCTTGCAGTCTAATGTCTCAGTATTTTGTGAGCACTGTTGCTGGGCTTGAAAATTTCAAAGCACATGGAGATTAGGCTGTGTGACCTTATCCTTGAACTCTGCCTCACTTCAGTTCTCTCTGCCTGTTTTTCTTTCTCTTTTTCTGTGCCCCCTCCATCTTGTAATTTGAGCTTCTCTATTATCTTCTTAAGCACTACACAGCTTCAGTCACTCAGTTGTGTCTGACTCTTTGCAACCCCATGGACTGTAGCCCGCCAAGCTCCTTTGTCCATGGGATTTTTCAGGCAAGAATACTGGCATGGATTGCCATTTCTTTCCCCAGGGGATCTTCCTGACCCAGGGATCGAACCTGTTTCTTCTGTCTCTCCTGCATTGGCACATGGATTCTTTACCACTGAGCTACAGGGAAGCCCTGCTTCTTTCAGTAGAAATAAATAATGTGCAATTTCCATTTTATAAATATTATACACTCAGTAAGGCAATTTTTAAAAATTTTTATTGAAATTTAGCTGATTTACAATGTTTTGTTTCAGGTATACAGAAAAGTGATTTAGTTTTATATCTATATATATTTTTTATTTTTTATATTCTTTTCCATTATAGATTACTTATAAGATATTGAGTATGCTCTGTTATACAATAGGTCCTAGTTGGTTATCTGTTTTATATATAGTACTGTGTACATCTTAATCCCAAACTTTAATTTATTCCTCCCCACCACACTTTCCCCTTTGGTAACCATAAATTTCTTTTATACCCCTGTGAGTCTATTTCTGTTTTGTAAATAAGTGCATTTGTATCATTTTTTTAGGTCTCATATATATATACAATATCATATGATATTTGTCTTTCTCTGATTTATTTCACTTAGTGTGACAATCTCAAGATCCACATAAAAGTAGAAAGATTTTTTTTTTTAAATCCTTAATTCCATCATCAAAAACAACCCTCTCCTTCCTGAATAATTTTTAATAGCCAGGCTAGATATTGGTATCTCATTCATAGACATAAGTTTGTCAAATACCTGCAGGCCAAGGCAGCTCTATGACCAGGGAGACAGTGGGTGCAGTGGAAAGTGTAGACTGATCTAGGTTTGAAACTCTTCGAAGCTCAATCTCCTTAGGTATCAAGTGTTTGGATAAAATCTATTCAAGGGCATGCTTTCATAGGATAGATATTCAGCAAATGGTATAATGATAATATAATTTATAAAATAAAAAAGTGTCTTTGGGCTGCTGAAGGAAGTGCAGGCAGTGGGGACACTAAGGGCTGGGGTGAGGGAGAAGCGTAAGCAAGAAGCCAGCTGGACAGAGGAGTTTCCAGAGCACCTCTGGATTCCACCCAGCTGGAGGCTCACTTTGCTGCTGCAAGTGTGGAGCCCTGAATGCTACTTCATCTGAGAAGTCTTCCCTGAAAATCCTTCCCATGAGGACCGGGGAATCCCTCATTCCACTCTGTGTCTACAGCACTTTCAGAACTTCCTTAATGAACCTATCACATTATAAAGTCATTTGAAAATTGATATCTAGATCCCTCCCCTACCTGTGAGTTTCTCCAGGGTAGGGATAACATCACACTCGTTTTGTATCCTCAGAGGTGTCCAGTCCAGGGATTGTTAAGTGGGGGGATAGACGGATATGTCCTTGGGTAATGCACATTATCATCAGTGCAAATAAAGCTTTGCTGACTGAGAATGCTTGGGGCAACAGAAACATGTATGTGAGTTTATTTTTTGCAGGGATTGGGGCAGTTACAACTATACAATAGAAAAAAAGGAAACCAGATTCTAGAATGGAGAGACCTATGTCCTGTTTAGATGTATTTTCCATACATTTAGATTGCACAAGCACTCCTTTTGGTTTCAGCCCTCATTCTCATTCAATATTTCTTAAAATCTGTAGGGATTCAGTGCTTCTTAAGCTTTTCCAAGGTAAAAATACCCCAAGGTAAAAGGGAGTGATTACCAGCCTGGTTGGAGTTGGGGAAAATGGGGACCGGAGTCAGAAGCTGAAATTGCCTTTGACAAGCTCACATTCTTTTTTTTTTTTTTTTTCATTTAATCTTTAAAATTCCTGGACATTATAATATATATAAATTGTTTTTATCAAATTATGTCTTAAGCTATTTTCCATTTTTTGACATCAGTTCCCCCTTCAAATCACTCAGTAAAATTGGCCTTTAGGGAGATGAAAAAAGTGAAAGCCACTCAGTCTGTGTCCAACTCTTTGTGACCCCATGGACTGTAGCCTGCCAGGCTCCTCTGTCCATGGAACTCTCCAGGCAAGAATACTGGAGTGGGTAGCCAGTCCCTTCTCCAGGGGATCTTCCCAACCCTGAGATCGAACCCTGGTCTCCCACATTGCAGGCAGATTCTTTACCATCTGAGCCACCAGGGAATCCCAGATAAGGTCTATTTATGCCTGGACTTGATGCTTCCCATGTACTCTCCATGTCCCCCCACCAGGGAGGGGAGAGGGATGACCAGGACATGGTGTACTTTCCTCTCACCATAGTGAATGAAGCTATTTGATTCTTTGAAAAGTAAGGATATTATACCTCTAGGTGACCAGTTCTCCCTTCTGAATATTTTTGAAATGTGAGGCACAACTACAGAATTGAAACTAATAGGCTTGTATGAACATTGGGAAATCTGTCTCCTTGCCTTTTATTTTATTGTATGGCTGTGTGTTGCATCAGTATTATTTGAAAGATATTATTTGTTTTGGGGCCATCAGCCTGTTGACCTGTAATTTTTTATAATCTTATTTTTTCCTCTTAGGACATCAAGGAAAAATTGTGCCAACTATGTGTTAAGGGTTCAAGTATAGGGAAATTGTGTCATAGACGTGTATCTTGAAATTGACATATCAGTAAGTATGATGTTAGCTATGATTTATTTATAGATACTTTTTAACAGGTTAAGTTCGTTACTATTAGTTCATTAAGTGTTTTTAATCATAGAAGGGATAGTGGATATTGTCAAATGCTTTTTCTGCATCTATTAAAATATAAGAGTTTTATTTTTATTCTATTAGTATACAGTATATTACATTGACTCTCAAGCTTTCCTAGTCATGTGATACTAATACTTGTTTCCACTACAGGATGTATGCTTTCCTTCTCCTTACCCAAGCCTAGAGACTGAGCCTCTGAGAAAGGTTTTTGGCATTGCTCCAGTGAGGCCTTCCTATTGGGTCCAGTCCCCAGTAACAGGTGAGTGATGGAGCTCATCCTTACCTGCCGGATGATAGTGCATAATCACAGATCCCACCTAAAGGTGCTGCTGTGGTCTTCTACTCCCATCCCATACGAGTGTGATATGTGTATTAATAGGAAGACTTAGTTTAGATAAACTAGGTAATTTCATATTGGATTATCTTTTATTGCATTCAATAATTCTATAAGAAAGAAAGTGAAGTTGCTCAGTCGTGTCTGACTCTTTGCAACCCCATGGACTGTAGCCTATCAGTCTCCTCCGTTCATGGAATTTTCCAGGCAAGAGTACTGAGTGGGTTGCCATTTCCTTCTCCAGGGGATCTTCCCAAATCAGGGATTGAACCTGGGTCTCCTGTATTGCAAGCAGATGCTTTACCATCTGAGCCACCAGGGAAGCCCCAATAATAATTCTATAGTATGCATAATTTGAAAATTGGTGTGTAGTGTGACACACCCTTATGTCAAACCAGCGGTGTGGCTGTGGGAGGGCCACTCAGGTCTGAGACGCCGCTCGGTGTAGGCACAATGTTTCTCAGGTCTCATTCACAGTTTTCTTCTGATCTTAAAGATTTAAATGCAGTCTATTCTTTTGCATTAAACTAATTCCCTCTTTCTTCCTATTGTTCCTCTTTCCTTCCTTCCAGAATATTCATTCACTCAGCAGTCATTTATTGAGAACCCACCTGTGAGTGGGCCACAGTTCGCATCCTCAACATCCAAGGGAGCAAAATGGAGGTAAAAAGACGCATTCCCAGAACAGCGAGATAGATAAATATTTTGACAGGTTCAAGCACAGAGTTCCTAGCACAGAGAAGGAACTTGTGGGCTGGCTGAGGACAGGAAGAGGTAGGTGAGGACTCTTTCTGACACAATAGCTGAAAGTCAGAGAGGCTTCATCTAGATGAGGAAGGAGAACTTGTGTGTGTGTGTGGGAGGGGGGTGGGTGTGGGGACTGCAGGGGAGGGAACATTATATGGGAAGAATGGGTGGTGAAACAGCATGCATGAATGAAATTGAGTAGATGAATCTGAGGAAGGAGGTGAGGGAGGGTGATGCGACTGATACGCATGCAATGAGGAGAGAGCAGGAGATGCAAGGGAGGAGACTGGGAGGCCGCAGGCTGCCGCGGTCAGTAGGAGGGAGAGAGGTGCCCGCCAAGGGCACTAAGCTGGGCCAGAGAGGAGGGGGTACCTGACAAAGCCCCAGCTGCTGTTTTCAGCTGTGGCTCAGGACTTTGTATTTTGAGAACTTGAGGATTTATTCAAAATCCTGTCACGTATGGAGTGGTTTGGAATTTTGGAGAATTTGAGAAAGAATAAATATGCTGCTGAACTTTAAAGAGAACTAAATAAAGAACAAAACAGCAGGAAGCGCTGTGTGCAGAATAAGGATGGGACTCTTTATTTCTCAAGGGTGCCGGCCATGAAAGTTCCAAGGGGCAATTTATTTTCTTTACATACAGTTTCCCCTGAAATATTTGTTTATCAGGCTGTCAGAAGTGAACACAGTTGCAAAACGGGCAACTCACTTAATTTGAAGATGTAAAGAGCTTTTCTTATCTTCCTGCCTCTGACTCAGATAGCTGTTTTCTCTAGGAGAGAGTAAATTTTAGGGCAGAGCCTTTTGGCACCTGAGATACCTGATCCTAACTCACCTATTCACACATTTTGAAGTATTTATTCTGAAAACAGGCATTTTAGCTCCATCTTTTTTGATATGATGTGGAAACCTGAAGTTTTCTTGCAGCAAGTTCCCAAAATAACAGCTAGCAATGATATTTTTGTGTAGTTATTCATATTTTGTATCTTTGGGATTTACATGACTATACCAAATAGAAATAAAGCATGTATAGAGAAGGACTGGTGAATTTTTGAGTAAGAATTTTCTTTATGGGTGTAAGTAAGTCAAAATTTCAAATAAATTGAGTAAATGGGTAAATGATTTTGCAAAATGAATATGCATTTTTCATTCATGTAATGTAATTTCCATGTATTGACCTTGGTTAAAGGAGGAGTATTCCTGAAACCACTGAAAATTAAGGGTGAAAAACCACGGAAAGGCTTATGGCAGCGCTCTTCCAAACTCTTAAGAAAATCACCCAATTTTTTAGGACACCTATAAGGGAATTTGGAAGAAAGCAGATCCTTGTGTTTTGAGGCAGTATTTCTGCTCTTTGCAAATGTAAACTTGGTTCTAATGAGGTGAGCTTTAGGCTTCTTAGTAGGGTTCCTCCTGAACCTTGAGGTATTAACAACTTGTTGGGCAGAGAATAAGGAAAAATGAAAACAGATATTAAAGTGACCCAAAGACAAGGGCTTTTGAAGGAGTGGTGAGGTTTATAATAAAACATATCCAGCTGAATTTAATAATGGCTTAGGTAAAAGAAAGTAGGAAAATTAGAGCCTCCAAACAGTTTATTCTTATTTGCAGGGACAATAGGAATTTAGAGTGAGAGGTATTATAATTACCTTCCAAACTGCAGAATTTTTTCTCCTTATTCTATGTCTTAGGAAGGTCTGTGTACTCCATCCCCTCAAAAGAATTCTTGCTAGAGTCTGTGAGGTGCTGTTACTGACAGAGTTTATTATCTTCCTTGAGTGTATTGGGGCAGAAAAAGATGTTTAAAAAGCTTAGAAAATATGAAGATTCTGTTAAGGTCAGAAGGACAATGTTTATCTCTGTATGTACTCTGCTCTGAGATAGTACTAGAACTTTTGTAATGGGACTAGATGGAACCATCCATGTTTTTTAAACCTTGAGGGCTAGAACAAATGTCTGGGATAGAGGTGGGCAATAACTATTTAAAAATTGCCAGCATTTTCTCTGTTTTCTGAGAGATAGAAGTCCAACTTGACTTCTGAGGTCAGATTTCTCCTTTAACAACAAAAGCAACACTTGAATAGGCCTTCTGGTTATGTAAAGATAAATGAAAAGTGTATTTTGGAGTGGAAAGGTTTAATGCAGCCAGAGGCTAAACTGCTTCTGTTTGAAGTAAATGTCTAAAGTAAACTGTGAAAATGAATGTCATCTTCAGTTGGGTGGAATAGCAGAATATTTTGGTTTGGAGCATAAAATGCTCTTACCTTTGAAAGTACCCTGAAGAAGGAGATTTGAGATGAGAAATCTTAGTTGAGAACTTGGCAACAGACTGCAGATTAGAGACTAATGGGAGAGAGGGAGATGCTCAGAGCCGGTGAGGCTTGGTCTGTGGACCTGAGGCTTCTGAATGTAACGTTCAAATGGATGGAATCTGCTCAGTGCTGCAATGGCTTTTAGTGTTGACCAGCTCTCAGTGAGATTTTTGTTTACTCCTCTTGCCTGGTGCTGAGTGTGGGCCTATACCTGTGTGGTATAGAAATGACAGAGTGGGCCTGGAAATATGAATCTAAGGAGTGAGCCAAAGTGATGGCATGGATGCTTCCTTTTGTGTCTTCCCTGGAGACAGGACCAATTGCTCTAATAATATGTTCATCCCTGGAAAGAAGGGATATCTTCTTGAATCATAAATTCCTGTCTGGGTCAACCTCTTCCCAGGATGACTAATAACCGTCACATCTATTTCCTCCAGCAGAAGCCCCTCTCCCACTTAGAACACTATGGTTGGACCTAAAGACCGTGATGAGAAAAATCACAGGGGAGAGTGACATCCCTAAAAGGACTGACTCCCCACTTGGATGAAGTGAGTTCTCTTGTTGGCTGTTTGGTCCTTGTTCTTACTGGAAACTAATATATCTCACCAAGGTGTTGAGAACAGGGGATTTCTCCTTTCTCCTCTGTCCAGGCCAATGAGGAGGGGCAGTGACCTGGCCAGACTAACCTTCCCCTTGGGTTGTCTGTAGCTGAGTTGATTGTGTGGGAGTTGGCCATTTGTCTTCCAAGCTAGCTTTATTTGTAAGATGGTATCTTGTGCTCTATCTCTGCCTCTGCTATTTTATTTCTTTTGTTTTTTAATTGGTTCAAGACTCAGTCAGGAAAAAGGAATCTTTTTTTTAAGCTCTCTCAAAACCCCACAAGTTCTGCCAATGACTTACTCTGTAAATTGAGTCAAACTGCTGTATCTCCATTTCTCCACCAGCAGACTGGAGCTGTAACAATGGCAACTGGATACAGGTAAAAGAAAGTTCCATAAATTATTGGCAGAAAGATTTAACTGCTGGCCCTACACCCCATGATAGTATGACAATCATTGTGTGAGACTTCCCTAGTGACTCAGAGGGTAAAGCATCTGCCTACAATGCAGGAGACCCGGGTAAAATCCCTGGGTCGGGAAGATCTCCTGGAGAAGGAAATGGCAACCCATTCCAGTATTCTTGCCTGGAAAATCCCATGGATGGAGGAGCCTGGTAGGCTATAGTCAGTCCATGGGGTCGGACACGACTGAGCGACTTCACTTTCTTTCACTTTTGGTAACATTTTCTAAATCTTATTCAAGAACCTTGCTGCTGTGACACATTGATTCATTTTGGCTCCTGCCATATGCTCCCATCTGCTCTGAGTGGTATAATTGCTCTCAGTCATCAACATTAAGCACCCACAGCTAATTCATGGAGAAAGGCTCCAGCACCATGGACCCAAATTCAACTTATCTGTCAATTTGCTCCCGTGGAAAGGAGTTCAGTCACTCAGCATGTTTCTTCCTCTTGTCTTGGGAATTGATCATGATCCATTCAGGTATTCAACTCTAACTTTTCATGGCTACCAGTAGGGACAACCCTTCTACTTCTGCAAAGAGAACTTTGCCCTAAGTCTCAGAATGAAATCAGTTGTTGGATCTTTGTTTCATATATACTGAGTGTGCTGTTTTTATTACTGGTTTGTCTGAGTTAAAATCTTTCTTCTACCCCTCACTATCTATGTGACCTTGGGCCAATGAACAACCTCTCTGAGATGACATTTCTTTATCTGTAATATGGGGCTAATACCTACTATGCAAGGTATTGTAAAGATTTAACTCAATGAGCTTATTGAAACACTTAGCACTATTACATGGTTGATCATAAATGCTCAATAAATGATAGTGATTATTTCCCCTGGGATACCTATTCTTTGTTCACAGGGCGATTAGGAAGACACACGATCCTTCCTAACTTTCTCCAAATGCATTTCTAGTTCTTTAGAAACTTACTCCTCAAATTATGGTCGTTGAAACAATCAGTATTAATGAACTGTAGAGAAAACACGTGTTGCTAATAAAGCACCCTGAATTCTAAGGCATTCTGGTGTGTGATATTCAGGTTCATTTTTGCCAGGGTTGGGTTAACTGTTGATGCAGTCAATGCAAGCAGAATCCTTGCTGAAGGAATTTCAGGAAAGCCAGTCTTGGTGGAAATTGCCATGTTAAAAGTGAATTCCCAAGAGTAAACACTTCTTAATGCAAATAAACTTAAAAATGATTTAGTTATATTGTGTACATAAGGACACTTGGGCAAAGAGACTAATATTTCAGGGAGTAGAACAAGTTGGCAATTTGTGTGTGTGTGTGTGTGTGTGTGTGTGTGTGTGTGCTTGTCCATGTGTCTGTGTTTGTTTGGTCAGTTTCCAGATGACATTTGATCTTTCCTATCTGAGGTACTTGGTTAGGATAGGAATAGCAATTAAAAAAAGTATTCTGAGCTCTGCTCTCAATGTATTAATCAGCAGATAAATAATTAGAGTGAAGTTGGGAAGTTAAAACAATATATATCTGGAAAGTAGTAGCTTAGAATGCAGGCCAAACAGCCATCCTGACAGTGAGTATTTTGGGAATTCCGAGCAGGGGCTGTCACTTCTCAGCAGGTCACCTCTGGTCACACTGGCCTCCTTACTGGGCTCAGCGCCCATCCAGGCAAGCTTCTATCTAAGGGCTCTTTGGGCTTGCTTTTCTCAGTGCCTGTGACAGTCCCCCCTCAAATGTCTGCCTGACTGTTTCCTCACCTCCGCAGGTCTCTGCTCATAAATCCCCTTCTCAATGAGGCCTTTTCTGACTCCTCTATTTAAGATGACAGCATTACCCACCATCCACTCCCTATTCTTTCCTATTGACTTTATTTTCTCTACAGCTCTTATTACCATCAGTGGTATGGTATGTGTTCTCTCATTAATTTGTTAATTTTCTGTCTTTCCCACTGGAATGTAGGTTCACGAGGGCTGGATTTTTGTTTGTTTTGTCCCATGTTCTACCTCTAGTCCTAAGCATAATTCTTATCTCATAGTAGAGACTCTGTACATATGTGCTGAGTAAATCGTTACTTTACATGCTCTTTCTCTTATTTTAATAGAACACTGCAAGCTGGTTATTATTTGCATTTTGGGGATGGAGAAGCTAAAGCATGGACAGGCCAAGTATCTGTCCACAGAAGCTAATAAATGACAGACACAGTATTTGAAGCTGACCTCCCTGAGTTCCAGGTTTTTATGTGACTACCTGCTTGGTGAAATGGTAGTGATACTATCGGAAACTGTACTTGTGGCATCAGAAAGATCTATGCTCCTGAAACCTTTGAAGTTTGCTGAGTGATAAGGGTAATAAAATAGTCTTTGACTGTTATGAGGCAACTCCGCCCCAACCTCCAGCAAGGGGAGAAGGACTAGAGGTTGAGTTGATCATCAGCGATCAATGATTTAATCAGCCCAGCCTATGTAATAAAGCCTGAACAAAAACTCCTCAGCAAGGTTCATGGAGTTTCTGAGTTGCTGAACATGTGCTTGTGCTGGGAGAATGGTATATCCCAACTGCATGAGGACAGAGGCTCCTTTGTTTGGAACCCTTCTGAATCTTGCCCCGTGTACCTCCTTGTCTGGCTGCTTATTTGTATCCTTTGTAATAAGTTGTAAATGTAAGAGTGGCTTCCTGAGTCCTGTGAGGAGCTGTTCTAGAAAATTATGGAAACTGAGGGGGTTGCTAGGAATCCCTGATTTATAGCTGGTTGGCTGGAAGTATGGTGACTTGACATTTGTGATTGGCCCCTGAAATGAAAGCAGTCCTGTGGGACTGAGTCCTTAAACCTGTGATGTCTGTTACTAACTCCAGGTAGATTGTGCCAGAATTAAATTGAATTGTACGACACCTAGTTGATGTGGGAATGCTGGAGAAGCAGTGTTGGAAAAGATAACACATGCTTGGTGTCAGAAGTGAAAAAAGCCATTCAATGCCCAAGACTGAACTGTGGATTCTCAGTCATACCCCTTTGATTCTTCTCTGTTTCATAAAATGCCACTTCTACACACCCAGTTGCTCAAGCCAAACACATTGGAGCCTTTCTCAATTCCTTCCATTCATGCATTTGATCCATCAGTAAATTTGGCTGATTAAACTTCCAAAGTAATTCTCAATCCATACACCTCTCCCAAAACTGCCCTCGTGCAAACTGCCGTCATCTTGCATATGGGTTTTTCCAATAGTCTCCTTAATCAGTCTCTCTGCCTCCTCAGTTGTCCTACATCACAGAAAAAATATTGCAAGAAGCTGTTCATTGCCCACGATGGCGAAATGAGCAGGACTTTTACTTTCACAGTGCAGTTTCTTGAATGCTCAGCACATCTTTCATGGTGTTGCTTTCTCTGCAAGGACACCATTATTCCAGCTTCTAACTTTTGATGGTATCTAACTCTAGGCTTCTAAGTAAATAAACCTCTAGAACTTTTAGCCAAATTTTTCTTTTTAGATGAACCCCATGTCTTGTTAACTTTGGAGGAGGATCCCATCTATCCAGAGCACCTTGATTGCTCTTGTGTCATCACAAAATGCAAAATAAAATGATATCAAACTTGTTACTCAGGAGCTAATTGTTTAATGTGTTGTAAGTTGTTTTCTTTAGCTACAACTGGTGGTTATAGTTTATGTTTCTGTTACAAAACCCTAAGGACTGAGTGGCTAAACCCTGAGTGGACAGGGCCAGCACCTTTACTGGATTAGGGAATATTTTGATTAGTAATTAAACAGTTTTCTTCTTTAGCTTTATTACTTTGGTATTGTCGGACTGGAAGTAAGTGTGTGTGGTGTAATGGAGACTAGGGAAGGATATGGAAAAGAGAATAAAATAAATTCCCCTTTATAAAGAAGGGCAAGATTTGGGGTGAGCTAGAGGCTTGATTGGGCTGCCGTCTATGGGGTCGCACATAGTTGGACACGACTGAAGCGACTCAGCAGCAGCGGCGGCGGCAGCGGCGGCGGCTTGATTGGGCCTGACTTTATTCTTCGATGCAGAGTGCTCATGAGTGGCTGGAGAATGTCGTTTGGGCACGGGCTCTCATGGCTGGGCTGGGAACTCCTGTGGGGCTGATTTTCCAAAGCACTTTCATAATTGCCTAGTGCTTCACAGGCATGGTCCATCATGTGAAGAGAGACCCTTAAGCAAATCTTCTGAAAAGGGAAGTAGCGCAGAGAGTCTTTCGTCTAATGGGTGGCTTACCTCAGTCTGTTAAATCACCTCTAACTCACTTAACTGGCTCTGGAGAGGTAAAATCAGTGGTTCTCAAGCCTGGCTGCACATTAGAATCATCTAGGGAGCTTTGCAAAATATCCACCTCAGGAGAATCAGATTGAATTGATCTGGGTGGACCTGGGACTCAGTATTAAAAAAAAATTTCCCCAGATGATTGTAATGTGCAGTGAGGGATGAGAACTGCTGGTCTAAGCAGTGTTTCTCAAATGGGTCTGATGGTTAGAATTACCAGTAGAATTATCAGGATTCGTGTTAAAATCCAGACTCCCAGACCCTTCTTTGCTGACTTGGATCTTGCAGGTGAAACATAGAAATCTGAATATGTGATAGGAGCCCAGGTGGGTAAGCGCTATGTTTGTGACTTCATAATAGAAGGAAATTTCAGAGTCTTTGGAGCATGCTCATGGAGCACTCTTTGAAATTTTGATGCTTCTTTGCTGAAAATAGGTTTTAAAGGATAGCCCTTTGTTAAATGTATTAGATTTATGTTTGGAGATAGCACTTATATAGATCACGTATGTGATTTTGTTGTATCCCAATTAGCATGTGGAAATAAACCTTTGTAGATGATAGGCATGAAAATGGCTCACTAAAGGGTTGTTATTGTTGTCGTTTGGCCGCTGAGTCACATCTGACTGTTTGTAACCTCATAGACTGTAACCCTCCAGGCTCCTCTGTCTATGGCATTTCCCAGGCAAGAATACTGGTGCTTGTGCTTATGCTTAGTCGCTCAGTTGTGTCCAACTCTTTGCAATCCCATGGACTGTAGCCCGCCAGACTCTTCTGTCCATGGGGACTCTCCAGGCTAGAATACTGGAGTGAGTTGCCATGCCCTTCTCCAGGGGATCTTCCTGAACCAGGGATAGATCCCACATCTGCATTGGCAAGCAGATTGCCACTGAGCCACCAGGGAATTATATCCAGGTACTAATCCCCAGAGTCTGAAGTGTTTACTTTATCTGGAAAGAGTCTTCACAGGTGCAATTTAAATTAAGGGTCTTGAGACAAGGAGATTATTTTTAATTACATCACAGCTATCCTTACAAGAGACAGAGCAGAGAGAGATCTGACATGCCTCTTGTGAAGATGGAGGCAGAGAGTGGTTACAGATGAAGAAGCTAGCAGCCACCAGAAGCTAGAAGAGGCAAGGGACAGATTCTTCTCTCAAACATCTGGAGTGGGGGTGGTCCTGCCAGTACCTTGATTTCAGTCCAGTGAAACAGATTTTGGACACCTGCCCTCCAGAAGTGTGAGAAATTAAATTTCTATCATTTTCAGCAATGAAATTTGTGATAATCTGTTATAACAGCAACAGGAAACTAACATAGTAGGGCTTCTTAAATTTTATAGTGCCTGTGAAAATCCTAGGAAATGGTGTATAACTGGAAATCTTATTCAGTGGGTCTAAGGTTTTGCTTTCGAAGTGGTAGCATTTCTTAGAAACCTCCCAGATGGTGCTGATGCTGCAGGTCTTTGGGTAACACTTTGAGGAGCAGGTTTAAGAGGCTAAATGCCAAAGAATTGATGCTTTTGAACTGTGGTGTTGAAGAAGATTCTTGAGAGTCCCTTGGACAGCAAGAAGATTAAACCAGTCAATCCTAAAGGAAATCAGTCCTGAATATTCATTGGAAGGACTGAGGCTGAAGCTGAAGCATCAATACTTTGGCCACCTGGTGTAAAGAACTGACTCATTGGAAAAGACCCTGATGCAGAAAAGATTGAAGAGAGGAGGAGAAGGGGACAACAGAGGATGAGATGGTTGGATGGCATCACTGACTCGATGGACATGAGTTTGAGCAAGCTCCAGGAGTTGGTGATGGACAAGGGAGCCTGGCATGCTGCAGTCCATGAGGTCACAAAAAGTCAGACATGACTGAGGGATTGAGCAACTGAACTGAACTGAAATGATAGTGAGAGACGGGCATGAATGTGTTCACAGAGGAGAGAAATCAGGAAGTTTTATGAAAGTTTTCTAAGCCCATTCTTGTCATGTTTAACTTCTCCAATCATGTTTTATTTTCACTGACAAAAGGGAGATCAGAATTCAGGCAGTTTCCCAGATAATTGAGATAAAATGAATTAGACCATTGCCTCGTTTCCCACTCTGGCAGTGAAGACCTGGCTAAAAATGGTGTGTGACCATTTTAAAGTAACAAAGGAATAATTGCTTCAGCAATCACATCTGTAGTGTGTCATCATTTTTTGAGTGCCAGTACAAATTTCTGTATCTATTAGGCATGAGTGTGGGTGCAGAGGGTTCATTTAATTTAAAAATCCATGAAAACTGAAAATTAAAAAGAACCTCCTCCCCATGAGTAATTCTTGGTAGGTGTTTGTCAAGTTTTAACTCTCTAGTCTAGGACTGATTTAGCAGCAATGTTGAATTTAGCATTAGCCTTGGGGTGGTTTTTAATTTGGTGTATATCTTCAGTTATTGTGGTACAGAACAGTGAAGGAGGAAGAATCAATCAATTTATTTAAATTGCAGGCTCCTATGATAAGGGACAAGGTACAAATGAAGAGGGAAAAGAATAATTGTGACACTTGGATGATGCTGAAATATACAGTTTCCCTTAGAGAACTATTCCTAGTCTTTTTGGAGGTGGCACTGTTTTTGGAAACTTGATTTTGGGTTTTCTTGTCTTTCTTCTTTAACATTCCTCTCCAGAAAACCTTGAGGATGTACAGTAGCATTTTATCTTTTTAAAAAATTGTGGCAAAATATACATAACATAGTATTTACCATTTTAAATATGCATAGTTCATTAGCATTAAGTACATAATCACTGTTATACAACCACCATCACTATCTTTTTCTAGAACTTTTTCATCATCCCAAGCGGAAACCTTCTGCCCATTAAACAATAACTTTTCATTCCCCCTCCTCCTAACCCATGGTAACCACTATTCTACTTTCTGTCTTTATGAATTTTCTTATTGTAGGTAAATCACATAAACAGAATTATACAATATTTGTCCTTTTTTGTCTGTCTCATTTCACTTAGCATAATGTCCTCAAGCTTCATCCATGTTATAGCATATATCAGAATTTCATTTTATGGCTAAATAATACTCCATCATATTCATAAACCACATTTTGTTTACACATTCATCTATTGGTAGACATTTGGGTCATTTCTACTTTTCGGTAATTGTGGATAAGCATTCTATCTTTTAAGATTAATATTAATCATGGTAAAATGATTTTTGAGAATTCCTGTCTTTCTTTTCAAGATAATGAAAGAATTTCCATGAAAACAGGGTTGAGAATCATTAAAATAGGACATGTCCGTTCTTTATCAGCATTACAGGTGAAGAAGTCTTAATGAATAGGCTTTGTCAGCTGGGAGTTGATACTTGGAGGTAGAAAAGAACAAATACTCATGGGGAAAACTGCCCTTAGACCTGAACTATGGGGTTGCTGTCCCGGGCCTACGCTTTAGGCCCTACTCTGACCCTCTTGCAACATTTTCCCCTGCAGGGATAAATGCCTGTGCCCATGTAGAGTGTGCCCCTTTTTTTAGAGACCCCAAATTCCCTGCCCCTAGAGGTCCTGAGCTCACTTCCAGGGTCTCTTCTGTATGCTTGACACATGTGCGCCTGGTTCTAGGACTGAGAGTAGCCAAGGGGCACTTGTTTACTCTTAGTAGGGGGGTGGGTTGTACCTGCAGACAGACCATCTCATTGCGATGACTTCTCTTGGTGGACCCTAGAGCACATGGGCTTCAGTAGTTGCAGCTTGTGGGCTTGATAGTTGCAGCTCATGGGCTCTAGAGCTTGGCTCAGTAATTTTGGCACCCAGGCTTTGTTGTTCCACGGCATGTGGTGTCTTCCTGGACTAGGGATCAAACCTGTGTCCCCTGCATTGGCTGGCAGGTTCTTATCCACTGCACCATCAGGGAAGTCCCTAGAAGGCAGAGTTTGATATTTGCAGCTTTCCCATTCTTGCCTACAGCCTCACACAGTGGAGACCTCCCACTCTGGTGTGAGAGTGATTTAAAAGCCTAGTGTAAAACTTGAGAACTGACTCATTTCTTGGAACACAGAGTCAAGAGATTTTGGTCCGAAAGCAGCCTATTTCCTAATGAGTGGTTGGAATCTGAGAAAGGACCAACATTTTTAGACCATAGTCTCCTTGTGTTTTTAAACACAAGGTAGGGATATTCCTACCTGCTCTGCTTACAATCTATTTACATATCTATTATGAAAATAAAATGGTTTGAAAACATCTGAAATGGCATATACAGGAAAGATGTTAAGGAGAATATGAGCAATAATTAGTTAGTTCAGTTGCTTAGTCGTGTCTGACTCTTTGTGACCCCATAGACTGCAGCTTACTGTCCATTGCCAACTCCCAGAGCTTGCTCAAACTCATACTCATCGAATCGGTGATGCCATCCAACCATCTCATCCTCTGTCATCCCCTTCTCCTCCTGTCTTCAATCTTTCCTGCATCAGGGTCTTTTCAGATGAGTCAGCTCTTTACATCATGTGGTCAAAGTATTGGAGCTTCAGCTTTAGCCTCAGTCTTTCCAACGAATATTCAGGACTGATTTCCTTTAGGAATGACTGATTTGATCTATTTATAGTCCAAGGGGCTCTCAAGACTCTTTTCCAGCACCACAGTTCAAAAGCATCAATGGACCAACTCTCACATCCTTACATGACTACCGGAAAAACCATAGGTTTGACTATACAGACCTTGTTGGCAAAGTAATGTCTCTGCTTTTTAATATGCTGTCTAGGTTTGTCATAGCTTTTCTTCCAAGGAGGAAGTGTCTTTTAATTTCATGGTTGCAGTCACCATCTGCAGTGATTTTGGAGCCCAGGAAACTAAAGTCTGTCACTGTTTCCATTGTTTCCCCATCTATTTGCTATGAAGTGCTGGGACTAGATGCCATGATCTTCGTTTTTGCTGAGCAATGGTGGGGGATAAAATCTTGCAGTTCTTTGGTTTGGAAGTATCGTACTGCTTATGCAAGACCAGTAGGGAGACAGTAAGACTCTGACTTATTTTTATGTATGCTCATCTTTCTCCATCCTTTCCCTCATTTCTCTTTCCATCCTTTCTTTGTCATCTCAGTAGGAGAGAGGGAAGGGTTTTGTATGGGAGCTACCTGTGCTGGACTGGAGCAGCAAGAACCTCTGCTAAGAAGTCTGCCTGAACTGAGGCAAGCTGACAAGGCCGCCTGACAAATGCATCCTGATGTCTCAATCCATTGTCAGTATGCCAAAGGCAGAAGTTTGGGTGATTGTCAGTGACATTCCAGCTGCCACCAGAGTTGAAGGCACAATGACAAAGTGGGACAAGTGTGTATGTAATGGCCTTCTGTTTCCCTCTCAAGATCCTTATCCTATTCTCTTTTATTCTCTGGTTTTCCTTTCCCCCATCCCAACCCTGTTCTTCAGTCATCCAGTTGCTATGTTATGAATGTCCAAAGTTTTTGCCTGCCATCAGCTTCATTCCTAAAAAAAGTGAAGTTGCTTAGTCATGTCTGACTCTTTGCGACCCTGTAGACTGTAGCCCACAGGCTCCTCCCATCCATGGGATTCTCCAGGCAAGAATACTGGAGTGGGTTGCCATTTCCTTCTCCAGGGGATCTTCCTGACCCAGGGATCGAACCTGTGTCTCTTGCATTACAGGCGGATGCTTTACTTTATGGTTTTTAGTGTTAGTTGCTGAGTCGTGTTCAACTCTTTGTGACTCCATGGTCTGTAGACAGCCAGACTCCTCTGTCCATGGAATTCTCCAGGCAAGAATACTGGAGAGGGTAGCCACTCCCTTCTCCAGGGGATCTTCCTGACCCAGGTATCAAACCCAGGTCTCCCACATTGCAGGCAGACGCTTTAACCTCTGAGCCACCAGGGAAAAGTCTTTTAAAATAAACTTGCTCCTCTACATTGAAATCATAACACTAAAATTTCAAACTCTGAAAGGTACTGTCATAATTTAAATAGATTGTACAAAGGTGGAAATTGATAAGCTTAACGTACACAGAGGTGACTTGCTTTTATAATAAGATTGTTGAAACAACAGAATCTCTTATTGGTATATTAATATAGAAGAAAAAAGTGTTTTACAGGTAACTTCCTTCTTCCTCCTTTGTTTCTACCCACATCTAACATAGTGGGGAGAGATGGGCATCTAGAGGGAGCTTTCTGTCATTCACACATCAAGCACTTGTCATGTGTCATCTTGTTTAATCTTCATGTGATCCTATGAAAAAAAGTATTATCATCCACATTTTATAAATAAGGAAACTGAGGTCTGGAGCAGTTAAGGGATTTGCCTAAGTCACATAGTTTGTAAGTGGTAGTGTTGGACTTAAACTTAGCATTCTCTTAGGTTTTCAGATGTATCGTAGCTCCGTGTAAAGTATTAGGACCTAGAGTTAGTTCTGGGTTCTAGTCTGCATTGTGGGAGCAGAAGCGGTGGAAGGTGGGGCTGGAAGTGAGGGTTGGAGGTGGACTGTGAGAACCTTGTATTCTGTTAAGTAATGACTTTTACCTGGTTGTGTAAGTAGATTGCAAGTACCTAATGGCCATCAGTATCTTTTTCTTCAACATCTGGGATAAAGACCTGCACATGGCAAAAGCTGATGTGGTCCTAGGTCTCATGCTTTCCCACAGAATCCTGATAGGTGACATAATTGTCTGGGAGGAGAGTAGGTAACATGACTGGAAAGAGAGAGAAGATACAGGGAGTAGATAAAGAAAGAAGAAATATTATTCATTGAGAACAGAGCTTCCTGGGACTCTGGTTGGAGTATGAAAGCAAAATCAAGCCTCCTTTTTACCATTGGCACTGATGCCTTCCTATGTGCAACTCCAAGGGAAAAGAGAACTTGGAAATGGAGTTAAATAATGAACAATTAATAAATTTCACATATTCTTAGTGCTTTAGATTGTCACTGGTTACAAAGGTCCAAAAGTCAGGGGAGGGAAATTGAAAAGCTAAAAGTAACCTGGTCACCAAAGAAAGAGTAACAGTTCCTTTTTTTCTGATATTTTAATTGTTGTCATCGCTTTATGCAATGGAGGGATTTTCCCTTCTAAGTCTTTTGGTGAACGGTGATGTTCACAGAAATGGCTGGGACTGGCCCATCGTGCAATGTGACTGTGATAAGACACTAGAAATGAGATCTATAATTGACCTCCTGTACATGTCACTTCTCATCTTTTGCTCTGTGCTATGTTCATGAATAACTCGTTTTTGTAGTACTTAAAATTACCTTCTAATCATCCCTACATTGTCATTTACTTCACAGCAATACTGAACAAGCTGACATTCCTGCAGCAATCAGGTCTCTCATTTTGATTTCCTGCTTCCCTTTCTTGCACCTTGATTTCTCTCACCTCCTCTATTTTTGGACACCGTACTCCTCTTCAACTCTTGTGGTTCATACTATACAGTAATACTTGCTGTTTATTGAATATATATTGTAGGCCAGGTGCTTTCTTTATAGAATCTCCAGTATTTGCAGTGGTGATGTGTTCTCTATTTTATGGTTGAGGAAAATTGAGGCTTAGAAACAAATTATTTTGTTGAAGTCTATCCAGGTGGTAAGTGACTGAGCTGGGGCATAAATCCAGGCCTCCCTGACTCCAAGGCCACTCTTGTCTGGAGAATGAATGGTTTCTCCCAGCACTTTGGGTTTAGGGGGAGGTAGGGAGATGGTGGTTATAACTGGGGAACACACACAGTACTGAGATTGGCCTCTGAGAACCAGTCTCTGTTTATACTCTCCTGTCTTCTGCATGGACATCATTTAAAAATTTCTGGGTTACAGGACAACTCAGAGGGAGTCCCGTTGCTCATGGGTGTTCCTAGCCACACCTAAGAGCAATCTGAATTCCCTATTTCTCCCATAAAGCAAAGTCAATCTTCCACTGTTCTATTGCCAGCAGCACAATCTGACCCTCATGTTGGAGGCCAATTATGATAGTTGGGATAGATTCACAGGGCTTATTTTCTTATTGGGAACTCTCAAATTTTTCTAATACAGGTGTTTAGTTGGATGCTTGTGGCTAGGAAACCTGAAAATCAGAAAAATAGAATTGATGAACATAAAATGAACTTTTGGTGGCAAAGCCTATTTTTTCATTCTACTTCCTTTTTCAACAATTTTTGCTCTACCTGAATGCCCCTCATAGTAATTAATTTCCATTAAAAAAATCCAAGGAAAGACAAGGAACATTTATTAAATGAAACTGCATTCACTTAATCCTTATTTTGTCTCTGAGAGGGAGACCTACTACTTATCGTGTTAATGTGCAGCCCTGAAGAATAATGTAACTTGGTCAGGCTCACCTATCCATAGACCTTGAGGATTCCAGGTCCAACCTAGATAATCCAGTCGCTTTGCATCAGAGCACACAGCCTGATAAGAGCCAATGAAGGAGGCTGACCTAAGCACAGGGTAAAGATGGCCAGTGGTGCCAGTTAGACCAACTCAGAAACTTGAGTGTGGAGGGCCTGCCTGGAGCTTTTATTAGAGGAAGGAATAAGAGACATGGGCCAATGGAAACAGCACTGCAGGACATATCCACTGAGTTCACATGTGGTGCCTGGCTTTTGGACAGTAAGTTTATTATCATGTTTCACCTTGCGGTCCATCCTGTGAGTAGAAAATCTTACTTCATCTTATGAATGAAGCAACTAAAATTCAAAGAGGCTAATATTTGCCTTTGGTTGCAAAGTTAGGTTGTGAGAGAGCCAGCCAGTGAGAGTCTAATATGTATGATACTAATGTGCATGATACTTGGACAGAATATATTTTTAATGCATTAGCCTCCGTCCCACCCCTCATCCTCTACCCCCAACCCCTAAACTTCAGTAGAAAAGGAATATTGAGATGTTTTATCACTATCTTCTCAAATTCTTCACTCAAAGGAAAAGAAGGACCAAGTTGAAGAGCTGAATTTTCACACTAAATTGGAGGGTCTTGGAGTCCAAGGATGCTAAAAATTGAATGTTTATTTTTGGCCACATTGCATGAAATGTGAGATCATAGTTCCCTGACCAGGGATCAATGCCCCCTGCATTGGGAGTGTGGAGTCTTAACCACTGGACCACCAGGGAAATCTCACAAAGAAGTGAATAGAATTCAAAATTGGGTGGGAAAGAAAATTCATCTATTTTCCCTAACTGGAATGCATTTCCTTCAGTTAGGAATAGAATAATATTACACATTGTCACCCACAAGAATTATAAATGGTTTCACTTTCACATTCAAACATTTCAGTGTTTGATGAATCTCTCAATACTATGTATGCTTATGGCTACTTCAAAATCAAGAAAGTTATTAGACTCACTGTTATATCCTGTTATTTAGTACATTAATAAAAAGTGCTATATTACCATACACAATTTTAAGAAAAAATTGCCAACTTTAATTGCATATAATCAATTTTCTTTGTAATTCTGTGAATTTTATTTTATGTATGTATTTATTTATTTATTTATTTTTATTTTATGTATTTAAAAACTTTATTTTTTATTATTTATTTATTGGAGGATAATTGCTTTACAATATTGCATTGGTTTTTGCCACATACATCAACATGAAACAAAAATTTTGTTTTGAGAAAAGACCTAGGGGTGTCACTAGTGTTCATGAGTTCATGGCCCCAAAATAATTAAGACCTTGAACAAAAGTATGGTTCACACTCTCTACAGGAGTGCTAGAGTAGCACTGTGTCCTCTAGGATACCATGGTGCAAAGGAAAGAAGGAATGAGAGCTAATGAATTCATTTGTTCATTCATTCATTCCTGATTTCATTCATTCATAAATACTCATTGGGGGCCTAGGATATACCAGGCACTGTGCTAGGCTCTAGGGATACAATAAGGTCCTTGCCTCATAGGAATCATGTTCTAATGTTGAGTGACAGCTATTAAACAACAGGCAATAAATGATATAGCTTGGTGATCTGAATGAGAAAGAACCTACTGGGGAAGGAGTGAAAGTTCCAGGCAGAGGGATCAGCAAATGCAGAAAGGGAGAGTGCTTTCCTGAGATAGTAGAGAGGGAAGAAAGGCTCTTGAGTGTTTTAAGGTGCTAGAGTTGGACTGTCCAGTATGTCAGCCACTGGTTACACTGAACACATGAAATGTGGCTAGTCCAAGTTGAGAGGATCCATGAAGATCTCATATACACTGTATTTTGAAGACGGTAACAACAACAAAAGACTAGAAGATCTCATTAATAACTTTTAAATATTGGTTATATGTTGATAATATTTGGATTAGAGATTATTAGAGCTTTTTGCTTGATTCCTTTTACTTTTTAAAATGTGGCTGCTAGAAAATTTAAAATTTCATAGGTGGCTGTTACTAGTCTATTTCTGTTAGATAGCACTATGCTAGAGTGTAGGAGAGGAAAGAATTTTTGTAGCGATTGCTGTGGTTTGTACATTTAGACACCCTTCAATGTTTTTCTAATGCTTCCCTGATAGCTCAGTTGGTAAAGAATCCACCTACAATGCAGGAGACCCCAGTTCGATCCCTGGGTCAGGAAGATCCCCTGGAGAAGGGATAGGGTACTCACTCCAGTATTCTTGGGCTTCCCTTCTGGCTCAGCTGGTAACGAATCCATCTGCAATGTGACCTGGGTTCGGTCCCTTGGTTGGGAAGATCCCCTGGAGAAGGGAAGGGCTACCCACTCCAGCATCTTGGTCTGGAGAATTCCATGGACTGTATAGTCCATGGGGTCGCAAAGAGTCAGGCACGACTGAGCGACTTTCACTTTCACTTTCAGTGTTTTTCAGAGATGAAATGTGAATAGAGACTGGATTTTATATCTCTTTTATCCAACAGTTACTTATTGACCATCTAGTAGGTGCTGGAGATTTTCTTTTTAATGGAGATGTGTGTGATAAGAAACAAACAAGTTACATGAGATAATTAGGGATTGCACTGCATGATGCTGAAAAATAGGGTGAGCAGGCACACCTGCTTTAAATGGGATTGTAGAAAAGGCCCCTCTGACATGGTGTCATTAGGTTTTGAGGAGGAACACGCTGGAGGAAGAGAATCAAAACTCCACTCACAGCTTCACAGTCCTTACTGCTTCTGACTGAGTTCAGCTGTAAAGCTGGCTTCTCATTGCAATGTAAGCCTTTTCTAATTAGTTTTTATTTTCTTCTTCTTTCTGAAAGGATGTGGCAACTTCTCAAGTTTGTCACATAGGGCGGCAGAGATGGCAAGGATGAGTACACTACCAATCCCCTGCTGACTATGTTCCAAATAGATTTGGGGGTTGTTAAAGGGGAATTCCCGCAGTGGTTGGTTTGCAGTGCTATTCAGCTCCCTTGGCATTTATTGAACTGCTTGCGTAAATGGGATGCTTAAAAAAGCGCCATCCCTCTGAGATGGGTTTTAAGATCCTGCCTTGCAAATAGGACTTCTCTTCTCATAAGACAATTCTGAAAACGTCAGACGTCTGCTCTCTGGAGTTGTGCTGCTATGGCTCAGTTTTAAATGCTATCATCTGCTTTAGTTTTTAAATGGTGTTGGTGATTACAATAAAAACAATGGGCTAGCATTAACTAAGCGCTTACTGCGTACCAGGCTCTGTGCCAAAAATGCCTTATCTGCATCATCTCATGTAATCCTTACAACATGAAGAAGTTTTATGAATTGGTAGTGAGATGTTCACTGATGGCTTGCTTTCAAGTCTCAGTTCTGTTGTGTGAAGCTGGGCAAGTTACTCAACTCTCTGTGCCTCATTTACTCTTCCATAGATGGGGAGAATAACAGGTCCTCCTCAGCCTCTCCCATGGAGCTGTAGAAAGGATTAAATGAGTTAATACATGTCAGATGCTTAGATTGGTGTCTGGTCTGTGTTAAGTCTTATATAATGGTTAGCCATTATTGTTATAAAGTAATATCACTATTAGCCTGGTTGAGCACATGAAAAAAGTAGTTTAAGTCCCTTGCCCAAGGTTATCTATCAAGGAAGTGACACTGTATCCCACTGCTGTATCTGTCAGTGTACAGTTCTCCTAGATGTGAGGGGGTCTGAATAATAAGTGATACAGACTTGTTTTTGGCCCTGGGCTTCGTAGGACCATATGCTATAGCGGGCTGGGAAGTTTGATTTTTGGCAATTCCAGCCTGAAACTGTAAAATAGACCTTTTTCTGCTAATGGCATCTTTCAAGACCCCATTTTTCAGTATGAAATGACAGTGTGGACAGGATAATCAGAGGCTTAACAAAGAGATTAGTTCTTTGGCCTTGGAAATTGTTTCCTAAGCCTCAGAGAAAGAAAAGACCATCTGTTAGGTTAATTTTCTGGAAACTTGTTGCCTGGATTAGGATAAGGACTTTGGGATAAGCCAAGTCTGATTCTTCATCAGGTATTTGCATTCCGTTGTCGAATGATCTTAAGTGAGTCCTTCAGTTTTCTGAAACTTAGTTTCTTTGTGTGTAAAATAGGCACAGTCATCATGACTGGCTCACAGTGTCCTTGAGGATTGACTGAGAACTTGTATAACAAGATAGGTAATACCAACTGAGGCCTGTATTAGCGTAGGCCTCTATTAACAAAGATTATTTCCAGATTGCAGATGTGTAGGGCTTATCACATAGTGTTGTGTCAGGTCAATAAACAGAAGCTGCTGTACTTCAACTCTACCGTGACCTGTGGGTCTTTGGTTTGATAAGGCAGTATCTCTGCTGTTAGAGAGCCCACAATAGATCAGTGATTGCCTGTCATTAGGTGCATGGGAAGGCCTATTAAGAACTTTAAGCATCTCTGCTTTTAGGATATTATGGCCCTTCTTCAGTGATTGCCTGTCATTAGGTGCATGGGAAGGCCTATTAAGAACTTTAAGCATCTCTGCTTTTAGCATATTATGGCCCTTCTTATCATGCACTTTGCACGCTGCCCACCATGCTGGCAACAGTCTTTCCCCAACTTTCTTCCATGATCGCCATCTACCAGCCACTTCAAGTCTCAGTCCACATATTTAAAATATCTGTTTCAAAGGGAAGTTTTCCACAACCATATCTGCCTCCCAACCCAACTGAAGTCTATGTTATATGTTTATAAGCCCCATGCAAATATTCACCACACATATGATCATTAGCTTACTGTCAGTCTTCTTTGCTAGAGTATTAGATCCATGAGGGTTTTAAACGTTTTGTTTAAACCAGAAGAGCCTGTCATTCCATGTCTACTTCAGTTACTGTAATTTACTTTTACAGAGAATGGAGCCCATGGAGGGGGAGCCTTCAATTTCCTAATATGTAAATTTGCTATGAATATAACTGGGCAATTTAGTTCCCCTAAAAATGTATTCATTTATATGCAGCAACTTCTTTCAGAAGGTCAATTTGTTCAGCTGCTCAGGTCTTTTCCCTTTAACCATTCTTTCATTCATCTTTTATGTATTGAACATTTTAACATGCCCAGAACTATTCTGGATGCCAAGGCTATGGATGTAAACAAGATAGGCAGGACCTCTGCCCCCAGGAAGCTCCCATTCTAGGGTTAGGATACAGACTGTAAATCTATAAGCAAACAAATAAGATAATCCAGATACTAAGTGCTAAAAAGAGTATAAAATAATGTATGCGGCTATGTTGGGTATTTTAAACTGGGCGTGGCTGGCAAGACCTCTTAGAGGAAGTGACATTTGAATTAGGACCTGAGTGATGAGGCAACCACATGAAGTCATTCATTCATTTAATAAATATTCATTAAGCACCTTCTATATCCTAGATACTGAGGATAAATAGTAAACAAAATAGGCAATAAAAAGATTAATAAGTCAAGTATACAGTGTGACAGTCAGCAATAAATACCTCATGGAAAAATAAAGAGTGGAGGGGTGTTAGGAAGTACGTGCATGTGTGTGTGTGTGTGTGTGTGTATGTATATGTGTGTGAGGGAGCTGATATTTTAGAAAGGGTAGTGACGAAAGTCTTCACAGGGGAGGTAACATCTGATTGAACACCAGACCGAAGTAAAGTAGAAGCCACACAGAAATCTGGGGGAAGAATATTCTAGGCAGAGGGAACAGCAAGTCCAAAGGCCCTAAGGCAGCATATGCCTGGATGTCGTAGGAAGAGCAGGGAGGCTGGAGTGTTTGAACAAAGTGAATGGGGGTGGGGAGAAGAGAACAAAAGAAGATAGACTCAGCCAGTTAATAGACACCCCCCTTATGGAAAGGATTTGGGTTTTGTTCTAATTCTATGGCAGGCCACTGGCAGGTTTTATGTAGGAGAATAACACAGTCTGTTCTCTAGTTACTTGGGGAAGATGACTGGTAGGAAGGCAAGTCAGGGAAACAGGGAGCCAGACGTAACTTAAATCTCTGTTTTGGAACAACTTAATTATACTCTCTTGGATCTGAGGAAACATTATGAAGTCTATTGTCAGGAATTAGCCATTAGAGGATTTTTATTTACCCAATTCTGTCAATATGCAAAACCTTATGTTACATTAACTAATAGTGATAATGTTAGCCTCAATAAAATAAATAGTGGATCTCAAACATCTTAGTGGACAGACATTATGTCCTCTTTCAAATGCATGCTATAAGCACTCCTGACAACTAGCTGTTTTATAGGTAGCTGAGGTATGCCAGAAGGAACCTCCCCTCCTCCTCTGAGCCCTCCTACCCCCGTCCTCTGAGTACAGGTCACCTTCTCCTTGCCTGAGCAGCCAGGTCCTCCAACTGCCCACCACAAAGCAGTTCTTCAGCAAATATTAACTTGATACCAGGATGGGAGAGAAAGTCTGTAGTTTTGCTCTGATGAGGAACTGGGTGTGGTGGTTGCCCAGCCTCTGTTGTGTTGATGTATGATCTTGCACAGTCACTTTCAGAAGAAGACAGTTTGTTTACAATACTGAGTCTATGGTCTTATGCTCCACAACACCTAGGCCAGGAGTCTCCCTGAGTCTACACAGAAAAGAAATCCAGCACAGAGCTGGAAGGCTGGGACTTGACTGAAGCTTCAGGGAGCAGAAGCCTCCTCAGACTGAGGCTACGACCTTTGCATTGGGTGCCCTGCTAGTTGGAGAATCTTGTATGATCCCCCAAACTAGGGCATGGCTATTATGACCAAGGCTGAACTCCTGCCAGCATCTGGGGGTGAGTGTACAGAGCAGTTTATATTTGTTTTAGAGAGCTGTAGAAATATGACATTTAGAAAATCTCAAGTGTTTGTGTGGAGTTACATCAATGCCTACTACAGTGGCATGGCTTCTCTGGCAGAACTGGGTGAGTTTCTATTTACAATCCGCAAAGTTCAGCAGTCACCTCAGGGGTGTGACTGGACGGCTGTGCTTTGCCAGGTTCCCGGGGCTCAACACACATCATGGGGTTGAAATGCTGCCAAAGTCATTGCTTTGTTTTGACAGTAATGAGAGGAGATGAAGGTTCTGGGCCTCCTTGCTTCCCTAAAAGTTCAAACAGCAAAATCTTATTTTAGGTTCTATACAGTAACAGGGGGAGTGAATGAAACAGATATGGCAGAATGAAATAGAACTTTTGTAAAAAAAATAATAGCTGACATGTGCACAGTCCTTTAGAGCTGTTATACACTGTCTCAGTTGGTACTCACACCGAGGTGAGAGGGGTAGGTTTGTTATTGTCATCCTACTCTGACTGATGAGACATCCAAAATCAGAGAGGCTGAGACATGCTCCAGATCACACAGATCTTGAATGGTAGAATAGGGCTGAAACCCACTAAACTCAATGAAAATCATCTCTAACCCCAGGATAGCTTTTCTTCTCAACCCCACTTTATACTTTAGGAAAGTGAGGCAGAGAGATATAAATTTCCCCACAGTACTTGGATTTCAACAAGATTTTTGTCTCCGAAATCCATGTTTTTAGTGAATGTTTGGGCTTCAGAATGAGGCAATCTTATTGAAAAATATATTTGAAATGTGCTTTTTTTTCTTTTTGCTTTATGTGCATCTATAGTCAGAGAACTAGAGAATCCTGTGCTCCCAAATCTGTTTGTTTGAGAGAATCCTGAAGTGTTTGAGAAACAAATCCCAGAGCTCCATGCTCAGTTCTATGGAGTTCCATGTGCAGTCACGTCTGGCAGCATATGCTTTATGAGCCCAAAGAAACAAAATTGGAGTGGTGAAGTGGTGGGAAATACCTGAATATAAAAGTCATGTAGAAGATGCAAAACTTTTAATGAAAGATTATTTTTACATTTGATATTTCTTCCCCAAATGCTCAGACCTTCCCCATTACACTCATTTATATAAAAGACAGAAAACATGATATACGAAAACAGAAGGAAATGTAATTCACCTAAAATCCTAAAACTCAGAGAAAATTATGGCTAATTTAGTGCATGTTCTTCCATATCTCTCTTTTATGCATGTATAAAGTCTACAGGCATTGTTAAAGCTCTTGATGCATGCTTGCATGCTAAGTCGCTTCAGTCATGTCCACTCCTTGTGACCCTGTGGACCGCAGCCTGCCAGTCTCCTCTGTCCATGGGATTCTCCAGGCAAGAATACTGGAGTGGGTTGTCATGTTCTCTTCCAAGGGATCTTCCCAATCCAGGGGTTGAACCCGAGTCTCTTGCATCTCCTGCATTGATTGGCAGGAGGGTTCTTTACCACTAGTGCCACCTGGGAAACCCAAAGCTCTTGATATATGTTGGCAGTTCTCCTTCTGTAAAGATTGTAGAGTTTGACTTCAACCTGAAATAAATGAAAGGACCCTCAGCCCTGTTTTCTCACCAATGCCAATGGGTAGAATCATACAACATTGTCATTTTGGTAGGCAAACAATATCTCGATTAATCATTTCTTGCCATACTTGTTAAGATTTTTGGAAGGAAGGAAAATCAGAGTTCTGGACAGTGAACCTCTCATTCAAGACCAGATTAGCTTCCAGCCTCATTGCATCCTCTCCCCTTTCAGCTGCTGGATCCTCTCGAATGAGACATTCTCTTTGAGGTTCTGAAGGCCACTCTTGTCCTTGACAAAGGAATCTGAAAAACTTCTTGTGTTTCTCACCCATGGCTGCACATTAGAACCACTGGGCAGCTTTAAAACACACTCACCACACCCTGAACCAATTAAATTAGAATCACAGTGGGTGCAGGCAGACTTCAGCATTTTTAAAACTTCCCAAGTCGTCTGGAGAAAGTTCTAGGTCAGCACAGGGCAATTCAAGGAAGTTGGCCTTTCTGTTAAGTATTTTGTTTGTGGAATGTGAACTTCTCTGGCTTCTTCTAAAGACTAAGTCTCATGTTGATTATCTGCGGAAGTGAGCCTGAAGTCCTGGGCTGTATTTCTTGAATATTGTAGAATTCTCTCAGACAAGCAGATGTAGGGATACAGGATTCTCTTTTTCTTTGTCTATGTATATATATATATAGAGAGAGAGAGAGACATACACACACCCCCAACTCAAAAAAGTCAGTACCTCAAGTACAGAGTTATAGCCATTTCTTATCTATGTGAACTTAGAGTATACTCCTATCTGGGGATAACAATACTTTGCAGGGATGTTGAAATGATTAAATAAGAGAATATATGCTAAATGCTTTCCCCAGCACCTGGGACACTCACCTAACTCCCGGCCGTTGTTTCCTGAGGAGGATTTCACACCTCCAGGAGCTTCCAAGCCTGTCTTTGGGGTAGTGTGGGGGCGTACAGGTCTGGTGTGAAGTTTTCCTGGCCAGTCTGGGTGCATTTGCCTGTACCCACTTCCACTATAGTGTCTGAGTGCCATACTGGTGTTCCTAATAGGTCATAGATCTAGGACTGGGCAGTCTCTCCCCTGCATAACACTGGCTACAATACTGATGATTTTAAAACTTTTAAAAAGACATATATCTTTATTATTTTATTTTATTGGCCAGGTTGCACAGCATGTGAGACCTTAGTTCCTGGATGAAGGATTGAACCGGCGCCCCCTGCAGTGGAAGCATGGTGCCTTAATAGCTGGACCAAGAGGGAAATGATGTTTTATATTAGAATTCTTTTTATATATAAGAAGCAGCTATAACGACCCTCTTTTTGTCAGCCTATACTTTCTTCACAAAGCACAACAAAACTACTGAGTTTCAGTTTCTTTGTCCAATTACTGTCCAGTCACCTGTCCTTTGGGTCACTTTGATGGATGTGTTGGATGTTTGGACAACTTCTAAGCTTATATCAATAGCTGGTCGATCTGATCACTTAAACATCTTACCCTCCCCAATCATAGTATTCAAGCAAAAAGTAAAGAATGCTGCCTTTGGTATCACTTCCTGGGTTTGGATTTGGGCTTCACTACCCTGGGAAAGTAAATTCCCTTTATTGAGTTCTCAGTCACTTATTATAGAATGATGATAATAATATTTCTCCTATTGGCTTTCTTATAATGCTTAAGTGAGGTAAATCTTATAGTTTACCTGAATTATCACAATGAGGAAAAACTTAGGAAAATCAGAGTGAAGATTTTTCATATTTCAGATAGATAGGACAGTTGTTCCTACTAAAAAATTGTGTGTATATATATATACACACATATATATATATCCTGTTTCACTGACAAGATGTGTATTGGATGGCACACCTTTGAGAAGAAAAATGACTTACTGAAGAGAACAAGGGACAGAGATTCTTAGAAACCTAGAAACCGAGTGTGGACATATCTGCTAAGAAAAGCCATTCAACTTAGAGAAGGATGTGTCAGGATGCTTGGGAAATGAGATAAGAATTAAATCCAATCCAAGTGGGTGATGAGATACACTGTTAGAGTGACAGTTTGCAGAGATATTTCTCTTTGCTGCTGCCATTCTCTATGACAGTGATGATAAAACTGCAAAGTAGTAGAAAATCAATAGGCAAACAAAGGGAATGTATAAACAAAAGTGTAAACAGAAAGTATAAACCAGTAAAAAGGTGTTTCAAAGTACTTAAGTCTACCTAAGTTAAGTGTTCTCAGAGCACTAATTTCCAAGAAGACTAAAGAAGAAAGCACTTTTCTTCACAGAAAAATTCTACAAGGGATTTCCACTTTAAGGAAACCTTGTATATGGAAGCCACTCTCAAAGTTGGCAAATGGAGCACATATATTGATACTTTGTGTGTGTGTGTGAATATGCATAACATAAAATGACCTTTAGGGTAATTTTAGGGTAATCTTAAAGGATCCTTCATATAGGGCCTCTTTGATGCATTCAAAGGTTCATTTTTCTCTTGTATAAAGGATGCCCAGTAATATGGACTCTAGTAATTGAAAATTAAAGTTTAGAAATGAAAACAAATTGAAGAGTTCTTTAATTAAAATTTTTTTTCCTTTAAAAAAATTTATTTTATTGAAGTATAATTGTGACATATTGAAGACTGATCAAAACTAAATAATACTATTTAATACTATGGTGGAAATCCAAAGAAATGTGAGGAAAGAAATTATAGAACAAAATGAGGCCATCTTATGTTTTAATATAATTTAATATTGAAAACTAAGCAGTGGAAATTCTTTAAAGAAGTCATTGGCAGGAAATTGGCTCAGCCGTGGACCTGGTGACTTCTTTATCTTGTGAACTGTAGCACCAAAGAAGTTCATTCTGGGAAGTCAGGGAGCTTTTGTGAAAATCTGATGAAGAAATACTTTGGGATATTAAATATTGTAATGACTTTGATCAGCTGTGTGTACTTTGTTTAGGAACACACAGGGATGGTATAGGACCATTCCCCAGCCTCACCCAACACTCTGCCCCCCATCCTCAACACCTCTCCCTCCTCATCCCCACTCTGCCACTGGAGCCGAGGCCGGGAGAACTTTCATCTGACTTGTGGATATTTTCTGGTTAATAGATAATAGACAAGTTTGAGTTAGATGGCACCTCTTACTACTTGTAGCTTTGCCCTGCAAGATTATTAACTTTGTAAGAATTTTGTATTATTTTGTAAGAAACTTGTAGTGTTTCAGAAGTGACTTCAGGGTCTGGATGGACTTGTGTGCAGCAGGTCTCCAACAGCTTTCTCCTTTAGGACCCCTAATTGTGTGTGTGCTAGAGGCCAGTCCTCACAGTACTGAACTGCAGCTGCTCACTCTTGCAGCTGTCCTGGACTTTCAGGGATGACAAGACTCTTCTGAGGGCACTTTACCTTCAAGCATCTCAGAAACGATTGACTCTACATCACTCTCCCCAGCCCCCTAGTAACCCCAAAGTCGTATTGCCCTAGTCTGTGAAATAGCTGTCACTTTCATAATTGAATTTGAATCCTTCAAGGTCTAGCAAACACCCAGGAACCACTTTCCAAGGCTGGCAGGAATTCCTTACTGTATTTATGAGCAGGTATGGCTCAAGAGGTCACTCTGGGAATATCAGCTCTCCTCACAGCTGATATTCAACACTCCTTCAATTCTCTTGAAGTTTCTTCTTGGTTTAGATGCCAGAGTTCAATGCTGTCTGCATAGTACAGAGTGGCTAGGTAGAGAGGATTCACTCAGTCTTCCTTGACAACAAAAAAGACTACTCTCTGATTTGAATGTCAATATAACGTTCAATTAACTCAATAGAAGGCCACTGTAGTAGTTTTCTAGGGCTGCCATTACAAAATACCACTGGAAGGATTAAAGAGCAGAAATTAATTTTCTTACAGTTCTGGAGCCTGGAAGTCCAAGCTCAAGGTATCCACAGGTTTGGTTTCTCCTGATGCTTCTCTCCTTGGCTTTCAGGTGGCAGTCTTCTCGTTGTGTCTGCACATGGCTTTTCTTCTGTGTGCGTAGATCCCTGGTGTCTCTGTTATGTGCCCAGATTTCCTTTTCCTATGAGAATACCAGTCAGATAGGATTCAGGCCCACTCTAATGGCCTCACTTTAATGAAATCACTTCTTTAAAGGCCCTACCTCTTCATTTAGCCTGAGGGACTAGGATTAGGGCTGAACATATAAATTTGAGGGGAACATACTTCAGCTCATCACAGCCATCTTGTTTTATTTCACTCACAACATGACAAGTTAGTCTCATGCTTTGGAGCAGAAACAGAACCAGGCCCATCCTAAGTCAGTCCGAGGAGGAAAGATTTCCCAGATGAGGTTCAGAAGTTTGACTGGTTAGGACTGAAGGGGCAAGTGGCAAGAACCAATTGAAATTGCTCAGTTAGGGAATACCCTTTCATCTGTTTCTTTTAGAGATCTAAATCAAACAACAATCGAAATCAAATGCCAGTTTTTATGTGTCCTGAAACTGTTTAATTTAACACCTTGCTTTATAGTCTGTTTGGGTCCCAGGTGTAGCTGCTCTGCTTGGCATTGCCTGGGGCACCTTCTAACATTCAGCATCTGCCTTTGGCGATTTACACTATGTTGGCAGTCGAGCTGTCTGTCAGCAGCTCCCAAAGCCCAGAAAACCACATATCTCTTAATTACAGTGGAAAACACATGAAGGGGCACATAGGTTGGGGCAGTGGATCTGCAAAGACACATCTTTTGGGAAAATGTGTGTGTAATCTATTTTCTGACCTTGAATACTTTGTATTTGAAAAAGAAAATAGAATAGTGGTACATTTTTCTTTCTAAATTTATCTGGCCCTCATCACCCCCTGCCTCTCATAGTATTTTGTTTGACAACTAAAAGCCAGTGGATTGCATTAAAATTCTTGCTCTTTTTGTTTAATTGCTGGCTGGGGTTTGATTTCAGTAAAAGGGGCATGGTGCTTGTCCTGGATGTTCATGTAGTGTCGTTCACATTACTCCCAGGGTCTAAGTCTATCTAACAGCAGGGGGAACTAATACTTAATTGGATTTTTTGCAGTCTTAGAGGCAACAACTGCTCTTTTCTTTAGAAGCTGTATATTGAGTTCAGAGTTGAACTAGCTCAACTCCAGCATTGCATCTGCCTTTTAACTTCACAGGCAGTTAAATAGAGGAATATAAAACCCTGTGACTAACTGTGCTCATAGCAGCTGAAAATCAGATAGGGCAATCTAAGAATCCTTTATTTCAGCACATTGTGTGTACCAAATATATTTTCAATAATAAATAATAATGCAATATTTCCCTTTGTCCATAGCCTCTCACTGTTCCCCACTCCCTGTGAAAAATCTCATAATTTTTAGTTGGAAAGAATCTTGAAAAGGCAATTTTGGATGGCTTTTGTGGAAGGAATTGTCAGAGGGTGTTTGAGAGAATAGACTCCAGAAGAGGCAAAAAAAGAGAGAGCAGGAGCATTCCTGAGTTCAGTAATGGCAGTCATGGGCCAAGAATGAATGTAGGCCAGTTGTTCTCAGCCCTGAGTAACCATAAGAATTACCTAAGGGGCTTTTAACTAGCACTAAGGACTGACTAAATCAGAATCTCTTGGGAACTGAACATCTGTATTTGTTAAAAGCTCCTCAGCTGGTCTTCATGTGCAGCCCAGTTTGTGAACTTTTGCTGTAGAGAGATAATAATGACAAGTTAAGGATTTGGGGCATCTGCTAGGAGTCTAGGTCCCTGAAACTGTGACCGTTTGGGCACTTGCCAAGGTGAGCACCTGGGAATTGTTGGAACCAAATTGTATAGGCTTCCAGAGCATTATCAACAATTTGGAATTTCATGAACTGAAGTGCAGCTCACGCCTTCCCTCCTTACTTCCTAAATTACTCACCTTCAATGTGTCTTATTTTTTAAAATTGAGTCAGTATTGATTAAAAAAGAATCATAAATTTGATGCTCTGTGAGCATTTGTATCATTGATGGAGTTGGATGAAGGTAGATACTTACCCTGACCCCCAATTTTCACATCTATAAAATGTAAATAATAATTCATCTAAGTAAACTTCTTGAAGCAGGTTATGAATCATGCCCTTTTCCCCCCACCATAGTCCTCACCCCTCTGATAGTTTTGTCACCAGGTTACAGTAGATATCAACTTGTATGTGAACTACTTGTCTTCGGAGGTTTTTGTTTGGGTGTTATCATTATTCTAGGAGGTTCTAGCTCTAATATTTACATTGACAGGCCTGTCTACTGCTTCTGGAGAATCTGAGTTCATACTGGGATTGTCTGGGATGTGTAACATAAAAGTTCATCCCAGTTATCATAGGCCTAAGAAAGTCAGAGGCGAGAAGTGAATAGAGTGATGAGGCTGGAAATAGAATAATATGGTAATAATAGAGGATTTATCAGGGTACTCTGCTAAGGACACCAATACATGTCTCATTGGAATAATGGTGACTATAATTCATCCACTGGAGATGTGAGCAGCACAATTATCTAAAAATGGATTCAATTGTCTAGCAAGACTGAAAGAATGGGACACAGAAGACAATTCAGTTTTGGTAGAGAAATGGGGATGGGGAAATCATAGTGAGGCATCTAGCTTTGCTTAAAAAATGGTGTTGGATGAATGAAGAGCTACGTAAAGGTTTCCAAGTTATTCAGTTACTCTTTCTCATGAATATGAGCTCAAGTAAGAGAAATTAAAAGTACACAATAGGATGTTTACAAATAATCTGGAAAAAAATGTTGGCAGCATGTGTTATATCATAGTCATTGTTCATTAAATCACATTCATTGGGTGTGACCCAAGATAGGTAGTCTTCATACTACATGGAGAGGTATAGCTGCTTAAAGTGCTTTTATGAGTCTTCTTTTCTGCCTTTTGTGCCCTCTCTACTTCCTACCTTCTTCCTCTCCTACCTCCATTAGGTATCATAGTTGCTAAACAAACCTGGAAACCAAACCATCCCTCCCCACCCTTCAAACCAGTATCTACAGCTGTTTATTAAGAATCTTATTGCTGACAGCTAAGTGAAGTCCAAATCTCAGTCTTCTGAGATGGACAGGACATGACAGAAAGGTGCAGCCTCCAAGGGAGGTGCACCTCCATTAACAACCAACTTCCTGGGCTTGTCATCCAAATTTCTTTATTTATTTTAAATGAATTAGGTGCATGGAAATAGAGTCACGGGACTGGCCAATTTTTTTCTCGAAGAGTGGCAGCACAGAAAAACTGGAATGCATTAATCATAACTGAGTTAATTAATTACAGTTCTCCTGGCAATGGTAGGCCCCGAGTTATTTAGGGAATTAGACACCGAAGATGCCCTTTCTGGAGCCAATTATGTGGAAATAAATTACTCTTTCAGATGACAATATGCTATTCTCTTGGAACACATAGGGAGGGGTGTCATTTTGTCTCTGAACAGTCTGCGTGTAGCTTTCCATGATAATTAATGCCCTTAAACCATTCATGGAAATCTAAGTTTTCTTGTGGCTCCAGTTCTCTGGATATAAGGATACTTTAGGCTTAGAAAATGTGGGGGTTTGTTTTGCTGAGTGATGTGTTGACATTTGAGTAGGTTTCAAAGAGGTGTGACAGAAGCTCCCAGCAGCTCCAGGAGAGGCCTGGAAGGCGGGCAAGTGGTGTAAATTACTCCCTGAGCTTTTTACTCACCCAGTGAGAATAGCAGGGTAGAAAGTCTAACAAACAGGTTTCAGAATTCACACTGCTTTGCTGTAAATGCTCCTGCCATGAAATGGCCACTGCTGTGCAAGGAAATAAGCAGTTATGTGAGCTGGTGGCAACTAGTCCTCAAGGAGGACCAAGGGAGGAAGCAGAGTCAGGGACAGTGTGACTCTGCCCTCCCTCGAAGCCCAGCCCCTTCCCCTCTTGTTCTGTGTCCCCCATCCTCAGCCCCACCTGAGACCTAATTAATGAATTAATGTATAGAGAAGGAATGGTTCGGGATGTTCATTACAGCATAGTTATAAGAGTGAAGAACTGGAAATATCCAACATTTATCAAGGGTGTGATTAAAGGACCACCGGGAGCTTCTCGACAATGAATATCTACAGCAGCTAGAAAGAAATCCAAATAGAACTCTGGTTCCTGACTTGGAAAAATTTCTAGGCATACTGTTAAAGGGGAAAAAAAGCTTGAATAATAAGGCATATAGTCTAACTGTTGTTGTTCAACACTCAGTCATGTCCTACTCGACCCCATGGACTGCAGCACGCCAGGCTTCCCCATCCTTTACCACCTCCCGGAGCTTGCTCAAACTCATGTCCATTGAGCCAGTGATGCCATCCAACCATATCATCATCTGTCATCCCCTTCTGCTCCTGCCTTCAATCTTTCCAAGTTATCAGGATCTTTTCTAATGAGTCAACTCTTGGCATCAGGTGACCAAAGTATTGGAGCTTCAGCATCAGTCCTTCTAATGAATATTCAGGATTGGTTTCTTTTAGGATTGACTGGTTTGATCTCCTTGCAGTCCAAGGGACTCTCAAGTGTCTTCTCCAACACCACAGTTCAGAAGCATCAATTCTTTGTCACTCAGTCTTCTTTATGGTCCAACTCTCACATCCATATATGACTACTGGAAAAACCATTGCTTTGACTAGACAAACCTTTGTTGACAAAGTAATGTCTCCACTTCTTAATATGCTCTCTAGGTTGTCATAGCTTTTCTTGCAAGGAGCAAACATCTAATGCATTCATGTAAAACAGAACTATATATTTCCATGTGTGCATGTGTGTATATATGTGTGTGTGCCAAGTCACTTCAGTTGTGTCTGACTCTTTGCCACCCTATGGATTGCAGCCTGCCAGGCTCCTCTGTCCTTGCGATACTCCAACCAAGAACACTGGAGTGGGTCGCCATGCCCTCCTCCAGGGGATCTTCCTAATTCAGGGATCCAGCCTGTGTCTCTTATGTCTCCTGCATTGGCAGGCAGGTTCTTTACCACTAGCCCCACCTGGGAAGCCCATATATGTGTATCTCTCTTTCTCTCTCTCTTTCTATATATATACATGTGTATGTGTGTGTGTGTGCATGTGTGTGTGTTTATACCACACTAAATTGTCTTTTTGAAGGTCAACGTTTGTTGGATATTGGCAGTTTCATGTAGTTTAACTCTATTTCTCAATCATGACACTTGCCATTTTGGGCAGATAATTCTTTGTTGTGGAGGCTGTCCTGCATTATGAGATGTTTATCACCATCTACTGACCTTTACTCACTTGATGCTAGTATCAGTTATCAGTTGTGACAGCCAAAAATGTTTCCAGATATTATCAAATGTGCCCTGGGGTGAAAAATCCTTTCCCTACCTTGAGACCCACTTATTTAACTTTATATAAATGGAAAAATACATGCTGAACTGATTTGTTATCAGTTATTTCTGGAGAGGTGACTGAAAAATGGGGTGCTGAAGCTTTAGTTTATCAGTGTTGTTTTAAATTATTTTACAGTGAGATTATATTCATATATTACTTGTGCAATGAAAAAAAATAAAATTGTGATTGTGTTTAAATTACTAGAGTGGTGGATGGGGCTCCTTGGGTCTCATATGAAGTAGCAAGTGGGAGCAAGTTTTCTGCTCGTTTCAGGGTTGTTTATGGTCCTGTGCTTTGCCCTGGAGTTTTGATAAGGACATTAATTGACTCTTCCTTTCCTTGGGGTGGAGGAGGAGTATTTGGGACCTGTGTTGCTTTAGAGATCCAAGAAGGCAGAATGAAGAGCTTCTAAGCCCCTGGGGGAAGAACAGAGAAGTGAGAAAAGCTACCAAATATGCAGATTTCCCTAGCAGAAGAATGACCCAAATCAACTGGGTCAAGGATGAGTATCAAAATTGAGGCAGAAAGGAATATGAGGCCAGAGAGGGGGATATAAGCATAATCAAACCAGAAGGAAACTGAGTCTGTATGTGAGTGTATGTGTGTCTGTGTTACTGCAATTGTGGTCACCCAGAACCAACGTTTGCTATTTGGGACGGTAGTTCTTAAACCCGGCTCCACATCAGAATCACCTGGGAAGAACAAAGAGAAATTGTTTTCTAGGTCTCTCTTCTGACAGGCTCAGAACCACCAAATAAGGGACTAAGAAATCTATAATTTTCAATGGGACTGCACTTTGAAAGACAGTGCTCTGGGACTGGTCTGTGGACAGGATGATTCAGTTAAAAAATCTAGGGGGAAAGTAATATGCAGATCATGGTATCTCCCAGCGGATGCCATGTTCTTTTTCCTCAATTCCCCCAGATCGTTCCAAAAGTCCAGGATCGGTATGATAATGATCTGAGTGGAATATTGGGTCTTGTCTTTAATCCATTTAGGTTGTTATAACAAAAATACTCAGGCTAGGTGGCTTAAAGAACAAACATTTATTTCTCACAGTTCTGGAGGCTGAGAAGTCTAAGATCAGTTTGCTGGCTCTCTGGTTAGGATCTGCTTCCTGGTTCATAGAAGGCTGTGACCTCACATAGCAGAAGGGGAGAGGTATCTCTCTAGGGTACCTTTTATAACAGCATTAATCCCAGTCATGAGGGCATCACTGTCATAACCTAGTCACCTCCCAAAGGCCCCACCTCCAAATACTCACACTGGGGTTTAGGATCACAACATTTGAATATGGGTAACACAGACATTCAGTCTACAACATATTGGTGGTGAGGTAAGGAGGATCTTCATAGGTTTCATTTTTAAAAGTTTGAAAAGGGGCTAAATTTATGCTGCAAAGTCATAATGAGCCACTTTCTTGTTCCAAATTGGTATTTCATGATACTGGAAGAAGGGAGAAGCATATCTTGACTCATCTGATAGCTATTTACTGAGCATTTTTGACTATGGACTAAGGGATGAGAATCGAAGATGAATGAGATATTCACCATTCAGAAGGCAACTGGAGGTTCTCTGAGGATACAGGTGTGCAAACATCTTCTTGTACAAGGCAGGATCATATTTGGGTTGTGAAGGAGATAGAAGCTCTGTGCTGTGGACCCAGCAGGAGGGGCAGTGAGGTCCCTGGGTGAAATTTCAGGAAGACTAGAGTATAGAAGCTCTACGCAGTTATATCATTACTACTCACTACCCTGCTCAACTCTGTTTTGTTTCAATTTAGTATGTAGGAGACCAAAAGATTCTGACAAAAACTGGGCTCCTTCTAAGTAATTTTTCAACTAAAAAGTTTCAAACATAGAGAACTTTAAAGAATGCTACAGTATTTACAAGAGAGCTTGCATGCAGATTCTACAACTAAGTAATATTTTACCATATTTGTTTATATTTAAATACCATTTGAATGTAATGTTTAAACATTGTAACACTTCAACCCTACCTAATTTTGCATACTTCTCCTAAGAATGAGGACTGTTTGCAATTATCTTACTTTAGGAAGTTAATAATATTTCTTAATGTCATTTAATTTATAGTTCATACTCAAGTCATTGCTGTTGTTTCAAATTTACACCTATAAAAGAACCTATAGCTTTTTTTTTGACCAAGGTTCAGTGGCTAAATTCAAGCATGACATTTAGTTTAGATGTCTTATTAGTTTTTCTTTGACGAGTTCAGCCTGATTGTCTTATAGATTATTAATTTTACTGTTTGCTCATGAACATTTAACTTGTTCTCTAGTCCTGGTTATTTCCTGCAAGATGGCAATAAGTTCAGAGGCTTAACTAATAGATTCAGATTAAAAACATTTGATTACAATATTTAATATAGAGATGATGTATATATATTTTATTTTATCAGTTTTTCTAAAGTTTTTTGTTTTGAAGAAAAATAGGAATATATATTGAGTGCCTGAAACCACAGAGATAATTTGTGGTATTGGACTCATTTTAGTACAGAAAATTACCAAATGGGGAGCCAGTGTCTGTCCTTACACTCTCAAGTTTAGAAAGCAAGATAGTCGCTGATGGAACACCATTAGATGTGTATGCCATTGTTTTTGTATTTTATTTATGTGTTTGTTTGTTTTGTTTTTTACACTCAGACAACCTGCATAAAATGTAACTGGGTTCGTACTGGGCCACAGAGCAATTGGCAGATTTCCAAGTGTGCTGGAAACCAACAAAAAATTAGAGTGAACAGGGCAGCTTCTTTTGAGCCCTCCAGTCAGAAAATGGGAAGGAAGGACCAGAAAAAAATTAGAAAAGAAAAAGAAAAGAAAAGTACCAAGAGCTATCATATAAAACTGACTATGGCGATTTGATAATTTTTAAAACATTTTATTAGGATATAGTTGATTTGCAATGTTCTGTTACTTTCTGCTGTACAGCGATGTGAATCAGTTATACATGTACCTGTAATAGAGCATGGCTGTATGCAGCACTTAGCATGCGGCCCTAGCCTTGTGCCATTACCTACCCCCCCCGCCCCCCCACACACAAAAAATTAACCCTAACAGGGGGAACCTTAGTGGTCCTGCTCACTCACTGGTTGGTACCACAGTGGGCCCCACCTCCAAACAACCGCCTGTCGGTTAATGTTCCTGCTTAGCCATTGGTTGGTGCCACAGTGAGCCCCTCCCCCAAGAAAGCAGCTGTAGATGAGCTACCATTAGTGGGGCTATTCAGTCAACATTCAGAGAAGTGTTGGTCCTTAGGTGGAGAATGAGGTAAGACGTGGCCCTCTCCCTGGAGCCCTCGATTTCACCCGGTCTCAGCCAGCAGCTGAACTGAGGGGCACAGGGAACAAGCTGGAACTGTGTCCTGCTGGACTCTGGAACCGTGGGCAAGGCTGCTCACTGGTGGGGCCCAAGTCTTGAGGCGACGGTGAATCTCTCCCCTCTGTGACTTAATTGCCACGGCAGTCTGCATGGGACACAGTCTGCATGGGATGCAGTCTGTGAGACCTCGTCCCCGCTATCCAGGAGACCTGAGGACCTTGAGGGCCAGTTGGGTCTCCTGGGAGCCTGGTTCCCTGAGAGATGACAGCTGGGCTTTCTGAGGACCTGGCCCTGAGGGAGCCGTCAGTTGAGATCTGCCTCCTCTTAGCCAGGACCTGGACCTCAGAGGGTGACAGTAGTGTCTGGGAACCTCACCCTTTTTTGTCAGAACAGAGAGTACCATTTGTTTGGTGCAGGAACATCATTACCTGCCCATGACCTGACCTCCGGAGCAAAGGATCTGATACCAAGAAGTTTGTAACAGCTAACCATGCCTCTCCCTCACCTTTCCAAGAAAAGGGCTTTGCTGAAAGCTTTCTGGAAGGTTGGGCTTTTTAAGAGATGAGCCACCTATCTCCTTGCAGGGCCCTGTAATAAACCTTTCTCTGCTCCAAACTCACATTTTGGTATTATTTGGCCTTGCTGAGCAATGGGCATAGGGACTTGCATTTCGATAACCTATCAACTCTTTTTTGGTTTCTTTTCCTATATAGGTCATTACAGAGTGTTGAGTAGAGAGTTCCCTGTGCTATACAGTAGGTTCTTATTATCTATTTTATATATAGTACTGTGTATATGTCAATCCCAATCTCCCAATTTATTCCTCTTCTCCGCCCCCCATCCTGGTAACCTTGAAATTTTCTACATCTGTGACTCTTATTTCCATTTTGTAAAGAAGTTTGTTTTTACAATATTTTACAGTTCTACATATATGCAGTTTCATAATATTTGTCCTTCTCTGTCTGATTTATTTCACTCAGTATGACAATCTCTAGGGCCATCCATGTTGCTGCAAATAGCATTATTTCACTCCTTTTTATAGCTGACTAATATTTCATTGTATATATGTACCACATATTCTTTATCCATCTATCTGTCCATGGGTATTTAGGTTGCTTCCATGTCCTGGCTATTGTAAACAGTGCTGTAATGAACATTGGGATGCATGTATTTTTTCAAATTATGGTTTTCTCTGGGTGTATGACCAGGAGTGGGATTGCTGAGTCATATGGTAGCTCCATTTTCAGTTTTTTAAGAAATCTCCACACTGTTCTCCATGGCAGTGTACCAATTTACATTCCAACCAACAGTGTAGAAGACTTAATGATTAAGGAAACTTTCCTCCACTATATTTTTTTTTAGTAGAAAAGACAATCAAAAATATTTATTTGAGACCCTTACTCTGTATTTACAAATCCTCAACTTTGAGGTAGGTTAAATATTAACATTGTGTCTTATAAACTAAAACTTAGCCAGAGATCATATCACTTTTAGAAAAACACAGCAGGGGTCATATATATCATGGTCAAGAACAACGTAGTTTCTTTCAGATTAATCTTCTCTTATGTGTAAGTTTAATGGTGACAACTTACAAATATTCATAAAAAAGATTAGCTATTACAGAATTTCTATTCTGGAATATTTTAAAATTCTTAATTCCATCCTACAATGTTTATACATACTGCAGAATAACCTACTTACTCCCATTACAAATCTATCTGTATATAACTGATCCTTATAATAACAAATTAGCATGTTGCTGATTTTGTTGTTCTCTGCCTTTTGGGGTGGTTGAAGCAGGAAGACAACCCACAAATTTTTCTCAGAGCACTAGGCAGCCTTTAAGTACAGGGGCTATGCTCAAGGAACCATCTATAGTGATTTGGGGTCATAGGAAAGCACATTTACGAATGATCCAAGATCCAGAAAAGATGCCTGGGTCCAAAAGAGGGGAGACTCTGGGCAGGTCAAGGATGAAGAAAAAATACAGACTTAGGATCCTCATTGTCATGCTACAGCAACACAACAATGTGTGGGAAGAGCTCCTAAAAGAGCAGCAAATTTGTCCTAGTGGTCTATAATTAAGGTTCTTGCTAACCAGATAAACCACAAGAAAAATTAAATTCATATTTTATTAATGTGACATCAATAGAAGCAAAATTTAAATATTTAATAGGAATATATTCCATCTATCATGTAAATTACTCTAATTATCATAAGAGTAATTCATTTAGCTCATTATAATTACTTAAAATTTAGCTCATCTTGACTTAAGTTCCTGGACCAGTCTTCTCAAGTATTTGTTTAATTATAAAGTTCCTTTTTAAAAATGTCAAATATTAATAATAATGTAAAATTGAGTGGTTAATTAACAGCTGTAAAATTCTGAAAGAGATGGGAATACCAGACCACCTGACCTGCCTCTTGAGAAACCTGTATGCAGGTCAGAAAGCAACAGTTAGAACTGGACATGGAACAACAGACTGGTTCCAAATAGGAAAAGGAGTACATCAAGGCTGTATATTGTCACCCTGCTTATTTAACTTATATGCAGAGAATGTCATGAGAAACGCTGGGCTGGAAGAAGCACAAGCTGGAATCAAGATTGCTGGGAGAAATATCAATAACCTCAGATATGCAGATGATACCACCCTTATGGCAGAAAGTGAAGAGGAACTAAAAAGCCTCTTGATGAAAGTGAAGGAGGGGAGTGGAAAAGTTGGTTTAAAGCTCAACATTCAGAAAACTAAGATCATAGCATCCAGTCCCATCACTTCATGGGAAATAGATGGGGAAACAGTGGAAACAGTGTCAGATTTTATTTTTCTGGGCTCCAAAATCACTGCAGATGGATTGAAGCCATGAAATTAAAAGACGCTTACTCCTTGCAAAGGAAAGTTATGACCAACCTAGATAGCATATTAGAAAGCAGAGGCATTACTTAGTCAACAAAGGTCTGTCTAGTCAAGGCTATGGTTTTTCCAGTGGTCATGTATGGATGTGAGAGTTGGACTGTGAAGAAGGCTGAGCACTGAAAAATTGATGCTTTTGAACTGTGGTGATGGAGAAGACTCTTGAGAGTCCCTTGGACTGCAAGGAGATCCAACCAGTCCATCCTGAAGGAGATATGTCCTGGGTGTTCATTGGAAGGACTGATGCTGAAGCTGAAACTCCAATACTTTGGCCACCTCATGTGAAGAGTTGACTCATTGGAAAAGACCCTGCTGCTGGGAGGGATTGGGGGCAGGAGGAGAAGGGGACAACAGAGGATGAGATGGCTGGATGGCATCACCGACTCAATGGACATGAGTTTGAGTAAACTGCGGGAGTTGGTGATGGACAGGGAGGCCTGGCGTGCTGCGATTCACGGGGTCGCAAAGAATCAGACACGACTGAGTAACTGAACTGAACTGAATTAACAGTTGAGAAATTATAAGGAAAATATTCAGTTCAGTTCAGTTCAGTTCAGTTGCTCAGTCGTGTTCGACCCTTTGCGACCCCATGAATCGCAGCACGCCAGGCCACCCTGTCCATCACCAACTCCCAGAGTTTACTCAAACTCATGTCCATTGAGTCGATGATGCCATGCAACCATCCTCTGTCATCCCCTTCTCCTCCTGCCCTCAATCTTTCCCAGCATTAGGGTCTTTTCAAATGAATCGGCTCTTCGCATCAGGTGGCCAAAGTACTGGAGTTTCACCTTCAGCATCAGTCCTTCCAATGAACATCCAGGACTGATCTCCTTTAAGATGGACTGGTTGGATCTCCTTGCAGTCCAAGGGACTCTCAAGAGTCTTTTCCAACACCACAGTTCAAAAGCATCAATTCTTCGGTCCTCAGCTTTCTTTATAGTCCAACTCTCACATCCATACATGACCACTGGAAAAATCATAGCCTTGATTGTGTTATAAAATGCAGCACTCAGCAGCACAAATTTTAAGAGTAAGGATATAGACACTTGCATTTCTAAATAGACTGAATAGCACAGCCCAACATGGTTTGAGTCAAAGAATCAAGAAAAAGGGGAAGGAGGGGTCATAGGCAAAGTGTTTTATTTTAGTGTTCCCGTAAATGACTGAGCACGTAAAAAGCTTGACGTTTAAAAAGTTTATATAAATTACATGAATTGTAATTTTCATAAAAATCAAAATGAAATGCTCTACAAGGACAAAAGATATACCTATGCAACATATCATATTTGCATAAGGTCACACTGAATATCATGGATATTAGTAACAACCAAACAGGCTTAAGTCTATTGGAGACTTGAGCGAAGATTTCACTTTGGTATTCTATAAGCCCAAGTACATCATGTGAAATTCTGGGCTGGATCAAGCTGGAATCAAGATTTGCAGGAGAAATATCAATAACCTCAGATATGCAGATGACACCACCCTCCTGGCAGAAAGCAAAGAACTAAAGAGACTCTTGATGAAAGTGGAAAAGTGAAAAAAGTTGGCTTAAAATTCAACCTTCGGAGAAGGCAATGGCACCCCACTCCAGTACTCTTGCCTGGAAAATCCCATGGATGGAGGAGCCTGGTGGGCTGCAGTTCATGGCTTTGCTAAGAGTTGGACACGACTGAGTGACTTCACTTTTCACTTTCATGCACTGGAGAAGGAAATGGCAACCCACTTCAATGTTTTTGCCTGGAGAATCTCAGGGATGGTGGAGCCTGGTGGGCTTGGGGTCACACAGAGTTGGACACGACTGAAGCAACTTAGCAACAGCAGCAGAAAACTAAGATCATGACATCTGGTCCCATCACTTCATGGCAAATAGATGGGAAAACAATGGAAACAGTGACAGACTTTATTTTTGGGGGCTCCAAAATAATTGCAGATGGTGACTGCATCCATGAAATTAAAAGATGCTTGCTCCTTGGAAGAAAAGTTATGACCAACCTAGACCTCATATTAAAAAGCAGAGACATTACTTTGCTGACATAGGTCCCTCTAGTCAAAGCTATGGTTTTTCCATTAGTCATGTATGGATGTGAGATTTGGACTATAAAGAAAGCTGAGTGTATAAGAATTGATTCTTTTGAACTGTGGTGTTGGAGAAGACTCTTGAGAGTCCCTTGAACTGCGAGGAGATCCAACCTGTCCATCCTAAAGGAAATCAGTTGTGAATATTCATTGGAAGAACTGATGTTGAAGGTGAAACTCCAGTACTTTGGCCACCTGATGGGAAGAACAGACTCATTGGAAAAGACCCTGATACTTGGAAAGATTGAAGGTGGGAGGAGAAGGGGCCGACAGAGAATGAGATGGTTGGATGGCATTACTGACTCGATGGACATGAGATTGAGCAAGCTCCAGGAGTTGGTGATGGACGGGGAGGCCTGGCATGTTGCAGTCCATGGGGTTGCAGGGATTTGGGCACGACTGAGCGATTGAACGGAACTGAACTGATGCAAGAACATAAAACAAGTTACCTGAGAAGAAGACAATTTCAGATTGTTCTCAGATTTTTGGCCACCCAGAACATGAAAAAAATTGAAGGAATGCCTATGCCCATGCTTTTTCACATTGTCTTATCACTGAATTCTTATCCAGAATCACTTTGGAACTTTATAAAAATCACGGATGAGTAGTATTCATCCTAGACTGATCAAATATGGAAGTAGGATTACATAGCCGGTGTTGAGATCTGTTCCTCTACAGAATTTGTCAGGAAATGAAAATGACTGTGACACAAAAATTCTAAGCCCATCTACATTTGTGTGTAGAAGCAATAGAACAGAATTTACATATCTTTAAGATTTTTAGAAAATGTTCTATGTAAGTACTCTTCCTGAAAATACATCTTTGTATGCATCTATTAATTCAATGAGAAATGAATCCATATTAAATTGTGAAGAGTACTTAGTAGAAAAAAAGATGTATGGAGAGCACCGAAACTTGTAGCATATGTAGAAATATGTGTTGTAACTGGTCTGAATATTGTTGTAAGGTTGAATGTATGATTTAAAATATTCACAAAATATTATGTTAATAATGGTGATGGGGTTTGAAACCCCAGATTAATTAATTAATTAAAACTTAGAAGTTGCAAAGGACCCAGAGAACGAGAAAGGACGCAGTTCTTTGCCTTCCATGGTAGGAAACAGAAAGTTGTTTGATTCTTAATCTTTGATATCTAGATAAATACAGGCTTAGAAATACTTCTGAAAAGTGTAAAATAAATCACAAATGGAATTTAAATCAGTCTATATTATGTCAGTGCGGAAAACCAAAATCAAAGTGGGTATAGGAAAGAATGGGATGAAAGGAATTGAAGACAAGTAGTGGTAGTAGTGTCAGTCACTCAGTCAAGTCCGACTGTTCGCCACCCCGCGGACTGTAGCCCACCAGGCTCCTCTGTCCCTGGAATTCTCCAGGCAAGAGTCCTGGAGTGGGTTGCTGTTTCCTTCTCCAGGGGATCTCTCCGACCCAGGGATCGAACCCCGGTCTCCTGTACTGCAGGCAGATGCTTTGCCTTCTGAACCACCAAGGAAGCCTAATGAAGGACTGAGTTAAACTGGTGTCTCTTCAGGCTGCTATCACAAATACCAGAGGCTGGGTGACTCATAAACAGACACTACAAGCAGCAAACATTCATTTCTTACAGTTCCAAAGGCTGGATGTCCACATTCAGGGTGCCAGCATGGTCAGGTGAGGGCCCTCTTCTGGACTGCAGACTTCTGCTGTGTCCTCACATGGAAGAAAGGGAAAGGGAGCTCTGTGGGGGCGTCTCTTTTAAAAGAATGTTAATCCCATTCATGGGTTAACACCTCCCAAAGTCTCACCTCTTAATATCATTATATTGGGCATTAAGATTTCAACATATGAAGTTTCGGGGGACACAAAAATATTCAGACAATAGTACTGGGTATGGACAGGGTAGAGGATGCTAGGATATAGAGAAAAAGATCAATGCATGGTCCAGAGGACTTGAAACATTATTGGAACTATGCTACCTCGTGACTAGGAAAGGTAGGGGGTGATGGTCAGAGAAGGGGATTGTTGAGACTTAGATAATGGAGAGGATTCTGTTACTGGATTGCCAAGGCCCAGGCAATGACCTTGGCAATGGATGACTAAGGTGGGGGAGAACAAGAAAGGTCACTGAGGTGATGAAGTAAGTGGTAAAGCAGTAGGTGTTAAAACATCATTCATGTGAAAAATGAAAATAAATTGAGTTGCAGTAAGACTGTGTCAGAGGGAGTGACAGAGAGCCAGGAACTAGAATCTTAAAGACAGAGAAAGAAAGTTGTAGCCGATTGTGTTAAAGACGGGGTGGAAAGTGATGGTCTGCTGAGAAAAGATCAACAGATCAAAAGATGTTTTGTTTTTGTTTTCATTTTCACTTTAGGGAAGAGGGAGGAGACTTGCTATATCGAAGCAGCAATTGGATAAAAGAGAACTCCACCCTATGTCCATGCCCAGCGTGGTGGGCCTGGGAGCTAGAAAGCAGCCACCACTTGAGATCTGCAGAGGAAGCAGATCTTCAGTGGGGAGCCAGGTTCAGTAGAGCAAGTGGTGAAGAAAACATTGGGACTTTGATGAAGATTGAACATGGGTGAAAGGTCCATGCAGGTGAAAATTTTCAGGAGTTGGAGAGGGCTTGGAGATGGAGTCAGAGCAGGGAGGTTGAGAGCCATGTGGGATATGAGATTTCAGAGCTTGAGGAATGACTTGGGTGTCCTGGCTGGACTTTTGTGGCACCTGATGCATTCAGGCAAAGAGGGCATCATTGCCAGTCAGGGTTGTGCATTTGCGAGCATGGTCTAACTGGAGCTTTGAGATTTTTAACAGTTTAGTGTTTTTCTCGTGCTGTTTCCCCTTTCTAATCTACCTGTCATGGCCTTCTGCCCTTGGCCAGTTCCTGTTCATCTTTAGCTGCAGGGAGTCTCTACTGACCTCTTCAGTGCTCCTGTAACCCCTCGTAAATAACTCTATTAAACTCTTACCACTTTAATTGCTAATATTTATTTATATGTCTTCACAAACAGACTGCATTTTTCCTGGGGTCAGGACCAGTCATATTTGTCTTTATGTCCTCTCTACCTATTAGCACAGTGTGTAGAACATGGTATGTGAAAAAAAATATCTATCTTGTTTGTTGAACTGCACTCTGTGTCTGAGAGAAGAGGTAGGCTTAGAGAGGAAAAAGGAAGAAGACTGGAGGGAGCATGAGGTGCACATGTGATGAGGAAAAAGATGAAAATAAATGAGGAACTGTGGGCCAGATGATGAATCACTTTAATATTATCACTAAAGCAGGAGACAAGGCTATCTGTTTAGAACCTAATAGGGGGCATTGGAAGAAAGGAGAAATTCTGAAGTAGCCACTGTGGAGAGTTGGCTTGGCGGTTAGAGAAAATAAATAACAGGAGGACTAGATGTGCATAAGTGGCATTTTATGTTCTGAAAGAGGAGCAGAGAGATCTTTGTCTACAGATGGGGGTAGGAGTTATAGTAAGACTCATGAGATATAGTATGATCAGGGCATCATGGAATCAAATTAAAGACTGTTAGAACTGTTGGAAAATAGAGGTCCTTCTGATTTGATTGCCTAGCTCAGGCAATTAAGGCCCTGAAGGGATTGTCCAGAGTTACATAGCTATTTGGTGGTTGACCAGGGACTGATGATGGTGGTATGTCAGAATCTGGTTGTGAGCAATAGAAATGGACTCTGACTTGCTTAAGAAAAAAGAAATATCCTGGATGTGGGGAAATGTTAGACTCAAAGGGAAAGCTGAAGAACCAGGCCCAGAAATTTGGGGACCAGTTTGCTCTGAAGATTCAAGTTGGAGGAATAAATACAGTCCTTTCAGGGTCCTGTGGGACAAATTACCCAATTATTTTCCCATATTTGTTTGCCTCCACTCAAGTTTCAAATTCTTCGGAGATAAGAACAGATTAAGCAGATTAAGATTAAACTGTGTGGTCTTACCTAGACTACATACATACAGTGTAAAAGAGACATTTTCCCCCCCAGAATGGTGCTGTCCCAGAAAGTGAATGAATGAAGAGACAGGAAAATGACAGATATACTATCCATTACAGTGACAGTCATGTAATATACCATAGTAGCTAAGATGAAGGACTCTGGAGTCAGACTCCTTATTCTTCCTTAAGGATTTAAGCAAAATACCTAAAAACCTTCCATGCCTCAGTTTCTCCATCTGTAAAATGGCTATCATAGAATCTTACCCCATAGGGTTGCTGAGATGATTAAATGAGAATATATGTGAATAGGGAGCCTACCAATTGAATGCTATCTAAGGATTGACTGTTTTAGTCATTTATAAATGAATGCATGCCCTACCCACCTTACCATGCAGTTGCCATAGTATGCAGATTGTAGAGGCTGCTGTTTTTGCTACTGCCCTTTCCAGCTACCTATACCCATGCAGCTTTTTATCAATCATCTACCTCCTTCCCCTAGTCTCTCACTCCACTGTGAGCAAGCTGGTTGGTGCAGGCTAAAGCTCAGTCTTTGACTAATGATAATATTTTCTTCCTTCCTTCTTCCTCCCCTCCCTATCTTTTCTCCTTCCTTCCTTTCTCTCTCACCCTCCCTCTCATCTTCCTAATCCTTCTCCTTCTTCCTTCCTTCCTTCTCCCTTCCAGTTGTGACCTAATAGCAAAGGATATCACTTATGCAACTGTCATTTACAGGTGTAATGAGAACATATATATATTTAGAGTTTGACATTTTAGGTTTGAGTCCCAGGTCTGGCATGTGTTTATTCATTAACTTGGGGAGATTAGTTAACATTTCTGAGATTCGGTTTCTTCCTATGTAGAATGGGGATAATAATGTCCTCCTCACAAGGTTGTTGTGAGGTTTAAATGAAGTAATGTACAAGAGAGGCGTGTAAACTGTAAATCAATTTACAGACAATAGGTGTCCCACTCCCAGCCATGACAGACACAGTCAGGCTGTAAACTATCCTTCCATAGTGAGTTTACTTCCACAGAAGAAGCCAGTTCTGATCAGGCATGGTAGACTGCAGACAGTTGGTGCATACCAACTACATATATCCCAGGAGGCTGGTATTTTTGATGGACTCTATAGAGGAGAAAGCCCAGTTAATGAACAGCAGTTTGGAATCACCCACTGGCTAGATAAATGAACAGTACCCAGGACCCTGACTGTTTTCCTTGTTGTGGGAAATTAGAAAAGAATTACGTTAGAATGTCATTGTGACATTCACAAGAACATCTGCATAATATGTTTGAATCAAGACTATGAGTAATTAGGTTTATGATAAAATTCTGTATCAGGATGGAATGTAGGTTTTTTTAAATGGAGTATAGTTGATTTACCATATTCTATTATTTTCAGGTATACAGCATAGTGATTCAGTATTTTTTATAAATTATACTCCATTAAAAGTTACTAAAAGACAATGATTATGATTCCCTGTGCTACACAGTATAGATTCTTTACCATCTGAACCACCAGGGAAGTGCATACAGTATACTGTAGTTGCTTATCTATTTTATACATAGTAGATATATTTGTATTTCTTAATCTCATACCCTTGATCTCATATCCCTTCATCTCATACCCTTGATTTGATTTTCTCATTCCCGCCTTCCTTTGGTAATTACTAGTTTATTTTCTATATCTGAGATTCTTTTTGTTTTGGACATACATTCTTTTGTAATATTTTTTAAATTCCACATATAAGAGATATAATAAGGTATTTGTTTTTGCTCTGACTTATTTCATTAAACATAATATTTTCTGTGTCCATCCATGTTGCAGCAAATGGTGGGATTTCATTCTTTTTTATGGCTGAATAATGTTTAATTTTATTTATATATATATATATATATTTATTTATTTATTGCTGTTGTTTAGTTGCTAAGTCATGTCTGACCCTTTGTGACCCTGTAGCCCACCAGGCTCCTCTGTCCATGAGATTTCCCAGGCAAAAACCCTGGGGTGGATTGCCATCCTTCTCCAGGGGATTTTCTTGACCTGGGGATTGAATCAGCATCTACTACTCTGGCGGGTGGATTATTTACCTCGAGCCACCAAGGAAGCCCATGTATATATACACACCACATCTTATTAATCCAGTCATCTGTTGATGGGTACTTGGGTTTCTTCCATATCTTGGCAATTGTAAGCAGTGCTTCTATGAACATTGAGGTACATGTATCTTTTCCAATTATACTCAGGAGTGGGATTGCTGAATCATAGGGTAGTTCTATTTTTAGTTTTTTAAGGAACCTCACATAGAGGGCTTGTTAAACCACAGATTGCTGGCCATCCTCAGAGTTTCTGGCTCAGCAGGTATGGGTTAGGGCTGAAAATCTGCATTTCTCACAGGTCCTCAGGTATTGCTGCTTCTCCTGGCCTGGGGATCACATTTTGTCTAGTGCAGTTGCTGGCAAATGGTAAATGAACAGTAAATGCTTTGACTACATGAATTCATGAGTGAAGGTGAGAAAAATTATTTTTATATGATACTAGGAGACTGGGGATTAAAAAAAGAGATTGCTTATCTGCCCCTTCTGCTTTCCTAGAGTGATGAGAATTAAATGAGAACATTTATTGAAATCACTTTGAAAACTGCTCCACCTTTGGCTTGTCTTATCAATGTCTATTCCTCAGTCCTGAGGTTGTTGGGAAGTGAGTTCACTTAATGGAGGAGCAGAGGAGACAAAACCTTGAGTTTCTCTATTTGCTATCTGGGGGCAAATATAGTAAAAACTCTGCACTTCCTTTTTCAAGGAGAGCTGCAAAACTGGTTTTCTGTTATCTTTCACTGGCACAGGTCTTTAAGTTTAGTCTAGCCTTTTTAAGAGGATAACTGACTTCTCATATTTTTCTAGTCTAACAAAATGAACCATAAATTAATAAAACCATAAGCCAAGGAAAATAAATTAGTAGTTGTTTGGACAAACTTTAACCTATTAGCTTAAAGGGAAATTGAATTTAAAAATTGCATTCAAGCAATCATGTGTTCCGTAAAGTTTTCCATGAAAGTTTCTGATTAATTTCATGGAACAAATAGAAATATAACTTTCAAGCAAGTTACTAAATATATATCAATTGCTGTAACTGTAATATTGTTGTATTAGCAATTCATTTGCAACACATATTCTTTTAAAAATAAAATGATTCCTGTGTTTGTACTGAGCCATCCGATCTCTCATACATGTTTTCCAAATCACTTCAAGATTGGGGTGATTTAAAGTGGATTAGCAGCAAAGGAAGAAGCATGGAATCAGCAGGAAATCTACTAATTGAATTGTGGAGAAAGAAACCATAGAAGTCATGGGTTAGTTCTTAACAGTGAATTGGTGGTTAGGCTTTTGGTAGAAAAAGGGCAGAAATTAATGAAAAAAAAAGGGGGGGTCAAAGATTCAAGAGAAAGAATATTTTGATATCCTGATCAATGCTAAGAAGGGTGGACTCAGAATCTCAAATGGAAGGAAGAGTCTTAGGATGAAGAAGGTGCTCCACTTCTTTGAAGTCATGAGGAAGTGAAGGTGAGCAAGGAGGATGGCGACAGTTTTACCTTGTAAAAGTTTGGAGACCTCATCTTAACCTCATTTGATGGTGGAAGAAACTGAAGTCCAGAGAGATGCAGTGACCTGTCCAAGGTCATCTCACATAAGGTCAGTCCCAGGTCTGGTCCAGGTTATAGTTGTCCTGTTTCACCACTCATCTTTTCTTTACAAGTCAGGCTAAAAGTTTATCAATTTTCTTTATCTTTTCAAAGAACCAAGTCTTAGTTTTAATAATCTTTTCTATTGTTTTTTAGTCTCTATTTCATTTATTTTTTTCCTCTGATTTTTATGATTTATTCCCTTCTAGTAACTTTGGGTTTTTATTTATTCTTTTTTTTTCTAGTTCCTTTAGATATAAGGTTAGGTTTTTTGAAATTGTTTCTTGTTTCCTGAAGTAAGCTTATATTTCTATAAAGCTTCCTTTTAGAGCTGCTCTTGCTGTTTTCTGTAGATTTGGATCACTGTGTTTCTCTGATGTGTGTTTGATCTTATCTCTCTCTTCCCCTCCTGGAATCCCTACAATGCAAATGTTGGAATGCTTAATGTTATTGTAGAGATCTCTTAAATTGCTTCGTTTAAAAAAAACTGTTTTTCTTTCTGCTGCTCTGATTGGATGATATCCATTATTCTAGCTTCTAGATCACTGTTGTGTTCTTCTGTATCAGTCTGCTATTCATTCCTTCTGGTGTGTTTTATATTTCTGCTATTGAATTACTTGCTTTTGACTGGGTCTTTTAAAAAATTATTTTCTAGTTCCTTGCTAAAATTGATCAGTGGTTAGATGAGTTCTTTTCCTCTAACTCAGCTAACATTTTTATTACCAATGTTTTGAATTCTTTATCTAGTACATTGTTTATTTCTGTTTTGTTACTGATTTTCTCAGTGGTTTTCTCTTACTCTTTCAATTGATAGTAGTTCTTCTGCCTTTTCATTTTGCTTTACTTTCTATGCCTCTATGAATTTAGGTGAAATAGCTACCTGTCATGGTCGTGAAGAGCTGTCCTTATGTGGGAGTGTCCATATACAGTCTGCATGTACCCTGTGTTTTTGGTGGAAGACAGGGATTTGATGTGGACACAAGTCATGTCTTTCCTCAAGGTGTATTTTCTGGAGGTTGCTGGGTTTATGATTCTATTATATGTATATATAAGAGAAGGGGACAACAGAGGATGAGATGGTTGGATGGACCAACTCTCTGGACATGAGTTTGAGTAGGCTCCAAGAGTTGGTGATGAACAGGGAAGACTGATGTGCTACAGTCCACGGGGTCGTGAAGAGTCAGACATGACTGAGTGACTGAACTGAACTGAACTGACATGTATATATGGTACTGATGTTTTCTGGTACACAAGGCACTGCTTAGCAGTGATATTAACTTTATATCTTCAAAAAAGTACTCAGTGAGTCCATGAATATATATACCATGATTCAGTGGTGCATTTCAGAAGGTTCATATCAAAGGTAAGAAAGTTGAAATACTCATGTCTTGGCCTGGGTGCACTTCACTGAGCACTCATGGGTTAGAGCACTTGTCTTCTGTTCTCGCCTTTACCCGCTAATACTCGAGAATGTTGCATTCTGCTTTTACATCTGGCATTTGCTATATGTGTGAGCACTTGAGCTTGTGCCATTGTGTGGTCTGTAAAAAGGAAAATGAAATATAAATACATTTACTTTGACCTTGAGATAATCAATTAAGCCCAAACAGGTTTACAAAAGAAGCTTTTAGTTTCTTAAAGATATTAAGATTGCTTAAAGCACTAGAACAGCAGAGGCCGAGACCAATTACATCTCATTTTATGAGCCCTGGCAAGGATATGTATTTGATTCTTGTTGTTTGTCCTCTCAGAGTCCCTCTTTTCTCATAAATTAAGACCAATCAGTCATAGGAACATGAAATTCCATTTATATTCTCAAATGACTAATGGTTTGGCTTTTGGTCTTTTAGTTCAAGTTCTGATGAAATAGAATAGTAGCTATGTATAATTAGCAAATGGACCCTGTCAGGTCTGGTCACATGCACATTCACAGAGGCTGAACCTGAGCACCAGCAACCACTTTATTTTTTAAAGGAACTAATAATAAGCATGGCCATGACTGGGAAGAGACTTGAACCCTGTCCTTGACTTCCTAAGATCCACTCCCAAACCAGCAGCCTAAGAATCTCTGATTCAGAGTCACTGCTGTGGGTCTTTGCTAGCCTATACTTTGTGAGATATACTTTTTCCAAAGGAGGAAAAATGTCTATTGACGCTCTTGTCTGATGTCTTCAAATGTATATCCTTCGATACCCCCTTATTCCAATGTCCATATTTGTGTAATGGCTTTCCTAATATAATTGTGTAGGTTGATTCCAAACCTGGAATGTTCCAGATATACCTTTTGAGCACAGGGTGGCAAAACAGGAAATAACATAGTAAGATAAAAAGAGAAGTAGGGTGGAAGACAATTTAAGGTTAACATTAGAAAATAATCATCTAGAGGTAAACCCATACTTAATTGTTGTTGAGTATTTAAGGCAACAGAATTGCATTTTTTTGTGTGCAACACAGTAATAGCAGCTTTCTAAATTGTCACAGTCTGGGAACCTCCAATTCCAGCTCTATTTCTTCTGTTCTCTCTCAGCAGGAGGCTTTCTTTAGGATGAGAACAGAAAGCCCTTGGCTCACCAGGTTGAAAACTGACTATAAAGAGCTGGCCAGTGACATGTGGTAGGAGAAGAGATTTAAAACATTCCTTCTGGTACTTTATAACCCAGTACCTACACTGACAACTTCTTAGAATCTAAATACTCTCTTTTCACTTGTTTGTGAGGGATAGGTCAAGCTAATTCATCATATTTATTGAACACCTTCTAGGCATAAAACCATTTTGGGGAGAGGGAGCTGACACAAGGAAGCACTCTAGAAATTATCAATATTGTTGAGCAAAACCAATATCTAAGCAATGGACAGCTAGTGAGGGTTTTCTAACAACAGAGCCCACAATTAGATCTGCATTTCAAAAAGGTCATCCTGGAATAGAGGTGAGCTAAGAAGCATGAAGTTTATGTCGGATGTAAGAATTTAGATGATCTGGATTAATTAAACAGCAGAAGGAATGGGTGGTGGAATAGCCTGATGATACACTTTGGAGATAGACTCAACAGATGCAGTGATTCGCTCAAAGTGATGACAAAAGAAAGGAGGAGTCAACTGAGCTTCCTAGCCATGGAGCCATAACTCCAAGATGATAAGCATGGGGAATAGTGTCAGTTTAAGAGGGGGAATTTTGATTTTGATGTGACAATGGGACATCCAGTCAATGCCCAATAGACAGATGAAAATAAGTATCAAGAGCACAGAAAAAAGTTGAGTAGAATAGAGGTTAGGCTTCCCAAGTTGCTCAGTGAGTCAAGAAACTGCCAGCAATGCAGGAGATGCAGGAGACACAGGTTCAATCCCTGGGTTGGGAGGATTCCTCTGCAGAAGGGCATGGCAACCCTCTCTAGTATTCTTGCCTGGAGAACCCCATGGTCATAGGAGCCTGGCAGGTTATAGTCCATAGGGTTGCAAAGAGTCAGACATGAGTGAAGTAGTTGAGCACACACAGAGTAGAGGTCATGAAATCAATGAAATAACCAGTGTTCAAAACCATGTCATCAGAGAGTCTTTCCAAAATGGTTCAGTTCAGTTCAGTCGCTCAGTCGTGTCTGACTCTGCAACCCCATGAATCGCAGCATGCCAGGCCTCCCTGTTCATCACAAACTCCTGGAGTTTACTCAAACTCATGTCCATCGAGTCAGTGATGCCATCAAGCCATCTCATCCTCTGTCGTCCCCTTCTCCTCCTGCCCCCAATCCCTCCCAGCAGCAGGGTCTTTTCCAATGAGTCAAGTCTTCACATGAGGTGGCCAAAGTATTGGAGTTTCAGCTTCAGCATCAGTCCTTCTAATGAACACCCAGGACTGATCATGTTGACCCTGCTTATAATTATTTTTTCCTTTGTCACTCGCTAGTTGTCTCTACAGAGATTCTGAAAAAGAGAAAACAGAGAAATGAATAAGCCAAAACAATCAACAGCAGAGGTTGGAAGAGTGATTATTACCCATGCAGGATGTCAATGGAACTGATTCGGCCAGTATGGCCTCAGGCTGGTGAGGACACTGCAAGGTACACATTACACTGGAATCTGCTCTACATTAAAGCTGCATCTGTGAAATGTGTCTTATAAAGATGCTGCTGCTCTGACCAGAGTCCCCATTATTCCAGAAGGCTAGGCCATTGGAGTTCAATTGCTGAGAGCAACTTCCCTCCATCTCCTTGGGGTTGTATTGGCCTTATTATGAATGCAAACAGGTGCTGAGATTCATTGCTTATGTGCTTGTGGGGCATTTGTGCATAGGGTGTTAAAGCATTTCTGCATTCATCAATTTTCTGGGGATAAGAATGGTGTCAAATTTTAAATAGCCCACAAAACTGGACCACGTTTAAAATAAAAAATCCTCCCCAAAGTACCAGTGACAAACAACTAAATTCTATCTCCATCTTAGATTTGAAGTACTCTCAATATTTTTTCAAAACAAAATAGAAAATTGCTGTGGGGTCTGTTAAGAGTGTTAGGTCTACAAACCTTTTTCTGTAATTCATATGATGCAAGGTTATCTGGAAGTAGACTTGACAAAAGCATCCTGTGATCCTGACCATACACAGTGCCCTCAAGCTTGCCATACAAAGATCCCTCATTGCTGCTCTTCCACTTGAGAAAGACTTTAAATGATTTATAGGTATATGAAAAAATGAATCCATTAAGATCTTAAACAGTTTGGAATTTAAGTTGCTGCCTTGAAGGATTCATTGATGCCAGATAGAATACCAACTATAGTTCCTGAAGCGTTTCTCTAATACTATCGAACAAGACACTTAGGAAGGGCCTCCCAAATGACACTGCTCTCCTTAACATAACAGCATCTCTATGTATTGTAGAAATTCAAGGGCACTTCTCATACTAAGGCTGTCCACTCTATCATTTCAGTTCAGTTTGGTTCAGTCACTCAGTCATGTCTGACTCTGCAGCCCCATGGACTGCAGCACGCCAGGCCTCCCTGTCCATCACCAACTCCTGGAGTTTACCCAAACTCATGTCCATTGAGTCGGTGATGCAATCCAATCATCTCATCTCTGTCTCATCCCCTTCTCCTCCTGCCCTCAATCTTTCCCAGCATTAGGGTCTTTTCAAATGAGTCAGCTCTTCACATCAGGTGGCCATAGTGTTGGAGTTTCAGCTTCAACATCAGTCCTTCCAATGAACACCCAGGACTGATCTCCCTTAGGATGGACTGGTTGGATTTCCTTGCAGTCCAATGGACTCTCAAGAGTCTTCTCCAACACCACAGTTCAAAAGCATCAATTCTTCTCCACTCAGCTTTCTTTATAGTCCAACTCTCACATCCATACATGACCACTGGAAAAACCATAGCCTTGACTAGATGGACCTTTGTTGACTAAGTAATGTCTTTGCTTTCTAATATGCTGTCTAGGTTGGTCATAACTTTCCTTCTAAGGAGTAAGCATCTTTTAATTTCATGGCTGCAGTGACCATCTGCAGTGATTTTCGAGTCCCCCCAAATAAAGTCTGACACTGTTTCCACTGTCTCCCCATCTATTTCCCATGAGGTGATGGGACTGGATGCCATGATCTTAGTTTTCTGAATGTTGAGCTTTAAGCCAACTTTTCCACTCTCCTCCTTCAGTTTCATCAAGAGGCTCTTTAGTTCTTCTTCACTTTCTGCCATAAGGGTGGTGTCATCTGCATATCTGAGGTTATTGATATTTCTCCCGGGAATCTTGATTCCAATGTGTGCTTCTTCCAGCCCAGCATTTCTCATGATGTATTCTGCATATAAGTTAAATAAGCAGTGACTATGTACAGCCTTGACATACTCTTTCCCTATCTGGAAACAGTCTGTTGTTCCATGTCCCATTCTAACTGTTGCTTCCTGACCTGCATACAGATTTCTCAAGAGGCAGGTCAGGTGGTCTGGTATTTCCATCTCTTTCAGAATTTTCCAGTTTATTGTGATCCACACAGTCAAAGGCTTTGGCATAGTCAATAAAGCAGAAATAGATGTTTTTCTGGAACTCTCTTAGTTTTTCAATGATCCAGTGGATGTTGGCAATTTGATCTCTGGTTCCTCTGCCTTTTCTAAAACCAGCTTCAACATCTGCAAGTTCACGGTTCACGTATTGTTGAAGCCTGGCTTGGAGAATTTTGAGCATTACATTGCTACTCTATACAGGGTATAAAGCCAGAGGACATTGGAAATGGTACTGCAGATCATGTGACAATGGAGTACATTTGGTGGATTACTGGAGTTGTCTCTTCTGGCTCTGGGTAAAGCTGACTTGGTTCTAAGTAATTGAGTCAGAGGAGAAAATTTCAGGGTTGTTTCTTCTGAGGGACCTAGGCAAGGTTGCCTCAAGGGTAACCTTTTTGAGACTGCAGACTGTAGAAAACTTACGTGACTACTATACCCTGAAAGGTATGGGGCTCTCTTAAAAGGTTAAGGAGGAAACAGGAGGCCTGGATCAATCTTTATAGGATAGAGAATGTCCTATTTAGAAAGGACACTAGAAATCACCTTGTCCTAACCTTTTCATTAACCAGAGAGATGAAGTGACTTTCTTGACACCGTCTAGACAGTAGCAGACCTGAGACTAGAAATGAAAGTAGCTTCTTTGTAAGCCAGGACAGTCCTGCTCTTCTAAACTCAGTTATAGCAAGGAGGTAGAAAGGAATGAGCATAGAATTAAAATCAGGAGATTTACAAAAGGTTCTAACTCAGTTACTTATAAATTTGGTGTGAAGGTGGTGGGCCCTGTTTGGCTTTCTTCCTCCATAGATTAGTCAAATGGGGACAGGGAGCTTATTTTGAAGGTGAATCTCTCTCAAATCACTCCTTTTCATAGGCATTATAACAAAGTGTTACAAATAGCATTAAGTTATGGTAGTCAAACTTCTTGCTGCCAAGAGCCAGGGTACAGTTGCCCAAGCAGTTTCCCAGAGCATAGCAGGGATAGGGTGACAGAATCTGCTTGGAGTCTTCTGTTGGGTGTATGCGGCTGTCACTGGGAGAACAAACCAATCAAATAATTGTTAAAATTCAGTCAGTCATGATGCAATTTTTTTTTAGTAATTAACTGTGGGAAATGCTCAAAAAGATTCAAGAAATAAAACCAAATGTTTTCCTCTTTCACACAGTTAATTTAGATTAGCTGGAGACACTGCATCAATTGTAAAAACCAGAGTAATGTGCGGTGTCTGCGGGGATGCTCCAGAATACCCTGGACCATGATGTCAATGATTCTGTGGGTTTTATGACTCCAGATGCTCTGCTTTCACTCACTCAAGCAGGATTCATGCCAGGCTGCCCTTTGTTGCAGGTGCCAAACGCTTGTTCCCGAATGTTCTCTTTTCCCTTCACCTCATCCATGGTGATCACTGCCATGCTTTCAATATAGGAAAGCCCAACGTTTGGGCTATACCAAGTCCAAATGTCCTACATACTAACCTACTTGTGGAAACACAAGTTATGTCCAGAGAAATACAGAATCCTTTAAAAGCCTGGAGTTGTGCTACTTGCTGCAAGACCCTTGTCCAGATTCGCGGTGCTTACAACCATTTATGCGTGCTCAGTTTTGTCAGACTCTTCGCAACCCCACAGACTGTAGCCCACCAGGCTCCTCTGTCCGTGGGATACTCCAGGCAAGAATACTGGAGTGGGTTGCCATGCCCTACTCCAGGAGATCTTCCTGACCCACGAATTGAACACACATCTCCTGTGTCTTCTGCATTGGCAGGCAGATTCTTTGCCACTGCGCCACCTGGGAAGTCCTTCTGCTTACAATGGGGTGCTAATGATTGTTATATAGTCATGCCATCCCACAGCAAGAGAGAGGCTGGTTGTTAAGATACAAAGACTTTGTCTTCAATTGTACCTGGACTTTTATGAATTCATATTATTGGAATCTAAGTAATTCTACTCCTGTTCTAGAAGTTATGTTTTCTTTCTGGCCAAACGTAACAAACCTTCATAGCCATTATTTTTTAACTTTAGGTTTTGAAGTGTTTTATGGTAATCTTTATTTAAGGTTTATTTATAATTTATAGCAGCAAAGAAGGAAGGAAGCTAATAATCATTGTCTGTCATTTGCAAATTCACAATTGGTAAATATAGGGCATGGTTCCTACCAGTTTTCTTCAATTTGTTCTTGGCAGACATTGCTATTCATAGCACTTTTTTCACTGAACCTAAAGAAGACCTCGCGATCCTTTTCAGTGTACTCTCCAGGAAACCACTATCAGTTGGTCTGAATTGGACATTTGAAACCATTTTGTTACTCCAGTGATAGGCACTTAGTATTTATTTCACTTTATAACAAAGATTCAAGCAGTCCATATTCCATGCAGTTGTACAAACAAGCTGAGTTATTTATGTTGCCCAAACACTTTCAACCAGTCTGCATCTAAATTTCTTAGACATAACTTCCATGTTGTTTGTAATTCACTATACAGTTTTTCATCTACAAAGTTTATATATTTGGATCAAAACACATTTTCAAATATAGACAGCTTCTAACTTTAAAGGAGGCTTTGTTCCAAAAGTTCAGATAAAGTAGTAATAATAATAATCAACATCTGCACAGCACTTAGAATCTGTTTTCCTTGGGGCTCAGAAACAGACAATTGCAATTGCAGAAGAAATCAAACACAACACAATCTCATTCCTTCAGTTCAGTTCAGTTCAGTCACTCAGTCGTGTCCGACTCTTTGCAACCCTATGAATCTCAGCACGCCAGGCCTCCCTGTCCATCACAAACTCCCGGAGTTTACTCAAACTCATGCCCATTGAGTTGGTGATGCCATCCGGCTATCTCATCCTCTGTCGTCCCCTTCTCCTCCTGCCCCCAATCCCTCCCAGCAGCAGGGTCTTTTCCAGTGAGTCAACTCTTCGCATGAGGTGGCCAAAGTGTTGGAGTTTCAGCTTCAGCATCAGTCCTTCCAATGAACACCCAGGATGTATCTCCTTCAGGATGGACTGGTTGGATCTCCTTGCAGTCCAAGGGACTCTCAAGAATCTTCTCCAATACCACAGTTCAAAAGCATCAATTTTTTGGACTCGGCTTTTTTCACAGTTCAACTCTCACATCCATACATGACCACTGGAAAAACCATAGCCTTGACCAGACAGACCTTTGTTGGCAAAGTAATGTCTCTGCTTTCTAATATGCTATCCAGGTTGGTCATGACTTTCCTTCCAAGGAGTAAGCGTCTTTTAATTTCACGGCTGCAGTCACCATCTGCAGTGATTTTGGAGCCCCCAAAAATAAAGTCTGACACTGTTTCCACTGTCTCCCCATCTATTTCCCATGAGGTGATGGGACCAGATGCCATGATCTTAGTTTACTGAATGTTGAGCTTTAAGCCAACATTTCATTCTCCTCTTTCACTTTCATCAAGAGGCTTTTAAGTTCCTCTTCACTTTCTGCCATAAGGGTGGTGTCATCTGCATATCTGAGGTTATTGATATTTCTCCCGGCAATCTTGATTCCAGCTTGTCCTTCTTCCAGCCCAGCGTTTCTCATGATGTTCTCTGCATATAAGTTAAATAAGCAGTGACTATATACAGCCTTGACGTACTCCTTTTCCAATTTGGAACCAGTCTGTTCTTTCATGTCCAGTTCTAACTGTTGCTTCCTCACCTGCATACAGGTTTCTCAAGAGGCAGTTCAGGTGGTCTGGTATTCCCATCTCCTTCAGAATTTTCCAGTTTATTGTGATCCACACAGTCAAAGGCTTTGGCGTAGTCAATAAAGCAGAAATAGATGTTTTTTCTGGAACTCTCTTGCTTTTTCGATGATCCAGTGGATATTGGAAATTTGATCTCTGGTTCCTCGGCCTTTTCTAAAACCAGCTTGAACATCTGGAAGTTCTCGGTTCACGTATTGCTGAAGCCTGGCTTGGAGAATTTTGATCATTACTTTACTAACGTGTGAGATGAGTGCAATTGTGCGGTAGTTTGAGCATTCTTTGGGATTGCCTTTCTTAGGGATTGGAATGAAAACGGACCTTTTCCAGTCCTGTGGCCACTGCTGAGTTTTCCAAACCTGCTGGCATATTGAGTGCAACACTTTCACAGCATCATCTTTCAGGAAATAGCTCAACTGGAATTCCATCACATCCTTTAGCTTTGTTCGCAGTGACACTTTCTAAGGCCCACTTGACTTCACATTCCAGGATGTCTGGCTCTAGGTGAGTGATCACACCATTGTGATTATCTGGGTCATGAAGATCTTTTTTGTACCATTCTTCTGGGTATTCTTGCCACTCTTCTTAATATCTTCTGCTTCTGTTAGGTCCATACCATTTCTGTCCTTTATTGAACCCATCTTTGCATGAAATGTTCCCTTCGTGTCTCTGATTTTCTTGAAGAGATCTCTAGTCTTTCCCATTCTGTTGTTTTCCTCTATTTCTTTGCATTGATCACTGAGGAAGGCTTTCTTATCTCTCCTTGCTATTCTTTGGAACTCTGCATTCAAATGGTAATATCTTTCCTTTTCTCCTTTGCTTTTTGCTTCTCTTCATTTCACAGCTATTTGTAAGGCCTCCTCAGACAACCATTTTGCCTTTTTGCATTTCTTTTCCATGGGGATGGTCTTGATCGCTGTCTCCTGTACAATGTCATGAACCTCCATCCATAGTTCATCGGGCTGTCTGTCTATCAGATCTAGTCCCTTAAATCTATTTCTCACTTCCACTGTATATTCATAAGGGATTTGATTTAGGTCATATCTGAATGGTCTAGTGGTTATCCCTACTCTCTTCAGTTTAAGTCTGAATTTGGCATTAAGGAGTTCATGATCTGAGCCACAGTCAGCTTCCAGTCTTGTTTTTGCTGACTGTATAGAGCTTCTCCATCTTTGGCTGCAAAGAATATAATCAATCTGATTTCGGTGTTGACCATCTGGTGATGTCCATGTGTAGAGCCCTCTTGTGTTGTTGTAAGAGGGTGTTTGCTATGACCAGTGAGTTCTCTTGGCAAAACTCTATTAGCCTTTGCCCTGCTTCATTCTGTACTCCAAAGCCAAATTTGCCTGTTACTCCAGGTGTTTCTTGACTTCCTACATTTGCATTCCAGTCCCCTATAATGAAAAGGACATCTTTTTTGGGTGTTAGTTCTAAAGGGTCTTGTAGGTCTTCATAGAACCATTCAACTTCACCTTTTTCAGCATTACTGGTTGGGGCATAGGCTTGGATTACCATGATATTGAATGGTTTGCCTTGGAAATGAACAGAGATCATTCTGTCATTTTTGAGATTGCATCCAAGTACTGCATTTAGGATTCTTTTGTTGACTATGATGGCTACTCCATTTCTTCTAAGGAATTCCTGCCCACAGTAGGAGATATAATGGTCATCTGAGTTAAATTCACCCATTCCAGTCCATTTTCATTTGCTGATTCCTAGAATGTCGACATTCACTCTTGCCATCTCCTGTTTGACCATTTCCAATTTGCCTTGATTCATGGACCTAACATTCCAGGTTCCTACACAATATTGCTCTTTACAGCATCAGACCTTGCTTCTATCACCAGTCACATCCACAACTGGGTATTGTTTTTGCCTTGGCTCCATCTCTTCATTCTTTCTGGAGTTATTTCTCCACTGATCTCCAGTAGCATATTGGGCACCTACCAACCTGGGGAGTTCTTCTTTCAGTATCCTATCATTTTGCCTTCTCATACTGTTCATGGGGTTCTCAAGGCAAGAATACTGAAGTGGTTTGCCATTCCATTCTCCAATGGACCACATTCTATCAGACCTCTCCACCATGACCATACCGTCTTGGGTGGCCCCACCTGGCTTGGCTTAGTTTCATTGAGTTAGACACGACTGTGGTCCTGTGATCAGATTGGCTAGTTTTCTGTGATTATGGTTTTAGTATGTCTGCCCTCTGATGCCCTCTCGCAACACCTACCGTCTTACTTGGGTTTCTCTTACCTTGGACGTGGGGTATCTCTTCACGGCTGCTCCAGCAAAGCGCAGCCACTGTTCCTTACCTTGGACAAGGGGTATCTTCTCGTGGCCGCCCCTCCTGACCCTGAACGTGGAGTAGCTCCTCACGGCCCTCCTGTGCCTGCACAGAAGCCACTCCTTGGAGGTGGGGTAGCTTCTCATTCCTTAGCTTGTCTGTTAATTAATTCTATAAATATTTACTGAACACTTAGCACTGTGACAGGCATTAGACAGACAGTGGTAAACTAAATAGGTATGATTTGTACTTTCATAGAACTTACAGGCTATTAGGACAGACTGATGTTAGAAAAAACCCAAATAAATATATAGTTACAAACTGTGATACATTCCAAGAAGAACAGACTTCTGATAGAGTATAGTGAAGAGAAACTTAAATTTCAAGGAATGACTGGTGACTGCCTCTCTGAGACAAAGGCAGTTAAGCTGATCACCAAAGGCCCAGTGGAGGCTAGCAAAAAGAAAAACTAGGGACAAGCGTTTAGGAAGAGGAAACAGCATGTGGCAAAGAATTGGCTTGGTCAAGAAGATCTTGTTTATTTCTCTATGAATCTTGTCTTCACTTTGCCAGTCCTTGATTGGAGATAAAGTGCTAAATCTACTCATTTTCACAGATGCTGGCAAATATCAGCAAAGCTTGTCATGCTTAGAAGGCACATATGACTTTGCAAAACATTATACTCATAGCCTATAAGGTTATTCTATAATGAATTCTCAGGAATATGATCAGGTAATCCAAACTGGGGAAGACATCTTGAGACAGACTGCAGTCCCCTCTTTGCCCCTTTGCAAATGACAGGGTACTCCACTCCAAATTGCAGGAGCTGATCCTGGACAGTGGTTTGACAAAAACAGAAGGAAAAGTAAGTAACCTTGATTGTCCAGAGCCTTAGCTCTCTGTCCATTCTACTTTGTGTACTGAATTGATCAAGCAAACAAACCCTCTCTAGCCCTTCAACTTAAAGAGCAAAGGGGCTGGATGGTTGCCCAGAATTAAGAGAAGAAAACTATATAGTCAACCAATGCCATTTCGAGGCAAGTGTTAATTATAGAACTTCTTTTGAGCAAGTATTAATTAAAAGAGGGCAAACATAAATATATGCTAGGCATTTGCAAAAAGGTAGATGACAAAATAATTTTGAAGAAGCCTCATGCTATTAAACAGGAAAATGAATTAAATCAGAGAGAGAAACTAGGAATCGTCTCATAGGCAATGAAGTAAGGTGATTAAATAAGAAGTAAACTAAATAAATAATTTACCTAAGTAATTAAGAGGTTTTTAAAAAGGTTGACAAAATTGGAGATACAGACACAAAGGGTGACTTCAGAGCCTAGAAAATAACTGGAAGGATGCAGTGCCATTTGTAGAATTTACAGTGGCAACAGAAGCAATGGAAAAAGCAAAACTGATATCTTAGAAAACTAAATCTTGAAACAATGCTTATACTGTCTAATTAAATTTATGCCCAGGAATATATTTGTCACCAGGAGGCTGCCAATTAAGGAATGGGGCTTCAGACAGTACTAGGTATCTGGAGAGGGGATTACCCTCTCTAAACATGGAAACATCCAGAGCTTCATAGACTCTGGCTCATAAAGTGAAGGATTGTCCAATTTCTGTGTATTAGCAAGCAGTATACGATGAATGTTATACTAATAACCATGTAGGTAATGTGGGTTTTATTAAGTTAAAACTTTTTCTTAGATGATCCATATGCAATTGTAAAATAAAAAATAATACAGAGAGACTTTGTATACCCAGTTTTCCCCATTGGTAATAATTTGTATATTACAACCAAATATTGACTTTGCTACAATGTACTGGTCTTACTCAGATTTGTCCTCTTTTACCTGTGATAATGTGTATTTAAAAGCACTGGGACCAACACATATAAATGAGACTCACCTCCTTGGACTGATTTCAGATCTAATTACCTTCACTAAGTTGATCATCAAACAATCCTGTCAATATACTGATTCTTGATTATGAAAGTGCTTTGGAAAGCAGTGGCTTGGAGGAGGAACTTAATGTATATTAGCTCAATCTTGATCTGAAATTCCCTCTTGGGTAGGCATGATAAATGTGCTTGATAAACAGTTGTCAGAAAACTGTACACTTTGTCCAAAACACTGTGAAATCAGTGTGTTCTATTGAAAATTCAAAGCATCACATAAGATGGAAAACAGGGCAACATTTTTTTTCCCTCAGAGGAGTAACTAGCTGTTTAATGTGGCCCAGAGCAGGGTGTAAACACTGAGCCAAGAATGATTACCCTCACCTTTGAGTGACATTAAATTGTTATAATCAAAGGGCAGAAGAACAGAGTGATCAGCTGTTCATTTACATTGTGTAAATATGGTTAAGTGGTAACTCGAGAAAAAATGCGCAGATTTCAGGAGGCAAGCTCTTTACAATGTTCTACTGTGATCAGCCAAGAAGAGAGATGGAAATTTAATGTTTACAAATGGCCTTTATTCAGGTGCTCAGTATGACTTGTTCTGAACAGTGAAAGTAAGGGAACATTGAAAATAAATTTACAACACAGGAAATCACAAATATGCTGGGGAACTCATGGACTCTGGATACAGGACTGCACTGTTAGCAATCAAGCCCTTGATTCATGTTCTTGTGAATTGACTTGTTAGTTTCCAAGTGAATCTCTTTTTGTTTTGAGGTGCCACTCTTGGGTGCTGTACATATTGATTTTGAGCTCTTTCTTTGAAAGAATTAGTGAGTGAATGGATATGGCAGCTTTGGTCAAAGAAAACAGAAAGCAAAGCTGAGATGCAGAATGTACAAGGAAAAGTAACTATAGACAGGACAGTATAAAATAATAAAAGAGAATTATGGACAAAAAATCAATAGGAAAAGGATGGATTGTTTAATAACTCATGTGAGGAAATGGCTTACTATACAGAGAAAAATAAAACGATCTCCACTAATACCATATGTTTGAACTCCATATTTCTCTAATTGCATATAAAGATAAAACTGTGAGGATAATATAGATTACATTTTTATAACCTAGTGGTGGGATAAGGACTTCTTAAACCCCCAGAAGATAATTTATAAAGCAAAAAGCCCTAAGATTTATTATATAGTAAAAAATTAAAGATTTCTGTTCTAAGGAGGAAACTATGGACAATGTTAACAAAGGACAGATTTGGAGAATCAGTTTGGAAACATGAATAGGCTTTCTGTTTAACTTTCTCTTTATACATTTGCAATGTATAAAACTGATGAGAAATGAATAATTAAACAGTTTTACAAATCAAGAAGAAAATACAGCAACCTCAATGGAAAAATGGCAAATGTTGTAAATATACAGCTCATAGAAGATGAATGGCAAATGTCTGAAATGCTTACAAGGAGATGTTCAAACTTACTAGTGTTTAGGTAAATGCAAATGAAAATGCAATGAAGCACTGCTTTACTTGTATCAGATTGGCAATACCTAACTAGAAAGTTAGACAGTGTTAAACATCTGTAGGAATGTGGAGCTGTAGGAATTCTTGTACACTGCTGGTGGTTGTGCAAATCAGTAGGAGTTATTCAGGAATGCAATCAGGAAGAAATGAGCCAAGTTATGTACATGTATCCTCTGTGACCCAGTAGTGCTATTTCTGATTAGTTATGACTCTGGAAAATGATAGGTGATCTAGGCGTCACTCACTGAGGTAATGGGCATATAAAATGTGGGAGATGCACAGTATCTGTGCCATGTACAGACCAGAAATAAGCTTGGAAACATGAATAGACTTTCTGCTTAACCTGCTCTTTACTGTTATTTTCATTGTTGGTACTTCTCATGGTTAAGATTGCGGTATAAAATGTCCTCCTCAGGAATGCTTCCTGTGGTGGATTAAAAAATGTCCATGAATACTTACTTGGCTTCTTCTCTCATTAAAAGAGGGGAGCTGCCATATGAGAAGTCCAAATCCTTTGGAAGGATTTGTGGTGTGAGGAATCCCAGACCACGTGGAAAGACAGTGAATGCACTCAGTTCACCACATCAGATGAGCCCCCACCTTCAATGTCCAGCCTCAGCTGCTCTCTGACTACAACTGCATGAAAGACCCCACACAAGGAGGCTAGCTGAGCTCAGTCAACCTTGCTGATAACGACAAAGTGGAACAAACTGTTCTTTTAAGCTGCTGACTTCTGGGTAGTTTGTAACGCAGTATTATTTAACTGCAATACACCCAGTGCCTAGTAGAGTATCTGCTTTTGATATAGCATTGGTTCAATAATTGAAAAAGTTTAATTGGCCAAAATAGTTCTGAACCTTTTTATCAGATCTTCTAGTCCTGATTTCTGGTTCATACCTATAGTACATTCCATTTCAGACACAGAGGGATCACTAGTTACACTTATTTTTTAAACCAGGTATTTTCCACAGTATGGTCACATCAATGCAACTTTGTGTCAGGCAACCATCCATTCTATTAATAACTTTTCATTTCCCTGCTTATCCCCACTTTACCTCTTCCCAAGTTCTATCCTTTTGTTGCCAGAAGATGAGAAGAGGCTTCTATTGTTTTAAGTTTTTAATGGGTCCCCTTCATTGTCTCTGATTGCAGGTTTGCACACAGTGATGTTTACAGCCTATCAATGCATGCTACCTTAGCTATGGGTGTTTAAATGAATAATTGTCAGGAGGAGCTAGTGATTATGGTTATGCCTCACAATGTTGGTGGACAACTCCCTTATTTGAAGTGTATGTTAGTGAGTAAAATGCCTCGTATTTGTTGTTGTTCAGTTGCTAAGTCGTGTTTGACTCTTGGTGACACCATGGACTGCAGCACACACCAGTCTCCCTGTCCTTCACTGTCTCCCGGAGTTTGCTCAAACTCATGCCCTTTGAGTCGGTGATGCCATCCAACCATCTCATCCTCTGTCGCCCCCTTCTCTTGCCCCCAGTCTTTCCTAGCGTCAGGGTCTTTTCCAATGAGCGGACTCTTCACATCAGGTGGCTGCAGTATTGGAGCCTCAGCTTCAGCATCAGTCCTTCCAGTGAATAATCAGAGTTGGTTTTCTTTTGACTGGTTTGATTTCCTGGCTTTTCAAGGGACTCTCAAGAGCCTTCTCCAGCACCACAATTCCTTGTATTAATTGAAACAAACGTAAATTTTGTTGTTTTTATCATTTGGTGATAAGCAGTTTTCTCAACTGCCTAACTGAAGAGTTATTTAAAAGACTTGGAATTTCTTTAGTCTAAGTGTAACTAGTTGGGTTTTGCATGTCTCTGTCATGCACTATGCTTATTTGTGCACATTCATCTCCTACTAGATGACAGAACCTGAGGGCGGGCGCCAGGTTTTTTTTTTTTTTTTTTCTTTTTTCCTTTTGACAACCCCAGAGGATCAGCTAGCCCAGTCAGCATAGTGGGTACTCTCTCAAATATTTGTGGATTTGAAAACTGTGCCTTTAACATTTCATTTTTTGATGTCCTTCATATCTGTGAACTGTAGAGAGTAGTTTTCTGTGGTTTTTTTTTTTTTTTTCTTTCTTTTTTTAATGAGATTTTTGAAGACAGGGAGTTATGGAGGCATTTCTGGTCTATAACAGAAGGTGACTGGAGAGGAAGGAGGAGCTAAGGGCTCTGCATTCCCTCCAATTAAAAAGTAAACTCCGAATAAATAAATAAAAGTTATTCTGAAATTACCCTTTTCTCACAGCAGACTTTCTCTTAACCCATTTAAGATGGGTCAAGTTATAGTTTATAAATTTTGCATAAGGTTTGGTTTTGAGGGGATTCTGTGAAACCATACAATGCATGAAGTCATGTGAAAAAGTCCTGTGAAAATGTACATTGACTTTTAGACTTCCATGACAGCTTTTAAAGAAAGCTTACATCCAACTTCTGAGTGGTGTTCTATATGAGTTGCTGGACAGACTTACAGAAAAGTTGTTGTATCATAGTGTTCCATTGCTTCTGAGAGGAAATTCTATTTTAGAAAAGTGAGACTTTTCTTTTTCACATGGAACTGCTGGCATAGTTCTCAGTGAATAACAAGGTTGGCCCTGCTGTTGGTAGCTGGGGAAGGCTTTTTCTTCCACTTCTAATTGGCCCAGTCATGTAGTGTGGAGGGAATTGAAGTCACAGAGTTGAGAGCTGACTCTTCCTCCTGTAACATTATACGCAAGTTGTGTTTAGGGAACCACTATGTCATCCCTAGATGGTTTAGTCATTTGTAGAAAGGATGGATGATACAGAAACTTTGCCATTGTCATCAAGAGAGCATATAATGTAAGGGTCTTAAATCTCTTTTTGTAGGAAACTGCCGACTTAAAAATTAGTCACAGCCTGAAGGAAAAGAGTGTTTTATTTGGTGGGAACATATTAGAAACTTCAAGTCCAGAGAAAGCATCTGAGGTGGCCCTGAGAGATGTGGGGAAAGGGAGGCAGGCCAGATACAAATTCACAACAAAAGGGACAGGTGGTCTGAACATCAAAGATTATCGTTAAGTAAGGAAAACCAGATAACGAGTTAAGGAATTTAGTGTTCTTCTATGTATGGGAAGATGCAAAGTCTGGGATTATTGAAGTCATTCCTTTCATATACATCTCAGTTATTTGGGACCAGCATCCTGCATTTTTGCAGATGTATTCTTCTCTTTCTTGAGTTCCCTCCCTTAGGGCTCAGCTCACCATCAGAGGGAGGGCTAACTCCCTGACTAGTGTGACATCCTTAAATTCAGAAATTCCTCCTGTAGAAAGTGGCACCACTTCTGGGCATGGCTCAGAAATTCACATTTGCAGGTCTGGAATCACGTGGGGAAAACCACTAGACCATTCAGGCATGACTTAAATCAAATCCCTTATGATTATACAGTGGAAGTGAGAAATAGATTTAAGGGACTAGATCTGATAGAGTGCCTGATGAACTATGGACAGAGGTTTGTGACACTGTATAAGAGACAGGGATCAAGATCATCCCCAAGAAAAAGAAATGCAAAAAAGCAAAATGGCTGTCTGAGGAGGCCTTACAAATAGCTGTGAAAAGAAGAGAAGTGAAAAGCAAAGGAGAAAAGGAAAGATATTCCCATTTGAATGCAGAGTTCCAAAGAAGAGCAAGGAGAGATAAAAAGCCTTCCTCAGTGATAAAAAGCCACTCAGCAGTGGCCACGGGACTGGAAAAGTCAGTTTTCATTCCAATTCCTAAGAAAGGCAATGCCAAAAAATGCTCAAAGTACCACACAATTGCACTCATCTCACATACTAGCAAAGTAATGTTCAAAATTCTCCAAGCCAGGCTTCAACAATATGTGAACTGTGAACTTCCAGATGTTCAAGCTGGTTTTAGAAAAGGCAGAGGAACCAGAGATCAAATTGCCAACATCTGCTGGATCATCAAAAAAAGAGAATTCCAGAAAACCTCTATTTCTGCTTTATTGACTATGCCAAAGCCTTTGATTGTGTGGATCACAATAAACTATGGAAAATTCTGAAAGAGATGGAAATACCAGACCACCTGACCTGCCTCTTGAGAAACCTGTATGCAGGTCAGGAAACAACAGTTAGAACTGGACATGGAACAACACACTGGTTCCAAATAGGAAAAGGAGTATGTCAAGGCTGTATATTGTCCCCCTGCTTATTTAACTTATATGCGGAGTACATCATGAGAAACACTGGGCTGGATGAAGCACAATCTGGAATCAAGATTTTCGGGAGAAATATCAATAACCTCAGATATGCAGATGACACCACCCTTATGGCAGAAAGTGAAGAAGAACTAAAGAGCCTCTCGATGAAAGTGAAAAAGGAAAGTGAAAAGGTTGGCTTAAAGCTAAACATTCAGAAAACTAAGATCACGGCATATAGTCCCATCACTTCATGGCAAATAGATGGGGAAACAGTGGCTGACTTTATTTTCTTGGGCTCCAAAATCACTGGAGATGGTGATTGCAGCCATGAAATTAAAAGACGCTTACTGCTTGGAAGGAAAGTTATGACCAACCTAGATAGCATATTAGAAAGCAGAGACATTACTTAGTCAACAAAGGTCCATCTAGTCAAGGCTATGGTTTTTCCAGTAGTTATGTATGGATGTGAAAGTTGGACTATAAAGAAAGCTGAGTGGAGAAGAATTGATGCTTTTGAACTGTGGTGTTGGAGAAGACTCTTGAGAGTCCCTTGGACTGCAAGGAGATCCAACCAGTCCATCCTAAGGGAGATCAATCCTGGGTGTTCATTGGAAGGACTGATGTTTAAGCTGAAATTCCAATATTTTGGCCACCTGATGTGAAGAGCTGACTCATTTGAAAAGATCCTGATGCTGGGAAAGATTGAGGGTAGGAGGAGAAGGGGATGACAGAGGATGAGATGGTTGAATGGCATCATCGACTCAATGGACATGAGTTTGGGTAAACTCCAGGAGTTGGTGTTGGACAGGGAGGCCTGGCGTGTGGCGGTTCATGGGATCACAAAGAGTTGGATACGACTGAGCGACTGAACTGAACTGAATCACGGACTGCTGTGAGATTTCTTGCCCACTGATATGGCAGGCATATTGAAATACTTCATTTCACAGTGCTGACCAGGATACTTTATAGGATACTGATGGCCAGGCCTGATGTCTATGCAGATGGTGGTTTCTTCACTGGTTTGCTCTCTTCTGTGACTTAACCTCCTTGAGGCTAGGAATAGAGTTTTGTTCAGGAATATACCCACAGTGTTTAATGCCATATCCAGGAAATAATAGGCACTTGATAATTATTTAATGAATGAATGAAAGATTTGAGGACATGATGTGATAATATATGAGAAATTTTCTTCGAGGATATCAGGTATTCTAATTAAGATCCTTATTAAACTTCTGTGAGTTTCAAGTTTTGTTCTAGCTCTTTATAACTAACCTGTCCCAGCTTTGCAAGAATAATCACTGTCTCTTATAGCAAGATTTTATGTATATTCCACATTCAGAAAATTTTGAACTTTTATCATGAGTATAATTTCTCTTAATATTAAAAAAAACACAGTTGAGATCAAAAGAACAAATTCTTAAATTAACAGATGGGTAGCCCTAGGGAAAAAGCCTTGTTAATTAATTCAATAAACTTTAAGTCCTGGATTATGCTAAGCATGGATAATATAACAATAAGTAGGATGCATTCTTGACCTTAAGATACTTAAGCTCTGATATTATGGGATGAACTGTGTTCCCCCCAAAAATCTTATGTTGAAGTCCTTTTTCTTGGGACCTCAGAATATGGATTTATTTGGAAATAGGGTCTTTACAGAGGTAATTAATTTAAGGTCATGAGGTTAGGCGCTAACCTCCTATGACTAATGTTGTTATAAAAAGGGGAACTTTTTAGACAGACACACAGAGGGAAAACCATATGAAGACACAAGGGAAAAAAAAAAAAAGTCATTTATGCCAAAGAGAGAGACCTGGAGCAGATCCTCTCTTCATACCCCTCAAAAGGAACCAAACCGCCTACCTGAGAGGAGAGATCAGTGACCTGTTTGCTCTGAGACTGGAACAATGAGAAAGAGCCTGCAAGTGGAGATCTGCAGGGGTACCCTTTCACGCACAGGGATAGTGAGTACAAAGGCCATGGGTAGAAGGTATGGTTGGAATATTGTCGGTGCAGAAGAAGGCCAGTGTGGTTGGAGCACAGTGACCAGTGGGAACTAGGGCAGGTAAAGATGAAGCTGGAGGGAAAGGAGTCATGGTAAGGCTCTTACTAATAAAACAATGTCCAGGATATTCCTGTATGTTTGTAACAAGTTCTTCTCTGGTACATATGAATTAATTTTATGGACGTAAGAAAGTGGTTCCTCTCTTGTTTCTTTGCTTTGTTCGTTTTTGTAGCTATTTTTCCTTCCTTAGTTTGGATAACTTAAGACTGTACCCACTTCAAGACATGGTGGATTTGCAGAGTTACCTGGGAAAAACGCATGTGACTGTGAACTTCCTCAGAGTTAAAGGAGTGAAAGGAAAGTCCACAACTAGCTGAATGCCTGAGAAGAAGCAGAGTGCACTGTGACATCATTCAGTCTACATCACTGACTCTTGAGATGTCTCTGTTGCCCTTATAACTTAATGTTCTGGGCAGCCCAGGTTCCAATTTATCAGCAAGGACAATAAATTGCTAATAACTGCTAGCCTTTCCCTGTTCTTAAGTTATCTGCTAACACAAACAGACAGATTCATTCAATTTGGAAAATGTTAATAAGATGCCAAAATGTGTTCAGGGAGAATAAAAGGAAAGCTTTTTTTAAATGGTCATATCATCCTTTCCAAGATTGAATTCCAACTGTCCCTGTTTGTGCAGGTGAATTAAAAGACTATCAAAACCCTAAATGTTTCTATTAACCCAATTAAACAGGGTCTGAATTGAGAAGTGATAAAGATGAAAAGCATCTGTGCTCTCTCAAATGAACCTCCATGACAAAAGATAATGAACAATTATTCCCCCACCCAACCCTCCTGAAAATCAGTTCTAATACTTTGATTTGACTATTTGGCTAATACTGATTTTCTAGGACTTTAGGAAGCTCCTTTAAGTAAGTTTAGCTCATTTTTTACTTTACAAGGATGAATTTTAGTATTTTCAATAGCTAGATTCCTGGTGTTGCTTCTGTTTCTCTTACCACACTATCCCCCACAACCCCAAACTTGTGAGTTTTGTCACTACTTACTGAGATCTTTCTGTGAAGAGGTGGGGAAAATTTGGTGGTGGAGCAGAAATCAATACTTATTAGAAACCTGTGAGCATCTCATGTTGTTGCAAAAAGGATGCTTGACATAATTCTCTGAATCAAAGTTTGGAGGTTGTAAATATTTGAGTAATTTGCTTTATGCCCAAGTAGTAGTACTAGACTATTCTTGAAGAAAAAGTCTCCCAGACATCCAATAAGAAGAATATTGAAGATATTGTGTTATCTTTTGGCCTTTGGTTGAGGATGTTTGTGGTAAATATCTTTTAGAATTTTATAGTATACCAGGAAAATGTTGTCCTCTCCTGAAGAACTTATTTCTGTAAAGATTTATCCATATACCGATTTAGTGCTCTTTTGGTATACTATGAAATGAGTCATTTGTAAGGCATCTTATTCTCTTTTTGACTTTTCTGCTAGTACTATATTTAATATTTAACAGTTGTTTAGCAATATATTTAATATATTAATTTATCTCCTTTTCTACACAATATTTTTGTATATATGATTCTTATAAACTCCTAGTTTTTGGAAGTAGATCATACACAAGTAGAATAAATACATACATACCTACATAGTGTTCATCTCTCCACCCTCTGGAGAGAATTTTCTATTGGATTGTATTTTTTACTTTGGTAGTGATTTGTTATGTTTGCTATACTTGCTTTGATTCCTTCTTAATGGTGGGAGAAACACTTGTGATTATGTTTCCAAGCAGATTATTTGCTACAGGCATCGGTCAGTCATAAAGACTTTAAAAATACCATCATTCCTTTCAATTTCATACTTAAATTATGAAAACAAGGAGTATTAAGGACACTTTAGTGGGCATGCCAGACATCAGGTGGTTTTGGCATGTTGAATCAAGCAGTTGGGCCACTGAAAAGCTTAGTTCTCCTGTTGTTGTTCAGTCACTAAGTCATGTCCGATTCGTTGAGACCCCATGGACTGCAGCATGCGTCTCCTCTATCCTCCTCCATCTCCCAGAGTTTGCTCAGATTCATGTCTGTTGAGTTGGTGATGCTGTCTAACCATCTCTTCCTCTGCTACCCAGTTCTCCTTTTGCCTTCAATCTTTTGCCATCATCAGGGTCTTTTCCATTCATTGGCTCTTTGCATCAGATAGTTAAAGTATTGGAGCTTTAGCTTCAGCCACAGCTCTTCCAATGAATATTCAGGGTTGATTTCCTTTAGGATTGACTGGTTTGATCTCCTTGCAGTCCCAGGGACTCTTATGAGTTTTTTCCAGCACCGCAATTCAAAGTCATCAATTCCTCAGCACTCAGCCTTCTTCTGACAGTCATGTAAATAACACCTGGGCTAAATGATGTAATGTCTTTCTGCCAAATGATACAAAGAGTTGCTTTTCTGTACATTGGTTTTTTTTTTTTTTTTTTTTTAAATGAAGACGTCTGGTAGTATCAGATGGTTAGCACAGTTCTAATTGCTCACGTGTTCAATGAGTCAAGTAGAAAGCCATCTCTATCAAACTACAGGAAGTGAGTCTAGAATGGAGCTGAATGCATAATGGCAGCTGCCTAACCCACTGATGACGCATTGGCTAAATTGGGATTTTATCATTTTGATGTTGATAATTCATGAGATAAGCTTACAGCTCGTGACATTCCAACCAGTGGTTGTTCAACTGCCTCAAGGGTGTGGGTGAGCATAGCAGAGAACTGCAATTACTAAGAGATCAGATTTCTCACTGGACAGCTCCCTGATAAAATATGTCCTAGCCTGTGCATCGTGAGACAAGAAAAATTTTGGCACATTTTTTCTAACTGGAGGTTAAGCTGAAGGTAATGGTACCTCCTTTTGGGCTTTTGCACTTCACTCCTGCAAACCCAAAACACCTGCCATACTCTCACTTAGGTCTGCTTTGAGGTTTAGTTTCTTTCTCTCTTTGCATATGTATATATGTGTATGTGTAATATGTGTTTCTACTTTTTCTTCCTGCTTCCTCTTCCACGCTTTCTCCACACATTCCTATGCAGGAGGATCTTCCTATCCCCCTAAATCATTTATTAGTAACGCAACTTATCCCCTCCTGCCCATGTATCCCTGTATGTGCTGAGTCAAAAACACAAAAAAGTAGAGTCCTAAAAAGATAGAGTCCTCTATAATATCCACCTCCCTCGGGAGGTGAGGAGGGATGAATGTGAATAACTCATAATTTTGAATTCATTCTTTCCTTTATTTTTTTGTGCATTCTAGGAGTACTTTATTCCCCACCTTATCTGTAAGATTCTTTTAAAACCATCTTTCTTTAGTCAATGAGTTATCTGTTATTCACATAAAGCTCAGAAAAAAATGTAAAACCATGTATTCATTCTTTTCCTTTTCTCTGTCCCTGACACCACTTTTCCCCCAATTCCTTGTCTTTCAGTATATATGTCTGTTTCTCATACTCTGTCTTTGTCTTCTTCATCCCTTCTCTCCATTTCATCTTTCTCTCTTTTTAATGATGTAAATTGCAAGGTTTCCTTTCTTGACAGTTATGATTAAAGGACTGTGCACCTGCTAAGGTGGAATAAATGGGGGAACTGCTGAAGCAAGTATTTATGCTAACTAACATAGTCTCCCTTCTTGCTTTCAAAAGCAATCCAGCAACTCAGAAAAGTCTCCTCTCAAATAAGCATACAGAAAGTTTTTACATTCATGCTCTCTCTGATGTCAGAAGAGGCTCTTGCATCTCAGCTCCATGAGACTTGCTAGGGCACAGGTGCTGTTTCCTCAAAGATGAATGGATGCTTAGCTCACAGGAAAAGGGAGAAATCGTCTCTTCTTTGAAGATGGAAATAAGAAAAAAAGCAGAGGAGAAGGCAAAGACAAGAAAGTTCTAATAGTAAATGACTTAGAAATGCCTCCTTTCCCTGTAAGATATTATAAACTCCAGGGTTTCTAGGTTGGATTTAAATATACTTTAAAAATAGAGTACCAAATACTCTTTAAGTTTGCATTCTCATTTTCAAAGCCTGTTCCAACTCCACTTCTCATCTCTTTTCCCTCTCTGATGAGAAGAAACTGTTCTGCTGTAATAACTAGTTAATTAGTAGGTAAATCTCATTGAATAAAGTCTTTTCTCTAAAGGACAAGTTATTTAAAAAGAGGGCAAAGATCTCATCTCTCTCCCTCTATTCTCCTCTCTTCATTTCTTCTGTCCTCCCTCTATTTCCCTTGACATAATAGATAATAAAAAACTGTCATTGTTCTAGTTGCTCAATATATCTTGACTCTATTGGGTCTCCTCTATTCTTTTTTTTTCTTGCAATTAAGTTTCTTTCTTTCTTTCTTTTTTTTTTTTTTTTGGTGGAAGAACTTGGTTTGTCCTGTAGAGGTCTCAGTTTGGATTTAGCTGATTGCTTAATAGGTTCCTTATTCCTTGCATTTCCTATGAACTGGTAATAGATCTAGAGGTTTGATCAGATTCAGCACTGAATTTGGGGGATGAGACTGTGCCACAGGTGGTGGTGTGTGCTTCCAATAGAAGGTACATCAGGATGTCCAGTTGTGACTGTTTTGAGAGTAGAAGTCATTGATGATCATTGCCTAGATTCAATAGTTCTTTAGTGGTTGCAAATGATATTTAATATAATTAAATTTAATATTTAATTTAATTAAATATCCATTTAATATAAAAAGCTTTTTCCTTGTGGCTCAGCTGGTTAAGAATCCGCCTGCAATGCAGAAGACTTGGGTTCGATCCCTGGGTTGGGAAGATGCCCTGGAGAAGGGAAAAGGCTACCCACTCCAGTTTTCTGGCCTGGAGAATTCCATGGACTGTATAGTCTATGGGGTCGCAAAGAGTCAGGCATGACTACTTTCACTTCACTTCACATACTTAAATATCAAATTTCATTATTAAATATCAAATAATGATATTTAATTCATTTCCCCTTCATATATCAGCTGAAAGACTTGTATAAAAAGACTTCTTGTCAAATATTTATTAAGGTAATTTTATCCTATATAAGATAGGCAGGATAAATGCTTCTTTCTCCAGGGTTATAAGTTTTTAAAGTAATCAGGTGGATTTTTAGCAACTTTGAGGTTAACCTTTGAAGTTGATGAGGCTGACCCTCTTAGATAGGTTTCTAGAAAAACCAGACTCAGAAACAGGGATTTGAAGGCACATGAAAAGCATAAATGAGACAGATAGAAGGCAGCCCAAACAGGGGGCATTATTGAGTCAGCCAGCAGAGTGAGTGAGTGACTGGTGTTAAAGCTGCCTGGGAAACTGTGGGTGCTGCAATAGAATGCTTCCATGATATCCCTTGTGAGGGAGCTAGGTGGATGGATGTGAAACACCCTAGCTCTTCTGTCCTGATATGGACTCTGGAAGCCAGACAAAGCTGTCGTGTAAAAAAGTGCCTCTTCTGGCAGCTGAAAGTTGAGCCAGTGTTCCCTGATATATTGATAATGAGGGGAAGGGGATGTGGACGAGGCATCGACTACTGCAACTCACTCCTATCCCCTTTTAGCACGTACATTAGGTTTAGTCTGTCCTGTCACTGAGTCTTCAAGGTGGTAGTTAGTGACAATGAGGGAAAAAACACTCTGTGTTCCTATTGCTATAGGAAGAAGCTGACATAATGATGGAGCAGAAAAAATAAAAAGGATGGAGGTCCTTGATGGTGCTGCTGAATCAACCAACCCTCAATTCTACCTATCCTCTGAACTACCAGGTATGTGAGACAGTAAGTTATTTTATTGTTTAGCCACTTTTGAGTTGAACTTTCTGTAAATTGCATTCAAAGCCATGCTATCTATTGTAGTACTATTATTAACCTCATTTAACAGATGAAAAAATGAGTCCTGGACAGGTTAAAGCAATTTGCCAAAGGTTGATAAGGACTCAGCTGGCTGGTGCTTGAGCCTGAGGGTGTCTAATTCTAAAAATTTGATTATATTATCATTATATTCTTTATGGGGCTTCCCTGGTGGCTTAGCTGGTAAAGAATCCACCTGCAATGCAAGAGACCCAGGTTCAATCCCTGGGTCAGGAATATCCCCTAGAGAAGGAAATAGCAACCCACTCTAGTATCCTGGCCTGGGAAATCCCATGGACAGAGGAGCCTGGTGGGCTACAGTCTGTGGGGTTGCAAGAGTTGGACATGACTTAGCAACTAAACTGCCACCATGTTCTTTATAGCAAGAGGTGAGTCTCTAAAAGATAAGACCCCCAAAAGAGTTTCCTCAATTTTTTTATCTATACAAGAGCTTCAAGGACTCATGCACATGAGTAGAACCATTGGAGAATGGAGCTTGCCTACCTGGCCAAGTTCTAGTCATGTGAAGGCAGCTGTGAATCACCAACTAAGAGTCTTGGTATCACTTTTCTGATGGGCACAGCAGCCCCCTGGGAATCATGGGTAAGAGTTGCATGAAGAAAGTAGCTTAGACCCAAAGCCAAATTGTGATTCCCTACTCTTACCTCCCTGGAAGCTTGGACTGAGGGACTTACTGGTGGAGAAAGCTGACTTGGTCAAGTAGACCCTTGTCCGACGCGTGGTCTCATTAAACCCACCAGGCAAAACAGGAGCCAGGCCGGTGGGAGGGAAAGAACTGACTTCTCCTTTTGAGGCAAAGTAGTGCCAAATCTCATTATGTGTGACAGGATGCAACCTATGGTCTTAGGAATAATTAGCCATTGATTTCTCAGGGGTGTTGGTAGTAGTTGAAATTCTTTACCCAGCACTTCTCAAAGAAAGTTGTAGTGTTTATGGGCTGAGGTGGGAATGTGGAGAGAAGGAAGAGTTTTCTTCCAAGTCAGTAAACTTTTTCTGTAAAGAGTCAATTAGTAATATTTTAGGATTTGGAAGTCACTCATGGTCAATGTTGGATATTCTTCATTTGTTTGTTTCTCAAACCTTTAATATTGTAAAAACTACAGGTGTCCAGAACCCAAAACAGGACACAGGCTACATTTGGCTGGGACTGGGGAGAGTCTGGCCCCTATCCAGTTATTGCCAAACCTGGGGCCAATGTTTAGTACCCTCTGACATGGCTCTGGATGGGACTTTACTTAAAGCAACTCTAAGTTCATACTGTACCCTGGGCCAAAAATCATTCCCTTTTCTATATCTTCAATCTACTTATGTGTCTAGCCATGCAGTGCAATATAGCTTGTACTATATTACATGCAATGATTAAACAAACTTGGTTGCCACCAGACTAAACATAGCTCACTTAATACAATGCCTGCAGTATGCCAGTGTCTCAGGTTTGAATATGCATTATGTTTCATTATTAAAGTTCAAAAAGCTTCAAAATTAAAATCTTTGGCTTGTTAATTGAAGTTGAATGAATATCCCAACTTCTGCTTTCCTGTTTTGCTCTCTCTATAATAAGAGAAGCCTCCTTCTGCAAAGCCTGCTTCCCTCTACAACCCCTACCACCCGGGCACACAGGGGTGCATGTCTGTTGTTGTCAAAGTTAATGCTATGCAGTCAGTAGGACTCACAAGAGTCTCATGACATCAGCCCCAAGCTCATTATATTGAGTAAACATATACAAGTGAATAGAAACTTCTTTCTGCCAAAAAGTGCTCCTCTCCTTTCAAACTGGCTCAGTTTCTGCCTCATAGGGGCCTAATGGGGTTCTCCACTGTTTAAAAACATCCTGCCACTTTCCCTTCCCAAGCCAGGTAATGCCCGCAGGAGCCCCACATAAGCCCCGCCTCTCACCCAGATCAGTACTCAACCTGTCATGAGCCAGCCAGGCTACACTTGACCATCTTTCCTTCCCTACATATAATGCCTTCCTTATTTCGGCCACATTTTCTCACTGTGCAGACAGTGTGTGCCTCTAGATCTTGAAATTCTCTTACTAGTTCCTGAAATATTTCATACTGGTTTTCTTGGTCTTTCCCTTTCAAATGAATGTGAATGTCCTGTGCATCTTCTCTAAGTGCCCCAGAGTGTAGCTTTTTTCCATTTCAGATCCATGTTGAGATTCCAGCCTTGTGTTCTCTAACTTTCTCTATTTTCCCAAGGCAAGCTTTCATCCCTGGAGTTTAATCAGTTTATCTTTTATGTTTTCTTTTTGCTTTTCTTTCCCCACCGCCAGTGTTCTGACTAAAAGACGAAATCTTGTTTCTTAGGCTGATTCGATTTTCCTTTGAGTCCCTGAGTAAACCTAATTTATAAAGAAAGCATGTTTCCTGCTAATGTCTTTTTAATTCCTTTCTAAAACTCTGGGTTTGAAATAAGGTCCATGGACTCTTTCTCCCCAGTTTTCATCCTAAGAAGATGGCTTATTTCCTCTGTGACAAACCACTCCACCCCTCATGTTAGCCTTCCAGTTCCATTGTATTCACTCATTGATAAAATTTGCCACTTCTTGTAGACTTCTTCTCGCAGACCTTCAGGACCTAAAATAGAGGAACACAATTTGGGGCTACTGATCTAGTGCCTCTTGTGATGCCCAGCTCTCAGGGTTTAAAGATTGGAATCACACAGTAATGTTCTATAGTTTACGGGGGAATGTAGGTCCTTTTCATAGTTCACAGTAGTTCTGGCCAAGACACAATTTGAAAGAAGGAAAACATGTCCTAGTCAGAAAAAAATGATTCCATATGCCTATATGGGATATATATTTATACCATATACCTTCATTGTCTTTCTGGGAATGAAGAGACTCACTCAGGGATGAACCTGCTCAGCTGAGCCCACTGTACCAATTGCTATCCAGTCATAGGCCAAGCGTCCACATGCTCTCCAACTGTCTGCTGTGGTCCCAGCATGGCACTTAGATTCTCAAAAACTGGCCCTTGTGTTTGCTCATAAGGTTTCCTTCATATGTTGGGTGCTGGGATTGCCAGTCACAGGCCTCCTCCTCACTGAGTTTTGACCAACTGAGATCAGACACATGAAACCAAATTAGGAACAAATTGCAGCATCAGCTTTAGTCCTAGTATGGAAGACCCCTTCAAATTCACAACTGATGTGCCATTTCCCACTTAACATGGTAGGGATGCAAACCTTTGCAGCTAGCCATTGAGAAAGAACCTTTGGAACCTGGAAGCCAGTCAGTTAGGCCTTGGTGTTCTCTTGTTGAATGTGAACAATGTCACAGAATATCAACTTCAAGGCAAGGCCTCTCTGGTCATGATGTGTGTGTGTGTGTGTGTGTATTAGTTGCTCTGTCATGTACAAGTGTTCGTGATCCCATGGACTGTAGCCCACCAAGCTCCTCTATTCATGGAATTCCCCAGGCAAGAATACTGGAGTGGGTTGCCATTCCATTCTCCAGAATATCTTTCCAACCCAGCAATCGAACCCAAGTCTGCTGCATTGTGCAGCTTCTTTACCGTCTGAGCCACCAGGGAACCCTGGTCATGATGGCTCAAGACAAAAATAAGATGACTGTACAACCATTTCTGACTATTGGCAAAGCATTAACATTGTCCAAACCACAAAATGCCAATCCTCTCTTCTGGTTAATGTGAGTAATTGCCAAGTATGACTTTAGCCTTGTAGTTTTCCCTCTCCAGATAAGATTTATTGAAGTACCTTAAGATAGAATTAGCTTACCCATGCTTCCTGCAGCAGCCAATTCAGAGCAGAACTCCTCTTCCTTAAACCCTCTGCAAAATCACCTAACATAAGCCAAAATCTTATAAGTTCTTTACAACTCTCTGTTACTGAGATGCATCACAGTTCCCCATGGTGTGCATATTTTTTTTCATTGTGACAAAGAATAAACTCAACTTACTGAGCTTCTCACATATTCCTGGTGATCACTGGCTGGAGGATGTTGTCACCAGGAACAGTTTACAACAGGGGCAAAGACACTTAATTCTTTAGCCCTTTTTTTTTTTTTTTTTTTGGTCATGCCACTTGGCATTGGGATCCTAGTTCCCCAACTAGGAATTGACCCTGCACTCCCTGAATTAGAAGCGCAGAATCTTAAACACTGAACAGCCAGGGAAGTCCCAATTCTTTGAAACAAAGCCCCTTTCCCCGATATGGGACAATATGGATTTACTCATCAGCATGGACAGACAGAGCAGGAGATTGGTAGTAGATATTCTCTGAGGATGAGAGGAAAGGGCTCAAGTATAGAGAGAAGAAGACAGAGTTTGGACAGAAGAAAAGAATTAGGTTCTGTGTTCTGACCCTTCTCTCCTAATCCTCCGAAGATTGGAAGGGGAGCGAGGACCTGGGCTTAAGACAGACCCAGCCTGGGCATCTGGGGGATCCAAGGGTGACCCACTGGTGCCCTGCTTCCCACAAGGCCTTTCAAGCCTGGCAGCTCTAGCTGTGCCAACACACATAGGTGATGACACAGAGACGTAGAGATGTAGTGCATTTAGACATGTGAAGAGCTCCCGGCCCCACCACATCATAAGGACAGATCCAGCAATTTCCTCTCTCTCCTAGTGGCACCTAGAGACTCGCCACGGCAGAGGAGCAGCATGCTTGCTTTGGGGGACCCCAGTCAGGAGTGGGACACGTATTCAGACAGAGCCAAGGCCAACCTGGTCACCAACTTAGAGACTGGCTATGACGTGTCACAGAGGTGAAAGCAGAATCTCCCCAACAATGCCAAGAACAGCCTCCCAGCTAAGCGCATCTACTGGCACCAACTGAGACTGAGAAAGTGGAGACACAGGCCTTCCCTGTTGGACATTTTGTTGTGGCTTCAGAAGTTCCCCCAGGGCACTGGAGCCAGTCCAGGTGGTGGAGAATGGGTGTGGGCAAGAAAGACCAGACTGTGACACACACATGCGGATGGATTGACTCCACAGGTTATTGCTGCTGCAAATGGAGGCAGCACGGAATGAACAACACAGCCTGAATTACGGTATTGGGTGTATTACGATTTCAAATTCAGTTGTAGAAATTTAACACACATGCAACATGAGCATTTGTCTGTTTGGATGAGAATTCACACCATCACACTGGTACACCTCAATGGAGGAATGGTGGAAGCTTCTCTCTCCTACCTGAGTTTAAGTGACAAGCCCGGTACTAGAGAAAAAAGCTGGAGTGGGGCTTGTTCCCTTAGAGGAACCCCACAGGTATGGTAACTGGAAGAGGAGAGAGAGCTCTTTTGGGGGCTTACAGTTTTGAGAGGGTGAAAGGGAAAAAAGGAGAGGGAAAAGAAGAGGGAGAGAGGGAGGGAGGAGAATATGACTCAATCCTTCCCAATGAGAAAATCTTGGTGGAGCTTCCTCTTTGTGTATAGCGTTGAAGTAGAACACATTGGGATGGGGATGCATAGGAGAGCAGTTCCTCCTCTGGTAGCTAGTATTTGTCCCCTAGTCATACATCTCACGTATCTTTGGCGGAAGCCACTTACCTGAACTCTCAGCTCTAAGGACAGGGGTTGAAACCATTCTCAGCCACTGAATATAAGAGAGTAGAGGAATTTTTTCCTCCTCTGTGATCATTTTTAGGATCATTTGATTTCTCCAGAGACAGATTTATCAGTATCCTCATGCCTGGTTACCCTCTGTTTAGCCAACTTTTTTTTTTTTTTTAGGAATGACCATCTTTATTAAGCTGTCATGTGCTGGAGGAGGGTCTCTGTGTGTGAGTAGTGGATATGAGCGGATGGGGAAGGCCTTTGGGAGGGTCACTCTACCCAGTGACCCCCTCCCATTGTGCCCTCGACTCCACTCCTCCAACTTTTTTTCAAGCTGAGTAGGGGACCGGCGGTTTTTTGGTTCAGTAGGTGAAAGTGAAAGTCCCTCAGTGTATCTGACTCTCTGCAACCCATGGACTCTGCAGTCCATGGAATTCTCCAGGCCAGAATACTGGGTGGGTAGCCTTTCCCTTCTCCAGGGGATCTTCCCAACCCAGGGATTGAACCCAGGTCTCCCGCATTGCAGGTGGATTCTTTACCAACTGAACTAATGGAGGGGGCAGAGGGGTTCAGTAGGTAGACTTCCATTGATCCAGTTTCAGTAGATATCTCTGCCCTGCCTGATTTACTGGTATCTAGTAAATCAGAGAGTTTCTGATTCCATTTTTACCCAATGTCTTGCAATGGAAGGGGGAAGGTAGGTGTTCTGGCTGGTGGACTGGGGAGGAAGCTGAGGATTAATCTGCCAATGACTTTAAATGTCTCCTTTCCCCTCTGCCTTTCTCGGATTCCCACCTTGATCCCATCCTCTCTAACTCTGAGTGTCTCCAATTTGTGAGTTTTTCTGAGGGTCTGCATTGTGGAGTGGCTTGATCTCACTTTCATCCCTCTCTGATGGCACTTGCTATTTACTTTTTGTCTTTTCTAATTCCCTGATCCATGTTCCAGTTTCTCAATTTTGTGAAGATCTCTTGTCTGCTCTTCCCCCACTGTCTTTGTCTTTTCCCACATGTAGTCATTTTATTGTGCTTTAAATAAATAAATTTTTATTTTCAACTTTAAGTTGAATAGAAGAGCAGAAGAGCTCTTATAAACAAACAAACTGAGGTCAATATGTGATGTGACTCTACTCAATCAGTGGCGGGCAGAATTAAAATAGAACTCTAAAGTTCTGAGTTAATTTCTATGGTGAGATTTACTGATAAGAAGGTTTAACTAATCATCTTTCATACCCAGGTGGCTCAGTGGTAAAGAACCCACCTGCCAAGTAGGAGATTCAGGTTCAATCCCTGGATTAGGAAGATCTCCTGGAGAAGGAAATAGCAACCTACTCCAGTATTCTTGCCCAGGAAATCCCATGAAGGAGGAGCCTGGCAGGCCACAGTCCACAAGGTTGCAGAGATGGACATGACTTAGCGAATAAACAACAACAGAGGTTCAACCAGTCATCTTTTATAATTGAAATTAAGAGCCTGACTCTTCCTCCTTCTTTTTAAAATTTTACTTTTAAAACTAGAGTCTGCTTTGGATTTTCCTACATTCTTTTGGTACAAAGAGTTATGAGAGAGTCTCACGGGGACAGTTACAGGCTCCTGGTCGCATCAGTAGAAAGCTCTCATCTACCAGGATTCCTTAACATGCAAGCATGTCTGGACCTACTAGAAAAGACATCCTACCTGTCAGCCCTCCAGGTCCTGCAGAATAAGGTGACGGTCTGAGACATCATGGGCTCCAGTTTTAGCAAAAGTATTTTGGAGGGAGGTAAGAAGAGAGGAAGGGGGCTGGCACGCTCCAGGAAATTAAAGAATGTCTGAACAGTGAAGCGACAAGATGGTAATCACCAGCAGGCTGGCTAATTGAGACTTGGCTTACTAGGATGACAGCAGAGGAAGAACCAAGATTAGCAGGAGAGGGAAAAAAAAGACCTAATTGGAAGCTGCATTAATTTTTTGAAGAGTCAGATAATGACTGAGAAGCAGGGCAACTCTTCATATAGACAGGCTCATAATGGAAAGGAAATAGAAGATTAATCCACTGTGGATTCTCTACGCTTGGGCTGATTTAATATCCAAAGACCTCCTCTGAGCCTGTCTTCCCTCTTATCCTTCTCAGGGTCATTTTTGAACGGGAAGGGAAGCGTTTATGTCAAAAGAAACTCGTGGGGCTGAAAAGGGATGATAACTTGGTGGTGTCAGAATGATGACTGTGTCACTGCCCCGTGCAAACAACAGAGGCTCAGAACTGCTCAAGCCCTCCCAGGGCCTTAGAGTAGGCATCCTCATGGGCTGTAAAAGGATGACTGCTGGTTAGTTATAACTGAGCCAGGGTCATGGTATCTGAAGCAGTTTCACAAGGAATTTGTCAAAGCTACTTTGCAGGAGCTACAAGTAGAAGTTTGGAGATTTTAAACATAGAAGGAAGCCACAGAAACAAAAGCATTTACAGCAGAAAAGGAGCTTACTTGCAAAGAGATTTTGCAAGGGAGTCCCGGGTTTTAATAGCTACTCTCCAAATAAAGTATATTAAAGTTCTTTTAAAAAATGTTACCAAGATTACTGTAGTATGTTTGTGGGGGGAGAACAGCAGTTGTTACACTTGATTGTCAGGTGCTCAAAGGTAATCTTATATCTGGAGACATCAGGACTTCAGAAGTCAGAAATAAAGATTTCTGTTGCTATTTTTTAATGAGTTGTGACCTAAGGGCTCAACATCTCACTTAAAGGCATACATATTGTGGGTTGTTTTTTTTCCAGACCACAAGTGCATATGGTAATAGAGCAAGTCATGCAATTTAATTTTTTTTTAGTTTCCCAGTGCCTATGAAAGTTATATTTACACTATACTGTAGTCCATTAAGTATGAGATAGCATTACATCTAAAACATGTAAATGAAAAGTGCTAACCATCATCTGAATCTTAGAAAGTTATAATCTTTTTGCCAATGGAGAGTCTTGCCTCAGTGTTGATAGCTGCTATTTGATCATGGTGGTGGTTGTGGCAATTTCTTGAAATAAGACAACAATGAAGTGTAATGCATTGATTTTCTCTCTTCCTTTCATGAACGATTTCTCTGTAGCATGCAATGCATCCTGATAGTATTTTACCCACAGTAGAACTTCCTTCAAAATTGAGGTAGATCCTCTCAAACCCTGAAGCTGCTCTATCAACTAGGTTTATGTAATATTCTAAATTCTTTGTTGTCATTTCAACAATCCTCACAGCATCTTCACTAGAAGTAGATTCCAATTCAAGAAACTATCCTCTTTGCTCATCGATAAGAAGCAACTCCTCATCTTTCAGCATGAAATTGCAGCAATTTAGTCACATCTTCAGGCTCCACATGTAATTCTAGTTCTCTATTTCTACCACATCTGTAGTTACTTCCTCTACTGAAATCTTGAACCCCTCAAAGTCATCTATGAGGATTGGAATCAATTTCTCTTAAACTCCTGTTAATGTTGATATTTTTCTCATGTATCACAAAAGCTCTTAATTACATCTAAAATGGTGACTCCTTTCCAGAAGGCTTTCAAATTACTTTGCCTAGGTCCATCAGAGGAAGCCCTGTCTATAGCAGCTATAGCCTTATGAAATATATTTCTTAATAAGGCTTGAAGACTAAAATTACTCCTTGATCCACAGGCTGTAGAATGGATGTTGTGTTAGTAGGCCTGAAAACATTAATCACCTGTGCATTTCCTTCAGAATTCTTGAATGGCCAGGTGCATTGTCAATGAGCGAAATTTTTAGATGAATCTTTTGTTTTCTAATAGTAGGTCTCAACTATGGGCTTAAAATATACAACAAACCCTGGGTGTGCTGTCATTCAGGCTTTGTTGTGCCATTTACTGAGTGCAGGAAGAGTAGATTTAGCATAATTCTTAAGGGCCCTGGGATTTTCAGAATGGTAAATGAGCAGTAGTCATGTATGAATGTGAGAGTTGGGTGATAAAGAAGGCTGAGCACCAAAGAATTGATGCTTTCAAACTGTGGTGCTGGAGAAGACTCTTGAGAGTCCCTTGGACAGCAAGGAGATCAAACCAGTCAATCCTAAAGGAAATCAACCCTGAATATTCATTGGGAGGACTGATCCTGAAGCTCTAATTCTTTGGCTACTAATACTTTGATGCAAGTAACTGACTCATTGGAAAAGACCCTGATGCTGGGAAAGATTGAGAACAGGAGGAGAAGGGGGTGACAGAGGATGAGATGGTTGGATGGCCTCATTGACTCAATGGCCATGAGTTTGATCAAACTCTGGGAGATGGTGAAGGACAGGGAAGCCTGGCGTGCTGCAGTCCATGAGGTCGCAAAGAGTCAGACATGGCCCAGCAACTGAATAATAACAGTAAAGAACATTGGCTTCAGCTTAGAGTCACTGGCTGCATTAGCCTCCTTCAAGAGGGTCAGCTTGTCCTTTGAAGCTTTGAAGCCATGCACTGACTTTTCCTCTCAAGCTGGTGAGGTACTGAATGACATCTTATTCCAAGATAAGGTTGTTTTATGTACATTGAAAAAGTTTTGATTTAAAGTGAGAGACATGTGACTGTTCCATTGCTTGAACACTTAGAGGTCATTGTAGGGTTATTAATTAGCCTAATTTCAATACTGTTGTGTCTCAGAGAATAGGAAGGGCTGAGGAGAAGGAGAGAGATGGGGAAACATCTGATGAGTGGAGCAGTTAGAACACACACAACATTTATCGTTTGCTGTCTTTTATGGGTATGGTTCATGGTGCCCCAAAATAATTATGATAATAACATCAAAGATCACAGATCACCATGGCAAATATAAAAATGATGAAGCTGGAAATATTGTGAAGATTACCTAAATGTGACATAGAGACAGGAAGTGAGCAAATGCTGTTGGAAAAATGGCACCAATGGACTTGCTCAACTCAGGGTTGCCACAAGTCTTCAATTTATAAAAAGCATAATATCTTCAAAATGCAATAAAGCAAAGTGCCAGAAAAAAATGAGGTATGCCTGTATTTTGAGAATCAAGGTACAATGGGCAAAGCTGGTTTTATTTCTTGTTTTGTTGTTATTGCTGTTCTTAGGTACGAAGTACTTTCTAGTGGGGGGCACTAGAATGGTTTGCAGTTACTCACTAAGGAGGCAGAGCAGGCTGTCAGTTTCATTTTCAGACCCTCCATACTGATTTGCTCACATACTTTTACTTAGCACTTTTATGATTCGAATCATTAATCTGATATTTCCTTTTATCTGGCTGGTTTACAAACATAGATGTAACGAGGAATGTTGATTAATGCACAAATACCTGCTTATGATGCAGTTAATAAAACTAGAGTCATAGGATCCTAAAGCTTGGGAGTTAGTTTGTGCCTGAAAGTTTTATAAAGACTTTAGGGCTGAACCTTTTCCCTTTTTATGTGCTAGAAGCATTTTTATTGCCTTTATCAATTTGTCTACTGAAACCAAGAGCCATCCAATTCTCTTCTCCCAAGTTTCACCTGCAGTACCACTTTTCCTGGTCAGCTAGGACATAATATTCTTTACCATCAATAAATCTAGGATTTTATAAGCCACAAAACAGGGGCCACACCAATTTTTGGAGATAATTTATAGGCATCATTTTCTCATATGATATATAGTTCCTGCTCCTTAGTCGTCAGCTTATCATATCCAATTAAATGAGATTTTTTTTCTAATTGACATTTATAGAATGGTCAATATTGTAAATCCAGTTTTTCTAATTATATTCTAGTAGAAAGAAGGGCATATTCTTACTAAAAATTTGTAAATAACATGGTCTTAGAAAGTAAAAAAATTAGCAAACACTTTGCATAATATTTAATCATTGTAATCCCTATTTTGAGTTGTTTTCTAGAAAAGACTGATCAATTTATGTCATTTTTCCAGAATCATAAATCTTAGATTTTTAAATGTATTTATTAGTTTATAATCTAATTAAAAACTTTTGTAGAATTTTTTTCCTGAATTTTGAGAGTTTTGTTGTAGTAAGATACCATTTAAAGAGTATTTCATTTTAATTTAATATGTGTATATGCCTATGTATATATGTGTCCTTTCTTCTTTATGTGTGCTCACTCATGTCTGACTCTTTGTGACCCCATGGAATGTACCCTGCCAGACTCCTCTGTCCGTGGGATTTTCCCGGCAAGAATACTGGAGTGGGTTGCCATTTCCTTCTCCAGGGGATCTTCCCGACCCAGGGATTGAACCCGCACCCCCTGCATTGGCAGGTGGATTCTTTACTACTGCTCCTCCTGGGAAGCCCAATATAGCCTATTAAATTGAAGTTTAGAGATACTTAAGTAAAAATTAAAAAGGACTTTCTCATGTGGCTATTAAAAATATGCTACTAATCACAACTGAGTGAATTTCATCTGTTCCTATGTATTTCTTGTTTTTCTGATCTTGGGTTACAAGCTGATTTTCATGAACTTATCTGCTTCTGGACCAAGGATCCAGACTTACACCTTTGGTACAGACTGACAGACATCTGTTGGTGATGACAGTGTCTTGATTTTCATGAACTTATCTGCTTCTGGACCAAGGATCCAGACTTACACCTTTGGTACAGACTGACAGACATCTGTTGGTGATGACAGTGTCAGCATACCCTGGAAAGCCTACACCCATTAGTCCATTACTTTAATATTACTAGTTAAGAGACATGGGACATACTGAGGCTCTTTTAACATTTCTTCTAGAAGACTCAAATGTCTCATATGTAGTTTGTAGCAGGAACTTTTAGTCAACTTTGAAGAAAAACACCTGTCAGTGACATGGTCGATAACAAACAGCAATGTCACGTAGAGGGCTGATAGACTCCACTCTCAGTGTATATATAATATGTTATGGAATTTACAAGGAGTTAATCAATGCCTACCCTACAGTAAAAATATACTGTGGGCAAGGTGGGCCTTGACAAATATGCAGGGCCTTTTAAGTCATACTGCAAGGTGTTATCATTGTTCCTAATTAGTAAGCATATTTAAACATACGAACAAAATTTTAATTTTTGGATAAGTGTTTTTTGGGAGTTATTGTGCCAGTCTTTGAACATGACCATCAGTATATTTCTATCCAGTTTAAAAGATATCCAGTTTTAAAATATATTCATATTAATAACATTTCATTTGTATATAATTAACTTAGGAAAGTTGTGCTTCTCTTTGGAAATCTCAGCTCCTTTCCTACCATGAATTTTGATAAATACTGTGGATGTATGTAAAAATGTGGAGATTTTCCAACAATATTTTCCAACATATTATTTCTAGTAATTCTTCTTTTATAAGGAAGAGAAGCAAATCTTTGATATTATACAAACTGGAAAATTCCAAAGGCTAGTTTATGTTATAAGGATGAATTATTTTAAATGTGGGGCCTAAATTGGGAAAGGCACTATCCAAAATATTTATCAGAGAAAGTAAGATATGAGCTTAAGTCATAGGTGACTAAAGGCAGGAAATGATTAGACTCAGACAAAATAGGAAATAACCAAAGCAAACTAATTATTAGAAGTTCTAGCTTTTTCAAAAGTAGACTTTTGTTCAAACTGACTCAAAAACAAATAAAACAAGTACAGAGAGTTATGATGTTACTAAGTACAGAGAAAGTATAGAATGATCTTTACTGTTTCTTGATAAGAGCAAACTGTTACCCAAATATCAATCTGTCATGTTCTCAGGAAGAGTACTAAATTCTAGTTTTACTCTTTTTGTATATTACTCATGGGACATTTTTCTTTAAAGGATTTGCAGCCTTTTATATGCCTCTGGGGTCCGCAAGCTGGGGCCCACAGGTCAAACCTGGCCACATTGATTTGTTTACTTGTCCCTGGAAGCTTTGGGGACTCAACAGGAGTTGAATAGTTACAACTGAGACTGTGACCCAGACAACTGAAAATGTTTGCTCTCTGGCCTTTAACAGAAAAAGGTTATCAGTCCCTGAATCCTCTTACAAATGAATCTATCAAAATTGAGGCACCTTTGTTAAACATTTTAGTACTTCTTATAAACTCATTATATATATATATATTTGCAGATATTATAAAACAAAGGAAAATGCAATTCATTTTCCCTCTGTTCTTTTACAACTTGATTTTTATTCCTTCAAATAAAAATTTGGTTTTTACTACTTCTTTTCACATTCTTGAATGATCAAATTTTAGGACAAAATCTTTTTTTCCTGTATAAACCAATAGGCAAATCACATCCAGCATTTATTAATATAAATGTATTCATCTTGCTTTGTAATGATTACACATAGTGTAGTTTCAATCTCTTCTGTTGGTTCCAACTTCTAACAGAGGTAATTGACTTCCTTCTACAGGCACAGAGGCTTCTGGGAAGCAGGTAGCTGAGAATAGTTCAGCAACACAAGCACCCTGCTAACCAGCAGAGTTCCAGCTGGGGCTGCTATGCCTTAGGTACCCCCATGGAATACATTTGTCTGTGGCCACCTACATCCATTTCATCCTTCTTAAGGCAGAAAAATTAGCATGTCTGCCAATATGCCTCCAAAGTATTTGCACAGCCTTGGTCACCTGTAAAGTGATAGCTTTTCTTATACATAAAACCTAAAGCAAAAGTCGCTCAGTCATGTCTGACTCTCTGTGACCCCATAGAGTGTAACCCACCAGGCATCTCTGTCCATGGGGTTTCCCAGGCAAGAATACCGGAGTGGGTAGCCATTCCCTTCTCCATGGGATCTTCCTGACCCAGGGATTGAACCTGGGTCTCCCCTATTGCAGGCAGATTCTTTACGATCTGAGCCACAAAATGATATAAAGCTGGTATTATGTATATAATGCTTGGTATTTTTGCATTCACTCTATTTTTAATGAATTTTATTTTTTAAATGATTGTTCAAGTAACCAAAACTTTCTCAGTTTAAATTAGTCAAAAGTCTCAAAGTTAAAAGGATTTTAGAAATTATGCTTAGTTTTAAGATAAACATAAAATTATGAACTTACTGGAGAGATTGAACTTAAGTTTTTTGGTACAGATTCATAAGAATTAATTCTTTTTAATAAATACATGGCTAACTAATTCAATTTAAAATTTATAAATTTTACTTTCTATAATTCTAAATATTTTGTGGAAATACTTATTTACTTGATCGATAAAATTATTTTTAAGAGTTTAGATAGCTTAAAATAATTAGACTTTTCTTGGAAAATAAAACCAAGTTTTGTATTAAGTAAGTTATTATGCCAACATTTTCATGCTGTGTTAATACTAAGAAAAATTATTTTGTCAAAGAGTCACCTTTATTAGAAATATTGTCTGAGCTTCATTTTAAATTTATGTGCATATTTTAAAACTCTTTAACTTTTGTTGAAAGTACTGAAATTCTGTTAGAATTATTTTTCTTGTATTAATTTGCTTCTTATCTTGGAAACTCAACAACCAAGGGCAATAATTTATTGTAAAGCTAAATTCTTCCTGTGCCACACACATATTTTTTTTCCTGAGATACTGTTTCAGTAAGTATCTAAAACTTTCTCAAAGGACTAGCACCTTTAAAACATTAGAAGTTTAAATAATTGCTTATTTTATGGAAAATCTTGGTTTCTTTTATTTTAAATGTGCACATGCCTGCTAAGTCACTTCAGTCATGTCTGACTCTTTGCAATCCTATGGACCATAGTCTGCCAGGCTTCTCTGTCCATGGGACTCTCCAGGTAAGGATACTGCAGTGGGTTGCCATGCCCTCTTCCAGGGGGTCTTCCTGACCCAGGGATCGAACCTGTGTCTCTCCTACATTGTCTCTCTTGCACTGGTAGACAGGTTCTTTACCACTAGCACCACCTAGGAAGCCCTTTAAATGTATATAAGTGCTTATTATTCCTTATAAGCTAATCAAAGTGGAGGGTTGCTTAATTTAAGAGAATATATGTCCTAATTTGTTAATTTTCACAGGAGGTAGACAAGATATCCCAATATGTTTACTCAAAAATATTTCTGATTTATATGACTGAAGACTTCTATAAATTCCCAGTTAAGCTAGAGTTTATAGTTAGATTTCTCTTTATTTTATTGTATGTTATTTTCCATGGTTCTTGTTCAGTCAGACTGTGAGTGAAGCTAAGGACTGAACTCAAAGGTTTATTTCTGTTTATATCTTTACTTGGCTCATTTATATATCTCTGTGTAATTATCTATATCCTTTTGAGTGAGGAGAGGAAAGTTGCATACTCATAATGCTTCTGTTTTTTTTTCTGGAGGTTGAAAAACATCAGAAAAGCCCTGACCATTCCAACCCAGGTCTGGCTCATTCACATAGCTGTTATCAAAATTGTACAAACTACGCAAAACTCTTTCAGCGGTCAGAACTCTCTGTTTTCAAAGGCATGAAAAACCAGTTTTATTAATTTAAATCTTTGTGTGTGTTCCTCCCTCTAATGGTAGGTAGATCTATCTGGTTAAATTATGCACCCTATAGTTTGTACACATAAGAGATTTTTATATATAATTAATTTTTTTAAGGTTTTGAGAGAGAGAGAGAGCTGTTATTACCAAAGAGAGATATATAAAGTTTTCAGTTATTCATAAACCCTTAAAAAGGTTAACTACCCTCCCTTTGTGAAGCCAGGAAAATGTGCTATTCATTTACACGCACAGCGACAGAGAAAGAACAAGCAACCTCCATTTCCCAACTGTAGCACTGGTCCAGAAAATTCACTAGTAGCTTGCAGCTGGGTAATAGGATAACCAGGGACACAACAGATTTCAAAGCCACCAAATTGGCTGTTCCTTGAATCACAGGTTACTCTCCATTCTAATGGGGACCTTTTTTCTTCCTAAGTGAGAACTGTTACATCTGTAGATATAGTCCTGATGCATCTGTGTAGAGAGATGCACTCCGTGTCTACCTACTCCTCTGCCGTCTTGGCTTCTCTTTTTCTTTTTGCATGCATGTGTGCTTAGTCACTTAGTCATGTCCAGCTCTTTGTGACGCCATGGAATGTAGCCTGCCAGGCTCTATCCAGGGGATTTTCCAGGCAAGACAACTGGAGTGGGTTGCCATTTCCTTCTCTAGGGGTTCTTCCTGACCCAGAGATCAAACTCACATCTGCTGCCTCTCCTGCATTGTCAGGTGGACTCTTTACCACTGAACCACATGGGAAGTTTTATCTTCTTTAGTGATTTTAATTCATAATAGTGCACAAACAAGATAAATCACAGGAGATAGCCAGGAGATGTCAAAATCTTTGGGACAAACAGATAAACACAAACAGGAAAGATTTCTTGTCCTCTTCCATTGAACACATAGATTGTCTGTCACCTGCCACTCACAAGAGACCAGATTATTTGACCATGTAATCAAAACCAGGCTTCCAATGAAAGTCATAAAAAATGGTGACCAACACAAACTCACCCAGAAAAAAAACATCAAAAAAGGAACAGAGAAACAAAAAGAGTATGAGTGAGACTGAAAGCAGTATTGTGGCACAAGATTCTCTGCAGGAGCTGGAAAAGACTTTCCTTCCCATAAGGCTTCCATATGAGCTGCACTTATCCAGCAGTGCAGTTTATTTGGTGCTCACGAATGACACCCCAGGGCATCTCAGTGAAACCTCCAAATCACTTCCACATTGTATGGATTTTTATAATATTTTCAATTCCCTGTGCATTATCCATGATCATATTTTTGAAAACATTTTACTGCCACAGAGAAGAGTTTTCAACTCACTGTTTAAGAACATTCCCCAAAACAGTGGTTTCCAATCTGGGAATGGATGAAGAATTATTGTAAGAGATCCATCAACGCATACATCCAGCACATATTGGCTGTAAACTAAGTAAATTAGGCCTCACACAGAAACAATATTTTATGCTTCTGTGATGACTAAAATACAAATTAACTTAGAAGCTTAACTGAATTCAGAGACCCCTTTTTGATCATTATGTATTCTGCCATTCAGTGTATACTAAAACTTGATGTCACTTGGCAGGAGTGAAAGGGACAAATAGTGCTGTGAACATTTTTTGTGCAAAGATTTTCATGTATGCATTGAGAGTATTTGAGAGACCATTATAGCCTGCCAGGCTCCTCTGTCCATGGAATTCTCCAGGAAAGCATACTGGAGTGGGTTGCCATTTCCTTCTCCAGGAGATCTTCCCAACCCAGGGATCAAACCCAGGTCTCCCACGTTGCAGACAGATTCTTTACCACCCGAGCCATCAGGGAAGCCCCTGAAGATGAGGATGCTAGCTCTAACTCCATGTTCCTCAGGCCTGCTCTGTTTTGGGAGGGGATACAAGCTGAAAGTATGGTCTCTGGAACTTTCATCATCCACAGAAGCTCAACCAGATGGGGTGCAAGCACCCGGTGATTAGGTTTGGGTTGGGATTTACTTTTCTTTAAGGATCTGCTGTGAAAAGATTCTCTCCCTACTCAGGAAATACACTGGTAGTGGTTTGAAGGGAGGGAAATAGAAAACAAGGAATAGAAAAAACTCATCAGGGAATAACAGCTTGAGAAGATGGAGTGAAATTAATTGTGCTGAATAAATAATGGGAGAGCAGATTACTAACTTATGAAGATTTATGCTAATGTTCATGTGAAGGAAATTAAAATACCCAGGGGATATTTGCAAATAACAACACTTCTAAACTGCTTTCATAATTCATTTTCATAGTCCTTTTAAGGAATTCTGGCTTTATGTTTATAACTCGCTCTTGGAGCCTAAAATGTCTTCTTTCCTTTTGCATCATCCTGATTTACTTTGCTACTCAGAGTTTTCCTATCCTTCTCACTAGCACTCTTTTAAGAGTCATACCTACTCTTGAAGAATTCCCTGTAGTCTCAGCATGATTTTCTTTCTGAGTTTTCTACTAGACTTTAATGCATTCTACAAGTTAGCAATGTTTCCTGCATTATCCAAGGTGGAGTTGAACCCAAGAGGACACTTATCTCCTTTGATCTAAAGGAAGGAGAAAAGTTTTCTGAAATCTAACTAACTCACTATGTGTATCCACTGGAGGGGGATAGTTTTTGCATTTGGAAAGTTTTGAAATCGGTTCAAGTTAAATTGAGAAAGGATGTGAAAACACTTAATTGTATGCAGTATTAGAGCTAGTGAAGCAGTTGATTGCCATGCAATATTTTTTTTAACTGTTAAAAACTTTAATTTTCCCAACCATTTTATGTTGTAGTTGGCTTTCTTTCAGTATGTAAACAATAGACATTTTAATTTGGGCTATATGATTTTATAGACCTAATTTCTTTTTCTCCTTATGAAATTAAGAGAATGTTTTCATTCAATATACAATTACATCTAAGCAGAAGTCTATAACTGAAGAAAAATAGATTTCTCTTATTTGATATCCAAAATTTAAATTGGGAAAATGACTTTTCAATTTTTTTGTGTGAGAAGGAAGGGTGGGAAATACAGGTGGGCGTAGGGGAGAATGATTGTTTTTTCTTTTTCTAACCTTTGTTTTTAAATAATTATGTATTCACAAGAAGATACAAAGAAAAGACAGGTTATTTGTGCTCTTTAGCTAGGCTCTCTCAGTGTTAAAATTTTGTGTAATTATAGTGTAATATCAATACCAGAAAATAGACATTGATACAATCTATAGAGTTTATTCCTATTTCACCAATTATACAAGTATTCATTTGTGTATACATGCTTGTGTGTGTGTGTGTATCACTATGCAATTTTATTATATGTATAACTTATGGTAGCCACCAGTACAATCTAGATTCTTAACTATCCCATCACTACAAGCCTCTCTTGTGATATCTCTTTATAGCTACCCTCACTCCCTCTCTCCTAATCCCCTGGCATCTGCTCATTAGTTCTCTATTGCTATGTTATTCCATGGATGTTTTTCTTTCTTTTTTTTTTTTCATTTATTTTTATTAGTTGGAGGCTAATTACTTTACAATATTGTAGTGGTTTTTGCCATACATTGACCTGAATCAGCCATGGATTTACATGTGTTCCCCATTCCAATCCCCTCTCTTGCCTCCCTCCCCATCCCATCCCTCTGGGTCTTCCCAGTGCACCAGCCCTTGCACTTGTCCACGGATATTATATTAATTAATAAACCAGGATGTACCCTTTTGAGACTGACTTTTTTTTCACTCATAATTTCCTTGATTTTTATCCAAGTTGCTACGTGTATCAATAGTTGTTCCTATATATTGTTAATTAGTATCATGGGGTTGGGAAGATCCCCTGGAGGAGGAAATGGCAACCCACTCCAGTATTCTTGCCTGGAAGATCCCATGGACATAGGAGCCTGGTGGGCTACATACATCCATGAGGTCACAAAGAGTTGGACACATCTGAGTGACTGAGCACATCCATACACTCTGGCTGCTGAACTAGGGGTGAGGAAGGAGCAAGAAGGAGACAGGCAGAGCAGTTAGAGAGATGATCCAGTTCTTCAGAGAGGGATGATTGTGGCTTTCGTAGAGAGGGCTATGGGAGTGGGAGGCATGGTTGGATATAGACTTTAGGGGTATAACCAACAGAAATTTTCTACTGGATTGGATGCAGGGAGTAAGAGACTAGAATAAAGTGTGATCTTGAGTGCCTGGGTGAGCCAAGAAGGCATGAAGTTGCCAATGCATTGGTAGAGATTGATTTGGGGAACTTGGTTCAGGACAGTTAGCCTTGAGAAGGTGATCATGCATTCAAGTAGAGATTCCCTATGTTATGAATATTGAAATAGAGACCAAAGAAGTTTAAAAACAATCACTTTCCCAGGTCTTATCAATAAGAAACCAAAATAAAAACAAGTAAGAAAAGAAGAAGGTAAAAATAAAAACCCTATACCTGTGTTTTATATCAATATATATCCTAAATGTCTCACCTCCTCTTTCACCTCACCTTAATATGTTCCAACGAATTTGGGGAGAGAAAAGTCTTATGAAGCAAATGTGTCCTCTGGTTTTGAAGTGGTCTCAGGGACATGATGGTAGGAGAAATGAAGTCTGAATAGTTCACCTAGGTAGTAATCTTGGCTGTCATTTCACATCCTCCTGAGCACCCTTTGATTGATTATATTTCTCAGAAGCACTGAGAAGTGGTGGTTCACGATCCTTGTTTCCACTTGAAGGAAAAGACAGGAGGCGCAGAAAGGCTGAGTGGATTATCTGAAACTGCATGGTTAATTAAGGCTGCTCCTTAAGAGGATTTATGCCTTGGCGCTCTCTAGTGCTGGTTGCTTTGCATCCCTTCCTGACTGCACAAATGTTCCAGTGGAGCCAAAGCCATTTCCAGGGGATGCTTTTCTTGCCTGGCTCCTCATACTCCTCCTTGACAGACTCCTGAGAAGGCCATGTGGAGCCCCCGTGGAGCCCCAGGTCCCTGGGCTGCTTTACTGAGAGGGGTGGTGTCCACACATATTTCTAAACTGTGATCCTACTGTCTAATGTCTTGACAGAAACTTGCAACTGATGGGACAAGAGATCTCTCATTACAGTGACATTAACTGAACAAATGAGTCACTCATTGGCCTAAGGCCAAGTTTATTGTCAGGTACACGAAAGCTGTGAAGAGAAGATAATGCATTATTACCTCTTCAGGGTAAAGCGAAATCTTGTTGCCTTCTTTTTTCCGTATCAAAGTTATCAACTTAGCAGTTGTCTGATTTTATAAAACTGAGCTTAAAATTCAGTGAGCGCTTATTGTGTTTTTTATTTTTGGTATAATAATGTATTTTTTTTTTGTTCTGTAAAGAGTTAAGTGTCTTTGTTCAGTAGCTTACATACACGAATTTTCTGTACTATATCACAAAATGCTTATATGATATGAAGCACCTAGCACAGATTTGGAATTAATAAATGGCCAACAAGTGTAAGAATGAATTATTTTACTAGCGAATGAGAACTGAGACATTGAAGTCATCCTGGAAAATTATAAGATTTGGCTTCACAGATATGGTAAAATTCTAAGGACTAGAAGGAACCATATGAACTATAGAGAATGAAAAGAGGAAATATGTATTTTAAAAGTTTCTCTGTCCAAAGTATTAAAAGTTAAATAGCACCTTGATAACTCCATCCCACACAGGAAGCTTCAGTGAAGATATACACCTTAGTGCAGAAAGTCTTGATGGTTTTAAAAGCAGCCATACTTACTGTGTCCTTGCTTCTCACCCAGTGGGGCTCTGTGACCTATTTCCAACACCAGCACCTTTCAATGATGTGGTGCCTGGTTTTGCTTCATTAGTCAAATAACGTGATCAGTACTAATTGTTGACAGAACTTGTGGAGAGGTGGACAGACAAATGGATACTTTTGCAAATGTCTTAGGGTAATACAACCCGAGGGATGGATGTTAATATTAGCCTGAAGGGTGCCTCCCTTGCTTTCTCTGGGTATGGTGAAGAACAGAGTTTTGTCTGTCTGTGGGCTGAGGGCAGGAGCAGCTTCTTTAGTTTCACAGTGGCTGAACTGCTTGGTCCACAATTAAGAAGCTTTTCATCATTTGGGGAAATTCTCAGAGATCATTGAAACTAATAAGAAAATAAAGGCAAATGAAACTAAAACTCAAAGAGGGGAGTTTATCACAAAACACAAATATAAACAGGGAGTTATCACTACCTTCATGATATAGTTACAGAGCACAGGTTCAAGTTGGCCAAGCAATTTTTTAACTGGAGTTTTGGGCTTGCTGGGGGTTTTGGAGCTCAGAAGAGAAGTGATCATGGAGAACCAGAGAGTTGGGCTGCATCTCATATGTAATCTAGCCACCCAGCCTCTGCTTACTTGGTTAAGCCTGGTCCCTAGCTAAACAGGATAGAATTCTCCTGTGTGCGGCACCAGAGGTCTTCAGATCTCTGAGATGGATTCATGTAATGAGTCCTACAGAAAGAATAGAAGGTCGTGGCTCTTAGATTAGATGCAAATAAAATACAAGACATCCAGTTATATTTGCATTTCAGACTGTGCAATATTTGGAGCATACTTAAACTGAAAAACTGTTGTTTACCTAAAATTCAAATGTAACTGGGCATCTAGTATTTTTATTTGGTAAATATGGCAACTCTGTATTAAACTAACTTACTAAAAGTAACAGTTAAAAATTACCTGCTTAGAGATAATAAAATCAAATGGCCAGAGATGTTATATACTGGTGGGTATGCTATTATGTGTCTATAGGAGAAATCACCAGCTAGTTCACCTTTTTATCATGAGTGAATAGTGAGTGTTACTAAAAATTACACAAGACTGTTATTGGTTTTTCATACTTTATTATGTCTTTTTTGGTTTTCATATTTTAAAACAATTCTTTTCTTTCTCTAAACTCTGGTGTTCTAGTAATCATTGGTTTGGGATTTTTGCAGATAAATATGGATTTGCAGTGGTTCTGCTTCCTTGGAAATGAAGCCAGCTAGGGACACTGTGTCTACAACATTGCATCAGTGTGAAGAGGATTGGGAAGGGGTGGGATTAAAAGTCAAGCCTTGTCTGATAAACAGAGCCTGGTTTGGGTGCTTTGGTGCCCCCAGAAAGAGTCTTCTCTCTGTAGAGATGAAGGTTGACAGAAAGGACTGAAATTAAATTTCCTTGAATGGGTGCACATTAGAGATCGCACAAACATTCGGATCATTGGCAGCAGTTCTGGCAGGCAGCCTGTACCTTGTGCCTGGCTAGAAACGCTCCAGATGTCCTGTATGCCAGCTGCTCCTCCATTCCTAGTAGACGAGTTCATGAGGAGTTTCACTCCAGTAGAGGTGTTGGGAGCCTGCAGGGGCAGGGGGCTCTTGGCATTAGGCTCAGAAGACTGTCAGTCTTATAGCTGGTGCACTCTTTGAATAACCGCTGAGTGTAGGGCCAAGACCTTTGTGCTGCTTGTCCCTCTAATAGCCTTGAGAAGTGTCACACAAAGAACAGGAGTAGACGAAAGAGGAAACAGGATATAAGTTTGGGAAGGAGAGAAAGAAAAGAACTAGAATTGGTTTGGGGGCTCCAGAAGCTCACTCTGCTGAAGCATTCCCTTTAGAAGGAGTGAAAACTAGAAGGTAAACATGCCTAGCTTTCTCTTAAAAGGATCATCTTTAAACAAATATGCTACAAAGATTCACTTGAGACAGGACACAATCCTGTCTCAGTCTCCAGTGGATTTCAGAATCTTCAAGGCAGATAAAACTTTGAAAGTCACCTGTCCTTCCTCCCTCACTTAGAGGTGTGCTGAGGCCCAGAGAAAAGTGACTGGTTCGGTCTCCTTCAGCTCATCAGGGGCAGAGCTGGCTCTAGAACCAAGATATCCTTCAGAGTCCCTGTATCTGGTGATTCAACTGAAGAGAATTTTGTGGGGTTGCATTTTATAGAGGTGTAGGAAAAGTGAAGGAAACCCTCAGGGAGGTATCCGGAAATGAGTGACAGTAGGAAACCATTGCCTCCTCTAGGCCTGAAGCAGCGAGGGGAATAACCGGTCTTAAAGAAACCCACTGAGGGCAGAAGCCTGGGGCAGATGCTGCCTGACTCTTAGATTTGCAGGGACACAGCCACTAACAGAGCCGTGCAGGCAGGAGAGGAGGACGAAACTCTCCAACTTCTCTCTCCCTTGTTCTCCATCGACTGGAACGAAAAACCATATAAAGACAGCACAGAAGCTAGAGGGAAAGTGAGGTTGAAGGAAAGATCTTTATGGGTTTTCTTTAAAAATTCATTTTTCTTTTAAACAAATTACCTGGCTTCTTAGTGAAAAGATAATACTTGTAACTTACATGAATGTTATCATACCTTACATATTATTCATGAACTTAAATTCTTTCATTTAAGGCTTTCTTGAGATTTATTCTTATTGATTGACAAATGTGCATCAATTAATTTATTTTAACTGATATATAGAATTCTTGTGTATGAACTAAACAGTTTATGTCTACATTTCCTAAGACAAGTTAGGGAGCTGATAACTTTTCACAATTATATACAATGCTGCCGTGAACATCCATATGCCTGACTCCTTATGCAGGTACAGGGAGCTCAAGAGTCAGTGGGGGGAAATGGGCAAAAATAAGAATTTTTCAGTAGAGTGGGTGGCTAGAAACACAAACTTTTACTTATATATCGAATGGCACTTAATGAGCACTTGCTATATATGTGGCATTATGAAAGAAAGAGGAGGAAACTGAGGTGAATAAAGAAAGAATGACTTCGCCCTTACTGAGTGTACACTTTAATGAAAGGGATATTAACACAAAACTAATGGAATTCAGCATAAGTTTAGATCATGAATACTGTAAGTATGACTGTGGGAGTAAGGAAGAGCATGACTAACTCTGCTGAGGAAAGTCTTGGAAGACCCCCAGATTTTATGTTACCCCCTTTTTAACATTACTCTTGCCTTTATTACAACCTTGATGCTTATGCATATCTGTAACTCTCTTCAGGTGGAGATAGACCTAGGTTATAGAAACTTACTTTTGGCTTTACCTGAAAACCTAGCAGGGCAGAAACTATCTCCTGGTACTAATAGATCCTCCATAGATGAGAAGAATCCTCTTCTAACACCTCCCTGGGTGTTAACTGTGCTGATGGGACCCTACATTTAAAGACAATGTAGTTGAGTGGAAATGATGTGATACAACTTCTGGGACTTGTTCTTTTCTTCCAAATTTTATTTATTTTTGGCTGTGCTGGGTCTTTGTTGCTATGCATGAGCTTTCTCTAGCTGTAGTGAGCGGGGACTACTCTCGAGATGTGGTGCATGGGCTTCTCCTTGCAGTGGTTTCTCTTGTTGTAGAGCACGGGCTCTAGGGCACGCAGGCCTCAGTAGCTGCAGCAAGTGGGCCCAGTAGTTGCAGCACACGGGCTTAGTTACCCTGCAGCACGTGGAATCTTCCTGGACCAGGGATCAAACCTGTGTCCCCTGCACTGGCAGGTGGATTCTTAACCACTGGATAACCAGGGAAGTCCTGGACAAGTTCTTAAAAAGAATCTACTTACCTTCTTTCTCTTGTCTTTTGGGAAGCTGTGGTGACTGGCAGTCACTGAGACACACAGATGGAAGAAAGTGGCAGAGCCATCCTACAGCCTGGGTCCCTGACAGCACCCGTGGAGCAGAGCCACCTGTAGCCCTGGACTGTCCACCTACTGCTGCTCTCTCAGACAAACTTTGGCCTTATTGAAGCCACTGAATTCTCAGGTCTCTTTGTTACAGCAGCTTAGCCTAGAATCTAACTAACATATCTAGTTTAAAAAAGAAAAAAAACTATGGAAAGATCAAATTCATGTTTTTAGAATATAGATGAATGTGACAGGTGGCAGGTCAACAGACTTTACTTTTGAGTGACTTTTAATACATTTTTTTCTTTTTAATCTGAGTGCCTTTTGGTGAAATATGTTCTCATTTTCTCACGATCTCTACCAAGCCTTACTTTCTTATATCTATTAGATTCACACATTTTTATTATCCTCCTGGCTCCTGTAGACATTTGAGTTTGTTACTCCCGGGAACAATCCAAACAGTTCTTTTATTTGCATATTGAAAACTCATTTGTTATAATTGTATGATGATAAGCAGGGTTTCTTTAGCCTTCTGCAGTCTGAACATGATAACGTGGATCAGATCACAACCTTACTGACATTCACCAGAGCCTAAAAAATAACTGTTAGAAGTTATCGTGCTGCTGGGACTATCTTATTGGATAAACATGCCAGGTCTAGCTTACTCATGTTCCTGGGGGAAGCAGATAAGAAAACAAATCGACTGGGGTTCAACCAAGGGGGCTGAAGATAAAATGTACCACAGCCCATGAAGCAGAAAAGCCTCAGGATCACTCTCCATTTGACACAACATTTAATGGGATAGTGGTTAATGAAGCCTGAAAACTCAGATATTTCAGCCTCCCAAATCAGCATTGAGTGAAAAAAAAAAGTCAACTTTATATCTGAAAAGGAAGTGAGTTTTTCTTCAAAGCCCTCATCTTCCCTTCTTACCACAGTGTTTTGGGAAGAATTGTGGAAAATAAAAAAAAACTTAGGTAGAGGCCTTTGGGATACCCGGGTAGAGAGTGGCCTTCAAGGCCCAGGGGTCCAGTGGTTTCATGATCGGGACAGAGCTGGGATTTTCAGATGACTGATTTGAAATTGGGACTAGAAACTGTGAAATATGGAAACTAAAACTCGAAAGGAGTATGAGTCAATACAGGACATAAAATTACAGAAAATTCTAAATTAGATATCAACAAAACAATTGAAACTTCAAGTCTCTATGGAAATCCACTAAGAAAAAGGCAATTGTCACTAAATTGCCAAAGCAGAGAAGCAAAGTTTTGTAGGATATTTTTCTTACTTTGTAGAGACTAATGTTTCTAGAGAGGGGGCCAGCCCCACTGGAGTGGATGAGAAAGCAGTTGAAGGTTTAAAATGGTTTGTAATAGTGTTTCTCAAAATTTGTTCTGGAATCAACCAAGGATATTTGTTCAAAATACAGTTTGGACCCCAATATAAAATGAATTAGAATATCCTAGAACTAAAGGGATATTTTAATATTTTCAATGATTTTTTAATTGAGTTCCCAGGTATTTTTAGAGTTAGTACCAAGTAACTGAGAAGTTGACCAGAGAATACCAATCTGCTCTGAGGTTCTAGGAGGTTGCTAATCTTGACAGGGCTCTTAATAATTTCCAAGAGCTGTGCTAGGTATTAGAGATACAGTGATGAACATGAACATTACAGTCAAAAGACCAGAAAATAAATGAAGAATTTCAATACAATATGCTAAGCATCTCTACAGTAAAGTAGGTAGAAGATGCTATGGAGCCCTGCCTAGGGTTAAAGGATAGCTTCACAGAGCAGATAACATTTGAGCAGGGCATTAAAAGATGAACAAAGACAGAAAAAGGCAAATATTGTATGATATCACTTATGGGGGGAATCTAAAAAATAATACAAATGAATCTATTTATAAAACAGAAAGAGACTCATGGACATAGAAAATAAGCTTATGGTTACTAAAGAGGAAAGGGATGGGGGGGCAGGATTAGGAGTATGTGATTAACAGATACACAGGACTATATATAAAATAGATAAGCAACAAGGATTTACTGTATAACATAGGGAAATATATTCAATATTTTATAATATAACCTGTAAGGAAAAATAATCTGAATATATATATATATATATATATATATATTTACTTTGCTGAATCACTTTGTCATATATCTGAAACTAATATAATATTGTAAATCAACTATACATCAATTAAAAAAGATAAACAAGAATTTTCCAAATAAAGAAGAGCCTTTCACAGCATGTTCTAGGTGGAGGAGGAAAGGTAATAGGTGTTATTTGAAAGAGAGGTCCTGGTGCCATTGAGCCCAGGGAAGCCAGGTCTTGGAAATGGTTTCAAGAGTGACATGCAGAATAATGAATTCATTTTTATTGTCTTGGAGTAATCCAGATTAGTCTTTTGAAAGTTTGGGAGGGTATCTGGTAGCAGAGTCTCTTTCTGGCCATACCTGCTTCTTCCCTGGGAGAGGACACTGTAGTGGAAAAGGCAGATGGGCCCTGCCATCCAAGAGTTTTCAGTCTGGTGCAGAGGGACAGAAAATAAACAAATGTGCAGAGGCTTCCTTGGTGGCTCAGAGGTTAAAGCATTCGCCTGCAGTGCAGGAGACCTGGGAAGATCCCCTGGAGAAGGAAATGGCAACCCACTCCAGTATTCTTGCCTGGAGAATCCCATGGATTGAGGAGCCTGGTGGGCTACAGTCCACGGGGTCACAAAGAGTTGGACACGACTGAGCGACTTCACTTTCACTTTCACTTTCAAGCTCTAAGAAGAGAATAAGGCAGGGATTTCTCTTTCTGAGAATATGGGCAGCTAGATTATTTGGACAGACCTTCCCACCAAAAAACCTTCTTATTTTTATGGAAGAACTGACAAGATGCTAGATCCAAGAGAAAGGGAGAACAATGGAACTGCTGGTTCTGACAAACTTGAACTTAGGGAGGTAAATGGATGTGGGAGTTCATGCCTTCGCAGGTGGAGATTCTCAGAGGAGGCACCAATGTGCCACAGCCTCAGAATAGGGTTGAACCAAACTTCCCAGTACTGTTTGCTGCCTATCCTCTCTGTGGCTTAAGTTTTACTCAAGTCTTCCTCCTGTCTATCCAGTCTCCTACTAGCAAAAGTATTTCTTTAATTTTTATACATGTCACCGTCAGTTTCCTTGCTTTCAACCGTAGATCCATAATCAGCACATTTTATTCCTTATTTTTCTCTTTTTATTTTGAAGTCATTTTGAACTTTCCAAAATCATGTAAGAATAGAAGAAAGAACACTTTTTTCCCTTTGGATCATTTGTGAGTTGCATATCTGATACCACTACCCTAGGATACTTTGGTATGCATTTGTTATATCCTAAAACATTCCTCAATATAGTGATAGTACAACCATTAAAGTCAGGAAATGAACATTTATTCATTACTACTCTCTGATCATCAGACCCAGATTTTACCAAATTATTGCAATAACATCCTTCATAGCAAAGAATCCAATCTGAGATCCTGTCTGGTATTCACTGTCATGACTTTAAAAGATGCTTGCTCTTTGGAAGAAAAGTTATGACCAACCTAGACAGCATATTAAAAAGCAGAGACATTACTTTGCCAACAAAGGTCCATCTAGTCAAAGCTATGGTTTTTCCACTAGTCAGGTATGGATGTGAGAGATGGACTATAAAGAAAGCTGAGTGGAGAGGAATTGATGCTTTTGAACTGTGGTGTTGGAGAAGACTCTTGAGAGTCCCTTGGACTGCAAGGAGATCCAACCAGTCCATCCTAAAGGAAATCAGTCCTGAACATTCATTGGAAGGTCTGATGTTGAAGCTAAAACTCCAATACTTTGGCCACATGATACAAAGCACTGACTCATTGGAAAAGACCCTGATTCTGGGAAAGATTGAAGGCAAGAGGAGAAAGGGACAACAGAGGATGAGATGGTTGGACGATATCACTGACTCTATGGACAGGAGTTTGAGTAAGCTCTGGGAGATGGTGATGGACAGGGAAGCCTAGTGTGCTGCAGTCCATGGGGTTGCAAAGAGTCGGACACAGCTGTGTGACTGAACTGAACTGAACTGACTCTTTAATCTCCTTCAGTTTGGAATAGTTTATCCTTGACAAATATGACTTGACACATTGGAAGATTATAGGATAATTATACTGCAGAATGGCCCTCAAATTAGCTTTATCTGATGTTTCCTCCTGACTCGACTCAGATTGTGCATCTGGAAAGCGTTGTGTGAACAGGGAAACCATAGGAGTAACGCTGTGCTCTCAATGCATCCCATCAGGTACTACATGATATAACCCACTGAACATTTGATGATATCTGCCAGACTCTTCCCTATAAGGCTATTGCTTTTAGTCTTTGTAATTAATAAAACTTTTGTGAAGAGAAACTTTGAAATTACATATATATCCTGTTTATCATTAAACTTTCACCTACTAGTTTAAACATCCACCCATGTTTCTTAGCTCAACTAATTATTCCTGTGATAACTGTCATATGGTGGTTTTCTAATTTTTTCATTATTTCTACATTTATCTATCAGTTGGCATAACATCATAAGGAATAACATTTTATTCTTCCCTTGTGTGTGTTTATTGATATCATGGATTCTTACTGTATTCAATGGGTTATCATCAAAATAAATATCATTGTTTATTTGATTCTGAAATCATCCCAGATTTGGCCAGTGAGATCCTCTTCAAGCTGGATCCTGTGTCCCTTTGACATGTATTCCATTATTCTTTGAGCTCTTCCTTACTTTCTAATGTAATGTGGTGCTCCAGAAAAACCTTATATTTTCCCTGACCCAGGCCTGGAACCCAAAATTTCCAAGATGCAAAATTTCCAAATTTCCAAGGTTGTTTTTAAGGAGAATGGTATTTAAAATCCAAGATCTGATCACCAGGTCTTCTCATTGCTGGACATACACACACACACACACACACACACACACTCACACACACACATTCCTATTATCTCTTTATATCTTTATATTGAAATCTATGAATTCATGCTAGTACTTCCAATTTTAATCTAACTAACTCCACATCTGTAACTCCCTTATCCAAGAACAAGAACCTTGGTTTCAATTATCCTTAACATATTTGGTAATTCGATCAACATTCTGTGTGTAATAGGTCTATAGCCATTATTTTATCCGCCCCTGCCCCAAATTGATGGTGTCCTGATCTTTCTCAGACTCTCTACCCCAACTCTGGACTACCCCAAAGATTCCCTCCCTACCCTGCTCAGGTTCCAGTGCTCCACATCAACCCTCCAACCTGTGTAGGAACCCTTGTCATCCCATTGAGGCGCCAATGCCTGCCTTTAGCTATGACAGAACCAGACCCTCAACACTGATGTCTGCCTTGCTATGTCCACATAATGGCTTTTGACTATATGATTTACAAAGGAGCCAGGGACTCCTACATTATTTAGAGGGGAGCCAGGGAAGTGAAGTCGCTCAGTCGTGTCCAACTCTTTGCAACCCTGTGGACTGTAGCCCACCAAGCTCCTCCGTCCATGGGACTCTCCAGGCAAGAATACTGGAGTGGGCAAGGACTGTATTATTTAGAAATGCAGCCAGGGAATGCAGGAATGTAGAAAGGCATGCAGTAAACTGATACATTCTTGTTGGGAATACTTAGAAAACGAGCAAACTAGGGAATGGTCATAGAAAAAGTCAGTAAAGGTACATGGCAAGGAAGAAGTGGGTTTTTATTTAATGAAATCTCGGGAAAGATGATGGAGGCAGACCTCAGAACTGTAGTGGTGTTGTTGTTGAGCTGTTAAGTCTTGTCTGACTCTGTTGGACCACATGGACTATAGCCCGCCAGGCTCCTCTCTTCATAAGATTTTCCAGGCAAGAATACTGGAGTGGGTTACCATTTCCTTCTCTAGGGGATCTTCCCCAACCCAGGGATCTGACCCACATCTCCTCTGCCTCCTGCACTGCAGGTGGATTCTTTATCATTGCACCATCTGGGAAGCCCTCAGAACTGTGTAGGGGCTGCATCAGAGGAAAGGGAGCTGAGTGGTGTGTACAGGAATGGAAAGGAGGATAGCAGTAGATGCTTTGACATGAGGCTGTTACAGACAAAAGTAAATTTACATTGTTGAGGTGGGAATTGAGAGATATCCAATAAGTATGTTGAATGTAGGTTATTCAAAACTTAAAAAAAGTAAAGCAGTCAGATTATCCTGGGCCCTTGGAAACTAGGCAGTTTCCCAGAAGCAGGATGTAGGAACTCTGAGTCATAAGGCCCATTATTGCACAAATATCTACAACAATGAGAATTCATAAATGTACCATTGAAGCTCCAAGAAAAGTAAGCAAAAATGTTTTTAGTAAGTGAGGAATAGTTCATGGAAATTAGTAATATATAATACCTGCTATTACTAATTAGGTACATAAAGGGTCACTCATTTAGTGTATTTTAAAAAACACTTTATTTTTTAGATTACTTTTAGATTCACAGCAAAATTGATCAGAAGGTAGAGAGAGTTCCCATTTACCTTCTTCCCTTATACGTGCATAGCTTCTCCCATTCTGACAGCTCCCCCCAACAGGTACATTTGTTACAATTGATGAATTTACATTAATATATCATTATCACCCAATGTGTGTAGTTTACCTTAGGGTTCATGCCAGTATTATACATTCTATGGGTTTGGACAAGTGTATAGTATATGTTTTCACTATTAGTATCATACAGAGTAGTCCTTCTGCCTTAAAAATCGTCTATGCCCTGTTTATTTTGCTACTTTATTTTATGAACAGAAAGGCCATTCATAAAAGTTTCTATTGGGTCATTTCCAATATTATTGCTCCATTTCTATTTTGTTACAAATTTCTCAAATGTGCATTGTCTTGCTAGGATATTCCTGAGGAATTTAATCCCATTGCTGGGAAGTAAATTCTATGATAAGCTAGAGACCCATTTCTATTTGTTATGAAGTCCACAACCTGCAATTCAACAAACTTAAAAAGGCCACACTGCTTGATCTTTCCCTGGTTCGTGTACAAATCTTTACTTTATCAAATTTCTTGAGGTTGCCTTGATGCCTCAGGTGAACCCTTAAGTCTTGAGCTATTTCTTTAAGGAGTTAGTTCCTAATAGTTTTAAGAACTGTAAGCTATGCAAAGTGTCTGCCTCTAGAAAGCCCTATAATGCAGTATGAGCCTATAAGAACATCTAATAGAAATATGATTAGTGAATAATTGGCTCTATTTTTATAAAAGTTAACATTTTAAAGAATTGATTTTATCACTTTCATTTTAGTATTTATTTCCATTTAAGTATTTGACATTAAACACAGCAAAAATTCTAACAGTTTAATTTTATGCCATTCTTCTGTCTTATAAAAGGGAGCAATGCTATTTTTTATAAAAGAGAAAGATGAAGAAGAACAATTTAGCTGCTTATCCATGCCCAGGACTGGCTAGGAATCAAAATGATATATTCTTTCTTAATTAGTAGCTGCTTTATAACCTTAATTTGTCTACTGAACAAAAATGTAGAAATATTTTAGCATTTACAAAATAGCTCTTTTAACCAAAACTATGAGTATTTTGTTGCAGAAGGAAATGGCAACCCACTCCAGTACTCTTGCCTGGAAAATCCCATGGACAGAGGAGCCTGGTAGGCTACAGTCCATGGGGTCATGAAGAGTCAGACACCACTGAGCGACTTCACTTTCACTTTTCACTTTAATGCATTGGAGAAGGAAATGGCAACCCACTCTAGTGTTCTTGTCTGGAGGATCCCAGGGACAGAGGAACCTGGTGGGCTGCCATCTATGGGGTCACACAGAGCCAGACATGACTGAAGCAAGTTAGCAGCAGTAGCAGCATGAGTATTTTGTATGTTTTACATGAATATTAAAAAAAAAAACTCTTTTACATGTTTCAATATACATTAGAATCTGTAAGTCTAAAACTGTTCTTAAAATCAGGTTTATTTTATAAAATACTTCAGAGGACTCCAAAAGAAATGTGAAAATGTATGGCCAAAGAAAAATGTCACATCAGCAGGGTTAGAAAGAAACTGAGGCAGTGAATAAAAAAAAAATCACCTTGGGACTCGTGATAAGGGAAAAAAGGGAGAAAACGAAGTTTAGAGACATGATACTCCGTGACTGTGAGTCAACCGTATAACAGACCCCACTCCCCATCTCACTAAGAAGAATAAAACTGAAGGAAAGGAACTGAAAAATCATACTGCTCAACTCTATAATATGAAACCCAAGGAAGCTGCAGTTCAACTTGACTGAGATGTGGAGCAGTGAGGGCTGAGCTGGTCCTCATGAGCTGGGCCGTAGCTCCCTGGGCAGCCATCTTTCCTCATACCCCTTGTCTAATTAGTGAGTCTCTGCAGTTGTCCTTGTCACCTCAAACTGCTCTTGGTTGCCTTTCATTGCTCCAAAGAGGTCCAGGTATAATCCCTAAACAAACATTGCTTAACTATAAAGGAGTGGCAAAAATGACCAGAGAGAGGAGAGGGTGGTGGGCACAGGGCAGAGAGGGAGGGGGGATGGAGGAAGGGGTGTGTGCATGCATTGTAACTGGGAGAGAATGTTCCAGAACACAGAACCTGCTATGTGTTGGAGGATGTGCTCTCACAACCACCACATACCCTTTCTTTTAATTAGTTGTCTTTTACTTAATAAAGTAGTCTGGCCTTGGTGCATTAAGTAATAATAATTTTGATCATAATAGTCAGCAATAAGCTTTATGTACATTGCAAACCAATTAAAATGCTTGTGCATTAACATCTTACTTCCTTTCTTAGACTGTCCTTTTTTTCCCTTAAATACATGAGGATGGAAAAAAGCAATTTTACTGACAAATGAAGCCAGGGAAGATTAAAAGCTAAGCAGGATGCAGTATCTCTGAATTTTCCTTCCAACATTTATATGGCAGCCACCTCTGTGTACATGGTTTGGATTTTGCATTTTTCTCTTTCCCTTAACTTCATATCAGGTTCCCACAGCTGGACACAGTCCGTGTGCTTATCATATTCATGCTACCTTGATAGATGTCCATTACACATACTCTAATTCTATCAACTGGCACTTGGACTGTTTCCAGTTTTCATTATCTCTGAATAGTTCTGCTATGAAGTTCTTTACACAATTTACCTTTGGTCATCTTTTAGCCTAATTCCTTAGGATATACCCTTCAAAGTGAAATTGTAAAGTTATCAAATATAAATATCTTCTGGTTCTTTTCCTCATATTGCCAGATTTCTCTCCAGACTGAAACAACTTATAATATCAACAGTAATAGTTGTATTTTCCCACAGAATTGTGAAAATATTAGGATCTGTTACTTTTATTTATTTTAATAGGTATATATTACCACAAAGCTTTTAAAATCTGTATATCTTGACTTGTTACTGAGGCAGTGGATTTTTTGCAATTTGTACTTTTTAGCATGTATTTCCCTTTTTCAATTATAGAATAAGGTCATGTATTTGTATCAATTATTTATGTATGTTGAATGCTAAGCTTTAGTCATGTTCATCACTTTCCCCTCATTCTGTTGCATTCCTACCTATTTAATAGATTTTTATTGTATTTTGTTTTCATTTTTATATTTATGAAGTTACCATCTTTTCTCTGATGACAATTTCAATATTTTCAGCATTTACTGTAGTTTCTTTTCTTCACAGAGATTCCACATGCTTTCTGCAATTTTATCTTAGTTTTTAATTGCTGAAGTCTTTCAACCCAGTTGGAGTTTACTTTAGTACATTGTAATATTGACCCATATTACTTTTTTGTTCCAACAAAAGATTTACTATGTCCCTTCTCTGTTCCTGGCTCTGTGCTGGGCATTGGAGATATTAAAGAAGGGTAACATCTTAAGGGCAGTTCCTGTCCTCGAGTCTCTGGGCCACACAGGTGAGTATGCCTAACTACAGAGCAATATGTATAGTATTAGGATGTTAATAGGTAGAGGCTATACTTGAACACCAAGCAGAGTTGTGTAACCCAGTCCTGGGGAGTCAAGGAAAGACTGGAGGAAAGGGATGTCTAATGTGAGACCTGAACACCAAGTAGGAGTTGCCAGGTAACAAGGAAGCAGGGAGGAGGACTGCTCCTGACAGGGAAACAGTGAACACAAAGCACCAAGCCATCAAGACCTGGTGCTTCTACAGGGAAACAAGAGAAGAGATCAAGGGCAGAGTGTGTTTCCTACACTGAAAGTACTTGGAAAAGGAAACAAAAGTAACTTCTACTCATCCACAGTTGCTCAAATGAGTTAGTTTCTAGCACTGCTACCTCTTGCTATTCTAGATAAATAGAGTCCTGGATTCCTGGTGCCTGTAGCCAGCCTTGGGCAGAAATAAGGCCCTGGAGAAAGTAAGGTTCCACTTCTGAGGCAATAAACTCCAAGAGCACAGGAAAAGAACAGACATTTGGAGCCCTGTTTTGACTTTTTAGCCTCTTCCAAATAAGCTACTGAATTTAGAGCCATTGGGCCATTGTCCAAGAAGAGTCCCTAATCCTGTGTATGCCGTTTCCATCCCAGAGAGAAAACCTGGGCCCAAGTGTGGGAGTATAGGATGGACAGAAGATTGGTGCCTATTTTTCCTAAGATGCTCTGAGAAATAGGCCTCTTTCTTAAGAACCTGGTGCTAAAAGTACTTAATTCAGTTGGCTTAAGTAAAAGGATTGAGAAGGAATTGGGATATTTGGAATAGAGTTTTTGAAACTTCAAGTATCTGAGCATACACTGTAAGATGAGGGGAAAGGGTGCATGTACCATTTGGGAGCTTTCCTACCCCCTTTCTAATGTTCATGGAGCTAGGCACATTTCAATGATTAAAAAATTAAGTTTTATGGCACTCTGATGGGAGAACATGGCAGGCTAAAATGTTGACTTTTGATTTTTCTTAAATGCATATTATATGCCAGAATATTTAGGGGAGGAAACATTTTCCCATCTACCCTCATAGATGCTCTGCCTGGGACCCTACAGATTAGACTGAAAAAAGACAGACTGCAAGCATGCACGCTCAGTCATGTTTAACTCTTTGTGACCCCATGGACTATACCCCCCAGGTTTCTCTGTCTTTGGAATTTTCCAGACAAGAATACTGGAGCTGGTTGCCATTTCCTTCTCCAGGGGATCTTCCCAACCCAAATAGATTGAACCCACATCTCTTGTGTCTCCTGCATTGGTAGGCAGGTTCTTTACTAACTTCTTCCCTGAGCCACGGGGGAATCCCCAAAAGACAGATTAACAAGAGAAAAAACAAAAACAAAATCCTAGTTTATTAACATGTGCAGAGTATATGTGGGATAAGCACAGTGATGAGTAACTCAAAGAAGTTGGTTAGAACTTCAGGCTTTTTTACAAGGACTGTAAATTTGTAGAGAAACAACAAGACCAAGAAACAACAAGACCAAAAAAAGACCAAGAAAAAGCTTAAAAAAGTTTAAGCTTTTAGAGGCAGCTAACCATGAAATCACTGCAGGAGGTGACTGCAGCCATAAAATTAAAAGATGCTTTCTCCTTAGAAGGAAAGCTCTGACAAACCTAGACAGCATATTAAAAAGCAGAGGCATTAATTTGCTGACAGAGGTCCATATAGTCAAAGCTATGGTTTTTCCAGTAGTCATGTATGGATGTGAGAGTTGGACCATAAAGAAGGCTGAGTGCTGAAGAATTGATGCTTTTGAACTGTGGTGTTAGAGAAGGCTCTTGAGAGTCCCTTGGACTGCAAGGAGATCAACTGTAAGGGAAATCAACCCTGAATATTCTTCGGCAAGACTGATGCTGAAGTTGAAGCTCCAATAACTTTGGCCACCTGATGTGAAGAACTGACTCATTAGAAAAGACCCTGATACTGGGAAAAAAATGAAGGCAGGAGGAGAAGGGGAAGACAGAGGGGGAGATGGTTGGATGGCATCACTGAATCAATGGACATGAGTTTGAAGCTGTGGGAGATGGTGAAGGACAGGGAAGCCTGGTGTGCTGCAGTCCACGGCGCAAGGAGTCAGACATGACTGAGTGACTGAACAACCACAAACTGTGAAAAGGTAAATAAATGGGTAAAACTATCATCGACTCAATGGACATGAATTTGAGCAAACTCCAGGAGATAGTGAAGGACAGGGAAGGCTGGCATCCTTCAGTCCTTGGGGTTGCAGAGTTGGATATGACTGAGTAACTGAACACCAACAGCAATTGAAAATAAAGGTTGTTTTAGTAAAGCTTGTTATGTAATTTTCTCTGGTGCGATCTTTGATCTAATAAATTTAAAGTTGTCTCCAACAATTAAAATTGTCCTCCCTTCCTTGTGGAAAGGGAGAAGGTAGAGTGTTTCTTGTATCTGCTTTTTAATTGCCTTCAGCACAAAATAATCCTTATGTCAAAGTAGACTATCTGGGGGTAGCATATTCTAACCTCTATAATATGATCCATTTGGGGGATAAATTTCCAAAGATATACTTGAAAATCTTCTAGTTACCATTAAATTCTTCTAGTATGCCTCTTATAGCATTACTTATTATGTTTTTCAGCTTCATAATCTTTATGAATTTCTTGTCATTTTGATCTACTTCATGTCATTAACCTTGAGTATGGTCAGTACTCTGTAATATATTTCTCCTCTGAGTGGCTTTCATCTACTTTTCATTTTCCATTGTTTCTTATAGGTATCCTTGAAGATGAAGAATTCGTGCCAGATTCAGTCCCTAGGTCCTGGAATATGCCCTTCTTTCCAAAAGAAGAGTTAGCTGGGCTGGTGTGTGTTGTGATCACACCTGTATTCTGATCTGTAGATTTTCTACTCAAATCTGCTCCTCTTCTCACTTGAGACAAAGTTAGATATTGATTTTCCTCTCTCTTCTTTAAACATTATCCCTCCTATCTTCTTTGTGATTTGTAAGAGTATTAATTTTTCTTTAACATCTAAAACTCATAAGGTTGTTTTGTTTGGAGGGAGTCTTTGTTTGAGGATTACTCTTGAGTGGAACCCAGTGCTTCTTCCTGCTTACTAGTTGGGTTTAGCCTTCTTTCAAGTCAGCAAAATCACCTTCACTTCTCCCCCTGTGGTCTTTCCACTTCTGGTCTTTTCAAACTCATCAGGCCCTTCAGTTAGTCATACATGGGACTGTGTCTCTTTTCCGGGTGCATGGGTTTGTCTTTCTTGTGATCTATTGTATGAGTAGTTTACCTTTGGTTTGGGCTTGCAGTATAATGACATCTCCAGGATTGCTCCCCCTTGGCTGTCTCCAAATTGAGGCTTTTCTAGTTGCTGCCTAGGAAGTTGCTAAAATTGTGAAGTTCATGTGATATGTAAAGAAGATATTAGAAAGAGTAGCACAGGTTAGTGAAGTGCATCTTAGCCTATGTCTCAGGGGAGGGATATGAGAAAGAAAAGACATTGAAAGGTCAGAAGGTCAGTTAGAGGGGAAAGAGGACCACCAGTGTTTCACATTAGGACTGGGGTGCCCTCTATACTTTGGTATTGTGACTGCTGTGCCTTGTTTTTCCTCAGAGGAAAAATATTTGAGACTCTCTCCACATCTGTATCTTTTGAAAATCAGTTCAGTTCAGTTCAGTCGCTCAGTTGTGTCCAACTCTCTGCGACCCCATGGATCGCAGCACGCCAGGCCTCCCTGTCCATCACCAACTCCCAGAGTTCACTCAAACTCATGCCCATAGAGTCGGTGATGCCATCCAGCCATCTCGTCCTCTGTCTTCCCCTTCTCCTTGTGTCCCCAATCCCTCCCAGCATCAGGGTCTTTTCCAATGAGTCAACTCTTCACATGAGGTGGCCAAAGTATTGGAGTTTCAGCTTCAGCATCAGTCCTTCCAATGAACACCCAGGACTGAGAGGTCTCCTAATCCTAACTACCTCCTTGCAAGGATTTATCCTCATCCTGTACTTGGAGTCCCTTAGTGCTGACTCAATCCTACCTCATTTTTCTGACTATGAGTGAGTAGAAGCTTATCTTGGAAAGTTGTGTCTAAATAGCAGAAGCTGGCTGAAGACCCAGTTCCCACAGAGGCTCTAGGGTGAAAGCACTCAGTCCTTGATACCTCAGCAGAGGTTGAGCCAAGGTAAATGAGGGTCCCAACTGGTTTAGAAACACCGGGGAGAGGGCTGTTGGGTTTCTTCAGGGGTTGAGATTCCCGGGGTAGAGTGAGGTCCTTGACTAGACAGATTGGGGGCTGCCCATCTCTACACATAAGGCTGCCCTATAATCAGGGCTCAGGTCTCACGGGTAGAGGTTGGTTCTCTCCTCCCATGGCTGGGGAGGAGAGAACTGGGGCACATCCTCTCCCAACAGTTCCTTGAGAAGAAGTTAGCTTCCAGGATTACACTTATTTGTAGGCACTCGAGTCCTGGAAGCCTGGGTGCTGTGTGCTCTCCCACTGGTGACAAGATCCTCTATGTTGAAAACTTGATGAAGCCAGAACAGAAAGCAGAAGTCCCAGGCAGGATACAGCCAAACACTATACCCCTTCTTGCCTCTTTTGTGATTCATACCTCTCCCAAGGTGAAGGCTCCTTTCCTGTGCCCCTTTAAGGGAGGCCCCCTTTAGAGGTACTCAGGTGATTTCTTTTTCTTGCCTGGAATGTAGCTGGCAACTTTGCTAGCAAACACAGGTTTCATCCATACAAGGTTCCCCTCTGATAGGTTCTTCACCATCTATCACTGAACCTTAAGAAAGAAACCATCTCAGCAAGAAAGGGCAAAGAAAAAGGAGGGTAGTCAGCAAAATTAAATGCTGGACAGAAGTTAAAAAAAAATAATGGTAAATGAGAAATTCAGTCCATATCATGTCACTGGTGACCTGGGAGAACACTATATTAGTAAGTTGGATCAACAGAAGCTGTACTGCAAGGAGTTTTGAAAATAATGAGAAAATGGAGACAGTGCCTATATCCTTAAATGGTAGGAATTTAGAAGCAAGGAGAAATATGTCAGTTATGGACACTCAGTGGTTGCTTCTGCTTGATTGAGCTTACCTCCGGTTTTAGTCTGTCTAGTGTAAATCCCATGGTATTAGACACACTACTATTAGAATTGCCCACTTCCTCTGGAAATATGCTAACTGGTCTAAGTTGTGCAAATGTTTCAGCAAGGGTCTCGGCATACAGCTCGGCGGGTTGTATATTGCACAGTGCCACGGATACCATTCACAGGATGCTAATGTTGTTCCTGAGAGTTGTGCAGCATACAGTCTGCACAGCCATACACAGCAACCCTGATCCTAGCACTGTTCTGAAACAAAGAAGCGCATGTTTGCTACACTGTTTGATTCTGAATATATTCCTTTTTTTTTTTTTCTGCTAGGGTTGGGAAAATGATGCATCTGTCGTCTCTCATTTATGTCCAGGGTATAACTATGATTAAGAAATAAATAATAACAAAAAGTAAATCTTATAAGCATATCCGTGACAGTAATAACTATCTAGAGGAGAACATATGGTGATTGGCTGAATATGGGATAATAAACACACAAAGAGAAATTCAATAGACATTCAAGGTCATAAATGTAATGATTATCCATTGGATGGCAGTACATAGTTTTTTTTCCCCAAGCAATATTCTTTGCTTCACAGGAGTAAACAAGGCTGAAAACATAAAACATCTTGCAAAATCACAATCTGGTGGAAGCATTAAGCAATCTTGAATTGAGTAACATTAAAGCCATGGGGGGAAGATGTAAAAATTGTAGAAAATTCATTTTGATGTATATTAACATCCTGACATATGTTAACTGCAGAGGTTAAATCAATATATATAGAAATTCAGTGAATAAAAAATAACTTAATTTAGTCTTCTCACTGTACAGAAGAAACCAAGTCACAACAATAATTTGCTTAGCTATAATACCTAGTTCATAATAGAAATGGAAATAGAAAAGTACATTCAGATTCTATACTTGGTGCAACCACTAGCAGTTATTTATAAAATCTTTTTTTGACATATAAAAGGCCTCTAATGACTTTAATTGTTTTGCAAACTAAATCCATATGTATCCCATTTCAAGGAAATATGACATGTAAAATTACAGATTTACACAATGTATAAATTAAAAGATACCTGGTTTTGCAAGGTGATTATTCTCCAGTTATAAAATATATCTATTGTATTCTTTTAAATGGCAAGCCCACTCTATCTGTCTTTCCCATATCCTTTCCTATAAATGCCACCTAACTGACAAAAGTGCAGTCAGCACACACATTTTTTGAAAAGGAATCTACTGTACAAAGCAAGGTTTATCTGCAAGTTATAATCTAGTTTATAAGTTTTAAAAATCACACTTTAATATACTGGAAAGAGCAGCATAGCACTAATAAGGATGTATTAGCTTTTCTGAATATTTGCACCATCTTAAAGATTAGTACTTAGGTGCTGGCAAGTACAAGGTTCCTAATTATGGCTTTAGCTATCTGAGATCTGAATACATTTTTCCACCTCTACTTCCTGAATCTCTTGCATCTGAGTTTTTCATGAGTGATAAATATAAATATATAGAGAGAATATAGATTTTTTTTTTTACTGCAGGTCTTTATCTAGGTATTATATACACAGCGGTGCTAGAATAAGTTCCATTGTCTAAAGTTTCATGTCAGGATTCAGCCTCTGTTGAAGGGAATTCTGTTTGGCTGTCTAGAGAGAAGCTTGAGAGGATTGATGAAAGTAGCTTCAAAAGGATTTGAATCCCATTAGTATTCACCGTGTTCTGATAATGAAATTTTGCTGAGGTTTCCTTCGATATTGAGGGATTGATGAAGGAAGAGGGATTTTATCAGAAAATTAATTCCTGCTGAACTCACAGGCTTGTTGGGAGAATCCAGTGAGGTGATGGGAGCGAAAGTGCTTTGTAAATGGTAAAATACCACATTAAAATGCCATGTAACCAGATTAAGCTTTAGCCATGTGGTGAGTAAGCAGAAACTTTAGTAAGGAAATCTCAGAGGGCTGGGGAGTCTTTGTAAGTGGTAGTGAAATGACTTTAACCCCTTTGTTTTGATTTTTTGAAAGGGCAGGAAAGTATTGTTTATGATGTGCAATCCAGGGGCTATGATAGTGGGATGGGTGAAGCAGGGGAATTTTTTCAATTAGAGGATCAAGCCTGAATGAGGAACAAAAAGGGTGTTGCAAAAAATTCTTTGCTTTGCTGTTTGAGTTGCCTCTCAGTCTACACTGAGCCAACTGCCTTTCTTGCCTGTTTCTTCTCTTTCCTCTTCAATCTTATCATTCATGTATATCTCCAATATTTTATTATGAAAATCTAGTAGCCTTTAGGACTAGAATTCGTAATGGTTATTCCTGAGATTGGACTCCTAGACCTAAATCCCCCACAGCAGTGGGAAAGCTGCTCTGTTCACCGTGCCTCCTCTATCATTAGTTGTCACATAATTTCCCAGGATGTGGAGAAAAGGGTCATTTTTAATTTTGACTCTCTTTCCTCTTTCAGTACCATTTTAAAAGGAGGTGCCATCATTTCCTAACTCCTCTCAGTTCTCTCTCCCAGTCCATCAGTCATCCTGCTGTGTTTGGTTTTCCTCTACAGGGGTTTGACGGTGGAGAGGCTGTGCATTCTTAAGGAGGAGAGATGAGGCATGTGGCCCTTTCTGGTCTGGCCTGGGGAATGGTAACAGAACAAGTGTTACAAAGGTACCTAGGATTTATTTTAATCAGGTGTGGTAAGACATGCATACACAGAAGTGACTGTCATGAAGGAAAAGGTTTTACTCACAGTTCCCTAGAAATAGGAGGTATGGCAGGACACACAGGGCCATGGGGAAGCACCAGGGTTAGTCAGGAGGTAGAAGGAGTGAGGGGAAAACCTTTATTATGGTTTGCAAGGGAAGGAATGGGCAAGGCAGATAAGCAGGTTTAGGATTGGCTAGTTTGAATAATTTTGGAGGGCTCTGGGGCATAGAGGGTTTCCCCCATGGCTCAACCATAAAGAAACCACCTGCAATGCCGAAGACATGGCAGGAGCCACAGGTTTGATTCCTGTATTTGGAAGATCCCCTGGAGAAGGAAATGCCTGGAAAATCCCATGGACAGTCCAAGTGGTCACAAAAGAGTAGGACTCAATGTAGCAACTAAATAACCACAACAACTGGGGCATAAGGCCTGTCCCTAGTTTTCTGGTACTTGGCCTGGAATGGTTAGGGTTTGAAAGTCAATAGAGGAGGTAGCTGGAGGTGTGGACTCTGAATTGGTTGGTTTCCATATGAAAGACACACTCAGAGATGAGCTATTTACTCTCTTTAGGAACTGACTAACTCTGGGAAAGGCATTCTGTCCAGGGTCAGCAAAGCCCTAGATGTCAAAGCAGCAGAATACAGAAAATAGAAGGATCTGCTTAATACAAGAGAACACTTTAAATGAATGTTTCTACTGCTTAGATTGGTGGCCTCTCAATATAGTCTCCATGTATATACTAAAGAGCCTATGTCCTTTTGAGAACTTTCTTCTTAATGATCCTATCTTGGGAGGAGTTGGAGGCCTGGAAAGGGTAGTGGGTAAGTGTTCAGGGGAGGCAAGGGGAGATAAAAACCAAATAGTGACCGAAGAAGCTGTGGAAGGTATAAAAAGGACTTCTTTAGGATACTTGATTTGGTTATTAAGTAATGTAACATACCTTTTCCTACCAAATTCACACATAACCAAGAAGCTACTTTCTCTACCTGGCCAGACTTTAGAAAGCATTTTGATATGGGTACTTGGGTGCAGTATTCAGCAGACACAGCAATTATTGTCTGTATTTTCTTACTAGAAAGATCTTTCTCCTGCTTCCCTTAAGGTCCCATTGAGGAAATGTGGTACTTTGTTCCTTACTCAGGTTGACTTAAGTATGTAGGGTCAACAATTCACAGAGAAAGACCACTCAATCATGCCCCAGAGAAAAGCAGGATCCTTTATTTCTTCTAAGTGTTCTGGGAACAAACCTGCCTTCTCTTCGCTGAGGGTGGTGGCATGGCCAAAGACACTTAATTTTGCCATTTGAAGATACTTAAGTCTTTTTTCAAAAATCAAAAATGTCTCCTTTGATTAAATGATATATATCAGTTTTTTAAATTTCCCTCCCCTGCCTTTTTCCAGCAAAAATGGTGTCTGGAGACAGAAAGAAGCCGGAGATCCAGGTGCTGGGCTCTGTGTGGTCCTCTGGGTTTCTCTACCTCTGTGGGGGTGTCCTTTATCTCCATAGTTATGGGGCATCCTGTTATCTGCTGTCAAAGTCCATCCAGCAGTAAGCTCCTGGTGTGTTCTGTTGACACGATCAGGGACAAATGGTTTCTTAACTCATTTCCATCTTGTTGTCCTCTGAAATGCTTTCTTTTTCAACTGCTGGGTTTCTCCTACCCTTCTTGTCTTTCCCCACCCTCCCCCCCACTGCACCCTAGGATAGCCTTCCTTTCTGTCCTTAGTCCATGGACTTCTCTGATTTGGGCAGTTGCTGTCCCATCTTCCTGGTGCACTAAACCTTATCACTCAGTTTTGCCGGCTGCTGGGGCCACAGAGAAAAACCAGCTTCCTGATGAGAAAACATATTTTAAAATATTGTTACTAATATATCACAAACATTTAAACTAAATACAGTTATAGAAAAGAAAGGCTACCTTCAGTTCAGTTCAGTTCAGTTCAGTTCAGTCGCTCAGTTGTGACCAACTCTTTGCGACCCCATGAATCGCAGCATGCCAGGCCTCCCTGTCCATCACCAACTCTCGGAGTTTACTCAAACTCATGTCCATTGCGTCGGTGATGCCATCCAGTCATCTCATCCTCTGTCGTCCCCTTCTCCTCCTGCCCCCAATCCCTCCCAGCATCAGGGTCTTTTCCAATGAGTCAGCTCTTCACATGAGGTGGCCAAAGTACTGGAATTACAGCTTCAGCCTCAGTCCTCCCAATGAACACCCAGGACTGATCTCCTTTAGGATGGACTGGTTGGATCTCCCTGCAGTCCAGTAGACCCTCAAGAGTCTTCTCCAACACCACAGTTCAAAAGCATCAATTTTTCGGCACTCAGCTTTCTTCACAGTCCAACTCTCACATCCATACATGACCACTGGAAAAACCATAGGCTACCTTAACTTGAACAGAAAAAGATAGGCACCAATGAAGCTTCTCATTTTCTGTGCAGCCATTTCATCCTTTCTTATCTAAGTGGAATGAATGTGCCAGAGTTAATTACCTTGAAGCTCTTAAGCAGAGGTTCTCATGCCTGTCTGCTGAAAGGATTCTAGAGTGTTGGTGCCTACGCCCAATGCCCAGTCAGTTCAGTCAGTTCAGTCACTCAGTCATGTCCGACTCTTTGCGACCCCATGGACCACAGCACACCAGGCCTCCCTGTCCATCACCAACTTCTGGAGTTTACTCAAACTCATCTCCATTGAGTCTGTGATGCCATCCAACCATCTCATCCTATATTGTCCCCTTCTCCTCCTGCCTTCAATCTTTTCCAGCATCTGGGTCTTTTCAGATGAGTCAACTCTTCACATCAGGTGGCCAAAGTACTGGAGTTTCAGCTTCAACATCAGTCCTTCCAATGAACACTCAGGACTGGTTTCCTTTAGGATGGACAGGTTGGATCTCCTTGTAGTCCAAGGGACTCTCAAGAGTCTTCTCCAATACCACAGTTCAAAAGCATTAATTCTTCTCCACTCAGCTTTCTTTATAGTCCAACTCTCACATCCATACATGACCACTGGAAAAACCATAGCCTTGACAAGACAGACCTCGGTTGGTAAAGCAATGTCTCTGCTTTTTAATACGCTGTCTAGATTGGTCATAACTTTCCTTCCAAGGAGTAAGCATCTTTTAATTTCATGGCTGCAATCACCATCTGCAGTGATTTTGGAAGCTCAAAAAATAAAGTCAGTCACTGTTTCCCCATCTATTTGCCATGAAGTGATGGGACTAGATACCATGATCTTAGCTTTTTGAATGTTGAGCTTTAAGCCAACCTTTTCCCTCTCTTCTTTCACTTTCATCAAGAGGCTCTTTAGTTCTTCTTAACTTTCTGCCATAAGGATGGTGTCATCTGCATATCTGAGGTTACTGACATTTCCCAGCACTCTTGTTTCCAGCTTGTGCTTCTTCCAGTCCAGTGTTTCTCATGATGTACTCTGCATATAAGTTAAATAAGCAGGGTGACAATATATAGCCTTGGCATACTCCTTTTCCTATTTGGAACCAGTCTGTTCTTCCATGTCCAGTTGTAACTGTTGCTTCCTGACCTGCATACAGATTTTTCAAGAGGCATTCCCATCTCTTTCAGAATTTTCCACAGTTTATTGTGATCTACACAGCTAATCAAATCGGAAATGGGGGCCTGGTGCCTGGGCTTTAGTAGTGTTTAAAAGGCTGCCAAGTGATTCTGATATGTGGCCAGGGTTGTGAATGATGATCTGATGCCTTCAGACCTGCAGCATTGGTTTCACCTGGGCACTTTATCCGACATGCAGGATCTTAGTCTCAACCCAGACCTACAGACTCAGAATTAAGGCTTTAAAAATATTTCCAGGTGAGTCCAATGAGAAACGCTGATTGTCTTGGGGAACATCCCTGGAGGAGTCCAGATTCAGCCATAGCTATAGAGTTCTGAGTTGGGCAAATCAAACCTTGTTCCTGAGAGAGTCAGTTCCTAGGCAGGTTGATAAGAAGTCTAGGGGTCCCCAAGGAGAGAGAAGTATGGAATATTCAAGGAGGAAGAAAGGACAAACTTTTTTTACTTTTTTTCCTCTACATTCCTTAGGATTATATAACAATAATGTATCCTGCCTGAGGACAATCTTTGGATTAAACCTTCTAGCCAACTCTGTTATCTTAAAATGTAAATATGGGAGTGGGTCTGGTGAGGTCTTTGCAACCTCCAGACATTCTTTGGATTCATTGGAGAGTATATAACTCCATTGCTAACACTAGCAAAAGGGTTATTCTTTTGCCCCCTTCTGATGCCTATGTCAGAAGCTTTCTCTATCTCCTTTATACTTTAATAAAACTTTATTACACAAAAGCTCTGAGCGATCCAGCCTCGTCTCTGGCCCCGGATTGAATTCGTCTCCTCCGGAGGCCAAGAATCCCGCGTCTAATCGTTCAGCAACAACCTTTCATTCCATATCCCTATGTCTTTTATTTCAATATTGTGTCATAAATGAAATCAAGTTCAAATGCACATCGTGTGTAGCCTTGATGATGCAAACAGACAGTCCAGGCCTACATACTTGGCATTGGTTAAGAGAAAATGCATGACTTGGGGGCAGACAGAGCTGGGTCCAAATTCCAGCTTCCCTGGGTGACTCTGGACAATCACTAGTCCCACTGAACTTCCTATTACTCTTCAGTACTCTGAGAGTAACACTGCCCCGGCAGGTATAAAAGAAAAACTAAGCCTGAGACAAAAAACAAAACAAAAACAAAAAATCAAAGGGTGTATTTTCATAAATTTTTGGCAAGAGCATCCATCTGCTGTCCTTTCATTTCTGCAGGGGTTCAAGGATATTAGAAAGAAAAGTAAGTTTTAATGACTAAAAAAAGGAAACATTGAGACAACATCTGATTGGCAATGAAAGTTGGGGAAACTTTCTATTTGATCTTTAAGTACATCCGATAGTCTTGGTTGGCTGCAAGAGGGCAAGCAAAAGTTAGGGGACATTTCAAAAGAGGAAGGTTGTTCAGTGTTGAGGCAGAGGGTTTTTCTGTGGCCAGCTATTTCCTGGGGCCAATGGGGTGCTAAGGGTAAGGATCTTCAAGAGAAACTGACAGCCATGGCAGTTTTCTTTCTTATAGAATTGTAAGGAGGAAATTATTTGCATTTCATGTCCAGAAATTGTAGGTAAGCAATAAAAAATTCATCTTTCCATGGCTTCATCTCGTAGGGACAGTTTGGATCCAATTCTTTGTTTCATACTCACAAGTCTCCTTTGGTCTTCTTACTGGAAGCATAGAGACTTAACTCTGGCCAGATGTTTGAACTTAGGGTTCTGCCCACCACTGAAAAAAGAAGTTTTAAAATTATTTTTTAAACAGATTTTTCTTCAAATGAAAATAAAATGGAGTGAAGTGAAATTCACCTAATGGCAGCAAAGCCTCACTTTTTTTTTTTAATCTGGAGTATTAAATCACCATCCTTTTGGATAGATCTGTGTTAAATTTCATGTCATCCAAGTCATATAAATTATCCCTGAAGATAGATGAGCCACTTCTGGCTTTCTAAGTACTAGTAGCTATCCGTGCTGTTATGAAAGCACTGAATTGCCTTTTGATGGAAATTGTGTGGTACTGTCTGTCTTTGTTATCCACTTAATTGACATTGCCGGCTAAGAATTGGAAGAGAGTTTAAGGACTTCACAGATAGGAAATGCTCTAAAATAGGTCTTTGGAGCATGTGGAACACCACATGCTTGTGTGTTTCCCAAACCTCTTTGTTTTCCTGTGGCTTCCAGGAAAACTAGACTTTTACAAAGTAATGTTACCCCTTGCTAATCCTAACTGTAAGAAAAAATAATTTTCTGAGTCTATTCATTTACAGATACTGATGTTAACCCTGAGAGTATCTCTGCAAAGAACCTAATAACTTCCCTTCCCACTTGGTCTCCAGCATCTCCTGCCCCCCCATCCTTACCTTATCTTCCTGGCAGCTATTCTCTGGTGGCTCAGATGGTAAAGCATCTGCCTGCAATGCAGGAGGCCTGGGTTCGATCCCTGGGTCGGAAAGATGCACTGAAGAAGGAAATGGCGACCCACTCCAGTACTCTTGCCTGGAAAATTCCATGGATAGAGGAGCCTTGTAGGCTGCAGTCCATGGGGTCGCAAAGAGTCAGACACGACTGAGTGACTTCACCTCATCACCATGCTGGTTGCAAGGGGAGGAATTTTGGGTCAGAAGGGAGAGAAGGAGTTTCTAAAGTGAGAGAAGGAACACCCACCCTCCCAAGTAATGAGGACTTAAAAAAAAACTCTAGTATGTCTGGGGCAAGAATAAGTGACTTAGGTTCGTCCATGAGATTTCCCGGGCAAGAATACTAGACGGGACTGCCATTGTCTTCTCCAGGGGATCTTCCTGATCCAGGGATCAAACATGTATCCCCTACATTGGCAGGTGGATTCTTTACCACTAGTGCCACCTGGGATTTGGCTGTTTATATCTTAGGGGAGGATAAAATGGATCAGTAGATAAATGCTTGTATAGGTAAAGGGCAGGGAAGGAACATGTAGGAACACAGTCTAGGGAAAAGGCCACCTTCTTGTAAGTCACTGTCCCCAGTATACTGATACAAGCAGATGTGTCTGTGAGCAACTTGGTGCTGACACATATTGAAAAACAAATTGTGTATCCATCATAAAGTCATGAATAGTAATTTAATCCGTCACTCATTCTCTAGAAAAAGTATTTTCTTTCTTTTTTTTTTATATTTTTTTGATGCAGACCATTTTAAAGTCTTTGTTGAATTTGTTACACTATTGCTTCTGTTTTATGTTTTCGTTTTTTGGCCACAAGGCATGTGGGATCTTAGCTCCTGACCAGGGATTGAAACCACAACCCCTGCATTGGAAGGTGAAATCTTAACCACTGGACTGCCAAGGAAGTATTTTCTTAATGCAGCAAACCCTTTATAAATTTTCTCTTTCTGATTCTCTCTCTTCTTCTCCCTCCCTTTCTCCTCTCTCTCTCTCTCTCAGCCATTCTCAATGAATTCTATACAGACTACTGCTAAACCCTAAAACTCTCTTTCCACTCCCTCAACTCTTAAACAAAAACTTCATAAAACCTACATGACTCTTCTTTCCTTTGTCGACACTACCCATCATTTTAAAACCTGCTTTTATTTTTTCTTCTATTTTCCTTTTCAATGTGAATTTTCTATACAACTTCCTCTGCTCATGATGCCAGGGTGCACAATAAAGTGGGGATGGGAGACGGAGAGAGATTGGAGAATGTCATGCTGGCAACCCCAGACTTTCATGTATTTGAGAGGGAGGAAAAGGCTGTGGATTTTCAGACATTCATAATTTTGTCCCTGTCGTGTCAGCTTGAGAGGAGGAAGACGGATGACTCAATCTCAGAGCAACTGCGGAGTCCAAAAGGCCGCAGTGGGAGGAGAGCTGAGACACACTGCTTCTTTCTGCTAGCTTTACTCCCAAAGGAAGAGTGACCTACCTAGGCAAGGCGTTTCTGAGGGCAGCAGAGAATGTCTGGCAGCTGGGTGATTGCGAAGAGGGCAGTTCCTCCTAAACAAGGATGTACTTGAGCATTAGGAAGCAAGATCATTGCTTTCCTGGTGACCAAGAGCTATTAGAGAAAGGAGCCCTGGCTATGACCTAGAAGTAAGAGGAGGGGCAGGAAGGGCAGAGCAGTCTGAGTTTGGGGACTATGGGAAAACCTTCATGACCTGGATAGAGCAGAAGAGACTTGGATGAGGCATTAAACCTCATCGCACTAATTGGGGAAGAAGAGGCTGTGTGCCCATCATAAACCCTGTAACTGGTCCAAGATGCCTCTTCCTCCCCAACTCACAACTCATTGAGGAGTTATTGTTCCCAGAGCCCCCCACTACTCACAGGGGTTAAATTAGTATTTGGGGGCTTTAGAAAGTGAGTAGGGTGAGGGGTCATGTATTATTGTAACTTGAGTCTGCAGCAGTGCTTGAGAAACCTGCTTTCCTTCCTTCCCTCAACAATTACTACTTAGGTGTCTATGATGTGACAGGCACTGTGCTGTTCTAGTGCCTCATACTGGATGGGAAAACTGAGCCTCAGAGATGCTCAGTGACTGACCAGTTACACAGGAGCAGGATGAGAACATGATCCCAGTCCCCAAATCCCTGGGTCAGGACCCTGGCTGTTACACAAGACCCTGACTATCTTAATAAAGCCAAGTTGTAAGCTTTGCATCATTTGCATATTTTTTCTTCTCAGTGAGCAAAAAGGATCCTGGCCTATAGTGGAATGTCTTATCCTTTACAGCCCAGTAACTTTCTATTCCTAAACCCAGTGGTCCTTCCCAAGATGGGAATTGTTGAAAATCTCTTGTTTAATTAAAATGTTTCCCTAGAATGAGCATAGCTCTCTGACCATTCCTCACAATATCAGTCACTGGTCAAGTTCAAGGAATGCATCTGTGGTATCTCGTAAGTTGTTGTCACAACTTCTGCACGGGTATTCCCCACTTCCTCAGTCATGGCTGTATTCTGGATCCTCCGTGACTGTTGGTAGCTTCAAATTCTGATCTGGGCAATAATCCACTTGTTGAAAACAAAGGTGGAGTATAGCTGGAATGTGTGCTCCTTGATAGAGATTCCTTGATAGGCAGAAAATAGTTCAGCCAAATGGTAGGAAAAGTACAGTCATAATTTCACAATTGAACATCCCAAGACCCTTTCTGTTGCAGTGTGTCAGGAAAGCTTCTGGTATGCAGTAATCCCTCTTAGTTCTTTAGAAAATATGTCCATGAAATCATTGAGCCTTTTGATAATACTTTGTTATAAAGAACTTAGGGTGCCCTGATGAAAAGAATCTGCCTGCAATTCAGGAGACAAAGGAGACTCAGGTTCAATCCCTGGGTTCAGAAGAGAAAATGGCAACCCACTCTGGTATTCTTGTCTGGAAAATCCCACGGACAGAGAAACCTAGTGAGCTACAAAGGCTAAAAGGGTCACAAAGAGTCAGGCATGACTGAGTGACTCAGCACAACATGACGGATTTATATTTTATTTCTTCTTTTGGAAGAAAAAAATAAACAAGACCAAGACATTTTTAAAAAAAAGGAAGAAAGCATTTTCATTTTTATAGAAAAAGGGGAAAATATATTGTTTGGGGTTTAAATGTGACTCACGTGTAAAAACAAATCCTCGGACAACAGTCTGAGTTTCATCACATCTCACCTTACCAGATGAGGCATAGGCAGGATGAGCAGCCAGGAGTGTGTGCAATTACAGGGCTATGGATTAAGAACCTCATGCCTTGCTTCCTCCTGTGAAACATGTAAAAAACCTTGAGGTTCAACCACACGCTAATCCTTTGATGCTTTTGCCTCACACATGCAGGATGTAAGACACAGTGGGGACAAATCAGGAGATAAAGTCTTGAGGAGCTGATGTCTCGAGCGCAGCAGCCTGAGCAGACCCAGGGACCTGTAGGAAGGGGGTCTGTGGCCCAGGAGGAGACCCTCTCTCTAGTGTGAGACACTGGCAGTGAGTATCCCCAGTAGTACCAAGTAGAAGATTGAAATCACAGTTGATTCGTTCATCCCTTCCTTCACCAGGAAATACTAATTATGACTTCAATGTTTCCGGTGGGGTAAAATTTAGATTAAGTCATCAACTTCATTGGGCAAGTTCATATTTTTATTTTCCCCAGCAGAGGGATGGCCATGCAAGTGGCAGTAGAAGCAGCACTTCTCAGGAGAGCATCTCTTTCCCCAGAGTCCATCATGGGACACTCTGCTTGCAAAGACATGGGTCGCCAGAGTCTGGACTGACCTGGAAACCTCTGTTTTAGCCTTAACATGAAGAATTCACACTAGTGATCTAATTGCTTTCATTTAAGGGACTGTTACAAATATTCCTCTTCCTGGTTCTTGTGTAGACTTGGTGTTAGCAAGGCTCCTTTCTCTTCTGGGAGGAGAAAGCAAAAGCAGTGTCCAGAAGCCCAAACCAAGCAGTATCTCAGACCTGCAAGACCCCACCACAAGTCAGGAATGGGCTTCTCAGGATCTTAATAAGCCACACTCAGGGTTTCCACCCTAGCATAGCACACAGTCAAAAAAAAAAAAACAAAAACAATGTGCCCACAACCAGGACACCCACTGGCCAAGGCTCAGTGATCAAAAGGAGAGATCTTACGTACAGTGGAGCTCGTACTCTGAGCCAGGCTTCACTCTCACTCTGCCACTTATTAGTATGTATACTCGGGAAAGTTACTAAAGCAGTCTGTGCCTCAGTTTCCTCATTTGTAAAATGGGCTTTATCACAGCACTCACCTCATACATAGAACAGTTCTGAGGATTAAATGTCACTATGTGAAAAGTAGAACAGTGCCTGTTGCATAGTAAGTATTGCCTTTTGGTATTATTATCTATATCTGCAAGAGTGTTGTGAAATTTTTTCTCTTTTTTCCTGGCTCATTTTATGAAGACACTGTGATGTGAATAGCAATGTGGCGAATGTTTAGAAATAGCATTCCTCAAGCATGAAGTCAGTATGTGCACACAAAGGTCAAACTTCCCTGTGCTGCTCAAATCCTCCTCACAAACGGCCCTGCAGCCCTACAACTAAACAGGTGGGTGCCCCAGGATCATGCTACATTGTCCAGAGACTCAAAAAGCGCCATCCCCAGGGCTTCTGGACCCCAAAGTAACTCAGTCTTCAGTTTTGTGGTTCCTTCCCTGGATTATTTCAAAATACATTCTTCACACCACCTGGGTTTCTAATGTGAAGGAAAGGGCTAATTAACCCAGAGACCTTACTGAAGCTTGGCGCCTTGCTTGGTGGATGGATGGCGTCTTGACTTTCATCTCCACACCCCACTCTGAGTCTCTCCTCTGCATGGCCATGTCCATGGCTGGCTAGCACACTGTTTCCAGTCTTCCCAGTGTCTCCTCTCAGAGGATCTGAGCATTTTCATCCCAGGTTGTGGTCAGCTACTCCACTATATTTTCACAGGGTGCATTTTCAGTATATAAATCATATACTGGATATACAAGACATAAATTGATTAATCTTAGGGAGCTTCTAGTCATGTACATGTTTGAGAGGATGGGAAGGGAGATAAGATAGTCAGTTATTAAAATGTCAGTAGCTTGAAATCAGCCTTGTGAGAGTATTAACACCATTGAATTTGGCAAACACAGGGCTCTCCCCACCCCATTAGCCAGGAGCAAACCAGACGTGTGCTCCCTCAGTTGTCTTCTTGAAAGGCTGTCTAACTTCCATAGAATCCAAGCTTGTCTACTTCCTAAAACAATGCAACAACAACAATACTTTTAGATGGTGGTTTAGTCACTAAGTTGTGTCTCACTCTTGCGACCCCATGGACTGTAGCCTGCCAGGCTCCTCTGTCCATGGGATTTCCCAGGCAAGAATACTGGAGTGGGTTGCCATTTCCTTCTCCAGGGGATCTTCCTAACCCAGGGATTGAACCCAGGTCTCCTGCATTGCATGTGGATTCTTTACCAGTTGAGCCACCAGGGAGGCCTGTACCTTTAGATAGGTGGCTCAGATGGTAAAGAATCCTCCCGCAATGTGGGAAACCTGAGTTCGATCCCTGGGTTTGAAAGATCCCCTGGAGAAGGGCCAGTATCCTTGCCTGGAGAATCCTCATGGACAGAGGAGCCTGGTGGGCTACAGTACAGTCCATGGGGTTGCAAAGAGTTGGACATGACTAAGCGACTTTCACTTATTTTTCTTTCAAATATAACAAACAATTTTTCTGATACCAATAATTATCTTTGTTGCCCTATTAACCAAGCTTCTTAGGAAACTCCAGCCAGATAAGTGAGAACAAGAGAAGGGTGGGGTCTCCCAGGACACACAAAGGAGATGTTCATTAAAGAATGCAGTGGCGAATAGCTAAAGACCGTGATAATTAAACAGTTCTGCCTGGAGACATTTACTGGCACACTATTGGTGATAATCCACCACCCCCCATGCCCTACCCCAGAAGGCCTTGGGCAACTAGAAGGATCCTGCTCCTAAGACTGAGATTCTTGTTTTTCTGAGTCAAGAAATGTATACATAGTTTGTTTCCCCTTTTAGGGTGTTTCCTAGAGATGATGAGCAGGTGAGGGGCTGCTTCATTTAGCAGTTAGCTTCTCACTGACCCATATATTGCTGCACAGGCAGAGGTCAGAGTACAGAATAGCCAAGAGGATATCAGATCCAGCATTAGGAACCTGGTGAATGGAGTGGAATGTTAGTCCTGGCTCAAAGCAGTTGCTTCGGCTCACATTGTGTTAACCTGTGACAGATGCTGGCCAAATCTGTAACTGTAGAGAGTCCCAGACTTGTGGACTTGGCTGGAAAGGCTGACCTCAGCTCCCTATTAGAAGCAGCTGGGCTCTTTTTAAACTCCTGATGCCTAAGATGCAGTTTGGACCAATTAATCAGAATCTCTAGAGGTGGTACTCAGGCATCAGGGGTTTTGAAATCTCCACAGAGTTGAGAACAACTGCACCGAAGAGTGAGGGCAAATACCCAACACAGAGTCAGCTATGGTTCTCATTCTGGGATGATACAAACATTTTGGGGGATACTGCAAAACCTGAGAGTGTTTTGGTTATTACAGCAACTGGAGTTGCCACTGGCATTTGGGGTGAGGGGGTGGGGGTCAGGGACATTAAATGCCTCCTGCACTTTGTAGAACAGTCCTTCACAATGATCAGTGACAAATCTCCAAGGTACATGCAAGTGTGTGTGTGTGTGTGTGTGTGTGTGTGTGTGTGTGTGTTGAATTTGAGAGACACATATCTTCTGTGTGGAGGGAGATAGCTGGGTCAGTTTTGGCTTGAGATATTGCTAATGCAGAAGCAAGATGTGGAGGTTCTCCCAGGAAAATCAATAACCTGCTTGCTGACACCTCTCCGTAGTGATTTGTCTCAAGTGAAAACACTGGCTGTGCATGTGTGTTCAAAGCAAATGGCAAAAATTTTTACTATTTTCTCCCAGAATCTTCTTGAATATTAAAGCAAATCATGGCTGGGGGCTGGTGCTTAGGAGCTGAGTGGGTGTGTAGCAGAAGAGGTATTTGTGGAAATAGCATTGGCCAGGATTGACTGAGAGGACAGGGATTTCTTAATTTGGCAGATTCCACACGGTCCGCTTGGCGTCAGATGACACAAACTAGAAGTCACCATGATGACTATGGGATACATATGTGATCTGATATTATAGGTAGGGAGTCAGCTGTCCAAATTTCATCAACCACCTGCCCTGCCTGCATGGATCTGCTGCTGTTTCTGTGATATTTCCCGCATCTCCCTCTCTACTCTTCTCTCTCTCAATTTAATTTTAGTTTCTCTCGAGCTTCCAAATAGTGCTCACTGCTCTAAGAAAACACTGAAGGAATGAAAGGGTAGGGAGAGAGGAAGAGGAGGAACATTGGAGAACCAAGCAGCCTGACAGTCCAGCTGTTTGCAAACTCATTGCACATCCTCCAGTTACATGGCAGAAGAGGGAGGAGGGAGGACAAAAGGGGAGGAAGAAAAAAATAAATTATACACACACGAAAATAAAAGAGAAGGAAACAACTCTGAGTTGGTGATCTAGGAGGCAGGGAGGGAGGGGTAACCTTTACCTGTGCTGAACTCGGAGTGGGAGCAGGATCAGGAGGGAAGGAAAGGAGGGAAGAAAGGAAAGAAACACTAAGGGTGGGGGGAGAATGGACACAGAGACAATACAACAGCAGACAAGGCAGCCCCTGATGGCCTCCAGAGTCTTCAGTGCAGGATGGCGCTGTGGCGGTGGCAAGGTCTTGGCATTTCTGGGGTGGGGGCCGAGGGCAGGGCACAGTCTCTGCGCTGTTCCCCTCGCCCAGAGCACTGAGACCCCAGAGGGATGGGCAGTAGGAGTCTGTGGTGAGGCAGGGGCTGAGGACTGCGGGCGGAGGGCTGGTATACTGGTGACCCCCTCAATGGCAGGCGTGAGTGGGGCGCCTGTCATCTTCCAGTACGCCCCACACTCACACCCACCCCCACACCCCAGGCCCCTTGGAGGTGCAAGATGGACACAGAGGAGCCTACAGACCATGCCCCCACCCCTCCTCCCCTCCTCCCCCAATCCCACCCCTTTGAAAGAAAAAATAAAAGTGTAAATAGAAAAAGTCCTTGTCCAGAGCCCCTGGTGGGAAAACGGAAGGCAGGGAAGGTGGCTCTTCCTGCAGTCCACGCCCCACAAATTAATTTACAACCTAAGTCCATAGTTTAAAAACAAAATCTGCCACGGCGGTGCTGGAGGCTGCAGACCTTCCCCCGCCCCCTCCCCTGGCCCCGCCCCCGCCCAGGTCCATCCGCTGAGGCTCAGAAGGCGCACAGGTGCGTGGGGCTGAGGCGCTGAGGCGGCGGTGGACGCTGGCGTCGTCTGCCCAAGTAGACCAGGCCCAAGGGTTCTAGGAAGGTCCGGCAGGTAGGATACAGGCAGGTACGGAGACAAAAGGAGAATGCAGTGAGGCGCGGTGAACAGGGAGGGCCCCACAGGCAGAGAGTTGGTGCCATCCATTCAGGCAGCCGAAGGTTACCCCAGCACCTTACCTGCTGCCCCGCCCCCCCCACCCCCCCGCGCACCCCCCCCCCCCCACACCTCGGCCTTTTCACCTCAGGGCCTGGGGGGACTGGGGGGGCCTCAACCCTGGCTGTGCCCCCCTCACCCTTTCTTACCTGTGTGGGGGTTGGAGCGGGGTGCGGACCTGGACAAGAGGAGATAAGAGAGAAGGAAGCCCAGACTGGTACCTCGGCTGGCTGGGGTCTGAGGAGACCCTCAGAAGGGGGCCCACTGTGAGGGGGTAGGGCTGAAGCCAGGTGGCAGGAACAACATGTCAATAGGTGGAGACAGGCATGGCATGACGGCTACCAGACACTCTGGGGGACCCACCTCTCTCTCCAGCCTCTCTTCTTATTGTACAACCTCACCTTGCCCATCACAGCAGAGGTACATCATCATTGCTTGCTTCAGGTTTTCACCACATTGCGCGCCCCGGAGGAGAGGGCAGCAAAAACGATGCAGTACTGAGCTAGAAGGTCCTCTCTGTGCGTGATTCCAAGCTCTACCTCATAGGCTGGGATCACTGAGGCCTAGAGTTTCAGGGTTCCCTCAGGAGAAGAACCTGCTCTTGCTGAAATCCCCTTCAATTGTTTTTTCAGGAGTGATTATGAATCATTCTGCCTAAGGTCACAGAATGCTAACGTCACCAGGTGTGGGAGTCTGGTGACTCCAGAGTGAAGGGCCAGACTAAGGGTCTCATCCTCGCTATGTTAGAAACAGTTGAGGGAGCTTTAAAAGTGTTATCAGTGCTGATTACCCACCCTAGACCATTTGAATCACAATCAGCAGTCACAATTGATGCCACGGTTCAAGTTTTTATAAACTCTTCAGGTATGGTGTATATACTCTAGGGTGTTCCTTAAGAACCAGTGAGATACTGGTCAACTCCATCAGCCCTTTGTCTTCCACAGTAGACAGTTTAGATGTTTGCAGGATTATTACAATCAGGTAGCATCATTATGTGGAGACTATCCAGAGACCAGCTGTCCACTTTGATCCTCTGAGTGAAAGAAAAAATATTCTTTCTACTAAGAAAGACATTGCACTAGTTTATAGGGGACAGTCTGAACTCACCCAAAGAAATAGAACTATAATTAAATACCAAGTTGTTTTTTTTTAAGGACAACATGGAATATTTAAATAATTGAAGAGTGAAGAATATCTAAGACAAACATAACATCTATATCTCAAACTCCCCTAATTTTTCTGTGTCGTCCATACATTCATCTCATCTAGAACAAAGTGCTCTTTTCTGCCAGAGTCAGATCTATATATTCCTCTCATGTGGGTAGTATCATGCTTCCTTTGGCTGTCTGAAAAAGATCTCTCTGGGGCATCAAAGAACATCACTTGGTTCCAGCTGATTGAACCAAGGTTCCAGAAGGTTCCAGAAACAGTTTGGGGCTATTTGGCACCCGTTCATATAATTCATGATTTTATGAACTTTCAGCTTTCTGTCTCTAAACTGAAGATTTCTCACTCTTTATTGGCTAAAGAGCTGACGCATACAGCTGTGCTGTGCACAAGGGCCCCCCAGCTGAGGGCGTAAATGGGGTCTAAAATCCAGACCCCTCTGAACTGGCCCGTGTACCCAGGCTGGGGTTTTGTTTGTCTGTATTCTTAATAACCTACAGGAGCTATATGCGAAAACAGAGTTTTTGCTATAGCCTGTCCTCACACATAGCCAAAATGGAAAATTGCTCTTTATTTTTTTAATTTAAAAAGTAATTTTATTTTTGGCTGTGCTGGGTCTTTGTTGCTGCATGAACTTTTCTCTAGTTGTGGCCAGCAGGGGCTACTCTCTAGTTGCAATATGTGGATTTCGGTGGCTTCTCTTGTTGCAGAGCACAGGCTCTAGGGCGCGTGGGCCTCAGTAGTTGTGGTACATGGGCTCAATAATTGTGGCTCTGGACTCTACAGCACAGGCTCAATAGTTGTGTGCACATGCTTAGTTGCTCCGTGGCATGTGGTATCTTCCTGGACCAGGGATTGAACCCATGTCTCCTGTGTTGGCATGCAGATTCTTTGCCACTGAGCCACCAGGGAAACCTGTAATATCACTCTTTTAAAATGATCAAGTCACAAATCAAAGAATGTTTAAAGACTTACCTTTCTGAAATAACTTTCTAGGTCCAAGATGGAGCCACTCCTGCCCCAGGGGTGCCACATCAGCAAACTGAAGCTTAGATAACTTTCATGTCCCTGTAAACAATACTACTTGACCAGAAATAGAATATAGTATATTATACTATGAGCCTCCCTGGTGGCTTAGCAATAAAGAATCCACCTGCAATGCAAGAGGCCTGGGTTCAATCCCTGGGTTGGGAAGATCCCCTGGAGAAGGAAATGGCAACCCACTCCAGTATTCTTGCCTGGGAGATCCCACAGACAGGGAAGCCTGGCAGGCTACAGTCCCTGGAGTCGCAAAGAGTCAGACACCTCTTAGCAACTAAACAACAATATTACTACTATGAAATAATATATCCAGTCAGCCAGTCTCCAAATGCCAAGTCAACTTTGGGCTCTATTTCCTTGTTCCTTCTCACCCTAAATAAGGTTGACTGTGTGACTCCAGCCAATCAGACATTTTTCACTTTTCCTCATCTTTATTCTTTACCCTATAAAAGCTTTCTGCTTTCTGCTCCATTTTTCAATTCTCTGAATAGAGACTGCTTGTTTCATGAAGCATTAAGTAAGATTTATATCGCCTAAATTATTCTTTAATAAATTATTGACAACCTATTTAAAGAATTGTCTTTAAGGAAGTCCCTCCAAATCTCTCTTTGCCTATGTTAGGAATACAGCACAGGAAGTCATGTCAATATGCTTGATTTTCCATGGAAACAAAATTTCCTAGTTGATGTTTTCAGGTTAAAAAACCATCATTTTAAAAAAATTATTTATTTTTTAATTGAAGGATAATTGCTTTACAGAATTTTGTGTTCTGCCAAATATCAACATGAATCAACTATAGTAAAAAGAAAAAACTATCATATTATTTTTGCTAACTCCTTTGTATACCTGAATGAATTTCACTTTTATCTCAGCCATATAGTCTGGCTGAGAAAAACTGTGATATGGAACAGTTAGTGACAAATTATATGTAAGAAGCTCTATAGTCTCCAAAACAACAAACCAGTACTTAGAAAATGATTTAGTATTATAATGATTGAAAAATTGGCTTGCTTATTTCTAAAAGAATTACCCACCTGCCAAAAAAAGTAATGTTAGGAAAGATAATGCTTAATGACTGTTGTGAAGATGTTGTTTTAAAAAACATGGCTCCCTGAATTGATTCCCTTTTTAAGAAAGTAAATAAATATGTGAATTGACCCCAGTACTAAAAATTTCTGTCTTCTTATGTTGTTTCCTAACAGATGTAAAGCCACAGGTGCTATTTTTCCATGTCTCAGTCCATGGCTTTTTTTTTTTTTTAAAGGACAGGTTTGTTGAGGTATTTCATACAGTAAAATTAAATCTTTTAAGAGTATAGTTCAGTCAGTTTTGGCAAACTCAGATCTCCTCTTCCTAGATATTTACCCAAGAGAAATTAAACTTATGTTCACATAAATACTTGAACATGAAGGTTTATAGAAGTTTTATTCATAATTACCAGAAACTGGAAATGTTCCAAATGTCCTTTAACTGGTGAGTGGATAAACGAACTGTTCCTTTTAGGGTTGGTGTATAATCTTCCATTCCCATCAGCAAGGAAAAAGAGTTCCAGTGGCCCTGTATCTTCACTAACACTTGACAATGTCATTAAAAATATTTTTAGTTCTCCTAATAGGTGTGTAGTAGTAGCTTATTGTGGTTTTAATTTGCTTTTCTTTAATGACTAATGATGTGAGCATCTTTTCATATGTGTATTTAGCATCTGTGTTTCTTCTTTGCTTTGTAATTTGATTCTTTTGAAAATTGAGTTATTTTCTTATGTTTTGAGAGTTCTTTACATATCTGGATATAAGTATTTTATCATATATGTGATTTTCAAATATTTTCTCCAAGCATATGGTTTGTATTTTCATTCACTTAGTAGTATCTTTCACAGAGTTTGAGGTTTTAATTTTGGTAAATTTCAGGTCTTTCTGTTTTATATAATCTGTCCTTTGGTCAATACTAAACTACCTTGTTACTGTAGCTTTATAATAAGTCTTTATTATAAGTCTATAATAAATCAAGCTATATGAATACTTTTAACTTTTGTCTTTATTTTAATAATTGTTTTTAGCTAGTAAATTTTTTTTCAACTTTTTAAAATATTTAATCTTAATTTATTTGACTGCACTGGGCCTTAGTTGTGGCATGCAGGATCTTTAGCTATGGCATGTGGGATCTGGTTCTATGATTAGAGATCAAATGGCTAGTCCAGTTCTGTTTTGTTGTTTTTTTATATTTTGCCTCTCCATAAATTTTAGAATTAATTTGTAAATTTGTGTAAGAAATCTTGATTGATATTTCCTTGAATCAACTAGAAAGAATTAACATCTTAACAGAATTGACTCTGTTAGTACATGAAGCATGGTAGATCTTTCCACGTTTTAGGTCTCTGATTTCTTTCATCATTGTCTTTCCACAGTATTCTCAGGATATAGATCTTGTATTTATTTTTGTTAGATTTGTATCGAAGTGCTTCATTTTTCTGTGCGCTATTATAAATAGTGTTTGAAAAAATATATCAAATTCCAAACTTTCACTGCTGATACATGAAATATGACTGACTATTATGTTGATTTATATCCCTACTGATCTTACTCATAAGTTCTAGAGCTTTAGGGTAGATTAGTTCCAGGAACTTTTTTTGTAGATTACTTGGAATTTTCTGCAAAGACATACATGTTGTCTGAGAACTTCTTTCTTGTTCTGTATGCTTTTTATTTCCTTTTTGTTTCTACTGCATGGAGTCGGTCTACATGCAATATTGAATAGGAGTTGTGAGAATGAACATCTCTGTTTTGTCCCAGCTAGAAGGAAAGCATTCAGTCTTTCACCATTAAGTATGATGTTACCTATAGATTTTGCTGAGAATCTCTGTCATGAATGGATATTGAATTTTGTCAAATGATTTAATAGCTATTGATTTGATCATTTGACTTTTTTCTTTAATCTGTTATTATTGTGAATTATATTTGATTTTTGAATGTTGAGTTTTACATTCCTAGGTTGATGCAACTTGTTCCTGATGTATTACCCTTTTTATATGTTGTTGAATTTAATTTGCTATCTTTTTCTGAGAATTTCTGCATCTATTAATTAATGAAGATGAATGAAAGATTTTAGTCTAGTTTTGGTATTAAGGTAATGCTGGACTGATAAAAATGAGTTGGGAAGTATTTCCTTCTTTTCTGTTTTTTACAAGTGTTTATACAAAATTGGTATTATTTCTTCCATAACAGTTTGGGATAATTCACCAATGAAACCATCTGAACTTGGATTGTTTTCAATTTTCAGAAAGTTTTAAAATACAAATTTCATTTCTTTAAAGGATACAGGATTGTGTCCTTGGGTCTCACAGATAGGGCTCCTCATTAATCCTTCTCTCAGTGGTAGGAGCTCTCTAATATTCTGGCCTATTATTATTATGATAATGCTGTTATCTGTCAGGATTGGAAGGTCACAGGTTGTTTTGTCTGAAGTATTAGCTCCAGAAATGGTATGGACCTAACAGAAGCAGAAGATATTAAGAAGAGGTAGCAAGAATACATGAAGAACTATACAAAAAAGATCTTCACGACCCAGGTAATCACAATGGTGTGATCACTCACTGAGATCCAGACATCCTGGAATGTGAAGTCAAGTGGGCCTTAGGAAGCATCACTACAAACAAAGCTAGTGGAGGTGATGGAATTCCAGTTGAGCTATTTCAAATAATAAAAGATGATGCTGTAAAAGTGCTGCACTCAATATACCAGCATATTTGGATACTCAGCAATGGCCACAGGACTGGAAAAGGTCAGTTTTCATTCCAGTCCCAAAGAAAGGCAATGCCAAAGAATGCTCAAACTACCACACATTTGCACTCATCACACACACTAGCAAAGTAATGCTCAAAATTTTCCAACCCAAACTTCAGCAGTGTGCTAACCATAAAATTCCAGATGTTCAAGCTGGATTTAGAAAAGGCAGAGGAACCAGAGATGAAATTGCCAACATCTGCTGGATCATCGAAAAAGCAGAAGAGTTCCAGGAAAACATCTACTTCAGCTTTATTGACTATGCCAAAGCCTTTGACTGTGTGGATCACAACAAACTGTGGAAAATTCCTAAAGAGATGGAAATACCAGACCACCTGACCTACCTCTTGAGAAATCTGTATGCAGGTCAGGAAGCAACAGTTAGAGCAGGACATGGAACAACAGAGTGGTTTCAGATATGGAAAGGAGTACATCAAGGCTGTATATTGTCACCCTTCTTATTTATATACAGAGTATATCATGAGAAACGCTGGGCTGGATGAAGTGCAAGCTGGAATCAAGATTGCTGGGAGAAATATCAATAACCTCAGATATGCAGATGATCCTTATGGCAGAAAGTGAAGAAGAACTAAAGAGCCTGTTGATGAAAGTGAAAGAGGAGAGTGAAAAAGTTGGCTTAAAGCTCAGCATTCAGAAAACTAAGATCATGCATGGCATCTGTTCCCAGCACTTCATGGCATATGGATGGGGAAACAGTGGAAAGAGTGACAGACTTTATTTTTTGGGGCTACAAAATCACTGAAGATGGTGATTGCAGCCATGAAACTAAAAGACGCTCCTTGGAAGAAAAGTTATGACCAACCTAGATAGCATATTAAAAAGCAGAGACATTACTTTGCCAACAAACGTCCATCTAGTCAAAGCTTTGGTTTTTCCAGTAGTCATGTATGGATGTGAGAGTTGGACTCTAAACAAAGCTGAGCACCAAAGAATTGATGGTTTTGAACTGTGATGTTGGAGAAGACTCTTGAGAGTCCCTTGAACTGAAAGGAGATCCAACCTGCCCATCCTAAAGAAAACCAGTCCTGAGTATTCATTGGAAGGACTAGTGCTAAAGCAGAAACTCCAACACTTTGGCCACCTGATGGGAAGAGCTGACTCATTTGAAAAGACCCTGATGCTGGGAAGGATTGAAGGCAGGAGGAGAAGGGGATGACAAAGGATGAGATGGTTGGATGACATCACCAACTCAGTGGACATGATTTGAGTAAGCTCTGGTAGTTGGTGATGGACAGGGAGGCCTGGCATGCTGCAGTCCAGGGGTCGCAAAGAGTTGGACACAACTGAGTGAGTGAACTGAACTGAACTAGCTCTGGAAGTTATTCTGAAGTATGGGGGTGTGATACTCAACCCAAGTCAGAAGAAGAAAGAAGGAAGGAAAGGAAAGCAAGATCAGGTCTAGGTTGGAGAGGGGCAAACAAGCACAGAGTTTGTGCTCTAGAGATGGTAGGACTGCACACAGGAGGGTGGAATGATGTTGCCCATTCTTTCAGCCATTCATTCATTTATTCTAGAATTCTGGTTTTTTTTTAAGTTGAAGGATAATTGTGTTACAGACTTTTGTTGTTTTCTGTCAAATGTGAATCAGCCATAGGTATACATATATCCCCTCCCTTTTGAACCTCTCTCCCATCTCCCTCCCCATCCCATCCCTCTATGTTGATACAGAGCCCTTGTTTTGTTTTTTTTTTTTTTAATTTTTTATTTTTATTAGTTGGAGGCTAATTACTTTACATCATTACAGTAGTTTTTGTTATACATTGAAATGAATTAGCCATGGATTTACATGTATTCCCCATCCCAGTCCCCCCTCCCACCTCCCTCTCCACCCGATCCCTCTGGGTCTTCCCAGTGCACTAGGCCCGAGCACTTGTCTCATGTACCCAACCTGGGAACAGAGCCCTTGTTATAGTTTCCTGAGCCATACAGCAAATTCCCGATGGCTATCTATTTTACATATGGTAATGTAAGTTTCTATGTTACTCTTTCCATACATCTCACCTTCTCCTCCCATCTCTCCATGTCCATAAGTCTATTTTATATGTCTGTTTCTCCATTGCTGCCCTGTAAATGAGTTCTTCAGTACCATTCTTCTAGATTTGGTACATGTGCATTCAGTTCAGTTCAGTTCAATTCAGTCGCTCAGTCATGTCCAACTCGTTGTGACCCCATGAATTGCAGCACGCCAGGCCTGCCTGTCCATCACCAACTCCCAGAGTTTACTCAAACCCATGTCCATCAAGTCAGTGATGCCATCCAACCATCTCATCCTTTGTCATCCCTTTCTCCTCCTGCCCCCAGTCCCTCCCAGCATCAGGGTCTTTTCCAATGAGTCAGCTCTTCACATGAGGTGACCAAAATACTGGAGTTTCAGCTTCAGCATCAGTCCTTCCAATGAACACCCTGGACTGATCTCCTTTAGGATGGACTGGTTGGATCTCCTTGCAGTCCAAGGGACTCTCAAGAATCTTCTCCAACACCACAGTTCAAAAGCATCACTTTTTCGGTGCTCAGCTTTCTTTACAGTCCAACTCTAACATCCATACATGACTACTGGAAAAACCATAGCCTTGACTAGATGAACCTTTGTTGGCAAAGTAATGTCTCTGCTTTTTAATATGCTGTCTAGGTTGGTCATAACTTTCCTTCCAAGGGATAATTAGAATATGATATTTATCTTTCTCTTTCTGACTCACTTCACTCTGTATAATAGGTTATAAATTCATCCACCTCATGAGAACTGACTCAAATGCTTTCCTTTTTATGGCTGAGTAATATTCCATTGTGTATATGAACCACAAATTCTTTATCCATTCATCTGTCAGTGGACATCTAGGTTGCTTCCATGTTCTAGCTATTGTAAAATAGTGCTGGAATGAACACTGGGGTACATGTGTCTTTTCAATTTTGGTTTCCTCAGGATATATGCCACAGAGTGGGATTGCTAAGTCATATGGTGGTTTTATTCCAAGTTTTTTAAGGAATCTCCATACCATCTTCCATAGTGGCTGTATCAATTTACATTCCCACCAACAGTGCAAGAGCATTCCTTTTTCTCCACACCCTATCCAGCATTTATTCTTTGTAGACTTTTTGATGATGGCCATTCTGACCCATGTGAGGTGATACCTCAGGTGTTTTTGATTTGCATTTCTCTAATAATGAGCAATGTTGAGCATCTTTTCATGTGTTTGTTAGCCATCTGTATGTCTTCTTTGGAGACATGTCTGTTTAGGTGTTTTGTTTGTTTTTCTGGCATTGAGTTGTATGAGCTGCTTGTTTATTTTGGAAATTAATCCTTTGTCAGTTGTTTCATTTGCTATTATTTTCTCCCATTCTGAATGTTGTCTTTTCACCTTGCTTATAGTTTCCTTTGCTATGCAAAAGCATTTAATCAGGTCCCACTTGTTTATTTTTGTTTTTATTTCCGTTACTCTAGGAGGTGGGTCAGAGAGGGTCTTGCTTTGATTTATGTCATTAAATGTTCTGCCTATGTTTTCTTCTAAGAGTTTTATAGTTTCTCGTCTTACATTTGGATCTTTAATCCATTTTGAGTTTATCTTTGTGTATGGTGTTAGAAAGTGTTCTAATTTCATTCTTTTCTGTGCTGTTCAGTTTTCCCAGCACCATTTATTGAAGAGGCTGTCTTTGCCCCATTGTATATTCTTGCCTTCTTTGTCAAAAATAAGGTACCCATAGGTGCATGGGTTTATTTCTGGGCTTTCTATCTTGTTCCATTTGTCTATATTTCTGCTTTTGTGCCAGTACCATACTGTCTTGATGACTGAAGCTTTCTAGTATAATCTGAAGTCAGGAAGGTTGATTCCTCCAACTCCATTCTTTCTCAAGACTGCTTTGACTATTTGGGGTCTTTTGTGTTTCCATATGAATTCTGAAAGTTTTTGTTCTAGTTCTATGAAAACGCCATTGGTAGTTTGATAGGGATCACACTGCATCTGTAGATTACATTTGGTCAGTATAGTTATTTTCATAATATTGCTTCTTCCTACCCAGGAACATGGAATATCTCTTCATCTGTTTGTCATCTTTGATTTCTTTCATCAGTGTCTTATAATTTTCTGTGTACAGTTCTTTTGTCTCCTTAGGAAAGTTTATCCCCAGATATTTAATTATTTTTGTTGGAATAGTGAATAGTATTGATTCCTTAATTTCTCTTTCTGATTTTTCATTGTTAGTATATAGAAATGCAAGTGATTTCTGTGTGTGGATTTTGTATCCTGCAACTTTGCTAAATTCACTGATTAGCTCTAGTAATTTTCTGACACTATCTTTAGGGTTTTCTATGTAGAGTATCATGTCATCTGCAAACAGTGAGAGCTTTACTTCTTTTCTCATCTGGATTCCTTTTATTTCTTCTCTGATTGCTGTAACTAGGACTTCCAACTATGTTGGATAATAGTGGATAATAATCCAACTATATTGGATAATATGTTGGATAATATAATATCATAATATATAATATCGTATATGGCCTTTACTATGTTGAAGTAGGTTCCTTCTATGCCCATTTTTTGAAGAGTTTTAATCATAAATGGGTGCTGAATTTTGTCAAAGGCTTTTTCTGCATCTATTGAGATGATCATATGTTTTTTTTTCTTTCAATTTGTTAATATGGTGTATCACATTGATTGGTTTGCGTATATTGAACAATCCTTGCATACCTGGAATAAACCCAACTTGATCATGGTGTATGAGCTTTTTGATGTGTTGCTGAATTCTGTTTGCTAAAATTTTGTTGAAGATTTTTGCATCTACGTTCATCAATGATTTTGGCATGTAGTTTCTTTTTGTGTGTTGTCTTTGTCTGGTTTTTGTATCAGGGTGATGGTGGCCTCATAGATTGAGTTTGGAAGTGTTCCTTCCTCTGCAATTTTTTGAAAGAGTTTTAGAAGGATAGGTATTAGCTCTTCTTTAAATGTTTGATAGAATTCTCCTGTAAAGCCATCTGGTTCTGGGCTTTTGTTTTTTGGGGAGATTTTTGATCACAGCTTCAATTTCAGAGTGTGTAATTCATTTGTTCATGATTTCTATTTCTTCCTGGTTCAGTCATGGAAGATTGAACTTTTCTAAGAATCTGTTCATTTCTTCCAGGTTACCCACTTTATTTCCGTATAGTTGTTCGTAATAATCTCTTATAATCCTTTATATTTCTGCATTGTCTTTTGTAACCTCTTTTTTCATTTCTAATTTTGTTGATTTGATTCTTCTCTCTTTTTTTCTTGATGAGTCTGACTAAAGGTTTGTCAATCTTGTTTGTCTTCTCAAAGAACCAGATTTTAGTTTTATTAATCTTCACTGTTGTTTCTTTCATTTCTTTTTCATTTCTTTCTGCATGGATCTTTATGATTTCTTTCCTTCTACTAATTTTGGGGTTTTTTTGTTCTTCTTTTTCCAGTTGTTTCAGGCATAAAGTTAGGTTGTCTATTCGATGTTTTTCATATTTATTGAGGTAGGATTGTATTGCTATTAACGTCCCTTTTAGAATGCTTTTGCTGCATCCCATAGGTTTTGAGTTGTGTTTTCATTGTTATTTGTTTCTAACATTTTTTTATTTCCCTTTTGATTTCTTCAGTAACCTGTTGGTTATTTAGAAATGTGTTCTTTAATCTCCATATGTTTGCATCTCTTACAGTTTCTTTCTTGTAATTGATATCTAGTCTCATAGTGTTGTGGTCAGAGAAGATGCTTGATATGATTTCAATTTTTTTTTTTTATTAGTTGGAGGCTAATTACTTTACATCATTACAGTAGTTTTTGTTATACATTGAAATGAATTAGCCATGGATTTACATGTATTCCCCATCCCAGTCCCCCCTCCCACCTCCCTCTCCACCCGATCCCTCTGGGTCTTCCCAGTGCATTAGGCCCGAGCACTTGTCTCATGTACCCAACCTGGGCTGGTTATCTGTTTCACCCTAGATAATATACATGTTTCAATGCTGTTCTCTTGAAACATCCCACCCTCGCCTTCTCCCAGAGTCCACAAGTCTGTTCCATACATCTGAGTCTCTTTTTCTGTTTTGCATATAGGGTTATCGTTACCATCTTTCTAAAGTCCATATATATGTGTTAGTATACTGTAATGGTCTTTATCTTTCTGGCTTACTTCGCTCTGTATAATGGGCTCCAGTTTCATCCATCTCATTAGAACTGATTCAAATGAATTCTTTTTAATGGCTGAGTAATATTCCATGGTGTATATGTACCACAGCTTCTTCATCCATTCGTCTGCTGATGGGCATCTGGGTTGCTTCCATGTCCTGGCTATTATAAACAGTGCTGCGATGAACATTGGGGTGCACGTGTCTCTTTCAGATCTGGTTTCCTTGGTGTGTATGCCCAGAAGTGGTATTGCTGGGTCATATGGCAGTTCTATTTCCAGCTTTTTAAGAAATCTCCACACTGTTTTCCATAGTGGCTGTACTAATTCGCATTCCCACCAACAGTGTAAGAGGGTTCCCTTTTCTCCACACCCTCTCCAGCATTTATTGCTTGTAGACTTTTGGATAGCAGCCATCCTGACTGGCGTATAATGGTACCTCATTGTGGTTTTGATTTGCATTTCTCTGATAATGAGTGATGTTGAGCATCTTTTCATGTGTTTGTTAGCCATCTGTATGTCTTCCTTGGAGAAATGTCTGTTGAGTTCTTTGGCCCATTTTTTGATTGGGTCATTTATTTTTCTGGAGTTGAGCTGGAGGAGTTGCTTGTATATTTTTGAGATTAATCCTTTGTCTGTTGCTTCATTTGCTATTATTTTCTCCCAATCTGAGGGCTGTCTTTTCACCTTGCTTATAGTTTCCTTTGTTGTGCAAAAGCTTTTAAGTTTCATTAGGTCCCATTTGTTTATTTTTGCTTTTATTTCTGAAATTCTGGGATGTGGGTCATAGAGGATCCTGCTGTGATTTATGTCGGAGAGTGTTTTGCCTATGTTCTCCTCTAGGAGTTTGATAGTTTCTGGTCTTACATTTAGATCTTTAATCCATTTTGAGTTTATTTTTGTGTATGGTGTTAGAAAGTGTTCTAGTTTCATTCTTTTACAGGTGGTTGACCAGTTTTCCCAGCACCACTTGTTAAAGAGGTTATCTTTTTTCCATTGTATATCCTTGCCTCCTTTGTCGAAGATAAGGTGACCATAGGTTCGTGGATTTATCTCTGGGCTTTCTATTCTGTTCCATTGATCTATATTTCTGTCTTTGTGCCAGTACCATACTGTCTTGATGACTGTGGCTTTGTAGTAGAGTCTGAAGTCAGGCAGGTTGATTCCTCCAGTTCCATTCTTCTTTCTCAGGATTACTTTGGCTACTCGAGGTTTTTTGTATTTCCATACAAATTGTGAAATTATTTGTTCTAGTTCTGTGAAAAATACTGTTGGTAGTTTGATAGGGATTGCGTTGAATCTATAGATTACTTTGGGTAGTATAGCCATTTTGACAATATTGATTCTTCCAATCCATGAACACGGTAAAAATATGGAACGCTTCACGAATTTGTGTGTCATCCTTGCGCAGGGGCCATGCTAATCTTCTCTGTATCGTTCCAATTTTAGTATATGTGCTGCTGAAGTGAGTACGATTTCAATTTTCTTAAATTAACTGAGGTTTGATTTGTGACAAGATGTGGTCTATCCTGGAGAATGTTCCATGTCCACTTGGAAGGTATATTCTTCTGCATTTGGATGGAATTTCCTGAAGATATCAATGAGATCCATCTCATCCAATGTATCATTTATGACTTGCGTCCTTATTAATCTTCTGTTTTGATGATCTGTCCATTGGTGTCAGTGGGGTATAAAAGTCTCCTACTATTATTGTGCTACTGTCAATTTCTCCTTTTATGTCTGTTAGTGTTTGTCTTATGTATTGAGGTGCTCCTATGTTGGGTGCATAGATATTTACAGTTGTTATGTCTTCCTCTTGGATTGATCCCATGGTCATTATGTAGTATCCTTCCTTATCTCTTGTAATCTTCTTTATTTTAATGTCTATTTTGTCTGATATGAGGATTGCTACTCCAGCTTTCTTTTGTTTCCCATTTTCATGGAATATATTTTTCCATCCTCTCACTTTCAGTCTACATGTGTCTTTAGGTATGAAGTGGGTTTCTTGTAGACAGCATATATATGTGTCTTGTTTTGTATCCATGCAGCCAGCTTGTGTCTTTTTGGTTGGAGCATTTAATCCACTATGTTTCTATTGCCATTTTCTTGTTTGGGATTGATTTTGTAGATCTTTTTTCTTCTCTTGTATTTCTTGACTATATAAGTCCCTTTAACATTTGTTCTAAAGCTGGTTTGGTGGTACTGAATTCTCATAACTTTTGATTGTCCAGAAAACTTTTTATTTCTCCATCAATTTTGAATGAGATCCTTGCCAGGTACAGTAATCTTGGTTGTAGATTTTTCCCTTTCAGTGCTTTAAATATATCCTGCCATTCCATTCTGGCCCCCAGAGTTTCTGCTGAAAGATCAGCTGTTAAGCATATGGGGTTTCCCTTGTATGTTACTTGTTGCTTCTCCCTTGCTGCTTTTAATGTTCTTTCTTTGTGTTTAGTCTTTGTTAGTTATTAGTATGTCTCTTGGCATATTTCTCCTTGGGTTTATCCTGTATGAGACTCTTTGTGCCTCTTGGACTTGATTGACTATTTCCTTTTCCATTTTGGGGAAATTTTCAACTATAATCTCTTCAAAAAATTTTTCTCATACCCTTTCTTTTTCTCTTCTTCTTCTGGGACCCCTACAATTCAAATGTTGGTGCGTTTGATATGGTCCCAGAGGTCTCTGAGATGGTCCTCAGTTCTTTTCATTCTTTTTACTTTATTCTGTTTTTCAGAAGTTATTTCCACCATTTTATCTTCCAGCTCACTGATTTGTTCTTCTGCTTCAGATATTCTGCTATTGATTCCTTCTATAGTATTTTTAAATTCAGTAATTGTGTTGTTTGTCTCTGTATGTTTATTCTTGAATTCTTCTAGGTCTTTGTTAATTGATTCTTGCATTTTCTCCGTCTTGTTTTAGAGGTTTTTTATCATCTTTACTATCATTATTCTGAATTCTTTTTCATGGAGTTTGCCTATTTCCTTTTCATTTATTTGGACTTCTGTGTTTCTGATTTGTTCCTTCATTTGTGTAGTATTTCACTGCCTTTTCATTATTTTTTTTTAACTTATTGTGTTTGAGGTCTCCTTTTCCGAGGCTTCAAGGTTTAATTCTTTCTTCCTTTTGGTTTCTGCCCTCCTAAAGTTTGTCCAGTGGTTTGTGTAAGCTTCATATAGGGTGAGATTTGTGCTGAGTTTTTTTCCCCCCTTCTGATGGACAAGGCTGAGTGAGGTGGTAATCCTGTCTTCTGAGGATTGTGTTTGTAGTTTTGTTTTCTTTTTTGTTGTTTAGACGAGGAAGCCTGCACCGGTTGCTGCTGGTGGTTGGGTGATGCTGGGTCTTGTATTCAAGTGGTTTCCTTTGCGTGAATTCTCACTATTTATTCAAGAATTCTTGGTGAGTGTGTTTTCTGGGCAGGGCATGAAAGAAGGGATGCCAAGATATGTTCCCTTGTTCTCATATGCTACACTTTGGGGAGGCAAGTCATGTGTTTAAAATACAAAGACAAAAACCTGACATCACCAAGGAGAGTGTGTTTATATTCAGCAAACCCAAGCTCAGTTCAAGATGGGAGGCAGGGCTTTGAGAGCTTCACAGAGGAGTCAGTGACTGATAGCTTTCTCATTTCCATTTCAGCCTAATCTGAACCAATCTAGTCACATTCCAACCCTAAGGTTCTTTTTAGAGTAATAATGGCAGTTGATACCAAAGAGATGTGAGGTAGGTGAGGGCTTTCAATTTGTCCACAGCATGACTTCTGTGAAATGCTGAAGTGAGACTCAGACTACATTCTGCCATGTATAGTTATTTATGAAATAAACATATATTAGCTAGCACTCATCATACAGTTAACCTCTTGTTCTGTAGGTAAATAAAGTCCTGGATCTTTTAGAAAAACCACAATCCTCCGGTCTTAGCCCATTCAAGCTGCTATAACAAATTTCACAGGTTGAGTGACTTATAAACAATGGAAATTTGTTTTTCTCAGTTCTGGAGGCTGGAAGTCAAGATCAGGATGCCAGCATGTTCTGGTGTGAGCACTCTTCTGGGTTGCAATCTGCTGACCTTTTGTTGTGTCCTCACATGGTGGAAGGGATAAGTGAGCTCTACAGTGTCTTTTTTATAAGAACACTAATGCTAGTCATAATCTAAGTACCTCTCAAAGGTCTCAACTCCTAATACCATCACATTAGGCACTAAGATTTCAGCATATGAATTTTGGGGGGACATGGACATTCAGATCATAACATCTTCTCAAATGGCTGGACACAAGACCACTTAGGAACTTAGGCATCATTTGAATGGTGTAAGTGATGGTGAGAAGTATACCTGTTCAAGGGTGTCTGTGTCTAAATCTATATATCTTATTTAATTTTTGATATTTTTATTGAAGTGCAATTGAGATACATTATATTAGTTTCAGGTGTACAATGTAATGATTTAATATTTGTATATATTGTGACATGATCACCACAGTAAGTCTGGTTAACACTCATCACCACACATAATTGCACAATTTATCTTCTTGTGATGAGAACTTTAAAGATCTACTCTTTTGAAAGTGAAAATGTTAGTCTCTCAATTGTGCCCAACTATTTTTGACCCCCTGGACTGTAGCCTTCCAGGCTCCTCTGTCCATGGAATTCTCCATGCAAGAGTTCTGGTGTAGGTTGTTACTTCCTTCTCCAGGGGATCTTCATGACCCAGAGATCAAACTCAGGTCTCCTGCATTGCAGGCAGATTTTTTACTTCTCTTAGCAGCTCTCAAGTATGCATACAGTCTTAATTACCGTCACTTTATATACCGGTGACTTATTTATTTTTATTTATTTTTTTACATTAATTTATTTGTTTTAATTAGAGGCTAATTACTTTACAATATTGTAGTGGTTTTTGCCATGCATTGACATGAATCAGCCATGGGTATACATGTGTTCCCCATTCTGACCCTCCCTCCCACTTCCCTCCACATCCCTGCCCTTAAGGTCATCCCAGTACACCAGCCTTGAGCACCATGTCTCATGCATCAAACCTGGACTGGCGATCTGTATCACATATGATAATATACATGTTTCAATGCTATTCTCTCAAATCATCCCACCCTCACCTTCTCCCACAGAGTCCAAAAGTCTGTTCTTTACATCTGTGTCTCCTTTGCTGTCTCGCATATATGGTCATCATTACCGTCTTTATAAATTCCATATATATGTGTTAATATACTCTATTGGTGTTTTTCTTTCTGGCTTACTTCACTCTGTATAATAGGCTCCAGTTTCATCCACCTCATTAGAACTGATTCAAATGCATTCTTTTTAATAGCTGAGTAATATTCCATGGTGTATATGTACCACAGCTTTCTTATCCATTCGTCTGCTTATGGACATCTAGGTTACTTCCATGTCCTGGCTATTGTAAACAGTGCTGCAATGAACATTGGGGTACACGGGTCTTTTTCACTTCTGGTTTCCTTGGTGTGTATGCCCAGTAGTGGGATTGCTGGGTTGTATGGCAGTTCTATTTCCAGTTTTTTAAGGAATCTCCACACTGTTCTCCATAGTGGCTGTACTAGTTTGCATTCCCACCAGCAGTGTAAGAGGGTTCCTTTTTCTCTGCACCCTCTCCAGCAGTTATTGTTTATAGACTTTTTGATAGCAGCCATTCTGACCAGCGTGAGATGGTACCTCATTGTGGTTTTGATTTGCATTTCTCTGATAATGAGTGATGTTGAGCATCTTTTCATGTGTTTGCTAGCCATCTGTATGTCTTCTTTGGAGAAATGTCTGTTTAGTTCTTTGGCCCATTTTTTTTATTAGGTTGCTTATTTTTCTGGAATTGAGCTGCAGGACCTGCTTGTATATTTTTGAGATTAATTCTTTTTCAGTTGCTTCATTTGCTATTATTTTCTCCTATTCTGAAGGCTGTCTTTTCACCTTGCTTATAGTTTCTTTCATTGTGCAACAACTTTTAAGTTTAATCAGGTCCCATTTGTTTATTTTTGCTTTTAATCCATTATTCTGGGAGGTGGGCCATAGAGGATACTGCTGTGATTTATGTCAGACTGTTTTGCCTATGTTTTCCTCTAGGAGTTTTATAGTTTCTGGTCATTTAGATTTTTAATCCATTTTGAGTTTATTTTTGTGTATGGAGTTAGAAAGTGTTCTAATTTCATTCTTTTACAAGTGATTGTCCAGTTTTCCCAGCACCACTTGTCAAAGAGATTGTGTTTTCTCCATTGTATATTCTTGCCTAATTTGTCAAAGATAAGGTGTCCATTGGTGCATGGATTTATCTCTGGGCTTTCTGTTTTGTTCCATCTATGTATATTTCTGTCTTTGTGCCAGTACCATACTGTCTTGATGAGTGTAGCTTTGTAGTATAGTCTGAAGTCAGGCAGGTTGATTCCTCCAGTTCCATTCTTCTTTCTCAAGATTGCTTTGGCTATTCAAGGGTTTTTTTGTATTTCCACAGAAACTGTGAAATTATTTGTTCTAGTTCTCCGAGAAATACCATTGGTACCTTGGTAGGGAGTGCATTGAATCTATAGATTGCTTTATATAGTATACTCATTTTCACTATGTTGATTCTTCTGATCCATGAGCATGGTATATTTATCCATCTATTTGTGTCATCTTTGATTTCTTTCATCAGTGTTTTATAGTTTTCTATATATAGGTCTTTTGTTTCTTTAGGTAGATTTATTCCTAAGTATTTTATTCTTTTCGTTGCAATGGTGAATGGAATTGTTTCCTTGATTTCTCTTTCTGTTTTCTCATTGTTAGTGTATAGGAATGCAAGGAATTTCTGTGTGTTAATTTTATATACTGCCACTTTACAATATTAATTGATTAGCTCTAGTAATTTTCTGGTGGTGTCTTTAGGGTTTTCTATGTAGAGGATCATGTCATCTGCAAACAGTGAGAGTTTTACTTCTTCTCTTCCAATCTGGATTCCCTTTATTTCTTTTTCTTCTATGATTTCTGTGGCTAACACTTCCAAAACTATGTTGAATAGTAGTGGTGAGAGTGGGCACCTTTGCCTTGTTCCTGACTTTAGGGGAAATACTTTTAATTTTTCACCATTGAGGATAATGTTTGCTGTGGGTTTATCATATATGGCTTTTATTATGTTAAGGTATGTTCCTTCTATGCCTGTTTTCTGGAGGGTTTTTATCATAAATAGATGTTGAATTTTGTCAAAGGTTTTCTCTGCATCTGTTGAGATAATGATATGGTTTTTATCTTTCAATTTGTTAATGTGGTATTTCACATTTATTGATTTGTGAATATTGAAGAATCCTTGCATCCTTTTGAGATTTATTTTATAACTGTAAGTTTGTACCTTTTGACTCCCTTACCCATTTTCCTCACCTGCAACCTCTCAGTTCAGTAGAGTTCAGTCACTCAGTCATGTCCGACTCTTTGTGACCCCATGGACTACAGCACGCCAGGCTTTCCTGTCTATCACCATCTCCCAGAGTTTGCTCAAAATCATGCCCATTGAATTGATGATGTTATCCAATCATCTTATCCTCTGCCTCCCTTCTCCTCCTGCCTTCAATCTCTCCCAGCATCAGGGTCTTTTCTAATCAGCTCTTCACATTAGGTGGCCAAAGTTTTGGAGCTTCAGCTTCAGCCTCAGTCCTTCCAATGAATATTTAGGATTGATTTACTTTAGAATGGACTGGCTGGATCTCCTTGCAGTCCAAGGGACTCTCAAGAGTCTTCTCCAATACCACAGATCAAAAGCATCAATTCTTAGGTGCTCAGCTTTCTTTATGGTCCAAACTTCACATCCATACATGATTACTGGAAAAACCAAAGCTTTGACTGCATGGACCTTTGTTGGCAAAGCAATGTCTCTACTTTTCAATACACTGTCTAGGTTGGTGATAGCTTTTCTTCCAAGAAGCAAGCATCTTTTAATTTCATGGCTGCAGTTACCATCTGTAGTGATTTTGGAGCCCAGGAAAATAAAATCTGTCATTTTCCCCCTATCTGTTTGACATGAAATGATGGGACTGGGTGCCATGATGTTCAGTTTTAAGATAGCTTTTTCACTCTCTTCTTTGACCTTCATCAAGAGGCTCTTCAGTTCCTCTTTGCTTTCTGCAATAAGGGTGGTGTCATCTGCATATCTGAGGTTGTTGATATTTCTCTTGGTAATCTTGATTTTAGCTTGTGCTTCATCCAGCCCATCATTTCTCATTATGTACTCTGCATATAAGTTAAATAAGCAGGGTGACAATATACAGCCTTGACATACTCCTTTCCCAATTTTGAACCATTCCTTTGTTCCATGTCCTGTTCTAACTGTTGCTTCTTGACCTGCATACAGGTTTCTCAGGAGGTAGGTAAGGTAGTCTGGTATTCCCATCTTTAAGAATTTTCCACAGTTTGTTGTTATCCACAGTTAAAGGCTTTGGGTAGTCAATAAAGCAGAAGTAGATGTTTTTCTCAGAGAAGGCAATGGCACCCCACTCCAGTACTCTTGCCTGGAGAATCCCAGGGACGTGGGAGCCTGGTGGGCTGCCATCTATGGGGTCGCACAGAGTCGGACACGACTGAAGTGACTTAGCAGCAGCAGCAGCAGCAGATGTTTTTCTAGAATTTGCTTGCTTTTTCTATGATCCAATGGATGTTGGCAATTTGATCTCTGACCTCTGGCAATTTTAATTTGAACTCCAAACTCTGGCAACCACAAATCTGTCCTCTGTTTCTACGAGCTTGAGTTTTAATTTTTATTTTTTTTAGATAGCACATGTGATATCATATGGTATTTGTCATTCTCTGTCTATCTTATTTCATTTACTGTAATGCCCTCAAGGTCTATCCATGTTATCACAAATAATATTTCCTTCTTTTTATGATTGAATAATATTTCATACTATACATGGGCTTCCTGGTGGCTCAAATCACAAGGAATCTGCCTGTCAATGCAGGAGACCTGGATTCGATGCCTGGTTTGGGAAGATTCCCTGGAGAAGGAAATGGCTACCAACTCTAGTATTCTTGCCTAGAGGATCCCATGGACAGAGGAGCCTGGCAAGCTACAGTCCTTGGGCTGAAAAACAGTCAGACATGACTGAGCAACTAACACACACACACACACACACACACACACACTACAACACAACTTCTTTAACCATTTGTCTACCAGTAGACAATTAAGTTGTTTCCAGGTCTTGGTTATTTATTGTAAATAGTACTGCAGTGAATATGCACTTGCATATATTTTTCCAGTTACTGTTTTTGTTTTCTTCAGATAAATACTCAGAAGTGGAATTGCTGGGTTTTATAGTAGTTCTATTTTTAATTTTTTTAGGAACCTCCATGTACTGTTTTCCATAGTAACTGCACCAATATATATTGCCACTAACAGTGTACAAGGGTTCCCTTCACATCCCCATCAGTACTTGTTCTTGTGTTTTGATGATAGCCATTGTTACAGATGTGAGGTCACATCTCATTGTGGTTTTAATTTGCATTTTCCTTATGATTAGTGTTTTTAGTATCTTGTCATGTACTTGTTGTTCATATGTCTTTGCAAATAATATCTATTCAGATTTCCAGCCCATTTTTAAAATCAGATTTTTTTTTTTTTGCTATTGAGTTGTATGAGTTCTTTATATATTTTGGATATTAACCCCTTATCATCAGTCCATGGCCTATAGGAACTGGATCACAAAACAGGACAAGAACAGCAAACAAGCCAGTGAAGGCTATCTGCCACTCCCCGTTACCACCTGAACCATCATCCCCCCATCTCAGTCCATGGAATAACTGTCTTCCATGAGTGTAATCCTTAGGAGGACCACTGCCTTATCAGACACACCATTTTCAAACACTTTCTCCCACTCAGTAGCTTACCTTTACATTTTGTTGATAGTTTCCTTGTGAAGAAGGTTTTTAGTTTGATGTAGCCCCTCCTGTTTAGTTTTGCTTTTTGTTGCCTTTGTTAAGGTAGCATATCCATTTCTCTTTCCTTCTCTTCTCCTTCTACATGTATGTGGGTGGGGTGTGTGCACATGTGCAGGCTCAGTTATGTCTTTTGTGTGCATCAGTGCATTTTAAGAATATTTAAGTTTTACCAATGAAAGCCCATTTCTAACATTTATCATGCTAATTAGTATGTCACTCTGTTCATAATAAAAAGATCAGTTCTGATGTTCATTTTTCTTTCAACATAGCCTCAAGTATTGATTGTTTTCCGGATTGCTGAAGCATGTACAATAGTCTCATGAGAGTGTGGCATTTCTGATATCTTTTTTGTTGTTGTTTCTGATATCTTGGTAGCTGGCCACTCTGAGAACCTGGTTCTTCTGTGAAGACAGTTGACTGTTCTCAGAATTGGAACATAAGCTAGTTAATAATTGTGTAATATCACACTGTTTATACTGAGAAGTATTTTAGCATGATACCACTATTTTAGAGGGATACCTGTACCCTTTGTGTTGAGTATTTTACAGAGTTATTTGTTTAGTACTAGTCCACCCTATCCCCACTTTCCTGGAACTTACTCCTCCCTGTGCTGCCTCCAACCCCACGATAATTAATAATAAATATGGCCTTGCCTTCTCAGGACACAGCTGATTATTTCAGGGATGGGAATGATTGAAGAGTGGGCAATTAGCTTCACTTTACATGAAACTAGGAACTGAGACACAGAGGAAAGATGACTTTTTCCTATCTGGGCCCATTCATGGAAGCCTGGGAGCTGAGTGGTGTTTCCTGGTTTGTGCATGGCATGGAAGAGCAGAAGAGGCCAGCTTGGAGAAAAAAGGAAGAACAAAATACAGATAAGGCAGAAAGAAACTTACAGAGAGAAGGAAGACTGTTAGGATTCCCAAAGACCTTTGAATCCTGATCATGGTAATTGTAAAAACATGCTCCCCAAATCTCCTGATGTGGGGAGCAAAATTGCCTAATGGCTCCAACTGCTGCCCTCCGGATCCACCAACATGTTAGCTCCAAAGTCTCCTTCCCATGGGCTTTTCCCTGACCATGACTGTGCACAGCAGTACTGAAATGCAGGCCTATTCCTATAAGACACAAGACTCTTCAACCAGGAGACTTTAATTGAAGACTCACCTGCCCAAGATGTTCTCAGAGCTTCACTCCAGTCCAAGCTGCTTCTTGCACAATTCTACTTCCTCTCCCTCACCTTCGAAACTGTCGGAGGTAGATCAAGACTCTTCCTGTCTTGTCTCGCTCCCTCCCCTACTCCTCTTATAGGCATTTCCTTCTTTAAACTGTTGTACAACTAATCCCATGTTGGCATCTGTTTCTTGGAACCTGAAGTAACACACTGGTCCTAGTCTCTTACTAAGGACTGATTATATTCTTCCTCTTGGGTATTATGGGCCACCTCTGTAGTCTAATATTAATTTCCACTTTTAATCTTTAACCTATTTGATGGTTAATTTTATGTGTACACCTGACTGGCCATGGGGTACCAAGATTAAACATCATTTCTAGACGTGTCTGTGAGGGTATTTCTATATGGGGTTAGCATTTGAATCAGTGGACTCAATGAAATAGATTGCCCTTTCCAATGAGGATTGCATTATCCAGTTTGTTAATTGCCTAAATAGAACAAAAGGTGGGCAAAAGAGGAATTTTTCCCCCTTTTTGGTTGCCTCATTGCTTAAGCTGAAATATTTCATCTTCTCCTGCCCTTGAACTGGAACTTACACCATTGGCTCCTCTCATTCTCAGGTCTTCAGACTTGGGCTGAATTACACCACCAGCTTTCCTGTCTCTGCAACCTGTAGACAACTGATTGTGGAATTTCTTGGCCTCCATAACTTCATGAGCCAACTCCTCATAATAGAGTATATATCTCTATCTATCTATCCATCTATGCATATATTTCCCATTGCTTCTATTTTTCTGGAGAATCTTGGCTAATAAAACTCACATAAAAGATTTACTGTTGTTTTTGCAACAAAAGGAGCAAATAGACTTAGCATTTTCCTAAGCTCCATAGATATATTTTCTCATCTAATTCTTGAATTAACCCTGAGAGGTATGTACTATTATCACCATTTTCCAGATGAGGAATCCATTTTAGAGATTAAGTAGTTGCCTAGGATCACTCAGTGAAAAGGCTAGGAATGGATCCCATGACTTTCAGGCTCCAAAGTCAATATTCTGAGCCACACTATTTTGTTGGGTGCTATACGCTAGATTAGTTCAAAAGTCAAAACTATCCAACTTGATATTTATCATTTGCTTCCAAAACCAAGCATCCAAATATAAGTCCCCAGGCACATAAATCTATATTTCTTGAGATATTTTGTTGGACTTAGATAGCTCATTGTCCTATCCTTCTTGATTTTTAATCAATGTTGAAATATTCTCTATTCCCTTCATCTTCTATACTGAAGCCTGTGCCATATGGAAGCTAAAAGATAATTGGCTTCATTCCTATTGCAAATCAGGAAAGGTACAGCTTCAGATTTAATGGCTACCATCTCTCTGCCATCTCCACAAACAGACCTCATTTATGTTGGTGTCAAATTTAGAGGAGGCCGAAAAAATTATATCTTGGGAGGGGATGGACATAATACAAAATGCAAAAGGAATTACAAAGATATTTTTATGTGTTCTGCAATTCAAGTCAGGACAGATTTGTTGGCTATGTGCAGTTTTTTAAAATAGAGATTAAAAAAGTAACTCAAGTAAATAATTTGACAGATTACTGAGAAATGCTATGTGTCTGAGCCATTGAAGGAAAAATTTTCACTCCCTTTTATTAGTCCAAATTGGGTGATAGAAAATATGAAAGCATATCTGAATACAAAGAACAGAATTGTTACAACCATGGAAACTACAAGCAGTCAGGCAAGAATGGTCCCTTTCTTGGAGAATTGCCCCAGGCCAAATATAGCCTGCCTATCTGCACCCTGCCTCTTAGCACACAGTCAAGAACTGATTGCCATGGGGGACAGAAAGTTCATCCCCTTACGCTGAATCGGGACTGGCTCAGTGGTGAGTTCTGTACTCCAGAGCTCTCCATGGGATCAGACTAAAGCCAGATTCCTGCTGAGATCACACATGTGCTTAGCTCCTTTCTCTGCCTCATGCTGCTCCTCTCATTGCCCATTGGAAAGCCCTCCCCCAGGAAATCACATCTATAGGAATTGTCTCAAGCTCTGCTTCTAGGAAATCTACCATCAGACCATGGCTTAGAGGAATTTTATTTTGAAAGAGCTAGAATGCAGGCTAGCATTCTGAATACTTTCTTGGACTCTTGGAAATGTTGGAGAACAAGTTTGTGGCTGGTGATAGATCTTAACGGAAAGGGGAAGAGAGAACAAGGGTGAATACTGAAACGTGAGAGAAGGTAATGAAGAAAATAAATGCCTGACTGATTAAATTAAATTTTCATTATAGGGGACTGGAATGCAAAAGTAGGGAGTCAAGAAATTCCTGGAGTAACAGGCAAATTTGGCCTTGGAGTACAGAATGAATCAGGGCAAAGGCTAACATAGTTTTGCCAAGAGAACGCACTGGTCATAGCAAACACCCTCTTCCAACAACACAAGAGATGACTCTACACATGGACATCACCAGGTGATCAGTACCAAAATCAGATTGATTATGTTCTTTGCTGCCAAAGATGGAGAAGGTCTATACAGTCAGCAAAAACAAGACCGGGAGCTGACTGTGTCTCAGATCATGAACACCTTATTGCCAAATTCAGACTTAAATTGAAGAAAGTAGGGAAAACAACTAGACCATTCAGGTATGACTTAAATCCCTTATGATTATACAGTAGAAGTGAGAGATAGATTTAAGGGACTAGATCTGATAGAGTACCTGATGAACTGTGGACAGAGTTTCGTGACATTGTACAGGAGGCAGGGATCAAGACCATCACCAAGAAAAAGAAATGCAAAAAGGCAAAATGGTTGTCTGAGGAGGACTTAAAAATAACTGAATAGAAGAGAAGTGAAAGGCAAAGCAGAAAAGGAGAGATATACCCATTTGAATGCAGAGTTTTAAAGAATAGCAAGGAGAGATAAGAAAGCCTTCCTCAGTAATAAATGCAAAGAAATAGGGGAAAACAATAGAATGAGAAAGACTGAGATCTCTTCAAGAAAATTAGAGATACCAAAGGAACATTTCATGCAAAGTTGGGCACAATAAAGGACAGAAATTTTATGGACCTAACAGAAGCAGATCTTAAGAAGAGGTGGCAAGAATACAGAGAAGAACAGTACAAAAAAGATCTTCGTGACCCAGATAATCATAATGATGTGATCACCAACCTAGAGCCAGACATTCTGGAATGCAAAGTCAAGTGGGCCTTAGGAAGCATCACTATGAACAAAGCTAGTGGAGGTGATGGAATTCCAGTTGAGCTATTTCAAATCCTAAAAGATGATGCTGTGAAAGTGCTGCACTCAATATTTCAGCAAATTTGGAAAACTCAGCAGTGGCCACAGGACTGGAAAAGGTCAGTTTTCACTCCAATCCCAAAGAAAGGCAATGCCAAAGAATGCTCAGATTACCGCACAATTGCACTCATCTCACACTAGTTAAGTAATGCTCAAAATTCTCCAAGCCAGGCTTCAGCAATACGTGAACCAAGAACTTCCAGATGTACAAGCTGGTTTTACAAAAGTCTGAGGAACCAGAGATCAAATTGCCAGCATCTGTTGGATCATCAGAAAAGCAAGAGAGTTCCAGAAAAATATCTACTTCTGCTTTATTGACTATACCAAAGCCTTTTATTGTATGGACCACAACAAACTGTGGAAAATTCTGAAAGAGATGGGAATACCAGACCACCTGACCCACCTCTTGAGAAATCTGTATGCAGGTCAGAAAGCAACAGTTAGAACTGGACATGGAACAACAGACTGGTTCCAAATAGGGAAAGGAGTACGTCAAAGCTGTATATTGTCACCCTGTTTGTTTAACTTATATGCAGAGTACATCATGAGAAATGCTGGGCTGGAAGAAGCACAAGCTGGAATCAAGATTGTTGGGAGAAATATCAATAACCTCAGATATGCAGATTACACCACCCATATGGCAGAAAGTAAAGAAGAACTAAAGAGCCTGTTGATTAAAGTGAAAGAGGAGAGTGAAAAAGTTGGCTTAAAACTCAACACTCAGAAAACTAAAATCATGGCATCTGGTCCCATCACTTCATGTCAAATAGATGGGGAAACAGTGAAAACAGTGGCAGACTTTATTTTTGGGGGCTCCAGAATCACTGCAAATTGTGACTTCAGCCATGAAATTAAAAGATGCTTGCTCCTTGGAAGAAAAGTTATGACCAACCTAGATAGCATATTAAAAAGCAGAGACGTTACTTTGCCAATAAATATTCATCTAGTCAAAGCTTTGGTTTTTCCAGTAGTGATGTATGGATTTGAGAGTTGGACTCTAAAGAAAGCTGAATGCCAAAGAGTTGATGCTTTTGAACTGTGGTGTTGGAGAAGACTCTTGAGAGTCCCTTGGACTGCAGGAAGATACAAAATCTATCCTAAAGAAAGTCAATCCTGAATATTCATTGGAAGGGCTGTTGCTGAAGCTGAAACTCCAATACTTTGGCCAGCTGATGTGAAGAATTGACTCATTTGAAAAGACCCTGATGCTGGGAAAGACTGAAGGCAGGAGGAGAAGGGAACGACAGAGGATGAGATGGTTGGATGGCATCACTGACTCACTGGACATGAGTTTGAGTAAACTCTGGGAGTTGGTGATGGACAGGGAGGCTTGGTGTGCTGCAGTCCATGGGGTTGCAGGGAGTTGGGCATGACTGAGTGACTGAACTGAACTGACTGATTAAAACTTTGCAGTATAACTCATAAAGTTCCTAAGAACACATGAAGATGAATGTTACTTTTCCAGTGTGTCCTCAAACTGGAAGGTGAGGTTATTTTGAGGATGTTGCAACAAATACCCTTCTTGGATCTTGAGTCCACCTTTCCCATGCTTCCTGATAAGGCCTTGTTTTTAAACACCAAAATGATTTCCTTGAACTTATTTCTAGTCAGATTCAGTAGGGCCTTTCTGTTACTCTTCAGAGATTTTGCATTTCTCTAGCTAGCAGCTGGCATTGATTATTTTTCCACAGGACAATTAGAATGCTGGCATCTGTAAAATTATTTGCCATAACAGCTAAAGGAGGATCTAGGATTAGTCATTTCCTTTGTTCAGAACAGTCTGAAAACTACCATTTAAGAAGGACACATCCCAAATTCAGAGAGGCATGAAGTTCTTTAGGTAACAGTATAATGGTTCACAGTATACGTTCTGTTGTCAGCTCCCTGCATGGGGTTTGTCATGATTAAATGAGATGATACTTTTAGAGTGCTTAACCTAAAACTGGCATGAAGTAAATGCACAGTAAGGGTCACCCATCATGATGACAGTTCCTGAACCTCTCTAGCCTTGAGTTCATGAGCCCTCTCTTCTTGCCTCTTCGGTTTGCTCTGTTTAGTTGCTAGTGCTTTAGGGGTCTCAGAGTACCCCCTGCTTCTGACGGTGATCCAGATTATCTGTTGACTCCCAAACTCTTCAATGTTGGTTCTTAGATAATTGACTCCATAGGACCCCGTCTCACCTTCTGGACCCAATTATTTGGTAACACCCCCAGTTCCCTCCAATCTCTGCTTTGAGCAGCAAGCCCTTGGCCCCCTGATTCAGCAACTCTTGCCTCTTAGTTTGTGATCATTACCATGACACTGGTGTGCTCCCCTTTAGTGTGCTAGGGACTTACATGGAACCCTGTTAACTATATTTGTCTTCCCACCCCTTGAGTTGAAGGGAATACATCTGTCTCCTTCTGCTCAGGCAAGGAAAAGCATGGACGAGGGAAGAAAGTGATATTTCAGTCCTCCTTACCTACCTTCAGCCTTGGATACCAAGACAGTATCTTTATTATCAAGTGATGTATGCCTTAGAAACTTGTGTTTGGTGTTAGCTTATTGGACTTAATTGCTATTTTGAGTCCCACTTGATTGGAGAGTCAAATGCTATACCAGAATTGCCTCAGTGTCTGGTCATAGCTCAGTGCTGTCTGTTCCTTTGGAGGCTAAGTGCATCTCTGATGAAGATGTGAAGAGAAATTTATTGTACTTCGCACTTTTCAGAAGTATGGCCTGTTATGACAACATGTCAGTGCTTTCTAATTTCAAGAGATTTGTGTTTGGAGAATGGGAAACAGTGGTGCTGGCCTCTATTTGACCTTTATGCCTGGAACCCTGCATTTCACATTTCCAATTTTGAATTTCTCCAAATTTGCTACCTTGGGTTCCACCTAATCCAGTTCCCAGTCACAGTGCTTTGTGTGGGATGTGGGAAATCTCAGCCCAAAGCAACTTTGTCTTGGGCACTCAACACTACGTGAAGGGAGTTAGCCTTGGAGCATAAGACAAATAGAAATAGAAAGAAGTCTAGTAGCGCCCTTGTGTTCTTTTGGAAAAATAATGCAGTAACATTAGGGATGATTTTTGTGGTTTTGCTCTCTTGTTGTTCTATTGGGAAAAAAAGGGCTGGGTTCTAACTATGCATTAGCTGGACTATGCACATGGTAAAACACGTAGTTAAGACTTTGGTTTTGTTCCCCTAGCATAGGGACTATAACTATTTGATGGAGTTACTATGAGGATGAGCATGTTGGCACAGAGAAATTGTCTGATAAATGGTAAACATTATCATTACCAACTGCAAAGATTAGTTATAGTATCAGAGCTGGAATGGGACCTTTATTATCTAAAAGGTTGAGATATCATGAAAGAAAACAAATGTACCAGATGCTGCTTTACTTTTCCCATAACTCCCCATAAGGAAAAGGTATTGAGTATGATATAAAATCAATATACAGGCAGAGGAATAAAGATTTCATGTCTAAGCAGGCTTTATTCACGTTTATAGGTTACAACAGACATAAATATATTGCTCACCCTTGTTTCTTATGAATCTAGAATTTATCTCTAAATATCCTTTTGAGACAGAGAATGAGAAAAGGGAAGAGACATTGGGATTGAAGCTTAATTTTACATATGTTTAATGCATGTTTGTGAATTATTAGTACAATAAATGCTGATTTCATTCATAACCAAGTGGGGCTATTTATGTTTGAATGGAAAGCACATACATTTGCTCACACAAAGCTCTATTGTGAACTAAAAAAAAAAAAAAATCAGTTTTTATTGTTCAGACAATTGTGCAGTAACCGAAGGCTCAAAAATGAGGGTTCTGGGAATTGTGAGCATAAACTAGGAATGTTAATGTGCTGGATTTTTTATGTGGTGTCATAGGATGGGTTAAGACCTAATAGAGGTGAACAGGCTGAAGAATGTTTTCCAGTGGCCTGGATGCTGTTTACTTACACTTTATTATTTTCCACTGGGGACTCTGTAGCTCTCAGAAGGGTAAGTCCTTGATTTCATCCCAGCTTCACAGAGGATGAGAGCTGAGCAGTGCCCAAAACAGAAGCAGCTGTGTTTGTGGGCACACGTTCACTTACAGGTTAGAGAAGCAAACAAGTGCCACATGTACAGAGTTAACAGGTGCTTTGGGAAGTAATTACAGATTGAAGCTCTAGGGGAATTCAAGAGGGACCCCTGGCTTAGTGCCTTCTCCCCAAGGCCAGTTTTCAGAGGATGGCCATGATCTGTATGCATTTTATATTTGTATATAAGACCTCCATAGGCAAAGTACAGGTTTAAATAACTATCTTCCCTGATTTCTAGGAAGAATATTTGTGTACTGGGAATTTTTTTTAGGTTGAAAGAATAAAAATTTCTCCTCAAATCTCCTCCAAAGATAGCCACTGAAGGTAATATCATATGAAAAAATAGCATACATAATGTACTTAGTACAGTGCCTAGAAAATAATAAGTTCTGAACATATAGCTGAATTTTTTATGTGCGTGTATATATATATGCTGTAATTTTTCTTTCCCTTATTTTCTTTTTTATTTATATGCATGCATTTGTTGAATAGGTAAATATTCAACCATATTTACTGAGCACTAGGAACTTCAAATATGTTAGAGAGGGAACTCTTACATTAGGGTTGACAGGACATCATCTTTGCTCTTAAGTTGGTCACAATTCTAGATGAAGAAATCGATAGACAATGGGTGTTTTGTGTGGTGGGGAGGTGACCTGGGTGCTATGTGGAGATAAACTGGGGCTCCTTAACCTCACTGAGACTTTCTGGAGAAAATAATGTCCATCCCCAGATGTGAAGGATGGACAGGAGCTGTTTAGTCAGTAGAGTGGAAACAAGAAAATGTTTCCTAAAGAGAAAACAGTACATGTTAAGTTCCTAAAGCCGGATGGAGCATGGCCTTTTTATGAAGCTAAATGCAATTCTGTGTGGCTGAAGAGTATGCAGTTGGAATTAGAAGAGATGGTAGGAGTATGGGAGGGTGGGGCAGGGTGGGGATGAAGCTGGGAAAGAGGCAGAAAGAATAGTGAGCTATGTCGTTGGTGGGGTAAACAGGTGGATGTCATGAGAGCTTCAGAAGCCCTGTGAGAGAGCTTAGATTTCATCCTGAGGATAGCAAAGAGCCGCTGAAGCAAGAGACACAGACAGATTTGTGCTTTAAGAAGAATACATAAAGTCAGTAAAAAATAGATTGCCATTAATGAACAAGATAATTAAAAATAAAAGAAAATAATTGGGAAAGGATGAACAGAAAAGAGCCTACCTTGAAAATTTTAAAACATCTTTTATTTTTCAAATAAAGATTAAATTATAAACTTAAAAAATTTAAAATATGAATAACACTGAGATCACTGCATATTAAGAGCTGGGATATGTGACACTTTAAAGTGATATTCCATGCAAAATTTGTCGCTACAAAAGTATTTACTAGAAACAAATGAAAATGGAGGGTGAGTTCTATAGGGAAGAAAATTAAAAACCTTAGTATTGAAATGAAGAGTTGTTTAATGGAAGTAAACATTTGAATACAAATTTATTTTGGTAAATAATGCTTCACATTTAGAGTTTAGCTGTAATAAATTTCTAGAAGTGTTCTTTTCTCATTTTCTACAAGTGTTCTTTATCAACCTTCACTTTCATCTCTAATGGTTATGGTGGGAGTAAAGAGGGAAGGAAGTGTGTGAGGTTTTGAAAGTGATCATTTTGAAGGAGGGAAAATAGCATGTATGAGATACCTACCTACCATGTCCCAAGAGATACTGTTTATGGTATCTTGCATGCATGGATGCCAAATTGCTTCAGTTGTGTCTGACTCTTTGTGACCCCACGGACTGTAGCCCACCCAGCTTCTCTGTCCATGGAATTCTGCAGGCAAGAGTACTGGAGTGGGTTGCCATGCCCTCCTCCAGGGGATCTTCCCGACCCAGGGGTCAAACTTGTCTCTGCTACAGCTCCTGCACTGCAGGCAGATTCTTTATCACTGAGCCACCAGGGAAGCCCCTTATAGTATCTTACCTGTAAGGATATTACTCTCCTATTTCACAGGAGTTCAAGCTCAGAGTGTCAACCACCATCAGGATCACAGAGTTAGGATGTATTGGGTTGGCATGTGAATCCAGTACTGTCTTCCTTTCCATTGCTCCTCCTCTTGGCCTCTTATTCAGAACCAAAGTGACTTTTTTCTCAGACGCCCCATTCTGAACCTAGAAAATCGGGGATGAAGCAACTTGTCTGCAATCAATACTCCCCCTGGTGGCTCAGCTGGTAAACAATCCGCCTGCAATGTGGGAGACCTGAGTTCGATCCAGGGTTGTGAAGATCCCCTGGAGAAGGGAACAGCTATCGACTCCAGTATTCTGGCCTGGAGAATTCCATGGACTGTATAGCCCATGGTGGGTAGCAAAGAGTCTGACACGACTGAGCAACTTTCACTTTCTGCTATGGCTGATAATCTTGGTACACCCAAAGCCCACTTTAAACCTAGAGTCCTTCTTCTCCACTGGACAGCACAAAGGGGCACCTTTCAAGGAAAAGCTGAATCTACTATGAAGATAATCGTGGAAATTTTAGAAAAATGCAGCCTTTTCCTTGGAGCTGCGTTTACTTTCGGATTGCTAATTTATTCAGATGATTGGCCCTGGGCCTATAACCCTCTAACTCAGCCTGGCCGTTTGTTAACATGCAGGCAGCCTGGTGGAGCCTGCCGCTGAAAGCTGTGGGAACCAGTCGCTGTGTGACAGGGCTTGGGGTGCAGCAGAAGCATCTGTGTGGACCACATGGGGCTTCTCAGCTTGTAGGATTGTGGCAACTTGGAACCATTTGCTTTAAAGGTCTATTTGCATTATCAGCAAAGAATATGGAAAACTGCTCAATTTCAGCTGATTACCCACTAAAGTGCCTGGGAGCCGCTCTGTAATTTTCATTGCTGCTTGCGGGGCTCTTCAGCAAAGTTTGCAGGCGAATTTAATGGAAGGCATTCAGCCCTGCTGAATGGCAGACAGAGAAGGCACTAGCTTCCTGTTCTCTTTGTTTGAAAGCATCTGTTACCATAACATAGTAAACAGTTTTTAAGCCATTCTGGGAACAGCCATCTGTGAGACACCTCTCCAGTGTAGGCTTTGGTCCAGACTTTAGTTTCCCCACAGCTTAACCCAGAAAGAATTATCTCTGCTGTCCAAGGCCAATGAGATTGGCTTTAACAAGGATTTCTAGGAAATGGCCCCTGGCAATCTAGATGAATAAACTCTCCTAACACTAGTTAGAGTCAAATAAACTCTAACACTGTGGCACAATCATACAATGGCATACTTGTTAACAACCCACTTCTTACACTTTAAGGTGTTTGTGAATCGCTCGGGATCTTGTTAAAATGAAGATCTGATTCAATAGGTCTGGAGTGAACCTCAGGTTCTGCATTTCCAACAAGTTCCCAGGTGATGCCAGTGCTATTGATTCTTAGACCACACTGTGGATAGCAAGGCTGTAGAAAATTTATAATTGCATGGAAGGTGTTCTGGTTCCAGTAACTTAATCTTCGTCTCCATCTTCATTGTCTCTGAATAAAAATGCTGTCAGGTCCCTCATTTTTCTGCTCACTTTAAATGATAGGTAGTCCCACAATTAAGTCAAGTTGCAAAACTAGTTTCAACCCAGTGAAAAAAACAAAGCAACAATCCTTTGTGACCACTAAAGGATTCTCACTGGCTTTAGATGTTTTTACCTCTCTGAGCTGGGATCTGGTGTTGGGAAAAATCAGCTGTTCTCCCCTCTGGATTTCCTGTGGGAAGACAGACTCACTTTGGGTCTGCTCTCTGTTTCACTGGTACCTCAGATAATTTTGAGGCAGAAGAGCCCATCCTAATATTTTGACCATAAAAACAGGTATTTTCAGCAATTGCTTCTGCATAGTGGAGCTGATAATGGAAGGTTGGGAGAATGGACTTTCATTTTTTCATTTTATAACCTTTTATAAAGCATATATGTGTGTGTATATGTAGATATATACATATGCTAACATATATGTGTATAGGTACATGTGTGTATATATGAACTTATGTGAAGTGAAAGTCGCTCAGTCATGTCCGACTCTTTGCAACCCTATTGATTGTAGCCCACCAGGCCCCTCTGTCCTTGGAAATTTTCAGGCAAGAATACTGATGTGGGTCGCCATTTCCTTCTCCAAGGGATCTTCCCAGCCTGGGGACTGAACCCACATCTCTTATGTCTCCTGCATTGACAGGCGGGTTCTTTACCATTAGCACCACCTGGGAAGACATGGACTTATACATTTGCATATAAATGCATATACAGTAGGCATATAAAATTTGCCACAAACACATAGCACTTTTATAGGTTAAAAAAAAAGACAGAAAAAAAGTAACTATAAGAAAAATAGGTGGTGGGGGGGAATAATCTAAATTCACTAAGTAGCTCTCTAATTGTATTTAAGCTACATAAGAAATGGGAATTCCCAGGTAGTGATAGTGGTAAAGAACCCACCTGCCAATACAGGACATATAAGAGACACAGGTTTGATCCCTGGGTGAGGAAGATCCCCTGAAGGAGGGCATGGCAACCCACTCCAGTATTCTTGCCTGGAGACTCCCATGGACAGAGGAGCCTGGTGGGCTACAGTTCATAGGGTCACAAAGAGTCAGACATCACAGAAGCGGCTTGGCATGTATGCACTACATAACAAATAGCCATAGTAAAGTGAAAACTGTTTTTCATTGTTGCAAAAATGAGTAGTTAATAACTTCTTTCATTTTCCCTACAAAAATAGTATTCAAATTTAAACAAAATTTAAGGAAAAAATTTCATTCTGTAAACATATACTCCAGGTTCCATCTCCTTGAGCTATTTAGTGGTGGCAAGAAGATTCTTTGAAGCCTGTGAACTCTTTCGGTTTCCAATTTGTGCTGGTGCTAGAATAGGTGGAGTACTGCAGCCATCACCCTGATACACAGGATTGCACAGAGGTCTGCTTTGTCCCTTTCCACAGATGTGTTTGATGAGCTGACCCGCAGTTAATGGTCTTTGGGATTGAGCTGTCATGTGTCAGAGACATGCTTCTTTCGAGCTCTCTCATCATTGCCTCATAAACCATGAGTGAACAGTTCATTGTGAAGACCTGCACTTGAAACACTCACCTATCAACAGCAAAATTCTTTATACCTTTTGCTTCAACTTTCTGTTGTGTGTGAAATGTTGAAACCCAGCCTTCTGGTTGGCCCTGAGTAATTTCCAGGTAGATGGAGATCTGCTGAAACCAGTGAATCTGAATTAATGGCTAAAAATACTCCAAGTTCTGTGTTTAGTGTGTGGGGATGTCATGCCTGCAACCTCTGAGAATAACCCCAAGGAATGCCAGCCTTCCTGGAGGTGAGGAAAGGACAGAATGCTGTGGATGGAGCCTGTGGGCCTAGCACCTGCCAAGAGACCAAGCAGTAAAATCTTACATCATCCAATTACTTGCTTTGTGTCCCAGAATGGCGCAAACTCCAAGAATCTAAATAAACATGGAGAACTGAAAATACTATAGAAGGCTAGAAAGTTCTAAACTCAAACATGTATCCTATTCCATAGAAATGAAGAAAGTTAAGAATTTCATAGAAATTAAGAAATTCAACTATGTAAGCACTATGAATGTGTGTGTGTATCTCCATGTGCTTTTTATCTTAAAAATCCACACTTCTCACCAAGGTGACCCTGCCTCCCTTTCTGCATCACTGCTCACCTGCAGCTCCAGTTTATACTCCTTGTTCCAGCCCTCTCAAACTTCAGTCTGTTCTTGAACTTCTGCCACGCTTCTGGGCTCATCTTACGTGCTGTGCCCCTTGCCTTCCCCGGGGGGACCTTCCACACATTCCTTTTGTCTCAGCATACTTATCACTTAGTCTTGGCAGTTGTGGGGATCCCCAGCTGCCCTCCCTGTGCTCCATGCAGCTGCCCTTGCCCAGCCAGCCCTCAGCACCCTGCATCCCTACAGGTACACCAGGTGAGGGCAGTAAGCCTGCCAACCCAGCTCTGAGCTGTGCCCGCAACATCTGGCACAGCCTCACCCTTGGCAGATAAGTGCTCAAAACTATTTATCAAATCATCAAAGAGAAATGAGCATGGATAGGTTTTTCTGAACTAGTAAGTCAGAATGCTGGGTGATTTATTTTCTTGCTTTTTCCTATCATAAAACAAATGTAAAACACTATTTTAAAAACTATAATCATACCATATTAACTGAATAATCATTTTTATTATTCTCTTTAAATTTTATTGATAGTCTTCTTTTACATAATTGTTTTTGTTGTTTTTTAATTATTGTCATTATTATTTTCTATGAAAGTGAAAGTCACTCAGTCGTGTCCAGCTCTTTGTGATCCCATGGAGTATACAGTCCATGGAATTCTCCAGGCCAGAATACTGGAGTGGGTAGCCTTTCCCTTCTTCAGGGGATCTTATCTTCCCAACCCAGGGATTGAACCCAGGTCTCCCACTTGCATATAGTTCTTCATACTCTTGTTGGTTGGATAATGTATTGAGTTGATATATTATACTTTTTTAGTCCATTTAGTTTTGTGATTGTATCAGATATACTGAATTCCCTACATTCAGTGAAGTACAGGCATTAAAGCTTTCTCATTGTCTTTCAATAATCATTTTCCTTTCCTGTTCTTCAGTAACATATTGAGATGGTCCCACCACATTGAAGTAATTTCTCATTACAAAATTCTATCTGGTTCAGTTTGAAACCCAGTCTCATTTCTTTTTCCTTCCTTCTCTGGCTAGATTATGACCTTCAGGATCTGTGGTCTGGAGGAGATCCATTTTGTTTTTTCACTCCTTCCAGGGGTATTGGGTGAGGAAGAGAGCCTTAAAAAGAGGGGGTAAGCTGTACTACATACTCTTACACCAGTAGTGGACAGCAGTCCTGATCTTTTCACTGGTTACTTTGATTGGCTGCTGGGGCTCTGCTGATGTGGTTTCTTTGTGTTGTGTGATTTTTCTGAGTGTGTGTTCAGTGGCACTCTGGTCCCTCTATCACTCTCTTAGAAAGGAACAGTGGCATCCTTTTCAAGTCATGCCATTGACTCACAACCTCCTGTCTCAGTATCACTTCCCCTCATTTGGCCATTGGGCACCATAGCTCCTGCCTCTCCCTCAGCTCCTTCACACGGAGTCATGTTATCTTCCATGTGCTCCAAGGGCCACAGGAAACTACAGGGTGGAAGGCATCCTTTATGATCACATTATACCCTGATTCCTTCTCACTATTGTATGAGTTGCTCCAGCATGTTCCCACTCTCAGAAATCTCTAGCCAAGTTGCCAACATCAAAGTGGGTCTGAGGATAGCACGACTTGGCAACTATCCAGTTGATGGGTAGATGGCAGTCTCCTCTTGCACACAGACACCTTCAGCCTCTATGAGTTATTCTTAGAGTCCAGATTCTTGGCAAATGGGGGGAGCACTATTATGGAGAGAGGGAATGGAAAACCATGAAGAGTGACTCCCAGTGGTCCCTTCCCATTCCTTGCCCTGGGTGGTCAGGTGAGGCCTGGGGTCATGGGGGTGATGGCTGGGGTAGCATGTTTTAGCATCTGGCCCTAATTGTCTTCTGCTCATTTAAAAATGTTAGAAGGTTGACATATTCATTATCTTGATGATGACAATTGTTTCATGGATGTATACATATGTCAAAGCTTAAATTGTATACTTTAATTATGTGCATTTTATTATATGTCAATTATATCTCAATAAAGCTGTCCAAAAATATTGGGGCAATTCAATGCCTATTTGTCTCTTGAACATTTAGCTATAGTACTATAAATAATACAGCATGACCATCATCATGCATATAGGTGTTTTTCTTTTAATGCTTCCTTAAGATAAGTTCATACTGGCTAAAAGAAAATAACCATTTTTATAGCTCTCAGTATATTCAGTATATTGCTATAATGCTTTTCCAAAGAATTGTGCCTATTTCCAGTGCAGCAGAAAGTGTGAAAATACTTGTTTAATAGTAACATTAGACTTGAGAGTTGTTCAGTTGCTAAGTCATGTCCGACTCTTTCAACCCCATAGACTGCAGCATACCTGGCTCCTCTGTCCTTCTCTATCTCGAAGAGTTTGCTTAATGTCTATTGAGTCAGTGATGCTATCTAACCATCTCATCCTCCGCCATCCCCTTTTCCATTTGCCTTCAATCTTTCCCAGCATCAGGATCTTTTCCAGTGAGTCAGCTTTTCACATCAGGTGGTCAGAGTATTAGAACTTCAGCTTCAGCACCATTCCTTCCAATTTAGGAACATTTTTATAAAAATTAACCTGAGAGTTATTTCTTATGGAAATGTTCCTAGATATAAAATAGTGCATTATTTTTATTTCTTAGGTTAATATAAAGGAAAATACATGTGTATATATTTCAGTTCAGTTCAGTCACTCAGTCATGTCTAACTCTCTGTGACCCCATGGACTGCAGCATGCTAGGCCTCCCTGTCCATCGCCAACTCCTGGAGTTTACTCAAACTCATGTCCATCAAGTCAGTGATGCCATCCAACCATCTCATCCTCTGTTGTCCCCTTCTTCTCTTTTCTTCAATCTTTCCCAGCATCAGGGTCTTTTCCAATGACTCAGTTCTTCACATCGGTTGGCCAAAGTATTGGATATTGAATACTTGAATATTAGATATTGAATACAATGAATATTCAGGACTAATTCCTTTAGGATTGACTGGTTGGATCTCCTTACTGTCCAAGGGACTCTCATTTTTTCTCTGACACCATAGTTCAAAAGCATCAATTTTTCGGTGCTCAGCTTTCTTTATATTCCAAGTCTCACATCCATACATGACTACTGGGAAAACCAAAGTTTTGACTAGATGGACCTTTGTTGGCAAAAAGAAATGTCTCTGCTTTTTAATATGCCGTCTAGGTTGGTCATAACTTTTCTTCCAAGGAGCAAGCGTCTTTTAATTTCATGGCTGCAGTCACCATCTGCAGTGATTTTGGAACCCAAAAAAATAAAGTCTGTCACTGTTTCCATTTTTTTCCCCATCTATTTGCCGTGAAGTGATGGGACCAGATGCCATGATCTTAGTTTTCTGAATGTTGAGTTTTAAGCCAACTTTTTCACTCTCCTCTTTCACTTTTATCAAGAGGCTCTTTAGTTCTTCTTTGCTTTCTGCCGTAAGGATGGTGTATATTTTTGCAAATTAGTATTTCCTCTATGAGAACAGCCTGTTCTTATTCTTTATCTATTTACCTACTGGGGTTTTGATGTTCTTTTATTTTGATTTCTATGAATGTTGTCATGAAGCTGTTTGTGAAATAAAACATGTTTTTTCCAAAAGCGATGTTTATTCCCACAGTTAGAATTTGAGAACAAAACTGACCAGGGTGAGTGAGACTTGGTTCAGATTGTGGAGGTCTGTCCACTGCCTACTCTGTTTTCTGGAATAAGGGTACTTCCTCTGTATATGCAAGTTAAGTTGATTTTTCCAGGCAACCCTGCCTGCCACAAGTCACACAGTCTCCCTGCTTGTTAACTTCTTGATCTCTAGTTTTCTGAAGCTGATCTTATTAGAGTTTCATATTTCCTTTCAGGGCATCAATTTTAAACTGGAAGAGTAGTAGAAATAGGAAGTGGGATAAAGTAGTGGTGACAGCACGTGTGATTAAAAAAAGAATCTATGGGCAGAGTTCAGCCTCCCTGTCAAGACAGTCATAAAGTTTTATTTATAGTATTATGAAATTTCAAATAGTGTAAAAAGATTTATGTAGACAGTATACAAATGTTTTTTTGTAAATATCAACACAGACAGAGACTATAAAAGGCTGAAAAATACTGCTTATGCTTCTTTTTAAGTGGTGGTATGGGTTCATGTTTTAAACTGATTCACAGCAAGGATAAATTTAAACATACACACCTCAGACACACTCCATGCTCAAAAACAAGCAAAATATCTCTGTAGACAAAAATCAAAATGGAAGCATCCAGCTACAAGTGAGGCTTAAGTAACAATCTGCTGGATTCTGACTCTAGAAATTCTCAGAGTGGGCCTGAACTTGGGTAGACAAGACCAAGAGCATCCCATGTGCAAATGGACAGCATTCACTCTCACATAGTAATACCAGGGGCAAGAGTAGGGCTTCTCACCCGTGAAAGGACAGTGACTAGCTTCTATGTTTAACATTGACAATTTACAGGAGATACTCTGTTCATAGGTCAGAGATTCAACATTGCTAATTGTTAAGGTGTCAATTATCCCTAAACTGATCCCCAGATTCAGTGAAAATCCAGTAAAAATCCAGCATCCTTTTTAGATCTTACAGTCTTTTTGTTTTCTGACCTCTCTCTGCGGCATCTTAATTCCCCAACCAAGAATATTAAGAGGGGATCTTAGTTCCCCAGCCAACGATCAAACCCATGTCCTCTGCATTGGGAGCATATAGTCTTACTACTGGACCACCAGGAAAATCCCTCCAGCATACTTTTAAAAACAATGCATTTTTTATATAAATGAAGAAAATACAACAGCATAGCAAAGTTGACAATTGATCAAATTTATAGTTATTTTATATCATTTATATCATTATCCATGGTTTTTGTTTGTAGATTTGCTTACTTGCTAAAATTTCTTCGTAAGCCCCCAAATCAGTACTCACAATACTTTCAAGGTCATGCAAGAACAGACACAGACCAGCAAAAAATTCAAGTCACCTCAGGCACAGGATCCCAGCTGAAGTGCAACAGGATAATTCTTTGCCTTCTTGTTTCAATTATATTGTCAGTAAGTATCCATTTATATATGTTTAATGGCATGTTTTTTGTCTTTTTGTTCATGATTTCATTTTTAAAATGGTTCCAAGCATAGTCTGAAGTGTTGTCTAGTGTCCCTAAGTGCAAGAAGATTGTGATGGTCCTTATGATATCTTAGACATGAGATACAGTGTTGTTGGCTGCCAGTTCAATTTTAATGAATTGGTGATATATTAAATAAGGTGTCTTTAAGCAGAAACACACACAATGTGTTTTATATTGATTGGTGATGAAAATGTTGTGACCAGAGGCACACAGGAACCTAACCCTCTATTTCCCTTGGTAAGAAGGAATTGTTCAGTATTTGATGATTCACTATTGGCAGTGTCTTTGTTGTAACTATCAAAAATCTTGAGAATCAACTGTGTGCTCAAGCTGTGTATGTGTTTGTGCATATGCCCTGTACACACAGTATATAGACAGTAAGCATATAAAAATATACTTACTGAAAGTCTGGAAAGGCAAACAAAATAAACAGAAATACTTCATGCTTGTCAGAGTGGCAAGCATTTTATACTCTGACAAACTGTTTTCAAGACCAGAGGAAATAGCAACTTTCATGCACTTCAGTGATAGTTTAAATTGGTAAAAACACTTCAGAGTGCAGTTTGACAAAATCTAATCAAGTAGAAAACTTACATTTCTTTTGGCTCAGCAATTCTACTTCTGAATCCAGAGCTCAAAAGAACTTATGTGAGGTACTGGTTTTAGTCATTTTAGTAGGCTAACACCTATTTTTTAAATTGAGATATGATAATACTATGCTAAGTCGCTTCAGTCGTGTCTGACTCTGTGCGACCTCATGGGCAGCAGCCCACCAGGGTCCTCTGTCTACGGGATTCTCTAGGCAAGAATACTGGAGTGGGTTGTCATTTCCTCCTCCAAAGGAAGATATGATAAGGATATGATAAGGATGTCAGTAAATAACTTTGACTATTATTTCCAGGTGGCACTAGTGGTAAAGAACGTTCCTGCCAATGCAGGCGATGTGAGTTCTATCCCTGGGTGGTGAAGATGCCCTAGATGAGGGCATGGCAACCCACTTCAGTATTCTTGCCAGGAAAATCCCACGGATAGAGGAGCCTGGTGGGGTACAGTTCATTGAGTTGCAAAGAGTTGGACACGACTGAAGCGACTTAAGCATGCACACACAAAAACAACACTAAATAATCTTATCTATTACACTCATTGGTGTTTTCTAACACTACTTGAAATAAAAATAAGCAGTGTTCCCGGGGAATCACCCACGGAAGCAGGTATGTACATATGTGCAAGACCATGTTTTTAACATGATATGACAGTTCTGATTGTGTCACATTTTCAGTTTCAAGGCTGTTTGTATAGTAAATTCTTCACATGAATCCTTTATAATCCTTCTAATATTGGAATCTATCTTGGGGAATCTTGGAACTAATATATATATTAGATTATCTTAGTTTAGAGAAAGATAGAACTAAAACACAACTTTTGAATTAGTATATACAGTCTTTAAAAGTGTAATACAAACAATAATATATCTAACATATATGCAAAATATAAAGATATTAGAACACGTGTATCTTTAAAATTTTTTATGAACTATTGTTGATTTACAATGTTGTGTTAATTTCTGCTGAACAGCAAAGTGATTCAATTATACATGTATATACATTCTTTTATATATTCTTTTCCATAGTGGTTTATCAGAGGGTGTTGAATATAGTACCTTGTTATTTATCCATCCTGTATGTAATAGTTTGCATCTGCTAATCCTAAACTCCCAATCCCTTCCTCCCCATCGCCCCTCCTCCTTGGAAACCACAGGTCTCTTCTCTATGTCTGTGAGTCTATTTTGTAAATAAGTTATTTATATCATCTTTTTGGATTCCACATATAAGTGGCATCACATGATATTTAGCTTTCTCTTTTTGACTTACTTCACTTAGTATTATAATTTCTAGGTCCATCCATGTTGCTGCAAATGGTGTTATTTCATTCTTTCTATAGCTAAGTAGTATTCCATTATATATATGTACTACATCTTCTTTATTAATTCATCTATCAGTGGACAGTTAGTTTGTTTCCATGTCCTGGTTATTATGCACTAGTGCTGCTTTGAAAACAGAGATACATGTATCTCTATAGTTTTGTCTGGTATATGCCTGAGAGTGGGATTGCTGGATCATACCACATGGGTATTTTAACCCTAGCTTAAGAAATAGGATATTAGCAATATCTGCCAAGCCCTCTGTGTACTAACACTCATCCATCCCCTGTTTCCTTGAACCTTGTGATAATCGCTATCCTGATATTTGTAGGAAGATTTTTAACTATTGATTTAATTACTTTAATAGGCATAGGGTTTTCCAGGTATTCTTTTCTCTTTTTGGTTCAAATTTAGTAAGACATATTTGGTTCAAATTTAGTAAGACATATTCTAGGAATTTGTCCATTTCATATGTTTTCAATTATATTAGCAAAAGAGGTTTATAATTTCTCCCACAAGCTTAAATATCTGTATCCTTCCTCCATTTCTTCTATTGTTTCTGTTACTTTTTTCTTAATATGTATTTTCTGAAGGTTGTCTATTAGTCTTTCCAAAAGTACTGACTTGACTTTATCATTCCTCTATGTTAATGTTTTTTTCCCAGTTCAGTAACTTCTGTCTTTATCTTTATTATTTTACTTTTTCCTTTCTTCTACAATTTTCTCCTTTTGAAATATTTCCTACATTGGATACTGGGCTTTCCAGGTGGCACAGTGGTAAAGAATCTGCCTGCCAATGCAGGAGATGCAGGTTTAATCCCTGGGTCGGTAAGATCCCCTGGAGAAAGAAATGACAACCCACTCTAATGTTCTTGCCTGGGAAATACCATGGACAGAGGGGCCTGGCAGGCTACAGTCCATGGGGTTGCAAAAAATTGGACATTACTGAGCAACTAAGCATACAGGTTACATAATCTTTAATTTTCAGCCTTCTATCTTTTACAACATAAACATTTATCTTCTAAGTGGTGCTTTATTTGCTCCACTAAATATGCTTTCACATTTTCAAGCACATGGGCATTTGTAGATATATTTTGATGACTGGTTTCCATCTTAATGTGATTCTAAGAATGCCAATACTTTGAAATTTCTTGAGACTTGCTTTATGAACTACTATGAAGCAAATTTGTGTAAATGTCTCAGTGAATTCCTCTACTGTTGAATATAAGATTTGAAATATGTCCCACAAAACAAGTATTAATTATATTATGGGTGAAATCTCAAATATACTTGCTGAATTTTTGTCTAATTTATCAACTATTGTGAGGTATGTTAGAATTTCTCACTATCCTGATTGATTTATCAATTTATCTTTATATGTGTAGAAATTTTTATTTCTGAATATTGAAGCTATATTTTTTCCAAAACACTAGACATTTTGAGAGTTTTAGGTTTACAGGAAATTGAGCAGAATTTACAGAGTCCTGTTGAAACTTCTTTTTCTCTTTCCCTTGCTCACAGGTTCCCATATTATTAATATCTTGCATTTTATCCCCATATTATTATTAATAATATCTTACACTAGTGTGGTACACTTTTTACAATTAATGAGTCAATATTGATGCATCAAATTAACTAAAGTCCATAGTCGCCTTTAGGGTTCACTCTTTGTCTATGGGTTCTATAGGTTTTGGCAAATGTATAATGTCATGTATCCACCATCAAAGTATCATATATAGTGGCTTCACTGCCCTAAAAATCCCCTGTTACACCTATTCATTCCTTCTCCCCAAACTCTTAGCAACCATTGTTATTTTTCCTGTCTCTATAGTATTGCCTTTTCCAGAATGTTATAATGTTGGAGGCATATAGTATGTAGCCTTTTCAGACTCATTCCTTTTACTCAGCAATGTGCATTTTTTTCTTTCTTTCTTTTTTTTTGTGACTTGATGGCTCATTTCTTTTTATCACTGAATAATTCTCCATTGTCTAGATATATGACAATTTGTTTATCCATTCATCTTTTGAAGGACATCTTGGTTGCTTTCAGATTTTGGCAAGTATGAAAAAAAAAAACTGCCATAAACATTTGAGTACAAATTTTTGTGTAGACAGAAGCTTTCAATCTATTTGGTTCAATCTATTTAACATTGTCAGTGTTTTGAATTTCAGCCATTCTAATAAATGTGTTCAGTTCAGTTCAGTCGCTCAGTTGTGTCCGACTCTCTGCAACCCCATGAATCGCAGCATGCCAGGCCTCCCTGTCCATCACCAACTCCCAGAGTCTACTCAAACTCATGTGCATCGAGTCGGTGATGCCATCCAGCCATCTCATCCTCTGTCGTCCCCTTCTCCTCCTGCCCCCAATTCCTCCAAGCATCAGGGTCTTTTCCAATGAGTCAACTCTTCCCATGAGGTGGCCAAAGTATTGGAGTTTCAGCTTCAGCATCAGTCCTTCCAATGAACACCCAGGACTGATCTCCTTTAGGATGGACTGGTTGGATCTCCTTGCAGTCCATGGGACTCTCAAGAGTCTTCTCCAAAACCATAATTCAAAAGCATCAATTTTTCGGCGCTCAGCTTTCTTTACAATCCAACTCTCACATCCATACATGACCACTGAAAAAACCCTAGCCTTGATTAGATGGACCTCTGTTGGCAAAGTAATGTCTCTGCTTTTTAATATGCTATCTAGATTGGTCATAACTTTCCTTCCAAGGAGTAAGTGTCTTTTAATTTCATGGCTGCGGTCACCGTCTGCAGTGATTTTGGAGCCCAAAAAAATAAAGTCTGACACTGTTTCCACTGTCTCCCCATCTATTTACCAGTAGTAGTATCTTATTGTTTAAATTTTTAGTCCTCTAATGACATAGGATTTTGAGCATCTTTTCACATGCTTATTTGCTACCTGTATGTCTTTGGTAAGTTATATGTATAGATATGTTACCCATTTTAAATTGGGTTGTTTGTTTTCTTATTATTGAGTTTTAAGAGTTCTTTGTATAGTTTTGATAAAAGTCCTGTATCAGCTATGTATTTTGCATATAGTTTCTCCCAGTCTGTGGCTTATCTTTTTATTCATTTAACAGTGTTTTTTGTAGCACAAATATTTTAAATTTTAATGTAGTCCAACTTAACTTTCTCCATAAACCCTGCTTTTGGTGGTATATCTAAAAAGTCACCATCAGACCCAAGGTCACCTATATTTTCTCTTCCATTATCTTCTGCAAGTTTGATAACTTTGCATTTCCATTTAGGTCTGTGATCCACTATGAGTTAATTATGTGATCCACTATGAGTTAATCCACTGTGAGTTAATCCACAAAAATCCACTGTGAGAAAGGTATAAAGTCAGTGTCTAGATTCTATTTTCTTTTTTTTCCCTTTTGCTTATTTTTGGCATATGGCTATCTGGTTGTTTCAGCATCATTTGTTGAAAAGACTATCCTTTCTGTATTAGATGGCCTTTCCTACTTTGTCAAAGATAAGTTCAATGTATTTATGTGGGTCTATTTCTAGGTTCTTTGTTGTGTTCCATTGATCTATTTGTCTTTTTTTTTTTTTTTGCCAATCTCATACGGTCTTGATTCCTGTAACTTTATAGGAAGTCTTGAAGTTAAGTAATGTCAGTCCACCAGTTCTGTTTTCTCCTTCAATATCCTTTACTTGCAAACTTTAGAATCAACTTGTAAACATCTACAAAATAACTTTCTGAGATTCTGACTGGGATTGCATTGAATCTATAGATCAATTTGGGAAGAACTGACCTCTTAATAATACCAAGTTTTCCTATTCATGAACATGGGACAGCTTTCCATTTATTGAGATTTCATCAGAGTTTTGTAATTTGCCTCATATAGATCTTGTGAATATTTTGTTACATTCATTCCTGTTATATGTTTTAATCCAAAAAATAAGTTATTTATTTTTTGATACTAATGTAAGTGATAGTGTGTTTTTAATTTCAAATTCCAATTATTCATTTATTCATTGCTGATATATAGGAAAACAATTAACTTTCCATCTTCCCTGGTGGTTCAGATGGTAAAGTGTCTGCCTACAATGCAGGAGACTGGGGTTCAATCCCTGGGTCGGGAAGATTCCCTGGAGAAGGAAATGGCAATCCAATCCAGTACTCTTGCCTGGAAAATCCCATGGACGGAGGAGCCTGGTCCATGGGTTCGCAAAGAGTCAGACATGACTGGGCAACTTCACTATGCTGTGCTATGCTAATTAACTTTCATATACTAACCTTGTATCCTAAAAGTATGCTATAATTTCTTATTAACTCCAGAAGGGTTTTTTGTTTGTTTTGAAGGTTTTTTTGTGATCAGTTCTTTGAGATTTCTATATTTTCTCTTTGTTTGCATAAAGTTTCACAACTGTTCTGTCTTTTTGGTGAACTGAAACTTTTTTCCAAAGTAGCTGTTTGATCTTTAGCCTGAAATATGCTTTTCAGTATTTTGGTATTCAACTTTTCTGAGCCTTTATGTTTTAGATTTGTCATTTGAAACAAGACATAGCATTTTTGTGTGTTTGTGTATGTGAGCACACTTACCAAATAAGACAATGTTTGTACTTTAACTGATTTATGTTTATTGCAGTTAAATTCTTATTTAATTCCATTTGGACATCAGGCATACCTTAAATGGCATTAATTCTTCCAAATTTATTGATAGTAGTTTTATAGTCTATCTTTATAATGTTCCTATATATTGGAAAAGAATGTGTATTATGTTGTTTTGGGGTGAAGTGTTCTATAAATGTCAATTAACTATTGAAATCTCTAAGTATCATTGTGAATCTTTCTGTTTCTCATTGTAGTTTTATCAGTTTCACTGCATGCATTTTGAAGTTCAATTATTAGGTGCATAAATGTTAAGAATTATGTCCTCCAGTGAACTGACATCTTTATGATGATGAGATGACCAACCTTGTAATATTCTTTGCTCTGAAATCTACTTCATCTGAAATTAATAGTAACTCAAGATTTGTTTTGGTTAGTATCACTGTGTCACATTTTTCCATTCTTTTACTTTTAACCTATATATCTTTTTTTAATTGAAATATAGTTGATGTACAATATTATATGTTACAGGGAAACGACATAGTGATTCACAATTTTTAAAGGTTACACTCTTTTTATAGTTATTATAAAATACTAGCTTGTATTTCCTGTTATACAATACATGCCTAGAGCTTATTTTATACCTAATAGTTTGAACCCCTTAATCCCCTATCCCTGTATTGCCCCTTTGCCCTGCACCCTCCCTACTGGTAACCACTGGTTTGTTCTCTATATCTGTGAGTCTACTTCTTTTTTGTCTTAGTCTAGTTTGTTGTATTTTTTAGATTCCACATAAAAGCAATATCATACAATATTCATCTTTCTCCATTTGTGTCTTTATATTTAGACATACTTCTTGTGACAGCTTACAGTACAGTCTTGCTTTGTTATTCAATCTGACAGCCTATGTCTCTTAATTGGGGTATTCCAATCATTTACATTTAATGTGGTTATTAATACAATTTTAGATTTAAATGTATCACCTTGCTATTTGTTTCTCCTTGTCCCATTTGTCTTTTTCCCTTTCTCTATCTGACTCTTTTTGGGTTGAGTATTACTTATTAATAATTCCCTTTTATCTCCTTTGTTGTCTTATTAGTTATAACTCTTTGGTTGCTTTAAGGTTCATGGTATGCATCATTAATTTATCTCAGTCAACATTCAAATGTAAAGTATAAGAACTTTGCAGTAGTGTACTTATTTCTTTCTTTTTGGTTTTTGTGCTGTTGTTATATACTTTATTTTTACACATAACATAAACTCCACAATACATTGAATCAGTTTTCTTTTAATAATAAATTGCCTTTAAAGAATTTTAAGTAGGAAAAAGTACAAATTAACCCACAAATTAAAAATTGTTTGTGTGTGGATACATATTTCCATCTAGTATTTTCCTTCTGTCTAACAGACCTTCTTTGACATTTCTTATAGTGCAAGTCTGCTGGTGATGAGCTCTTTAAGACTTTATATGTTAGAAAAAATTTTTTATCTTGCCTTCAGTTTTAAAAGATATTTTTACTGAATATAAGCTTACATGTTGGCTCTTTGGGTAGTTTGCTCGTTTGCATACACCGATCCATGTTCTCCTGAATACTTAAGAGGATCCCTGTGCACCTCTCTCCTGCATAGTACTCTGTCCTACAAACTCTAGCTTCCTTTATTCACCCTGTCTTCCAACTCTCTTAAATTCAGGGAGTCTGTTGGGCTCTGCCTGTATTTCTTTCTGTGCCACTGCCTGGGAACTTTGAAGGCAGTAAGCTGGGAAAATCATATGGCTTATCTCATTTGTTTCTCATCTCTCAAGCATTGTTCTCTTTAATTCCCAGCTAGCCACTGTCTTAACAACCATTGCCTCTTTTATTTCATACAGTATTTTGGTTGTTTCAGATGAGAGGATAAATTTGGCCCCTATTCTTTCATCTTGACTGGAAGTGAAGCTCACTTCCACTTTGGTTAATGAATGATATATTTGGAAATTTTTTCCTACTCTTTTACTTTATGCTTTATATTTATCCTGAATTTCCTGTTTTTCCCTGTGTATTTCCCCATCCTTCTTATGACAATGGGCTTCCTTTGTGGCTCATCTGGTAAAGAATCTGCCTGCAATGCAGAAGACCTGGGTTCAATCCCTGGGTTGGGAAGATCTCCTGGAGAAGGGAAAGGCTACTCACTCCAGTATTCTGGCCTGGAGAATTCCATGAGCAGTCCATGCGGTCACAAAGAGTCGGACATGACTGAGTGACTTTCACTTTCACTTATGACAATAATCAAACATTCCATTTGCCAGGTGCTTATGATTTGCCAGGAAGCAACAGTTAGAACTGGGCATGGAACAACAGACTGGTCCCAAATAGGAAAAGGAGTATGTCAAGGCTGTATATTGTCACCCCACTTATTTAACTTGTATGCAGAGAACATCATGAGAAACGCTGGGCTAGAAGAAGCACAAGCTGGAATCAAGATTGCTGGGAGAAATATCAATAACCTCAGATATGCAGATGACACCACCCTTATGGCAAAGAGTGAAGAGGAACTTAAAAGCCTCTTGATGAAAGTGAAAGAAGAAAGTGAAAAAGTTGGCTTAAAGCTTAACATTCCAGAAAACTAAGATCATGGCATCTGGTCCCATCACCTCATGGGAAATAGATGTGGAGACCGTGGAAACAGTGTCAGACTTTATTTTTTTGGGCTCCAAAATCACTGCGGATGGTGACTGCAGCCATGGAATTAAAAGACGCGTACTCCTTGGAAGGAAAGTTAAGATCAACCTAGATAGCATATTAAAAAGCAGAGACATGACTTTGCCAACAAAGGTCCATCTAGTCAAGGCTATGATTTTTCCAGTGGTCATGTATGGATGTGAGAGTTGGACTGTGAAGAAAGCTGAGCACCAAAAAATTGATGCTTTTGAACTGTGGTGTTGGAGAAGACTCTTGAGAGTCCCTTGGACTGCAAGGAGATCCAACCAGTCCATCCTAAAGGAGATCAGTCCTGGGTGTTCATTGGAAGGACTGATGCTGAAGCTGAAACTCCAATACTTTGGCCACCTCATGTGAAGAGTTGACTCATTGGAAAAGGCCCTGATGCTGGGAGGGATTGGGGGCAGGAGAAGAAGGGGATGACAGAGGATGAGATGGCTGGATGGCATCACCAATTTGATGGACATGAGTTTGAGTGAACTCCGGGAGTTGGTGATGGACAGGGAGGCCTGGCGTGCTGTGATTCATGGGGTCGCAAAGAGTTGGACATGACTGAGCAACTGAACTGAACTATGATTTGCCAGACTCTGGGTTATGTACTTTGCATAAACTACCTCACTGAATGCTCACAATGACCCAAAGAGGTAGCTATTATTAATATTCTTCTTTTACATATGAGGAACTTGAGTCACAGATTTTATAATGACCTCTCCTAAGGTTATATATTGGAGTTTGAATCCAAATCTTTCTGTAACATCTGTGCTTTTTCTATACGGTACTATCCTATTACCAGCTGAAAAGCTAATGTGACTATATCCAAAGTATGCTAATTTATGAGTGTGTTGTGGTCAGCAATTTGGTTGTCATACTGGCCTTTATGTTTGTTGTCTGTGGAGCTAATGCAGAGTAAATTCTGGCTTCTGTTGTCAAATAATTTGATATCGGCAGAGTAAGTTGTGATGTTAACAATATGACAATACTGTGAACAGTTAAGTACAAGATGCCTTTAGGAATGAGCCTATTGGTTTGGGGAGAGTGGACTATAATAATAACTTATTTAAAGGTATCATTTTCTCTCTCTTTGTATGGAAAGCTAATATGAGATGTCCTATAGAAATTATCCCTCTGAATTTTGATTGTTCATTATCTAGTTCTTTGAAGGCTTATTCTGACTTGACAGTCCTTGCTCTGAAGCTTAACACAAGCCTAGAAGATACTAGAGAGCAAATGAATAAACATGTTTTCAGGAGGCTCTGCTCTTTCAATGCTAAGACTTTACAGTCTGCAATAGTGCCCACATCCTCCACAGGTGAAGAGCAGCCAGAGTCCACACTCTAGGAATTCTCTTGGCCACTGCATGCACTGCTCTTTGTAATTGTTTTAATTGTAGAGCAGTTTAGCCTTTTAGGAGTATCCTCTCTCAGCCGTGCCACATCTACCAGTGAAGCTGCACAAGGTTTTAATAGGAATGTCTGACTTCATGCCTTGAAGGATCACTTCAAGGTGATCCTTGAGTGAACCCAAGGCTGGTAATATGACAAAACAGTGATCCATTAAAGGTAAGGACAATGAAATTCCTGGAAATCATCAATACAGTGACATGATATGTCATGTACCTCATTGCTGAGTGTGTTCAAATCTTTTAATTTTATGATATAATTAACCAAAAGCACCTTTCAGAGCAAGGGAAAAGTAGAAAGTTCTGAAACCTTCAAGTTTTCTAAGTCACTGCCGTGCATTGTATTGGGCAAGCATAGCCTTGCAGACAAAGATGGAACACATAGCAAGCCCAAAAGCATAAGTCTGTTTTCTACTAGAGCTGTCATGAGAACAAATGGGAGAAACAGGAAGTCTGTTTCACATGGTGAAACTTATGCCAGAAAATCAGATTTAATCCATTTATTCCAGGTTCACAAATGGCATGAGTAAGAGTAAGAGTAAGAAGGCTTTGCAGAGGTAAGGGTTGATGTGAGCTGCAAGGATGCTACAAGGATTTTCTGGGGAGAGAGGAAAATCTGGGAAGAGGCAGCAACATATCCAAAGGCATGGAGATCTGAAAAGAACTCACAGCTCTGCAGGAGTTGGTGAGTAAATCTGGTCACCTGTGCTTAAGACTAACTGGAGGAAACCCGAGAGAAAAATATTGAGGTGAGGTTGGGGAGGAAATTGTCTGCTGTGCAAAGGAAACTGTACATTATGCTGTGGATTTAACATCAGGAAATAGCCAGCTCAGATTTGTGTTTGGGAAGGTAACTGGAAGTAGCTTGGAAGATAAATGGAAGTGAAAGAGGAAGTAGAGTACAGACATTAGGAATGTATGAGTGCTGAGGTGGAAGATGGTGTGTGCTGGGCTCTGGTCCCACTTGTGTTTGGGTCTTTGCTGCTATTTGATAATGCTGTTTGCCCAAGGACATGGCCTTCATCTTCACTCACCTGGTTCCATAACTGGAGTTGTTCTGGTTCTTCTCCTACCTTTTATGCACGTAAGCATAACCAATACGTGAATCAAAACTGAAGTACTCAGGAATGGAGAAACTACATGGAATAAAGGCAAGTGAACAACAAATTCATTTAAACTTAGAACCAAAATTATGAATCTTGGAGTCATGGAGTTATTCCCCAATCTTGAAAATTCTGAATATAGAATAGAATGTAAATGTTAAGAATCTTAATGGAGTAAAAAAATAAACTGATAATAATAAATGAAAATTAGGAGGTGGGGATAAGTTCTACTTACCTTTCATAGCAGAGAATTAGCTAATATTGTCTGAAATTGAAATATAAAGCTAAATATATGTATATAAGACTCCAATCTTTAAATGTCTTTTCATAATCTTATTTTCTTAACCCTAGAGAGTCTCTTAAAGACCTGTAGTTTCTTTAGTTTCCTTTTTTTCATGATTAGAATAAAGTAAAATATAATTTAATACACTTACTTGTAGAAATAATTGCACCCTTTTTTCTGTCTTCTACCTATGTGTCATTCAACTCCAGCTGGATGTGTATGTTTGTTGAGAAGCATTTGAAATACTTTTCATCCAATATTAATACTTTCTTTCCTGAGTAGTGAAGATGATTTTATCATTTGTGCTTTTCTATATTGATTGATTTTCAAAGAGCAAGCAAATATTTTCATAAAACAATAGTATTGTTGCAAAAATTGTAAAAGGAAGAGAAAGGAAGGAAGAAGGGAAAAAGAAAAAACAGTACTTTTTGACCAGTTATTCTGAGGCACCTGGCAGACATGTGTTGGGGTATGAGAGTCCAGGATATATTTTTTAAGTGTCAGCTTTACTTCTCTTGTCCTCAGTGTCCTCATCTGTAAATGCGGTGAGTAGTAGGACCTGCTTCTGAAGCCTCTTGGGAGGAGCAAATGAGAGAATGCCTGTGAGCTGCATAGCACAGTATCTGGCTCATAGTAAATTTAATACATGTTAACTTAAAAAAAGAATAAAATTATGCAGCATTTGGAATTCAAAGGAACTTTAGAGGTTTACTTTTAGCTTTTTACTCATAAAAAACTGAAGCCCCAAGAGGTTTCCCCAGGATCACATGGCTAGTTCATGTCAGAACCTCTGTCTTCTGTAGGCCAGATCCTTGCATAGCCTATGCTCTTTGTACATCCTTTAGGGATGAGAACAGAGACATATAACATACAACCACCAAGTGCTTCGGCTAATACTCAAATTACTTTCAGTGTTCTCAGAGTCCACACCAATAAATTCATCATAGAAAGAAGTGCCGGTATGCCCACTGGGCTAGGGAGAACACAGTTTGCAATTAAAAATTTGCTCCAGAAAATTCCAGAGTGCATCACAGGTGTGTGGTTAACTACTATAGTTGGCCCTTTTATCGCCATCCAGAAAGAGTTATTTTTGTCTTCTTATTTATCTTCTGCCTTGAGATGATAGGCTGAATAGCTGGCTCCCAGTTGTTCTATTAATTAAACTTTTTACATTCCCATTTTGTGGCAATAAACATGGGCATCAAGATAGAACCTGCCACTCAAATTCTTTTCTGAGTTGTTGGGAAAAGCCTATTCCACCATTAATATTAAGGACAGGGTGGGTGTCAAATTAGGAGACCTCCTTGCTGTTATTTCATGTGTCATTTATACAAATTAATGAATATCAGTGATTTGTAGAATGGATGAGGTTTTGCAAATGATGGCAAAGAAATGGGAAAAGCAGAAGCGCATTTCATGAGCAATTTTAACGAAATATATAACATGAAAAAACAGCCTCCCAAGGAGAGATGTGATTGAGTGCCACTGTGAAATTTTATGGAAAAAAAATTGTCTGGAGTTGCCAGCTTCAAAGCCAGAGCAGCAATGTTACCATTTCCTGGTAATTTTCTGTGCAATGGAGCAATTAGACAAGTATAAACTGGGCTGGGTTAACACACTATTCTAAGTAATAGACCCAGACCATCCAGCTGCCTAAATTGATTAATGATATGCAAATGGAATTTACAGACTAGAGTCATCCATTTTCTTCCTCCAGGCTGTCTGTCTTCCTAACCTCACTTCTTACTTTAACTAAAACGAAGAGAAACTATTAAAAGCATGAGTTAGGCAGTAAATTACTTTCTCTTATACGGTCTCAGCTTTCTGAGCTATGATTCAAGCCATCAAAAGTCTATCTCCAGCCTATAGAGAACTGACATATTCATTGTAGCGTGTCACTCCTCAAACTCTGCTGCCGTCATTTCAACTAACCTTAATTTAAAATACCGTCTGCATCAGCTAGAACCCCTAACAAATGGAGCGCCTCATCACCATACTAATTGAACGAAAAATGTGCCATGATTTAAATACCTATTGCTTCATCATTTCCCCAGTCTTTGGCTTCCATTTTGTCAGGCATGAAGTTGGTGATTAAATCCAAGGCATAATTATTAGCAACAGAGGAACTGTTGTCTCATCTTGCAGTTTCCTGACCAGGTGCAAGCTCTCCGCTCCTTACTGAGCATGTCTGTCAGTCTTATGAACAATCCCAGCAGAATAAGTGACTGATTTCCTCTTTATAATCACAGAGGCGCTTTACAGTAAATTGTCACACTAGACCTCTACTGCTGAATGGCATAATGAACGTTTCAGTGTGATGAGAAGTTTATGTATTGAAAAGGGGTGTCATGGTTAGAACTAGGACACTGACGTCTTTTATCAATACACCTACCCCGGTTGCCTCCCACCACATTGGCCTCTGTTGCTTTTGACAGTTGTGTAAAATGCGGAAAGGATTACAAAGCAGGGTGCATCAAACTTGTTTACAAGTTCTGGCTTTGAGTGAAAGTAAAAAAAGAGTCTTGCGTGGGCCTGCAGTCCTGTGTATAGGAGGGGAGTTGTAATGGAGACTGATTTACAAGGAAGGAGTACAGGATGTGTTTGGAATTTGGAAAAAGAACCCTTTAAAAGCACATTTCAGAGCCACACAAAATGAGCTTGGTTTACTTTGAATTTGAGCTATTTTTTGAATTTTCAGCATCCAAACAGCTGAATTTGTCAGCCAAGTTATCAGAGAAGATAACCTGTTTGAGTTTGATGAAAGACACATTTGAAGTGTTTGTCTTCCTCTACCTCCCATTAGAATCAAAAGTTGTAGCTAGTTCCTCTCACTTCTCCAAAAATAGAAGCCCTGGGATATGAAAGTTTCACATTTTGAACCTTAGAACCCAGATATCTTCAGATGTGATATAGACTCTGCTAGTATATTCCAAGTGCTGGCTTTTGCCCATAACAGGGGTGATGTACTCCTTGAAGTGTACTTTCCATTACATCCTCCTCTTTCAAAAGGTTTAGCCTTACTGATAATCATTTGTGTTGACATGAAATTAAAAATGTGGAAATCTTCTAAAGCCCAAATTCTGACTAGGCAAAGTTTATGCTCCCTTTCTCAGACCTCTGTGCATATCCAAGGCTTTTGAGGGTAAACTCATTCTCCATTCCCAAGATGTATTATGCTCCTTCTTCTGAATTGTGAGATAACTCTAACTTGAAGATATGAAAATAGAGAGAGTTATATAAAAACACACACACACACACACAAAGAACTTTGCCTTTCTAACTTACATTTTAGAAATTTAAGTCCTTGACAACTTAAACATGAGTAACCTAAACCTCTGTTGACTGATTTTTTGTTTACTTTAACTACTAGAAGTAATTTTATCACCCAGAGAAGTATTGAATGTTCACAGAAGAGTAGATCATTGCTGGGTGATTTTTGAGTAAATCTCCTAAATGAGAATTCAAGTACACTAAGCTATGGATTCCCACACCCTGCCCCCTGAAAGTTTAACATACTACTTTTAATGTCATATTTATATCCATTCAAACTTTGAAAAACTACCCTTCTGTGTCAAACTCAAAGGCAATGTATTAAATGCCAGAGAACTGGGTATAAAGATGAGAGAGTCCTGATTTGACCATTCATTCAACACATTCGTTAATCATCTGTGGAAGGAGGTGTCTTTAGGATTATTTTCATGACTTTAAATTCTTCAGGGTTCTTTTCAACTTTAAAAATCCCATGAACTGATTCTCTTAGTGCTTTGCAGAATGGATAGTACAAGATGCCTGCCCTCAGTATGCTTAGAATCTGCTTGCTAATCACATATTGGAAAATATCACCAGGATAATAAATTTCACTGGCACACAAATATTAATTTTGACTTGGAAATGGCAAGACAATGGCTGACAAATACCTGTTGATACAGAAAAATGATTTACTACAAGGCAGGCTTAAACCAAGGAGAATGTACTCTTGTGTGACTATGTACAACTTCTGTGACAAAGACTATAAATATTCTTTTATTTTAAATAAATGTACTTCTTGTTATGGGAAAAACAGTGTTTTCAAGGCTGATCTTAAACTCAGCAGGGTATACAATGCATTAGCCCTCGCTGTAGGTTTTCAGAAATTATTGACAGCAGGGATTGGTAAATATTTAATATAAGGAAGGAGGAAGGATATGATTGAAACAGTGGCTCACTGAATGTGTGTTTTAAATAGAGTATATTGTGAATATTTGTGCCTTGATATGTGCTAAGGTAAACTGAGTACAAATAGACAATTTGGAGGTTTTTAAATCAACTCTAACGTGACAAATCTTATGAACCTTGTTGATATCTGCCTCCATTGTTGTTGCTGTTGTTCAGTCACTAAGTCATGTCTGTTTCTTTGAGACCCCATGGACTGCGGCATGCCAGGCTCCTATGTCCTCCACTATGGTGGTATGAAAGTCATTTCATGACACATTACGTGATAACAAATAATTTGATCCCTCTTTATACTGTGAAAAGAAGGAAATGTTCTGGCCAGTTGCTGAGGGTAAGGGCCCTCTGAGGAGATACTACCCCTAATCCATCCATCAACCATCAACAGTATGAGCCAGAGATGTGGGGAATTTTCCACTTGACCTTTAGATTTGAGTCAGTTCTAATTGGTCCCTCGAAGTAGCATCACTTTTCAGAAGGTTGCCACAGGGCCAGTGGCCCTGGTTTCCCCAAATGAGTGGTTCCCTCTTCCTCTTCCAGGGGCTTGGACCTCAGTGTTCCTACAGGGTTCAGGCTTTGCCTACTCTGTGCTATTCTCACCGGGTTGGATCTGCCGTGTCCCATCCCTGGCTCTGCCCTGCCCTCCTCAGGGCCGGTGGAGGTCAGATACAGACCCCTGAGATCTCTCCCCTTCTGGTTACCTCCAGAGGTCTTACAGCATTGACCCACTGCATTCCCTTTCTCAGAATCACAGCATGGCAGTGTAGATATACGTCAGAAGATCCAGGAGCAGCTAGCACACAGGACATGAGAACAGGGAGAGACTGCAGACTAGCCTGAGACACAATGAAGCAACAAAAGCTCAACTTTTGTGAAAGAATGAGTGAATGTCCCAAGTGCTTATAGTCTATCATGGCTCTGGTTGTTTATATTGAAGGGTGAATGCGAGCTTCTTTAAAAGAGCAAAGATTCATTACTTTACTCCCACTACATGTAATAAATCTTTGTGAAAGAGACAAGCCTTGAAAGAGTGAAAGAGAAAGAAAAGGAAAACCAATTTCTTAGGCATAGGTGGTATATATAGAACAGTAAGGAATACCTTGCCTCACCTTTGGGTGGATAGGGGTCCTTTTGCTCACTTTCCCCAGGGACACAGACTTGACAAGGACTAGAATTGCCTTAGGGAGCAATCCCACCCAGACTCTCAGATCATACTGTTTCCTTATAAAACCAATAGAAACTAGATTTTGGAATAGGCAAAACTGATGATAGTAACCTACTCATTCATTCAGCAATAATTAACCCTATCTGTGCTAAGACCCACTTCTAAGGTCTGGAAATACAGGAATGAAACAAACAGCCTCTGTTTTATATTAGGCCTGTCACTAAGCAATGACGTGAATAATAATATTAGGCACTGCCAAGTACTAAGAACAAAAATTAAATAGGTGAGGAGAACAACATTATGTGGGCATTATTTTAGATAGCAGGGAAGCCCTCTCTGAGGAGGTGACATTTGATCAGAGGCCAGAATAAAATGAAGGAGTAAAGCCATATAAAGACTTGGGAATAGGAGTGCCAAGCCGAGGCCCCAGGGCAGGACTGTGCTTGGCATTTAACGAACATCAGGGAGGCCAGTGTGGCTGGGTAAGACTGGATCAGGGAGAAGAAAGAAGAAGATTGGAGAGTGCCAGGGACCAGTCTCCAAGGCTTTGGCTTTCATTTAAATGTGACAGGAACCATTGGAAGATTTTGAGCAAAGAAGCAATAAGATGTGATTTACTTTTGAAAAAAGATCAGCCTGGCTTTAGTGTGATTAATAGACTATAAGGGGTAGGAGCATGAGCACAGAGAACTTGTAGATAGTTTAGGAGAAAAACAACAGAAGCTTCATATGACACACACCTCACATTGGCACAGCCAGAACCAATTCTCAATCTCTTCTCCCTTTCCATTTTCTACCAGAAGAGATGAAAAGCCAAATGCTTGATGTCCTAGATGCCCTTGCAGCTCTCAATTGTTCTGACCAATGAGATATAAATGGTAGTCTACTGAGAAAATTTCAGGGAAATCTCTGTTTTCTTGGCAAGAAGGACAACTGATTTGGTTGACATGGTTTTCCTGTCCTGTTCTCTTTATGCTATCTACTTCTTCCTACCTGGAATGTGCATAGAAGTGCAGTAGTCAGTTTGTGACCACGAGGCAATAAGCCAAGAATGAAAGAGCAGAAGACTAGAAAGAGCCTGTGTCCTCTGTGACATCATTAGGCCACTGAACCAACCCTTGACTACATACCTATGGATATTCTTGACATGACCCTAATAATGAGCCTCTAAGGACAGTGTTCAGTAAACTTTCTGTATAGGGTCAAATAATAAGTATTTTAGGCTTGGTGATTAGATAGTTTCAGTCTCAACTACTCAGTCCTGCTGTTGTAGACATGGACAGTATGTAAAAGAATGACAGTGGTTTCACTCCAATGAAACTTTATCAAATATTAGATGGTAGGCAAGATTTGTCCCGGGGTGTGTCTGTGGGGGCATACTTTGCTGATCCCTGACTTAAGCTACTGCAGTTGAATTTTCTATGACTTTCAACTTCAGCCATTTTTAATTGAGACACATCAATCAGGGTGGCAGGCACCTATGGAGGTGGCAAGAGGTGATTGATTCAGAATATATTTATTGTCGAGGAAGACACAGAGTTTGGGGGCTTGAAAAACTTAATTAAACAGTTGTGATATTTATTGAGGTGAGGAATGCTGGGGAATATTAGGTTGGGGAAAGCTGGTGGAAAGCAGTAATTTTGGTGTGGACATGTTAAGTTTGAAATACCTACTTGCCATACAGATGGAGATATCAAGGAGGAAATTGAGGGGGGAAATCCGGGCTAGAGATATAAAAGTAAGAGTGATTATTGAGTAATTGGAATTAAAGCCACAGGACAAGATGAGATGACCTAGGGAGTGAATGCAGATAAAGAAGTTCAAGGATTGAGCTCTAATGTAGTCTAACATTTAGAATTTAGGAAGAAGAGAATGATTTAACAAGGGGAATTCAGAAGAAATAGTCAGATATTTAGGATGAAAACAATGAGAATATGATTTCCACTAGAATCCAAGTGAAGAAAATGTGTTATGTTCTTTAGAGAGATTAAGATGAGTATTAATAATGTATCATCTGACTTGGCAACATAGAAATCATTAGGACCTTGATCAGAGAGACTTGGTAGAGTACTAGAGACAAAACCATAATTTGGGTGGGTTCAAAGACAAATGGGAAATAAGCAATTGGAAGCATCAAAATGCAAACTCCTTTAAAGAATTTTCACATAAAGATGAGCAGAGAGGCATAGAAGAGGATTGCTAAAGGAGATCAGAGAGAGTTTCTTTTTTAAGATGGGATATTATGGCCTATTTCAGTGCTGACAGAGATCATCCATTAGAATTCCAGTCAGGATATACTAGATAAGTGGGACTTAATCTCCCACTTAGAACAACTAGAAAAGCTGGAAAAAATTTTAAGTCTGCTTGAAAGCATTAGAGAGCTTAAAAAAAAAAAAGACAATGAAGAAACAGGGCTAACTTCAAGGAAAAGACAGAAATCTGGGGAAGTAAACCTAGCATTTGGGGAGCTTCGATCCTGCTGACGTGCTGATTCAGAAGAGATGTCTGAGAGGTTGAGCAATGCCTTTGAAAAACTCATGGTACCAGGAGAACAAGTGAGAGTTCAGCTCTGATACCGCTCTTCTCCCATCCTGCAACCCTTGAACTGAGACTGAAGGTCTGTATCCTAGGAGTAAGGGTGAAGTGGAGGTACACAAATGCTCACATGGATTGTAGTCTTATCTTTGGGGACATTAATTCCTGAGATGGATCAAGTTGATGGATTGTTAATGTCTACTGAAAATTGACAGAAGAGAATGAAAATCTCTGCTAAGAGAAAATAAAACTATCCAGGCTCCAAATACTTTCTCAGTTTTTCAAACTGGAATGTCTGAAAACAATCAGAGAAAACAAGACTCATGAGAAAACAAAATAAAATAAAAACAAGCACAAACAACAGATAATGGAAACATACCTACTGAAATTCTAGATATTAGAATTATCAAAAACAAAGTTTAAAAATAATGTACTTATAATGTTTAAGGAAAGTCAAACTGGAGATCTGGGAATTATTTTTAAAATGCCGTAGTAGATTCAAAAAAGAAGCAAATAGAAATTCTAGAGGTAAAAACACAATAACTAAATTGGGAAACTCAGTAAATGGGCTTAACAGAAGATTGTATAGAACTTAAGAGAAAATTATTAAAATGAAACATAGGTCAGAAGAAAATTTCCAAAATGAAGCATAGAAAGAAAGAAGACTGGAAAAAAGCAAAAAAAGCAATTATGATGAGAATAACCTACATATGTATAAGAAGTCTAGAAACTTGATTTATGAAAATAGTGTTACAGCAGTCGATAGAATGGTCTTTTCAATAATTGGTTGCTGGGCCATTTAAATATCCATATGAAAAAAGTTTTTCACACCACACACACACACACACACACACACACACACATACACACACACACAATTAAAGGAACAAAAGACTAAATAATAAAGCATCCATAAAATAACAGGAAAGTAGCTTCATGATATTGGAGAGGCAAATATTTCCCAGAGTCCTCAAATCAACTAGCCATAAAAAATAGATTGATAATTTTGACTACATTAAAATTAAGAACTTCTCAATCACATGATTGAGAGTTAAAAATCAAGCCACTGAGAGCAAGAATATGTGTGCAACATACATAACTGATAAAAAGTTTATATCCAGACTATAGAAAGAATCCTACACCTCAATAAGAAGACAGACAACTTAGTGGAAAAATGTTCAAAGAAATTTGAACAGGTGCTTCATTAAACAGGGTATCCAAATAGTTGATAATTATTTTTAAAAGTCTCAACTTTATTATTATTAAGGAAAATTAAACTATAGAGATACTGCTATATACCCATCAGAGAAATTAAAATTAGAGACTGCCAGTACCAAGTATTGGCAGGAATATGGCAAAACTTGAAACCTCTTACATTGTTAAGAGTGTAAATTGGTACAGCACAAGTACTTTTGAAAATTACTTGTCAGAATTCTAAAACTGAACCTGTGCATATCCTTTGCATATCCTTTGATTTAACAATTCCATTCTTAGACACATACCTCACAGAAAAGCTTGCACATGTATATCAGAGAAATGTATAAGAATCTTCATAGCAGCATTGTTTATCATAACCCCAAACTGAATAACCTGAATGTCCATCAATAATATAGCGACTAAATAACAAGTATAATGTGTAAACAAACAGTATGTTTCTGCAATAAAATGCTATAACAAAATTAATGAAATACAACTATACATAATAAACCATGAAATCTCACAAACATACTGCTGAGCGCTCTGCATCTCAGCTTGTTGGCTTTTTCTTATAGGCTAGCTGTTCTCATGGCACCAGGATGGCTGCTACTGTTCTTGCAGTCATCAGTTTCTGAAAAAGACAAGGACAGATCACTCTTGTGAACTTTTTAATAGTGAGGGGGTATTCTCAGGAGCCTCCACATGCTTCACCTCATATTTCACTGACCAAAATGGTATCACTTGCCTGCTCCTAAACCAACCCTACTGAAGGAGAGGGAAATTATTCATAATTGGCTTGGATTAATCAAGATTCTTCCTCTGGGTGGGCGTGGGTGTTAAATCCAGGTTCCCCTGAAACATGTGACTGACTGACACTTGAAAAAAATCAAGGGTTTCCTTAGCAAGATTAATAGTTATTTGGGGTAGGTAACCACCTATGTCTGCCAAATGATAAAACTGAAAATGCTAGACCCATGTCAGTTGGGTACCGGATGGAAAAAGAGGAGGAAAGTAGGAGTAATGGGGCATAGACATATCCTTATTTAAAATCAACTATGAAGGCAATCGTGAATGCTATGTCTCTGGTCTGGACTTCCCAATTCCTTGACTGGTTAATGCTAGGGTAATCAAACTATTTCTTGACATTGTGTTACACCAAAACAGTAGATGCTTATTTTAAAAAATATGTACAGAATATTTCCATTATCTTCAGCATAATATCCTTTCCTATACTATTTATTGAATGTGATTTGGTACCAAATTTTGCCAGCTCAATCTACATGTTAATATAGAATAAACATCCAATCTAGAAATCAAGTCTGTTCAGAGACCAGTGAAATGTGTACTGCCTTCTGTTAAGGTGCCTTGCTGTCAGATTTGAAAGAATCCTGCTGAAGAAAATAATCTATAGACCTTGTTTTCCCTGCTTTATTATGTTGGTAAAACTCTGTTGACCATTATTTTCCTCCATCTGTTTCCAATCACTGATTTACTGACATGGAACTGAACTAATCAGTGACCTTTCAAGTACATCCTATATGCCCCCTGCAATTGAAAAAAGAGTTTGAGGATGCACTTATGGTCATTATGTACAAATCTCTTTTTTCCCCACTCAGTTTCTTTCAAGGCACATGCTCTATTATATCAAACATACTGGTAAGTACACTCTAAATAGGTTTGAAAAATAGGTTGAAACATATCACTCTAATCTCACATAATGCATGTGCAATAGTACAGCCATGCCATTTTGATCATTCTGTACAAATACCACAGAAATTGATTACTAAGAATTAACTGAACTCCCTTTGTGTTTGAGTTGTCTCTTAAGAACATTGAATTAGGTAGCTTTCCTTACCAACAGAGTACAATTCTCAGGGAGAGTCAAAGCGCTTAAAAATAGTATAAATCTTTTAGTCATATAGGGTTTTCTGAGAGATACAAGAACTATCTCAAGGAAAATCAGAACCGAAATATAAAAGAAAAGGGAATAAAAAAGTACCAAATTATTGAGGAGACAATCTGGGTTGTTTAGAGATATATTTAGATAAATCCTCACCAATCCTCTACTAAGCAGTTTTTTAAAGAATTGCTTAGCAGAAGTTTTTTGTGACTACTAAGATTGCATTTTCAAATTGTCTTCTAATTTAGAGGACTAGTTCATTAGATTAGCATAATGAGACACTTTAATATTATGGGGTCCTTTGGAACTGGCAAAGGAAAAGGCAACCCACTCCAGTATTCTTGCCTGGAGAATCCCATGGACGGAGGAGCCTGGTGGGCTACAGTCCACGGCGTCGCAGAGTCTGATATGACTGAGCGACTTCACTTTGGAACTGGCAGCTGCCCTGGAGGCCACTGATAAATGTACAAATGCACAGGGAAAAGGTGATATAAAGAAAATTTGAAGTAGATCTCACCAGTTTTCTCAGGAGAAGGCAATGGCACCCCAGTCCAGTACTCTTGCCTGGAAAATCCCATGGACAGAGGAGCCTGGTAGACTGCAGTCTATGAGGTCGCTAAGAGTCAGACAAAACTGAGCGACTTCACTTTCACTTTTCACTCTCATGCGCTGGAGAAGGAAATGGCAACCCACTCCAGTGTTCTTGCCTGGAGAATCCCAGGGACGGTGGAGCCTGGTGGGCTGCCGTCTATGGGGTCGCACAGAGTCGAACACGACTGAAGCGACTTAGCAGCAGCAGCACCAGTTTTCTCTGGACTGGCAGGAAAACCTGAATCTTAGAAACTTCTGGCAACTATGGGGGGAGTCAATATTCTGTCAAAAAGAGGCAACTGTTCAGTTGGGTTGTACCTAACCTCCACTCACACCCTCCTCCCCTCAGGACCAGTGTCTCTGTAGTCAGCCTACATATCTGGACTTAAGGACAAGGGAATGGTTAGAAAAATATAGGTCTCATTTGATGCTATTTCTCTTTCCACATCTATAGAAGATTATACTCATTAATAACCCTCCCTCCCTCTCTGGTTCCAAGCTCAGATGATAGCTGAGATGAATCCTTTGCTCCAAGACTTCAGGTGGACTCCAGTGAACTGGAAATTGACTCAAAGACTTTGCTTTATGATTATGATTTTTATTATCTTTATTAGTATTGTAATAATAAGCAAACTATTTGAATTTACCTTTTATTTTCTCTTTCCCACATGCTGTTGTTTATGTATTGGTTTTCTGAAACCCTTTATAAAATTCTCACACTGTATTTTTGAATTTGCTATTGAATTTACTTTAGCTCATTTACTTCTGTCCAATTAAAAACCCTCTAATGTGCTTGTTCCCACTGGCGTCTATTTACCCTGCTCTTAGATACCCATGGCTTCTTACTATAACCTTTATATTTGTCTGCAAAGACACATGTCCAACCCACTGGGTGCTGTGGAGAAAGCTCCATTTCTCTCTGTTTAGTGTCCCACTGGCCCTGCAATTCACCTGGTCTCCAGAGACCAAAACTTCTGCCTCAGAGGGATCAGTGCTGCCTGGGAATAACAAGAAAGGTTACACTTAATTTTGGTGGAAAGTGACTGGATAGTTTTGCTGAGCATTCAGGCAGGCTGGAGTTAGAGGTATCAGGGAAGAGGAAAAGTGTGTCTGTGGCCAGCCTGCCATTTGCCTATTCGGTATCCATTATGACCTTTCTTTCTCACTAGCAAGCTCAGTTTGCGTTTGGGTGGTGAGGCGTGTATGTGCATGCTAAGTCACTTCAGTCATGTCTGATTCTTTGTGACCCTATGAACTGTAGCTTGTCAGGATCCTCTGTCCATGAGATTTTCCAGGCAAAAATACTGGAGTGGGTTGCCCTTTCCTACCCAGGGGATCTTCCCCCCGCAGGGATCAAACCCTCAGCTCTTGCATCTCCTGCATTGGCAGATGGATTCTTTATCACCAGCACCACCTGGGAAGCCCATATCCCCAGCTAAAATGTGCATCTTCTAAAACCACCTCTGGTGGGGGGCTGGCTTCTCAATGACAACACAAGTTAAGCCGCAACACAAATTCTGGCCTGGCAACCCCTATGCTACTAGTTGTGAGAGAAACTAACCTCCAACCTTACTTGGGTCATAGCACCACTAGGGTCATTGGGACTTTTCTGTTGCTTAGGGTTGAGTATAATCCTAATAGAGTAGGATTTCCTGATGACCTCAGCACTGTTAACATTTCAAACTGGATAATGTGTCCTCGGGGCTGTGGGGTGAAGTGTATATTTTGGAAATACTGAGCAGCATCCCTAACTTCTACCCACTCAATACCAGTAGCCCGCCTAGTCGTGACAACCAAAAACATCTCCAGACATTGCCAAATGCCTCCAGGGAGACAGAATTGCTCTAGTTTCTGGAGGCAGAACCCCCAAAAGGCACAGGTGTATGAGTTCATCTATGTCCCTGAGCCTTTTGAGTTTATGGCGTTTCTGTGTGAATGTATCACTGAGTATTTGCAGTGCAGCATCTAGTTTCCTTTTTATAGCTTTAGCGTTTTATTCCTTCAGTATTTTTGGTTTTTCTGTGACATTTACAAGCTTTAACATGATCTTTCCGAATTGCTGTGCATTTTCCATGGTGAGTTACTATTGCCTCTTCTCAAAATTTAGCATAACTATCTTTATTTTAAAAAGAAAAATTCTGCTTTGCTCTCCCCTGAGATACCTCAATTTAAATATAAAATATATATTTTTATATATTAAATATATTATATATATTAAATATATATTATTATATTATTATTTATATATAATATATTATTATATATTATTAAATATATATTATTATATAATATATATTAAATATAAAATATAAAAATAAATTTATATTTAATTTATTAGAAATTTAGAATTTAACTTTTAAACCATGAGAAATTATATGTATTTTATAAATAATATTTAATATTTATTTGTGAATTTCTGAAAAAGTCAATTACATAAATTAAACTAGGTCATATTGTCTTTAAGAAGTTCCACAGCTTGATTAATTTCTTGATATGATTCCTGTTCCTTACTGTCTCTTACTATTATTAGTAATAGCAGATACATTTATCATGTGATGTAAGCAGGAAAGTGGATTGCGTGAACTTGAGGTTACCCAATTCTACCTGGGTGGCAGAGCATACAGGTATGTGCCTTCACAGCAGACAGCACCTTTGGGCAGAAGCAGCCCCAGGCCAGATGGCTTAGTGAGCAGAGTATAGGCTTTGAGTCTACTCAGCCCCACTAGGCTTCTGCCAGGGAGCCAGTCAGCGTATTGAATGTCCAGGATAATTGTATGTAGTGGCCTATGGGGCCCAGAAGACAATTTGTTGAAATGGCAGTTCTAGAAGGCCACTCTGGCTTTTGTTCACTCTGAGAAAGAAGTTTCAAAACAATGTCCCAGGCTGTTGCTCCACAAAGGTGGCACCTCTGGTTAGGATTAGGGCTTCCCAGGTGACTGGGTGGTTATGAACCTGCCTGCCAATGCAGGAGATGCAGGTTTGATCCCTGGGTGGGGAACATCCCCTGGAGTAGGAAATGGCAACTCACTCCAGTGTTCTTGTCTAGAGAATGCCATGGATAGAGGAACCTGGCAGGCTACAATCCATAGGGTTGCAAAGAGTCAGACACAGCTGAGTGACTGAGCATGCATGCACTCTGGTTAGGATTAGTTCCTGGTTTCTAGAGTTCATGGGCTTCCCAATTTTATATATTTTAAATTATAGACATAGCTTCTACATAAGGGGAGAAGTACCCTGTCACTTTACATATTATCACTAGGTTAATCCGCTTTATAAAACATCTGAAAAGTTCTCTAAACTGCTCTTAAAAATTGTTCTTGTCCTCTCCACTATTTTTGTAATGAAAACAGAAATTTCTTCTCAGTGCTAAGGTACCTCTTAGTTAAATTATACCAAATGGATGCACGTTTTTGTTTCTCACGAAATTAATAAGGAATTTTCTATCTTTAGGCTCAATTCTGTTACCAAAGTCTATGCTAAACAGAATGACTGATAAAATAATATTTATTTGTTTAGATGCCATCTGAGAGCATAATGATGATATATGCTTAGTTGCTTCAGTCATGTCCAACTCTCTGCAACCCCATGGACCGTGGCCTGCCAGGCTCCTCTGTCCATAGGATTCTACAGGCAAGAATACTGGAGTGGGTTGCCATTTCCTTCTCCTATAATGATGATGCTCTTGGGAAATTATTGTAGACAAAGAGTAGGCTGTGAGCCTCCAGTTACATGTTTCTTATTAAATAGATTATAAAAATGTCGCATGTCTACCATAGGCTAAGATGAAAAAGCATATTAATAAGATTATACTGTTCTTGCAATATAGAAAGAAAATCTAGAAGGATTACAGAAATGAAAGTCTGAGGTGTCTTCATTTCAGAAACGAGATATTTAGAAAAAAAATCTGCAATAATTTTTACTGTAGGGCGGAAGAACACTGGGGAAATGGCTCTTCTTGTGTGCCTGGGAATGGTCCTTTTACAAGGTAAGATGGGCCCTTAGGGCCTGGACTCCTCAGAAAGCAGGTTGGAAAGTGCTGTGTAAATTTTTGTTGTTTGTTTTATAAACAAATTTAGAAACATGCACTTGGCCAATCCAACTCCAAAATGAATTTAGTCTGGATGTGTAGAGAGAAGGTTCAGGGTGCTGGTTACAAGTTGGTGGAAATGGGAGCCCATGACTCATCAAGGCGAGAGTGCCCAGTGACACAACTTCAGGGGTTACTCACGTGGTCAGCGGTGTAATTAGTGTGATCTTAGCCACGTTACTCAACCTCTGCCTCAAAGGATTGAGGGTGAACAAGAACAGGTCGTGTATGTGAAGCACTTAGCACTGGACTTGGCACATAGTAACCAACAAATGGTAGATAAATGGAGAGATGCATTATTTTAAGTTTTTGAAATACCTACTGAATTAGAACACCTGGGGGAAAGGTGTAGGAATCTGCATTTTTAATAAGCCCATTAGCTGAGGCTAATGCACCTGAGTTTTGAGAGCTATTGTTTAACCAGGTCCATTCCTACCTTCCACCGGCTCAGAACCCTCCCTTAGAATCCACTTTGAAGAGTTAATAACCAGCTCTGCTATGAAGTTTTCCAATTCACTGCAGCAGATCTTGAAATCTAGAACCTGGAAAAGAAATATGGAAACCAGACTTTCAAGTGGCTGTGGATGAGGTGGTTTAGGACAGTGAGTTGCTTCGCATCCATCTTGTGGAGCCCTGGGATGCAGACAAGGAAAGTGGACTTGGCAGCCTGGCTGCCCCACCCCAGCCCTGAAGGCACCGCCAGGACAGGAAACAGCACAGAGTCTAAGATGCTCTAGAGCTGGATCTGTACTCCAGTAGGACACAGATGACACGGCTTCTCTGACAAGGGACACCCAGGGCTGCCTGGGGCCGCCCCAGGTCCTGGTTCACCCACTCGGGGCAGTTAGGTGCTAATCTGAACATGGGCTTGCTTGGTTTAAGACAAGCCCTGGTGAAAGTAGAAGTGCCTGCATAGCTACTTCTCTCTCTCAACGGAGACAGGGACCCACTCCACATTCTCCTTCCTCATCTATCTTTCTTCTTCCCAGCCCCCTCCAGAAGGCTTGTTTTAACTGTAACACAGCTATGTTAATCCTAAAAATGCTAATTGCCTTCTGAAACAGGCGATTGTTTATGCTAAGCCCTGTGCTGGGCTTAGCTCTTTTTGTCCTAACAACTGCTCTATCAGATAAATATTGTTCTTGTTTAAGATGTGGGTGAACTGAGGCTCAGGCATGTTAGAAGGAAGTTCATCCCTAAGTGACAGGTAACATTCCAGCCCAAGTTTCCAACCCAGACCCCTAGCATTCCAACCCAGCTCTGCTCAGTTCCAAAGCTTATACTTTTTAAATTTGACAGTGCATCTAATTATATTTATATATTGATCTGCTTATTATTTGCCTCTACCATGCAGCAAAATAGCACACATATGCAAGCATGCACATGCACACACATACATGTAAAATTAAATGATAAACTAGATCTACCTCTTTGTGTTATTTCATTTTAACACTAGCCTTTATTCATGTTTATTCAAACAATCATCTTGTTTATATATTTTGAACCTAAAAATCAGATATATTCCTCAACAAAGGAGTTTCATTTTTCTTTCTCACTTGTGAATGCATTTATCTGAAGAGACAGCAGCAGGCAAGAATCTTTGAAACTGAGGCTGTCCCAGAAAATCTAGGACAAATAAATAGTTGCTGTAAGCTGTCAATATAAAAAAAAATTAAAAGGACTGATGCCAGTCATCATTGCTGGTTGCTTAAAAACTGTGCAAAACACGATTTCTCTCTTCCTCTTTGTCATTTATTCATTTTTTTCCCAAAGGAAAGCTTAGATGTGTTTTCTTCCTTAGAAATAAAAGTCAGAAGAAAAGGGACAATTAACCACCAAGAAGAATGAGTCAGGATTCATAAAGATAAAGACACAGAGAAGCCCAGGACACAGATGGTCATTTCTCCCAGAATCCTCATGAAATGCATCTGCAGACGCGTCAGGCTGATGGGGTGATGAACGACAGGCACCCAAATGAAGGGAGGATGGCAGACACAGAAATCAAATACAGTTTCCTTATAAAGCAAAACAGCAAGGAAATTAATGGTTTATTGAAAACAAAGCAGCAGTCTGGTGAATGCTCTCAGGAAAGCCTCTCCTCCAAGCCCAGAGCAAACCAGAAAATCCAATAGGAAGTTTTTATCATTTAATGGCAGGAAGGGGCTGTTAGCATACAATATGCCAAGAGGTACACCAAACAGAAATATTCCTTAGATTTGTAATTAACTCTTCAAAGTGCTAGGTCTATTTTAAAAAAAAAATGCCTCCTGACCTTTTAAGGGAGAGAGCAGTGCTTTTTTAATGTACAGCTTATCAAAATCTACCAGACACAGAGAAGTTGTCCAGTCAGTTAACATCCTGGGAAACTGCTTTAGTGAAGAAAGGCAAAATGGGCAGTTTAATTACATAGGCATATGTACCCTTATTTCTCTAATTTCTCAATTAATGAGTCTACAAATAGCTTGGAGGAGACTAATTCAGTAGCCTAACATCTCAGCAGGCGACTTTGAACCTTTAGGTGCTGACATTAAAAATAAATGCAAGTTGTGTCTATTGCTTTCCATCTAGAAAATTATTCCCCTGTACAAATGAGGTTTTAATTAAAACAACAACAACAAAACAACTATTAGGAACAGAGCAGTATTTAAAGTGGTCTCTCTCCTTAGGGGACTATTTTTGGATTAACCAGCATTGTTGTTCAGTCGCCAGCCAGCTTCGCGACCCTGTGGACTACAGCACTCCAGGCCCCCATGTCCCTCACCATCTCCTGGAGTTTGCCCAAGTTCATATCCATTACATTGGTGATTACATTACATGGAAATATAGGGTTTTGGGGAAGCATGAATGTACAGGGATCTGTAGAATGACAGGATGTACATGCTTTACTGATGAAGAAGCAGGCAAGATTGATCACTGATTTCACCTCCAAACAAAGTGAGAAATGTACTGACTCTTGGCTTCTCTGGGATTAAAGACTCCAGTGCATTTCACTGGAGTGCAGATACTTAACCTGACAATGAGGAATAGCTGTCAAGGTTTTAATTTAATATGATTGTATTTTACCTTGTAACCCTATGTTCAAGGTCCTGTACAATCTGGAAGAAATAAACCCCACAATTCCATGCTTTTATTCATTGGCAAAGTGGAGATCACTTTTTGTGGCAATATACTGGGAACAACTGTTTTCTTCTTTATTTTTATACTTTTGCCATGTCACATTTACACAAATTGGTAATCCAGTTGGTGAGTGTTACAGTTGCCTCTAGGTTAGATCTGATAATGAATATGTTTCATTGAGCACATAGTCACAAGGGCCTTTCATGGTATGGAGAAAAGGGAACCCTAGTGCACTGTTGGTGGGAACATATTGTGGTAAATAAAACAGGCCAATCCATGAAGGTTTATTTCACTGTAACATAAATGAATAAAATATGATAAAAGAGTTCCTGATTTATCTTAAATCCTTATGCTTGAGGAAAATCTCTCCTACCAAGAAGTGCAAAGAAGAGCTTTATGCATGCTAGAAAGGCCTCCTTGGTATGTTGAAGGGCTTCCATAGGACTGTTCCTCCTTATGTCAAAACACATGTCAAACCATCTAACTTCCTTTTCCTTCATGTGTTTCTAACAGATTTTTATCATTTGTTGTAAGAGTTGAGAGCATTTTCCTCCTAACTCATAAATCAAAGAAAGTGAGAGGAGAGATACAGGGAGAAGAAAAGAATAAAAGAGGAAATAAAAAAGTAGAATGCCTTGAGATTAGATTAATCAAAAGTGACAATGGAAAAGAAAAGAAAGGGGGAGTAACTTGTACATTTTGCTCTCTGCAATGAGGAAGTGTGTGCATGCTCTGTACCTCAGTCGTGTCAAATTCTTTGGCCCCCCTAGACTATAACTCACCAGGGTCCTCTGTCCATGGAATTTCTCAGGCAAGGATACTAGAGTGTGTTAACATTTCCTCCTCCAGAGGATCTTCCCAACCCCGGGATCAAACTCACATCTCCTGCATTGGCAGGTGGATTCTTTACCACTTGAGCCATCTGGGAATCCCATAATGAGGAAGGTGGTGGTGGGTGGATGAGCAGCGGGGGGGGCAAGTGGCTACAGAAAGGGGTGGGAGGAGTAAGAGAAAGAGTTGCGGAAGATGCAAGGGACATCTTGATATTATACAAGTTTAATTGCGTGGCAGGTTATGGTCTTCAGAGGTGACTGTGAACATCTCTCATCTCACATGCTCTTCTCCAAGGTGATAACCTTGTCACTCTCCCACTGAGGGGAAGAGGATTAAGTCTCCCCTCCTCGACTCTGCATGGGTTTATGATTCACTTGTCACCAATAGGAGGCAGTTGAAGTGATGTGCCTGACTTCTGAGATTAGGTATTAAAGGAGATGCATCTTCCGCCTTGTCTGCTGGATACTGCTTTTGGAGTCCAACTCCCCTGAAGAAGCCACATGGAGGCTCTCCTGTTGACTGCCCCTGTCCCAGCACTAGACATATGAGTGAAGAAGCCTCTAGATGATCCCAGTCCCCCTGCTGCTGAGTTGCCCCCAGACAGTCAAGGCCTCAGACATCATGGAGCATGAATGAGCCATCTCTACCCTCCCTTTTCTAAACTTCTGACCCACAAAATTGTGGCTGTCATTTTATAACCACCAAGTCTGGGGTTATTTGCAGCACAAATAACTGGAACAAACAGCAACTCATTTTTATTGGAAACTGTTGCCCCTCTTCCTATTCTAACACTATTTGCAAACCTAGGCTTATAATACCCTTGCCTCAGAGGAGCAAGGATATTGTGCTCAAGCAAAACCTTCTAATCCTGGGGAAATTTGACTTACTACCATCTAATGGCAAAGCCCTTTGTATACCTAGACTTCTTGATTCCTTAGTGAAATAATGTTTTATCTATATAAAGAAAGTATTTATGGGTAAAGTGAAAGGGCTGAACAATTTTCAAATGAGAAGGAATATGAATTAGAGTTAGCATCACCCCAGCTCACCAGCCAGCCAGCCGGTTCTTAATCCCAAGTTTATTTATAGTCTATGCTGGAATCCACCAGTGTCAGTCACTGCCCCCACCTCCTCAGGAGAGCCTGTTCTGCTTTTGGACCTCTCAGGCTGGTGAACACTGCTCCTAGCATTGAGCCCAAGCTGTCTACTCATGGTTTTTATACTTTGGACTTAATTTTACCCTATAAATTCATGTCTAATCTCTTTTTCAAAAAAAGTAGTGGAGAATAAATGCACAGAGAATGTGAGATCAAGTTTTTTTGTGCAGACAGCTGTTAAGTATTATACACATGGATTTTTTCTACCCTCTTTCCACCCCCAAGCACCTTAACCATTCTAAAGTGTACATTAGTGTAGAACATTCACAATGTTGTACAACTGTCACTTCTATCTAGTTTCAATATGTGGACTTTTAAATGTGCTTTTTCTCTCCAGCCTTCTTCACTACATTTCCTATCTTTAAGAGTTCCTCTTTTCTCCCCAGAGCTCTCACTTCAGCACTCCATTTTTGGAACTGAACCAAGTTGATAGCAATATGGGAGAAGAAAAATCCTTGACCCCTATCTAACATTATACTGAGAAATCAAATCCAGATGAAGTCGTCATCATGGTTTTCTTTCAAGAGTATAATTTCTGATAGAGGTCATAAGAGGCACTCCTGGGAAGCTTAGCGCATGTTATATCTTGATTTCTATCAAAATTAATCAGGTGGATTTGCTTTGTAAATGTGCATCAAAGTTACTCTTAAGATTCACTCACCCTTCAGTATATGTGGTGTATTTTAACAAATCTTGAAGTCTGGACACTGGGTACGGCACACCACACCTCCCTTTGTACACACTTCAGCCTTTGTAGATGGGCTGAGCTTGTCTGTCCTCTGCAGACTCTGGGAGAAAACCACTCTTACCTAACTGACTCCTCCAAACTCAACATCGAGTCACATCACCCCTCATTTGTAGCGTTTCCATTGCTTACAGGAGAAGATGGAGAAGTTCTCAGCAAGAAATATAAAAACATTCACTTTCTAGTGCCATCTTAGGTCCCAGATGTATTATATCTGCCCCCTTCAGCGTCACATTCCCCCACCTGCAGTCCACTCCTCTCTACTGCATGGGCCAGTCATGTGGAACTGCTCCAAGGGAGGGGTAGGTCTGCATCTTTGCTGTCCCCCATGTAGAATAAAACCCCCTCACCTCACCTCAGGCTGTCAGGCTCCTACAAGGCCTTTAAAAACCCAGTTCATATGTCCCTTTGTCCCCCAAAACTTTTTTGATGTATTAAAGAAGAGCAGAGCCTTCATTTTATACTACCACTTTGCCTTATAGTAGCAAAGTGGTATTTTATTAGTTTTATATGTAACATGCATAAGCAACAAATTTAACCCTTTTAAGAAATAAAACTATTTCCATTAGGTTAGTCTTCTCTATGGAGAAGGCAATGGCAACCCTCTCCAGTACTCTTGCCTGGAAAATCCCATGGGCAGAGGAGCCTGGTGGGCTGCAGTCCATGGGGTCATGAAGAGTCGGACATGACTGAGCGACTTCACTTTCACTTTTCACTTTCATGCATTGGAGAAGGAAATGGCAACCCACTCCAGTGTTCTTGCCTGGAGAATCCCAGGGACTGTGGAGCCTGGTGGGCTGCCATCTATGGGGTCGCACAGAATCCGAAACGACTGAAGCGACTTAGCAGCAGCAGTCTTCTCTGACCACCTCCCCTTATCCACATTCCATCCTCTCCCATGTGCTCAGAGGCCACCTCTGCTCTGAGTTTGGTGTGAATCTCTGTGGACTTTTCCTCCAAGACTGTATGTTTCAGAGATCTATCTGTGTTGATATATTTAGACCCTTCCTGTTAACTGCTGCATAAAATCCTATGGTATGCATACACCACATTTTATTTAGCATTAATCATATTGATGGACATTCAGTTTGTTTCCAATTTTTTCTAGCCCAACAATGCTACAATAATCATTTTATTTCTGCATCTTTGCACACATATGTGAGCATTTCCCTAGAGAGCTGCTGGAAACTGGAATTGCTAAGTCAGGATATGCAGCAGCTTTTAAAATAATTCTATCAGCTAACTAGATTGGGAGCTGTTATTTTTGTTTTTGTAACCTTGAGCTTAGCACAAGGTCTGTCACACAAGTACCCTAGGACCTGGCAATCCTACTCACTGTAGTTGTGATGAGGGGATGAATCAACAAATGAATAGATGAATAAATCAATGAATGTCTTTCAAGGAAATGGATTTGGCTCAGCAAGTATTGACATGAGAGTTCCTGCCAAAAATGTGAAAACTAATGAGGATCAATTGCAAGGGAAAAAGTAAAAACTCTGAAATTAAGCCATCCTGAAGTGCATATTAAATGCATATTAAGAAGATTTTAAGGAGATGAAGTAATGAGACTATAGTTTTTAGGGGGCAAGACCTTGCCATGGTATCTAACGAGTAATGACAACAAAACTTGGCCTTGGCAATGACAAAGCCTAAAGCAACATGCTGTGGACAATGGGGCAGGTGCTTAACGTCCCTGTTTCTATGCTGGTACCTGGAACTCCAGCCTGTTCTTTGTGGCTCTGATGGCTGATCATGAGTTCCAAGAACAAATGAACATGAGTAGATGTTTTCTCAAATGTTCTCTGATTTTTTTCACCCTTCCCACTTGCTCTGTAAACATTTAAAAATAGATTACCCAAGAGGATGCTGATGGAAGTAGCCTATTCCTGGTGTAGGTGCTGCCTCCAGTGGGAGAGACAGCACACAGGGAGACGGTACAACATGTTCTGTGATCACAGCCAGGTATACATTGGATTTTGCCAAATAAGAGAGGGTAACAGACAGGCTCAGGTGTCCCTGGCCTGGGAGTTTCAGAGTCTCAGGTGCAAAATCAAGTCCTTGTTCCTTAAGTTAGCACTACTGACATTTTGACCAGATAATTCTTTGGTGGTGCAAGAAGCGGGGGGAGGCTGTTGGGCTGTCCTTTGCATTGTAGGATGTTTAGCAGTATCCCTGGCCTCTGCTCAGCAGATGCCAGTAACATCCCCCCAGTTATGACAACTGAAAATGTCTCCAGACGATGCCAGATGTCTCCTGGAATCAAAATTATTTCCATTCGAGAAGCACTGCCTTAACTCCACTTTCCTGATTCCTTCAAAATCCTTTTAAGGTTCATTTACAACACTGACATTATTTTAATATTGACCTAGCACATCTCAGCTTACAAGATCAGTTTTACAATAATTTTCCTAGCATATGCTGTATGGCAGAGGATTTCCCCATGTACTACCACGAACAATAACTGACAATGTTTGGGAGATAAATATGCACCCTGCTTTGTACTAACTGCTATTCTTTTATATCATTTAATCCATAAAATGCTCCACTGAGTAAGTACTGTTATTAATCCTCATTTTATGCTTGAGATGCTGAGGCACAGAGAGGTTAAGCAGCTTGACCCAGGCTACAGAGTACTTGTAAGTGGCAGGGTTGGGATGTGAACACTGGCAGCGCAATCATCAGAGGAAATTTAAACAAAGGGATCATCTTTCCACTCATTCAGAAAAAGTTATTGAACACATGCTTGGAGTCAGACAGTTTGCAAGGTGCTTGATTGCAAAGATGAATACAATTTGGCTTTTTGTTTCACTGCCCAATGGGAGAGACAGATAAAAATAAGTCACATTCATACCAGATGATTGATGTTTAAGGTAGGTACAAATTAAGAATGCTGGGACATAAAATGGTTAACTCTAAGACTTGATCTTAAGCATTAACTTTTAAGAATTTAAGTTCTTTTAATTTCATGTGATGAATTTCAGGGCTAGAATGTGGGGCTTGGCTTCCCTATCAAAGGCTCTAACTATAATATTAAACCAGATCTTCCTGCTTTTCACTACCAGTCCCCACAATCAACTCCATGTCTGCCCAATTATATTCTTTCCTATGATTAAGAGGCTGCTTGGATATGCTCTAACAACTACAGGTTATCACCACTGCAGAGTCCCCTCCAGTAAGGAGAAAAACTAGAGCTGTAGGAAATCTGTAGTTGTTAGGTTTGCAGCAAGAGACATGACACTCAGTGAAAAGTCTGCCATTGCCATCTCAGGTCTCAAGGGGCGAATGAAAGGGACGCTGCTGCTGGAGCCTAGAGAGAGCTGGGAACTCAGGAAGAAGGGCCAGCAGGTCAGAGTGACTGCTGTGGGGAAACAGCCCGTGCTGCAGCAAGACCCTGGGTAAGATGGGGAATCAGACACCCTGACCTCCCTTTCTTCCCTCCCTCTGATCTTCCCCTGGCCCTTCCTATTTGACAAACCCAACCAACAGCTGGAAAATGAAAGAGGTTCAGTGACACCCTATGTAGGTGTCAGCTACAAATTGGCACTTACCAAGAGCACTGCCAATGACTGAACAACAAAGGCATTTGCCATCTGCCTCTACAGAGATTGAACCCCATGCTGCTAATAGTTGTTGATCTTCAACAATCCCTGAGGGGGTTCAGAGTGGAGTGAGGCACTCTGTGCTCCAGGGAATCTGGTGGGACAGGTCTTTGGATAGTTGGATGTTTTTAGGAACAGATTTTATGATCTCAGCCCTTGCATCTCCTCATATCTAGAGAAGCACTAAGTCCCTTCATGGTGACATCAGATCCTCATAACTAACAAAAACCCTTTTGCAAAGTGAGTGCTTCATGGTATTGAACTCCCCCTTCACCAAAACCTTATATATTGACTTCCCCCACTGCTGCTTTGGAGCAGTCTCTCAGGGCTATCTGAAATGCTGCCTCCCAGACTGCAGTCCTTATTTTGCCCCAAATAAAATTTAACTCACAACTCTCAAGTTGTGCATCTCTTTTTAGTCGACATAGGTCTGCCTCCAGCACTCAGAATAGGGCAGCAAAAGACAGAGAATCAGTAGGATTCTGTGAAAACAAGGGTGATCAGCAGAAATGGGCACATATAGGGTATGGCAGGCTGCGCGTTGCTATTGGAGGAAAGGTCACCTGAGACATCTCCAGGTTGGGTCAAGGGTAAAGCATAGTTGAAGGTGCGAGTCCAAGGGGGTCGCTGAAGTGGAAGGCCTGAAGATTAAAGAGAGCAAGGACACTGCAAGTAAGAGGAGGTCAGGGAAAGGGAGTTTTCCTGATGGCTAACAACAATTAGGATCTACTTTTAGTGCTCAGGAACTCATTTCCTGGAAATACTTTGAGCCTTGCCGCTGAGCTGCTCCATAATGGTGACTGATAATCTGGTCCCATTTGGGATTCAAAGTCAATGACTTTTCAAGTGGCCTGGAATGAAGCAGCTTAGATTAGTACCAAGCCACAGCCAGCTGCTACTGCTGCTGCTTTTTAAAAAATAATCCCTCAATCCTTGACATGACTTGAGAAAGTCAAACTTATTGGACTGATTCTCTCTAGGTGTGTTTTACTGTAGCATCTCTATTTTGTGCCTTAACCACTGTCCCTCTCAGATGGCTAGTATTTGGAAACTCAGAATCCAAGAGTTGACTGCTGTTTTGTTTGTTTTCTGCTTTCTGTTCCCTAAGGGAGCAATATGTGTAGGAATGTCTAGATGGTTAAATGGAGGAGGATCAAGAAGTAGAAGAAAATACTGTGAATGAAAAACAGATCAGTTACTATTTACCAAGTTATGTTTTACTCACAGGGTGTTATTAGAAGGGCTACAAAGAACCTTGCTGGAAAAGCATCTGGTCCCAAGCCATTATCCAGATTTTATCCAGTTCCTCCCCACCCTGCAGCCAGATCCCACTTCTCCCTTGGCTTAAAGTGTCTGCTCTGCCCAGGGTCTCCCTCCCGTTAATCTCTCACTTCCCCTTCAAGGCCCAGGCCCCATTACTACAGCCTTCTTCAATCCCTCCGTCTATACATCGTGCCTGTCTATGAGCCCACTTTGTCCTTTGGCCTCATGTGATGGCTATTTGTACGCTTGTCTTCTCACTGTCTTCTCTTGCCCACAGGGCGTAAACTCCCTGCAGCTATGTCCTCTCCTGTGGATGATCTCATCTCTGATGAGACTTTGACTTTCATGAGAGTGACCATTTGAGTTCTGTGGTATCAAGCAACAGAAACAGGTTCTGGTTAGATTAAGTGAAAGGCAGGATTTAGTGGAATAATACATTTAATCAAAGAATTAGCAGAACAGATGAGCCACTATGTCTCTCGAAGGGGCAGTTCCAGGCCCCATGAATGGCAGAAAAGTTCAGAGGACCTACTCTCCAATGCCCTGCTGGGAGCATGGCTGCACCCCTTCTGATCCCATGCTGAGTGCCTTTCAGTTCCCAGCTTTATGTTCCTGGGGAGAACTTTACTAGGTTATTTTCGGCCAGGTGTCCCACTGGATCATTCATCATGAGGCCAGGGGCACACAGTCATATCACACAGAAAATGTTAGGACCACCTCTGTGTATCCAGGGATATAGTCATGGTGTGGTGGGGGGTGGGGGGGATGGTGGTAGATTTCAAAATTTTGGCAGCTATTCTGCAATGTGTTTCTTGCAAAATAGTCAATTAAGGGTGAGTTGAAGAAAATTGCAACAAATGCAGAATCAGATAATTAAGACCCAGTTTTGAAGTCATCCTAGTCTCAGGAGCTCTAACCTATGGAAGCTGGTGTACATGGGGTCTTGCCTTCAGATAGCCATCCATTTAAAAACATACTGTTCCTGAAGTGCAGGTGAGACAATCCTACAAACATTAGCATACTTACATACTGCTTATTTTTTTATCTCATTCATTCATGACTTTTACACATGAAATTATTTTGTACATGAATATACACTGAGAACAGATTTTCAGTTGGATCCTCTGATTTCTAACTCCATGACTTAGAATTATTTGCTTAATGACTCTGAGCCTTAGTTTCCTCAACTGCAAAATATGAATAAGGTAATGCTTTTTTGGGGGGCTAATTGAGACAATATCAGTATAAAGTTCAATGCCTGTACTTTATTCTTAAAGTCATAATTTCATAACTTCACATACACATATATTGTGCACTGATTGAAAAAACTACATAATGAATAAAGCCTACCATGAATTCACTCGTATGTTTAAAAGAATTTGTATTTGAAAAGTAATAGTATGCATAAGTTCCATGAGTGTGTGCTCAGTTGTGGCCAATTCTTATGTATTGAGGTGCTCCTATGTTGGGTGCATAGATATTTACAATTGTTATGTCTTCCTCTTGGATTGATCCCTTGATCATTACATAGTGTCCTTCCTTATCTCTTGTAATATCCTTTAAGATCTATTTTGTCTGATATGAGGATTGCTACTCTAGCTTTTTTTGCTTACCATTTGCATGAAATATATTTTTCCATCCTCTTACTTTCATTCTATATGTGTCTTTAGATCTGAAGTGGGTTTCTTGTGGACAGTATATATATGGGTCTTGTCTGTGCCTTATCTGAATGTATCACATTCAGCCAGTCTGTGCCTTTGGTTGGAGCTTTTAATCCATTTGCATTTAAAGTAATTATTGCTATATATATTCCTGTTGCCATTTTCTTAATTGTTTGGGGTTGATTTTGTAGATCTTTTTTCTTCTCTTGTATTTTTTGACTATATCAGTTCAGTTCAGTTCAGTCGCTCAGTCATGCCCAGCTCCCTGCAACCCTATGGATTGCAGCACGCCAGGCCTCCCTCTCCATCACCAACTCCCAGAGTTCACCCAAACTCATGTTCATTGAGTCGGTGATGCCATCCAACCATCTCATCCTCTGTTGTCCCCTTCTCCTCCTGTCCTCAATCTTTCCCAGCATCAGGGTCTTTTCAAATGAGTCAGCTCTTCACATCAGGTGGCCAAAGTACTGGAGTTTCAGCTTCAACATCAGTCCTTCTAATGAACGCCCAGGACTAATATAAGTCCCTTTAATATTTGTTCTAAAGCTGGCTAGGTGGTGCTGAATTCTCTTAACTTTTGCTTGTCTGAAAAGCTTTTTATTTCTCCATTAATTTTGAATGAGATCCTTGCCAGGTACAGTAATCTTGGTTGTAGATTTTTCGCTTTCAGTATTTAAATATATCCTGCCTTTCTCTTCTGGCCTGCAGAATTTCTGCTGAAAGATTAGCTGTTAAGTGTATAGGGTTTCCCTTGTATGTTACTTGTTGCTTCTCCCTTGCTGCTTTTAATATTCTTTCTTTGTGGTTAGTCTTTGTTTGATTAGAATGTATCTTGGCATGTTTCTCCTTGGGTTTATCCTGTATGGGACTCTTTGTGCCTCTTGGACTTGATTGACTATTTCCTTTTCCATGTTGGGGAAATTTTCAACTATAATCTCTACAAACATTTTCTTACACCCTTTCTTTTTCTCTTCTTCTTCTAGGACCCCTATAATTCAAATGTTGGTGTGTTTGATACCGTCCCAGAAGTCTCTGAGACTGTCCTCAGTTCTTTTCATTCTTTTAACTTTATTCTGTTCTTCAGAAGTTATTTCCACCATTTTATCTTCCAGCTCACTGTTTTATTCTTCTGCTTCAGATATTCTGCTGTTGATTCCTTCTAGAGTATTTTTAATTTCAGTAATTGTGTTGTTTGTCTCTGTATGTTTATTCTTGAATTCTTCTAGGTCTTTGTTAATTGATTCTTGCATTTTCCCCATTTTGTTTTCTAGGTTTTTGATCATCTTTATTATCATTATTCTGAATTCTTTTTCATGGAGTTTGCCTATTTGCTCTTCATTTATTTGGACGTCTGTGTTTCTAGTTTGTTCCTTCGTTTGTATAGTATTTCACCGCGTTCTCATTATTTTTTTTTTAACTTATTGTGTTTGAGGTCTCCTTTTCCCAGGCTTCAAGGAAAGTTGAATTCTTTTCTTGAAGAAGGTTGAATTCTTTCTTCCTTTTTGTTTCTGCCCTCCTAAGGTTGGTTCAGTGGTTTGTGTAAACTTCTTTTGGGTGAAATTAGTGCTGAGTTTTTTCGTTTGTTTGTTTGTTTTTTCTCTGATGGGCAAGGCTGAGTGAGGTGGTAATCCTGTCTGCTGATGATTGGGTTTGTATTTTTGTTGTTGTTGTTTCTTGTTTAGATGAGACGTCCCTTGTAGTTCAGATGGTAAAGTGTCTGCCTGCAATGCTGGAGACCTGGGTTCGATCCCTGGGTCAGGAAAATTCCGTGGAGAAGGAAATGGCAACCCACTCCAGTAATCTTGCCTGGAAAATCCCATGGATGGAAGAGCTTGGTAGTCTACAATCCGTGGGGTTTCAAAGAGTCGGACATGACTGAGCGACTTCACTTTCACTTTAGATGAGGCATCCTGAACAGGGAGCTACTGGTGGTTGGGTGATGCTGGGTCTTGTATTCAGGTGGTTTCATTTGTGTGAGTTCTCACTATTTGATAGTCCTAAGGGTTAGTTCTCTGGTAGTCTAGGGTCTTGGAGTCAGTGCTCCCACTCCAAAGGCTCAGGGCTTGATCTCTTGATCACCTGCACAGATCTTTTCTATTTGAGTTCAAGCTGACATAGAAGTCATCATATCCTTTTTCTGATGATTCTCCACTGGAGCTGCCAGGCTCCCTCCACCCTCACTCTAGGAGCCCAGGACTGCCTCAGCACAAGGGAAAGCCGCCTTCCAGAAAGTCGTGGCAGATTCTTTGCGACCCCATGACTGTAGCCTCCAGGCTCCTCAGTCCATGGGATTTTCCCAGCAAGAGTAGTGGAGTGGTTTGCTGTTTCCTCCTCCAGGGGATCATTCTAACCCCGGGATTGAACCCACATCTCCCGCATCTTCTACATGGACAGATGGATTCTTTACCACTGGGAAGCCCCACGTATAAGTACCAGGTATTGTATCCGGGGTCCTTGTGAGGTCTCAGATGTTATTAAGTTATCTGAGACCTCTGGGGCCTTGGGAGCTGCAGGCTAAGGATAGCTGCCTTGTGTGTATTGTTCTTCCTACCTTTTGGCTGGGGCACACATATTAGGAATTTCTCTTAAAATGAGGGTCAACCTTCCCACCACCTCAGGGAATTTGGGAGGCAGAAGCTTCTGCCCTCAATCCCATCCTAAATTCCTTGTGGATAGGTAGAGTCTCACAACTGGGCCCCTGCACTCTTGCTCTCATTGTCTCTGAGCCCCTCATCCACAAGCCAGGGTGTGTACCCTACAAGGTAAGTTTTCTGAGGCTGGGTCTCTGTGACCCCCAGGAGTGGCCTGCAGCTCTAGGGTTGATCTGCCTGCCTTTGCTTTCAGCCTCAAATCCAAACTGCATTCTCCATCCCAATTTTACCAGTGAGAAAACTCATTTGGTTCCCAACTGGCTCCTGCATCCAGATCTGGAAGCAGATGCTGTCAGTAGTATATCCATATCTTGGTGGCATGACTACCTATTGAAGGCTGCTACTGTGGGCCCTTGCGACTCTCTGCCCATGGACTGTCAGTCTGTACAGAAGGAGTTATTAGGTTGGTTTAAAAGTAATTGCAGTTTTTGCATTGTTGAAATTTGCTTTTTGATATTGGAATACATTCTAAATAAATGTGGTTAGTTTACACATCATTTAAGTGCATTTCTCTCTTTATATTTTTTGCTAATGAGTTATTGCTGTTTATTTTATATTTATTTTAGACTATGGAAATGATATTAGACAAAAAGCAAATTTGAGTGATTTTCTTACTTGAGTTTCAAAATGGGTTGTAAAGCAGTGGAGACCACATGCAGCATCAACAGTGCACTTGGTCCAGGAACTGTTATTGACCATACAGTTCAGTTATGGTTCAAGAAGTTTTGCAAAAGACATGAGAGCTTTGAAGATGAGGAGCATAGTGGCTGGCCATCAGAAGTTGATAACCATAATTGAAAGCCATCATTGAGGCTGATCCTCTTAAAACTACAGGAGAAGCTGCCAAAGAACTCAACATCAACCACTTTATGGTCTTTCAGCATTTGAAGGAAATTGATAAGTGGGTGCCTTATGAACCAGCCAGAAATTTAAAAAATCATCTTTTTGAAGGGTTGGTCTTCTCTTATTCTATGAATCAACAACGAACCATTTCTTGATTGGATTGTGACGTGCAACAAAAAGTGGATTGCATACAACAATCAGCCACAGCCACCTCAGTGACTGGACAGAGAAGAAGCTCTAAAGCACTTCTCAAAGCCAACCTTACACCAAAAAAAGGTCATGGTCACTGTTTGGTGGTCTGCTGCCCATCTGAGCCACTATACCTTTCTGAATTTCAGCAAAACCATTACCTCTGAGGAGTATGCTCAGCAAACCAATGAGATGCACTGAAAACCAACACCTTCAGCCAGCTTTGGTCAATATAAAGCGCCCAACTCTTCTCCACAACAATGCCTGACCACACTTCACACAACCAGTGCTTCAAAAGATTAACAAATTGGGTTTTATCTCTCTTTACAAAGATTTATCTCATCTGCCGTATTCACCTGACCTCTTGCCAACCAGTCAGCAACAACTGTCACCAACCTCTCGCCAACCATTTGACCTCTTGCCAACCAGTCACCAACTCTCACCACTTCTTCAAGCATCTCTGCAACTATTTTGCAGGGAAAATAATTCCACAATCAGCAGAATGCAGAAAATGCTTTCTAAGACTTTGTAGAATCCCAAAGCATGGATTTTTATGCTATAAAAATAGGCACTTACTTCTCATTGGCAAAAATGTGTTGATTGTTATGATTTCTATTTTGATGAATAAAGATATGTTTGAGCCTAGTTATAATGATTTAAAATTCACAGTCCAAAACCATATTTGAATTTGCACCAACCTAATAGTATCCAGGAAGCAGCATCAAGCATATTGGAGAGGAATTGGTGTCTAAATTCCTCAACTTCTCACCATCTGGTGGGGAGAAAGTTCCTGCTCCCAGAGATGCCCCATGGATTGAGCTCCAGTTGCCCTCAGTGTAATAGACTTAGCCATATACTTTGCTTCCTTCCCTCTCTGTCTTCCTTTCCCATGCCATTTGCATTTCCTAGGATCACCTCCCAAGAAAAGTACTTAGAGTCAAATCCTTGTCAGTACTGGCTTCTGTGTGTGCCTGCTAAGTCTCTTCAGTCGTATCTGACTCTTTGTGATCCTATGGACTACAACCTGCCAGGCTCCTCTGTCCAAGGGATTCTCCAGGCAAAATACTAGAATGGGTTGCCATGCCCTTCTCCAGGGGATCTTCCCAACCCAGGGATCAAACCAGCATCTCTTATGTCTCCTGCATTGGCAGGCAGGTTCTTTACCACTAGTGCCACCTGGGAAGCTAACTGGCTTCTGAAAGAGTCCAAATCAAGACAAAAGTTGTGATTAATTGGCTCCCTCAAAATTGTAGTATTATTTTTTTCTAAACAATTATGGATACAAAAATATTCTCCAAATTTAACCATTAACAGGGATAGAGCAAAGCTGGTGAAAGGAAATTAACATTAAAGAAAAACAACCTGTAGGCATTAGCTGATTTAACAATAGGTAGTAGAAATGAATGATAAAACCAGGCACTTTCAGAGTTGGAAAGAACCTTGTCTATGATCTAATCTAACTTACTTATTTTACGGAAATGGCGATGGAGGTCAGAGGTCCCACAGTGGAACTAGGTCTCCTTTGGAGCCTCCCAGCTCTGTGACCATCTGTTGCCCCACACCTCAGGCCATCCACTGATGTCAGCATGGCCGCCTGGGGTCAATGATCATTTACCTGTGCATCATCTTTTGCTCTGCCAGCTGGAGATCAGGGCATGGTGCCAGGAGCCAAGGCTATTTGTTAGGTTGTATCAGTGAGGGTCAACTTGTTCTACTGTTATGAGGGACCTGAAACTTCAGGAGTTGGACCAGGATTTGGAAGGTTGGTGGTTCAGTTCAGTTCAGTTGCTCAGTGATGTCTGACTCTTTGCAACCCCATGGATTGCAGCACTCCAGGCTTCCCAAGCTTGGTGGTAAGCCCACAATAATCATATCCAAGGGCCATATCATCTCCAGCTCCAGCACTCCTCCCACATCCCAAAGAGCCTCCTATTCTTCTTTTGGTTTACCGGCTCCCTCCACCACCTACAGCTGTGACTACCCAGGCCCTAATCTCTACCCCAGCTCCCTCCCTTCCTCACCCCAATCCAAAAGCTTTCAGGAGAAGCTTGTGTTTCAGTGCCTGTACCAGAAGTCACTTTAAATAAGCTTATCTTTCTATCCCCTGAAGCTTTGATAGGCTATTTAACAGCAGTAATTTGTCATTGACTGTGGGCAGTTTTGTATACATTCATCCAGCCTGGGGTTTGAGCTTTTTGTCCTTTTGTGGCTTGATCAAAAGGATGAAGGATTTTTTGAGGATTTTCCTCCCAGCTCACCTTCCTCCTTTCTCACAAATAGTGCCTAGAAGAAAATATTAATACATATTCTTAAATGATACTGTCACCTGTCACTCAGAGGAAGGAAAAATGAGCCAGAAAGCACTCACTGCTTGTTCTGGGTAACAATGGGACTTTTGATAGTTAGTATTTTGTTGGCCCTATAGGAAGGTTAATCATTTAATTTGATTTATTGAGTAGTTTTGTGTTTCACTTATATGCTAAGAAGAGAGAGATGACAGAAGAGATTTGAGACTTGAGTAGAACTGCCTCTTAAAATAGCTTCTTAGCCTCAACACTATTCACACTTTGTGAAGGATAATTCTTTGTTGTTGAGGGCTGTCCTGTGCCTTCTAGGGCAATCAGCAGCTTCTCTGGCCTCTTGATCCCAGTAACAACCCCTACCCAGTTGTGACAACCAAAAATGTCTCCAGACATTGCCAAATGTCCTCCAGGAGGCAATATAACTACTGGTTGAAAACCACTGCCTTTAGGGGCACCTAATATGGACTGTTGCTTTTGAACTATGGTGTTGGAGAAGACTCTTGAGAGTCCCTTGGACTGCAAGGAGATCCTACCAGTCCATCCTAAAGGAGACCAGTCCTGTGTGTTCATTGGAAGGATTGATGCTGAAGTTGAAACTCCAGTACTTTGGCCACCTCATGCAAAGAGTTGACTCATTGGAAAAGACCCTGATGCTGGGAGGGATTGGGGGCAGGAGGAGAAGGGGGTGACAGAGGATGAGATGACTGGATGGCATCACTTACTTGATGGGCATGAGTTTGAGTAAACTCTGGGAGTTGGTGATGGACAGGGAGGCCTGGCGTGCTGCAATTCATGGGGTTGAAGGGAGTTGGGCATGACTGAGCGACTGAACTGAACTGAACTGAACTGAATATGGACTGTTCAATAAAGGACAAAAATGGTATGGACCTAACAGAAGCAGAAGATATTAAGAAGAGGTGGCAAGAATACACAGAAGAATGGTACAAAAAAGATCTTCATTACCCAGATAATCACGATGGTGTGATCACTCACCTAGAGCCAGACATACTGGAATGTGAAGTCAAGTGGGCCTTAGGAAGCATCACTACAAACAAAGCTAGTGGAGGTGATGGAATTCCAGTTGAGCTATTTCAAATCCTGAAAGATGATGCTGTGAAAGTGCTGCACTCAATATGCCAGCAGGTTTGGAAAACTCAGCAGTGGCCACAGGAATGGAAAAGATCAGTTTTCATTCCAATCCCAAAGAAAGGCAATCCCAAAGAATGCTCAAACTACCACACAATTGCACTCATCTCACACGCTAGTAAAGTAATGCTCAAAATTCTCCAAGCCAGGCTTCAGCAATATGTGAACTGTGAACTTCCAGATGTTCAAGCTGGTTTTAGAAAAGGCAGAGAAACCAGAGGTCAAATTGCCAACATCCACTGGATCATCAAAAGAGTAAGAGAGTTCCAGAAAAACATCTATTTCTGCTTTATTGACTACGCCAAAGCCTTTGACTGTGTGGATCACAATAATCTGTGGAAAATTCCAAGAGATGGGAATACCAGACCACCTGACCTGCCTCTTGAGAAATCTGTATGCAGGTCAGGAAGCAACAGTTAGAACTGGACATGGACCAACAGATTGGTTCCAAATAGGAAAAGGAGTTCATCAAGGCTGTATATTGTCACCCTGCTTATTTAACTTATATGCAGAGTACAACATGAGAAATGCTGGGCTGGAAGAAGCACAAGCCAGGATCAAGATTGCTGGGAGAAATATCAATAACCTCAGATATGCAGATGACACCACCCTTATGGCAGAGAGTGAAGAGGAACTAAAAAGCCTCTTGATGAAAGTGAAAGAGGAGAGTGAAATAGTTGGCTTAAAGCTCAACATTCAGAAAACTAAGATCATGGCATCCAGTCCCATCACTTCATCGGAAATAAATGGGGAAACAGTGGAAACAGTGGCAGACTTTATTTTTCTGGGCTCCAAAATCACTGCAGATGGTGATTGCAGCCATGAAATTAAAAGATTCTTATTCCTTGGAAGGAAAGTTATGACCAACCTAGACAGCATATTAGAAAGCAGAGACATTACTTTGTCAACAAAGGTCCGTCTAGTCAAGGCTATGGTTTTTCCAGTGGTCATGTATGGATGTGAGAGTTGGACTATGAAGAAAGCTGAGTGCCGAAAAATTGATGCTTTTGAACTGTGGTGTCGGAGAAGACTCTTGAGAGTCCCTTGGACTCTAAGGAGATCCAACCAGTCCATCCTAAAGGAGATCAGTCCTGGGTGTTCATTGGAAGGACTGATGCTGAAGCTGAAACTCCAATACTTTGGCCACCTCTTGTGAAGAGTTGACTCATTGGAAAAGACCCTGATGCTGGGAGGGATTGGGGGCAGGAGGAGAAGGGGACGACAGAGGATGAGATGACTGGATGGCATCACCGACTCGATGCACATGAGTTTGAGTAAACTCCAAGTGTTGGTGATGGACAGGGAGGCCTGGCGTGCTGCGATTCATGGGGTTGTAAAGAGTCAGACACAACTGAGCGACTGAACTGAACTGAACTGAACTGAATGGACTGAATGAACTGAATGAACTGGATATGGACACTTCTGATGCTCCACCACCAAATAGCCTTCTGTTCCATTTCAGCTTTTCCAGTAGGACTAACCCTTAATTAAGAAATTGCCATTTGTTGATTATCAAACATGTTTCTTTAGCTGCACCTTTAAACCCCTATATTTGATATAAGGTGATATAGCTTATAAATTTGTCTGTGGTTAGTGCCTCTTAGGTGAGTCCCTCTTCCAGAGACTAATACATCTCAAGGCCAATTTTTTTAAGTTCCTAACTCTGTAAAACTGATAAAACTTGCACCAAGGAACTTAGGCTGAAAGCCCTCAAACAGCAGCATGAATAACTTGATCTTACATTCTGAATAGGAAGAGTGGGCTTGGAGAAAGAGACAAGGAGTGATGAACAGATATCTAAGTTGAAGATCACATACGCTCTATCCTGACTTGACATGACATGTATTTCTATAAACTAATTAGCTTGAATGAGATTGCTAAGTAGGAGAATGGTGGCACTATGACATGGAGGCTGTGTTGGTTCGTGTGTGTTTTTCCCCTAGAGTAGGGGAGCCAGAGAGGAGAGGAACAAGGTTTAAAACCATCAATAGGACAAAAGAGTGCTTTGCTTGGCTGTGGGACTAGAAGATCCCTTTTAGCTGTGTAACATTGCATTTGAACAGAAATGCCTATTGTCACAGGAAAATAAACCATGGATATATGTAAAAGGTATATCTATATCTATATGTCTACACAAATTAGCCAGCTTACGAATAGGTAATGAAGTACAGGGGAGCCTGGCCTGCTGCAGCCAGCAGGGTCACAAAGAGTTGCATATGACTTAGTGACTGAACAATAACAACAAATAATATTAAAGGATATTTTTGTTTAGTTAAAACTAGTGACATGCATTGTAAAACTTTTTCTGAGTTTATAATCAAGTGAATATTCTCCCCATTTTACCTTAAATTCTATGTTTTTCAAGCTATTTTTTCCCTCTGAACTTGAACAGGTCCCACAAACCATTGTCCTAAACACTGATATGTTTTAAATATTGTTAGATCAACTGCTGCAAGCAGATCTTGTAACTTACAAGCTGATTGACAGTGATCTGGTGGGCCCAGTGTGATGGAGCCCAATGGAGTTGTAGGACCATGTTCTGGCATGTCCCACGTGATGGAGCCAGATGGAATTAGTAGGACAGTGTTCTGGTTGTGTCCTGTATGATGGAACCAGATGGAGTTAGTAAGACCCTGCTTCATGAGGCACAGCCTGAAAGACACATGGGTGACCTTATTTGGTAATTAGAACAGTCAGGTACTCAAGGGAGAGGAGAGCTGCCCATGATAATTTCCAGTTCTGGGGGACTTCCTCTGTCCCAGATTCAATGCTTCTGCAAGTTAGAGGTCATATCCCCATTTTATAGGAAATGTAGACTTGAAAGGAGTAACTTTCTTGGGGAATACACACTCCAGTTTCCAAGTTCTTAATATTATATGCTATCAAGGGATAGTGGAAGCTATGTATGGGTTTATGCAATTGATGTGAGTAGCGATAAAGAAAAAAAAAAAAACCTAATGAGGGAATGTCAAGGCTGACAAATAGGCCCAATGACGTCACCACACAAAGGTCCTGGTCAGCATGAGTACTAGTGATTATAGACTTTTCCACTTTCTTCTGTCATTTAGGATATAAGTGAAATCTAGGCAGTCCCTGGCTCTCGGAAAATCATGCCTGGATGACCAGAAAAAGGTGAACCATGCTCCTATCTGAGCAGTTCTTACAGGAAGCAGAGACTCATCACTGAGGAAATCAGGGCTTCTCTGGGGAAGGTAAGTTCATGTCTCTTCCCATCACATCTATATTAATATTATGATGCAAACAGCTCCTGGTATCACACTCATGTCAGTTTTGCTAAGCATCATATTTTCAAATTTTATGGTCCAGATGGTGACAGTCTATGGCCAGGATGCCGCTGGGAGTTGACTGCAGGCAGAAAAGTTCCAGACAAGTCAGAAAAAGAGATTGTCATTCATGTCAATATTTAAATAAATTCTTCCTGGTGCCTGAAACACTGCCTGAAGAGTGACCCTTGATTAACTTACATTCTCTTAACCAGAATTCTCTACAAACTCACTCTGCACATCTGTTCCTCACATATAGTTATGATGAAGATGCTGTGGGATTTCAAGAGAGAGTTAAAAATCACCCAAAAAAGTTTAAATAAGGTTGACAAACATTATAGGGCTTAACTCACTTTTTTGGGGTTCAGATTCTTAAAAATTGGTATTCTAGAAAAAAGCACATACAGTGATTTTCATAAACCACTTCATGGCAAAAAAGACGTCTCCAGTTGATAAGCTTGTTTTAATTTCCTTACTCTAATGTTCAGAAACTAGTTCTAAAGTTCTCCTCTTGTAACTACAACCATGACAGTTCAAATTATAGAGTTGTAATAATGAAAGAAAAATACAGTGATTCCTAGAAGGAAAAGTAGGATATTCTTTGTTGTTCATTCACTAAGAAAGGGATAAAAACAAAATACAATTGAGAAGTTGGAAGTATGCACCCTGAATCATCGTGACAAAATGTGGAATATAAGGGTCTGATGTTTGAGTTGGTGCCTCACAAATCGAATTCCAAATGAATTAATAAAGAGAAACGTTACCATGACTACAAAGATAGCTTAGAAACCAGAATGATGCCTTCTTATCAAAGGCAAATACTAAGCATTAAAACATATAAGGTTAGAAAGAAAATGATAAAGTGTCATTGTATCACTGGCAAAGAAGAGTAAAGAGTAACAGTCTGCTGCCTCAGCATTTGGAAGCACAATCCTGGTTCGTTCCTTTACTTCTTTTTCTTTATAAACACTGAAAAACAAGAGTATGCAATAAGATCAGCAGAAATGACCGCAGGAAGCAGGGTTGAGTAGGGAAACCTGGACTGTAATTGAAAAATTGCTGGAGGCTTAGTGTATACAAGTCTGAGAGTTGAAAACTCCTGGTGGACCCAATCATATGGGGCTCTCCACAGTATTGTGAGATTTACCTCCTGAAGCTTGACCAGGTTCCTAAAACAAACATGGGAGAAAAATTGTCTCATGTTTCTGGCAGAGGGAGGGAAAAACAAACCTTTGTGAAAGACCCTAGAACATTTTATTCTTCTAAACAAGCCTGCCCTCAGCAGAAACTAGTTAACCAGAGCCTAACGTGCTGGGGAATTATCAGAGCCCTACTGACCTGGGGGAAAGGAAATACCCAACTCAAGCCTGCTTTAGCCATCTCATTACATTTAAGGGGAGAAAAACATTGAAAAGCACTTGTGAAGTTCACAGTCTCACTTAGAAACCCAGACCTAATCACAGGACCAAAGAATGCTTCCTTTCCCCCATATCTAACCACCACATCACTAAAGGCCTATTTATAGCAGCTCGTTTTGCGTGGTACATGTCTGGCTATCAAGAAAAAATTACAGGGCAAAAAACACAGTTTGAAGAGACAGAGCAATCATCAGAACCAGACATGGCAAGGATATTGGAATTATCAGACCAAAGATTTAAAACATGGTATGATTAACATGCTTAGGGCTCTAATGGACAACATGGATAGCATACATGAACAGATGGGCAATGTAAGCAGAGAGAAGAAATCCTGAGAAAGGACCAAAAGAAATGCTAGAGATCATTTATACTGTAACAGAAATGAAGAATGCCTTTAATGGGCTTGTTAGTAGACTGGACACAGCTAAGGAACAATGCTCTGCACTAGAGAATATAACAATTCAGGCTCCAGCCAAAAGATTGCTCTTGTAAGGCCCCTGGCTTTCTTAAGAACAGTTGACAATATATTCCTCTCTTAACAGGAGAGTTTGGAGGAATAATTAGTAATAAACTGTGCAAAAGATATCCACTAATCTTGAAAAAAAATTTCATGGTAACCGTTAACTTTAAGCATGTACTTCTGGCAAAGTCGTACTTTTCGGTGTGCCAGTAGCACTGGCACTTTTTTCACCAGAAAAGTGCCACACTTTTATCTTGGATAAGTAATAAAGGTTATATGTGCTCAGACAATGTGCAAGAGAAGCATTTCCTTTGACAGAAGACTCCTGGAAAAAATTATATTTAAAAAGACTAGTTTGTTCTGAGTAAACATATTCCACCATGTGTCTCCCACTGAATGCAGCTGTAAAACCTGGAAAGAATGCAACGAGGAACTGTTGGAGGGCTCTGAAAAGCAGTATATTTAGAGGAAATTTACACCATTAAATGCTTACATTGGAAAAGAAAAAAAGTTCTTTAATCAATAAACTTTCTTCTTAAGAAACTAGAAAACAAGAGCAAAATAAAACCTAAGCAAGTAAAAGAAAGGAGATAATAAAGAGGAGAAATCAATGAAATTGAAAACAGGTAAACCAGTGAAACAAAAGGTTGTTTTATGAAAGAGCAATGAAATTGATAAGCCTCAAATAAGACTGATAAAGAAAGAAAGAACTTACTATTATCATAAATGAAGAAAGGGAAATCATTACAAGTCCCACAGACTTTGGAAGGACAATAGGCAATACTATCAACAACTGTACAAATATAAACTTAACAGCTCAGATTAAATGGAACAATTCCTCAGCCATGATATAATAGATAACTTTATAGTACTATATCTGTTTTAGAAATGAATTTGTGGTTAAAGGCCTTCTGAAAATTAAATCTTCAGGCTGAGATTGGTTTCATGGGTGAATTCTATCAAAAATTTAAATAACATTAGTTCTACACACTTTCTTCCAGAAAACAAAAGAGGAGGGAATATTTTCCAGCTCATTTTATGAGGCCAACATTTCCATGATACTAAAACCAGACAAAGACTATACCAGAAAGCTATAGACCAAAGTCCCTCATGAATCCTGCTCAACACAATCCTCCTCAACAAAATACTTCAGTAATATCCATCAGTGAAATCAAATCCAGCAACGTGAAAGAACAATATGCCACGGCAAGTGCAATTTGTCCTCAGAATGCAAGAGCAAATTCAGTATTCAAAAATCAATCAAAGTAGTCCATCAAACTAACAGTCTAAAGAAGAAAAAACACATGATCATATTCATTTGTGCAGAAAAAAAATTATAGAAATGTGTATCCAAAAAAGTAAAATTTAAAAAAATCTCTGAGATATCATTTAGGCCATCAGCATTCTTTCAAGTAAAATAATATGTAATCATCTCAGCTAGAATCTATTGCTAAAGATGGAGATTCCACAGTCTCTCTTGATGACAGTCCTAGGACCAAGCAGCCCTGGCCTCCCTTTCCACCATCCCTTTCCCGTCTCTCTTAGATTTCCTTCCCACCCTCTGTCTCTGTGTGTGTTCACCTTTAAACTTGCTCCTAGAAAATATTCTTGTGTCAACCACTGGATATGAGACAGAGAATTACTTTGTCCCAAGCTCTTTGCATTTTAAGTCTTCATTCTAAATATGAAATAAAAGTTTATTTCTCCTTTTGAGGGATTTGCAACACCTAGCAGAAAGGAGTTGTTTTAGGGACATCCTTCCAATACCTCTGAAACCACTTATTTAGGCAGCTATTTGCCCATGGATAATATTGGCCCCACTGGTGGTTGTTTGGAACTCCTCAGCCTTGGCTTCAAGCTAAGGCTCTTTTACCTCATATCACAATTGACAGTCAGTGGAGGTCAGGGCTCTGTGCCTCCTTATTCAAATTCAGCAGGAGAAAATGTTAACCTGTTCCTCAGTAGTAGAATGTAATGTACCATTTTCAGGAGACCCTAGAACAAATGGTTATCTCTAAACCAGTAACAACTGCCAAGGGAAATAATGGGCTGAATGGCTTGGATTAATCAGCAGAGGGGAACTAGCCCTATAGTGTCTTTATTAGTAAAGATGATTTTCGTACCTCCTAGACCCAGGCCCTAATCCTGGCTCTCTCTTAGCTAGTTTAAAGCTGATGATTTTTTGTTTAAAAGATGTTATCTATAAATTGAAGTTAACTATAAACAATTTGGTAGCTGGGAGGTACTCAGTGAATGATAAGGTTATAACTATCCCAGGACCAGCTCAGTCAGATTAGAAAGCATTCTAGTGATAGAAACAAACATGAAGGGGAAGCAATGCTGTGACATGCTTGGTGGAATTTGAATGGGGAAAATAATTCATTATTCTCTAAAGTAAAACTTGACCAAAAATATTTGTAGCCCATTCATCCCTGGATTTTTTTTTTTAGCAACCCCTAGTGTACAAAACAGATTAGAGAAATTGCTTCTCTGTCCACTCATATGTATAGAAATACATTAGTAGGGGCATCCTGAAAGTATCAGTCAGTCAGTTCAGTCGCTCAGTTGTGTCCGACTCTTTGCGACCCTATCCTGAAAGTATAGTGAGTCACAGAAATCTGTATAAACAAGGAGACTTGAATGTTTTTTCTTCAGTCTGAAGGGGAAAATAAAAACTTTCTACAGCAGAGGCTCCCAACCTTGGCTTCCTTCCATTAGAATCATCTGTGGACCTTTTAAAAGCCCTGAACACTAGGCCATATCCCAAACTAATGATATCAGAAGTCCTAATGGAAGCCAGTGGGTTACAATGTACTGCCAGGATTGAAGGCTCATGCTCTCCAGGTATATGGTGCTTTTTGATGATGGAGTGAATCCTTACAGGAATGGACCACATTTTTAAAGAACTACCATTGAAGTCACTGAGGTGCTGTATTGTCTCAACTGCTAAAGACCCTTAAAGCCGTACCCTACTGGAACCTCAGAGAAAATATAGCCACAAATGGTTTTTAGGTGCTCTCAAGAGAGCTGAATGAATATATTTTTGGTTCCAGTGAAGAAGTTAAATTTTTTGCCCTAGTAAGAGTTCCATCACTTTTTCTATGACTTGTCTATTTGCCACCAGTGAGTGAATTTTACATTCACAGAATTGAAGGCAGTGGAGCCTCATCGGCTGCCGTCTATGGGGTCGCACAGAGTTGGACATGACTGATGTGACTTAGCACCAAGGAGCATCCTGAGAGATAGAAAGATTATGCACAATAAAACAGAAAGCACTATGATTCAAATAAACACTTGTAAAACAAAGAAACTGCCACTGTAGCAACCTCAAGAAAAGAGTGTGGAAAGTACCTGTCATCAACATTTAATTTAAACGGAGAGCCTCACTCTCTCACTCATTGTCTTGCAGGAAGAAATATATATCTTAAATATGCCAAGATAATTCAGACCTGCCTTTGTAACTGTGAATTTAAATAACAATGGCATTAGCTTGTCATCTCTAATTTTCTCACTTTCACCTCTTTCTGGAAGCCCATTTTAATATTTGTCAAATTCATGTCTTTTTAAGTAATTACTGTTGTTACAACTTAATCAATGGGTCTTTAAACAGTTTTGCTGAATTATGGGGTTAGTTTAATTGTACTAGAATTATCTGCTGTAATTTTATACATAAACTGAGGGTGAAATAGAAAACTTAATTTTTTCTACTAAATTCTCACAACATTCTAATAGATAAGTTATTACAGCAAAAATTGCATTTCTAGAGCTTTTCCCAAGCCATTACAAAATGTTTTTTATAAGGAGAAGAAGGATATTATCAGTTTACCTTGAGAAAGTACTATGTGTTGCAAGAACTAAAAGAAGCAGAAAAGAATCCTCAATGGATGCTAAGTGGATATTTATATAGTCTCAAAGTTGTTGCTGTTCAGTCACCTAGTTGTCCGACTATTTGCAACCACATAAACTGTAGCACACCAGGCTTCCCTGTTCTTCACTATGTGCTGGAGTTTTCTCAAACTCATGTCCACCGAGTCGGTGATGCCATCCAACCATCATTGATCCTCTGTCATCCCCTTCTCCTCCTGCCTTCAGTCTTTCCTAGCATCAGGGTCTTCTCCAGTGAGTTGGCTCTTTGCATCAGGCGGCCAAAGTATTGGAGCTTCAAATTCAGCATCACTCCTTCCAATGAATATTCAGAGTTGATCTCCTTTAGGATTGACTGGTTTGATTTCCTTGCTGTCCAAGATACTCTCAAGAGTCTTCTCCAGTACAGTTTGAAAGCATCAGTTCTTCAGTGCTCAGCCTTCTTTATGATCCAGTTCTCACATCCATCCATAACTACTGGACACATAGCTTTGACTATGCAGACCTTTGTCAGTAAAATGATGTCTCTGCTTTTTAATATGCTATCTAGGTTTGTCATAGTTTTTCCTCCAAAGAACAAATGTCTTTTAATTTCATGGCAGCAGTCATTATCTGCAGTGATTTTGGAGCCCAAGAAAATAAAGTTTGTCACTGTTTCCATTTTTTCCCCCATCTATTTGGATGGGACTCGATGCCATGATCATAGTTTTTTGAATGTTGAGTTTTAAGCCAGCTTTTTCACTCTCCTGTTTCACCTTCATCAAGAGGCTCTTTAGGTCCTCTTCACTTTCTGTCATTAGAAAGCTGTCATCTGCATATCTGAGGAGGTTGATATTTCTCCTGGAAATCTTGATTCCAGTTTATGCTTCAACCAGCCCAGTATTTCACATGATGTACTCTGCATATAAGTTAAATAAGCAGGGTGATAATACACAGCCTCGACATACTCCTTTCTCAATTTTGAACTAGCCCATTGTTCCATTCTAATTGTTGCTTCTTGACCTGCATACAGGTTTCTCAGGAGGCAGGTAAGGTAGACTGGAAGAAAATTCCCTTCTCTTTAAGAATTTTCCACATTTGCTGTGATCCACATACTCAAAGGCTTTAGCATAGTCAGTGAAGCAGAAGTAGATGATTTTCTGGAATTTTCTTGCATTTTCTATTATTCAATGGATGTTGGCAATTTGATCTGGTTCCTTTGCCTTTTCTAAATTCAGCTTGTAAATCTGGAAGTTCTTGGTTCACATAGCAAAAGACAAAGGAGAAAGGGAAATATATACCCAACTGAATGCAGAGTTCCAAAGAATAGCAAGGAGAGATAAGAAAACATTCTTAAGTGAACAATGTAAAGAAATAGAGAAAAACAGTAGAACAGGAAAGACTAGCGATCTCTTCAAGAAAATTAGAGATACCAAGGGAATACTTCATGCAAAAATGGGCACAATAAAAGACAGAAATGGTAAGGATCTAACCGAAGCAGAAGAGATTAAGAATAGGTGGCAAGAATACACAGAAGAACTGTACAAAAAAGTCTTAATGACCTAGATAACCAAGATGGTATGGTCACTTACCTACAGCCAGACATCCTGGAATGTGAAGTCAAGTGGGCCCTAGGAGGCATTACTACCAACAAAGCTAGTGGAGGTGATGGAATTCCAGCTGAGCTATTTCAAATCCTAAAAGATGATGCTGTTAAAGTGCTGCACTCAATATGTCAGTCAACTTGAAAAACTCAGCTGTTGCCACAGGGCTGGAAAAGATCAGTTTTCATTCCAACCAAAGAAGGGCAATGCCAAAGAAAGTTCAAACTACTGTACAATTGTTTTCTTTTCACATGCTAGCAAGATAATGCACAAAATCCTTCAAGCTAGGCTTCAACAGTCTCAAAGTACCTTCCCACGTGTTGTTATTAATTTCAAGGGAAGAAAGTAACATCGCAGTGGAAAACCTGGGAAACACCTAAGCTGCGTAATCAAAGAGAACAATACCAGTAATGGAACAAACACAAATCTCATGTCTCCTGTTATGATGCACTGAGAAGGAACATGACATCATCCTCTGGTCTTCCTACCTGAAATACATAACTTGAGTCTAATCATGAGGAAACATTGGGCAAATTCAAACTACGGGTACTTTACAAAATAACTCACCAGTACTCATCAAAATTGTGAAGTTCATGAAAGTTTAAAGAAGTTTAAAATGTGTATACTGGATTTTTTTCTGTAAATACACTAGAGGATATGGTAATGATAATGATAATTTTCTGATTTTGTCATTTAAACAGTGGTTATATAATGTCTCTTTTTTTAAAGAAAAATGCAGCTTGAAGTATTTAGTAGTAAATGCCGTTAACTTGGTTTCAAGTGTTCATTAAAATATATACTTATATATTTTACATATATGTATATGTACAGAGAGGATGATAAAAATGTTGGTAAAATACCAACATTTGGAGAATCTGGGTGAATGGTATTGAGTCGTTCTTTGTAACCGCTGTCTTTTATGGCTGTAATTATGTTGAAATACAAGTTAGAAAATAAAGGAGGCAGAGCTCTCCATGATTCAAGGGCAGTAAGATGCCAAGGCATAATGGCAGTTTCTGTAATGCTTAGCCATCTGGCACATCTGGAGAGTGTAGGAAGGTCCTGCTAAATTGGGAAAGACCTTGAGAGGAAAGCTTGACCAGTGCACAGTGGAAGCACATGAGTGTAAATCTTCTTTTGATTTACAAATCAAGGCACTGAGAGTTTGTGCAACTCCATGAGCATTGTGGAGATTTGAACTCAAGTTGCTATAGCCATTTTTCATCCTATATCTCCAATGTGTTTAGTCAAAAGAAACACTGAGATTTTCTTCTAACACATCCTGTTTGGATTATATCAGTTAAAATGGTAAGATTTTTGACAGTGTGAACTATATAAGGTATTTGGATCTCTAGAAATAATGTCACTTGCTGTTGCTATTATTTGTGAACATCCATGTAAATAAGTACAAGATTCAATAAATAAGAATGTTTTACCAGTCAGTCATGGTCTACAGAGGGAGGCTTCCCTGGTGGCTCAGATAGTAAAGAATCTGCCCACAATGCAGGAGATCACGGTTTGGTCCTGGGTCGGGAATATCCCCTGGAGAAGGGAATGACAACCCACTCCAATATTCTTGCCTGGAGAATTCCATGAACAGAGGAGCCTGGCAGGCTACAGTCCATGGGGTTGCATAAAGTTGGACATGACTAAACATGCACACATGGATGGTCTATAGAAATATACTCATAATAAAGTGAATGAAATTGCTGCTCTCTTCTATGTATCCAGAATGTATTTTTATCCATTTCTAGAGGTGAGCAGTCTTTTCTGTGCCCAACTTATTTTCTAGATGCTTAGCAAAGTTGCTTTCATAGAACTGACCCTAAAATCTGTTGGGAGAGATTATCTTAAGTGTACATTTCTTTCAACTGCCTTAGTCAGAACCTGTAGGGACCAATTTCTGGATAAAATATATCTCTATCCAGTGGAACAGTGATTCAGCTGCTGATCAATTGCTCTGGTCCAACTCTTGCGTGTTACCTTAACTCTGCATAGACCCATATCTCTTAAACATCTTTCTCATCAAGTCATAGCTGTCAATATCATCCCAAGCTTAGTGTGTAAGTAAGATTTATGACAGAATATTTAGTTTATCAAATACGTGTTATCTACTATATGCTTGGCTTTGTGCTCATTTATATGAAATGTGTTTATGTAAAAAATCATTTAAAATGAAAAAGAAAAAATATACTTACTTAGAATGGTAAGTCTCACATGCCACCTTCTATAGGTAGAAAGTATAGCTTCAAGTATCCACCAGATATTCTCCAAACCTGGAATAGTAGTTTCCATCCAGCAAATTGAAGGCAGGAGAGGGTTACATTAGCAGAGAAGGGCTATAGAGTACATAGGCCGATGCTATCATCAGTCCCGTTAGAGGGGGAAGGGGTGCAGTGAAGAAAGGGGAGGGAGAGTGATATGCCCAGGGATAGTAAAGTTAGAGAAAATTTTTTTCTTATTTGACTAAGGATAAGTCTCTAAGATTTAAATAAAATAAGGGAAGGTAAGTGGCACAAAAACCCCAACCACCAATAAAGGAAATTAGGTGAGTTATAGGGAATACTTGGGCCCCAACTAAAACTTGAAATTTTAAGTATTTATGCTTGGGTAGAAGATTCACTGCTCACCATCCTCCACTCCTCACCCCCTATCCCCCACTCCGTCTCTCCCCACCATTAGCTAATTTTTGTAGGTATTTCAGTAGGAACTAGTGACAAATGAGTGCCCCAAACAGCAGATGTTACAGTTACACCATGAGATTAAACATGGAGAGTCTCCTCCTTTCAGTTCTGTTGAAACCACAACACAATAAATGAGGTACATATTCAGAGAAAGAGGAAAATGACTGTCTTCCTGTTTCTATAATGTTAGGCTTGTAGGCAGTGTGCTTTCTGGGTAATGCCTCATGTCTTAAAACAACACACAAAAAAACTGCTTGGGGCTATTGTGTCATCAGAAAATTATACTTACACTGTGTAATATGTGATTATTGAAAGCTCTCATGGCCATGAGCAGAGCCCTGGCTTGTTTATAGCACCTTTATTTTCTTATATTTGTCACAATTTACTCTCATATGGAAGTGCATTTTTTATAAAGGTAACCATACTATTTCATCCACAAGAAGGCTTTATCAGTAGAGCTATAATTGGTGAGTGGACCTCTAAAATTACTCATACATAGAACTATTGCATTAGTGTAGCCAGAATGCAAACCCACTCACCCGGAAAACGGAAATTACTTGGGGCGGAAAAGTCCTTCTGCTGTGGTAAGGATGAACCTTTTTCTCATTTCAGCTTTCTTTCCCATTTAGCTTTAGTCCCATATCTCTGAAAAGCTCTGTTAATTTATTTTTAAATCACCAAAATGTAATGACTTTAGGTACTTGTCCCAGAGTACCAATCTCATAAAATTTCCATATGTATGTACATTTTGTGGTCAACAGCCAAATGCAAACTTTAGTTACGGGCAACCTATGATGCCACAAGGTGAAATTTCTCTCCTCGTTGATTAAGGAGTCAAGCCCTTTTCTCTTTTGGTTACAGTGGGTGGAAGAAATAATAGCAGCTCAGTTTAAGCCACAAGAGTTCCTTTATTAGTCTTTTTTTAATTATTATTATTTTTATAAATTTGTTGGAGCATAGTTGATTTATAATATTGTGTTAGAATTCAGCAAAGTGAATCAGTTATACATATGTCCACTCCTTTTTTTAGATTCTTTTCCTGTTTAGACCATCACAGACTACTGAGTAGAGTTCCCTGTGCTATACGGCAAGTTCTTCTTAGTTATCTATTTTGTGTATAGTCGTGTGTATATGTCATCTCAGTCTTTCCATTTATCCTTCCTCCCACTTAGCAACTGGTATCCATGTTTGTTTTCTACATCTGTTCTACATCTATGTTTCTGTTTTGTAAATAAGTTCATTTTTACTCAATTTTAAGATTCCACATATAAGCAATATCAAATGTAGTATTTCTCTTTCTGACTTATTTCAGTCTGTATAACAGTCACATCCACATATCTGCAAATGGTATAATTTCCTTCCTTTTTATGGCTGAGTAATATTCCATTGTATATATGTACCACATCTTCTTTGTCCATAACTCTTCACTGGGCATTTAGATTGCTTCCATGTCCTGGGTATTGTGAATAGTGCTACAGTGCACTTTGGAATGAGTACGTCATTTTGAATTATGGTTTTCTCTGGGTAGGTACCCAGGACTGGGATTGCTGGGTCATGTGGTAGTTCTAGTTTTAGTTTTTAAGAAACCTCCATGCTGTTCTCAATAAATTTACATTCCCAACAACAGTGTAAGAAGATTCTCTGTTCTCCACACTCTCTCTAGAATTTAGTTTGTAGATTTTTTTGATGATGACGATTGTGACTAGTGTGAGGTGATACCTCATTTTAGTTTTAACTTGCATTTCTCTAATAATTAGTATGTTGAGCATCTTTACATGTGCCTTTTGACCATAAGAATGTCTTCTTTGGATAAATGTGTATTTAGATCTTCCACCTATTTTTTGATTGGGTTGTTTTTTTGATATTGAGCTGCATGAGTTATTTGTGTATTTTAGAAATTAATTCTCTGTCTGTTGCCTCATTTGCAAATGTCTTGTTTTGTTTATAGTTTTCTTTGCTGTGCAAAAGTTTTTAAGTTTAATTAGATCCCATTTGTTCATTTTTGTTTATATTTTCTTTAAGAGGCATATAAAAAATAGATCTTGCTGTGATTTATGTCAAAAAGTGTTCTGCCTGTGTTTTCCTCTAAGAGGTTTATGGTGTCTGGCCTTACATTTAGGTCTTTGATCCATGTGAAGCTTATTTTTGTGTATGGTGTTAGAGAGTATTCTAATGTGAGACCTGGGACCTGCCTGAGATATGGCAGACAAAGGCTTTAATGCCATAGTCTCCTGGGAGAAACACAGGCCCTTGTTAAGAAACTAACTCTCTCCCTTACATGTCTATCTTTTGTCTTATATATTGGGTATAAATAAAAAGCTGCTTAAATCAAATTCCAGTTTTTAGTTTGATTATTGTTACTTATTTTTCCTTATATTTTAATTTTTTGGTAAATCTAAAAGCAATATATATGTGCTACACACTAGCACATATAATTCAAAGATAGTTTGAATTCATCCCCACTCCTTTAAGCTAAGTATAATAAATTTCCTCTTTCATGATCAAACAAAAATACAAGCATAGGGTGATTTTTTTCTCCAAATTAAACTGTGGTGTGTATATATACACATATATATGTATATGAAATATGTTACAATGTTGTGATTACATATCACAAGACCACAGCATATTTCATTTATCAGTATTACATGTATATTCTCTAGCTATAGCTATGCCTTATTAAAAAGTAGCTGCCTATGCTCTACATTGTGTACAGAAATTTAGTCCCCCATTTCTCTTTACATTCTTTTGCCAATATAGTGTTGCAGTTAACATTCTTATGCATAAATTCTTACATTTCCTTATATTTCTTTCCTTCTCTTAGGTTCCCAAAAAATGGGCTTGCTGAATCAGAAAGAATGAATACTTTCTGTTCAGTTGCTAAGTCGCATCTGACTCTTTGCAACCCAATGGACTACAGCATTCCAGGATTCCCTATCCTTCACTAAGTCCCAGGATTTGCTCAAACTCATGTTCATTGAGTCAATGATGCCATCCAACCATCTTATCCTCTATCCCCGCTTCTCCTTCTGCCCTCAGTCTTTCCCAGCATCAGGGTCTTTTCCAGTGAGCCTGCTCTTTGCATCAGGTGGTCAAAGTATTGGAGCTTCAGCTTCAGCTTCACCATCAGTCCTTCCAATGAATACTCACAGTTTATTTCCTTTGGGAATGACTGGTTTGATCTCCTTGCTGACCAAGATACTCTCAAGGGTCTTCTCCAGCACAGTTTGAATGGGTCAGTTCTCCAGCACTCAGCCTTCTTTATGGTCCAACTCTCACATCTGTACTTGACTGCTGAAAAAACCCATTGCTTTGACTAGATGAACTTTTGTCGGCAAAGTAATGTCTCTACTTTTTAATGTGCTGTCAAGGTTTATCATAGCTTTTCTTCCAAGAAGGAAGCGTTTTATTTCATGGCTACAGTGGCTGTCCACAGTGATTTTGGAGCCCAAGAAAATAAAATTTGTCACTGTTTCCACTTTTTCCCCATCTGTGTGCCTGAAATGATGGGACCAGATGCCATGATATTAGTTTTTTGAATGTTATATTTTAAGCCAGCTTTTTACTCTCCTCTTTCACCCTCATCAAGAGGCTCTTTAGTTCCTCTTCACTTTCTGCCATTAGGGTAGTGTCATCTGCATATCTGAGGTTGTTGATATTTCTCCTGGCAATCTTGATTCCAGCTTGAGCTTCACCCAGCCCAGCATTTCTCATAATAAACTCTGTATAAATTAAATAAGAAGGGGTGAATATATATAGCCTTGATGTACTTGTTTCCCAACTTTGAACCAGTCTGTTGTCCCATGTCCAGTTCTAACTGTTGCTTCTTGTCCTGCATACAGACTTCTCAGGAGACAGGTAAGGAGGTCTGGTAGTTTTATCTCTAAAATTTTTCAGTTTGTTGTAATCCACACAATAAAAGGTTTTAGCATAGTCAATGAAGCAGAAGTAGATATTTTTTTTTAATTCCCTTGCTTTTTCTATCATCTAATAGATGTTGGCAATTTGATCTCTGGTTGCTCTGCCTTTTCTAAATCTAGCTTATATATCTGAAAGTTCTTAGTTCGCATGCTGCTGAAGCCTAGCTTGAAGGATTTTTAGCATAATCTTACTAGCATGTAAAATGAGTGCAGTAGTTTGAACATTCTTTGGCATGGATATTTTAAATATTAGTCAGTGCTTTGCAGGGCTCCCCTGGTGGCTCAGATGGTAAGGAATCTGCCTACAATTCAGGGAACCCAGGTTTAACCCCTGGGTCAGGAAGATCCCATGGAGAAGGGAATGGCTACCCACTCTAGTATTCTTGCCTGGAAAATTCCATGGACAGAGGATCATGGCAGGCTGTAGTCCCTGTGGTCTCAAAGAGTCAGTGGGCATGATGGAGCAACTAACATTTTCACTTTTTCACTTTAAATATCTTGCAGTTCCATCCCAAAACATTATAAAAATTCAGCTTCAGCCAGAAAGCTATGAAAGTATTTGAGTTTCCACATTGTATAAGTCATTGAATTGTATTACTCTTTTAATTTTTATCCATGTCTGGGCAGGGAATATATCCAATGAGATTAGGATATCTTTAAAACACAACGAGGCTTTCAGAGACTTATGCTATTCTGCCAAACAGTCACTTAAGCTGGTTAGAAGGATGTCTTACTAACAAAATTGGGACAAATTAAGCATCAAAAAGAGTAATAGCTGTATTGAATTGAAACGTTTCATATAACATACATATGTATGTGTATCTTCTTCAATTCCTTCACAAAAGGCTATCAGGAATACCTGTAATTGAACAAACTGAATTAATTTTTCTCACTCATTGCAGAAAGGAAGAGTGTACACCATGGGGAAACAAGGTGTGAGGGGGCAGTGAAGGAGGCACTTCACGAAGAAGAAAGAACCTACTATGGACTTCTGGCTTTGGGTAGGTAATTTGGGGGCAGGTCTAAGGATGTTTGTTCTTGATTGGGTGTTGTCAGAAAGCGGAGGCAATGCTATAATTGAATATCTCATAAATTTTATCTGCAGGGAGGGCAGAAGAACAAAGATAAAAACTGAAATGGCTCAAGAAGCAGAAGTCACTCATACTAGCTGCCAGAGAGCAGTGTTTGGTATTTCATGGATTACATGGAGATTTTGAAGTGGATGTTCTGTGAGATTGTTTACTTCCAAGAGGAGAACAGCATGGCGCTGCTGTAAGCATTAGGTCCATCTGTAATGACATGAGGCCTGGCTATGGTTTTGGGGTTATTCTTGACAGCAGGGGCTGCTTGATTTCCAGGTAAATAGGTAGGCAGAGAGCTAGGTGGATACAGAAAAAGAGAAAGCCATCTTTTTTAAAGTAAGAAAGAAAAGAGGAACCTCATGAGTCATCACTGGAGGTAGTTATTAGACCCACTTCTTCCTCTGTAAACTTCTGATAAAGCAGGAGGAATTAGTGAGTTTTCTGCCTTTTTAGTATATATACAGATGTATATATACAGATACAGTATATATACAGATTTCCTCCAGTATCCAAAAGCAGAGCATTCCCTTGAAACTTTTCCTAAGCTGAAATGGCATAAGGTGGAGAAGCAATTACCTAAGGATACATCTTGCTAATGAGTGCACAAAATAAATCAAGATCAAGCTCAGGTGCTCACAGACAGTTCAAAGCTAAAGTGGCCTAATGGTGAGATACTGACCGTGGTTCCAAGAGAAAGAGCTTGGTGGTGCCAGTTTCACTGCTCAGGGTATACACTGTCTCTGTAACCACTGGCTGTGAAACACACTAAATGTGTTTTCGTCTTTCACTATTTCCCTAAAGGCAAAAATCCTCTTCAGATCTCTTTCTATTAGTCAAAACAGGTACCATTATAGATCTATTATAAAAGTGAAGTGACTTGAAGTGAATTTTCAAAAAGCAGGTGATACCTGTACAGAGATCACCTTAATGAAGAGGGACAGGTCTTAGAGAAGAATTCCAGGTAATAAATGTTACACAAATAATAAAAGTTTTGCCATTTTTTAACCCATGATGAAAAAATTCATTCAGGTTAAGATTATCAGTAGATGCCAAAGCAACTGGGGAGAAGGTGAATGGAGAACTGTATGTTTAAATGTTGCCAGAATATCACTTCACAAATAATATACTGATCACAGCTGGGAAACACAGCTTTAAAGTATAGGATGAGGTTATTGCCACTTTGACCCAATGCATAATCCTAGAACCAGTAATAGTGGATACCAGACATTATCTGCCCCCCCTCCCCATATGGTGGGTGTGACCCCTGTGAAATCTTCTTGCCCAATACTTAGCCTAAATCTAATCAAACCTTTAGATCTAATTTCAGTTTACAGAGAACACAGGGACAATAAGGAAAGGTATATGGAAATAAACCAGGAGGTGGGACATTCTGTGATTCAACTGGCCAGTCTCTCTAGCAGATCACTACCATGGAAAAAAGGTGTGGGGATACCACTGAGGATTAAAAGAGATTCAAGAGACATAAGGAGCAGATGAAATAAGTGATTTTTATTGGGTCACACTTTGGATGAATCAGTTGTAAAAGATACTTTAGGGTCAGTTGAAGAAATTAGGCTGGGAATTAGATAATATGAAAGAACTACTGTTTTTTCTGCTAGTTGAAACAGTATTGTGGTTATTTAAGGAAATAAGATATGATAGAAACTACAATAAATTTATTTATTAATTTGAAAAGTATAGTATACCTCTTCATGTTTTCAGAACTTGTATTATATCTCTCAATAAAATTTTATAATTTTTTTACACGTATGTTAAAACTTTCTTTTTCAACTTATAGATAACCGTCACTATAGGGAATAAAGCACTCTCTCATCCTCACTTTTTCATAATCTAATTTAGCACTTCTAAGGCCGACAGTTGCTGTGGGCTTAATATATCAACTCACAATTCTTTCTTGTCTATGCTCTTGTAAGCATTAAGAGAAGTCCAAGCATGAAAATGGAAGTAGGGTACAGATGAATGAGGAAGTAAAACACCTTGAAGAGAGATGTCATTAATAGCATTTTGATATATTAATAGAGAAATGAAAGTCCAATCCTGACAGATAAGAAGGAAAGCTATGCAATAGAAGAAAAGAAAAACAAAGCTGAGCTTCCAAATTAATTTGGGAAGGAAAGAAAACAAAGAAATAACCCCTGGATCAAAAATAAAGTAAAATTACATATTTTCTAGAAAGAGGTAAAGTATAAACAGCTCATAGAAAAGACTATTAGCACAAATACATTTCTAGTCTAAGGAAATTTTAGAGTTCCAAAATTTTTAGAAAAAAATAAGGAAATTAAAAGTAATTTTTCAACCATAAGAAATTAGAAAAAGAAAAACCAAATAAAACAGAAGAAACTAGAATATGGTAAATGATAAAGATAAAGCAGAAATCAACAAAATAGAAAACAAAAAAATGGTACAAAGGAAAAGTAAAACCAAAAGTTGGTTCTATGGGAAAAATAATAGAATAATCTTCTGACGAGTCTGATTGAGGATAAAAAGAACAAATATACACTATGTGAGAAATGAGAACATGAGACTGAATCCTGGATGCTGAAGAGATTATATAAATTAAAAGATAATAGTATATGTAAGTGTAAGGTAATAAATTTAAAAATCTAAGGGAAACAATTTTTTAGTTAAAAAAGTCTACTAGAAGTGATTGAAGAAGCAATACAAAATGTGAACAGACCAATAGAGATGTGAACAATGCAATATTTATTTTTTTAAAAATTGAAACTAGGTTTTTATAGCTGAGCTCTATCTAATCTTTAAGGGAAAACCATTTCAATATTTAATTAAAGCATTCCAGACCACAGGACTCTAGCAAAATCTTAATATTAAAATCTTCAAAAGATAGAACATAAATATGGAAACAGAGCTATTTCACTTATGAATAAAACTATGGGATTTCAAAATAGAATATTATCATGTCAAAGAATAGTAGTGATGATAAAATAGAATTTAGAATGTAAGGATGATACTGTATTAAGAAATCAGTAAAATAAAAACTCCTTGATTAATAGATGCTAAAAAGATATTTGGGTCATTTCAAGAACCATCCTTTGTTTTAAAAAAAAATAAAAGAAATATACAGTTCTTAAAATTGAAGAAGACTGTACCAAAAAAAACAAAAAAGGAAGCAAATGTTTTATTAAATGAGGGAATTTCAAATCAGGAAGAGGAGAGATCTTTGCTACCACTACTATTATTGAATATTATTTTTGGAATTTTAATGAAAGCAATAAGACCAGAAACAGAAATGATCAGTAAACAGGAAAATCTGAAAATTACGTTTTCATCATTAATAAGATTATTTACTGAGAAAACTATCAGAAAGCCAAAATCTGTTTAAATTAATGACATAATTTAGAAATTGGATATAATAATAAATTGCTGTTTTAAAATCCATAGTAATTGTCTGCCCCAGAAATGATAATTAGAAATGAAAAGGTGAGGGTTTGAGACAAATGCTATGGTTCTCTCTTCCTTCTAGTCTCCCTCCTTCTCTCCCTTTCCAGTTCTATCTATCAAAGTACATGAACTTGCAAATAGGATTAGCTGTTACCTGTCTCTTGTTTGTTTGTTTTTTCCAATGGAGAGAGCGTATAATTTAAGAGTACAGATAGAAAAGCAAACTATCTGTTTTTAAACCCAGGCTTTGCCTTTTGCCACCTCTGGGAACCTGGAGGGTACTATTTGGAGATATTTATCTAGATTTTCTTTTGTGCATTTATATGTATGAGTATATGTGCATGTTGTATTCACTTCATCCTTGCTGTCCTTTAGAGATAGATATTCAGAAATGCAGAGATTTAATTTGTTCAACTGTGTTTATGGAGCACCTATCTGTGTACAGGTGCCAATTTAAGTGCTAAAGATATGGCAATAAATAAGACAGACAAGGTCCCTGCTCTCCTTAAGCTGATATTCTAGTGGAGGCAAGTGAGTGAAAGTCCCTCAGTTGTGTCTGACTCTCTGCAACCCCATGGACTATACAGTCCATGGAATTCTCCAGGCCAGAACACTGGAGTGGATAGCCATTCCCTTCTCCAGGGAATCTTCCCAACCCAGGGATCAAACCCAGGTCTCCTATATTGCAAGCTGATTCTTTACCAGCTGAGTCACCGGGAAAGCCTACCAGGGAAGTCACCAGGGAAGAGGAGGAAAAATAGATGGTAAATAGCTAGATCACAGATAAGTAGATGGTGAATAGATACGTAGATAGACACATAGAGTAACTAAATAAGAAAACAATCAGTGATAAATGTTATACAAAGAATTGAAATATTGTGATACTGTTCCAGTTATCTATTCCATGTGTATAACAATCTTTTATAAAGCTTAGTGGCTTAATAGAACCACCATTTTATTATCTAATAATCTCGTGGGTGAGAAATTCAGGGAGGGCTCGGTTGAGTGTCTTCTCCACGTGGGGTTGTCTGGGTGGTATTCAGCTGAGGTTGGTCTCTTACAGATATGTGGTGCCTGCAGGGGCTGGCTGGGAGGCTGGGACTGTTGACTGGAGAGCCTGAACGTAGCCTGCTCATTACAGCAGTGTGCAAGGAAGCCAGGCTTCTTACCTGGCAGCTCAGGGCTCCAGGCGGGGATGTTCTTTAAGTTCGGGCTGAGGCAGAAAAGGAAAGATGACCTCATCAGAAGTAGGTTACCTTTATTCCTTTATTCAGGCAAGGAGGGGCGACAGTCGGCCTAACGACCAGGCTGAGCAGCAAGAGGGATCAGGGAGGCTCCATATTTATAGGGAGGTTTGTGGAAGCGATAAGGAAGCTGATAAGGGATAATCAGGTGGGATATTTTGAGTATTCTTTAGTTGAGATGGCATTTGTAGTTGGGCAAGGGGTGATAAGTCTTCTGGGCAGGTGTAGGGGGTGGAAGGTTTCTGGACAGGGGGTGATAAGTCCCAGATAGATGCAACTGGCCTGGAACATCAGGGGGGGAACTAAAGTTCTGTTTTGTTTTCTCTGCAGTTAGATGATTCAGCAAGGGCCTTTGAGACTGTTGTTTTCTTTTCTAGGCCCAAAAGACTCCTTCATGTTCCAAGAGGCCCAGGCAGATGTTGCAAGGAAACTAGCTTCAGAAGTCCTACAGTGTTGCTTTCACTGCATTCTATTGGTCAAGCAAGTCATTTTAGGCCAGTGCAGATTCCTGGGAAAGGATATTAGACCCTTCCTTTCAAAGTGAAAAATGACTTGAGTGATCAAGAAGGCTGACTGCAGAGGTAAAATTTAAGCTGAGAGCTGAATATTAAGAAGTATTGGACCCTGAAGGTACAAAGAGAAAGCTTATAGTCCTGTCAGAGGGAATAAAGAGCAAGGGCATGCTGTGCCTGAGAAATCAGAAGTGACCGGGAGGGTGATGAGCAAGGCAGTGGTGTGAGATAAGTCAGCAAAGCTACAGGGGATCAGGTTATGTAAGATTTTGTAAGCCTGGCTGAGAAGTTTGGATTTTGTTCTAAATACTTCTTATTCCAAGAATCTCTAGTACTAAAGGGTTTTTAAGCAAAGGCCAATCAAATCCATAGATTCTCTACATAAATGCTGGTCAGGGAACCTGAGGCAAGAGCAGAAGCAGGGCAGCTAGCAGGAATTTGCAATAGTACAAGAAGGGAATGAGCATTGTGGCTGTAGGGAAGGACATATTCAAGATTGGTTTGGGAGGCATTATTGATGAATTACATGATTGGAATGTAGTAAAGTCAAAGATTCAAAAAAATCCCTATCCTGAAAAAAGTTTTAAGGAATCTAAGAGCAGAAAACTTCTCAGTGGTATCTTCTTAATTTCTCTCCTTCTTTACTCCATACAATCCATCACCAAGTCCTGTTCATTCTACCTTCCAAACATATTCCCAGTCCTACTGCTTCTCATCGCTTCTACCACCAGGCGCAGCTTCCAGCAACCTGGGTTATTGTAACTACCTCCTAAGAGGTCTCCTGCCTCTACTCTTGTTCCACCTTGTCAATTTCCCTGAAGCAGTCAGCATGATCTTTTACAAATGTAAATCATATCTCAGGTCTCAAAACTTTCCAATCATTTAGAAAACTTCCTATCATTTAGAATACAATGTAAAGTACTCACCAAGGCCGGCAGGGTCCTTCACCATTCAGCCCCTGGGTCTGTTAGCCTCACCCCCACTCTCCTCCTTGTCACTCTGCTAACCCTGGCAGTACTATTTGGATCACAGGGAGAATACAGCTGCCTCAGGGCCCTTGCACTTCCTGCCCTCTCTGCCTGGAATGCTTTTCTGAGTTATTCACCTGGTCCCCAACTTCATTCAAATATCTCATCTCCAGAGACACCTACTCTGACCTAAGTTCCTCACCCCCTCACTATCTAGCTCCTTAACCCTCTTTTATAAATCTTCATTGAACAAATTACCCAGCTGAAATTATATTTCATTTGTTGATCTGTTAAATGTGTATCTGTTATTTATTTAGTATACATCTTGTCTATTGGCATGTAAATTCCACAAGGAAAGCAGGCTGACTCTCTGGCTCATTGGTATATACTCTGGGCCCAGAACTGTGCCTGGTATAGTGACATTTGTAGAAATTAATAGAAGAATAAATGTCAGCTATTATCATTGTTAATATTATTATGAGTCACTTGCCATATACTCTCTTTTTTTTCCTTCTAAATTCCTTCTTTTCATACCCATTGCTATCACCTGAATACAGACCTCTCTCACTCCACACATGACAACCACTGAAGCCTTCTTCCTGGGCTTCAGAAATCTAGTTACTCTCCTTCTCCAGGCATCTGCTGTGTGACTGCCTAGTCACTCTTTCTGAAACACTGCGTAATTATTTCAAATCTCCTTTCTAACAGCCTGAGTCTAATCACAGTATAGCCTTGCAGTCATTTCCCTCATAGTTGGTCTCTCTCAATCTTCTTTTCCAGCTGCATTTCCCATTACTTCCTCGTATGAACCCTTGCACCCGGACAGACTATTACACTTGTTTGTCTGTTAGTTGACTTTCACCATTTGACCCATCTATCCCAAACCTCCCCTGCTATTCAAAGTCAAGCTCAAATCTCACATCCTTGGCGACTGTCCCAGAAGCAAGCACACACTCTTCTATATATAGTCTTACATTTATTTCCCTATTTGGACCTGTATTGGCTCAGTCTTTTATTATACTGACTATATACTTTGTGTATGAATGTATAGGTATTCTCAGTCCTGTCTTCACAGGTATAGAGCCGGTATGTCCAATCTGTATACTTTAGCTTAAAGTTTTAGTCATGTCCACTTTAGCTTAAGATTCTCAGTTTTATTCCTGCCCTGTCTCTTATTATGTGTACTTGGACATATTCTATAATCTCTCCAAGTTTCTGTTTCCATTTCAGTAAAATGGGGATAATCGTCTCTTTCTCATAGTGCTGTCATTAGAATTGGATGAGTTCAAATGCGGTGATTAATACACAGTGGGCCCCAATTAATTGTTATTTCTTTTTGTGTTTCCCACAGTGCCACTTCATAGTATGGTTGATGGCTTTGCAAATAGGCAGGGAAATACCTGCAGTAGGCATTATACAACCCACTAGCCATGTCCTGCATATTTCATAAAGACTACCACTTTAAAATAAATGTATATTCCCAGTGCCTTCCTATTCCTGTCTTGCTTTGGATATTATTGTTTTCACTTGATTGATGACACCCGAGTCCATCTGGGTGACTCTAAGCTCTCCCTAAATGTTCCCACTTCTGTGGGAGTACCAGTCATGGTGTCTTTCCCACAGAGAGCATTTCAGTAATGCATGACGATGGGAATGAGGATAGGAATGACCACTTTTTCAGCCAGATTTCTGGAAGGTAAATGATTCATGCCATGTGGTTCCAGAAATAAGATACAAGGGAAATGTAGCTGCCAACATCAATATAACCCCATTTATACCCACAGATTAATGGTATCTGGAACAATACAACTTAGACTGAAATAATTTTTGCACATTGGTTTATGTAGTTCTTTTGTACTGTAGTTAGCAAGGTAATCCATCTAAATTTTAAGGCATGTTTTCCCCCCATCTTGTTCTAAATGTATTTTATAAGTTATATTCAGAGTAGAGGTCTTTGAACTTATTTTTATGATATAAACTGCTTTGGTAGTCTCGTGAAACTCCTCCTTAGAAAAATGTTTTTGAATGCATAACAAAAAAATGTAGGATTCCAAAGAAAAATTTCCATATTTAAAAACAATAATAAAAGCTTTTAATGTTTTAATGTGATATAAAATATATGCATATATATATTTATACTTAATGCATTAAGTAATGAAATCTAGCAGTGGGTCTAATAAAGTGGTGTATCTAGTAAACACCACACTTTTGAAGTTTCATTAGCACAGTGCTCTTTTGAAGTTTCCATATCAACTTTTATGTGATGTGAAACTTGTAATTTCTACTATTGTCAAAGTCAGAGGTACTGCTAACATGGCCATGGTCACTGCCCACCTTGATAAGTGAAGGAAATGGCAAATTGAAGTTAAAGATTAGTGATAACAGAGATGTATTTTTCATTCAGGTTTGTGTACATCCTGAATTCTATCTACAAACCCCTTGTTAAGAACTCTTGCTAGGATCTCCTAAGCCCTCTTTCAACTGAAACAGTAACAAAGGCAGCATGAGACTAAACTGTTCAGATGTATGGTTTCACAGGAGTCAGATCATATCACACCTCCTAACTCCTCATCTCATGCCATGAAAAATTCTCGATAAAGATTAATGGGCCAGAGAGGGAGAGACAGAGCCACTCCATATTGAGGAGATGAGAAGAACGTTCTAGGAGACTCTAAGAGTCCTGAAGAGCTAAGCTGGCTCTAAGCTTTCCCTGAAGACATGCCCATAGAGTACCCTCTCCTCCACCCACAAAGTTGGCCTGTTGCACACTGAGCATTCAGCCTTTGGAGGCACATTCTCTGGTCAATGCCTCAGGCATCTGTCTTGTGCACACCTCCTCCTCACATGGACCACCCACTAGAAGAGAGGGCTTGAACACTCCCAGAGTAGTCAAAGTCCTACCTTTTTGGCCAAAGTTGACTGAATAGAATTGATGCTATATAGGTAAAGATGCTTTCTGGAACCTGGTCCAATCTGCTGGATCTGGTCCAACCAGGCCAGATAGAGTCTAAAGGGGACACTAATGATGATAGCTACAGAAAATATCTGAAAATTAAATACAAACCCCACCCAGATGGGTGCAAGTTATTTAGAAGAGTTATAGTAGTTGCAGTCAGGTGCATACTTGGATACCTCCAGCTTCAGTAACACTGCAGGATTTTGGACTGTTAAGCAAATCAAGGGAATAATTTACAGACTGAAGCTATGCTTGCAGGTGTAGGCCTGGAAAAGCCTTGTCATTATCAAGAGTGGAGGCTCTGGCTCCAAGACAGCTTCCTGGGCAGTGTTGGGCCAAGAAATAATGAAAAGCTAGCAGAAGATAGCATTTCAGTGGCTTGCCCTCTCAGTCACTCTTGTGATCCCAGAGAAGCCACACCTATTTGAAGAGAGAATTGTAATTATAGTAACAAAGATTGAACTTGTTCAGTGCTTTAAGGGAAAAGTGACATAGGGGCAGTGAGAAATGTAGCTTATTACACAGGTCCTAAAGTCCTCTCCCGGAGAAGGCAATGGCACCCCAATCCAGTACTCTTGCCTGGAAAATCCCATGGACAGAGGAGCCTGGTACGCTGCAGTCCATGAGGTCGCTAAGAGTTGGACACAACTGAGCGACTTCCCTTTCACTTTTCACTTACATGCATTGGAGAAAGAAATGGCAACCCACTCCAGTGTTCTTGCCTGGAGAATCCCAGAGATGTGGGAGCTTGGTGGGCTGCCGTCTATGGGATTACACAGAGTCGGACACGACTGAAGTGACCTAGCAGCAGCAGCAGCAGCAAAGTCCTCTCCACTCTCCCTAAGTGCTAGGAGGTCCTAAGAGATTTCTGGGGGAGAGAAGAAGATAAGGTTGATGACAGCATGGTGAAGCCTTCTCACTGGTCCCAGCCTCTTTGAGTCCTCATGGAAATATGTGTGAAATTTTGGCTTAACAGTAGACATTTGAGACCCTACTTAAGAGAGGAAAAGAGAGGAATGGAGGCTCAGCTCCTCCATTTTGCATATGGGAGACTAGGACTCAGAGGTAAAGTGATGTGACTTAGATGCGACATTTTAGGGCAAATAATACAAGACTAAACTGAAGGTTTTCTGATCTCTGATCATTGTGCTCTTTCCATTATTTAGAAAAAAGTCTGAGCAAACCACAACCACTGTTTATATCTTGGCCTTCATTGCTCAATCTCAGGAGCAGTAATGAAGGATGAAGATCAACCTGGAGCAGATTGGACCAGGTTCCAGAAGGCACAGACCTAGTAGGTACACATTGTAAATTAACTCATTCAAAACCCATTTGCATACCTTGTCTCCCTATACTATAAAGCTGGAAAGTTAAAACTTTCCTTCCCAGACTCCCTTGAAGCTAGAAGAAACCATGTTAGATCTGGGGAGTAAGACATAAGCTCAAGTCAGCTGGTTCTGCCTCTTCTGCTGCTTCTTTCTCTCTGACTAGAATATGAACTTGATACTACAGGGGTATCCATCATTCTCAGGATGCTGGGGCAAGCCCCTTGATGATATTTCAAGGTGATGTACTAGCCCTGATTTGCTTAAACCCAGACTTCTTCTCACTGGGGTAAAGAAATCCCTTCCTTTAGGGAGTAAGTCCATACTCATTAGATTTTATTGTACTTGTGTTGAGCATAACCCTAACTTGTTTCTCAGTCTGTGAATCAAAACTGGACTCAAGGATGGCAAATATACACTAAAACAGATTTTAGCAGGATAAATCCATGTGCCAACTGAGTTTAATGTTGAATGGTATGTAATATTAGTTAGCAAAGAGATCCAATTTAAGAAGGTAAGAAAACTGTCTAGATATGAAATGCCGTTTGTATGAAGTGGTTTTGAATGCATACAGTATGACCTGTGGATATGTCTTGGTAGGATAACTCTCCAGCATTAAATAATCAAGGAACCATGATTCAAGGCCATCATTACTTATTTGGAGCCATCTATCCTTGTTCCTCTTGTAAACATGAAACAAAATGGCCACCAGAAGGTGTGGGCAAGGAAACACTGAGGTGAAAACATGTCTGCAAACCAGACTGCTCTAAGGGTTGTCACAGTGGGGCCTGAGCTAGGCTATGACCTGTTGGAATAAGAGGGGATACAACACAGCCTTAAAATGAGATTAGAGAACTTTGGTTTCTTGGCCTAATTTCATCCCACTGGAGACAATTATCTTGTGAGGTGATATTAGCTGTAGCATTAACGTTTAAAGACTAATGTTCTCATGGGTAGACAGCTGTGGGTTTCTGAGTCAGAATTCTCTGATGGTTTGGTGAGAGCGGCTCAAGGAACATGCAGTGTGTACTTCATTTATTCCTAAAGGGCTTCTTACTTAGCTGTGTATTAAACAACCTCCATCAGGGACTAATAAGTTAAAAAAAAAAAGGACAGGGTGAATCTGAATTGAAAAACAGACTTTAATCAACTAAAATCAATGTTTCCAAATGTAAAATCAACAACTGCTCAGATAAGAAAGGGGACAATTAAAAAAGATAAAATTAAGAATATCATGCAGTAACATTCCTTGGAAAGCTTGCAAACTGATCCATCCTTATGGTACTAAAATATATTTATAAAACCTAACTGTTACTTCCCAATACTGAAAATCCCTCAGATTTCTGTAAGGGAAAAAACAGGTATTTTAAAATTTGAACTCTAAAGTTTTTGAAAGTAAAAAGAACTTTCCTTGAACCAACACTGAACCAACTAGAACCAAGGGTGCTCTGAAAAATACTTCTGATGAGCTCATCAGAGTTTGAAAGATCTATGAAAACAGACTTCAGATAACTCCTATCAGTTTAATTAAAAACAACAGGATTTTTCTAGCCTCATTTTGGGTTCATTCATTAAATATGCTCTGCCTTATGGCTCAGTTGATTTTCATTTCCCTGGGATTCCAGTCCTACTAAGGACCAAGCATGTATTTTCACTTTGGAAAGAGTCCCTTTCATCCTGTCTTGAGGCAAGATGGAGGGACCAGAAATTTAAGTGGACACATTCATCAGCCTAGCCTCAGGAAAGCCTCTGATCCACCACCAATCACAGAGGTAGCCCCTCTACCTCATCCATAAAAGTACATACCCTCTTTCAGAAAACATTCTGTCTCATTCATTACTAGTTGACACATCTTTGGGGAAGGAAATATGGCAAGAGCTATCAACACTTCAAATGCATGCTTTCTTTGACCAAGAAATTCCATTCCTAGAAATCCAACAGTTGCATCTGCCTACATGGGCAAAAACTAATATCCAAAGTTACTCATTGATATATTTTTTGTAGTACAAGAAGATAGAGGGGGGGAAAGTAAATGTTCAGTAAGAAAAGACAAAGTAAATAAATTTTCTTCTTTAAAAAGATGTCAATATGTCTGGAAGCAGAGTTGGGACTAGTCTCTAGTTCAAACTCCTTACACCTAGATGATGCAGCAGACAAAGGAAAGAATCTAGGTCTTGGTGACATAACTGAACTGCAGAATTAACTTTTAGTAGAGATGCCCTATCTTTTGGCTTCTGATTTTGTGAGATTATAAATTTTCATCATGATTTTAGACAACAGAACCTGATTTCTCTTACTTTCAGCAAATCATCCCAAGAGGGTATCCTATGCAGAGGAAGGTTTGGGGAAAGGCCCTGAGATGATGCTCCTACAGGTAAGGTGGAGGGAGTTCCATGGCTCTGTATGCACTGTCAAACTCTGAGATATCAGCTGCTATCCCAACATCTTATATCTTTAATAATGGTCCCCTATTTCCCACATGCAATTTTCCATCAGTTTAAATGAACCCATGGAAGTAACTAGATGAGGGGAAACACCTCACAGTTCAGCTCAGTTCAGTCCCTCAGTAGTGTTCGACTCTTTGCAACCCCATGAATCACAGCACACCAGGCCACCCTGTCCATAACCATCTCCCGGAGTTCACTCAAACTCATGTCCATCGAGTCAGTGATGCCATTCAGCCATTGCATCCTCCATCATCCCCTTCTCATCCTGCCCCCAATCCCTCCCAGCATCAGGGTCTTTTCCAATGAGCCAACTCTTCACATGAGGTGGCCACAGTATTGGAGTTTCAGCTTCAGCATCAGTCCTTCCAATGAACACCCAGGACTGATGTCCTTTAGGATGGACTGGTTGGGTCTCCTTGCAGTCCAAGGGACTCTCAAGAGTCTTCTCCAACACCACAGTTCAAAAGCATCAATTCTTCAGTGCTCAGCTTTCTTCACAGTCCAACTCTCACATCCATACATGACCACTGGAAAAACCATAGCCTTGACTAGACAGACCTTTCTGGCAAAGTAATGTCTCTGCTTTTTGATATGCTATCTAGGTTGGTCATAACTTTCCTTCCAAGGAATAAGCATCTTTTAATTTCATGGCTGCAGTCACAATCTGCAGTGATTTCGGAGCCCAGAAAAATAAAGTCTGACACTGCTTCCACTGTTTCTCCATCTATTTCCCGTGAAGTGATGGGACCAGATGCCATGATCTTAGTTTTCTGAATGTTAAGCTTTAAGCCAACTATTTCACTCTCCTCTTTCACTTTCATCAAGAGGCTTTTTAGTTCCTCTTCACTTTCTGCCATAAGGGTGGTGTCATCTGCATATCTGAGGTTATTGATATTTCTCCTGGCAATCTTGATTCCAGCTTGTGCTTCATCCAGCCCAGCATTTCTCATGATGTACTCTGCATGTAAGTTAAATAAGCAGGGTGACAATATACAGCCTTGACGTACTCCTTTTCCTATTTGGAACCAGTCTGTTGTTCCATGTCCAGTTCTAACTGTTGCTTCCTCACCTGCATACAGGTTTCTCAAGAGGCAGGTCAGGTGGTCTGGTATTCCCATCTCTTTCAGAATTTTCCACAGTTTATTGTGATCCACACAGTAAAGGCTTTGGCATAGTGAATAAAGCAGAAATAGATGTTTTTCTGGAACTCTCTTGCTTTTTTGATGATCCAGTGGATGTTGGCAATTTGATCTCTGGTTCCTCTGCCTTTTCTAAAACCATCTTGAACATCTGGAAGTTCACAGTTCACGTATTGCTGAAGCCTGGCTTGGAGAATTTTGAGCATTACTTTACCAGCGTGTGAGATGAGTCCAATTGTGCAGTAGTTTGAGCATTCTTTGGGATTGCCTTTCTTTGGGATTGGAATGAAAACAGACCTTTTCCATTCCTGTGGCCACTGCTGAGTTTTCCAAATTTGCTGGCATATTGAGTGCAGCACTTTCACAGCATCATCTTTCAGGATTTGAAATAGCTCAACTAGAATTCCATCACCTCCACTAGCTTTGTTTGTAGTGATGCTTTCTAAGGCCCACTTGACTTCACATTCCAGGATATCTGGCTCTAGGTGAGTGATCACAACATCGTGATTATCTAGGCCATGAAGGTCTTTTTTGTACAGTTCTGTGTATTCTTGCCACCTCTTTTTAATATCTTTTGCTTCTGTTAGGTTCATACCATTTCTGTCATCTATCAAACCCATCTTTGCATAAAATGTTCCCTTTGTATCTCTAATTTTCTTGAAGAGATCTCTAGTCTTTCCCATTCTATTGTTTTCCTCTATTTCTTTGCATTGATCACTGAGGAAGGTTTTTTTATCTCTCCTTGCTATTCTTTGGAACTCTGCATTCAAATGGGAATATCTCTCATTTTCTCCTTTGCTTTTCACTTCTCTTCTTTTCACAGTTATTTGTAAGGCCTCCTCAGACAACCATTTGCCTTTTTGCCTTTCTTTTCCATGGGGATGGTCTTGATCCCTGTCTCCTGTACATGTCACGAACCTCTGTCCATAGTTCATCAGGCACTCTGTCTATCAGATCTAGTCCCTTAAATCTATTTCTCACTTCCACTGTATAGTCATAAGGGATTTGATTTAGGTCATACCTGAATGGTCTAGTGGTTTTCCTTACTTTCTTCAAGTTAAATCTGAATTTGGCATTAAGGAGTTCATGATCTGAGCCACAGTCAGCTCCTGGTCTTGTTTTTGCTGACTGTATAGAGCTTCTCCATCTTTGGCTGCAAAGAATATAATCAATCTGATTTTGGTGTTGACCATCTTGTGATGTCCATGTGTAGAGTCTTCTCTTGTGTTGTTGGAAGAGGGTGTTTGCTATGAGCAGTGTGTTCTCTTGGCAAAACTCTATTAGCCTTTTCCCTGCTTCATTCCGTACTCCAAGGCCAAATTTGCCTGTTACTCCAGGTGTTTCTTGACTTCCTACATTTGCATTCCAGTCCTCTATAATGAAAAGGACGTCTTTTGGGGGTGTTAGTTCTAAAAGGTCTTGTAGGTCTTCATAGAACCGTTCAACTTCACCTTCTTCAGTGTTACTGGTTGGGGCATAGGCTTGGATTACCGTAATATTGAATGGTTTGCCTTGGAAATGAACAGAGATAATTCTGTCATTTTTGAGATTGCATCCAAGTATTGCATTTCGGACTCTTTTGTTGACTATGATGGCTACTCCATTTCTTCTAAGGGATTCTTGCTCACAGTAGTAGATATAATGGTCATCTGAGTTAAATTCACCCATTCCAGTCCATTTTCATTTGCTGATTCCTAGAATGTCAACATTCACTCTTGCCATCTCCTGTTTGACCACTTCCAATTTGCCTTGATTCATGGACCTAACATTCCAGGTTCCTACACAATATTGCTCTTTACAGCATCGGACCTTGCTTCTATCACCAGTCACATCCACAACTGGGTGTTGTTTTTGCTTTGGCTCCATCCCTTCATTCTTTCTGGAGTTATTTCTCCACTGATCTCCAGTAGCATATTGGGCACCTACCAACCTGGGGAGTTCCTCTTTCAGTATCCTATCATTTTGCCTTCTCATATTGTTCATGGGGTTCTCAAGGCAAGAATACTGAAGTGGTTTGCCATTCCCTTCTCCAGTGGACCACGTTCTGTCAGACCTCTCCACCATGACCCATCCGTCTTGGGTGGCTCCACATGGCATGGCTTAGTTTCATCGAGTTAGACAAGACTGTGGTCCGTGTGATCAGATTGGCTAGTTTTCTGTGATTATGGTTTCAGTGTGCATGCCCTTTGATGCCCTCTTGCAACACCTACCGTCTAACTTGGGTTTCTCTTACCTTGGACGTGGGATATCTATTCATGGCTGCTCCAGCCAAGCGCAGCTGCTGCTACTTAGCTTGGAGGAGTATCTCCTCACGGCTGCCCCTCCTGACCTTGAACGTGGAGTAGCTCCTCTTGGCTCTCCTGCGCATGCGCAGCCACCGTTCCTTGGATGTGGGATAGCTCTTCTCAACCACTGCCCCTGACCTTGGGCATGGGGTACCTCCTCTCACCTCACCTCACCTCACAGAGGCCTGCATTTCCCATCTCTGAGACTCAAGAGACCCAATATGTGGCAGCTAAATTCCTGACTTAGCATTGTTTCTGATATGGTCCCACTCAGAGTTTTTACTTTTAGCTCTCAGGATCTTTTCCAGTTACTTCACTCAGAAAAGAATTTATTAAAGGTTAGACTCTTTGGGACTAAGTGCTAAAAAAAAAAGACTCTAGATGGAGCTTCAATAAACAACCCCTCAAATATCATCACAGAAACAGACCACCAAGAACACTGCTATCTTTGCCTCAGGCAGGAAATTGCAGACTCTGGAATCTTCCATCATGGCCATCTGCTCCAGGCCACTCTGTTCCTGTTCTGTTTGGGTCAGGAAGAGTATATTCACACTTGTTTCCCTCCCCACATAACTTAGTTCTTTCACAACTCAAGGTTGTTTAAAACTTTTATTATGTTTAATAATATCCTGGAGAATTGAACATCTTTATTCAGTTTTAAGGCTTCCCTGGTGGCTCAGATGGTAAAGAATCCGCCTGCAATGCAAGAGACCTGGGTTCAATCCCTGGGTGGGGAAGATCCCCTAGAGAAGGAAAGAAGAGGAGGCAACCCCCTCCAGTATTCTTTCCTGGAGAATCCCCATGGATAGAGGAGCCTGGCATGCTACTGTCCATAGGGTCACAAAGAGTTGGACACGACTGAGTGACTAAGCCTAGCATTCAGGTTTGAATCAAGATCTCAAACAACTGGATCTGAACTAAGCCACATCTGAATCCTAGTAGTAAGTGAGGCTGGGAAGCTAATGATTACCTGCCAGCCTCTGGAGTCCTGGGAACTGGAGGTATCCTGCAGTGGGTCTCCAGGAACATCCAATCCACAATATCCACAGTCCCCAAAGTGGAAACAATATAGCCTCACACCAAAAATGGAACTGTTTTCAAACTCAGCTCTATTAGGAATGAAGATAAGACTCCTCAAGGGGCCTACCAGGTAGTCAATGCTATCACCTGAGGGGCAAGCTGCTCTACACAGCATTTTAACCAGCTACAAAAAAAGAAATCAATACTTGCCTAGAAAGTCTGCTTTCAATGTGGTCAAATGTGCTCTTATCCCTACAATCACATTTAAGGTTCTCTTTTCAGCAAAGTAAGTGTTCTGCTATTGCATGGGTTGTTGTGACTAGAAGCACGGGACTTGAGTTAATATATCAACAACTTATTAGAAACTGTGGTGAAAAAAACACAAAGCCAGTGTCAACTCAGCATTGTGGGTGCTATTTTGGAATCTTCAGTTTCTTCCCACATATGCAAAGTGGAGGAGAGAATTGCAGCAATTATCAGAATACTTTCAAATTTTAAAAATGATATTTTCCTATAATTATCTAGATATTTCAGATAAATTTGGGGGTAATTTTGGTCCAAACAATCTTTATAATTGCCCAAATTCTCTTGTACATGTACTTCTAGACACTGCTAAAAATACATAGCAATCAAAGCAGTGCTGTTGGTAAACCCTGTTTCAATTTCACAGAAAAGCTGGGAAAGAAATACAGGAATCAAGAAACTTCTCTTCTCTCAAATGTAATAAAATGCAGAAAAATCTGTAAGAATAGCAAAAAAAAAAAAGTCAGAAACATCCAAACTAAGGAAGAAGCACAGCCTCATAATGTCACCATTTAAAAATAATATCTACTGAGGAAAGATTCTAGAAATTGACTGTAGCTTCTACTTGACTCCTCCAGAAGCTGAACAATGGATAAAAATGTGAAGAAATAAAGTCCTTAAAAAATGAACTCTACCTCTCATTTGGAGGGTAGTGGGCCAATGGTGTGAAGGATGGGGTTTGGAAATGAAGCTCAGAAGAAAAATATCAGGAGTCTCTTTAAATGGTTGCCTGTCTCAGTGTGAGAGAAAAATGACTCATTCATTAGAAATGGGAAGAACTACTAAGAACTGGCACTTTGTTTTACTATCTAAGAGAAACACAGGATATAACTAGTAAAGGGACACATGTGATGAATTCCTAGTTTGTGTATTTTTTTTAATGCCTTTTCCACCCATATCCCAGAAGGAAACGGGAGATAAATAGAGAAGAGGGGAGGAAGTTATGGCTAAGGCAGTTTGTCTTTGAGAAATGAAGAGGCACTGGATTTCCCCAGCATCTGTTGAACAACCTAAAAACCAAATATTTTTATCACTGGATCAGATGCACCCTTAACTAATCTGTTAGCAAAGAAGAAGCAGGAGTGGCAACTAGGTGGGCAGTCAAAATAACAGTCATTATTGAGTTCAGAGTATTCTAACTTGTTACAAGAATCACTGGAAGAAACAAAACAGATCATACACTTTCTAAAATGCTAGAAATAGCATATAAAGAAACTATCATAGGTTCCAACAACACAAGAGATGATTCTACACATGGACATCACCAAATGGTCAATACCCAAATCAGACTGATTGCATTCTTTGCAGCCAAAGATGGAAAAGCTCTATACAGTCAGCAAAAACAGGACCGGGAGCTGACTGTGACTCAAATCATGAACTCATTATTGCAAATTTCAGAATTAAATTGAAGAAAGTAGAGAAAACCACTAAACAATTCTGGTATGACCTAAATAAAATCCCTTATGATACACAGTGGAAGTGACAAATTCAAGGGATTAGATCTGATAGAGTGCCTGAAGAACTATGGACAGAGATTCATAACATTGTACAGGAGGCAGTGATCAAAATCATCCCCAAGGAAAAGAATTGCAAAAAGGCAAAATGGTTGTCTGAGGAGGACTTACAAATAGCTGAGAAAAGAAAAGAAGTAAAAGGCAAAGGAAAAAAGAAAAGATATATCCATCTGAATGCAGAGTTCCAAAGAATATCAAGGAGAGATAAGAAAGCCTTCCTCAGTGATCAGTGCAAAGAAATAGAAGAAAACAATAGAAGAGGAAAGACTAGAAATCTCTTCAAGAAAATTTGAGATACCAAGGGAACATTTCATACAAAGATGGGCACAATGAAGGACAAAAACAGTATGGACCTAACAGAAGCAGAAGATATTAAGAAGAGGTGGTAAGAATACACAGAAGAACTATACAAAAAAAGATCTTAATGACCCAGATAATCATGATGGTGTGATCACTCACGTAGAGCCAGACGCTCTGGAATGTGAAGTCAAGTGGGCCTTAGGAAGGATCATTATAAACAAAGCTAGTGGAAGTGATGGAATTCCAGCTGACCTATTTCAAATCCTAAAAGATGATGCTGTTAAAGTGCTGTACTCACTATGCCAACCAATTTGGAAAACTCAGCAGTGGACACAGGACTGAAAAATGTCAGTTTTCATTCCAATCCCAAAGAAGGGCAATGCTAAAGAATGTTCAAACTACCATATAATTGCACTCATTTCACATGCTAGCAAGTGAAAGTCGCTCAGTTGTGTCTGACTCTTTGTGACCCCATAGACTATACAGTCCTTGGAATTCTCCGGACCATAATACTGGAGTGGGTAGCCTTTCCCTTCTCTGGGGGATCTTCCCAGCCCAGGGCTCGAACCCAGGTCTTCCACATTGCAGGCAATTCTTTACCAGCTGAGCCACAAGCAAAGTGCTACTATATGCTAGCAAGGTCATGCTAAAAATCCTTCAAGCTAGGCTTCAACAGTATGTGAAATGAGAACTTTCATATGTACAAGCTGGCTTTAGAAAAGGTAGAGGAACCAGAGATCAAATTGCCAACATCTGATGAATCTTAGAAAAAGCAAGATAATTCCAGAAAAACATCTACTTCTGCTTCATTGACTACCCTAAAGACTTTGATTTTGTAGAAAATTCTTAAAGAGAATTGGGAAGGGAATATGTCAAGACTATATATTGTCACCCTGCTTATTTAGCTTATATACAGAGTACATCTTGTGAAATGCTGGGCTGGATGAAGCACCAGCTGTAATCAAGATTGCTAGGAGAAATATCAATAACCTTAGACATGTGGATGACATCACCCTTATTGCAGGAAGCGAAGAGGAACCAAAGAGCCTCTTGATGAAGGTGAAAGAGGAGAGTGAAAAAGTTTGCTTAAAACTCAGCATTCAAAAAACTAAGATCATGGCATCCAGTCCCATCACTTCATGGCAAATAAATGGGGAAACAATGGAAACAGGATGAGACTTTATTTTCTTGGGCTTCAAAATCACTGCAGATGGTGACTGCAACCACGAAATTAAAAGACGCTTGCTATGACAAACCTAGACAGCATATTAAAAAGCAAAGACGTTACTTTGCCCACAATGGTATAGTTGGCTTTGGTTTTTCCAGTAGCCATGTATGGATGTGACAGTTGGACCATAAAGAAGGCTGAACAATAAAGAATTGCTTTTGAACTGTGATGTTGGAGAAGACTCTTGAGAGTGCCTTGGACTGCAAAGAGATTAAACCAGTCAATCCTAGTGGAAATCAATCCTGAATATTCATTGGAAGAACTGATGCTGAAGTTGAAGCTGAAGCTCCAATACTTTGGCCACCTGATGCAAAGAGCTGATTGATTAGAAAAGACCCTGTTGCTAGAAAAGATTGAAGACAGGAAGAGAAGGGGATGACAGAGGACAAGATGGTTGGATGGCATCACTGACTCATTGGACATGAGTTTGAGCAAGTTTTAGGAGATAGATGGTCAAGGACAAGGAAGCCAGGCATGCTGCAGTCCATGGGCCTGCAAAGAGTCGGACATAACTGAATGACTGAACAACAGCAACCATAGGTTATAAAGCAAAAGACAGCAAACAAAAGGAAATAACCTATATCATTAAAGATATTACCCCATATCATTAAAGCACTATGGTACTTGTATTGATATTTGTATAGACAGAAAGACCAACTGAATAAAACAGAAAGTTCAGAAATTGACACAGATATTTATGGAAATTTATTACTCTCTACATAAAGGTAGCATCCCAAAGCTATGGGGAAAATTACAAACTTTTCAATAAGTTGTATGGGAAAACTAATAGACAATCTAAAGAAAAATAAATTTGAAATCCTAATTTATTCACCATACCCAGGATAAATTCCAGGTCTTAATATAAGAAAAGAGAGAGAGAGAGAGAAGGGAAGGATGGAAGGGTGGAAGGAAGGGAGGGAGGAATAAAAGAAGAAAGAGATTATAAAAGTACAAGACAAATAAAAAAGGGCAAATTCTTTTTTTTTAATTATAGAACAGGAATTGGCAGTTTTTTAACGGTTGTTCACATAGTAAATGGGCTTCCCAGGTGGCACTAGTGGTAAAGAACCTGCCCACCAATGCAGGAGACATAAGAGATGCAGGTTCAATCCCTGGATTGGGAAGATCCCCTGGAGTAGGGCACAGCAACCCACTCCATAATTCTTGCCTGGCGGGTTACAGTGCAAAGGGTTGCAAAGAGTAAAAAACGATTATAGTGACTTAGCGTATATGCATGCACATAGTAAATAGTAGCTTCAACTACAAAATTCTGCCACTATAACAAATGAGCTTAGCTGTTTTTCAATAAAGCTCTATTTACAAAACAAATGAAGTGCTGGATATAACCTTTGAGCCATATTTCACAAGCCCCTGATATAGCATGTGAAAAGTGTTTTAAACTAAGACCCAAAACTCAGAAATCACTAAAAAAATATTGATACATTCAACCACAAATTAAAAACTTCTGCAAGGTAATAAAAAATACATTAAGAATAGTCAAAAGGTAAAATGATAAACCACAAGTAAATATCTGCAACTCATTTCAAAATGGGATAAAATTTCTAATATATAAAACTTCTAGAACTCTCTCCATTATATTTTGTGCTTCCCTCATTATTCCCTTTAGCAGGCCAACCTACTCCTTTTCCCAGTCTTAAAGTCTTTAAAAAACCTTTCTCTTGACCCCATTTCTCTCACCAATTACTACCTCATGTTCTACTCCTTTTTGCAGTGAAACTCTTGGAAAGAATTGTCTCCAAGATCTTTCCTCTCTTTCTCCTTTAAGCTCTGCTGGTCCACCAAAACTGCTCTAGTCAAGACCCCTACATTGCTCAAGACAGTGGTCAATTTCAACCTGTATCTCAGTTGACTTTTCATCAGTATGTGCTGTAGATATTCACTTTTTCTTCCTTAAAAAAAAAAGAAAAAATTGCACTTGGCTGAGAGGACACCAAGCATCAAACTCTTGGTTGTCCTCTACATCCTTGGTCCCTCCATCACAGGCTACTGTGCTCATCCCTTCTCATCTCCTGAACTCATCAGTTTTCACTCACTGCAGGACTCCACTGGGGGCTCTTGTCTTTCTTAACTGGGTTCCTAGTCAGTCTTACAAATTGTCACAGCTTTAAACATCACCTAAATACCTCCTGAATTTAAGTCTCAAAGCTAGATCACACTCCTTTACTCCAGATTCATACATACACCTGACTTCTCCACTTGCAGTCTAATAAACATTAAGATCTTACCATATTTTCAGCTGAGCTCCCAATGCTAACCTCAAATATACTCTACCCAAGGTTACTTCCATTATGACGGGAGGCAACCCCATCCTTTCAGTTGCTCAGGTCAAAATATCTAGGACCATCCTCTGCTCTTTCTTTCACACTCTTCACCCTACCTTTAAAAAATATCTGAAATCAACCATTTCTCACCCTCCTCTTCTACCATCTTGGTCCTAGTCACCATGATGTCTCATTGGATTACTCTACCAGCCTCCAAACTGGCTTCACTACTGCTGCCCAGACCCTCATCAGGTTCTCAATGCAGCAGCCAGAGTGATTATGTTAAAAATAAGTCAGATTATATCACTCCTCTGCTTCAAAACCTGCAGTGAACTCTCCAGTTTGCTGATGGAAGTGCCAAAATATGTACGAAGCACTCTAAGATCTTTTTCTCTTCCATTTCTCTCTAACCTCATTTTTTTTATTATTCTTTTTCCCTCTTACTTTGCTGCAGCCCCAGTAGCTTCCTTCCTGATCTTGGAAAATGCCAGGCACACACCTGCCCTGAGGTCCTTACATCAGGCTTTCCTCTGCCTCTGTGGCTCTGCCCCTGTCATTTGCCTGGTTCACTCCCGCACTTTCTTCAAGTCTTTGCTCAGTATCATCTCAATGAGGTCTGCCCTGACCACTTGTGTCATAACAAGAAATATATTTAGTCTTTGTTCCTGATTCCTAGAACAGCGTTCCTAAAACCCTTGTTATTTTGAGTGATAAGGGTGTTAGGTGCATCTTTTGTTCTAATATTTGGTCTTTAACTCCAGTTCCTGACACAGGAGCTTCTAAAACCTCTGGACTCTCCAGAGTGAGAAGGGTGTCTTTTGTATGCTAATGAGATGATCGGTGTCTGGAAGGTCCTAGAGGGCTTCAGGTTGGGGGCTGGTCACAGAAAACCAAGTCATAATTAGAGGCTTGGAACTTTCAGTTCCTACCCACCAACCTGCAAGGAAGGAAGAGGAGCTAGAAATTGAGTTATCACACCTTTCTGATAAAATCTCCATTAAAAAACCCCCAAACTGTGGGGCTCAGACAGTTTCCAGGTTGGTGATGACCTGGAGGTGCTGGGAGGGTAATGCATCCAGACAGAACGTGGAAACTTCACGGTGCCACTTTCCCATACTTTGCCCTTCATTTGGCTGTTCATTGTGTCCTTCACAAAATCCTTTGCAATATACCAAAAAACTTAAGTAAATGTTTCCGTGAGTTTTATAAGCCATTCTGCCAGATGTTTTGTGAGTAACTGGTGGTTTGTGGGAACCAAATCCAATATAAATTGGTTCAGGTTAGAACCCCAACCTGAACCAATTTATAGCTGGTTGGCCAGAAGTATAGCTGACAATCTTAGACTTAAGGTTGTCACCAGAAGTTGGGGGCAGTCTTGTGAGACTGAATCCTTAACTTGTGAGAGCGGCACTAAGTCTAGGCAGGTAGTGTCAGAACTGAGTTCAGTGGTAGCACACAGAATCAGTGACCACTGAGAACTGAAGGATTGCTTGGTATAGAAAAACTTACACATTTGCTATCAGAAGTGCTGTGTATAGAATAAAAGAAAGTGTTTTCTTTTTTTTCTTTTACCACACAACTTTCCTATAAACCCCCCACTTGCACTTTCAATCTCTCTTCTCTGACAATTAGTTTTCTCCATATAACTCATTATTCTATTATATGGGAGTATTTTTTGTTGCTCTTTAGTTGCTAAGTTGTGTCTGATTCTTTTGCAACTTCATGGACTGTAGCCCTCCAGATTCCTCTGTCCATGGGATTTCCCAGGCAAGAATACTGGAGTGGGTTGCCATTTCCTTCTCTAGTGGAGCTTCCCAACCCAAGGATGGAACCCATGTCTTCTGCTTTGGTAGGCAGATTCTTTACCACTGAACTACCAGGGAAGCCCCATTGGGAGTATAATGATGAACAAAACATATGCTCTCATAGAGCTTACACTTATGAAATGTTGGAGATACCAAGCAAATAATAATACATATGATAATATAGCTAATTAGACAATGACAGCTATGAAAGTATTTCTAAAGGGAAAGATTAAAGTGCTATGAAAACATACAATGAGGCTAGATGGAAGAAACCTATTCTAGATTCAGAGATTATAAAGAAATGACATGTAGAGTAAAATATGAAGGATAAGTGGGAGTTGGCCAGTAGAGTCAAAGGAAAGGAGAGTGTTCCAGGCAGAGAAAGCATGTGCAAGAGTCCTGGGACGGGAAGTAGTCTGGCATATTAAGGACCCTCACATTGTGATTTATGCCCAGCTGTGTCCAACCCTTTGTGACCTTTTGGACTGTAGCCTGACAGGCTCCTCTGTCCATGGAATTTTTTTAGACCAGAATACTGGAGTGGGTTGCCATTTCTTCCTCCAGGGGATCTTCCCGACCCAGGGATCAAACTCTCCTCTCTTGCATCTCCTGAATTGCAGGCAAATTCTTTACCAATGAGTCACTGGGGAAGCCCCTTATGTAAAATATTAAAGTTCTAAGCCAGATGTCTGCATACTTTCTATAGGCTTCCCTGGTGGCTCAGTGGTAAAGAATCCACCTGCACTGCGGGAGGTGCAGGTTCAGTCCCTAGGTTGGGAGGATCCCTTGGAGAAGGAAATGGCAACACAGTATTCTTGTCTGGGGAATGCCATGGATAGAGGATCCTGGCAGGCTATGGTCCATGGGGTCACAAGAGTCAGACATGACTCAGTAACTTAACAACAAAATACTTTCTATAGAGAGCCAGAGTAAATATTTTTGATTTTGTGGGCCAGGATTACAACCCCTACAGTACATCTGTCATAATTTTTCAACTTTGCCATTGTAGCAAGAAAGTGGCCTTAGACAGTATGTAAATGAATGGTCATGGCTATGTTCTGGTGAAGGTGAAGGTGAAAGTCGCTCAGCCGTGTCCAACTCTTTGCGACCCCATGGACTATGCAGTCCATGGAATTCTCCAGGCCAGAATACTGGAGTGGGTAGCCTTTCCCTTCTCCAGGGGATCTTCCCAACCCAGGGATCGAAACCAGGTCTCCCACATTGCAGGTGGATTCTTTACCAGCTGAGTCACCAGTGAGGCCCTGGCTATGTTTTAGGAGAACTTTATTGATGGAAGTGGCTCAGACTATAGTTTGCCAATCCCTATTCTTAATAATAGGCTCCTATGAGACAGTTTCATAAAAATATTTCTGATCAAGATGTATTCTTTAGGGATCAGTTTAGTCCTGGGAATCACACTAGGGATACAGAAATAAATAAAAAGTGTGTGGTTCCTTCTCTTATGGCATTAATAGATATTAAAAATATCAATATAATAACTAGATAATAAATTCAAACTGTAGCTAGGGGCAATTAATAAGTTCAGGGTCCTCTGAATTTATAATAGGGGATCTAATCCAGCCTTGAGGACTAGGAAAATCTAAAGTGATGTTTCAACATAAAACTAGAAGGATATGTAAGTGTTGGCCAGATAAAGAGTTGAGAGAATGTCTCAGAGGAAGAATATAGCACTATGAAAACTCAAGTTGAAAGTTTATTTAAGGAGCAGAAAGAAAGCCCATGGGCAGGAATATAGGGAACAAAGGAAAAAGTTAGGTTAGATAAACCTGCTACTGCTGCTAAGTCACTTCAGTCATGTCCGACTCTGTGCGACCTCATCCCTGAGATTCTCCAGGCAAGAACACTGGAGTGGGTTGCCATTTCCTTCTCCAATGCATAAAGGTGAAAAGTGAAAGTGAAGTCGCTCAGTCATGTCTGACTCTTCGCTACCCCATGGACTGCAACCTACTGGGCTCCTCTGTCCATGGGATTTTCCAGGCAAGAGTACTGGAGTGGGGTGCCATTGCCTTCTCTGAAACCTAGGAGGTACATAAGGCTCAAAATATATGAGCTCTGCATTTCAATTTAAGGATTCTGAAAATATTTTGGACTTCCTATGAAATTTAAGAATTAGGAATTTCAGAATTAGAAAATTAGAAATTTATGTTCATGGAAGCTCTGTTTTGGATAATCTATACTCGTGGCTTGATCAAGATTTTCTGATTTGGACATTTAGCACTAGATTCCAGGTATGAGCCCTTCACTGGAGGTAGAGATTTCAGACTCATAAACCATAGGAGTAGATGAGTTCACTTGTTTAGTGTGTGCAGAATGGAAGGGTTAAGGGTAGGGCTCTAGTTACAGAAGGGAAAGTTAGCAGAGAGGAGTGTGGCCAGTTCAGAGAAAAAGGAAGTGACCCAGAGGACAACAGTGAAGGCAACAGTCAAGAGAAGTTGGATAACTAGTAAAGGTCTTTGCAGCTTGCAATTTGGAGGTCTTACTGATAGCAGGTTCAGTAGCTAGATTCAGACAAATTTATATTGCCATGGTTTTATGACCAAACCAAAGTGAAGAAAAAGGGACAATGAGTATAAACATCTTTTTTCCCCCAAAGCCTCACTACGAAACTTCTACTTCTGGGTAAGAAATAAAAAGAGGAAGATTTGCCCTCCTGTTTGAATATCTGAAACACCAGACAAAAATACATGAAACAATATTCAAATACATTGGACATCAGGCAGCAAAGGACAGTGATCTCTTAGAGATGGGAAACAGTTGAGGGGAGCTCTATGACTGTCTCAGCCCACTGCATCAAGAAATTATCCAGGTTGCAGTGTAGAGGGGGAAACTGAAACAGCTGAAGTTTATGAGTAGAGTACCAGATAAGAGAGAGAACACTCAAAGTCTTCAGAGTGTCCAGTTCAGATATATAATGAATTGCTGATCAGATCGTGCACATGAAGAAATCACCTGAGACCAGGAAAAGAACTGCTTAAAAGGATGAGAGGAAACAGTGTCCAGTGTCCACAATATAATCCTGTTCCAACAGTCAAGAGGGAAAAGCTTCACAATTCAGCAGACATCAGCTATTAATTAAAGTAAGAAGGTGCTTTCCTCAAAGTGGGGAAAATTAAACCTAGACTAAAGCCAGCTCTGGGCCCATGTAAAAAAAAAAAACCTTAGATACAATGGATCAAACTGCTCCCAGTTTTTTAAACAGTGTCCCAGAACAAGGCTCAAAAATAGTTTTAGAACTATAAAAACATCCAACAAAACAGCAAGGTAGAATTTACAATGCCTGACATCCTTTCGAAAATGATCAGGCAGACAAAAAAGGAAAATACAAGTCAGAGTGAGGTAAAAATAAATCAATCCAAAGTAGCACAGAAGTGACACCAATCAGAAATAGTAAACAAATTATTATTAATGTATATCCAAGAAGCCAAAGAAAAGATTGGACATATTAAGACATGAAAGAAATAAAAAAAGATCCAAATGGAAATTCTAGAGATAAAAGCGATATGGTCTTTGTAGTGATTACACATTGCAGAGGAAAATATTAGTCAGCACACACAATGAGCAAAGCATACAAAAACAGACAGACCAACAGTGAACTGTGGGACAACATATATCTACGATGTAACCTAGCCATTCTATCCCAAGCATTTCCCTAAGAGAAATGAAAGCATATGTTGGTACAAAAGTTTGTAACAAATGTTTGTAGAAACTTTATTTGTAATAGTCCAAACTGGAAACAACCCAAAGTCCATTAGCAGTTGAATAGATTTTTCAAGTTTAAATTATATCCATATAACAAAATTCTACTGAGCAATAAAAAATGAATTATTGGTACATGCAACAACATAGGTGGATCTGAAAATAATGATGCAGAATGAAGGAAGGCAGACCAAAGATTACCGTGAGATTGCATTATGATACAGCTCCAGTAAACGCAAACAAATGTATAATGACAGGAAGCAGATCAATGGAGAAGGGAAACAGGGACAGGCAGGAGGTAGGAATTATAAGGGGACATGAGGAAACTTGATTGTAGTGATGACTTCACTGGAATATGAGTAAGAATATACCCAATGGAACATGCTAAATATGTGTAGCTTAGTGTTAGCCACTCAGTCATGTTCGACTCTTTGCAACTGCATGGACTGTAGCCCACCAGGCTCCTCTATCCTTGAAATTGTCCAGGCAATAATATTGGAGTGGGTAGCCAATCGCTTCTCCAGGGAATCTTCCTAACCCAGGGATCAAACCCAGGTTTCGCCCATTGCAGGCAGATTCTTTACCATCTGAGCCACCAAGGAAGCCCCATTTGTTAACTTAGTATATCTCAATTGTATCTCAATAAAGCTGTTAAGAATAAGCATAAATAAATGATTTTGAAACAAAGGAAAGAAATGGTTCCGCAGCTAGAAGTGCCTCTCTTTTTATCAAGAATGGAATCAGAGTTAGAAAGTGTTTTGCTCTAGCTTAAGCAAAGGCTCTTTCACATAAGCGTTCCTGAGCAGCCCCAAGAGCCTGGCATTTGTGTTCCTGGCATATGTTTGTGTAATGTAGAAAGAGGAAGTCACCTAAGTGAAAAGGATGTTGGTCTTCAAAACCACACACACACACACACACACACACACACACACACACACACACACACACGGGATTGCTTGCTGCACAGTAATTGATATTTAATTCAATGCTGTTAAAACAGCACAAAAACATGTCGGTTTAACAGAATCACTTGTCATTTTAGCATGGAAACAACTTGTAACTTAGTGCTTTAATTCCTTAACATGATATTTCTTTAGGAAGATTCAGACTTCTAGAAGTATTCATTCAGGGAGCTTTAAGACCTAATCCACTGCATGAAATCCTGATCCTGTAAAAATAGTTTATGAATCTTTCATATTCATTCTGTAGGTTTAATGCGATGGGCAAATTAATGATTTTTTTTTTACCTGTTTCAATTAGAACCCACGTTCTCAATCAACGTTAATAAAACCTATTTGGCACTATTCAACGGCCAGCAGATAAAAGAAAACTGCTGTTCATTTGACTACCTGGTCGATTTGGACCAAAAAATTTCGTTCGCGCTTTAAGGAGTCTTTCCGAGCTTAAAACTCCGCTTTTTTTCAGCAGACGCAGAAAGTGTCCCGCCTCTAAGGAGTTCTCGGTAGCTACACACTGTCGCGTACCGACTGGACTCCCAGCGTTCGGGCGAGTTCTTGGAGAGGGTCGATCTCCACCAAAACCAAGCTGGGGAAAGGGACGAAGCCACAGAAGGTTTTGCTCAGCCCTGGAGGAGTGGAGCGTTGGGGTCCTCTAGCTCGGGACTTCGGGCAGGCTTCTGGGAGCTGCTTTAGGAGCAGGAAAATCCGGCACCAAGTTGTCTCCCCCGAAAGCGCTCAGAAGTCGTGTCCGCGCCCTAGCCATACGGATCCCAGAAAGCCTTCACCACGTAGAGGATACGGGTACCCCAACCCTGGTGCCCAGCTGGTGGTAGTCCAGGTGACGGGCGACAGAGATGATCTGGGCTGCTCCTATCTCTGGCAGGACTAGACCCGGCGTGGAGGAAGGCAAGATTTGGCCGCCGCGGGAGGGCAGGAACTTGTGCTTTGGCGTGGTCCTGCGCTCTCCCAGCACGCCGCTGCGCTAGCGTCCTACTAGCTTCCCTTTCCTGGGGCCTGGCTGGCGCTGGCAAATTGAGGTGTGGGTGGCTCCCGGAGCCGAGGCTAGCGCGGCAGTAGCTCCAGACCCCCTCCCTCATCCCCCGCCAACGGGGGCGGGAAGCTGCGGGGTGGGAGTAGCGGAGCGTGATTGCCCGAGGCCCCTCCTGCCGTGGCGAGGGAGAGCCATAAAAACCCTGTTGCCACCTGCTCCGGACACCCCCTTCCGCCGGCTGTCGCCCCTAGAAGAGACGCGCCTGACTACTGAGCCCTAGCCGCCCAGCCACGCCCGCCGCCCAGCCAGCCAGCCCGCCACCGTGAGTGCCAAGACCCGCTTACTTGACGCGAGCCAAGGGAGAGGGGGTGCCTGTGAACTTGCCGGGGACGCTGGGAGGGTCGCGCCCGGATCCCTAACCCCTACGCGCCGGGCTTTCAGGCGCCTCGACGCGCGCTAGCCCCTCTTGGCGGCTGAATTCCACCTGCCCCTTCCTGTCCCCTCTGATGGTACAGCTGCCCTCTCTCCGACTCTCCTGGCTGCGCCGGCCCTCTGAGTTATCTTATGGTGGATAAGGAGGGAGAACACGAGCCCCATCCCAGGGCAGCTGGCAGTTTCCTCGAGGGTCGACGCCTGGAGGGAGGTTTCCTAAGCAGCGCTCCCCGGATGAGGAATCCCCGGAGCTTGGAAGACCTGCTCCCTACCGCTTCTTGGGATTTTCGGATCCAATCTGAGACCCACCAGCGAGGGACAGGGCGTCCCCACCGTTCTCTCCCCTCTCGCCGCCAGTTGCCACCCCGAAGTACTCTTTGCCATCACTGTGGAGCTCCTGCAGTGGGGCAGACCAAAACTGAAAAAGGAGAAACTTCTTCCCTCTAACAGGGCGTTTGGGGAAGAGGGTAGGAAAGGGGTACGTTCTCAACGCAGGGAGAGGAACTTCTAATCTGTTTTTTAAGTGTTTTAAATTGCGCCGGAGCCTCCCTAACTCAGCACCTCTCACCGCCGGGTCATTGGCTCTGCTACTGAACCAAAGTTGCTCAGTTTTCGGGTGGAGCAGAGGGGCCGGGCCAGAGCAGCTCTTGACCTGAATCCCCAGGATGGTCTCAACCACTCTTTGCGCTCTCTGCGTGACTGGGTCGAGCGGAGATTGAAGGTTGGGGAGGGGGGTCGTAGGAGCGGGGTGGGCGCTGGGGCCAGAGGAGGAAGGTGCGGAGCGTGAGTCCTCTGAATCCCCTAAGTCCCCTTCGCTGCACCTTCCGTGTCCGCAGATGCTGGGTAGCAAGCGACTGGGTTTGTCCGGACTGACCCTCGCCCTGTCTCTGCTCGTGTGCCTGGGCGCGCTGGCCGAGGCGTACCCCTCCAAGCCTGACAACCCCGGAGAGGACGCTCCGGCGGAGGACTTGGCCAGATACTACTCAGCGCTGCGACACTACATCAATCTCATCACCAGGCAGAGGTAGGTGGGTTGCGCGGGACTCACGACTCCGGGAGCACCCCACTTGCACACCCGGAGATAATGGGCATCTTAGAGGGCAAAGACCTTTTCTTTTTCTTTTTTTTTATCCCAGGGCCAGACAGCATCAGGCACATACTCAGCTCTCAGTAAATGTTTGCACAGGGAGCAACTGCCTCTGCCACTACTGTCACAAAATCCTGATCCCCAGACTCAGGTCCCCCAGTCTGGTGTCTGGCTGGCCATTTCCTCACACCCATCCCCTTGTCTTTTTTGTTCTTAGAGCAGGACTGTTTGGAAACCTGGATAGGAAAGTACCCAGTGAAAGGGGTCAGGAGGGTGCTGGGGAGGTGGCTGTAGCTGAGAGGGCTGCAGGGTATCTAGAAAAATAACAGCACAAGCTAAGGAGGAAACAGCTGGGTCACCAAAGACATTGCCAGATTTTTCAACCTGCCCAGACTGAAGTGAAAAGACAAATAGAACTATTTTCCCCCTACAGTGTTTTATTTCAGTCTGAACCCCTTACCTGAAAATCCTCCTAATAAGTAGAGATTTAGCATGAAAACATTAGTCTAAAATGCTGAAACTTTTCCCATTTCATAGCATTTTCAAAGAAAATGCCCACCTGGTGCTTTTTTAAGGAGAAACTTACAATGATCTGTTCACTTTAGGGTGAATCCAAGGATTACATATAATTTGAGAAATTGTCATCTTTATTCTGAACCCCTAGAAAGCTAAAATGAAAGGCCACATTTCACTCTCAACATCAAATCTTAAGCAAAAAATCAAATCCAAACTATTTTAGAAGTAACAAAGGATTTAAAATTTGTTTCCAAAATTAATTCATCTTAATTTTGAATCATACAATTTTTTTAATTACTGAGACCAAATGTCCTTAATAAGCTGAAAACAATGAGCTTTTTACAAAGTTTAGTGTTATTTAACATATTTATGTTTTTAAAGTATTGTTTTTTGTTTGTTATTTTACTATATTTCAAGGAATAGTTGGAAAGAATTCAAAGTGGGGAAGAATTTGTATTTCTTAAAGAAAACTCTAACTTTGATGAAACTTTCTGTTTCATCAAAAAGCTTTTAAAGTACCAATTTATATGAAGTTAGAAATATATGAAAGTGCTAGAATTAAATAGCATTGGTTTATGATCCCTGAAGTCTGACAGTTTTCATTAGTGAAAAGCAAGAATGTCATATCTTAATGGACCTTCAGAAAGTTAATCACTTCATATTCTTGCTTATGCATCATAAAGACCAGAGAAAAAACTGTACAAATTGTTTTTTTCCCTAGCAAAGACGTTGTTAGTTATTTAGTCTGTTAATTATAGCATATAGTGGAACTTAGTTTTACAAAGATGATTGATATAAACCTTTACCATTGTGTAAAGCTTGGCATTTCAAAATGTTTCCTAGGCATTACTTTGTTCAGTCTTTACCTCAAAGCTTTGAAGTGAGTATAATTATCTACAGTTTACAGATCATGAAATTAAGGACATTTCATGAAAACTTTTTTTGGAGTGGTTAAACTGGAGCCCTCCTCTTGATCTCTGGATGTTGTCACTTCTATCAGCACTCAGAGTGATATTCAACACCTTTGATGAGGAGAAAATAAGGGAAAGGGTTAAGATTCAGGTTAGCAAGTGTTCCTGAAGCAGTTTCCTATCTCCTCTGCATATAAGTTCTTTCTTAGAAACACTCAGAGGTTCATAATCTGCACCCATCACCTCCATTCTATACTCTCATCATCTTCCCACCACACACATCCACTCATTTGCACATTTGTATTTTTTGAAAATTACGTTTATACACACACATTTTAATTTGGTATAAATGGTACTTTGATATTCTCTTTCCTTCCCTTTTCTACTTGGTTCATGCTCTTGCTTCCAAAGGTAGCATCATTTATTCTAGAGCATAGATCTACCACATTTTATTTTTATAGTCCTCTATATCAGTGGTTCTTAACCGGGGTTGATGTTATGCTCCCCAAGACATTGGGCAATGTCTGGAGACACTTTCAGTTATCATAATAGTGGGATGGGATGGGATGGGATGGGATGGGATGGGATGGGATGGGATGGGATGGGGTAGGATGGGGTGGAGTAGGGTGGGGTGGGGTGGAGTGGGGTGGGGTGGGGAGGGGTGGGGTGGGATGGGATGGGATGGGGAGGGGTGGGGTGGCATGGGATGGGGTGGCAAGGGGGCTACTACTGGCATCTAGCGAGTAGGGGCCAGGGATGCTGATGAACATCCTGTGGTGCCTAGGACAGCCCTTGACAATAAAGAATTATCCAGCTCAAAATGTGCACAGTGCCAAGACTGAGAAACCCAGCCCTGGACTAGAGTTTCTTCCTCCTGGTCTCATTATTATCATCTGGGGAACTTTTAGAATATACTAATGCTGAGCTGCACCCCTGAGGAGTTAAATCAGAATCTCCCAGAGGGTGGGACCTGGGCTTTTTCAAAACCCCCAAGCTGATTCTAGTGTGCAGCCTAGAGATGCTGTCTTTATAGATAAAGCATTATCAAGAAGAAGGATAATCCAGAATTAATTAGAGATGGGAGAACAGTCATTGATGCTGCTCTGGATACCTACTACTTTCTGATTACAAATTCTGTTATTGCAGACTTAGGTTCTCTAATGGTAAATTGGAAAAAATATTCACCAGTTCTTTAATTCACTGCAGCATGATGAAAATAAATGAGTTAAGGTTGCCCAAGAGTTTTAAGATTAATAAAATCGACTGATGGACAGAATAAATACATATAAATTGCCGCCTACAGTCTGATATCACAACACCAGAAAATCTTTGAGGAAATCTCACAAATGATAGGGCGGGAGAGTTGGCTTTGCTTTTGTATCCCTTGAGTCCCTGCAAAGGAGAAATAATAGGAACTCCTTCCTCCAAATTTAGATTTAATTGTGCTTGATAGGCAGCCAGCATATACTCTCTATCAGCTTTGTTCTGCTGTTTTATCTGATATCTAATCAATCCACAGTAGACTATTTTTTTATTTGTGAAAAAAGCAGCTACTGATGTCCAATGCTTTTTTTGAGAAAGGGAAAAATAGTGTCTTCAAAAAAATACAACTTGGTGTAGATTTCTCAGCTCCTTTAGCAGAGAGAGAGAGACAGACAAACAGACCAGGTCCTTACTCACCTGGAGCCAGCAGCATATACTACCCTGGCAGGAAAACATAACCTTGAATTAATATATTGTTCTACCCATACCCTGCTATGGGAGAAAAGAGACCAAGAACTTTTCTATGGACCAGTAGGTTTCCTTCGTATTTTCAGGGCAGATTAAAATCACGTCAGGAGAGAAGACTTTTAGCTTTTGGCACCCCGAATAAACATGAAAAATATTCAGAATCTGTAGCTGTGAGAATGGGTGCATTTCAGCAGCAGTAATGCACATTTTTGTGTATAACTCTGTTGCTTTCAGAGCATTGTGACTTACAGTGGATATTCATCAAGATTCTAATTTTAAGAGGAGTTATGATTTTGTTGATGTTTTATGTTTAATACCACAAATCTTTCTTTTCAAAAGGTGTTTATGATTTCTCCAAACTTGTCTTAAGGGACTTTTACTCCCCCCAACCGGTCTTTTTTTTTTTTTTTTTCCAGATACGGGAAACGTTCTAGCCCCGAGACCCTGATTTCAGACCTGTTGAGAGAAAGCACGGGAAATGTACCCAGAACTCGGTATGAATAGACTATGTGGGAACACTGTTGCCGAGCTCAAGGTGGTCAGGGAAAGGAGATCAGAGAGGGCTGCTAGAGGAAGGCTTTGGGATGGGATCCTCCAGACTAGGTACGATTTGGACAGAAAGAATGATGGGCAACAGAGCATGGAGGACCTTTCTCTTCACATACTCTTTTACAAATCTCTGAGCTTGTGGGATAATATTTTCTGATTCAACTTAATTTGATGCTCCTTTGAAATTTTCAAATACAAATGACTTTTGCCTCAAAAATTACTCTATGGAAAATTTCTAACTGGCTTAGATTGAGGAAGCATAGGATATGCCCTAATATCTACACTGAAATAACCAACTGTCTGTCTTTGGCTGAGGTAATCTTTAGTTCTTATAGTCTACGTGGAGGATCTACATATCCTTGGAGAGTCCCTCCTGGCTTCACTCCAGTCACGCTGGTTTTATAAGAAGCTATAGATAAATCAAGGGGTGCTCCTATTTACTTTTTGATTTATTTTAGTTCATCTGATGTCACATTGTAATGTATCACATTCAGTGAATGAACATTGAACAACGTATTATTCTTAGGGCTTGCTTGGAAACTTGGGGCTTTCTTGGAGTGTGGAGCTGCCTTAGGACAGGTGCCCTCTAATATCTAGGTGTCAAACATTGGGCTGGGGTCATTCCAGATAAAGACTGCAAGTGAAAAGACGCCTGCTCCTCCTCCTTTTCCATAGCAGGCTCTCCTGTCCCAGGCCCGCTCTCCCTTCCCCCAGTAAGATGGCCTGTCTACCTTAAACCCAGAGCTCTACAACATCAAGAACCAAGCTCCCCAGAAGAGGTCGCTAGAACACATGTGACTGGCTTGTCACTCTTCATTGGGTTCTCCCTCTGTTCTCTTGTGAAATGAATGGCCAGCCAGAGTGAAGGTGCAAGTCTAGAGTCGTCAGGTTTGTTTTCTCTGAAGGACACACAGTTTGGATCGGACTAAAACTCCAGTGCTCTTGTCCCTGGCGGCACTAGCACAGACTTGAACAGCAAATGCGAGGGAAGCAGGTAGAAAACTCTCAAGGGTGGTTTTAAAATCCTAAGCAATACATGCTTTAATATTTCATTGATAGGCATATGAAGTTTGTCACACTAGTAAGTTTAGGATATGCTCTATCTACTCAGGACTAGAAATATAATCATCCAGACCGACCTACAGCCTTAATGCTGTTCTTTGATTTGTGGCCCAAAGTCACATGGCTGGTGCAAGAAATAGAGTTAATTGTACTCTGATTGACAGCTTCAGTCATGTGCACTTAGAAAAAGACAAAACTTGACAGCCTTGAAATTGCCTGTGAATGCGATTTTATTTAAAAGGGTTCTTTATAGTCTATTAAACAGCATCTTACTACATAAAAAGCCTTGCAGGAAAACACAGGAAGCATATTCAGAGCTGAATAACAATAACTTTCTTTTTACAGTTTCGTGTGATTCCTGTAGTTTTGATCTTCAGAAATATTGTGGAGTTCTTTGGCTTCTTTGATAAATACAGAGCCTTTTAAATATTCCCTCTGAGATTTGCCTGAGACTCCCATTAACATGAGTGAAGCTACTCAGCTGGGTCTCTGTACATTATGCCACTGTCTCCCACTCTGATATTCTACATGGTCTCCTATTTAGAATGCCAGCAGCCTTTTCAGCAGTTTCTGATCATCTTTCAGTTCTGAGCTGGATGTCTTACTCTTGCAAGCCTCCCAGGGAGTTAGAAGCTTCTCTTACGTGCTTTTCTTTTTGTGTTTGACAGGCTGGAAGACCCTTCTATGTGGTGATGGGAAATGAAACTCACTCTCCAGTCTCTGTCTCTGTTTCAACCCCCATTTCATCCTGTAAAACTAGAGTCTGCCTGTCCTCCCAATGCATGCAGCCCCTGTGCTCACCTCTGCAGAGTTTCCCTTTGTCATCACTGTATATATGTGTGTTTAAATAAAGCACTATGCATTCAAAAGTGTATGCTCCTCAATGCAAAATCTGCTGTTGCAATAGTGAGAGATATTTGAAGTTACTCATTAAATCACAGTCTCCCTCAAGTAGCAGATTCAAGGTTTGTTTCACCAATATTAAAGCAGTGGCTATGGAAGATATAAAGATATGATTTGTGATGACTAAGACTCAGCTGTGGGGTGTGTATGTGTGTGAACAGCAGACATATCTGAAACACTGAGCAGGGCAATACTAATTTGGAAAATTTTGCTGAACTTTTCCCCCATTCACAGGGAATTCTTGTTAACCTTGTTAGCCTATGCTGTCAGCAGAAAGGGTTGTTGTCTAATAGAACCTTCTGCAAAATGCCCTGAATCTCCTCTGCTGAGTATAGTAGTCACTAGGCACATGTGACTTTTGAGCACTTGAACGTATCAAGTGCAAACAAGGAACTGAGTTTTACATTTTAGTGTATCTTAAATAGCCATGTGTTTCCAGTGGCTACCATATCAGACAACTCAGATCTGCATATTTCCTTAGGCCACTACTCTTAGAATTTGAGTCATAAACAGAAACACACTGAGTAGGATAATTATCTTTTCACACAACATGGGGTATGTTAATTTAGCTACAGGTTATTAAACTTCCCCTCTCTTTCAGGTATTTATCTGCATAGGCTTAATGTTATTAGATTCTTATGTGTAATTTCTAAATCAAAGAAATGGGTCTCATTCTATATTTGTACTTTGAACTACACTCTAAAAAATATGCGTAAATATTTCTATGTGATGTCTTAAAACTGCTTACCAAATCCCTGTAGCACATCATGACTTAGGGAATTATATGGTATACAAAATATTCTATATTCATAAAGCATTCTAGTGTTTTTCCAGTGCCCTTATGAAAGGAACCAAAAAGGCCCCTCATCCCTTCCATCATGTGAGGACATAGCAGGACAAGGGTTGGCTCTTACCAGAAGCAGGCTCTTACCAGACATCAAACCTGCTGGTGCCTTGATTTTGGGCTTCCTAACCTCCAGAACGGTGAGCAGCAAATCCATGTTGTTTTTAATCCATAAAGCCTATAGTAATTTGTGATAATAGCCCAAGTGAATTAAGACATTCCTAATAAACAAAAATTCACTTTAAGAAATATAATAATGGTAAACTTTAAATTTAAACTTTAATTGCAAAACTACATTCTAAGAGATTCCATAGTAGTATTTTTGAAACATTTACAGCTTGATAACCATTCTTGGAATGGGTTTAAATGCAACATGTCACCCATCTATCATTGCAAATTAATTGTCTTCACTAGAGTTACAGAAAGAACAAATTCAACCTTCATTAATGAGATGCCTATGAGCAACATAGTCATTATGAGGTAAATGTATAAGAATTTATAAAGCTCTCTTCTGATCCTAGATTTATTTGACATTCTATGAGGTATAAATTGTGTATGCTTTTTGTAGGTGCCACTGTGTTTTTATTTTGATCCTTTCAATGCTCATGACACATTCAAGTAGAGGATTATTCCACCCATTTTCACCGGTGAGGAAACTGAGGCCCAAGGAAAGCAAATGACTTTTCCCACCTCATTCAAGTTAGGAAGATTTGATGGCAGCTGCTCTGTTCACAAACTCAGGCCTGGCTGGTGATGTTTCATGGAAGAAGTCAATCAAGACTAGGTCACATATAATCTAATTAAGAACATAATCACGACACACTTAAAACAAATTAAAGAATAACAAGTAAACCATGCAAAAGGCATCAGAAGAGGAAATGAGCGTGGGCAGAATTAGCTGGAAGAGACTTCACAGAAAATGTGAATGTTGAGCTGGGATTGAGTACATTCTGGGTAGGGTGACCAGTTAAGCTCCACACAGAGGTGGGTCGGCTCACAGAGTGGCCAGGGTTGGATTGGAGAAAGTCCGAAAATGACCAAACTCATCCATCCATTCATTCATTCACACACCATGTTGTGATCACCTAGAACCTATTGGACATTACACTGAACACTGGGGATACAAAGATCAATAACAGTTTCTCAGGGAATTTGTCATCTAATGAGGGAGACAGGTAGTTATGGTGTATCATTGGAACTGCAGAGGTGGGCCTGGTAGAGTTTAGGGTGTTAGAGGCCTCCTTTCCACTCATCATGTTCCCTTTGCAGGTTCCTGACAGAAGAGCTATAGATTTAACAATCGATGGGCAAATGGAGAAAAAAGTAGCTGATGGGCAAGTATCCAGTGAGGTCAAAGGCAGGGCTGCCCTAAGCTAACTCAGGATGCCTCGCTGAGGTCTAAGCCTCCAGAGTAGCCCAGCCCCCACACCAAATCTCAGCTCCCTGGTGGGGAGTGCAGGAATAGTGAGGTCTGTGGCAGCCTCCCAAACACACTTACCTAAACAGACACACAGACAGGAAGAGCTAGCCTGCTGTGTCCAGCAACAGATGGAGGAAGAGAAGGGACACTCATGAAACCATGTTACCTCCCAGTACAATGCCCCTGCCCATGGAGCAATGTGGTCTCAAGAATCAATCAGAATAGCAACTTCCTTCCATGCAGATGCAGACAGCAAAAGAGAACAGAGGAAGAACGCCCAGAAGCCTCTACTAGCTGAGACAAAACTTGGACTTTTCAAATTCAATACACTCAAAGCTGTAATTCCCTGTTTCAGGGGCCGTGATATCTCCTCGCTCTCCAACAGGGAAGTGGGCATGAGGTGTTTCAGGAACTGTGCATGGACATCCATCCCAGGCTGGCAAGAGTGGAGGAGGAAGGTCAAACTTCCTGGAGAAACTGATGCTTGAGCAGAGGTTTGAAGGTGGAACACCAATTGCCAGATGAAGAATGCGAGGTAGGAGGTAGAGGACCTGCAGGTATGAGAGAACAATACATGTTTTGAGTAGTTTTAAATTATTCATGTTTCCTGTACTTTGAAACTGACTGTGTGCTAGGCTCAGACCCCTGGGTTACTATTCTAAAAGCAGAATCCCATGGAGGATGAAATCAAGCCCCATAGGTGCCCCAAACTCTTTTCCCTAAGGCATTCCTCCCCTCCAGCCCCACCTGTCCTTCCTATAGACTTGGCTCTTGGAGAAAACCAGCCCCTCTAATAACATTCTTCATTTAGCCAAATCAGGACTCAACTTCTCAGCCTGGGAGTTCCTAATCATAATCTTATGGACAAACCTACAAGTTCAGATAGTAAACGTTTTAGAGTTGGTTCTACTCCCTAATTCAGGAGAGATACAACTCTCTTTAGCTGTATTTTAACGGCCTAAATACCTTCCAGCCTCTTCCCCCTCCCTAGATAAGGAACAGGACAGGGGAGCAGATAAAAAGAGATGGAAAAATCAGCATTTGTTTGGGACTTCCACATCATGATACAATGTTTCTTCCCACTAGGCAAAGAGGGCTATCCAGAGCTAGGTCCACACACAGCCTCCAAGTGCCCTACTGATGTCAGGAAAGCAAATAAGAGGGCAGATAATCATTCTTCTCTTTCTAATATACCTGCATTATGCTAGCAAGAGAGTTCCAGAAAAACATCTATTTCTGCTTTCTTGACTATGCCAAAGCCTTTGACTGTGTGGATCACAACAAATTGTGGAATATTCTTCGAGGGATGGGAATACCAGACCACCTGACCTGCCTCTTGAGACATCTATATGCAGGTCAGGAAGCAACAGTTAGAACTGGACATGGAACAACAGACTGGTTCCAACAGGAAAAGGAAGGAGTATGTCAAGGCTGTATACTGTCATCCTGCTTATTTAACTTATATGCAGAGTACATCATGAGAAACACTGGGCTGCATGAAGCACAAGCTGGAATCAAGATTGCCAGGAAAAACATCAATAACCTCAGATGTGCAGATGACACCACCCTTATGGCAGAAAATGAAGAAGAACTAAAGAGCCTCTTGATGAAAGTGAAGGAGGAGAGTGGAAAAGTTGGCTTAAAGCTCAACATTCAGAGAACTAAGATCATGGCATCCTGTCCCATCACATCATGGCAAATAGATGGGGAAACAGTGGAAACAGTGGCTGACTTTATTTTGGGGGCTCCAAAATCACTGCAGATGGTGGCTACAGCCATGAAATTAAAAGATGCTTGCTCCTTGGAAGGAAAGTTATGACCAACCTAGACAGCATATTACAAAGCATAGAGACATTACTTTGCCAACAAAGGTCCATCTAGTCATAGCTATGGTTTTTCCAGTAGTCATGTATGGATGTGAGAATTGGACCATAAAGAAAGCTGAGCGCTGAAGAATTGATGTTTTTGAACTATGGTGTTGGAGAAAACTCTTAAGAGTCCCTTGGACTGCAAGGACTCTTGCAACCAGTCCATCCTAAAGGAGATCAGTCCTGGGTGTTCATTGAAAGGACTGTTGTTGAAGCTGAAACTCCAATATTTTGGCCACCTGATGCGAAGATCTGGCTCATTTGAAAAGACCCTGATACTGGGAAAGATTGAAGGCAGGAGGAGAAGGGGATGACAGAAGATGAGATGGTTGGATGTCATCACTGACTCAATGGAGATGAGTTTTAGTAGACTTTGGGAGTTGGTGATGGACAGGGAGGCCTGGTATGCTGCAGTCCATGGGGTCACAGAGTCAGACACGACTGAGCAACTGAACTGAACTAATACTTAGATGGTTACTTAATACTGTGTATTCAACAGAAAGTGTTTTCTTTTTTTCCTTCTATGTAGAACATTGAAATCAGTTACAATGTCATCAGAATTCAACAAATACTTTTGCCATCATCATAAAAGAAAACAGCCTTTCCAATGAGATGTTTCAGTGAAATATTATTTTATTGTATTTTGTCGGTAGGAGGATTATGATATTGTCACAACTAAATTATTGCCTTTTTTTCTGTCTATTAGTAAAATTAGCACAGTGTGATTTCACACAGAATCTTTTTCTCTTTTTAAAATTGGAGTGGAATAACATATAATTAATCATATGTCATCCAGGCTCATTTTTTTTAATGTTCTAGTAAGAGTTATCAATTTAAACTTGTTCTAATGCTGTGGGATTGAGATGCTTGCAATCATGGGAACAGGGTGATGGTGTGAATGGTACCTGCTCTGTTGCCTACCACACTGTAGGTGTGCAGTGAGGGCCAGTGCAGCCTGCAGTGGATTAGGATGACTAGGAGTGATCCCGGAGGAGTCAGAAGCAGGGTGATGTTTGATGAACAAACTCAAAGGATTTTTTCATCATTCTCCTGACCCAGGGATCCAACCTAAGTCCTCTGCATTGCAGGCAGATTCCTTACCATCTCAGCCACCAGGGACTAGGTACTGTTTATGCAGGGCCTTCACAAAAGTAGAAGAGCTTTTGCAACAACATCTTCCTGGTGCTCTCAGAGTTATTGGTTAACAGACTGTAGTTTCTATCATCTTAGAAGTTCTAGTCACATTAAGTTATCTTTAGTATCAAGTTTAAAAAGAACTTTTTTATTCTTGAATATTGTGATCCTGGAATTCCCTGAAACACCATTGCATGCATGCATGCTAAGGCACCTTATTCGTGTACAACTCTTTGCGGCCCTATGGACTGCAGCCTGCCAGGCTTCTCTGTCCATGGAATTCTCTGGGCAGGAATACTGGAGTGGATTGCCACACCCTTCTCCAGGGGATCTTCCTGACCCAAGGATTGAACCTATGTCTCCTGGATTGGCAGGTGGATTCATTACCACTAGTGCCACTTGGGAAGCCCATGGAATACATTTAGGTTACTGATATTAATAATTTTTCCCTGGCTTTGAGTTTAATGATAATTTTGGAGTTCTCACAAATTGTTAACACTTACAGTGCTAGTGTATTGACATATTACGAGTATGTCATGTTGGCATAGTACACTTCTTACTAATGTATTTATTTTAATTTGGGGGAACTCTAGTTTGTCCTTAGGCGGGTTATTTTGATATTAAAATTTGTTAAGGATTTGAGCCTTGAAAAAAGCTATTTTATATACAAGACACAGATTTCTCTAATTCTCAATCTAGTCCTAATTTCAGTATTCTTCGTTTTCCCAGAAGTTAATTGAGTTTGAAACTTTATTTGTTCAGTGTATTTATTTGAAATCTGATTTGACTCATTAATTTGGCTGCTATACTAAGATGTTATGAGGCAATTTAAAGTTAAAATGAGAAACTTTGAGTAGAGTATAAAAGTCACATTTTGCCCTTCCATCTCACTCAATGTGTGTTTACTTGCTCAGTCATGCCCAACTCTTTGCAACCCCATGGACTGCAGCCCACCAGTCTCCTCTGTCTGTGGGATTTTCCAGGCAAGGATACTGAAGTGGGTTGCCATTTCCCTCTCCAGGGGATCTTCTGAACCCAGAGATTGAACCCGGGTCACCTTACCTTTTGGGTATTATGTTATTTGGGTATTATCCACTAGAACGTGTGTGCGTGCTCAGTTGCTCAGCCATGTCTAACTCTTTTTGACCCTATGGACTGTAGCCTGCAAGGCTCCTCTGTTCATGGAATTTTCCAGGCAAGAATACTGGAATGGGTTGCCATTTCCTCCTCCAGGGAATCATCCCGACCCAGGGATCAAACCCACGTCTCCTGTGTCTCCTGCATTGGCAGAGGGATTCTTTACCACTGAGCCACCCGAGAAGCCCACTAGAGAGAACAGCATTGTTCCAATGATTTTTCAATTAATGTTTGTCAAGAGTAATTTGAATTTTATTTATTCTGATTTCTGTATCTTTTCTATCATAGGCAGGTCTTTTCAAATCATAGCAAACTGCTAAGTCAACCAGTCTGTGAATTTCAATGCAAGAATAAGCGGTGTTGGCAGAACAAATTTAATGTAGTCATTCCTCCTAATAGACTGAATTATTGACCAAGTTATAATGGAGGTAGCTGATCTCTGATGAGTTCCTAGAGTCCCAAGGTTGTTATCAATTCCTGAGACATTTATTGAATAATCTGTCTGTGACAGGTATTCTGCAAGGTTCTGAGAGTCATATAAAGATGAGTGAGACAGTTTCTCTGCTCTTAAAGACCTGGCAATTTATGAAGGAGACAGACACATGCTTGAGTGACTGCACTATAAGGCAGATCATGATTGAGATTTAAATAGAAACATAAAGTAATTGCAATGATAGAACAGGGGAGGCTGAAAGCACTTCCTTTCACTACTGTGTGTAGGGAGAGGGGGCTGTTATTTGAAGTGGACCTTGGTGAATGGAAGCTGTTCAATAGGTTACTCTTCACTACTGCTAACCTCAAGGTTATTATTAACTATGTTATGGTCTTAGAAAAAAGGTTGTGTAGGTGCCCAAGCAAGCTTTCCTGAGATAAATGTCGAGATATCTTGGGATGTGGTGATTGGCTATCCATCTTGGAGTCAGCATTAATTATATAAATTGGTATAAATGGGAGGTGGCATGAGAGAATAAACACCATGGAGGGGATAGGATGGTGTCTGATGTTCTCTTAATGGTTGAACCTCCACCCTGAAAATCAGGGATTCATTTGGGCAACAATGAGTACACAAAGCTAAAAGTGCCATATTTTTGAAAGAAATGATATTTTGGCAGAGGAGTGGCCACACTGGGATCTAAGTGACAAAGTTTAACAGAGAGAAGATTATTTCTCTTCTCCCAGACTCAGACCCCAGAGTAACAACACCCACAGCTCAGTCGACTGTCAGACATCAAGTGCTGAGCCCAGAAATACAACAGGAGAAACTCTATCACTTGGCAGAACAGGCTTCTCATGAAGGGTTCCTGCAATTGTGGCTGACGCTTGGCAGATCAGTTTTGGGGGTTTCAACTTGTAGAGTCACCAATCATTCTGGTTTTCCCATGACTTTTCAAGGCTTGGCACTGAAAATCCTTCATTCTTAGAAAACCCTTCAGTTCCAGGGAAGGCAAGGCAGCTAGCTGGTCACCCCCCTGGGAAACAAAGACTGTCTGTGATCTCGTTTTGAGGGAAACTATGCTCTGAGTGCTCTACTACGTATAAGTGAGCCTCTCAACCCACCATCTGCGTTCACACACCTGAACACAAATGCTCAACTGCACAATATTTTCCTAATTGACTTTATAGTACACTATTCTCTCTAGATCATTATAAAACGTGATTTCAAAATATTCCCATGAGAGAAAAGAGCATCAGCTGTGAAGATATGATAATGTTTTATCATTTCTAGACTAGCCACTTCCTTATTCTGACATTGGTTCTGTGAATGCATAAATATTTAATTTCATGGGTAATTAACTATAAGAAAAATTATTTCAACTTGAAATCTCAAATGGCTATTTGCCTTCTGAAATTACAAGTTTTGCAGGTTTTGTTTTTTGTGACAAGAAATAGGATGAGAGATCTAACACTTGTTGAGAAGCTGGTATAAACTGGAATTACTGTAATTCTTTTAATCCTCATACAAAACATGAGATGCAAGTATGGCTGGCCATATCTTACAGATGAGGAAACTGAGGCACAGAAAGGTGAAATGAAACAAGGCAACAAAGCTAGTAAGTGGTGGAGCTAGAACTCCCACCCAGACCAGTTTGACTGCCTATGGGGATTTTAAATCATTGCATTATTATTCTCTCAGTAAAACTCCACCCTGCTGTTTTATTACATATAATCACTATGCTCATAAGGGGCAGGCAGCATAGAGAATTACTGAGCTGGATCATGGAGTCAGGAAAGAATGGAATCCTTTATCTTTGGGCAATGACTCCCCTCTATTCTCTAAATGCATATTTCTGAAAAGTCTAGTGCGTCTAATACTAATACAGCTACACTAGCTTTTCAGACATTAGTATTTATCTGTGTTCTTTCATCCGTTTACCTCCAACCTTTCTGAGCCTTCGAGTTCTTGTAGCAAAATGAAGTTATTTGAAAAAATTAGTAAGCTCTTTTACTATCAAGTTTAGGCTATTTACATTTACTATGATTATTAATGTACTTAGATTTCTTTCTACCATCTTATTTTGTTATGTTTATTGTGCTTTTGCTTTACTTCTTTTTTGTGGTTGTTTTATGGAATAAATCATTTCCTTGTTTTTTCCCTCCACCAGGTTACATATTATGCTGCCTGTTGTTGTTTTTCAGTCACCCAGTCATATCCAACTCTTTGCAACCCCATGGATTGCAGCGTGCCAGGCCTCCATGTCCCTCACCATCTCCCGGAGTTTGCCCAAGTTCGTGCTCATTGCACAATGATGCCATCCAGCCATCTCATTCTCTGATGCCCTCTCCTCCTTCTGCCCTCAATCTTTCCCAGCATCAGGGAATTTTCCAATGAATCATCTGTTTGTATCAGATGACCAAAATACTGGAACTTCAATTTCAGCATCAGTTGTTCCAGTGAATATTCAGGGTTGATCTCCCTTAAGATTAACTGGTTTTATCTCCTTGCTGTCCAAGGGACTTTCAGGAATCTTCTCCAGCACCACTGTTTGAAGACATCAGTTCTTTGACATTCTGCCTTCTTTAAGATCCAGCTCTCACAACTATACATGACCACTGGGAAGATCGTAGCCTTTACTGTACTGACCTTTGTCGGCAGAGTAATGTCTCTGCTTTTCAACACACTGTCTGGGTTTGTCATCGCTTTCCTGCCAAGAAGCAATCATCTGATTTCATGGCTGCAGTCACCATGGCAGTGATGATATATTTTCTATCCTTCTTCTAAACAAAATAAGGAATTAGAAAAACCTCAACTCCAATAACCTTCCCCAGCCATTTTGCTCATTTGTCCTCCCAACTAGACATTATTATTTCTGTTATTCAGGGTAGTCAATGGTTATTTATATTTACCTGTGCTTACTTTTTTTTTTTTTGATCACTGTTGCTACGTTCAATGTACGCCTTTTTCCGTATTCAGTTTCCTTCTTCCTATTGTAGTATATGCTTCAGAAGTTCATTTAGATACTGTCTTGAAATCATATATTTTTTCAGTTTTTTTTCCAGTGAGTAGCTTTATTTCAGTTTAGCTGGACACAGTGTTCTACCTCTCCAGTTATTTTCCTTTTCAATACTCCATAGCTATCATTCCATTGACTCTTAGCCTCCCTGTTGATTTTCAGAAATCTGTAGTCTTTCAAATGTTTTTTTCCTGTAGATAATCTATTTTTTTCCTCTGTGGTTGCTTTTAAGAATTTGTCTTTTTCATGGTGGTCTGAAATTTCACACTGATGTGTCACTTTGTAAGGCTTTCTTTTTATTTATCCTTTTAGGGATTTATTGTACTTTAAAGTCTAAGGATTTGGGTCTTTTATCAACCCACATATGCGCTCTCTTTAAACATTGCCTCTCTCTTATTTCCTCTATTCTTTCGTTCTGGAAATTCTATTGAATGAACCTTCTTATTTTATGTTTCAAAATTTTAAATCTCTCTCCTATTTCTCCTCTATTTATTTATCTATACTGCATATTCTGAACAATTTCTTCAAATATGTTCTGTTGCCTCTAACTTTCCCTTCAGCAAGTCTAATCTGCTGTTTAACCCATCCTTTGAGCTTTTGTTTTAATGACTATAGTGTTAAATTATTATTTTTAGAATTTCTGTTTCATTATTTTGAATTTTTTCTATTTTTTCATAGTGACTTATTCTTCAGACTTTGATTCACTTTTGTGTTCTTAATTATTTAAATTAATTCAACTATGCCTGTATTATGCACCCTTTCAGATTGTTAATTTATATTTCAAGTCCTTGAGGCTTTACTGTCCCAGCATGTTGGATTTTCTTATTCTTACTCCTCTTTTTTGTTCCTTATTCCCTACAGAAGCTCCATACAACTTTAACTAGGGGAATGTTCCTTCAGGATGGTTTTGTGTCTGTGTCTGCCATGTGAATCCCCAACCAGTTTATGTTAATTTCTTAGCTTGGTGGGTCCTGGATTATGGGGTTAGTATACATTTTTCAATCCACAAGATGTTCAATTTGGGGTTTTAGTTTCCTATAGAGACCTTTTTCCCATGCAGAACCTAGGCACTGGAAGGCAAGCTAAGCCATATTTTTCCTATTCCATCCTTTCATTCTCTGTTATATTTGCAATACACAGATATTTAAAGATCCTGCATTTATGCTGAAATCTCAGTTCCACCCAAGCGAAGTCAAGGGCTGAAAGCCTCATCTACTGAAACCAGAGCTTCTGCATTCCTTGGACTTACTCCCAGTGAGATCTTAAAGAGGATGAGGCATAAGCACGGATGCTAAGATCTTAGCTTTTTAGTATCCTTATTATTTCTGGTACCTGGGTAATTCTTCCACCCTTTTTTGTGAGCTCTGTTCTGCATGTCTAACATTATATATTTGGTTCAGTATTCCTAGTCTATTTGCATCATTTTCATACTTGATTTTTTCTGAACTGGGGCTCACAGTCATTAATTGTTTACTCATTGCTATGTTCTATGTGTGCACAAAAGGGCAGCCATTCCTTGATATACATGTGAGAAAGAGTTATGGAAATATATTTAAACTAGTGTATTAGAAAGACTGTTATCAAAGAGACACAAAGATGCACATAAATTTATACCACAAATAGTTAAGGAAACTACAAATTAGTGAGAAAGAAGTAGGAAGTACTACTACTAAAGAAGTAGGAAGTAGAGGACGGAATAGGTAGTTATATTCCTGCTCCATCATTGACTACCTGAACGACCTTGAGTGAGTCACAACCTCTTTGTTAGTTGCAGCTTCTGGAAAAATTATTAATACCAACCTTGCCTAACCCTTAGAATTAAATGAACAGATGTGTAAATACTTGTCAAAATACCTGGCAAATAGCAAGTATTCAGCAAATAGCTCACTCCCTCCATCAAGACAGATAGAATAGACATGTACATTGTCATATCATTAATTAGAGATGATCTGACAAAAAGGGCATTCAGCAGTTAATTTAGAGGCTTAGTGAATCTAGCCTCTATAAATCTGGAGTATTTAAGGATTCAATTGTGGGGGGGAAGGTCAATAAAGATGCAAACCCTGTCTGGTGCTTCACTTCCAACACCTAATGCACTGAAGATTCACAGCCTTTGAGTCTCAGTTTATAGAACCTCTCTATGACAGCTGGCTGTCTCTGTATTTGGAATATGAGTGGGGTCATTGCTTTAAATTAGTTGAATCTGATCTTATCAAAGAATAATGACTTCCATGTAGAAACCATGTAAGACCATAGAACGGTTCCCCTTGATGTAGCCTGCCCCTCCCCCCATCCCAGCTGTTAAGGAGTGCGGGAGGCAGTTAACAGAGAAGACAGCCACTTTCCTGGAAATCTGGGTCAGAATTTCACAACAGCCAAGAGATAGAAAGGACTTTAGAAATCATTAACTTGTTGGGAATTATCAAATCTTGTTCCATGTATCAGCCCTTCACATACCTGCTTGAGGTTATTTATAACAATATGATGGATAATAATTATATACTGAAGGAATACAGTGAAGTTACTGGATAGGAACTACTTATACTAGAGAACTAAAAGTGATCTTCTACGTTATTAACATTGTATTTTCTAAGGTTGGGATTTGCCAGAATATTAAAGTAGACTGCTTTTCTCATCTATTTTAGTAAAGAAATCTACTTGAGGCATGTACTATGTATTCTTGCCTAGAGAATCCCATGGCAGAGGAGCCTAGCGGGCTACAGTCCATGGGGTCACAAAAGAATCGGACATGACTTAGTGACTAAAAAAGAACTGTGTCTCAAAGGCAGAAAAAAATGTGGAAGTAGGAAATTCTTTATTCCAAGAAAACAGGGAGACTGGTGTGCTGCAGTCCATGGGGTCGCAAAGAGTAGGACATGACAGAGAGACTGAACTGAACTGATCAATTTAAATGTTAAACTCCACATCTAAACTGTTTCTTTCCTTCATAGGTTCCCCTTCTTCCTTCTGAGATACAATCTAAGTGCAAGGAGAAGCTTGGTGTTGGGGTAAGAACTCTTGGCCCAAAGGCCACCCATCTCTGGAGACTCTTCCTTGCCCCTGCAGCAACTATAATTTCCTGCCACTGGTATATAGGCAGCAGCAGTGGCCTCTGCTCTCAGAGTCCTCTGTTGAGGTGTTCTAGACTGGAATAACTCGTGATCTCTCTCAGGGTGGCCCAGCAAGGCAGGTCCCATCTGACTGGGTCTCCACTTGCCTCTCACTATCTGCCTCCCCCTGAGGCCCGGCCGTGAATCCCAGCTGGCAGCTCAGACAGCCCCCTCCCAGCCTTCGGCTAGAGGGACATTTCCCCTCCATCTTAGCACATGAGTCCCAGCCAGTATGTTCAGCTGCCTTCCCTATGGCCTGAGAACTTCAAGATCCCTTCTGAGCTACACTCAGAACACAAGGAAGCCTGGTGGGTGGGGGCAGAGACTGTCATAACCACCTGTCCCCTAAATACTCCAGATCACCCTTTCTCTCCTACTCTGGATACCTGTGTTTGAGAGGGTCAGCTGATTAACTTCTTCACTCTTTCTGGACTTTCTGTAATCTCATTCCACCACCAACCCCTACCACCATACACATTAAGTTAACCCAAGGAGCAGCAGCATCTGAACCCTAGTCTTATCTATCTTTTGCTCTCTCCCTTTCAAAAGGGACTTTGAGTCATATTCTACTTTTTCCTACTTTCTTTGTTCTGGGAAGTACTCAGCCTCCCCTTCCCTGGCAACATAAAACACTATTCATGCCAGAAGGGACTACATTTTAAAAATGGATCACTGGGAGGAGAAATGCATCAGGAGGTAGTTCAATGATATTATCCTTGTTTCATATTTGAGGACAAGCCAAAGTAAAATATGTAATGACCACTATACATATAGGGAAGAGCTGGTCACCAGTATCCACTGATATTAGTTCTGCGTGCTGCTCCTGTGCACCAGGGGAACCTCCTGGGACTCAAGTGAATAGAAATGTGAGCCCTGCAGGGCAATGAATTCTTGGTGTCACCTTTGAACCATCTCCAACTACAAGTTCCTCTAGCCAAAGTTTATCAGAACTGCTATAATACTGAAAAACATCAGTTCCATCTGTTAGTTAGATAGTGAGGAGGTCAAGGTGGGGTGGGCAAAGTTAAGTAGCTAGACAAGAGTAGGAACTCAAATCCAATTCTTCTGACACCAAGTCCAGTACTCTGCAGGGCTTCCCTGGTAACACAGTGATAAAGAATCCGCCTGCCATTGCAGGAGACTGAGGTTTGATTCCTGTGTAGGAAGGTCCCCTGGAGAAGGAAATGGGGAAAGAAGGAAATTTCATGGACAGAGGAGCCTGGCAGGCTATAGTCCATAGGGTCACAAATAGCTGGACATGACTGAGCACACACACATATGCTTATGCCAGTGCTCTACATGAGTGATGCTCATCAATGAAGCAGTAAAATAATATAACCTGAATGGGGTGGGGGCAGGAAGTTGGGAAGATCCTCTCTCTCCAAAATATTTTCCTTATTAACTTGTTCCATATTCCAATACAATAGAAAGTGAAAGTCACTCAGTCATGTCTGACTCTTTTGCAACTCCATGGACTATACAATCCATGGAATTCTCCAAGCCAGAATACTGGAGTGGGTAGCCTTCCCTTCTCCAGGAGATCTTCCCAACCCAACCCAGGGATCGAACGCATATCTCCTGCATTGCAGGCAGATTCTTTACCAGCTGAGCTATCAGGGAAGCCCTCCAATACAACAGGCTCTTATTAAAATGCAGATATACCTAAGGATATATATATATATTATATATATCATATTTATCTCATGTATATCAGATATATATATATATAATATGTAATACATTCAGATACCTGGGGATAATATATACCTGGGAATGGGTGGATAAGGCAGTTTATTCACCATTGTTAATATTAATAACTTGGTATGAAATAGTTTATGCATCCCTATCTCAAGGACAGCCAGCTGAAAGGTTTCAATAAAGATAAGCAGAGAAAGATGAAGGAAGATACAGGTCCTTCTGAAGTAGAGAAGACCTTGGTTGGGGAGTGTGGGTGTTTACAGTGTATCAGCAGAGAATGAGCTTGGAACCTGGAGCAGGTGAGAGTGTGTGGAGCTGGGGAGGCGAAGGTCATCGAAGGGGAGGGAGGCGTGCTCTGGAGACACTGCAGACTCCCTGCATCCTTGGGCTCTGGACAGAGCCATGGGTTACTTTACCTCTCTAAGCCTCAGATTCTTCATAATAATTCCTGCCTCTGATAAGACTCAGCAAGTTGCTGATATGAACTCAGCAAGTTGTAAACACTGAAGCACTGTACAAATGATAGTCACAATTATCAGGGCATCATTCCAACCCAGGGATTGAACCCAGGTCTCTTGCATTGCAGGTGGTTTCTTTACTGAGCCACCAGGGAAGCCCTATTGAAGAACACATGAGTAATTTTACATTTTTTGACTCATTTCAGAATGCCCTTGTAATATGTAAAATGTGCCAAGGAAACATGCCAATAATAGTTCAAGGACATAAAAGGGTTTCTTTTTTTTTATGTTGATTTTTCTAATTTATTCGAATAGTACATTTGAGGGTCTTGGTAAAAGCATAATTCTGCAGCCATGTTCCTTGATACTTGGCTTGTGAATTCGGATTGGCTTGGAAGAAAGGGAATGTTATTTAAGAGTTTTGCCTGAAAGGTTAAATACAAAAGCTTAGCAGTGTACTTGAAGGTATCTGAGTTCTCAGCTCATCAAAAAGCTGAGAGATACAGGGAAAGGTCAAGAAGGCCCCGCAGTGGATGCTGTGCCATCAGGACATCCCTCATTTCAGGTCCGAGGCACTCGGTTTCCTAGGTGCTGGGAGATTTGGCAACTACTGGCGCTCAGCCAAGCTGCTCAAGGAGAACTAGCCTCAGCAGCGGAGAGCTGTTTAGCCCAAGGTCCTGCGCCCCGCCCCGCCTACAAGGCGTCTCAGAGCGTAGGTAATGCCCAGCCCCTTCGCCCTAGTTTGGGACAACGCTGAAGAACCTTTCCAGTTCCAGAACTCCTGGCGGAGGTTTTTTTAGGTGACAGTAGGGTCGTTCCCTCTGTCCAACCACAAGCGCACTCCCCAAAGAACTTCCTGCCTGCAAATCTCCATCCTTGAGACCTTCACCAGGGACCAACCCAAGAAGCTCCGGCCCCGCTGAGGCGTGACCACGCGGCTCTCTGCCGCCCTTGGGGGGCTTGGCCTGCAGAACGAGGGGGATTGTTCTTGTTCCCTCTGCACGATGTTGATTAAAAATTCATTTAGACAGTAGGAAATGGTAGCGCCTTTAGAGCAGCAATGTTGAGTCAGCAGGGAGGATGTTTCCCAAGAGCTCGTGTTCGGGGATCAGTGCCTCGCAACTGACCAGTCGCTTACACTGTTTTCTGAGGCCTCAGAGTCCGCAATACCTGCGATATTGTACAACTGATACAAGCTTGTATCAGTTACACAGCAGTGCCTCATGGTAGCGTTTGTTATTGTTTGCTGCTAAGTAGTGTCCGACTCTTTGTGACCTCATGGAGCCGCCAGGCTCCTCTGTCCCTGGGATTTCCCAGGCAAGAATACTGGAGAGGGTTGCCATTTCCTTCTCCAGGGAGTCTTCCTGACCGAGGGATGGGACAGTGCCTATGTCTCCTGCATTGGCAGGCGGGTTCTTTACCACTGAGCCACCAAGGAAAACTCCCATCGTGTGTAAGAAAAAACTGAGGAAAATTCACAATAAGCTAAACATACCAACTTTTATCCACTGTTAATTTATTAGAATAAAACCTCAATTCATCTATCAATTGGCAAAGATGATAGATGATAATATTTAACATAGGTGAGATGATGAGTAAATGGTCATTGTTACAGAATATCATAAAGATTTCAGTTCTCTTCCAAATTAAAGTCAATGAAATACTGGTTACAGACCCCATTGGAACCTTTATAAAGAGATTCTTAAATTCATTGGAAAGAGAAAACAAAAAATATAAAAACTCCTTTTGAAAAAGATAAGTAAGGACTTTCCCTACAAAACATAAAAATTTAAAGTATAAAATTATGGGGAAAACATAAAACTAAAGTGAAGAGTGTGGTGTTTGTGTAGGAAAAGACCAACTGATCAATAATACAGAGTAAAGCCTGTAGAAACCCCACCTGTAGATGGTTGGGAGTTTATTATATGCCAAAGATGGCATTTCATATCAGTAGGGAAAATATAAACCATTCTTGAATAAGTTTATGTCACTGGATAAAGAAAATTCATTCCTTTCTCACAAAAACAAACAAAATAAATTCTAGGCATTAGTTGGACAACAGTCTAGAAAGGACAAACTGGTAAATATTTTCAACTTTATGGACCATACAATTTGTCACATATTCAACCATGCCCCAGTAGTGTAAAAGCAGTCATCAACAATATGTAAACGATAGATGTTGCTGTGTTTCAATAAAACTTTATTCACAAAAACAGGGTGCAGGCTGGATTTGGCAGTAATCCAGGTTGCTGAACCCTAAATTAAAAGACCATTCACATTAAAAAAAAAAAAAAAAAATATATATATATATATATATATGCACACACTATAATAGAAAATATAGGAAATTTGTTTTAACATTGGTGTGAATAAGGCCTTCCTCTAAGCAAGACATAAAGGATTAATTGGAAATACCCAGTGTGGGCAAGAATGCAGGGAAAGGTTTTTAAAAACATTCCTTTGGGGCCACTAATTCCATTGCAAGGAAATTATCCTATAGCAGAGATTGCATCCATACACAATGATACATATGTATCTCCATAGGCCGGTGTATAGAAAAGGTTAAAAATCAAGCTACATGTTTTTTTAACAGAGGTTTAATTAAATTCCAGTACATCTGTACTATGTCTAGCATAGTGTGTAACAATAGCAGTAAAAAAAATAAGCTTGTTCTGTGTGTACTGACGTGGCAAGATAAACTTGATACATTAAGTTTTAAAAAAAAGCAATTACCTTTTGGAGTGTATACAGACGGTCCCCGACTTACAATTTTTCAACTTTACAGTGGTGTAACAGCAAGATACATTCAGTAGAAAACGTGCTTCAGATTTTGAATTGTGATTTTTCCTGGGTTAGTATATGTAGTACCATGCTCTTGTGATGCTAGGCAGGGCAGCGATCCACATTTTTGGATTATGTTGTTTGTTTTGGGTTTTTTGTCATTATTATTGATTTGCATGAGTTGTTTTTATGTTTCAGAAATTAAACCCGTGTTGTTTGCTGAGTTTGCAGTTATTTTCTCCCAGTTCATAGGTTGCCTTTTCATTTTGTTGATTGCTTCCTTTGTTGTGCAAAAGTTTATGTTTGATTAGGTCCCTTTTGTTTATTTTTGCTTTTATTTCTATTGCCTTTGTACACTGACCTAAGAAAATACTGCTAGAATTTATGTCAAAGAATGTTTTGCCTATGGTTTCTTTTAAGAGTTTTGTAGTGTCAATTCTCACATCTAAGTCTTTAAGCCATTTTTAGTTTATTTTTGTGTTGAGTGTGAGGGAGTCCTCTGAGTTCATTGATTTATGTGCAGCTGTCCAGCTGTCCCAACACCACTTGCTGAGGAGACTATCTTTTCTTTATTGTATATTCTTGACTCCTTTGTCAAAGATTAATCAACTGTGGATGTGTGTGTTTGTTATAGACCCTTCGTTATGCATAAGAATACTCCCGTATATCTACCTTTTCAGCTTCAAATTCAGTCTATGATTAGATCTGAGACCAGAAAGTATTCTCACAGTTAAATTGCTTTAAATTAACCCTCTAACTTAAGTCTCTGTGAAAAACTGCAAAATACTGAATGTCTATTAATAAGGATATGATTGGATCAGATATGAAGTATTCATGGTTTGGAATATCCTACAGCTCCTAAAGGAAAAAATGTTTGAACTATACATACTAACTTGCAGGGATGTCCATAATTTATTAAGTTAAAAGAACAGATTGCAAAGCCGTGTGTGGAGTGGGATATGAACTCATTTTTGTAACAACCCAAAAAAGTGGAAAGAAAGGGAGACAAACTCATATAGGAATATGTATATTTGTATATGTGTGAAGAAACAGATTGGTGTGAATGGATTCTTGTCATACTGCTACTTCTGAAGATCAGGACTGGAAAGATGAAGTGATGAATTTTATACCTTTGTAACATTTGATGCACAAAAATAAATATGTATCATTTTTAACTTTTAATCCAATAATTCAATCCCAGTTGCAAGTACACTGAAGTCTTGATATATTTCAAGACCCCCACATTTTCACAATATATTGTATATCCATGCTTCATAAACTTCCGAGTGCATGAGGATGCCTGGAGATTTGTTAAAACACAGATTGCCAGGCCTCTCACCTTCAGAGTTTAACTCAGCAGATCTGAGAATATGCATTTTTTAACAAGTTCCTAGGTGATGCTGATGCTACTGGTCAAAGGTCTGACTTTGAGTAGCTGTATATCTGATTTCGTGAAGAGAGAAAAGTCAAGGAGACCTTCAAGAGTACCTGAGAAGGACTGAGACTAGACAGTTTTCAAGTGTGATGCTGGAGTACCATCAGTGATGGGAAAATGTACTCATTCTCTTCAGTGGTACTTAACTGCCTCCTCAGAACCTGCTCAGTGACTGCTGGAGCAGATGCTCTCCTGTATGTAGCTCATAGACATTAAGTGTGGAACTGGTGTTGGTGATTCACGTTCAGAGCTTTGCTGTGTCTTTCCACAGCCTTTAGTTCAGTTCAGTCACTCAGTCATGTCCAGCTCTTTGCGATCCCATGGACGGCAGCATGCCAGGCTTCCCTGTCCATTGCCAACTCCCGAAGTTTATTCAAACTCATCTCCACTGAGTCGATGATGCCATCCAACCATCTCATCCTCTGTCATCCCCTTCTCCTCCTGCCCCCAATCTTTCCCAGCATCAGGGTCTTTTCAAATGAGTCAGCTCTTCGCATCACGTGGCCAAAGTATAGGAGTTTCAGCTTCAGCATCAGTCCTTCCAATGAATATTCAGGACTGATTTCCTTCAGGGTAGACTGGCTGGATCTCCTCCTGTGCAAGGAGTCTTCTCCAACACCACAGTTCAAAAGCATCAATTCTTTGATGCTCAGCTTCCTGTGTAGTCCAGTTCTCACATACACACATGACTACTGGAGAAATCATAGCTATGACTAGATGGACCTTTGTTGGCCAAGTAACAACTTTGCCCACTTTTTAATATGCTGTCTAGGTTGGTCATAACTTTTCTTCCAAGGAACAAGCGTCTTTTAATTTCATGGCTGCAGTCACCATCTGCAGTGATTTTGGAGCCCCCAAAATAAAGTCTGCCACTGTTTCCACTGTTTCCCCATCTATTTGCCATGAAATGATGGGACCAGATACCATGATCTTTAGTTTTCTGAATGTTGAGCTTTAAGCCAACTATTTCACTCTCCTCTTTCACTTTCATCAAGAGGCTCTTTTGTTCTTTGCTTTCTGCCATAATGTGATGTCATCTGCATATCTGAGGTTATTGATATTTCTCCTGACAATCTTGATTCCAGCTTGTGCTTCATCCAGTCCAGGATTTCTCATGATGTATGCTGCATATAAGTTAAATAAGCAGGGTGACAATATACAGCCTTGATGTACTCCTTTTCCTATTTGGAACCACTCTGTTGTTCCATGTCCAGTTCTAACTTGCTTCTTGACCTGCATACAGATTTCTCAGGAGGCAGGTCACGTGAGCTGATATTCCCATTTCTTTAAGAATTTTCCACAGTTTGTTGTTATCCACACAGTCAAAGGCTTTGGCATAGTCAATAAAGTAGAAATAGATGTTTTTCTGGAACTCTCTCACCTTTTTGATGATCCAAAAGATGTTGGCAACTTGATTTCTGTTTCTGCTGCCTTTTCTAAAACCAACTTGAAAATCTGGAAGTTCACATTTCACGTACTGTTGAAGCCTGGCTTGGAGAATTTTGAAAATTATGTTGCTAGCATGTGAGATAAGTGCAATTGTGCCATAGTTTGAGCATTCTTTGGCATGGTATTGCCTTTCTTTGGGATTGGAATGAAAACTGACCTTTTCCAGTCCTGTGGCCACTGCTGAGTTTTCCAAATTTGCTGGCATATTGAGTGCAACACTTTCATAGCATCATCTTTTAGGATTTGAAATGGCTCATCTGGAATTCCATCACCTCCACTAGCTTTCTTTGTACTAATGCTTCCTAAGGCCCACTTGACTTCACATTCCAGGATGTCTGGGTCTAGGTGAGTGATCACACCATGATGATTATTTGGGTCATGAAGATCTTTTTTGTATAGCTCTTCTGTGTATTCTTGCCACCTCTTCTTAATATCTTCTGCTTCTGTTAGGTCCATATCATTTCCGTCCTTTATTGTGCCCATCTTTGCATGAAATATTCCCTTGGTATCTCTCATTTTCTTGAAGAGATCTCTAGTCTTTCCCATTCTATTGTTTTACTCTCTTTCTTTGCACTGATCACTGCAGAAGGCTTTCTTATCTCTCCTCGCTATTCTTTGGCACTCTGCATTCAAATGGGTGTATCTTTCCTTTTCTCCTTTGCCTTTCATTTCTCTTCTTTTCACAGCTATTTGTAAGGTCTCCTCAGACAACCATTTTGCCTTTTTGCATTTCTTTTTCTTGGGTTAATCTTGATCACTGCCTCCTGTACATTGTCACGAACCTCTGTTCATAGTTCATCAGCCACTCTGTCTATCAGATCTAATCCCTTTTAATCTATTTGTCACTTCTACTGTACAATCGTAAGGGATTTGATTTAGGTCATACCTGAATGGTCTAGTGGTCTTCCCTACTTTCTTCAATTTAAATCTGAATTTGGCAATAAGGAGTTCATGATCTGAGCCACAGTCAGCTCCCAGTCTTGTTTTTGCTGACTGTATAGAGCTTCTCCATCTTTGGCTGAAAAGAATATAATCAATCTGATTTCAGCATTAACCATGATGTGCATGTGCAGAGTGATGTCCATGCGCAGAGTCTTCTCTTGTGTTGTTGGAAGAGGATGTTTGCTATGACCAGTGCATTCTCTTAGCAAAACTATATTAGACTTTGCCCAGCTTCATTCTGTACTCCAGAGCCAAATATGCCTATTACTCCAGGTATCTCTTATTTCCTACTTTTGCATTCCAGTCCCCTAAGTTGAAAAGGACATCTTTTTTCGGTGTTAGCTCTAAAACATCTTGTAGGTCTTCATAGAACCATTCAACTTCAGATTCTTCAGCATTACTGGTCAGACATAGACTTGGATTACTATAATATTGAATGGTTTGCCTTGGAAGTAAACAGAGATCATTCTGTCATTTTTGAGATTGCATCCAAGTACTGCATTTTGGACCCATTTGTTGACTATGATGGCTACTCCATATTCTCATGAAGCCAGTTGCTTGCCTGATGGCTGCTTGAAATGATGTTTTGCCTTTGTGGTAGTTGGCAATGCTGTGGGCACTTAGAAGAAGCAGCAGCATGCCTGGCTCCCTCTGGCCTGAGGGAGTCAACAAGCTTTAACGCAAGGGTCTATAAGAGCTAACACATGATGAGAGCAAATGGTGTCATGGAAAGTTTTCAGTTTTCATTCTCCTAGATGTCTTGTTTGGTGTGGGGCAGATGACAAAACTATTGAAATAGAAGACCTAAAATTGGGATGAGAGTTATCGGGGATTTCCAGAAGGAACCTGAGGGATCAGCCAGATTACTAGGCATTCATTGAATGTACCATGTTCTCTCATTCTCTCTAGGTGGCTGAACAATGGGTCAGACTGAAGGGTTTGACATTACATCAACTTGATTTGGAATGCTAGTTCAACTCCAGCCTAAGATGTGATCCTGAGCAAAGTACTTAATATTTCTGAGCCCCAGTTTCCCCACCTATTGAAAGAGTAGAATAATAAGTGTCACAAAGGATTGTCATCTGCATTAAGGGAGAAATGTTATATGTAAAGACCCTAAATATTCTTTGTAGTTTCATCATCATTATACTATTTCATGGATTATAAGAAATACATTTAAAATTTTTTGATATCTTTTAAATCAGGAAGCATAGGCAACTGATGTGAGGTAATTGCCATTGTCTGTGCATGAGAACTTGCAAAATGGGCATTAGCAGCTTGTATGAAAATCTCAGAAACTATAGTGGAGTTCTCATCTAAGAAACGCAGCATCACTAATACTTTTGGTGGCTTAGACTCGAAGATGATGATATTGTGAAAAGCATGAACAGTGATACCCAGAAGGTAGAAAGTGATTTAGGAGAGCTGAATTCTCAGTGGGGGAAGAAGTTTTAGAAATACCATTACCATATTATCGAAGATTCAACAGGGACCAGATAGTGTACTCAAATTGGGAAATTAAGGAAAGTTTAGCAAAAGGGCACTTTACAAAGGTATGGATCAGCTTTAAGACAACCAGCAAAGGATAGTGGAGTGGCTCCAAACCAGAAGAGTGGGGAGCAGTTACCACCCCTTGGCTTGAAGGGACAAAGAGGGCTAGCAGTTATTAGACCCCTGAGAAGGTAGCTGTGTAGAGAGGGGGGCTGGCAGGAGCTGTGGCCTTTGATAGAGGGAGGGACCTGAGAAGGGAGGGGACTTGGAGAACAAACACACAGCCTCACAGACCTTCCACCGTCTGACCTCCGTCTGGTGCTCCTCATCAGCTGAACTGATGAGAACCCAAATGACAACAAGCCATTATATGAAGTCCCCACAGTTCATCCTCCTGGGGCATTCAGGACATAAAAACTGCAAAGGGTGAATTGGAGGGTCAAGCAGTGGATGCCCACATACTAACCTGTATATTGCTTACATTTTTTTCTATGGATATGATTTTTAAATCTTTGTGGAGATATCTAAAATATCTCTTTCGGTAGGTATGAAATAAAGATTCTAAGTAATAGAAAGAGAGCTTCTATTTAGCTTTGGAACCTCCAAAGCCTAAAAAGTCTTGCAAAATACAATTTCCTATCACATCCTCAAATCAATTCCAGGTAGATCATACATCTAAATGTAAAAGGCAAAACCATATAGCTTTCAGAAGCTAATGTTGGAAAATACTTTCTTCACTTTTGGATAATGCAAGACTTCTTTAATGGGCCATAAAGAGAAGTAACAGGAAATGAAAATATTAGTAAACTAGATAACATTGAAATTAAGAACTTTGATTTCTCAAAAAATATTATTAAGAGGGTAGAAAGGAAACCACAGAGTGAGAGAAGTGATCTACAGTACTTATGTGCAGAACATAAAGAATCCTGTAAAACAATGAATCAAACAACCCAGTAGAAAAAAGTAGGTAAACAACTCCCAAAAATTGACCAAGAAGCATATTATTACTATATGGTGTTCAACCTCCTTGGTAATCCAGAAATAGAAATTAAGCTCACAACAAAGATTAGAATAAAGTTACTAGATGGACAAGACCAAGCATGATCATGAACATGGCGCTTTGGGAAGTCTATACACTACTGTTTTTGTTGTTGTTTAGTTGCTGTCATGCCCGACTCCGTGACCCCATGGACTGTATGTAGCCCACTGGGCTCACTCGTCCATTGGATTTCCCAGGCAAGAACACTGGAATGGGCTGCCATTTCCTTCTCCACTGTACACTACTGGCAAAATGTAAATTGTGATAACCACTTTGAAAAACTGTTCGACATCACATAGTATTGTTGAATGACAACATCCAACAATTCAGCTACCAGATGTAAACTCAACAGAGAAGTTTACATATAGACTCAAAAGACAGGAGCAGAACTGTCCACAGCAGGAAGACTTATCATGTCCCCAACCTGGAAATAAGCTTCATGCCCACCAATAGGAGAACAATATTTAGCAATTAAATGAATGACCACAGCCACACACAACTGTATGGATGAATAGGTTTATATTTAAAAAATCAGGCAGTGTTATTCTTTGGTGCTACTAGTCAGGACTGTGGTTATCTTTGGGGATAAGAGAGAGGTGAGTGGGCTAACACCATACACAAAAATAAACTCAAAATGGATTAAAGATCTAAATGTAAGACCAGAAACTATCAAACTCCTAGAGGAGAACATAGGCAAAACACTCTCCGACATAAATCACAGCAGGATCCTCTATGACCCACATCCCAGAATTTCAGAAATAAAAGCAAAAATAAACAAATGGGACCTAATGAAACTTAAAAGCTTTTGCACAACAAAGGAAACTATAAGCAAGGTGAAAAGACAGCCCTCAGATTGGGAGAAAATAATAGCAAACGAAGCAACAGACAAAGGATTAATCTCAAAAATATACAAGCAACTCCTCCAGCTCAACTCCAGAAAAATAAATGACCCAATCAAAAAATGGGCCAAAGAACTAAACAGACATTTCTCCAAGGAAGACATACAGATGGCTAACAAACACATGAAAAGATGCTCAACATCACTCATTATCAGAGAAATGCAAATCAAAACCACAATGAGGTACCATTATACGCCAGTCAGGATGGCTGCTATCCAAAAGTCTACAAGCAATAAATGCTGGAGAGGGTGTGGAGAAAAGGGAACCCTCTTACACTGTTGGTGGGAATGCAAATTAGTACAGCCACTATGGAAAACAGTGTGGAGATTTCTTAAAAAGCTGGAAATAGAACTGCCATATGACCCAGCAATCCCACTTCTGGGCATACACACCGAGGAAACCAGATCTGAAAGAGACACGTGCACCCCAATGTTCATCGCAGCACTGTTTATAATAGCCAGGACATGGAAGCAACCTAGATGCCCATCAGCAGACGAATGGATGAGGAAGCTGTGGTACATATACACCATGGAATATTACTCAGCCATTAAAAAGAATTCATTTGAATCAGTTCTAATGAGGTGGATGAAACTGGAGCCCGTTATACAGAGCGAAGTAAGCCAGAAAGATAAAGACCATTACAGTATACTAACACATATATATGGACTTTAGAAAGATGGTAACAATAACCCTATATGCAAAACAGAAAAAGAGACTCAGATGTATGGAACAGACTTGTGGACTCTGGGAGAAGGCGAGGGTGGGATGTTTCAGGAGAACAGCATTGAAACATGTATATTATCTAGGGTGAAACGGATAACCAGCTCAGGTTGGGTACATGAGACAAGTGCTCGGGCCTGGTGCACTGGGAAGACCCAGAGGGATCGGGTGGAGAGGGAGGTGGGAGGGGGGACTGGGATGGGGAGTACATGTAAATCCATGGCTAATTCATATCAATGTATAACAAAAACTACTGTAATGATGTAAAGTAATTAGCCTCCAACTAATAAAAATTAAAAAAGAAAAAAAAAAAAAAAGAGAGAGGTGAGGGGGCACATGTGGTTGTTCTATGGTTTGATATGGTGACAGTTACATGAGTGTGCTCACTCTGAGTTAATTAACTGAACTGTATACTTCTACTTGCATATTTATTTTTCTGTGGATCATAAGTCAATAATAAAATTTTAAAATAAAAGACCTTATAAAAGTTCATAGGAATTAGATATAAGGAGACACTAGGTAAAGGCTGGTTTGGGAAGGAGAAAGTCTGAGATTGACGTAAATGAGTGAAATTCTATTTTAACCCCAGAAGCACTGACTGTAATAGATCACCATGTGCTGTCTCCCAACCCAAATCTGGAAAATCATGTCCTAAAAAGAAATAGTTAGACTTTAAACTTCACTCTATCATCCCTGTCCCTTTCCCACCAGGCTGAAATTAAAGCTCTATTAAAAAGTGAATTCATTTAATATATCTTAAATTGACTGGCTTATCTGTCGAAGCCAGAACTACATTTCACAGCCCTTCACGTAACAGCCAGTGCATATATAACACTTTGTTCTTTGCTGTTCCCAAGGTCTAAAGAGCCTGCACATGAACAAAACAAATCCATAATACAAATTATGGGTATGGATAATATAAAACCAATGGACCAAAATTATGTATTTTAACAATTTCTAAATAATGTTCTATATACCTAATAGCATAATTTGAGGAACTCAACAAAGCGACAAATTCCATTAACATTCTTATTAGTCCAAAGCAATCTCCCTTTCTTTAGGACACCTAACTTATCTCAGCAGAATTTAAGAGTCACTGCGGTATGAAGGGTAGAGTCTAAAATTCTGGATGCCAACCAGAGTCATATCAAGAGTCAGCCCCAGGCACAGTCTCATGTGTGAAGAATTTTCTCTCTTATTTCTGCCTAGATCAGACAGCCATTCTACCCAGCACATGTGAACAAACCCACCCAGTAAAATAAAGGAAGATGTTGTATACCACTCAGCTCCAGCCACATAGACAGTGGGGAAGGAGTTTTCTGTGATCATTCAAAGTTCAGATCATTCTCTGGGTCAACAGCCAGCCCCACTGAGTGCCCACTTCACCCAGCACCACGCTCACTGATACTATGACAGAGAAGAATAATACTCAGTTCCTTCCTCGAGAGTTCATGGTCATTCATTTATTCTAGAGAATTTAGAAGCTAAAGAAAGCAAGTTGAATAAAGCTAAAATCTGTTTTTTTCAATTACTATTGTAATTGAAATGTTTTTAGTTTTTACAAATGTTCTTCCAGTTACAAACAATGCTACAGATTGAATGTCTGTGCCCTGTTACCCCTACCCCAAACTCATATGTTGAAATCATAACTCCTCATTTAATGGTGTTAGGAGGTGAAGCCTTTGGGATGCAACTAGCTCATTAGGATGAAACTGTCATGAACAGGATTAGTGTCCTTATAAAAGAGACTCCAGAAAGCTCCATTTCCTTCTTCTATGAGAGCACAACAGAAAGACAGCCATCTATGAATAAGAAAGCCAACCTCACCAGACACTGGACCTGTCAGCACCTTGATCTTGGGCCTCCCATTTTCCAGGACTGTGAGAAATAAATTTCTATTGCTTATAAACCACCTGGTCTATGGTATTTGGTTATAACAGCCTGAGAGGACTAAGACAAACAATGATTTTTTTTTTCTTTTTTAAATCAAAACATGCTCATACTCTATATACTATCTTGTAATCTGCTTTTTTCAGTTACTATTTTGTAAACAGAATAGCTTCTACTACCCCATAAGCTACACGTGAATGGAATACTCACATGTTATTCACTGGGTATCTCTTGCTTATTCCTGAATCCTTAGGATTTGAAAGAGTTCCATCCATCAAGCATCATTCTCTCCATCTCTATTTTTTTCTTTACAAATTCTTCAAAAATAAAGTGGAAAAGATGACATATTATTACTTCCAGAAAGATAGGGAAATTTTACAGTTTCTTCAAGAGCTTTCTATGGTCCTAAAATCTCATAGAATAGTCCTTAAATTTACTCTGAAAAGATACCTTTTCCTAAATACTTTTAATTTTTAAAAAAGATGAAGATTTCTTTGTCAACCCTCACTTGCTCCAAGATGTCTGGGGCTGTGATTGAGAGCTTGGGTGCTGACGGGACAGGGGCTGAGTTCAACTTCCAGCTCTACCCTCTCAAGCCTGTGATTCTTCTTCCATGTCTGAAGGGGGAAAAAAAAAGCAACCTGAAAACTAGGGCCTCCTCCTTCTTAGATCTACAGTAAGATGAAGTGAGCTAACGCCTGAATAGACTTAACAGTGCTGACAGGGGTAGGTACTCAGTATCTTCTCAATATTTCTTCTTAGCTATTCCTGCTGCTACTGCAGAGCCTAAAATCCTCTGAGGCAATTTTTCACTGAAGCTGGTTTTACACCAAAGTGCTTTGCTCTGAAAGCATTTCCTTTTAAGTTACTTCTGTATTTCAAAATTGTTATCACTGGAATATGTAGAATCGATAGTACATACAGCAGGCTCTTGGGGCCATGTCAGCCCCTCCTTGGGAATGGGTTCCCTGGACAGCTTGGGAGGGTGTGAGAGGTCTCTTAGCTGACCCCAGAGCTTTTTCCTCAGCCTGCTGGGGGTGCCCTTTTCTCATCATCACCCATTTAGTGACTCCAGTGAAATGTTGAAAAGTTGTTTTTAAAAAAAAAGTATCAAGTGTGTGGAAGAATAAAGCTATATGTTCCTTTTTTTATCATTTATTTTTATTAGTTGGAGGCTAATTACTTTACAATATTGTAGTGATTTTTGCCATACATTGTTTCACCTGTGTTAGTAAAATATCCTACATTCCTTTGTCCTTTTCTGTCAGTAAGATTGAGCCCTGCTGGCCTGCTGTTTTTGCTTGTAATGCTGACTAAAGAAATCTCAAGCCTTAAAAGTATGTCTTCATAATGGACAAGAGGAATCTTGGGTAGAGATGCAAGAGATTGCCCTTCTCCTTTTCTGCAGAGGGAGAGAGACCTTTTTCCTATAAAGCTAGTTCCAATTACCTAATTTGGTAAAATGCTATAAATTGAGAACTTTCACAAGAATATCAATCTTGCTTTTGTGTGATACAAGCTTAATTTTCTTCCTTTATCAAAAATCTACCCTTGAAAAGTATTATGAACAAAGGAGCCTTGTAAAAGTCCTAAGACTTAAAAATTGGTGCCCTGACCTATGAAAATATGGTGATTGTGATCCTCTGTGGCTTTCCCCTGCCCTGATGAGCCATTCTTTTCCTTTGTGGGACTTGTCCTGGGCCTGAGGAGACTGAGTCCCCTGGATCACATGCCCCAGCCTCCCTTTGGCCAGTGGGAGAGCCTGGACTTGGGACTTTGGTAAAGCAGATGAAGTCCAGCATGAAGTTTAAAGAGGCCTTCACTCTCAAGTGTGAGCCGAGCATGAGGTCTCATTGCCTGCCTCACTCATGGGATAAGGGGGGGCATTCACTCCCCACTCCCTCCACGTTTGGGCTGTTTCTGGCCCTGCCAAGGGAAGAAAATTAGGAGAGGCTCCTCCAGAGCTCCAGTCCAACCTGGGCTCACCTGCCCTTCCAGCCCTAGAGATAGAAATGATTTCCCAGTGTTACTGGTCCCTGAGTTGCCCAACTTCCACCCATGGTTCTCTTACCAACACTCACACGTTTGTAAGTAGTTGCTTCATTAAAGAAAGTTTTGAACCATCTGAGTCAGAAGTTATTTCCCATAAGGACTTTCAGTTCAGTTCAGTTGCTCAGTCCTGTCTGACTCTTTGTGACCCCATGGACTGCAGCACACCAGACTTCCCTGTCCATCACCAACTCCTGGAACTTGCTCAAATTCATGTCCATAAACTCAGTGACGCCATCCAACCATCTCATTCTCTGTTGCCTCTTCTCCTTCTACCTTCAATCTTTCCCAGATCCAGGGTCTTTTCCAGTGAGTCAGCTCTTTGCATCAGGTGGCCAAAGTATTGGAGCTTCAGCTTCAGCATCAGTCCTTCCAATGAATATTCAGAACTGATCTCCTTTAGGATGGACTGATATGATCTCCTTGAAGTCCAAGGGACTCTAAAGAGTCTTCTCCAACACCACAGTTCAAAAGCATCAATTTGTTGGCTCTCAGCTTTCTTTATAGTCCAACTCTCACATCCATACATGACTACCGGAAAAACCATATCTTTGACTTAGACGGACCTTTGTCAGCCAAGCTAAGCTAATAATCTTTGGCAACAACAAAAGTAATTCTGACTGTTTATCTTAGGTTATTTGTTGCTCACCAATAATGTTGTGATTGATAGCTCAGTATTCTTGACTAGTATAAATATTTGAAGTATGACTGTATCAGATCAGAAAAGGAACAGAAAAGAACTTCAAATTCCATGCATTTGCATGATTTCTTAATTTTAAACATCCAGAGTTTTGTCCCACTTAGATGAGAGGAAAAAATTTTAGTGAAAATTGCAAAGTGTGGATGGAGAAAATGTTTGGAAAGCAAGTATGTCTATGCCTGCACAAAAACTGCAAAAAATGGCAAGTTTTTTTGCACTATTCCTAACTCTCCAGGGTCTGTTCTATGACAAAGGAACAAAAGCCATTGTCAGGCCAGGAAGTTGAGGTGCATGTCTTCAGCTAATACTGAACAATGCATATTTGGGAAGATCATTACTTGCTACAAAGAAACTCCTTGTTGGGAGGAGAGGGCACATGGCAATTCCTCCACTGACACAACTCTCTTCCCTGAAAGTTGCTTTGCTCTCTGGGGAGCTGGTGAACAAGTTGTGACTCTCAACCAGCAAAGCACCACAAAATTCATAGTTTGTCCCCATTCTGAAAATGTGTAGATTTAGTTTTATGTGAGTGAAAGGGGCAGAGGATGAGGGGAGGAAACCGTTGCTCTGGGACCAACACCTCCGCCCTGCAGGCTTGTCCCCCTGCCCCTGGAGGCTATGGTTTCACCACCCCAGCCAGTACTTGCCAACCAAAGAATGCCATGAAGCTCAGATTCATCATTCATCTATCATACTGGGGAGTATGATATAGACCTGTTAGGACACTGTACTCAACAAAGAGGCTTTCAGAAGCCATCATTTCTAAAAGTCTTAGTTCCATTTAGATGGCAAAATAATTGCAAGTTTCCAGTGAGAGTTTCCATAGCTGCAGAGGCACTGAAGTCTTGATTTACACTTGTATAGAACTGGAATAGTTGTTCATATGAAAATGTTAATTAGTGTTATAACTGCTCTTTAATTTGCATATTCTGTTAATTAGCTTTCTCTTTGGGAGTGACCAGATTTGGAATATGGGTATGAGAGACCTATGCAACCTCAGAGATGAAAATGGATTAAAAATATTTTTCCTCAACCAGCATTCTTTTTTTTTAATTTATTTTTTTATTGAAGGATAATTGCTTCACATAATTTTATTGTTTTGTGTCTAACCTCAACTTGAATTAGCTATAGGTCTGCATATGACCCCTCCCTTTTGAACCTCCCTCCCATCTCCCTCCCCATCCACCCCTCTAGGTTGATACAGAGCACCTGTTTCAGTTTCCTGAGCCATACAGCAAATTCCCGTTGGCTATCTATTTTGTATATGGTAATGTAAGTTTCCATATTACTCTTTCCATACCTTTTCCTCCCCTCTCCCCATGTCCATAAGTCTATTCTCTATATCTGTTTCTCCATTGCTGCCCTGTAAATAAATTCTTCAGTACCATTTTTCTAGATTCCGTATAATGTGTGTTAGAATATGATATATATCTTTCTCTTTCTGACTCACTTCACTCTGTATAATAGGTTCTAGGTTCATCCACCTCATCAGAACTGACTCAAATGCATTCCATTTTATGGCTGAGTAATATTCCATTGTGTATATGTACCACAACTTCTTTATCCATTCACCTGTCAATGGACATCTAGGTTGCTTCCATGTTTTAGCTATTGTAAATAGTACTGTGATGAACAATGGGATACATGTGTCTCTTTCAATTTTGGTTTCCTCAGGGTATGTGCCTAGGAGTGGGATTTGGTGGTTTTATTCCTAGTTTTTTTAAGGAATTTCCATACTGTCTTCCATAGTGGCTGTATCAATTTACATTCCCACCAACAGTGCAAGAGCATTCCTTTTTCTACACACCCTGTCCACAATTTATTGTTTGTAAATTTTTTGATGATGGCCATTCTGACTGGTGTGAGGTGATATCACATTGTGGTTTTGCTTTGCATTTCTCTAATAATGAGTGATATTGAGCATCTTTTCATGTGTTTGTTAGCCATCTGTATGTCTTTGGAGAAATGTCTGTTTAGGTCTTTTTACCACTTTTTGATTGGGTTGTTTGTTCTGGCATTGAATTATAAGAGCTGCTTGTATATTTTGGAAATTAATCCTTTGTCAGTTGTTTCATTTGCTATTATTTTCTCCCATTCTGAGGTTTGTCTTTTCATCTTGCTTTTACTTTCCTTTGGAGAATGAAATGGCAACCCACTCCAGTATTCTTGCCTAGAGAATCCTGTGGACGGAGGAGCCTGGTGGGCTGCTGTCCATAGGGTTGCACGGAGTCAGATACGACTGAACCAACTTAGTATGCATGCATGTATTGGAGAAGGAAATGGCAACCCATCCAGTATTCTTGCCTGGAGAATCTCAGGGACAGAGGAGCCTGGTGGACTGCTGTCTATGGGGTCATACAGTCAGACACGACTGAAGCGACTTAGCAGCAGCAGTAGCATACTGTCCTTTGCTGTGCAAAAACATTTAAGTTTAATCAGGTCCCACTTGTTTACTTTTGTTTTTATTTCCATTATTCTAGGAGGTGGGTCATAGAGGATCTTGCTTGGATTTATGTCATTGAGTGTTCTGCTTGTGTTTTCCTCTAAGAGCTTTTTATAGTTTCTGAGCTTACATTTAGGTCTTTAATCCATTTTGAATTTATATTTGTGTATGGTGTTAGGAAGTGCTTTAATTTCATTATTATACATGTAGCTGTCCAGTTTTCCCAGCACCATTTATTGAAGAGGCTGTCATGCCCTATTGTATATTCTTACCTTCTTTGTCAAAAATAAGCTTCTCATAGGTGCATGGGTTTATTTCTGGACTTTCTATCTTGTTCCATTGGTCTATGTTTCTGTGCCAGTGCCATACTGTCTTGATGACTGTAGCTTTGTAATATAACCTGAAGTCAGGAAGGTGGATTCCTCCAGCTCCATTCTTCCTTCTGAAGACTGCTTTGGCTATTCAGGGTCTTTTGTGTTTCCATATAAACTGTGAAATTTTTTGTTCTAGTTCTGTGAAAACACCATTGGTAATTTGATAGGGACCACAATGCATCTGTAGATTGCATTTGGTAGTATAGTCATTTTCAAAATATTGATTTTTCCTACCCAGAAACATGGACTATCTCTCCATATGTTTATGTTTTCTTTGATTTCTTTCATCAGTGTCTTATAATTTTCTGTGTACAGTTCTTTTGTCTCCTTAGGTAAGTTTATTCCTAGATATTTAATTCTTTTTGTTGCAGTGGTGAATGGAATTGATTCCTTAATTTCTCTTTTTGATTTTTCATTGTTAGTATATAGAAATGCAAGTGATTTCTGTGTGTAGATTTTGTATCCTACAACTTTGCTAAATTCACTGATTAGCTCTAGTAACTTTCTGATACTATCTTTAAGGTTTTCTACGTAGAGTATCATGCCATCTGCAAACAGTGAGAGCTTATTTCCTTTTTTCTTATCTGTATTCCTTTTATTTCTTTTTCTTCTCTGATTGCTGTAGCTAGGACTTCCAGAACTATGTTGAATAATAGTGGTGAAAGTGAACACCCTTGTCTTTTTCCTGAACATAAGGGGAAAGCTTTCAGTTTTTCACCATTGAAAATAATGTTTGCTGCAGACTTATCATATATGGCCTTTACAATGTTGAGGTAGGTTCCTTCTATGTCCATTTTTTTAAGAGTTTTAATCATAAATGGGTGCTTAATTTTGTCAGAGGCTTTTCCTGCATCTATTGAGATGATCATATGGTTTTTATCTTTCAATTTGTTAATATGGTGTATCACATTGATTGATTTGTGTATACTGAAGAATCCTTGCATCCCTGGAATAAACCAAACTTGATCATGGTGTATGAGGTTTTTGATGTGTTGCTGAATTCTGTTTGCTAAAATTTTGTTACAGATTTTTGCATCTATGTTCATCAGTGATATTGGCATGTAGTTTCTTTTTGTGTGTTGTCTTTGTCTGGTTTTGGTATCAGGGTGATGGTGGCCTTTTAGAATGAGTTTGGAAGTGTTCCATCCTCTGCAACTTTTTGAAAGTTTTAGAAGGATAAGCATTATTATCTCTTCTCTAAATGTTTGATAGAATTCTCCTGTGAAGCCATCTGGTGGACCAGATGTTTTTTGTTTTTTGGGGAGATTTTGGGGCTTTTGTTTTTTGGGGAGATTTTTGATCACAGCTTCAATTTCAGAGTGTAATTTGTTTGTTCATGATTTCTATTTCTTCCTGGTTCAGTCTTGGAAGATTGAACTTTTCTAAGAATCTGTCCATTTCTTCCAGGTTATCCATTTTATTGCCATATAGTTGTTCATAGTACTCTCTTATAATCCTTTGTATTTCTGCATTGTCTGTTGTAACCTCTCCTTTTTCATTTATAATTTTGTTGATTTGATTCTTCTCTTTTTTTCTTGATGAGTCTGGCTAAAGGTTTTTTGGTCTTCTTTATCTTGTTTATCTTCTCAAAGAATCAGATTTTAGTTTTATTAATCTTTACTATCGTTTCTTTCTTTTTCATTTATTTCTGCTTGGATATTTATGATTGCTTTCCTTCTACTAATTTTGGGGGTTTTTTTGTTCTTCTTTTTCCAGTTGTTTCAGGTGTAAAGTTAAGCTGTCTATTCAATGTTTTTCTTGTTTCTTGAGGTAGGATTGTATTGCTATAAACTTCCCTCTTAGAACTGCTTTTACTTTTTGCTGCATTTTGAGTTGTTGTGTTTTCATTGTCATTTGTTTCTAGAAATTTTTTGGTTTCCCTTTAGATTTCCTCAGTAACCTGAGGTTACTTAGAAACATGTTGTTTATCTCCATGTGTTTGTGTTTCTTACAGTTTCTTTCTTGTAATTGATATCTAGTCTCATAGCATTGTGGTCAGAGAAGATGCTTGATATAGTTCAAGTTTCTTAAATTTACTGAGGTTTGATTTGTGACCTAAGATGAGGTCTGTCCTGAAGAATGTTCTGTGTGCACTTGAGAATAAAGTGTATTCTTCTGCATTTGGATGGAATGTTCTGAAGATATAGAGATTGGTCTTGCTCAGTGTATCATTTAAGACTTATGTTTCCTTATTAATTCCTATTTTGATGATCTGTCCATTGGTGTGAAAGGGGTGTTAAAGTCTCCTACTATTATTGTGTTCAGTTCAGTTCAGTGCAGTTGCTCAGTCATGTCCGACTCTTTACAACCACATGAATCACAGCATGCCAGGCCTCCCTATCCATCACCAACTCCCGGAGTTCACTCAAACTCATGTCCATCGAGTCAGTGATACCATCCAGCCATCTCATCCTCTGTTTGCCCCTTCTCCTCCTGCCTCCAATCCCTCCCAGCATCAGGGTCTTTTCCAATGAGCCAACTCTTCACATGAGGTGGCCAAAGTATTGGAGTTTCAGCTTCAACATCAGTCCTTCCAATGAACACCCAGGACTGATCTCCTTTAGGATGGACTGGTTGGATCTCCTTGCAGTCCAAGGGACTCTCAAGAGTCTTCTCCAACACCACAGTTCAAAAGCATCAATTCTTCAGTGCTCAGCTTTCTTCACAGTCCAACACTCACATCCATACATGACCACTGGAAAAACCATAGCCTTGACTAGACGGACCTTTGTTGGCAAAGTCATGTCTCTGCTTTTTGATATGCTATCTAGGTTGGTCATAACTTTCCTTCCAAGGAATAAGCGTCTTTTAATTTCATGGCTGCAATCACCATCTGCAGTGATTTTGGAGCCCCCAAAAAATAAAGTCAGCCACTGTTTCCACTGTTTCCCCATCTATTTGAAGTGAAGTGATGGGACCAGATGTCATGATCTTAGTTTTCTGAATGTTGAGCTTTAAGCCAATTTTTTCATTCTCCTCTTTCACTTTCATCAAGAGGCTTTTTAGTTCCTCTTCACTTTCTGCCGTAAGGGTGATATCATCTGCATATCTGAGGTTATTGATATTTCTCCCTGCAATCTTGATTCCAGCTTGTGCTTCCTCCAGCCCAGCATTTCTCATGATGTACTCTGCACAGAAGTTAAATAAGCAGGGTGACAATAAACAGCCTTGACGTACTCCTTTTCCAATTTGGAACCATTGTGTTGTTCCATGTCCAGTTCTAACTGTTGCTTCCCAACCTGCATATAGGTTTCTCAAGAGGCAGGTGAGGTGGTCTGGTACTCCCATCTCTTTCAGAATTTTCCACAGTTTATTGTGATCCACACAGTCAAAGGCTTTGGCATAGTCAATAAAGCAGAAATAGATATCTCTCTGGAACTCTCTCACTTTTTTGATGATCCAGCAGATGTTGGCAATTTGATCCCTGATTCCTCTGCCTTTTCTAAAACCAGCTTGAACATCTGGAAGTTCATGGTTCACATATTACTGAAGCCTGGCTTTGAGAATTTTGTGAGATGAGTGCAATTGTGTGGTAGTTTGAGCATTCTTTGGGATTGGAATGAAAACTGACCTTTTCCAGTTCTGTGGCCACTGCTGAGTTTTCCACATTTGCTGGCATATTGAGTGCAGCACTTTCACAGCATCATCTTTCAGGATTTAAAATAGCTCAACTGGAATTCCATCACCTCCACTAGCTTTTTTCATAGTGATGCTTTCTAAGGCCCACTTGACTTGACATTCCAGGCTGTCTAACTGTGGCTCAGATCATGAACTCCTTATTGCCAAATTCAGACTGAAATTGAAGAAAGTAGGGAAAAACCACTAGACCCTTCAGGTATGACCTAAATCATATCCCTTATGATTATACAGTGGAAGTGAGAAATAGATTTAAAGGACTAGATCTGATAGAGTGCCTGATGAACTATGGACAGAGGTTTGTGGCATTGTACAGGAGACAGGGATTAAGACCATCCCCTTTGAAAAGAAATGCAAAAAAGCAAAATGGCTGTCTGAGGAGGCCTTGTAAAAGCTGTGAAAAGAAGAGAAGCGAAAAGTAAAGGAGAAAAGGAAAGACATACCCATTTGAATGCAGAGTTCCAAAGAATAGTAAGGAGAGATAAGAAAGCCTTCCTCAGTGATCAATGCAAAGAAATAGAGGAAAACAACAGAATAGGAAAGACTAGAGATCTCTTCAAGAAAATTAGAGATACCAAGGGAACATTTCATGCAAAGATAGGTTTGGTAAAGGACGGAAATGATATGGACCTAATAGAAGCAGAAGATATTAAGAAGAGGTGGCAATAATACACAGAAGACCTGTACAAAAAAAGATCTTCATTATTGTGTTACTGTTGGTTTCTCCTTTTATATCTGTTAGTGTTTGTCTTATATACTGAAGTGCTCCTATGTTGGGTGCATAGATATTTACAGTTGTTATGTCTTCCTCTTGGATTGATCCCTTGATCATTATGTAGTGTCCTTCATTATCTCTTGTAATACTTTTTATTTCAAGGTCTATTTTGTCTGATATGAAGATTGCTACTCCAGCTTTCTTTTGCTTCCCATTTGCATGGAATATATTTTACCATCCTCTCACTTTTAGTTGATAGGTGTCTTTAGGTCTGAGGTGGGTTTTCTTGTCGACAGCATATATATGGGTCTTGTTTTTGTATCCATTCAGCCAGTCTGTGCCTTTGGTTGGAGCATTTAATCCATTTACATTTAAAGTAATTATTGATATATATGTTCCTATTGCCATTTTCTTAATTGTTCGGGGTTGATTTTGAGATCCTTTTTCTTCTCTTGTATTTCTTGACTATATTAGTCCCTTTAACATTTGTTCTAAAGCTGGTTTGGTGGTACTTAATTCTCATAACTTTTGATTGTCCAGAAAGCTTTTTATTTCTCCATTAATTTTGAATGAGATACTTGCTGGTACAGGAATCTTGGTTGTAGATTTTTCCCTTTCAGCACTTTAAACATATCCTGCCATTCCCTTCTGGCCTGCAGAGTTTCTGCTGAAAGATCAGCTGTTAAGCGTATGGGGTTTCCCTTGTATGTTACTTGTTGCTTCTCCCTTGCTGCTTTTAATATTCTTTCTTTGTGGTTAGTCTTTGTTAATTTGATTAGTATGTGTCTTGGCATGTTTCTCCTTGGGTTTATCCTGTATGGGACTCTTTGTGCCTCTTGGACTTGATTGACTATTTCCTTTTCCATGTTGGGGAAATTTTCAACTATAATCTCTTCAAAAATTTTCTCATACCCTTTCTTTTTCTCTTCTTCTTCTGCAACCCCTATAATTCAAATGTTGGTGCATTTGCTATGGTTCCAGAGGTCTCTGAGACTGTCCTTAGTTCTTTTCATTCTTTTAACTTTATTCTGTTCTTCAGAAGTTATTTCCACCACTTTATCTTCCAACTCACTGATTCGTTCTTCTGCTTCAGATATTCTGCTATTGATTCCTTCTACAGTATTTTTTTTTAACAGTATTTTTAATTTCAGTAATTGTGTTGTTTGTCTCTGTATGTTTATTCTTGAATTCTTCCTGGTCTTTGTTAATTGATTCTTGCATTTTCTCCATTTTGTTTTAAAAGTTTTTGATCATCTTTACTAACATTCTGAATGCTTTTTCATGGAGTTTGCCTATTTCCTCTTCATTTATTTGGACTTTTGTTTTTCTAGCTTGTTCCTTCATTTGTGTAGTATTTCTCTGCCTTTTCATTATTTTTTTTTAACTTATTGTGTTTGAGGTCTCCTTTTCCCAGGCTTCAAGGTTGAATTTTTTCTACCTTTTAGTGTCTGCCCTCCTGAGGTTGGTCCAGAGGTTTGTGTAAGCTTCATATAGGGTGAGGTTTGTGCTGAGTTTTTGTTTGTTTGTTTTTCCTCTGATGGGCAAGGCTGAGTGAGGTGGTAATCCTGTCTGCTGATGACTGGGTTTGTATTTATGTTTTGTTTCTTGTTTAGATGAGGCGTCCTGCACAGGGTGCTACTGGTGGTTGGGTGATGCCAGGTCTTGTATTCAGGTGGTTTCCTTTGTGTGAGTTCTCACTATTTGATGCTCCCTAAGGTTAGTTCTCCAGTAGTCCAGGGTCGTGGAGTCAGTACTCCCTCTCCGGAGGCTCTGGGCTTGATCTACTCTGATATTGATTGGGCAGGGTCCAGTCTCCTTCCATCTGTGGCTCTGCCTCCAAGAAGTCGTTTAGCCTGGGGAGAGACCACAGGTCATCCCTCTGAGGCTGGCAGGGAAAGGCGTCACACCAACAACTGAGGTGCAGCGTCGGAAGGAGGCAGCGGTTCAGTCCCAGCAGGAGCAGCCGCCACAAATCCCTCAGCCACCATTCTTATATAGAATCTTCTCCACTTTGTCACTCTCAGGGGTCTTTCAACTTCTGACTGTACACTTCTAATGATTTCCCTTGGGGGTAGGGGATAATACTAGTATTCAGCCATTTGCTGGATACTTCGTGCTAGATAGTCTCTCCTGTATGCCCTATAGTCACCCTAGCTGATAAATATTGCTATTCCCACTTTATAAATGTTGAAACTGAGGTTCACAGAGCTTAAGAAACTTGTTATTTAAAACAAGTATGTAGATTTCAACTGCCGCTCAACATATGAAAACTTGGAAATCCCATTCAAACATTAAGAAAAAGCTGAAAAAACTGAACATCAGTTTCTTTGCTTGTATGCATCAGAACATAGAATTCACAGAGCAGCCTGCCACCCCCAAATCTGGAGAGTCAGGTGAACACAGAGAATACTGCTGAGATCCACTTCCTTGGAGCCCAAGCTACTGGTGCCATAAACTGGTAAGAATGCTTTAATGCTAATTGTGAAAAATTGCTGGAAGCTGACTGTGGACTAGCTTGAGGGTGAGGAACTGCTAGGGGCCACAGTTCTAGTGGGGGCTTCACTCCTCAGGTGGGCTTTACATCCAGAAAGCCCACCAGGTTCTCACAGTAAAGATCGGAAGAAGATCCCCCATGGATCTGTTCATGGAAAGAAAAGCATAATCACTGTGAAATACACTGAAAGCATTTTTTATAACACACTCTTTGCAACCCCATGGACCATAGCCTGCCAGTCTCCTCTGTCCATGGAATTTCTCAGACAAGAATACTGCAGTGGGTAGCCATTCCCTTCCCCAGGGGATCTTCCCAACCCAGGGACTGAACCCAGGTCTCATGCATTACAGGCAGATTCTTTACCATCTGAGCCGCCAGGGAAGCCCCATCCTGCACCCCAGAAGACATGTTACCTGAGCCTTATCTCAGGCAGGGGAAGGGCGTTCCTCCCACGCCAGCTCCCTCTTTCCTCCCTGTTTTGCCTAAAGGAAACAAACAAACAAGCAAAACTAGAAACGACAACCATAGGTAGCAGGGATCAGGCCTGCAGGGAAATAAACTGAGACTACTATAGCCAGAAAAGGGAGCAGTGGGCAAGGAGAAGCACTTGTGAAGGTCTCAGCCCAGAAACACAAGCCTACCAAAGCAATGGGATTTAATTTGAAGATTGCAGAATGCCACTTCTTCTCCACACCTACAACTCCACTAACAGTGTCCCAGTAGACTAATAATGGATCGTAGCCTGTTAAATGGTTAAAACAGAACACAATAATTGAGGTACACCATTGTGAGATTTCAGAACTCCTGGAAAAAGAGAAGAAACTTCAGGGAGAAAAAAACAAGTTTTGTACAAAGGATCAAGAAGCTGAATACCATTGAACTTCTCAACAGCAATAATGAAAGTATTATTGAAATACTGGCAATAATGGCAATAATGAAAGCCATTACAGAAGGTAATGGCTAGAATAGCTTCAAGATTCTCAAGGAAAATAGTTCCAACCTAAAATGTCATGCTCGGCGTATCAGTTATGCCAATTAAATGTGACATTTTCCAGAAATCAAATATCACCGAATTTCCTTGCATTTATTTTCAGAAAGTTGATGGAGGACATGCCATACCAAACAAGGGAGAAACCTTTCCTAAAAGAGAAGACATAATTGACTCCTCCTTCCACTCCTCTGTCCCACAGCTAAATCCCTACCATTACCATGGTCAACTGAATGTTGTTTGTATTTCTGTTTCTGCAGTTTAAGATCCCACTGGATTTTAGTAGTTACATCATGTTCTCTGAAATAAATTTCAATCCAAATCCTCAAATTAACTGACCACCTGCTAATGCTGAACCATATCCGCCCCCAACACAGACACACCAGGTACCCATAACTGATTATCCCAAACTTGGAGATTTATATTGATAAGTCCCCTGGAATGTGCCATGAGTCCTGCCTTGTTTTATCTAAGTGCAGAATCTGCTATCTACTATTGTTAAAATCCATCTTGTTAGTTTTGTCCCATTGCCCTAGGCTGTCAGGATCCTTTCTGATCCTTTCTGTCATCCAGTATACTTGCTGTTCTTTCCAAACTCCTGTCATCCACAAATGAAATCAATGTGTTCTGTAAACTTTCAACTAAGTCATGGACACAAATGCCAAACAAACCAGGGCTGCATCATCCAGAAGTTCATCAATCAATGCCAACAGCTGTTCTACCAGGGATGACTTTCCCTAACTCTCGTGGGAAAAATGCTCCTGGAGATAGCACCAGATCTGTAAACAAAAAACTGTATATCATTAATATGGGCTATCTGGTTTCTATGTTCTAATGCAATTCATGAGATATTTGCGATTTTAAGTGCAAACAAATTATTTGCATAAAGTTTGAAGTTGATACATTATCTTAGCCTCAGTTTGTGAAAACCAGCTACAGAGGGAAAATATAGAAGGAGAATCTCATACAATAGTTCTGATTTAAAGAAAATATAAAATAGACATTGCCTCCAGTCCCTATTACCCTTAAAATCCCTTTAGGAAGAGCCACACTGGAGAACATCTCAGTCTCTCAATGAAATCACCAACATGAGTTTCCTTTCAGCATTGGAACAGATTGCTGTCTCTTTAGTTGATCATCAGTGAAGTAGCTGGTTCCATTTTAGTGACCATATTAAAAGAAAGATATGTTTCTTTTAAAAAAAATTTTATTGGGGTATATTTGAATTAGTGTTGTGTTAGTTACAAGTGTGCAGCAAAGTAATTCAGTTATACATATATTCATTTTTTTTAGATTCATTTTTCTCACATAGGTTATCACAGAATATTGAGCAGTTTTCTGTTCTATCTAATAGGTCCTTGTTGATTAGCTAACTTATACATAGTAGTGTGAATATGTTTATCCCAACCTCATTTATTCCTCCCTCCCCCAACATTTCCCCTTTGGTAACCAAAAGCTTGTTTCGATATCTGTTAAGTCTGTTTCTGTTTTGTAAGTTCATTTGTATCATGATTTAAAATTAGATTCCACATATGAGTGGTATCACATGATATCTATCTTTCTCTATCTGATTTACTTTGCTTAGTATGGTAATCTCTAGATCCATCCATGTTGTTGCAAATGACATTATTTTGTTCTTTTTATGGCTCAGTAATATTACATTGTGTATATGTATCACATCTTCTTTACCCATTCCTCTATTGATGGTCGTTTAGGTTGCTTTCCATTTTCTGGCTCTTGTAAATAATGCTGCAGTGAACATCCGGGTGCATGTACCTTTCTGGATTATGGTTTTCTCTGGACAAATGCCCAGGGGTGAGATTGCTGGATCATATGATAGCTCTATTGTTAGTTTTCTGAGGAGCTTCTATACTGTTTTCTATAGCGGCTGTACCAGTTTACATTCATACCAACAGCGTGGGAGGGTTTCCTTTTCTTTACATCCTCTCCATCATTTACTGTTTGTCGATGGTCGTTCTGACTGGTGTGAGATTAAACCTCATGGTAGTTTTTATCTACAATTTTCTGATAATTAGTGATGTTGAACATCTTTTCACGTGGTATCTAAACCTGTATGTCTTCTTTGGAGAAGTGTGTATTTAGATCTTCTGCCCATTATTTGAGTTGTTTGTGGGTTTGATTTTTTTTTTTTTTTTTTTTAACGTAAAGCTACATGAATTGTTTGTATACTTTGGAGATTAATTCCTTGCTGGTCTCTTCATTTGCAGAGGTTTCCTCCCATTCTTTGGGTGATCTTTTCATTTGTTTATGGTTTCCTTTGCAGTACAGAGTCTTTTAAGTTTACTTAGGTCTTATTTGTTTATTTTGATTTTTATGTATCTTTTCAGTACTAGAATCACTCTCCACGTGGCAAGATACTCCTACTGTTAGGAAAGCAAAAGCATTGAGTGAATAGCAGGTTTTCATCTCACCCAGACCCCACAGCAAGCACTTAGTGAATAGAACAGATGGAAATATTACACAGTCTCTTTCTCTCAATATCTCTCTTGTGTCCCTTTCTCCCCCACCACCTGCCCCATCCCTCAGAGTAGAATTTACTTTAGTTAAACATGAATATTTTTGTTGTTTAGTCATATCACATTTAGACAAAAGGGTCAAAAGTGTGCAGATTTCTGAAACCTGAGACCAGAAAGGCTGTTTAGAGGGAGACAGTCCTTCAAATTAAGGTCAACTACCTTACAGTCTGTTATTTTGGGAGAGTCAGGGCTGGCCATTTCAGCAATAGAGTAAGCGTCCATTATAATCCAGATTTTTCATAGTTTAATTGCATGTCTACCTTAGGGAATTATTGGGTGCCTGGATCTGTTCTTTCTGGTTACTCTCCTATCATTGTCTGCTGTCTCACAAAGTTGAGAAGAAACCAGGTCAACTGAAAACTGGGGTTTTCAGTTCAGTTCAGTTCAGTTGCTCAGTTGTGTCTGACTTGTTGTGACCCCATAAAGCACAGCATGCCAGGCCTCCCTGTCCATCACCAACTCCCGGAGTTCACCCAAACCCATGTCCATTGACTTGATGATGCCATCCAACCATCCATCCTCTGTCGTCCCCTTCTCCTCCTACCCTCAATCTTTCCAAATGAGTCAGCTCTTCGCATCAGGTGGCCGAAGTACTGGAGTTTCAGCTTCAGCATCAGTCCTTCCAATGAATACTCAGGACTGATTTCCTTTAGGATGGACTGGTTGGATCTCCTTGTAGTCCAAGGGACTCTCAAGAGTCTTCTCCAACACCACAGTTCAAGAGCATCAATTCTTCCATGCTCAGCTTTCTTCATAGTCCAAATCTCACATCCATACACAGCCACTGGAAAAATCAAAGCCTTGACTAGACAGAGCTTTGTTGGCAAAGTAATGTCTCTGCTTTGTAATATGTTGTCTAGGTTGGTCATAACTTTCCTTCCAAGGAGTAAGCGTCTTTTAATTTCATGGCTGCAATCACCATCTGCAGTGATTTTGGAGCCCAGAAAAATAAAGTCGGTCACTGTTTCCCCATCTATTTCCCATGAAGTGATGGGACCGGATGCCATGATCTTAGTTTTCTGAATGTTGAGCTTTAAGTCAACCTTTTCACTGTCCTCTTTCACCTTCATCAAGAGGCTCTTTATTTCCTCTTCACTTTCTGCCATAAGGGTGGTGTCATCTGCATGTCTAAGGTTATTGATATTTCTCCTGACAATCCTGATTCCAGCTTGTGCTTCCACCAGCCCAGCGTTTCTCATGATGTACTCTGCATATAAGTTAAATAACCAGGGTGACAATATACAGCCTTGACGTACTCCTTTTCCTATTTGGAACCAGTCTGTTGTTCCATATCCAGTTCTGTTGCTTCCTGACCTGCATACAAGTTTCTCAAGAGGCAGGTCAGGTGGTCTGATAAAACTGGGGTTTTAGAGTCCCCTAATATAAATAATGCCAAGGACAAGTCATTGCTCCTCCATTGCCTTGCCCGGCTAGCAATCCTTAGGAAGGAGGAAAATTCATTTTATGAAAAGAGGCAGTGGGCTTGTTTTCTATGACAGGGAACTACAAAGAGAAAACCAGGGTGTTTTGAAGGGTTTGACATAGGCAGTGCCATAATGGTGTGCATGTCTAATGTACACAATAACTTTTCTTGAAATAAATGTGGGCATCTGTAGCATTTCTACTTATTACTACAGTAGGAGGATATTTTTAACCCAGATATCAGTACCTGAGTCAGATATGTATGTGTGAAATAGTAACCCAGCCCTCAGAAAGAGAAGCACACTATTGAAAAACAATGCCTATCTCTAAATGAAAATTTGGACTCACATGTTCTTTATCTGCATGAGGAAAGCACTTAGGTTCAGTAATTTACAGAATTAAATGAGTGTCATATTCAAGAGCTTTTAGTTGGAAAGGTACAATTAAATGACCAATATTTCAACAAAGCATTTAAAAATCTTATCCTAATTCAATTTGACCATTTAGGGAGATTCATTAAGCAGATAAGTATTGTCCTGAAACCTGAGACAGAACTGTGTTTGAGTGTCTCCTGTAGTGGTACAGGTCAGCAGTGGACTGCGGCAGGGGCAGGGGCTCTGTCTGCAGAGGACTTGGGTTTGGCATAAGCCCTTTTTTAAAAATTTTTTTATTTTTATTTTTTTTATTAGTTGGAGGCTAATTACTTCACAATATTGTAGTGGTTTTTGTCATACATTGACATGAATTAGCCATGGAGTTACATGTATTCCCCATCCCGATCCCCCCTCCCACCTCCCTCTCCACCCGATCCCTCTGGGTCTTCCCAGTGCACCAGGCCCGAGCACTTGTCTCATGTATCCAACCTGGGCTGGTGATCTGTTTCACCCTAGATAATATACATGTTTCAATGCTGTTCTCTTGTAACATCCCACCCTCGCCTTCTCCCACAGAGTCCAAAAGTCTGTTCTGTACATCTGTGTCTCTTTTTCTGTTTTGCATATAGGGCTATTGTTACCATCTTTCTAAATTCCATATATATGTGTTAGGATACTGTAATGGTCTTTATCTTTCTGGCTTACTTCACTCTGTATAATGGACTCCAGTTTCATCCATCTCATTAGAACTGATTCAAATGAATTCTTTTTAATGGCTGAGTAATATTCCATGGTGTATATGTACCACAGCTTCCTTATCCATTAGTCTGCTGATGGGCATCTAGGTTGCTTCCATGTCCTGGCTATTATAAACAGTGTTGCGATGAACATTGGGGTGCACGTGTCTCTTTCAGATCTGGTTTCCTCGGTGTGTATGCCCAGAAGTGGGATTGCTGGGTCATATGGCAGTTCTATTTCCAGTTTTTTAAGAAATCTCCACACTGTTTTCCATAGCGGCTGTACTAGTTTGCATTCCCACCAACAGTGTAAGAGGGTTCCCTTTTCTCCACACCCTCTCCAGCATTTATTGCTTGTAGACTTTTGGATAGCAGCCATCCTGACTGGCATGTAATGGTACCTCATTGTGGTTTTGATTTGCATTTCTCTGATAATGAGTGATGTTGAGCATCTTTTCATGTGTTTTTGTGCCATCTGTATGTCTTCCTTGGAGAAATGTCTGTTTAGTTCTTTGGCCCATTTTTTGATTGGGTCATTTTTTTTTCTGGAATTGAGCTGGAGGAGTTGCTTGTATATTTTTGAGATTAATCCTTTGTCTGTTGCTTCATTTGCTATTATTTTCTCCCAATCTGAGGGCTGTCTTTTCACCTTGCTTATAGTTTCCTTTGTTGTGCAAAAGCTTTTAAGTTTCATTAGGTCCCATTTGTTTATTTTTGCTTTTATTTCTAAAATTCTGGGATGTGGGTCATAGAGGATCCTGCTGTGATTTATGTCGGAGAGTGTTTTGCCTATGTTCTCCTCTAGGAGTTTTATAGTTTCTGGTCTTACATTTAGATCTATAATCCATTTTGAGTTTATTTTTGTGTATGGTGTTAGAAAGTGTTCTAGTTTCATCCTTTTACAAGTAGTTGACCAGTTTTCCCAACACCACTTGTTGAAGAGGTTGTCTTTTTTCCATTGTATATCCTTGCCTCCTTTGTCGAAGATAAGGTGACCATAGATTTGTGGATTTATCTCTGGGCTTTCTATTCTGTTCCATTGATCTATATTTCTGTCTTTGTGGCATAAGCCCTCTTGAGGAGGTTGCCATTAACCCCACCGTAGAGCTGCCAGAACTTACACAGGACTGGGAAATAGACTCTTGGAGGGCACAAGCAGAACCTTGTGTTCATCAGGATCCAGGAGAAAAGAGCAGTGACCCCATAAGAGACTGACCCAGTCTAGCACGGAAGTGTCCAGGAGTCTCTGGCAGAGGCATGGGCCAGTGGTGGCCTGCTGCAGGGTTGGGGCCCTGAGTGTAGCAGTACTTGCATGGGACTTTTTGAAGGAGATCAACATTATCTTCTTTACCTCAACAAGAGTTTGGCCTCAGGTCAGATAACAAGGGGGAACACAGTCCTGCCCTTCAACAGAAAACTGGATCAAAGACTTACTGAGCATGGCCCCGCCCATCAGAACAAGACCCAGTTTCCCCCTCAGTCAGTCTATCCCATCAGGAAGCTTCCATAAAGCTCTTACCCTTCTCCAACAGAGGGCAGACAGACTGAAAACCACAAACACAGGAAACTAACCAATCTGATCACATGGACCACAGCCTTGTCTAACTCAATGAAACTATGAGCCATGCCATGTACAGCCACCCAAGATGGATGGGTCATGGTGGAGAGTTCTGAGAAAACGTGGTCCACTAGAGAAGGGAATGACAAACCTCTTCAGAATTCTTGCCTTGAGAATCCCATGAACAGTATGAAAAGGCAAAAAATAGGACACTGAAAGATGAACTCCCCAGTTCCGTAGGTGCCCAATATGCTACTAGAGGTCGGTGGAGAAATAACTCCAGAAAGAATGAAGAGACAGAGCCAAAGCAAAAACAGCACCCAGTTGTGGATGTGACTGGGGATAGAAGCAAAGTTCAAAGCTGTAAAAAACCATATTGCATAGGAACCTGGAATGTTAGGTCCATGAATCAAGGCAAATTGGAAGTGGTCAAACAAGAGATGGCAAGGGTGAATATCAACATTTTAGGAATCAGTTAATTAAAATGGACTGGAATGGGTGAATTTAACTCATATGACCATTATGTCTACTACTGTGGGCAAGAATCCCTTAGAAGAAAAAAAAAAAAAAAGAATCCCTTAGAAGAAATGGAGTAGCCCTAATAGTCAACAAATGAGTCTGAAATGCAGTACCTAGATACAATCTCAAAAATGACAGAATGATCTCTGTTCGTTTCCAAGGCAAACCATTCAATATCACGGTAATCCAAGCCTATGCCCTGACCAGTAATGCTGAAGAAGCTGAAGTTGAACGGTTCTATGAAGACCTACAAGACCTTCTAGAACTAACACCCAAAAGAGATGTCCTTTTCAATACAGGAGACTGGAATGCAAATGTAGGAAGTCAAGAAACACCTGGAGTAACAGGCAAATTTGGCCTTGGAGTACGGAATGAAGCGGGGCAAAGGCTAATAGAATTTTGCCAAGAGAATGCACTGGTCATAGCAAACACACTCTTCCAACAGCACAAGAGAAGACTCTACACATGGACATCACCAGATGGCCAACACTGAAATCAGATTGATTATATTCTTTGCAGCCGAAGATGGAGAAGCTCTATACAGACAGCAAAAACAAGACCAGGAGCCGACTGTGGCTCAGATCATGAACTCCTTATTGCCAATTTCAGACTTAAATTGAAGAAAGTAGGGAAAACCACTAGACCCTTCAGGTATGACCTAAATCATATCTCGTAGGATAGTACAGTGCAAGTGACAAATAGATTCAAGGGATTAGATCTGATAGAAAAAATGCCTGAAGAACTATGGACAGAAGTTTGTGACATTCTATAGGAGATAGGAATCAAGACCATCCCCAAGAAAAAGAAATGCAAAAAGGCAAAATGGTTGTCTGAGGAGGCCTTACAAATAGCTGTAAAAAGAGAAATGAAAAGCAAAGGAGAAAAGGAAAGATATACCCATTTGAATGCAGAGTTCCAAAGAATGGCAAGGAGAGATAAGAAAGCCTCCTCAGTGATCAATGTAAAGAAATAGAGGGAAAAAAGAGAATGGGAAAGACTAGAGATCTCTTCAAGAAAATTAGAGATCCAAAGGAAACTTTCCATGCAACATGGGCACAATAAAGGACAGAAATGGTATGGACCTAACAGAAGCAGAAGATATTAAGAAAAGGTGGCAAGAATACACAGAAGAACTGTACCAAAAAGATCTTCACAACCCAGATAATCACGATGGTGTGATCACCAACCTAGAGCCAGACATTCTGGAATACAAAGTCAAGTGGGCCTTAGAAAGCATCACTACACACAAAGCTAGTGGAGGTGATGGAATTCCAGTTGAGCTATTTCAAATCCTAAAAGATGATGCTGTGAAAGTGCTGCACTCAATATGCCAGCAAATTTGGAAAACTCAGCAGTGGTCACAGGACTGCAAAAGGTCAGTTTTCACTTCAAACCTAAAGAAAGGCAATGCCAAAGAATGCTCAAACTACCGCACAATTGCACTCATCTCACATGCTAGCAAAGTAATGCTCAAATTTCTCCAAGCCAGGCTGCAACAGTACATGAACCGTAAACTTCTAGATTTTCAAACTGGATTTAGAAAAGACAGAGGAACCAGAGATCAAATTGCCAACATCCACTGGATCATTGAAAAAGCAAGAGAGTTTCAGAAAAACATCTATTTCTGCTTTAATGACTATGCCAAAGCCTTTGACCGTGTGGATTACAATAAACTGGAAAATTCTGAAAGGGATGGGAATACCAGACCACCTCACCTGCCTCTTGAGAAACCTGTATGCAGGTCAGGAAGCAACAGTTAGAACCAGACATGGAACAACAGACTGGTTCCAAATCAGGAAAGGAGTACATCAAGGTTGTCTATTTTCACCCTGCTTATTTAATTTATATGCAGAGTACATCATGAGAAATGCTGGATTGGGTGAAGCACAAGCTGGAATCAAGATTGCCAGGAGAAATATCAGTAATATGCAGATGACATGGCAGAAAGTGAAGAAGAACTAAAGTATCTCTTGATGAAAGTGAAAGAGGACAGTGAAAAAGTTGGCTTAAAACTCAACATTCAGAAAACTAAGATCATGGCATCTGTTCCCATTACTTCATAGCAAATAGATGGGGAAACAGTGGAAACAGTGGCTGACTTTATTTTTCTGGGCTCCAAAATCACTACAGATGGTGATTGCAGCCGTGAAATTAAAAGACACTTGCTCCTTGGAAGGAAAGTTATGACCAACCTAGACAGCACATTAAAAAGCAGAGACATTACTTTGCCAACAAAGGTCTGTCTAGTCGAAGCTGTGGTTTTTCCAGTAGTCATGTATGCATGTGAGAGTTGGAGTATAAAGAAAGCTGAGCATGGAAGAATTGATGCTTTTGAACTGTGGTGTTGGAGAAGACTCTTGAGAGTCCCTTGGACTACAAGGAGATCCAACCAGTCCATCCTAAAGGAAATCAGTCCTGAATGTTCATTGGAAGGACTGATGTTGAAGCTGAAACTCCAATACTTTGGTCACCTGATGCAAAGAACTGACTCATCTGAAAAGACCCTGATGCTGGGAAAGAAGAAGGTGGGAGGGGAAGGGGATGACAGAGGATGAGATGGTTGGATGGCATCACTGACTTAACGGACATGAGTTCGGGTAAACTCCAGAAGTTGGTGACTGACGGACAGGGAAGCCTGGCGTGCTCTAGTCCATAGGGTCGCAAAGAGTCAGACACGACTGAGTGACTGAACTGAACTAAAAGCTGAAAGACAAAAGAATAAAATAAAATCTCACTTGGGATCTCTCACTTGCTGATATCAACTTCTTTCATATGAATTAAACCAAGCAACAGATTTTGTGCATGAGTGCTCAGTCACTTCAGTCGTGTCCAACACTTTGGGACACTATGGACTTTGGCCCTCCAAGCTCCTCTGCCCATGGGATTCTTCAGGAAGGAATACTGGAGTTGGTTGCCATGCCCTCCTCCAGGGGATCTTCCCGATCCAAGGATAGAAACTGTGTGTCTTTATTTTGTCTCATGCTTTGGCAGGCAGGTTCTTTACCTGGGAAGCCCAATAGACTTTGTACTGAAATCTAAAACTGTACTTTTAAATATGCTCAGGGCCTTTCACTGTACAGTTTAATAGATTCCAGTACTTATTGATCTCATAATGTCAAAACAATTTTTTTCTTTGCCTCAAGGCACTTAATCTTCCATTAGAGGAGATCAGTTACCAAAATTGACTGTAGAGAGCTTTAAGGCTGAATTAAAATAGCACCAAGTAAACAGTTGTGTCATTTATATTTGTTAGAGGGCAGTCACCACCTGACTTATCCTGCTTGTCCTTTAGGAACCAGGAGTCAGAGGGCAGTTTTCCTAGTGGAAGATTTTATTCAAACTGTAGTGTTCTATCCAAGCTATCCTGTTGAAATATGACATTTCTGACCCTGATATCATCAAGGGAATTTGAAAGTGGATATAGATTGATTTTTTTCTGGGTTTCCTTATTCATTTACCAAAAGGAAAAAATAAATAAATAAATTTTGTATGTATTCATAGACCAAAATATTTAACTTTAAAAGATTTTTGTCCTCAGAAGTAGAAGAGCAAAATATAAAATAAGAAAATTCTCTTGATACTGTTATTCATCTTATTCACCAACAGAACTCTGGCCAAGGGACCCTGGCCAACATCATTGAGCACTTACTATGCATGCCAGGCTCTGTCAATGCTGAATTGTATTGCCACTTAATCCACATGTTGATTCTATGAGAAATGCTTTATTGTTGCCTCTATTCTGCAGATAAGGAAAGTGAGCTATAGAGCAAATAAGTCAACTTGTCCAAAGATATGGCTGGTTTGAAGTCAGGTAGCATGGTTACAGCCTCTTATTCTGTCATATTTCTTTTGGGAAAAATCCATCTATGAAATAGGAAGACCCTCACCCAACCCTTTGACCTACTGACTGTAAGACTCAGACAAAAGACTGGATAAAAGTAATGTATTTTCAAATCTCAATGTTCATTTCCCTCTTGATCCTTCTTCCTGTTCTTTCTATAATCTTTGAAAAGACCATGGCCAAGCTGACAGGCTAGGCTGTACTTATTCAGAGATATTTTATTTTTCATGAGTGTCAAGGTAGGGAAATAAAGAGGAAGTATAAAGTACCAAAAGCACTTAGGCCACCTTCTCTGCTTTTAGTCTTTGTAAAACAGATGCAGGCTCATTTATCTGTGCTGACACTGGGTATAAATTACCTGTTGGTATTTGGCTTCAGGAATCAGAGGAGTATAGGGCCATTCCATTTGGCTTTTTATCCCCTCTTTTTTCTTCTAAAAAAGGACCTGATGAGGCATTTTCTCTTTATTCTGTACAAACCTAAACTCTCTAAACAGAGGTTTATTCTGTGCAAACCTAAACTCTCTAAACACATCAGGCTGTGCTGTAGATATGTAGTTTTAGGAACTCACCCGGGTGGTGGAGCAGCTGCACAATTTGTTTGAGAGAAGTTGGAAGCAGGGAGGGGTATTTTGCTCAGGGAATCACTTTGCATCTCATTTGAAGAGCAACTTACAGTTTAAACTGTTTAAACTATTGCACTGGGTGTGGGGCAGCACTTTCTAGCCAAGGTGGCTTGATGAAGCCTTCAGAAATGAGCAGAATCCTGTTCTAGCCTCAGAAAGACGATCCTACATCAAAGGATTCATCTTCAGTGTGGTGGCCAACACAAGTCCTTGGAGACTCCTGACCTGCAGTTGGGAGCTGAGAGAGAGGACACATTCAGGAGACATTGTTTTCTGCCTTCTGTCTTGTCTTCAAGTTTTACCATCTTAGAGAGAACTTTACAGTTCATCTGGCTCAACCCTGGGCTCTGCTTGGAGAGAAGGTTTTGTCCAAGTTTGAGGCTTTCACCTTTAGCCCTTTTTTGAACATTGGCTGGATCATCAGGAATCCACCTCCTGAAGTCATTGGGCTTACCAGCATTTCCTGAGTCTTTGCCTTGTTCTGTGTCCTGCTAGTTCTGGGGCTGTGAAGAGATGACCCACTTCCTCTCTCTGGCTGAGAGGAGGCAGTCAGACATGATTCACCCTAGGAGTGACTGTTTACACCCAACAGGCTAGATTCGGCTGGAACACAGCCATGCTCATTTCTTTGTATATGCATCTGATCGCTTTCAGGGCTTTCCAGGTGGCTCTTGGTGAGTAATCTGCCTGCCAATTCAGGAGTCGCAGGTTTGATCCCTGAGTCAGGAAGATCCTCTGGAGAAAGAAGTGGCAAACCATTCCAGTATTCTTGCCTGGAAAATTCCATGGACAGCGAAGCCTGGTGGACTACACTCCATGGAGTCACAAAGAGTCAGACATGACTGAGCATCTAAACAAGGAAAACAAAAGTGACTGCTTTAATGCTCCAGTGGCAGAGATGAGACAGAGACTGCATGGCCTGCAAAGCTGAAAATATTTACTATCTAACCCTTGACAGGAAAAGTTTGCCAATGCCTGGTTTAATTCCTTTCCTCTTGCGGTTTCATTAAGAGCAGTGGTTGATAGATGAGGGTGCTTTGGCAAGGACCATGTTTTGTAAAGCAGAATCTGAATGTGCCTAGAGGATGCTCATGACTCTTCACATGCAACTCATCCTGTTTTCCTAAACTTAGCCACCTTCATGCAAGGCTACTTCTGTGGTTTCTGAAGATGTTTGAATTTAAGAGCCTTGATTCCAGCCAAGATTACTTAAGATGAACCAAATAAGGAGTGACTCATCTTCACTCAGCTTCAGCGCTGAGCCTTGACATAGGGACTTATATTCTTTACCTTCAGTCACTCTCCCCATAACAGAATCTTCAAGTCCTTATGGAATTATAGAAGGAAAAAAGCACAGAGTCCACCTACCCTCTTTGACCCCAGGGGCAGGTCTTTATTAGCCTTTCAAGCCTGAAACAACACCCAGCACAGAACAGATCCTCTACAAATATTGTTGAATGAATCAGTGGTGGAGAAAAGGGGAATAACAGAGCAAAAAATTGATGCTGCTTGTTAGTTGGCCAATGACAAGTTGAAGTTACCTCATTCTGTTTTCCATAAATTTTTAAATACTTATTTTAATGGTATAAAGATAGCCTTTTTGATTAGAAAATTAACCAACCAAATGAAGAAGTTTCTGTGATCTGAACAATTAATGTAACCAGTTTTATTGTCAGTTCATGACTCTTCCAACAGTCACTAAAGAGAAAGCCTAGGAACTGGATAGATGGTAACTATAGCTGAGTGTTCCATATGTTACTGGATTGTCTTTAAACTGACTTGACTTTTAGCTTTTAATCCTTGGCTGGTCCAAGGGTCCTATTTGTGTAAAGATCTTAATGATTGAGGGATTGATGGTTGTTGTTGTTGTTGTTGTTTTTCTTTTTTCCTGTAAGCAATAGAAATCAGAATTTTATTAAATATAGAAAATATAACTTTATATTACAAATGATAGAACCCAAAGGAGCTATGAAAGATCCCATAGTTACCCCTCAGCTGGTTGGCAACTTTCCCACCTGAGCTATGGTAGACAAAATGAGTTCTCTCTACTTCAAATAGAGAGAATTTTCTCTAGTTATGCTTAAAATAGACAGAACTCTACTTACCTTTCATCAATGGTTTGAACATCAGTAGCAGCTAACATTTATTGGATGCTTACTAGAGATCAGGAGCTGTGCTAATTGCTATACATGTAGTATTTAATTTAGTCACCGCTCAAAGATATGAGAGAGATTGGACTATTATTTTTATCTTACATATTTGGGTACTGAAGCTCAAACAGGTCAACTAAGTTACCTGAGGTCAGGCATGCATTTATTGGCAAAGTTAATCCACTTGTAACTCCAAAGCCACTTAGTCACTAAAATGTCAGTTCAATAATCTCCCTCAATAGTTCATGTTAAATTGTTTATCACTTTTTTAAAAAGAAAATTCTATATGGAAATACTGGCTAGGCTATATGTTACATTATGAAAGTGAAAGTCTCTTAGTCGTGTCCAACTCTTTGCGACCCCATGGACTATACAGTCCATGGAATTCTCCAGGCCAGAATACTGGAGTTACTGGAGTGGGTAGCCTTTCCCTTCTCCAGGGGATCTTCCCCACCCAGGGATCAAACCCAGGTCTCCCACATTGCAGGCAGATCCTTTACCAGCTGAGCTACAAGGGAACATTGGGATCATTCAAAGCAGTTCTGAACCTATGATCCATGGATACTTTGCATGCTTATGAGCACTTCACAAAACCCATATATTTATACAAATTTGTGTGTTTGTGTGTTTTAGTGCATGGGTGAGCATTTTTCTGGGAAGGAGCACTCATCAAAAATGCTGGGAACAGTTCACATTCTTGATAATTCAATCATTCTTTGACATACTCAGTAAAATTTTCCTGGTTATCAACCATCTGGCCAGCACTTTGCAAGGGAGATACATGATGAGTGATGTACTGAAGAAGAAGGCCTTCCTGCCATTTTTTGCAGTCACGCTAAGATAAAAAGTCCTTTTATATCTTTTCTCACTTAATTGGGCTCCAAAATTGAACTTATATCTTACATTAATTTACAAAATTAAGGCTCAATAAAAAATTAAACATGCTAAATATGTTCACTAGTTAACTGAAAAAATTAAAGATACCGTTCTTACCAAACAATAAAAAAGACTCTATGTTCAGTTCAGTTCAGTTCAATCGCTCAGTCGTGTCTGACTATTTGCAACTCCATGAACACAGCATACCAGGCCTCCCTGTCTATCACTAACTCCCGGAGTTCACCCAAACCCATGTCCATTGAGTCAGTGATGCCATCCAACCATCTCATCCTCTGTCATCCCCTTCTCCTCCTACCCTCAATCTTTCCCAGCATCAGGGTCTTTTCAAATGAGTCAATTCTTCACATCAGGTGGCCAAAGTATTGCAGTTTCAGCTTCAGCATCAGTCCTTCCAATGAACACCCAGGACTGATCTCCTTTAGGATGGACTGGTTGGATCTCCTTGCAGTCCAAGGGACTCTCAAGAGTCTTCTCCAACACCACAGTTCAAAAGCATCAATTCTTCCATGCTCAGCTTTCTTTATAGTCCAACTCTCACATCCATGCATGACCACTGGAAAAACCAAAGCCTTGACTAGACAGAACTTTGTTGGGAAAGTAATGTCTCTGCTTTTTAATGTGCTGTCTAGGTTGGTCATAACTTTCCTTCCAAGGAGCAAGTGTCTTTTAATTTCACGGCTGCAATCACCATCTGCAGTGATTTTGGAGCAAATACAGTCAGCCACTGTTTCCACTGTTTCCCCATCTATTTGCTATGAAGTGATGAGACCACATGCCATGATCTTAGTTTTCTGAATGTTGAGTTTTAAGCCAACTTTTTCACTGTCCTCCTTCACTTTCATCAAGAGGTACTTTAGTTCTTCTTTGCTTTCTGCCATAATGTCATCTGCATATCTGAGGTTACTGATATTTCTCCTGGCAATCTTGATTCCAGCTTGATTTCATCCAATCCAGCATTTCTCATGATGTACTCTGCATATAAATTAAATAAGCAGGGTGAAAATAGACAACCTTGATGTACTCCTTTCCTGATTTGGAACCAGTCTGTTGTTCCATGTCTGGTTCTAACTGTTGCTTCCTGACCTGCATACAGGTTTCTCAAGAGGCAGGTCAGGTGTCTGGTATTCCCATCTCTTTCAGAATTTTCCACAGTTTATTGTGATCCACACAGTCAAAGGCTTTGGCGTAGTCAATAAAGCAGAACTAGATGTTTTTCTGGAACTCTCTTGCTTTTTCAATGATCCAGTGGATGTTGGCAATTTGATCTCTGGTTCCTCTGCCTTTTCTAAAACCAGATTGAACATCAGGAAGTTCATGGTTCATGTATTCCTGAAGCCTGGCTTGGAGAATTTTGAGAATTACTTTACTTGCATGTGAGATGAGTCCAATTGTGCAGTAGTTTGAGCATTCTTTGGGATTGCCTTTCTTTGGGATTGGAATGAAACTGACCTTTTCCAGTCCCATGACCACTACTGAGTTTTCCAAATTTGCTGGCGTATTGAGTGTGGCACTTTCATAGCATCATCTTTTAGGATTTGAAATAGTTCAACTGGAATTCCATCACCTCCACTAGCTTTATTCATCTTTATGCTTTCTAAAGCCCACTTGACTTCCCCTTCCAGGATGTCTGGCTCTAGGTTGGTGATCACACCATCGTGATTATCTGGGTTGTAAAGATCTTTTTGGTACATCTTATGTGTACCAAATCTTATGTGAAGATCTTTCTGTGTATTCTTGCCACCTCTTCTTAATATCTTCTGCTTCTGTTAGGTCTCTACCATTTCTGTTCCTTATTGAGCCCATCTTTGCATAAAATGTTCCCTTGGTATCTCTAATTTCCTTGAAGAGATCTCTAGCCTTTCCCATTCTATTGTATTAAATTTCTTTGCATTGATCACTAAGGAAGGCTTTCTTATCTCTCCTTGCCATTCTTTGGAACCCTGCATTCAAATGGGTATATCTTCCTTTTCTCTTTTGCTTTTGGCTTCACTTCTTTTCACAGCTATTTGCAAGGCCTCCTCAGACAGCCGTTATACTTTTTTGCATTTCTTTTTCTTGGGGATGGTCTTGATTCCTATTTCCTGTACAATGTCACGAACCTCCATTCATAGTTCTTCAGGCACTCTGTCTATCAGATCTAGTCCCTTAAATCTATTTCTCACTTCCACTGTAAAATCATAAGGTATTTGATTAAGGTCATACCTGAAGGGTCTAGTGGTTTTCCCTACTTTCTTCAATTTCAGTCTGAATTTGGCAATACGGAGTTCATGATCTGAGCCACAGTCAGCTCCCAGTCTTATTTTTGCTGACTGTATAGAGCTCCATCTTTGGCTGCAAAGAATATAGTCGATCTGATTTCGGTGTCGACCATCTGGTGATGACTATGTGTAGAGTCTTCTCCTGTGGTTTTGGAAGAGTGTGTTTCTTATGACCAGTGCATTCTCTTGGCAGAGCTCTATTAGCCTTTTCCCTGCTTCTTTCTGTACTCCAAGGCCAAATTTGTCTGTTACTCCAGGTGTTTCTTGACTTCCTACTTTTGCATTCCAGTCCCCTATAATGAAAAAGACATCTTTTTTGGGTGTTAGTTCTAGAAGGTCTTGTAGGTCTTCATAGAGCTGTTCAACTTCAGCTTCTTCAGCATTACTGATCAGGGCATAGGCTTGGATTACCGTGATATTGAATGGTTTGCCTTGGAAACGAACAGAGATCATTCTGTCATTTTTGATATTGCATGCAAGTACTGCATTTTGCACTCTTTTATTGACTATGAGGGCTACTCCATTTCTTCTAAGGAATTCCCTTAAGAATCCCTTCTAAGGGATTCTTGCCCACAGTAGTAGATACAATGATCATCTGAGTTAAATTTACCCCTTCCAGTCCATCTTAGTTTGCTGATTCTTAGAATGTTGATGTTCACTCTTGTCATCTCCTGTTTGACCACTTCCAATTTGCCTTGATTCATGGACCTGACATTCCAGGTTCCTATGCAATATTGCTCTTTACAGCATTGAACATTACTTCTATCACCAGTCCCATCGACAACTGGGTGTTGTTTTCATAAATTCCATAAGTATTCGGTCTTCATTGAATTGCCTCAGTTTTCTCCAAATAATGAGTCTCTGAAAAACTTTTTAAAAAATGTTTTTAACAGTGAGATTGAGTCTTTTCCTACTAGATTTATTTTTCAGGAGCTTTTTAGTGTCAAGTGATAGAAACCCAGACTTAAATAATAACAGAAATGTATTTCATCATACAGATGAAAAACCCAGTGCAAATTTAGTGTTAAGAATGTGTGTGTCCAAAGTTCAAACAATCATGTCAAGGTTCATTTCGCTCTCCATTTTTTGAATAAGCTCTTGCCATGTGGTGAAAAATAGCCTCAGGTCCTTAGTCTACCAACATAGCAACCTCAGCAGAAATATGATCTTCCCCCATCTCTCAGCAAAGAAGTCACAACAGTATTTGGACTGGCCTAAGTTAGACATGCTCAACAGTAAGCCAATGACTCCAGTAACTCTCTCTTGAGAGCCAAGGAGCTCTCAAGGCCAGAATCACGCACCTACCTTGGAGCTGGGGTAGGTGGGGAATCGTTCCACTCAGTTCACATGGTATCTTAGAGAATGGAAGGCTCATATTACCATAAGAGATGCAAATGGTGCTTGACGTACCAAAACCAGGTTTAGCAAAACCAGTGATAGCCATCACACCAACATGTGTGTTCTCAGGAAGCTGCCTACCAGGCTGCCAGTCTGCCCTTTGCTCAATGACACGTGTGCTGGGCATCATTTCAGGCACTAGAGATACAGGTGGGACTTCTCTGGTGGCTCAGAGTGTAAAGCGTCTGCCTACAATGCAGGAGACCTAGGTTCCATCCCTGGGTCGGGAAGATCCCCAGGAGAAGGAAATGGCACCCCACTCCAGTACCCTTGCCTGGAAAATCCCATGGATGGAGGAGCGTGGTAGACTAAAGTCCATGGGGTCGCAAAGAGTTGGACATGATGAGCGACTTCACTTTCACTTTCAGACATACAGGTAGATAGAAAATGCAGAGACCCTGCCTTCCTGGGGTTACATTCTAGTTAGGGGAGACAGTCAATAAATAAAGCAAATAAGTAAATTAAAGAGTAAGTTTTCAGTAGAAGGTGAGAAGCTTTATAGAGAGCTACAAAGTGTGAGAGAGAAACAGAGTGTATCAGAAAAGAAAAGGAGATTCAAAGTCTGCATGATCACGAAGGCCTCACTGGGTGACTGAACAAAGACTTGAAGTACTTGAGAGATGACTGTGTAGATATCAAGGTGATTAGAGGTCAGGCAAAAAGAAACAGCATGTGTAAGAGATGGGCACATGCCTGGTTTACTCAAGGTTTAGCAAAGATATCAGAAGAGCTGAGATTGAGTGAGCGATGGAGAGAGTAGTAGGACATGAGTTCAGAAAAATAATGGCATGCCTTGTTGGGGCTTTGATTTTTACTTTGAGTGAAATGAAAAGCCACTGGGCTCTTTGAAGCAGATAAACTTTTCAAATAGCATCCCTCCGGATGCTGTGTTGAGATTAGGCAGAGAAGGAGCTTGGGGCAACATCAGGGAGACAATAGGGTTTGGTGAAAATTCAAGTGAGAGATGGTGACTTGAACCAGGATAGCAGCAGAGCAGATGGTGAGTAGAGATCAGACTTTGTGCTTACGCTAAAGATAGAACCACCAGTTTATGCTCTCTAAGTTTGATGTTGATTTAAGAGAAAAGAAAAAGGTTAAGCTCAATTCCAAGATCTTTAACTAAAGTGCGGAAGATTGAAGAAGTAGATTTGGGGTAAGGGGGAAAGATCTAGAAAATTACTAAATTCTACCACACTGTATTCAAATCCATTTTCAAATCCCCTAAGTTCGATTTCTGTCTCCCTTAAGAAAATTTCTTGTGCCAACCAGTGCCAACTTTGTAGTTGGTCCTGTGCTAAACATAACTCAAGCCATAATCCCACAGTTTACAGGCTGTATGGGAAGACAGGGTTTACCCACATGGAAGTTTAGTAGTAGAAAATTGAATGACTATTGTTGTTGTTTAGTTGCTCAGTTGTCTGACTCTGCGAACTCATGGACTGCAGCATGCCAGACTTCCCTGTCCTTCACTATCTCCCTGAGTTTTCTCAAACTCATGTTCATTGAATCAATGATGCCATCCAACCATCTCATTCTCTGTCATCCCCTTCTCCTCCTGCCTTCAATCTTTCCCAGCATCAGGGTCTTTTCCAATGAGTCAGCTTGTCACATCAGATGGCAAAAGTATTGGAGCTTCAACATCAGTTCTTCCTATGAACATTCAGGGTTAATTTCAATTAGGATTAACTGATTTAATCTCCTTGCAGTCCAAGGAACTCTCAAGAGTCTTCTCCAACATCACAGTTCAAAAGCATCAACTCTCACATGCATACATGACTGTCTGGAAAAAACATAGCTTTGAATATATAGACCTTGAGATTGATACAAAATATGTTGCACTGGGACTAATTCTGTAACACATTCTTCTAGGAATTCATATGAGAGAGGACTCAATTTTTCTGATCAAGACAGGGAAGGTATAAATGAGGGGGTAGGATTTGGGTTGGCTCCTGAAGGAAAAACTAGATTTGGATAGATGAAGGGGATTATCTGTAAATTTCAACTTGTTTTTAGTGTCATAACTTAGCTGCCTTTATTGGTGAACAAGCTGTAGATCAGGGATCTCAACTGTGGTTCCTCATCGGAATTATTTGGGAAGATTTCTTTACAAATGATTCTCATTTAATTGTTACAGAATGAGTCCTGCATATCAAGAGTTTTTAAAGCTTCCCAACGATTCCAGTGGCAACCAGGGTTAAGACTTGGTACATTGCCTAAAGCAGAGATTGGCAAACTATAGCCCATGGGTCAAATCCAGCTGCTGCTTACTTTTGCAAACAATCTTTTATGTTGATAAAAACCCACTGGTGCCCATTCATTCACATATTGTCTCTGATGGCTTTCCTTCTATACCAGCAATGTTGGGTAGTTGGTATCAGGCCCAGAAAAGTTCACTGACCCACGGTGTGGCCAGAGGATCATGGGCCCTGGTATCACACATGCACCCGGATCTAAACATTACACATTAATAGCTCTGTGACTTAGGACAAGTCACTTAACTCTTCAAAAGATGGTTTCTCTACCTGTCAAAGATGACAGGGACATTATGAGGCTCAAAGAAGATAATCTGGTAGAGAACCCAGAATAGGACCTGACACATGGAAATTTTCAATGAAATCATTTTCCTTTTTTCCATGTACTGAATGGAACCAGTTTTCCAGACCTTCCTTCTGCAAAAAAATTTAAAAAGGAATCCTTTAAATTCCTTGAAGCCTTATTATGACTTTTGTGGCATTCATACCTTCTCATTGTCCTGCAGCAGAAGTTCCTTCATCTGGGCCTTTAGGTGCTTCAGTATCTAGATGTTTTTCAGAGAAGATCAAGATGGACCCACTTTATGTTTTACTGGGTAATGAAGGATTTTAGTGTGTTCTGACATGTTTAATATGTAATATAATAAAAAAGGACTTATGTGTCATGTCAGGGGGTAGAGCATAAATGATTATGACAAGGGAAATGGAAGATCAGATGGTGTAACCTCAGCTGACAGCAGAATCAGCATGATTAACGCTCTCAGCTAAAATAGCCAGCATTCAGAAGCATCCTTCCAGCCTTTCAAGGAGCTGGGGACATGAACTGTTTCATAATGAGAAATGACCAACTTCATTTCTTGAATGTCCTAAGAAGTAAGGGACAGTTCTTAAATTTTTAGAAAAATTTTAGAAGAAAGCTACTGGACCAAGGGCAGAGATGTGGAAATGCAGCTTCACAGATCTCCATTCATAGATCTTCAGCAAATTTGACACATACACACACACACACACACACACACACACACACACACTCACTTACTCTGTACACAGTTCAGAAAGACAAATAGCTTCATACTCAGCCCTGACTGCTGGTTCTGTAAACCACTGTTGCATGCTGTGTCGTTAGTGTGATTTGTTGTTCAAAAACTCTCCTCCCTAGAAGTGGCAGACTTGGGGGCTGCATTATGACTCTCAGGGCTCAGGAGTATTTGCCTTCATGACCCCCTTCTTCCATTAAAAGCATATAAAGTGATATGATTACATTGGGTTAAAGATGAATATAATCTAAGCTGATTAAGATTTCTTTTTTTCTTCTAACTTTAAAAGAAATTAGAGCATTTTCACAGGCTCCTAGAAGTATCCTGGGCCCTAGGTACTCTGTGTATTGTGCCTGATGGGTATAAGTCAGCCCTAGACTCACTTAGACAAAAGCATTACATCACATCCCTTAGCAGCTAACAAGCACTAAAAAGACTCAGTAGAAGCCACATCTACTGCATTCTGAAAGCCTGATTCCTTAGGTCTGATGATGAGTCCCAAAGTGTCAGTGGTAACCAAAGGTGACACCAACCACATATGATGTCTTCCTGCCTGGGCGGATGTTTCACTCACTAGTGTGACACTGCAGTTGTCCTACCACTAACACTATCTCCTTGTCACTTATGCGTAGTCATCCAGAAATAGCATTGAAAGAGCAGAGTGGATTAAATGTGAGGAGGATAGAGGGTAGACAGTATGGGTGTCTGTACGCTGTCCTCTGGACACCAGGCTTTCCACTCTTCAGGGACAGATTGAAGAGTCTGACCCTGAAATCATACCTAAACGCCAGCTCAGAGGCCACTCCTTCTCCCCCAGGGACTCAGCTGAGGGAGGAAGCAATCTGAGCGTGATGCTGGCGTGACTGGGCAGTGCTGTTTGTTTTCCTAGCAGGCGTTCGCTTCTCACAAAGCCCCACTCTCACTGGTGTGAGTCACAGATGCGACTGCCGAGTGAGAGTCATGAGCCCAGTGGAGAAATGTATACAGTTACTCATCCATCCATGTTACAGAGCCCATGCTGCGGGGTCTTCAGCGTCAGCAGCGGTCTTCAGAAAAAGACAAAAAAGAAGCTTCTTTGCAGTAGTCAGGGAGGATAAGAATCATCCTCAGATTCTGGGCCAGCGCTCACTTTGGAAGTTAGCATAGAATCACATGCTCAGGGCCTTGGTGTGAGCTCTGCTTGACAATTGTCCTAGGAACCAACTGATTTGATGTGATCAAAGGTAGGAAGAAGGGTTTCACTATAGCCTAATCTAGGCCAGTCTTGGAGTTGCTTGTGTATGTGTGTGTGTGCGTATTGGGCGGGTATTGGGAGAAAGGGATTTATAGTAAAAAAAAAAAAAAAAATCACTAATTAGAAAAGGTGATTAATTTTAAATTAATAGAACATCAGGGAGATTAGCATATCATAATTCTGATTTCTTTACCAGAAGCTGACATCTAAAAGAAGAGAGTTAAGATAAAGGGATAAATGGAAAATACTATTTAAATGATTTATGGAAACATGAGTCTAAGAGAGGCGTGGGGGAGGCGATTGTGTCAGACCTAACTCAAAAAGCAGTTGTGCAAATCAATTTCCTTCACACAGTAATTTGTGGAGCTATTGTTGAGGGTATTTGTGTTTGAATAAGAGCTTGTCTGTCTCATCACCCTGCTTCTCTCGCCCAGAGACTAGAGTGAGAGCACAAACTTTTACCTGAGCTATTATAGCTGGTAGTCATGGAAACTACCAAGAGGCACCCAGTTCGGCATTAAGACTTCACTGCAGGAACACAGGCAGGAGGATGAAGAGCCTGTGGGTTTAAATAAGAGACTCGCTAATTAATGGAGCGCCAGGGGACAGCTTAAAGAGAAAATTGCTCAGTAGATAAATCCAGGTTTTCAGGCCTCTCTAAAGGAATGATGGCAGTCCCTGGAGGGCTGTGGAAGTGAATGTTTTCTCTCTCCTCTGTGATCTGGTCTGTTTGGAGTCTTTGGAGGCCAGTTTGCCCCGGCTCTCTGCAGCGAGGAGTAAAGAGAGCAGGTACTTGGACTTCCCAGCCAGTTGAAATCAAGATGTGAGATGGCACGGCTGAGACGCTAAGACTTGGCTTTCCCAGCCCCTCTGTCAGCCCTGTCCCTGGGTCTCTGGCTGGCTGTGTTCTGGTTCTTGGTGAGAGCCTTTCCAGGGAGGTGGCTCCCCTGCCCTTGAGGGGCTTCTCTCTCACTCTTCCCTTTCACCAATTGCAAACGCATACTTCCCTTTGGTCTCCCTCCCCATTCCTTGCTTCCTGGCCAACTTTCAAGGCTGTCCCTTTTTAAAAACTTATTGGAGTACAGTTGATTTACAATGTTGTGTTAGTTTCTGCTAACTAAAGTGAATCATGTAAACATATACATATATCCCTCATTTTGGATTTTTTTTCCCATGCATGTTACCACAGAGTGTTGAGTAGAGGTCCATGTGCCAAACAGTGCGTTCTCATTAGTTATCTATTTTGTATATAGTTGCATATATGTGTCAATCCCAATCTCACAACTCATCCCACCTTCTACTTTCCCCACTTGGTGTTCATACATGTGTTCTCTACGCCTGTGTCTCTATTTCTGCTTTGCAAAAAGGTTCATCAGTATCATCTTTCTAGATTCCACATACATACGGACCTAGAGACTGTCATACACAGTGAAGTAAGTCAGAAAGAAAAACAGGTATCATGTATTGACACATACCTCTGAAATCAAGGCTGTCTCTTGATCAGGTAACAAAAACACAAGAGCATCAGGTCTAGCAGAGTCTGTGTGTATAAAATTTGAAAACACTACTGTATGCCTATCAGTCCACAAATATCAGCTGCTTGGAGAGGAATGGGAAAATCATTATCTCACCAGTCACCCATTTGAAAACACTTCACAACAAATGAAAGATTGATTTGGTCGTTTAAAGTGTATCAGATTTCATTCCCCAAATGCTTTCTGAGAGCCGTTTACTGAACTGGGTGCTGCGGAGGTTATTCGAGTAAATCAGGCAGATTCCTCTTGCCAGTTCATCTCCCTCAGGTGAAAGAAATAAGCCTGAGATGCTTGATGAGCAGAATCTAAATAGTGTGCCGGCCTCCTCCTCTATCAGAGGTGATGCCACCCTAAGATGAGGCTCACTGTCCATGGCTTTGTACATTCCTACAGAACAAGTTTAGTCCAGTTCAACTCCTCGAGCTGCAGGGGGTCACTCTGCTGGAGGCAAGTTCTGCTGAGTTGATGCCTAGACATTAGTGTGGGGGGTGAGGTAGGGGCCAGGCCAGTTTGTGATCATGATAGGAGGTTTCTCCAAGCCCATCCCTTTGCCAAGGTGACCAAGCTTTACTAACAATGGCTGAACATGAGTTTGTGACATTTGAGACCTGTGATATTTCAGCTCAAGCCTAGGGTCCCGCTATGGACTGAGTGCTTCCCAGGTGGCGCTAGTGGTAAAGAACCCAACTGCCCATGCAGAAGACCTAAGATCCCTGGGTCAGACCTAAGATCCTTGGGTCAGAAAGATCCTCTGGGGGAGGGATGGCAACCCACTCCGGTATTCTTGCCTGGAAAATTCCACCAACAGAGGACCTTGGCAGGCTACAGTCCGTGGGGTTGCAAAGAGAGGGACACGATTGAAGCGACTTAGCATACACATGGCCTGAGTACTAAGTCGCTTCAGTCATGCACAGAGTTGGACACGACTGGAGCGACTTAGCAGGCACACACATGGCCTGAGCAGGGATTTGGACCAGTGGAGGCATGGCCACAACAGGGCAAGAGCATCCATCAGGCTGCCTGGTACAAGAGCCCCATCATGACCCTATGTGGGAACAACCAAACCACAGTGGTGCGGGACTGACCAATGACCTCTCCTCCTGGCACTGGCAAGCAGAGCTAAGTCCTCGCTCTTAAACAATTTTGAGTAGAAGTGAGCCCTCAGTGGTGAGACAGACTTTCTGCCCATATAGGCGTGGTGGGTGCACAGCAATTAGTTGGATAAACGAAAGAGTAAAAACCATCATCCTTATGCTAGTCTTTAGCATCGCTCTTACATTTTCCTCTCCCTGACCTCATTTCTTGCCAGTCCTTCTCTGGTCACTCAGCACCAGGCAGGCTGGCCTCTTCGCTGTTCCTAAGCATGCTTTACCCCAGGGCTTTGGCACTTGCTCATCCCTATGCCTGAGATGCTCTTCCCCAGGAGGTGCTCCCTCGTGACCTTAGAACACTCCCCACATCCAGGATGCTCTTGCTTCCCACTCTTCTCTGCCTTTATCCATAGAACTAATCACTGTCTGACATTACATACTTACCAGTTTGTTACCTCTTACCCCCACCAGAAGGTAAGTTCTACAAAGGCAGGGGCTTTGTTTTGCTTCCTGCTGTTTCATCAGCACCTAGAGTTGTGTTTGGCTCATACCAGTGTTTCATGAACATTTGTGGTTGAAGGACGTGTGAGTCTCTTGGTACCACAAGTTGGAGGAATGCATTCATGCACGTTACCAAGACATGAGATAGAAGTTACAAACCACAATGGGCTTCTCTGGTGGCTCAGACAGTAAAGAATCTGCCTGCGATGCAGGAGACCTGGGTTTCATCCCTGGGTCGGGAAGATCCCCTGGAGAAGGGAGTGGCTACCCTCTCCAGTATTCTTGCCTGGAGAATCCCATGGACAGAGGAGTCTAGCTGTCTACAGTCCATGGAGTCACAAAGAGTTGAACATGACTGAGCAACTAACACTAAAAATCATAATTGAGGCAGATAACAGTGTCCTCAGAATCTAGAGGAAGGAGAGAAGACTCCAATTGAATCTTCAATTCCAACTGAAGGAGCTCCAGAAGGGACCATTTGATCCTTAAAAGATGAGTAGGATTTGGAATTTGAGGATGGAAGGCAATTTGAGTGAAGAATATAACATGAGCAAATGCATGAAGTATTAAGAACAGCTACTTTTAAGTTTGTTCTTTCATTTCATTATATTAGTCAATATTTTCAGTGCTTTTTGCCATGAAAAAAAAAATCAAAATCAACTGGACGGTATAGATGACTTAACCCAGCTTTTGATTCAAATATAAAGCAGCCTTATACTGAGATTTACTATTAAACAAACTTAGAGTTGCTTTTTATATTATTGATACCCTTGGATTTAATTCAAAGTAATGAAAATAATATGTTGCATAATAATATTTATAACAGAAATTTATTACTTGCTACAAGCTGGGCACTGTGCTAATTTTGTATACAGTGTCAACCTTTTAAACAGTTCTATGAGAGCAGCACTAATACTCCTTCCCATTTACAGATCAGAAAACTGTATAAAGATATATACATAAAGCCCTAATGATATTAAGTAACTTGTTTAATTTCACATGGTAAATCCAAAGATTTCAACATATGTCTGTCTGATTCTAAAGCCCATTCTTAGAAGTGAAAGGAATTAATTTACAATGCAATAAACAAATTGCAAAAAAAAAAAATTAAAAAAACAAAGAACAACTCCTTTTAACTAAAGTAAGGGAATATAGAAAAGAGATCAGTGGATAAGATATTCTGAAATGTAATTGAACTTAGAAACTTAGATTTTTGAAGGGCCTTGCTTTCTGGTTGCTCCATTCTCTAGGAAATAATGAATTTCAGTTCTATAAAGCCCATAATGGTACACCAGGGGCTGATATGTAAAATAGCCATAAGCGCAGAGATAATCAGGTGGGACAAGGGGGAAGCACGCCTCCCAGCCCACATATCCACTCCCATCTCTGTGAACCCCTAAGGCACTGCTGTTCAGACTGAAAATCACTGCTCTATAAATAGGGAGCTATTAGAGGTGTTGGGGCTAGAGCAAGGCTGGATTAGAGCTATGATTCAAAAAGATGAATCTGGTAACCAGAAGACAAATTGGAGAGTTAAGGAACTAGAAGCAGGAAACCCAACTGTGAGACTTGACGCAAACTACATGAGAGGTAATGTTAAGTCCTGAGTTAGATGGGCCTGACCATGAATCAGAAATTTAGGAATCCAGGACCCTGGCAACATGGAAAAGTGACTATGAGGGAGAAAACCAGGATTGGCTATTAGGGTTGAAGAAATCCACTCAGGTGGTAGTTGTCCCAATGGGCAACGTAAGCTCAAGGCTTGACTCAGGCCTGTGCCAACATCCTTAGCATAAGAAGATCTGAGCCTCCAGCAATGCTGCAGGTCATATAGATTTCACCTGATTCTTCCCAGTCAGTTTTCTGAAGGATCTAAGCCTTCAACTTGAGTGTGGGAAATCAAGAAAGCAGATGCATGAGACAGGGAAAACGTTGGAGCCCAAAAGTCTAAGGTCTCCATGCTTAGCTCCAGACTACTGAGTCCAGCAGAGAAAATGATACAGCTCTGCACACAGGAGAAACTGAAAGGAAGTCTTCAGCTTGTTCCAGGCAATGAAATTCCTTATGGATCCCTCATCAATTAATTCTCCCACCATCTTGACAAGCTATCTAGAGTATACTGAGTCCCTACTCTACTACCTTGCCTCTCATTTTCAGTAGAACAAATGAATGAACCATGTTCATTCTCTCTAGGGCTAATATAGTCCAGTCCAAATGCCATCCTGATGATAAGATTCTATAATCTATACCTATTGCCATGATCTCTTATCTGTGCTCCAAATTACTCATCTCATACATCCATTGAATATCTCATACATCCATTGAATATCTCATGGTCATCTCAAACTTGGCATGACCTAAACAGAATTTGATTTCTACTTTCAAGTCTATCCCTCCTCATCTCATTGTAATAGTAAATAGAAAACATCAACATCATCCACCCAGATATACTAGCTTAAAACCTAGAAACCATCCCTGATTCCCATCCATTGGCAGATCTTGCCTATTCTATCTCAAAATGCATCTCCCTCAAACCCAACCTCTCCTCTCCATCACTACAGCCACCACCTTGATTTCCAAGACATAGCAATCTCCTGTTTTACTTATAACTGTTTGGCCCACTTCTTGACTCTCTCCTTTGCAGAATCACCTCTTTCCCTGGCCGTTAAATACTAGCACTACACAAGGCTCTATCCTAACCCTCTCCTCTTCTTCACTACCCTACTCCCTATGATCTCATTATTGCTCACACATCAACTATGCAATAACTCACATATTTATGTCTAAAATCCTGAAAATCTCCCTTGAACTCCAGACTTGTCTATTTAGCCACCTCCCTGCCATCTCTTAGAAGTCTTATAGTTAACATAATAATGCTCACCTCAGATTTTAAACAACTGACTTTTTGAACTCCACTTACCCGTCCGCAAAGTTTAACTGTCTTTGTTATTCTTTCCATCTATTTCTTCCTCTCCTTTTGTTATCTACACATTAGATTTTCTGGGTCAGTTTTCTGACTCTCTTACTTTACCAGTGGGTTATTACCTGTTTGTATTATTTGCTCCATGCTTAGAATTATTACTTCCAAGAGTCCTTGCATACTAATTTCCGTCCCAAGACTAACCCTCTCTCATTTAACAAACTTCCTCAACACTTTATTTGGGGAATCATCATTTTTAGCTCCAGAAATTCCTCTATGTCCTCGCATTCCTTGGTGATCTCACCCTGACTTGCCTTCACATTGGTCTCTTTCTTCCTTCAGTTCTGTTTGCTGAGCATGGCTCTTTTTGCTGAGGTCAAGATTCCCTTTTCGGCTGCAGGGCCCCCAGAGGGATTCTTTTTCTTTGTCAGCTCACAGAGGCTCTTAAATTGTTGCTCAAATTCTCTAAGTTGTGGCACTTCAGCAAGTGGTAGAATAAAAAGGGTTTCTTCTATGGGGGTTGATGGTGCCTCCAGCAGACAGGCTACCAGGCCCTTGACAAGGAGTGGATGGAAGTAATTCTGACTGAAGGGCTCCTCTCTCTCAAAGCTTCAGCACGGGATGAATTCTGCCAACCACGCCAGTTCCTCCTTGACACGCTGTGGCCAGGGAGCACAGGCATGCTCACACAGAGCTGTGAGAACCTGGAGTTCTCTGCGTCAAGCCCATCCTGGAATCACCTGTCCCAGCCTCCTCCAGTGCTGTCTCCAGGCTCTAAACCGGCCCACAAAGGAGCATCCTGCACTGCTTTTCCTCCTCAGGACCCCTAGAGTCTGCAGGCTCAGACATCCCTAGAGCTGCTTGGCTCTGGGAGGAAGGCAGGTTAGTGCTGGGAGGGCCACCAGCTGGATGTGTGCAGACTCCACGGCCCCAGGAGCCTCCTTCATTCCAGTGTGATTTAAAGAGTTCACGCAGCTGCTCATTGTTCATTCAGCCATCCGACAAGCAGTCTTGGAATGCCAGGTCTCAGCCGGGCAGTATGCTCCAAGCAGGGATACAGGGGGAGTCCAAGCAGGTATGGTCCCTGTCCTCATGGGACTCAGAGTCCAGAGTAGGAACAGAGCTTATTCAACAACCACACAAGGAACTAGAGCACAGCCACTGTGTCCAGCGCTGCAGGGAGGAGGCCCTTGCCCTGAGGGGCTGAGTAGGGATCTGAGGAGGTCAGGAAGGTCAGGAGAGACCTCCCTGAAGGCCCAGTTCTGGGGCAGAGATTTGCAGGATGAGCTGGAGTCTTCATTAGCGGAAGTGGGAAGGGAAGCAGGCAAGGGCTCCCAGGCGGAATGAATTCCCTGTGCAAATACTCCGGGCAGGAGTGAACTTGGAACAGACAAAGGAGTTTCACGTGTGCAGCACGGAGCGAGGGACAGGGCCGGGCACGCATGGTGAGGCCGCAGAGGGCCGTGGGGCCTGAAGCGTGCAGGGCTGCCTTCTAAAGCCAGAGGGAAGTCCTCGAGAACGTGAAAAGTGGGGACAGGGAGGTGGGAGGCAAGACGGCATCAGGTGTGCATTTTGGAGGGTCACTTTGCCTGCAGTGAGGAGAAGATATTTCATGGACAGGTAGTGCAAAGGGGACTGAGTGGACTGGTTAAGAGGCTGCTGCGCTGCGGGCACCCAGGTGAGTGACAGTGATGGGCGGGGAGCAGTGAATGGATTCAAAATTAAACTAGGAGACAAAATGACCAGATTGGGTTATGAATTGGATGAAGTCACAAATAACATATATTAAGCCAGTTCATAAGGAATGTTGAGAGTAGAGATACTAGGTGTAGAAATACTAGGCCGAGACAAAGAGAGAGAAAACAGGAGCAGCAGTGTTAAAGTCAGACCTCAAGGAATTTAAGGGCGAAAGTCTTAGACGAGATAAGAAGGACACAAGTAATGGAAGTCAGTATTTAAGACAACTTTATGTGATCCTGTACAAAAATCAGTTGACAAATTAGAACAGGCATGCATTAACAGAGACCAGAAACACGTGGGTAATTCAGTCAAGGTTCTGTGGAATGGAAGAAAGTCGGCACGGCCGGGATGTGAAGCAGACACAGCAGCAACATCCTCTGAAGTTGCTGGAAGCTTCCTGATCCTCACAACCCTCTCCAACAGGTATGCAGCCTAAGATGACAGCATCAGAGTGGGTAAGGACCCCTGAACCTTTTTGGAAGTGTCATCGTCCCCTTCCAAGCTCAGCCTTTTATACGTAAGCCTGGGGCTGGCCAACCTGGAGCTGGACCTGCACTTAGAGTGGAAACCAACAGACCTCAACCAGGACGCTTCCTTCATCTAAGGGTTTATCCTTCTCAAAATAATTGCTGGAACACAGTACACAGTACTCAAGCTCTCAGACTCCTTACCCATCAATCTCTCATCTCCTTGAGTCAACAGCTTGGTCCAAACACATTCCTAAGAAGCTTTAAGTATAGTAGAGTTAATGAGATCATTTGTTAACTTGTCTGAAATAAGAGAAATATGTGAAAACTGCCCCAATTATAGCCATAAATTGAAATGAGAGAATAATTTCATAAATGTAACTCAAATTATAAGTATTTGATAATGAATTATACAGAAAAGGCCCAGGAATTACCTGATTAAAACTGTAAAATATTGTTGAAGAATACAGAATAAGATCTGAGTAAAACAGAAACCATACCATGTTTTTAGATAAGAAAATATTTCTAAACTATAATTTTTCAAATTAATTTATAAATTTAATATTCCAATTAGAATACCAATATTTTATGAGGGAAATGGGCTGGGAATTTAATAAACAGATAATGTCCAAGAATAACACACTTATGGAAGACATAAATAACAAGAGTTCTGAGGGAAATTTGTTTCACTAGATTTTAGAACATGCTTTAAAATAGAGCAGAATATCTTAGAAACTTGATCTTAGACAAAAGATCAAGAAGGGATAGAACAAGATATATTAGAATGAAAGCCACTGTGATCAAATCAATGTACAAATGGATCAATGGGACATAATGGGGGGAAAAATCAGTGGAACACAATAGATTCCAGGAATAGAGGTCAGCATATTTGAAAAATTAGTATATGACAAAAACTGGGAATTTCCCTAAAGGAATTGCATTGGCCAGCTGATTATTGATCTAGAAGAAAGTCTGTGCTCAGTTGCTCAGTCATGTCCAGTTCTTTGTGACCCCATGGACTGTAGCCCATCAGGCTTCTCTGACCATAGGGATTCTCCAGGCAAGAATACTGGAGTGGGTTTGCCATGCCCTCCTCCATGGGATCTTCCCAACTCAGGGATTGAGCCCAGGTCTCCTGCATTGCAAGTGGGTTGTTTATCGTCTGAGCCACCAGGCAAGCCCAAGAATGCTGGAGTGGGTAGCCTACTCCTTCTCCAGGGGAACTTTCCGAGCCAGGAGTCAAACTGGGGTCTTCTGCATTGCGGGCAGTGTTTACCAACTGAGCTTTCTGGGAAGCCAGAAAGATACTATAAAGTCACTAAAAATGAAAAAAGTCTGGAAAAACATTGCAATGTATAGATCAAACAGTTAGTTATTATATGAACAGATCTTTCAAAATGACAAGAAGGGGACAAATAGATATTAGTAAAATGGCAAAGGAACGAACGATTTAAAGAAGAGAAAGTCTAATTAGTAAGTAGGTGCCCAGTTCACTATAAAATACCAAAGTTTATACATGCATACACATATGTATGCATGTGTATGTTGTCCTTCACTATCTTCCAGAGTTTGCTGAAACTCATGTCCATTGAGTCAGTCATGCCATCCAACCATTTCATCTTCTGTCATCCGCTTCTCCTCCTGCCTTCAATCTTCTATGTATAGAGTTCTTATTTCAGCATTTTTGTAGCAGCCCCAAAAGGAAACAAAATTACCACCTCACAGGGGGATGCTTAATATATTGGAGCTGTTAAGAGAAAGAATAATAGCTATATTAATTGACATAGGAGAGATTTGATGAAGCTTTCATAAGGTATATTGAATAAGAAAACCAAGACGCAGCAAAACATACAACTTATACATAAAAGATTAAATGAATTTCATGATACTGTACTTTGGAAACAATAAGAAATACCTCATACATGTATGTGTAAATGTATGTGTACATAATATATATAAATATGTCATATATAAATATATGTGTACATAATCTGTGCATAAATATATATATACATTTATAAATACATATATATATGATGTATGTATAGAGAAGCCTATGCGCTAGATTAATAATTGGACTTCCTTGGGACAGAGTGGAGTAAGAGCAATAAAGAAATGATCCAGTTTGGGAAGGACAGTCATATTAAGTCAGTTTTTGGCTTAAAACACCTTTAATGATTACTCATTTTACTTGGACAAAAATGCAAGTCCCAGATGATTTTATCCCTGGTACTTCTTCAACTTCACCTTCCCCTATTCTTTCTTCTAACTGTCTCTAACCATTTCAACCTTCTGAAAATTCCTAGAACAAGCAAGGCTCTTTCCCACCGCAGGCTTTGTATTAAATACTTTGTCTTTCCCTTTTCCTGGAAGGTTTTTCCAAGGCACCTGACTTCTTGTCTTCTAGATCTCAGCTTAAAAGTCACCACACAAAAATGCCCAAATATCAAACTTAATCACCCCATTCTGTACTACAGTATACTGTATGTTTCCTTCACAGCACTTTCACAACTGGTGATTATTTTGTGTTTTGTTACTTATGTATGGTCTGTCTCCCCACTTTAGGATGTAAGTTCCACAAAGGCAAGAAGTATGTGTATTCTTCGCAGTACTTTGTTCCTAACACCTAATACAGCAGTCACCAAATGATCCATCTCCTTCGCTGATGAACTTGAATCTGTCAAATAAAAAACCATTAACTTTCTGCTCCCTCCTCAGCAGCATCCACACCCATCCTTCTTCCTCCAGCTGAGGCACCACTGCCTGCCTGTGAAACAGGTCTATGCTGTGCCCCTTCCTTAGGGACCTCAGCCCATTAGTTATCAACCTTCTTCTGTATTTTCAGCTGCTTCTTCGCTGATGCTTTCTCCTACATATGTGCTAAAGTCTTCCCGTTCCAAAAAGAGGAGAAGAGAAGATGAAAACATTTTACCTCTTTCTGACAAAATATACTCCCCAAGAATCCCAAACAAAATAACTAAAGAATTCTAAAGAATTTACTTTGAAAAGAAAGATGGAGACAGAAGATAGTTCTGTGATGCGAGAGCAATGAAGAGGAGCAAAGAGCACAAAAATGAGACCTAGATATGGAAATGATAAATGACAGAGGCAGCATCACAAATCAGTGAAAATTGGCAAAGAAAGATGGTCTTTTCAGTAAATAGACTTGGGAAAATTGTGCCACCAAAAAAAAAAAAAAAAAAGAAAGAAACTGGCCCTCTCCCAGATAATGTACATGCAAAATTGATTCTAAGCAGATTAAAATCCTAAATGTGAAAGGCAGAACAATAAAGCTTTTAGAATGTACTAAAGAAACATAATTTCATGACTTTGGAGTAGGAAAATGTGTTTTTTTAACAGAAGAATCTATCAAAGAAAATGGCTAAAATGGCTAAATTTGAGTATATTAATTATATTCTGTTCCTCAAAAGGTGTCGTATAAAGAAAGTAGAAGGATAAGCCACAGCTTAGAAGATATTTACACACTTGTAATAAGCCAAAGACTAATGTCCAAAAATATAAAGAACACTTATAAATTAATTTAAAAGACAGAAAACCCACTGTTAAAATAAGCAAGTGATTTGAATAGACATTTCACAAAGAAATCTGTAGTAAATATATATGTGTGTATATATATATATATATATATATATATATATATAAAAGTAATACTTTCATAGTAATCTGCCAGAAAATGACTATTTTAATAGATCAGGATAGACGGTGGTACACAGAGACTCTCAGGCTCTGTCTCCAACCTCAGGTAAAGTGGCTCCTGCATTTAATGGTCAGGTCCTCACCTCTGAATTGTGCTTGGGGTATTAATGTTTGGAAGAGGAGCTTCAGAAGAGGGACCTTATTCAAGATAAGAAGCCATTATAAAATTTTGCAAGAAGATTATGATCCAGCATTTATGAAATTTCCTAGTAGATTAATCTGATTTTTACTTATGGAAAATACAGGATTAACTTAATCCTCAGTGAAATCTGAGGGTGCTGACCATAAGAGCCCCAAAAATAAACTTTTTAGTCTGATGAAGCCATCATTATTTTCCTGTCCTCTGCCTCTCTCTCTCCCATCTCCTGTCTATTCTCATACTTCCTGTAACCACTCCCATCTCATCCCTACTCTGATCTTTCTACATCTCAACATTTTACAGTATTGTTTGCAATTTTTAAAATGTTCTCCAATTCATGATGAGTATTATTGGAAGAAAAATTTCAGCACAAAATAAAGTCAGCAGTAGCTCCAACTGCATATGGTAAAATTTGTTTTTACTAAAAATTAATGGAAAACTATTTTTGTCAAAATTCAAATAAAGTTTAGGCTGGATGAATTGGAGTCAGTACAAGTAATGGCCTCAGAAGTAAACTATTGTTTTGCCTCATGGCAAAAACCACAAAGAGTAAAATGTGACAGGAACTCAAACTCAATCAATGAATCACATCTTTGCTACAAAATTTCTCTTTAGAAACACACTGAAAATAATATCATAAAAATTAAAAAGAAGGAAAGATGGAACCGGTATATTGCTTTTGTACAGAAAAACTGATAATTTTGTCCCATCCAGTTGACTCTGAAATTCTAAAAAACACTGTATCATTCTGATTAAGACATTTTATCCAAATTATCCTAAACATCAGTGGTTTATTGAAGTGTGTTTTTTCCATGGAATCCTACAACTTACCCTATATGTAAAATATTTATAACCTAGTATTCTGTGAATCAGAAAACAACAAATGTTTACTCATTATTTAATGTCATTCACTCATACTTATTGAGATGCCGTACATTTTTGCAGCTAACATTTATTGTGTGCCAGCTATATACTTCTTTGTGTGCTAAACTTTAAGAATACAAAGATACATGAGACAAATTTCTGACTCAAAGAACTTATATTTACAAACTGAAAATATAAGCCTAAAAGTGGTTCATTTTGCTTTACTTTTTTTGATTCTGTTTATAAATCTGTGCATTTTCGAAAAATTCTCATGGTTGAAGATGCCACTTGTAAATTATTCATTCATTGCTCTGCTATAATATTATCTCTTCAAGGCAGTGTCCTCTCCTGAATTTTCATTTATTTAAACACATGTGCATGGCTTAGAAATCAGTACCAAAAACCTCTATAGCATTACACTCAAAATATGAAGTTGGCATTTTACATTCTGTAACAGACTCTTCTTAATTTAGCCTGTCAGAGTTAGTTTATCCTGTCAGTCCTCCATAAAGTCAAACCATTAATTTCCTAACTGTCAGTGTACATATCACTTTCAGGATAAATCTATCAAATAAAACCTGACATCTCCCAGGCTTTGCCGTCATTAGATAGTGATTAATGTTAAAGCCTTCCTTTCCTCTTAAACACTCCCCTTTCTAATTCAGTAATTGGATCAAAGACAGAGGATATTGTGTTAATGGGCAGGGCAGTCTCCCCAGGTGGTTCCTTCAGCTCCTGAGATATGGGGTCTGAGATTCCCCCAAACCATTCCTAGCTTGAAGATTCACCCACAGTCTCCAGTTGGACTTCTGCCTTGGTACTTCAGTACTCCATGGTGGTGCTCCAGGAATCTTAAAAAGCTCAGGATGAGTTAACTACAAACTTTGGCCTGCAACAATAAGTTAAGCTGCCAGGAATCAGTTCTTCCAGATTTTTTTTTACATTGTTTTAAATATATGGTATTCTAATACATATTTAGATATAGGGCATTAATAAAATATTTTTAATACAGTGAGTTAATAAAGTGCATTAACATATTAATACACTGCACTAAAGAGTTTAAAGCTTTATGTTGGATTCCCACTGTTTCACTGCCAACAGGAATACAATCCCTTCATATTCTGACTCCTACCCAATCCTTCATTCTCTTTTAATCTCTCCTTCTGTCTTGCTTCCTATCTCTGTTTCCCCACTCCAGTTTCATTGGCTTATTTGCAACCTTTCAAATACCCTGCTCTTTCATTCTCTGAGTCTTTGCATTTTCTCTGCTGAAATGGTCTTTTCCCCTATCTTCACTTGTGTTCTCTTCAACCTTCAGGCTTCTGACTAAAGGTCATTTCCTCTATGTTGGGCTTCCCACATGGCTGAGATTGTAAAGAATCTGTCTGCAGTGCAGGAAACCCAGGTTCCATCCCTAGGTTGGGAAGATGCCCTGGAGAAGGGCATGGCAATCCACTCCAATATTCTTGCGGGAGAAGTCCATGGACAGAGGAGCCTGGAAAGCTATAGTCCATGGGGTCGAACAGAGTTGGACATGACAGAGTAACTAACAGTTTCACTTTCTTCAGAATCACTTAAACCTAAATTCCACAAGTATGTTGTCAAACACCTCTCCTTTAGTACGAATGTCAGCACTTACTTGCTTATCTGCTTGTCTATTTCCTTCCAACAGTAGAATTCATGAGAACTTGGAAATGTTCTGGCTTTTTACCATTCTATCACTGTAATCAAGTATACACAAGGACTCAACTCACACAAAATGTTCAATAAATATGTTTAATTGCAGTGGACTCTCTCTCTGTCTCAGCTGCTTTTGATATTTTCTCTCTCTTGGGTTTTCAATAGTTTAACTGTCATGTGCTTAGATCAGATTTTCTTCCTGCTTATAATTTTTTGAGCTGCTTGGATCTGTGGGATAATTTTTTTTAATCAAATTTGGAAATTTTTTCGCATCATTTCCTCAAATATCTCTCTTCTCCTTCTGTTATTCCAATTACACACATGTAAAATGGCTTTATAATATCCCTCAAGGCAGCTTCTTGGAAGAAAACTTAAGACAAACCTAGACAGCATATTGAAGAGCAGAAATATCACTTTGCCAACAAAGGTCCATATAGTCAAAGCTATGGCTTTTCCAGTAGTCGTTTAAAGATGTGAGAGCTGGACCATAAAGAAAGCTGAGTGCCAAAGAATTGATGTTTTTGAACTGTGGTGTTGGAGAAGACTCTAGAGAGTCCCATGGACAGCAAAGAGATCAAACCAGTCAATCCTAAAGGAAATCAACCCTGAATATTCGTTGGAAGGACTGATGCTGAAGCTAAAGCTTCAATACTTTCACCAGCTGATGTGAAGAGCTGACTCATTAGAAAAGATTCTGATGCTGGGAAAGATTGAGGGCAGGAGGAGAAGAGGGTGACAGAGGATGAGATGGCCGGATGGCATCATCAAGTCAATGAACATGAGTCTGAGCAAGCTCAGGGAGATAGTGAAGGACAGGGAAGCCTGGCGTGCTGCAGTCCATGAGGTCTTGAAGAGTTGGATGTGACTTAGGGACTGAACAGCAATACAAGGCACTAAGGCTCTTTTTCATTTTTTTTTTTTCTCTCTAAGTTTCAGTTTAACTAGCCTCTGGTTTTTCTTCCCTTATACAGAGTCTTATCTGTTCTTCAGGGCGCTGTTTACCCTTTGAAATCCCTTCTCAGTGCACAGGTTCCCAGGAGCTGTACTCAGAGCATGTACAGTCTTCCCCTCTTCGTGTGCGTCTTAGCGTTTGACCAAAGACTTCAGAGGGCGGCTGTGCACGTTCCTGGAATTCCTCCTTGGCACAGCTCTTTCCTTTCTGGTCCTCTGCCTGAAAAAGTTCCAGCTGCCCCAGCGAACTCTGGTCTCTGTCCAGACAGCTCAACGCCACTGCTGTGCTCTGTCCGTGCCCTCATCCCCTCCACTGTGTCCCAGAGAGTTCAGCACGCAGACAGCCAAGGTGACCGGGAGACTCCCTTCACGTTTCCCCTCAGAGCTCCAAGTCTGGCTCTGCTTTTTATCCAGTGTCTGAAAGTCACTGTTTCATATGCTTTTCCAGTTATATAGTTGTTGGCTTTGAGAACACTAATCCAATACCAGCTCCTCTGGTTCCCTCTTCCTATTTGGGATAAATCCAACCTCCTAGCCCTGGTTAATAAAGCCCTGTAGGACCTGGCCCCTGACCACTTCTCTGACTTCGTCAGACACCAGTTCCCTCTCGCCCCACCTGTAGACTCCATACTGACCTCCTCTCCACCTTCAGTGCCTCCTCACCGTAGGGCCTTCGCCCTGCTGACTCTTCTGTCCATTTGCTCTGCCCTCCGATCTTCATGGGATGGTCTCTTGCTTATTCAAGTTCACCCAAATTAAAGTCAGTGTAATCTGTTTTAATTATCTGCAGGATGCATGTTACCTTCTGGTATTTTTCATTTGTCTAACTCTCGGCTTATTTTCTGTCTCCCTTCATTAGAACAAAGTATCCATGAGGGCAGGAACCTTTCCTGCTGTATCTTCAATGCTGTCTAGCCTGTGGGAAGCTCTTGATAAATATTTCCTAGGTAAATGGATAAAGACCATTTTTCTTTTTCATTGCTTCATACTTTCTCCCAAATTACTACCAATTTCAGTGGGCATTCAATCTCATATAACATACAGATGATGAGGGGGAAGGTGGTAATGATAATTCTTGAACACTGAACTTTACATTCATTATCTCATTTAATCCTAATTACAAGCCTTTGAAGTATCTGCTCTTATCATCGGTATTATAGATGAGGAAACAGAGGCAAAGAGAAGTTCAGTGCCTTTCTGAGTATCTTACATCTCATCATTCCCACACCCCACTGTTTATCATCCTACCAGATTTTAAACAGAGTTGGTATTGTTCAGTCTCTGATTTTTATTGCCCTGTGACAGGAGCTGGGCTTACACCACCTTTGAGACGTGCCCAGGTCATACTAGTCACTGAAACATCATGTACCACATCTGTTACCCATTAGTCTTCTTTGCCAAAAAAAAAAAAAAAAGCCTATATTGTGCTATTGTATCCAACCCTCATGTTTCTACTGTAGCATAAATATGCTTAACCAGCTGTTGCTAACGCTTTGTGATACTTGTGACAACTCTACTGAGAACCCCTTCTTAATGGGGCAGATGGTGTGAAATCAAGCAGGCAAGTAGAAGTGTAGTGACAGAGCCCAGGGAGGGGGTGCTGGCCAATGCCACTTCATTTTGCTTTCATTTGTTTTTAAGATTTGAGTCTAAAATAGGTCATGTGAAAGTCCCTATGCACGACTTTCAAAGGCAGTGTAAGATCTGAGGTTCAGGGTTAAAGGAAAGGAGTTTGGGGGTGGGAGAACAGTTAGAAATATTTTCACAGAAGTGACTGATGAAATTACCAAAATGAGTATGTTTCTTCAAAGAGCACATAGAGAGCAACAGAAGCATCAAATAGAGGTAAAGAGTAAGGGGATGCATAAAAAGAGTGATCATTTTCCCAGAGAGAGTAAATGACACATCCAATGCCAAGGTTAATAATAGCAATATTAGTAACTAAATAAGAGATGCAGTTTTGAGTAATTTCAGGAAAAAAATGTCCAAATACCACATCCACTGCTTACAACCTATGAGACCTGGGAAAGTAAGTTATTTGCCCTCTCCAAGTTTGAATTAAATTTGGATAAGTAATCCTTCCACAAGATATGAGAGAGGAAAACAGGGACTTACCGTATAGCACAGGGGACTAGATTCAATACTGTTTCATAACGTATAATGGTAAAGATTCTGAAAATGAATATATATATATATAATGTATATAATCACTTTGCTGTACAGCTGAAATTAACAAAACACTGTAAATTAACTATAGTTTTTAAAAAATGATTTAAAAAAACTATGTGAAAGAGGGAGATTCACAATAGAAGATGTTTACCTAAGGCACAATATGTATTAATACAATGAAACCAGTGTAAAGGTTCTCCCACAAACCCCAAAACACAAGTAGGTAAAGATAAGCCTCCATCATTCACATAGTCTGCAGGATATCAGGGGCTGCAGAGGGTTGTGGGAGGAGGAAGGAAAGACGGAAGCATCAAGTCTCCTACATACAGATTTGTAAACAAGAAAAGCTGGAATTCTTTACTAGCCTAGTGGTTAGGACTCACTGCTTTCACTGCTGTGGCCCAGGTTCAATCCCTGGTCAGGCAACTAAGATCCTGCAAGCTGTGTGGCCTGGCAAAAGTGGGAGGCAGGAAGAAGGGGTAGAAAAAAGCAATAGAAGCAAGAGTACTCCCTGGAAAGCACAGCGAGCCATTGGAGATCAGCCATTGCAGCTGGGAGGGATTTTGCCATTTTTGAACTGCCTGGATGGGAGTGTGGAGGGGAGGGAAGGGGTCTGCAGGAAGAACTTCTGCATGGGTTTGAACAGTGGACCCCCTATTTTTCTCCTTGGTTGGAGGAACATTTAGAATTTAGGGGAACCTAATAGGAGAAGGAAATGGCAACCCACTCCAGTGTTCTTGCCTGGAGAATCCCAGGGACGGGGGAGCCTGGTGGGCTGCCGTCTACGGGGTCGCACAGAGTCGGACACGACTGAAGTGACTTAGCAGCAGCAGCAATAGTGCTAAAGGCTGTACAAGATGCATGCTGCAGGAAGCCTTCCAAATTTCTCAGTTAAACACATAACAAAGATTTGGGTGTTCATGAGATCAGAGTATAAGAACATTAACTTAATTTTCTTTGAGACCAAGTCTCAAGATTCCTTGTTATTAGACTCTCCCAGCCGAAAATGGCCCCAATTCCATGAAAGTTGCAGGAGCTTGCAGAACATCTACGATGCCCTTGAGTGAGATTCATTATCTCACGCAATGCTGGCTGCTGCCAGCTCATGGCTGTATGTTCTAGCAATTTTGAGCTGGCTCAGTCCAGAAGGAAGAAAAATTATGACATTAAAAGCTTTACCTGATCTGGGCACCTGCTTGCATCTGCTTGTTTGTGGACAAACCGGGTAAGCTTGAGAACAAGTTATTTTAAATAATTTGCACATAGGAGGTTAATTACACCAGAAAACAGATATATTGCTCACAAATGTTCCCTGCCTCATTTTTGCCATTAACTTCCATAAAAAAAAAAGAGGGCTGCGATTTCAGTGAGTGTTTGGGAAATTGCCCTCCTACGTGTAGGAGGTGAAGTGAATCCTGAGGAAAAAAAATTCCAGGCATGAGAATTCCTGGTGCCTCAGGGAACAGCAAGGTAGTCAGTACTGGGAGACGGAGATGGAAAGAGAGGCTATGGGGCTGCAGTCAGCGCAGGGCCTTGGAGGGTCTTTGAGGACTTGGGCTCTTAACGTTTAGTGGAGTGACCCCACTTGGAGGGTTTTGAGCAGAAGAATGACATAATCTGAATAATGTTTGAAATGGATTATTCTTGCTTTCTCTGTTAATGAGAGTTACTAACTAGACTGTGGGCGGCAAGTGTGGAAGGAAGGAAACAATGAGAAAACGTCCACAACTCTGAAAAAGGGTGATGAAGCTGCCCACATCAGGAGGGAGCAGAGACAATGGCTGTGAAGTGGTCAGGCTCTGGATATATTTTAAAGGCAGAGTCAGTAGGACTTGTTGATGTATTAAGTGTGATAATTAAGAGAGGATTCAAGGGTGGCTCCAATGCTTTTGCCTAAACAAATGGAAGGATAAAGTTGCCATCAACAGAGACAGGAAAGACTGCGGCTTGTGAGGGTTATGGGTTGAATTGTGTCCACCACCCCCCCTCCTTCATACGTTGAAGTCCTAACTTCTAGTCCTTCAGAATGGGACCTTATTGGAGATAGGGTGTTGCAAGGGTAATTCCCCCATAGCTCAGTTGGTAAAAAATCTACCTCCAAATGCAGGAGTCTGCCTGCAATGCAGGAGACCGAGGTTCAATTCCTGGATCATGAAGATCCCCTGGAGAAGGAAATAGCCCATTCTAGGATTCCTGCCTGGAAAATCCCATGGACAGAGGAGCCTGGGGTGCTACAGTCCTTAGGATAACAAGAGTCAGACACAACTGAGCAACTAAACCACCATGATAGTAATGAGTTAGTTCAGTTTAATTCAGTCACTCAGTCGTGTCTAACTCTTTTTGACCCCATGGACTGCAGCACACCAGGTTTCCCTGTCCATCACCAAGTCCCAGAGTCTACTCAAACTCATGTCCATTGAGTCGGTGATGCCATCCAACCATCCATCCTCTGCTGTCCCTTTCTCCTCCTGCCTTCAATCTTTCCCAGCATCAGGGTCTTTTCTAAGGAGGAAGTTCTTCACTTCAGGTAGACAAAGTATTGGAGCTTCAGCTTCAGCATCAGTCCTCCCAATGAATATTCAGGACTGATTTCTCTTAGGATTGCCTGGTTGGATCTCCTTGTTGTCCATGGGACTCTCAGAAGTCTTCTCCAACACCACAGTTCAAAAGCATCAATTCTTCAGTGCTCAACTTACTTTATGGTCCAACTCTCACATCCATACATGACTACTGGGAAAACCATAGCTTTGACTAGGTGGACCTTTGTCAGCAAAGTAATGTCTCTGCTTCTTAATATGCTACATAGGTTTGATATAACTTTTCTTCCAAAGAGCAAGCGTCTTTTAATTTCATGGCTGCAGTCACCATCGGCAGTGACTTTGGAGCCCAAGAAAATAAAGTCTTTCGCTATTTCCATTGTCACCCCATCTATTTGCCATGAAGTGATGGAACTGGGTGCCATGAACTTAGTTTTTTGAATGCTGAGTTTTAAGCCAACTTTTTCACTCTCCTCTTTCACTTTCATCAAGAGCTACTTTAGTTCTTCTTTGCTTTCTGCCATAATGTCATCTGTATATCTGAGGTTATTGATATTTCTCCCGGCAATCTTGATTCCAGCTTGTACTTCATCTGGCCTGGCATTTCACATGATGTACTCTGCATATAAGTTAAATAAGCAGGGTGACAGTACTCCTTTCCCAATTTTGAACAAGTCAATTGGTCCATGTTCTGTTCTAACTGTTTCTTCTTGACCTGCATACAGATTTCCCAGAGGCAGGTAAGGTGGTCTGGTATTCCCATCTCTTTCAGAATTTTCCACAGTTTGTTGTCATCCACAGGGGCAAAGGCTTTGGTGTAGTCAATAAAGCAGAAGTAGGTGTTTTTCTGGAATTCTCTTGCTTTTCGTATGATCCAATGGACTTGAGAATTTGATCTCTGGTTCCTCTGCCTTTTCTAAATCCATCTTGAACATCTGGAAGTTCTCAGTTCACATACTGTTGAGAAGAGGTCATCCTGGGGTAGTGTGGGCCCCTAATCCAATATGACTAGTGTTCTTTTTAAAAGAAGACGTTTGGACACAGCCATGCCCAGGGAGAATGTTGTGTGAAGATGAAGGCAGAGGTCTATAAGCCAAGGAACCACCAGAAACCACCAGTACCTCAGAGAGAGGATGGGACAGATTCCCTTTAACAGTTCCTAGAAGGAGTCAACTCTGCTGACACCTTGATTCCAGACTTCTAGCCTCCAGAACTGTGAGCCAATACATGTCTGTCATGTTGGCCACCCAGTGTGGAATACTTTGTCCTGGCAGCCCTAAGGACTTAGTGAAAAGGAGTTTGGAGAGAAGGGCAAGTCAAGGACTCACTTTGAGCCCCAATAAATACAAGATGCCTGCTGAATATCTATAGTAGATCAACGAAGAGGCTCAGTATTAAAGTCAGAGATTCAACAGAGACGTCCAGACAGAGGTTTATTTTACTGATTATTAGCGTGCTCATAGCATTTAAAGCTATGAGATGAGTGAGATCCAGAGATCCAGATAGTGAGAGTAAACAGATGAAAAAGAGGTTCAAGGAGGAGTCACACTGAGGTCAGAGAAATAAGGAAGAGCTAGCAGGAGAGAGTAAGAAGGAGCTGCCTGTACAGTAAGGGGGAGACAAGGACCATGGAGTGTCCCAGAAGTTGAAGGAAGGAATGATTTTAAGGAGATTCAGAGACAGGCTATGTCAAATATTGCTGGTGATGAGAGGCTGAGTAGGAATTGACCACTGGCATTAGTAATTTGGATGACTTAGTGATTTTAGTGGACAACCTACTGTCTATCTAACTGGATAGATTAGATAGATCTAGAGGCAAGGAATTAGAGACAATTGTTTCTTATAAAAGGAAGCAAAGAAATTGAGCCATACCCAAAATACAAGTGTGTTGACAGAGAATATGTTGCATGTGTGTATGTGTGTGTGCTTTACTTTAATATGGGAGAAGTAACCTTACATTTAGATGTTGATGGAAATAATCCTGAAGAGAGTGAAATTTTCCTGGAGGAAAGAATTGCTGGAGTGATGTAGCAATACTTCAATAGACGAGAGGGTCAGGGACCCAGGGTCAAGGGGAGTCTTTGACCATGAATAGGAGCATGGAAGTTTCCTCCATAGGAACAGAAAGGAAGGCAGGAATGTAGAATGAAGGAGCTGGCAGGTGGTTTGTCCTGGGAACTTTTGCAAGTTCTCCTTACCACTCTTGAAGCAATGTCTAGTGAAATAGGAGGCAATGTCATCAACTGATAGACAGGAGTGGGGAGGAAGTGCTGGAGGTTTGAGGAGAGAGGAAAATATTTTGTCATTGTCGTTTAGAAGAGACACAATGACTGCCCTAAGAGATTGTGGTCTGATTGCCAGGCAGCCCACTGTGATCAAATTCACATTAAGCATAACAGAAGTCACACGGATCCATATGGGGAACCCAGTGCTCTCAGGAAGGAGTGATGGTTAATGTAATGTGTCAGCTTGGCTGAACCGCGGGGTACCCAGACATTTGGTTAAACATGATTCTGGGTGTGTCTGTGAGGGTGTTTCTGAATGAGATTAACATTTGAATTGGTAGATGAGCAAGGCAGATTTCCCTCCCCAGTGTGGGTGGGCCTCATGTGGTCAACTGAAGACTGAATAGAACACAAAGACTGAGTAAGAGGGAAGCCTGTCGTCCTGACTGCTGAGCTGGGACACTGGGCTGCCTCTGCCTTCCAGCTAGAATTTATACCATCAGCTCTCCTGGGTTTGTTGCCTGATGACTGCAAGTCTTGGGATTTCTCAATTTCCATAATTGCATGAGTCAGACCCCAGGCCCAATGAGCTACAGTCAAATGGCAAAAAAAAAACAAAGCCTAATGTTAATGTCTAGGGCTCTTCACAGAGCAGGTTAGGGAGGGTACCAAGTGGGAACAAGCAAATGTGGACACTTCATATATTGAGTTCAGTAAAGCATCTATAAAATGATTGAAAGTGAGCTCTGGGCAAGAATTTTAACATCTAATTTATTTTACAGATATGAAAAATCTGTAAGCCCCCAGAGATGAAGTTATGTCCTAAGGCTACACAGCTGGTTAGTAGCTGAGACTGGACTAGAGCCTATTTGGTTTCACTCCCCACTTCAGTGGTCTTTCCACAGCCTCCCTAATTAGAGGGAATCCTGAACCCACTGAAGCACGTGTAACCCTTTGATATGAGGATGCTTTCCACCAATAAAGCTTTCCACCAATAATTGCTCCGAAAGTCTCCAGAAGCAATGCCTTCCAATTGCCTGGAACTTCTGGGTAGGCATAAGGGCATCAAGGAGGTTTTGCCATTCAGAAGCCATCCCCCGCCTTTGGATCCCAGAGGCCTTTTCAGTGACAGCTGTTCAGGCAAGTCCATGTATCTAATTAAAAATATGGATTTTCTGCTGTGAGTTAAAGTCAAAATGCAGCTTCAGAATTTGCTTTGCCAAGTACATTTAATAATACCTAAATGCTCTCACGTGTTAAATATTCATCCATTTTCTCCATAACTGCTTACGATAAATATTGATGATTATCTGACTTTGCAAATGGTTGTGTACGTAGGAGAATATTCATGTGTGTCTCATTGATTTTCCTGACAGAGTCAAATGGAGCAGGTAGGCCAATTTAACACAACCAATTCCCAATTCTGCACAGACTGAATAGGAGAAGGGCCATGGAAATGAATAATCAATCTTACTACCATTATTATTAATAATATTTAGCTTACCTACAGCTCCTTCCATCTTCTGAGCACTTCACCAGCATTAACAAATTTATTCACTAACACTCAAGGGAGGCATTTCTGTAATGGGAAGGAGAGGCCAAGGGAGATGTACATGGCTAACCAGGACTAAGGAATAAGTTGGAGCCCTGGTGCAAAAAAAGGATAATCTCATGTGAGTTCTGATCCCCACTGGATTTTCTGCCTCCTTAAATTTTGGATATATATTGCAAACCAAGGTAGCAAGTCAAATGCATTTACAAAACTTAGTTTTAAAAAATGCGTGCTCCCCATAACAATAAGAACTGCCTGATAACAACTACTGTATTTTGAACACCTACAGTGTACTCCATGCTGCTAAGTGTTGGGGGTCAGAAAAGAGCCTCTGCCCTGAGGAAGCTGGCAGATCAGTGAGAGAGAGGGAGCTGTGATGAACCAAACTGTATGCAGTGAGCTGAGGCCATTCCTGAGATAAACAGAGAGGCACAGCTCCCCGGAGAAGGGAACCCAGCACCCGGTGAACATCTTCCCTGAGAAAGTGGTGCTTCTACTGGGTGAGGAGAACCAAGGGGGATTTGGGCAGGGGAGACAGCCATTGTAGAAAAAGGGGAAAGCCCGGGGAAAGGTGGGCTGGAGGAGTGCTGTGTCCTCTGGAAACTGCAAAATGCTTCAGTCTGACTGGAGTGAAGGTTGCCTGTCTGAGAGGAAAATAGTGTGATGCCAGAGGAATAATTGTGATGCCCTTGAAATGGCAACCCACTCCAGTATTCTTGCCTGGAGAATCCCATGGAGGGAGGCCTGGTAGGTTACAGTCCACGGGGTCACAAAGAGTGGGACACGACTGAACTACTCCACTTTGCCTTTGCCTTTTTGTGTGCCCCTGCAGCAGGTTCTGTAATAGCTCCCATTGCCCTTGTTCCCCTGTAGTGTGACCTTGCCACCTTACCCTCGAGAGGTGGATCATGTCCCTTCCCCTTGAATCCAGGGGCACAGGGGACAGAAGTCAGGTCAGGTCCCCTCCCTGACTTCTGAGACTGGGACAGAAAAGGCAACGCCACTTCTGCCTCGTCCAAAGGGCCCCTTGCTTTCAGAGCTCAACCTCCAGCCACGAAGTCTGAAGAGCCTGAGGCCACCTCACTGGTGCTCAGGCCACCAGGCTACACGGAGAGGCCACGTACTTACTCAGGTCAACAGCCCTGGCTGAGACCCTAGCCGACAGCCGGCGCTGGCCTCCAGACTTGTGAAAGAAAACACTTCCAGATGACTCTAGCCCCGAGCTGTCGAGCTACTCCCCACTCTTGCATCTTCCCGGTGGAGACTTCAGACACTGTGAAGCCCAGGCAAACTGTCCTGATTGTGGACCATCCAAATTCTGGCTCATGGAGTCCACTAGCATAATATAATGGTTGAAATTGGTGGCGGGGGTGGGGGTGGGAGGGTGTTGTTATGGAGCAACAGTAACCAGAACAGCAGCACTGCAGACTTTTTATTATCAGAGAACCACTAAAGGATGTCAGGGGAAGGTGATATCATCAGGTCTGGTGCTGAGTGGCCCCCAGGGAGGGTCTTCCCAGGTGGCCCTAGTGCTAAAGAACCTACCTGCCTTTGCAGGAGACCCAAGAGATGCAGGTCTGACCCCTGGGTCAGGAAGATTCCCTGGAGGAGGCATGGCAACCAACTCCAGTATTCTTGCCTGGAAAATCCCATGGACAGAGCAGCCTGTGGGTCCATAGTGTCACAAAGAGTCAACACAACTGAAGTGACTCAGCACACACAAGCACACACAGCCCCTGGGGATCTTATTTGAAATGCAAAGGCCAACTAGTTAGTGGTTTCCGTGTCTCAGGTCTATGGATCCTTCTCAGGTGAGTCTGGGTTGTCAGCTTTTGTGTCACTGTCAATTAATTTTATCAGTCTCATGCCTCTCCCTCTAGCTCAGTGATTCTTATTCTTGGCCGTACATTTAGATCACCTCAAGAGCATTAAAAAATCCCATTTCCCGGGCCCCACCCCGGAGCAATTAAATCAGAGTATCTGGAGAAGTGGGACCCCGACACAGGTTTTTTTTTTTTTTTTTCCATTTATTTTTATTAGTTGGAGGCTAATTACTTTACATCATTACAGTAGTTTTTGTTTTACATTGAAATGAATTAGCCATGGATTTACATGTATTCCCCATCCCAGTCCCCCCTCCCACCTCCCTCTCCACCCGATCCCTCTGGGTCTTCCCAGTGCACCAGGCCCGAGCACTTGTCTCATGTACCCAACCTGGGCTGGTTATCTGTTTCACCCTAGATAATATACATGTTTCAATGCTGTTCTCTTGAAACATCCCACCCTCGCTTTCTCCCAGAGTCCACAAGTCTGTTCTATACATCTGAGTCTCTTTTTCTGTTTTGCATATAGGGTTATCGTTACCATCTTTCTAAAGTCCATATATATGTGTTAGTATACTGTAATGGTCTTTATCTTTCTGGCTTACTTCGCTCTGTATAATGGGCTCCAGTTTCATCCATCTCATTAGAACTGATTCAAATGAATTCTTTTTAATGGCTGAGTAGTGTTCCATGGTGTATATGTACCACAGCTTCCTCATCCATTCGTCTGCTGATGGGCATCTGGGTTGCTTCCATGTCCTGGCTATTATAAACAGTGCTGCGATGAACACTGGGGTGCACGTGTCTCTTTCGGATCTGGTCTCCTCAGTGTGTATGCCCAGAAGTGGGATTGCTGGGTCATATGGCAGTTCTATTTCCAGCTTTTTAAGAAATCTCCACACTGTTTTCCATAGTGGCTGTACTAATTTGCATTCCCACCAACAGTGTAAGAGGGTTCCCTTTTCTCCACACCCTCTCCAGCATTTATTGCTTGTAGACTTTTGGATAGCAGCCATCCTGACTGGCGTATAATGGTACCTCATTGTGGTTTTGATTTGCATCTCTCTGATAATGAGTGATGTTGAGCATCTTTTCATGTGTTTGTTAGCCATCTGTATGTCTTCCTTGGAGAAATGTCTGTTGAGTTCTTTGGCCCATTTTTTGATTGGGTCATTTATTTTTCTGGAGTTGAGCTGGAGGAGTTGCTTGTATATTTTTGAGATTAATCCTTTGTCTGTTGCTTTGTTTGCTATTATTTTCTCCCAATCTGAGGGCTGTCTTTTCACCTTGCTTATAGTTTCCTTTGTTGTGGCACAGGTATTTTGAAAGGGTCCCCTGTGCAGCCAAGGTTGAGAAGCATGGAGTGAGCTGTTCACTGACCACGTGGGCTGAGTTAGGGGACAGTAGCTCATGTTGTCAGAGAAGGCAGTGGCACCCCACTCCAGCACTCTTGCCTGGAAAATCCCATGGACGGAGGAGCCTGGTAGGCTGCAGTCCATGGGATCGCTAAGAGTCAGACACAACTGAGGGACTTCACTTTCACTTTCACGCATTGGAGAAGGAAATGGCAACCCACTCCAGTGTCCTTGCCTGGAGAATTCCAGGGTCGGCAGAGCCTGGTGGGCTGCTGTCTGTGGGGTCACACAGAGTCGGACACGACTGAGGCGACTTAGCAGCAGCAGCCTCTCATGCTGTAAATCTGAAACTTGGTTGAGAACTAGAATTACACATTGCAAAATTTGTTGTACTCTTTTACCTTAGCAGAAAAAGAAGTTTCTAGACACTAGGCTCTGCTTACTGTAAAGGAACCAAAGGAAAACTCACAGCCCCGAGGCCATATTATGAAAAATGCATGCATTCCTGAGGCTGAATTTAGGAAAAAAGAGAATGCTGAGGTTCTCTTACCGTGAGGCTTGTTTATTTTCAATCGAGAGCTTGTTTCTCTAAACCACAGCATCCCCAGCATGGTTTGATTAACTATTCCAACAAACTATTTTCTTTTGCTCTGACATTGGGCCACACCAGAATCCATCAGTTTCATAGCTGTAGTGCATGTCTAGAAACTGAAGAAAAGAATAAGAAAACCTCCCCTTATGTTGTGTGAATATGGTGGTGAGTGGGCACATGTATGCAGGTCCAGAAGAGTAATACCAAAAGGTAGTGGATGGGCAGGATGGTATAGAAAGGGATTGGGCAGAAGAGAATGAATTTAGAATGCTTTCTAACCCTGAGCATGTCACCTGCCTTCTCTGGGCCCCAATTCTCTCAGTCATATAAGAAGGTAGGGTGATCTTGAGGTCCCCTCCCCAGCCTGAGACTATGATTCTGTTATAAGGTACCAGAAACCTCTGTGTTCTGTTTTGTAATTATCATCTGCCCCAGACGAGTTGTGTGTTCTAGTACATGGCAGTTCATTCCTCTGTGTATTAACCATGTGTTTTTTTTAATTGAAATATAGTTTGATTTACAATATTAGTTTCAGATGTGCAGCAAAATGACTCATTTATATATGTATGTTCAGATTGTTTTCCATTGTAACTTGACATCGAATACAGTTGCCTGTGTGTGCTTAGTCTCTCAGTCATGTCCAAATCTTTGCAACCCCGTGGACTGTAGCCTGCCAAGCTCCTCTGTCCATGGGAGTCTCCAGGCAAGAATACTGGAGTAGGTTGCCATGCCCTCCTCCAGGGTATCTTCCCAGCCTAGGGACCAAACTCAGGTCTCCCACATTGCAGGTGGATTCTTTACCGTCTGAGCCACCAGGGCTATACAGTAAATCCTGGTTGCTTATCTATTTTATGTATAGTTGTATGTATCTGTTAATCCCATACTCCTAATTTATGACCATGTTTTCTGATGCTTTGAAGACTCTTTGGGAGACTGCACCTCCCAGGGCTCTAATTCCTGGAGGTGAAAAAGGGGTCACCACCCAGCAAACAAAACAATCCAGAGCCATACCCCAAATATCTCCTTTATCAAGTCTCACAACTCTCACAGGCTGGACCACTGTCCACTTGCCATGGTCATCCCAGAACCAGATACCAGACCACTGAGTGCAGCCTCTATGCATCAGAGCTTCCTGAAATTATGCAAACTAGCCAACCCTCAGCCAGCTTACCCTGCCTTGCTCCTTCCTCCATCAGAAATCACAGTAAAGGTTCCTGCCCATGTTTGCCCCTCACTTCCTCTGCCTCCTGACTGCCCTGTTCTTCCCGTATGCCCCCTGTTCTTGGGAGCTGTGAGTGTAACAAGCTGACTTTGCAATGACAGTCGTCTCCTGATCTGTTGACCTCACCATACCTGAATAATAACAAAAGCTACACTTTCAAACATTCTGATCATTTATAAGTCACAGATGAGAATGGCAACCTTTCTCTCAGTTTTCTGAGAACAGCCATTGATCCCAAATGCAGTCCATCAAAGCATGTGTGCTTGGAAATTATAGCAACATTTCAGACCAATACAGAAAAGTACCTTCGAAGTCTTCATGTTAGGATGGGCTGGTCCAGGCAGCCATTCCCTCATCCTTAGATCTGTACAGATTGCCAAGCAAATCGCCCCATGGAATCACAGATGATTGGTATGGAAATTGGGGGAGCAAATACAAAACAGTCCTTCAGCATGACTCAGCAGTCTTGGTAGTGTTGCACCAAAGAAACTGACCTTAACCCTTCCAGACAAACACCCTGTGCTCAATTGTATATATTCCCATTATCAAAGCAGTCCATTATGCCCTGAGTTTAGTAATGTTTCCCATAATTTGCATCATAATGGTATATTTATACGACATGAGAGGGACCCACAGTCTCATCTCAGCACCCCATTTTCATAGCTCACGCAGCAGGCTTAATTTCACAGCTTTTAGTTTCATGACATTCAAATAACAACAATTGATTGAGGGGGGGGAGAGCCCCAAGTTGATTGGAAATATCTCACTGCAAAAAATCCTGAAGGAAAACTTGCCACTTTATAAAAGGTCACCAGATAAATAAATTGCCTTCTCAGCTGGGATGATTCCTGCTGTCATTAAACCCCAGCAGAGATCTAACACACTTTAATGGTTTTGCTAAATACCAAGAGAGACAACAGCAGGTTCGAGGTCAGAGACAATGAAAACTAAGCAACTGGGGCCCAAGTCAGAAGGCTTTTTCTTCTTTTCCTCCTTTTTTTGCGTAAGATGAAATAACAGGCACTTTTCAACTTTTTTTAGACTCCATTTCTGCAGTGGTGATCTTGTATCCACGTGAACTCAATTGACTAGGGGCGGAGTTCCCACTGCTTACCTGAGTTGCCCTTACTGCAGGTGTTTCGCATTCCTGCTCTCATCTCACACCATCCCGCCCCCACCAACATGGGAGAGCAGCAGTGTTCGCCGAACTGCAGGGCATTTCTAGACCTTCCTTCTGGTAAGTGGCTACTATGGACTGTAACACATCCCCCCAGAATGCATCTGTTGAACTGTGAACCCCCCAGTGTGACTATGTTGGAGATGGGGTCTCTAAGGCCTGGTCTGCAAGCTGGGAGGAGAGCTCTCAGTTCAGTTCAGTCACTCAGTCGTATCTGACTCTGCAACCCCATGGGCCGTAGCACGCCAGGTTTCCCTGTCCATCACCAACTCCCGGAGCTTGCTCAAACTCATGTCCATCAAGTCAGTGATGCCATCCAACCGTCTCATCCTCTGTCGTCCCCTTCTCCACCTGCCTTCAATCTTTCCCAGCATTACGAGAGCCCTTGCCAGAATTCAAACCCTGCTAGGCCATGATTTTGGTCTTCCTCACTTCTAGAACTGCAAGAAAATTAACTTCTGTGGTTGAAGTCACACAGTCTGAGGTATTTTGTTACGGCCAACCAAGCTGAGTAACCCAGTGGCCTCTGAGGGAGAGGAAAAGATTCCTGGCTTCACCACTGAGCAGGCCCTCCAGGCCAGAATGGACTGTGGGCCCAGTTTGGTTGGTAGAGACACAGGACAATTTCACTACAGAGGTTTTCTGCTTGTAAGAGGGAGGCCATCACATCGACCTCTAGCCACTCGGGCAGAGGCGATAGGTAAGGATGGTTAGGGCCATGGGGCCTCATCTAGGGAACGGGTTCTGTGTGAATGTTCTTGTTATTAAGTATTGCTCCATCTTTGTGAAATGGTCTGAGTTTTTGCAAGAGTTCTTCAAGTCACAATGAGGGAGAGGGTGTGTCATTACAAGTGTTTGTTTATGAAACAGGGGTTAACCCAGGCATTTATAGGATTCACTTTCTCCTGAAAGCTGGCCCTGAAGGTATATGTGTCAGTCACTCATCATGTCCAGCTCTTTGAGACCCCATGGACTGTAGCCCACCCAGCTTCTCTGTCCATGGAATTAAAGTATGCTGCTGCTGCTAAGTCGCTTCAGTCACGTCTGACTCTTTTCGACCCTATGGACCATTAACCCGCGAGGCTCCTCTGTCCATGGGATTCTCCAGGCAACAGTACTGGGGTGGGTCGCCATTCCCTTCTCCAGAGGATCTTCCCAACACAGGGATCAAACCCAAGTCTTTAGCATTGCAGGCAGATTCTTTACCATCTGAGCTACCTGGGAAGCCTGAAAGCTGGTCCTAGAATTATCTAGAAAATGGTAGGTCAGGCTCACTTGTCCATGACCTCTCTGGCTGCTGCAGGTTGTTTCTCTGCTCTGCTAAACGAAGTGGATCCAGTCCAGGGCCGCCTGGTGGATCTTTCTTTAAGCTCTGAAGCTCGGGGAGCTCCTGAGCTAATAATCCAAGCCTACAGCCAAGCAACGTGCATTTGCTGGCCCAAGAACCAGAAACTTGACCTCAGAGGCATGTCTCCTGGTCTTGGAGTTGAATGTCTGTTAAATCGCATGTGAGCTCATCAAGAATGTTTAACTTCGCTTATAAGAAACTTGTGATTCTACCACACAAAGCAAAATATTGTGTGTGTGTGTATTCTCATAATTCATTTGTTTCTGTGGAAAGATACAAGATGTAGAAGCCATCATTTACTGACCCAACATTTCCAGAGCACCCACTCTGAGCTAGGTGCTTTATATAGTAGAAACTAACAATAATATGAGTTAAAACCATTATATGCTTTACTTTATCTAAGCCTCACAATGATTTCAAAGGAGCACATTATTATCTGCCAGTTACAGAAAGAGAAACTGAGCCGTTGAGAGGTTTGGTAACTCACCCAAGATCATAGTCAGTAACAAAATCAGGCTTCCACCTAGGTCCCCATAGCTCTAATGTCTGTGTATGGCCCCTGTATTTCATTAATCCTCATGTATCCCTAAAAATCAGGGACCATACCGTATTTCATGGACCAAATAAAGTTACTTATTCAGTATCACATGGTTGCTAGTAAGACAGTCAGACCTCACCCAGATCCGAGTGACTTCTAAATCCATGCACATGCCATGACCCAGGGGTTGACCACATCACTGAATACAGAGAAGGTACCCCAGAACAGTGCCCCCCAATTTTAATGTACATCACCATGTACCCAAGGATTCCACTCCTCAGCATTTACCCAAGAGAATTAAAAACATATATCCATACAAAAACATATATCCATGCAGGCAAATGTTTTAGCAGCTTTATTTATAATGTTCAAAAAGATGGGGGAGAAAATGTCTATCAACTAAAGAACAGATAAACAAAAGTGGGTATATCTATACAGTGGAATGCTATTTGGCAATAAAAAGAAATGAAGTGCTGATGCATGTAAAACATGGATGAACCTCAGAAGCATTATGCTAAATGAAAGAAGCAAGACACAGATGACCACATATTATATGATTCCATTTAGTTGAAAGATCCAGAAAAAGCAAATCTGTATAGATAAACATCAGTGGTTGACTCAAACAAGTGGGGGACAGGGATTGAGTAAATAGTCATAGGGACTTTATTGGGGTTTTAAAATGAAATGATTAAAAACTGGTTTATGATAATGGATACACAACTTGCTAATTTCACTAAAAATTATTGAGTTGCACACTTGAAATGGGTGAATTAAATGTTATGTAAAACATGCTTAGATTAAGTGGTAGATGTTTTAATGTGCTATTGAATCGTCGGGATTTTGTTCAACTGCAGAATCTGAGTCAGTAGGTTAGGAGTGAGGCTTGCATTTCTGAGAAACTCCCAAGTGATGCTGATTGGTTCAAAGTCCACAGTTTGAGTAGACAGGAGAGATTCCAAATTCCTGCTTCTCTAATTCAACCAACCAAGACAGGTTACACCATTACGTGGGCTTTGTTTATGAAGATGGAGTACCCCAATGTTCTCTTTCTTGAGTCCTTATTTGGACTATGTCATGATTGTATAATACCAAACCCTAAAGGAAAAATTTCTTTTTTTCTCCATCTTGTTCTTTGTTAACCTAAGCCAGCAATTCCCCATATTTAGTGTGCATCAGGGTCATCCAAGGAGCTGTTTAATATGCAGATTCCTTGACCTACCCCTGAAATTCTGAATCTGTAGATCAGAACTAGGAAATCTGTCTTTTTATAAGCATTTCAGATAATTCTTTTTTTAAAAATTAGCTTATAATATTGTGTTAGATTCATAATGGTTCAATATTTTTTTTAGATTATATTCCATTGTAGATTATTATAAGATAATGGGTATAATTCCCTGTGCTCCACAGTAAATCCTTGCTGCTTATCTAATTTATATAAGTAGTTTATATCTGTTAATCTCATACTCTGCTAACCTTCCCGCTCCCCTTTGGTAACCACAAGTTTGTTTTCTATATTTGTGAGTCTGTTTCTATTTTGCATGTACATTCATTTGTATTATTTTTCAGATTCCACATATAAGTGATATGGTGTGGTATTTGTCTTTCCCTGTCTGATTTATTTCACTCAGCATAATATTCACTAGGTCCTTTCATGTTGCTGCAAATGGCAGTGTTTCATTCTTTTTTAGTGGCTGAGTAATATTCTGTTACTATATGACATATTCTATTTTATATGCCATATCTTCTTAATCCAATATTTGTTGATGGGCACTTGGATTACTTACATGTATTGGCTATTATTAATAGTGCTTAAATGAACATTGGGATGCTTGTATCCTTTTGAATTAGTATTTTCATTTTTTCTGGGCATATACCTAGGAGTTGAATTACTGGATCACATGGTAGTTCTATTTTTAGTGTTTAAAGGAGCCTCCATACTGTTTTCCACAGTGACTACACCATCCGATAGTGTATGAGATTTCTGTTTTCTCCACATCCTGTGAACCAATTCTTATTGGTAGATTTTTTTGATGATAGCCATTCTGACATGTGAGGTGGTGATAACTCATGTTTTTCATTTGCATTTCTCCATTAATCTAAAAGTAGTGATTTTAAGCATCTTTTCATGTACCTGTTAGCCATCTTTATGTCTTCTTTGGAAAAATGTCTGCTAAATTCTTCTGCTCATTTTTTGATTGGGTTTTTTGATACTGAATTTAAGAACTGCTTGTATATTTTGGATATCAAGCCCTTGTCAGTCACATCATTGCAAATATTTTCTCCCTTTCCATAGGTTGTCTTTTTGTTTCGTTGATGGTTTCCTTTGCTGTGCAAAAGCTTTAAAGTTTAATTAGGTCTCATTCATTTATTTTTCATTTTATTTCCTTTGCCTTGGGAGAATCCTCTAAGAAAATATTGCTATGATTTATGCCTGAGAATATTTTACCCATATTCTCTTCTAGGAGTTTTATGGTATCATGTCTCATATGTAGATCTTTAAACCATTTTGAATTTACTTCTATATATAGTGTGAGGGAGTGTTCTAATTTCATTAATTTACATGTAGCTGTCCAGCTTTCCCAGCACTACCTGTTGAAGAGACTGTCCTTTCTCCACTGTATAGTCTTGCCTCTTTGTCATAGTCTAATAGATTATATGGGGCTTCCCAGATGGCATGGTGGTAAAGAATCCACCTGTCTATGCAGAAGATGGAGGAGATGCAGGTTTGATCCCTAGATCAGGAAGATACCCGGGAGTAGGAAATAGCAGCCCACTCCAATATTCTTGCCTGGAAAATCCCAAGGACAGAGGAGCCCGGTGGGCTACAGTCCAGGGGGTGCAAAGAGTCAGACACAACTGAGCACGAATGCACACAGGCAATGGGTTGCATTGGAGTTCTTAGCCAGTTTCCATTTAGTTCTCCAGCAGAATTGTTTCACCTGTGAATTTACCCTTGATGTGTTTGTGGAGGGAGATGAGCACCATGTCCTCTTACCCCACCATCTGATGTGGGAAATCACCTGGGAAACAAACAAAAAATGCTTATGCATGGGTTACAGTCTCAGAAATCATGATTTTTTTGAAGACTTTCTGATGATTCTAACATAGAGCAAAGCATAAAAATTCATTGTTTCTCATAGATGCTTCTTTTATCCTTAGCTTCGGAATCAATTTCTGGGCCCCAAGCTGCTGGTTTATCAGCAGTGCTTCTCTCTTTACCGCATCCCTACAGCCCCTGAGGACCCTGTTCGCCTGGGAGCACCAGCCCTCTGCTGACCCCCTCCCACTCACAGTGTAACTCAAGGGCTTTGGACACTTAATCTGTGCCTTTTCATCGGTCTCAAACTCCTCTTTCCTTGTATTTCATAGGGATCACTGAAATTTCAAATCTTCCCCCTAAATCTCTTGCAGGGAAAGAGAGCCAGGAGAGAAGCTGAACTCAGGAGCCCATTTTTCTGTCATTGCTAACAGTTTCATTTATGGTAGATTTCCATTTCCCACACCCTTGTGTTCCAGCAGCTCAATGGGATGAGGGAGAATCTTTGGAAAGGCCTTCTGATCATGTGTGGAAGGAGTGGGAGAGAATTAAAAATACAGGTGTACTCCCATGTCATAAAGCATTAGTGAGAAAGCAGCTATTTGGTATGTGTGTGTGTGTGTGTGTGTGTGTGTGTGTGCAGCCCACACAAACAACATAGGTTGTGTGTTTTTGCATATGTAAATATGCAAAGTTGAAGCACCCTCTAGTGGAACACCTAGAGATAGCATTTTCTAGAGGAATTCACCCTCAAGAGGAAAAAGAAAACAAACAGGATAGTTTGAAATCTTATCTGACCAGAGCATCATGAGAAATGAGAGCATAAGTCTACAGCATCTTCATAGTCATGGCAGGATTTCAGAGGCACCGGCTGGCTCAAGTGACTGCCAGGTTCAGCTTGGTGAGGAGGGGGTACAGGCTGAATCAATCTTTCTTACAGGCCTCATATGGAGGCCTTCATTCCCCTTGTGCCAAAGGTGTACAAAAGCAGTATTAGGAAGTTACAGTTGCTGCAAAGGAAGGTTTTATAGATTATCATGAAGTTCCTTCAGTTCAAGAAGCTGCCTGTTCCCATTTCAAATGAGGGAACAAAGATGGATTATTCACTAATGGGATAACCAGACTACTGTCAGGAAGAGGATATATTGAAGACTTAACCTACATTTTTTTTACACTAAATAAATTTCAAATTAAAACAGAAGAAAACAGTGGAGGTTGTGTTAAAGTGGTGAATGCCTTGCCAAATAAAGCCTCAAATCTGTAAAGCCATTAAAGAAGCTTGATAAATTTTATGACAAAAATAAACATTTTTCTGCATGGCAAAAAAAAAAAAGCCATGAATGTATTCAAAAGATAAATAGCACACAGGGAAAAATTGCAACAGATAGCACAAAGGGGTAATTTCCTTACTATATCAGGTGTTCCTACAACCCATAAGCAAAAGACTGACAATGAAATAAAAAGAAACAGGCAAGGGATCTGAATAGATAGGTGACAGTAAAGCAAAGGAAAAATTAAGCACTTAAACAATAGGTGGTGATAGTCAACCTCCTTCACAGATGTTGCTTTCCAGGTTGCAGTGCAGGCTCACACATTTGAGTAGGGCAGGCTCAGGGAAGCAGGCTGAGTGGTATGTGGGAATGGAGAGTGTACATCAGTACACTGTCCGTGAAGAGCAGTTTTGCAGTCGCTGTCAAAATGCAGCCGTACTCATTGACCAAGTAAAGCCACTTGTAGGAATTTACCTTATGGATATGCTTGCAGATGTGTGACATGATACATGCATGAGGAAATTCAATGCAGTATGGTTTAGAAAAGCAAAATCCTAGAAACAGTCTAAGTGCGCACAAATCAAGGACTAGAGAAATGAAGCAGGACACAGTCACACAGCAGACTCTCATGCAGCCCTGGGCTCCATGGTCCCAAGAGTGAGGCAGCTTGGTGTGGTGATTGGATGGCTCTTCCAGAAACTTGAAGTGAAAAAGCAAAGTGCAGTGAAGATGCTGAGGATTTTCCATCACACTCCATTACTTTTTTTATTAAAAAAAAAAAAAATGAGGATTCATGGGAGTTTTTCTTAGTTCTCAGAACCAACTAGTGATTTTTTTTCCTTATGTTTTTGGTGTTGATGTCACTCTTTTATTTTTAATTCAATGGATTGAATTTATCATAGAAGGAATATGTGGAAATGGTAAAAGAACAAATGTTAGTTTTTATGTTATGGACACAATAGTCAGGTAACTGCTTGTGTTTTCCCCAGTATAAGCTGCTAGAAAGTTCAGAATCATGTTAGTAGCTCACATCTCCGGACGTATAGCATCTTCTGGGATGAATACTTTGTACTAAACTAACCCCTGGCTATTTGTTTCTAGTCTTACTTTCCCAAACCTTTTTTTTTTTACATGTATTATAATAAACTGCTTCAAATTCATCTTGTAAGGAGGTAGGCATATTTTTAAACTAGAATAAAAAGAAAACAAAGTGAAGAAAGGAGTGTATATTATGCTACCATTTGCATTAAGAAAAAATACATGCCTGTGCTCATATGTGCATTGAATATCTCTGCAAGGATAGCCACTTTGGTTACCTGAAGATGCTAGGAGGACAGATGTAAATGGAATCTTATTAATAGCTCTAAGTTATTTTGTGTTTTAATTTTATGCCGCATACATACTTTTAAAATAGTTTTTAAAGCCCTCCCCTTCGCTGTAAAGAGTACCCAGTTGCTGCAAGCACCACTCTTCTGGCACAGCTGTTTCACCAACAGGAAGATGTGTTTGCAGAGGAGACAGAGACCTACCCTCGCCCACGGAGTTTCTATTGCAATGTGAACTCCCTGGTTCTTTTTACTCTACTAGAGTTGCTGAAATATCTATAAATATTTCAACTGGGCTACAGAGAATGAAAGTTTGGCCCATCTCCCATACTTTGCACTTTAGAAAAAATCAATTTGATGTAAATAAAATTTTTCCTCCGTAATAAAACTGAGTGAGTTCTTAATAGGAAAAGCGCAAGGGGCTGAGGAGTTTACTAGTATAAAGCTTTCACTTTCATTCTCTACAAGCCTCACATCCTTATAAGTCCCCCAACAGTGATGAGTCTATTTTTGTCAGGTTTATGAGGTGTAACTTACATATAGTAAGATAGTAACATTTACCTTTTTAAGGGTACAGTTCAATAAGTTTTGACAAACACACATAGAACATTTCCATCACCTCAAGAAGTCCTCTCTTTCCCTCTTACAATCAAATCTTCCCACAGCCCTCATCTGAGAGCAAGTTTACACTTACAGAGAGCTTGCCAAGATAGTATACAGAGACTTCTCACATATTCTCTACCAACTTCCCCTAATGTTGACATCTTACAGAACATGGTATTATACATTTATCAAAACTAAGAAATTGACACTGGTAAATTACTGTTAACTATAGACTTTATTCAAAAATCACTAGCTTTTTCCGTTGGCATTTTTCTGTTCTGGATCCCACCCAGCATCCCACCAAGCCCTTGGTCAACCTGTCTCCTTAGTCTCATCTGTGACAGTTTCTCCATCTTTCTTTCTTTTTCATGATCTTGACACTTTTTCAAGAGTACCGGTCAGGTGTTTTGTAGTATGTTCCTCAAGTGGAGTTTGATTCTGTTTTATCATGGCTAAACAGGGGTTAAGGATTTGAAGGATAAATACAGAGGTGACGTGCCCTTCTTATTGCATCATATCTGGGAACATGATGTCTTGGTTAATGTGACCTTGATCATGACCAATTTTCTCCACCATAAACTTACTTACTTTTCTACTTTCCATCCTCTCTTCATTGGAAACGAGTCACTAAGTCCAGCTCATACTGAAGGGAGGGAATTAAAGTCCACCTCCTAGAGTGGGATGTATATACACTATTATTTGACTGCCCATCCCTTTCTCTTCCTGGTACCCAGTCTTTCTCAGTGAGAATCTGGAAAGGATCATGGAGAAAACTCTGCAGGAACTATATACTCCCACTGTGATTGCAGCTCGTATGGATCCTAGTCCATACTTGGCATGGCAACTGTTTAGTTTTATCTGAATTCTTCTGATTCACTTGTGTGACCCTGGCATCTCTTCCACTCACACTCTGCACAGCTAAGCCAGGGCTTCCCCCCCCCCTCTTCTTGGAACACCCTGTCTTTTCTTAGATTTCAGGCTCTTTAGTTACCCACAACCTTAGATCTCTAATGATTTCAGGAAGAATTATAACTTTTTTGTTTGTCAAAGTTTTACCTGCTGAAAAGGGTGACAGTCTCTTCAGTTTTCTATATCCAGGGTGGAAGCAGAACTTGATGTAATGAATATGAAAAGCAATCCTCTCTCCTCCCCATAGAAAGTGAGATGTAAAGGCTTCATACTTGCTGTGACCTCAGAACTCGTTCATGATTATGTGACTCTCAACGAGGGCAACCATTGGCAGGTATTCCCTTGCACATCAAGACCCATGACTGTCCTGGGAATGACTGGAGTCATTCCAAGAATGAATGATCAGGGCCAAGTCCAAGCACATGTTTCCAGAGCCTCTCCATCTAGTAGCATCCCTCACTCATGCCTCACTTGCCCAAGGCGCCCTCCAGGTAGCCCATGTCTTAGGTCTGCCACGGCTCCCAACAGCTGGGTTTATGTACTCCCTTAAATAGCACATGGGGACATCCCAGCCCCTCCTGAACCAATGAGAAATGTGAGCACATGCTAGTATTTGATGGTGCAGCAGTGAGAGCCCTGCCATCCTTCCCATAGAACACAGGAATTCTAACCTCACACAGTCAGGTCTCTGAAAACTTTGTTCCTTTTTCATTCGCTCAACAACTAGCAAATACGGTAGCAATTATGTGGCACAAATTATGCTGCGCACTGGATGTGCATCCAGCCACCCCGTAAGAACAACTTAACATTTATTCATCTACATAAGGAGAGGCTAAGCAACATGGATCTTTGCATTTCAAGTATACAGAATAACCTTCATAGTGACTACACCTGGTAAATGAAAGAACCATTATGAAGTTTCATTTGACCCTCCCAACAGCTCTGTGAGATGGATGAAAGAGAAGCTCAGAAACGTTAGACATTTGTCCTACAATCGCACTGTTAGTATCAGAGCCAGACCTTGAGATTCTTCGACTTCAAGTAGTGTCCTTAACTGCCTTGATGCTTTGCCTGTCATGTTTGAATCCATCAGATATGTGGTAGAAAGGAGTAAATGTTTGAAACCAAATGCATCCCATTTAAATCAAAAGCACCCCTACCACCAAGTATAAGAGAAAAGACTGTTCAAGGGTTTAAATGCTTGGATTCAGGTTTAAATTTGTATCCCTCCATCCAACAGCCTTTTTCTAATCATGGCACTCCAACTGAGACTCAGAGAGTGACCCCTGGACCTGGAGACCCGGACTGTCTGTGACAGTGATAGCAGCAGGCGTGTAAGCCCATTGTTACCAGCTGAGAGGAAGGTCCACTGCTCGGTTTCTTAGCAGAGGAGAAAAACCCCAAGTAGGTTTACAAAGAATGTTTTGAACCCTCTCAGAGAGTCGTAATTAAGGAACAACAGTGTACATCCAGTGCACGCTTCCACAGAAGCGCAGATGAATTGTCTGCGGCCTCTCTAGGTGCTGCCCTGCACAGCCAGCCCTGGAGAGCCCGAATCTAATCTGCCTGACGTCCCTGGAGTGAGTGCTGCTCCAGGCATGTTCGAACTTCAGAGGAAGCCTGGCTGAGTCTATTTCATTATTCCCCAGCAAATTTACCCAAATGCCAGATAAGCAAGCCTTTTTTGATTCAGCACACTGTGCACTGGAGCAAGAGAGCTATCGCTTGCTCATTTCACCTGGTGGGAAACTTTTTTGAATTTGCTTTCAAAAAAAGAGACAAGATTGCCTCCTCACAGTCTTCTCAGGAAAAATAAATGAGGACAAGATCAATTTCTCAGTTTCAGGTAGAGGAGTAACCATAAGACTCTATGATTTTCTCTATGATTTCAAACAAGCAAAAAAAAAAAAAAAACAAGTGGTCGGGCTTCATTTTGGGGGATGAATAATATATCATCCAGGAGGCTTTTCAGCAGAATGAATTTGCCAACTTTCAGTGTTTGTCCTGAAAGAAACGCTGAGTCAAAACATTTACATTGTAAAGTCAGGAGAATGTGTCAGCCTTCCCTGAGGTAATGTCACAACATCTTGACAAAACATATGCCATAATAAAATTATATCAGAGCAAAAAAAAAAAAAATCAATGGTTATATTTGTCTGTATGTGTTACACACCTCCGCCTGAACTTCAGTTCCACTTACTAGGATGAAAACTTTGCAAATAAATTAAGAGAAATAAATTGTTCCCAATAGAGGAGGAATTCCTGAAAAGTTTATTTCAAGTAGACCCGAATATTTTTATAACCCAGTCCTCTATTTCATAGGTTTATTTGGGCCTTACACCCTTCATCGTAATTGTTCTACACGATGAAAACTCATACAGTAAACTGATGGTATTTATAAGGAATATGTTTGGAATCCCTTTGAATCCTAAATTCCTAAGCATGGAGAAGTTTGAAAGAGTGGCTTGTGTCCTACATGCATTTCACTTCACAAATAAAAACCTCAAACATAAGCAATGAAAAACAGAGCTTCTCGGGTTGGATGGAGGTGAAGCAGAGAACACAGAGCCCCATCGCTTCATTTTCCTCTTAACTAGACAGTTAATCCCCTTCCACCCCCTCTCTTGCCTCCCTCCCCTCCTGCCATCCCCACACGCAACTGACGGTCCCTTAGGCACCTCTGGGAACTTTGGAGGCAATGTGGAGCAGCTGTTTGAATGCAGCTGCTCTAACTGATATCTGTAAGCCCCGTGCTGTACTCATCTCAGCAGAGATAAATGGCCTCTCTCTATTTGATTTCTAGGAAGAAGTTAAGTGAGCTTCGGTTCTATGCTCAGATTCGTGTTTGATGTACCATTGCTTTTAGCGACTGTAATACAATTGTCATAGTCACCTACTCACCTCTAGGTGCTGCTCCTTATCCCTTGAGGGTTTTAAGCACCTGAGTCACTCTCTCCCCATCAGTTCTATCCCTGATACAATTCTTAGTGACTTCAGTATCCAAACAGATGATTCTCGTAAAAGTCTGACTTCTCATTCTTGATTTCTCTTCCTCTGATGATTTTCCATACCCCACAGTCAGCCATCTGCTCCCTTGGCCATGCCCTGGATTGAGTCCTTGTTTATAAGTGCGCTCCCTCAATAATCTTGATAATTTTGCTGTCTGACCACCATCCCCTATCTTACTATCTCCCTCCCAGTTACTCGGATTCCAGTGTTTCTTCAACCTTACAAGCCCCCAGTCCATTGATCCTACTACTTTTTACTGTCACTCTACCTCTTTTGTCCTGAGCTCCTTCCGTAGCTCAGGTTCCTTGGTTCATTTTTGTATTTATTTCCTCACTCCTGATGAAATGCAATTCTGGTTTTCAAAATGTAGATTTTGTTATTGTTTGGTAGGCTGAGGCCAACAGATCAGGAGATGACAGCCAGTGAAAAGCTAATATGTTACACTCACAGATCCCAGGACAGGAGTTGGGGAGGGGGTAGTGGGGGGTGGGATGCACTGTGCTAGGGGTAGTGTGGGGAATGACACAGAAAAGCAGGGTCAGGAGGCAGAAGGAGCAAGGGGGAAGCTGAAGTAAGAGGCTTTATTGTGGTTTCCGCAGGAAGGAAGTAGGGAGGCAGAGCAAGCAGGTTTAAAATCAGCTAGTTTGAATAATTTCAGAGGGCCTGGGGCAAGATTGTCCCTCCCTGGCCCTGGGGTGATTAGACAGAGGAAAAGTACCCAAGTGTGAAAGCCCGCAGGAGAGATGGCTGAGAGTGTGGGCTCTGGATTGCTTGGTTGGCATATGAAAGGTGTGTTCACAGACAGGTCCTTTACTAGCTCCAGGAATTGGCAGCCCCAGGAAGCGGTATCTCGCAAGGGTCAGCAAAGTCCCAGATGTCAAATCATCGGAATCATATGGTTAATGCATCTGGTTAAATGCAGCCCTCTGCTTACTTTCCACCAGCACCCAGGCAGCTGGGTGTGATTGAAGCAAGACTCACAGCGGTACTGACTGGCCTCATTGTAAATGTGTGAGCAGCGTGAAACTCCAGAGTTGCCCCCCCTCTATTGACTTTGTTGGTTCACCGTCCCGATCTCCTGGCTTTTAAAAAGTTCTTCCTCTCTTCTCAAGCATCCAACAACTTCTTTCTCATTTTCCTTTTTTTGCTTCTTCTTTCCTAAGAAAATATTAGAAATAAGCAGAAATAAATTTCCACGCATTCCCACCATGAGAATCACCTGTACCCGCTTCCTCCGCCTTCTCTCCTGTTAAAACGGCAAGCCTCCAGGGTGACCCCTCTGCTCAGGGTCTTCCTCTCTCCTGCTCAAAAGGAACCTCTTTCCCGTGTAGCCTGTCTCTAGTTCATCAACAGTTGCATCTTCTCTTCTGAATCATCTCATCAAACATAGAGATTGTAACCTCCCTCCTGAGAAAGGAAAGAACTCTCTTGAATCTCCGTCTTCCTTCAGATACTGCCCAGTTTCTCTTCTCCCCTTTACAGTAAATCCTTCTAAAGAGTTTTCTGTCTACTTTCTCTGCTTCCATTCTTTCTTGAATCCACTCAGGCTGTTGCTTCTCTTCACGCTGCCAAAGCTGGTCTTATTGAGGTCTCTAAAGACCTCCTTCTTGCCAAAGCCAATGGTAATTTCCCACTAACCACTTAATTGAATGTATCAGTGTTATTTTTTATAAATTTGTTTATTTTTAATTGAAGGATCATCCCTTTACAGTGTTGGTTTCTGCCAAACGTCAACATGAAACAGTGCATCATTTCATGCCCCTAGAGATACTCTTTAGCCTCCTAGAATCCATCCTCTCTTGATTCTCTTCCTATCTTAATCTTTCCAAGTCTAAATACTAGAGTGTCCAAAGCTGAGTCCTCGGACTTCTCTGTCTTCACTCTTTCTGTGGATGATCTCATCCTCTCTTGGCTTAAAAGTCCATCCACATGCTAATGCATCTAAAATGTCTATCTCTAGACCCACTCCAGATTTGTCTGTCCAACTGCCAAGTAGACCTCTCTGCTTGGAATTTTAATAGACATCACAAATTTGACATGTCCCAAAACAAATCCTTATTTTCCTCTATTCCTCCTATCATCTTCTACATCTTCATTGTGGAATTCTTAAATTTCCAACTGCTCAAATTCTAACTTTAGAGCCATCCTGGATTCTTCTTTCTTCCACACACCATATCCAGAGCATGAGTAAATTCTGTCAGCTTTCCTTTTTAAATGTAGGTACAGTCTGACCTCTTTTTAATTCCTGCACCTGGTCCATGCCACCATCATTTCTTTATCTGTCCTTTCTCACCCAATTTATTGTACTAACTGCTTAACTGTTTCTGTTTTTCCTTGACACCTGAATTGTTACAACATCAGCCTTCCACCACCCCTCCTTACCACAAATCTGGCTACACTCTAGCTCTGGTTGTAGTCTTGGCTTCACCAGCATCAGGGAGTGTGACCTTTAGCAATGACTTTTCCCTCACTGGGTCTCTTTCTTCCTCTGTGAACCGATAGTGGATTAGGGTATTTAGGTTCTTTGTAGCTTGAATATTTTAGGGTCATCTGTTTATCACACATTGACACTTGAAAGTGTTAAACCCCCCTTTTATGCATGGGGGGGTCTGATTTAATGCTCCCAACTGACTGACATTCCTGGGCTTTTCATAGTACCCTGCACCTACCTCTATGTGTTGTTGTTCACATGGTTCCATAATCCGTGATTCACTTGAGTCTCTCCCCTCATGGGACTACGAGCCCCACTAAGGCAGGGAGCCATGTCCTGGCTGTCTTTGTGTCTTTAGAACCCAGCACAGTGCCTGGTATACGGTAATGCTCAGTAAAGGTGCATTATGTGAATGAATAGAAGGCAGAACCCCTTCAAGCTGGGGAGAGGAGAGAGAAAAGAAGATAACAGAGATAAAGCTCTGAGGGATGAAGGCAAATGAGGATGGTGGGGCAAAAGGACAAGTCCACAGTGATGGGTTTGAAGAAGAAAAGGGGTGGGGATACCCCAGGAAGGCCTGAATACATTGGGACCTACTGGGGGTGGGGGGGTCACTAAGTTGCCCTGCAGAGCCAGCCTGAGCTCAGTCTCAAGAAGAGAGGTAACTCCACGCCTTCAAGGAGCTAACTAGCTTGTGTGGCAGCTAACTCATGGATGGACTAGAAGCCACGTAAAATTGTACCAGATGGTGCAAGAGCAGTGGTGAATCTCTGAAGAGTGTGGCATAGATTATTAACACTGTGGATTAGCCAGGGAGAGATGATGTGGGCCTATTTCCTGCTCAGCTGAAGACAAATCTATGCCCCCTTCCAGATTTTTTAAATCTACATGTAATTTCTTGTGTTGATGCCCTTGTGAGGCAAACAAGACCTTCATGCCAGAATCACAATGGCAAGAATTCAGTGGGCCTTGTTCCAAAGGCTTCTGGTTTCCTTTCAGTGAAATGTGTCTTATAGAAGTTAAAAGGCTTCACCCACATGTTCACAGCCACAAGACCCTCCCCGGCAATAGGGTCTGTAAGCGACAGTCCCCCTCCCATTACACCCTACTTGGCTAACCCTCCATGAAGCCAGGGGACATGGCTGTCTGCTTGGTGCTGCTTCCCTTTGTGTGGCTTTTACCTGAGAGACAGTTGTTGCTCAGTGAGATTTCTGGATGACTAACGGAAGAAGCCTCAGCATCATGTGTTACAGGTGGGAAGATTCGCAACTGACTGGCTTATGTGTGAAATGTCTACATATCCAGGGAGAATTTTATTTATATGTAAGGATACGAGTTATTTACAGGTGAGAATTGTTTAGGAGTACCTCCATTTCTTGGAATTTGAGTTTATCATATAGCATTGTAGTTCCTTTTTTTTTTCAGTGTGGTAGGAATCCCAAATTGGGTCCAAGCTCTGTCCACCACTGGAGATCAGACCCCGTGGACAATGTACAGTGAACCCGCTGGGAAGGTCTGCCAGAAGCTGGCCAGCACAGTGACTCTTGCCTCCAAGGTAAGGACTCTTCCTGAGAAGAGACAGGGGCAGGTTCTGTGGGGAAAGAAGCAGGAGAAAAATCGGCTTTATGTACAAGGAAAGGAGATGTGTACATGTGGGGTAGAAAAGTACAGCAGACCATCAAAGTGAAAATGAAAATGGCTATTTCATTAAAAAACATTCTTAGATACTGAGCACTAACAGCCTGGTTTGATACCCTTCTATACGGTGAACTTGAGAGGGTGATGCTGATACCTAGTGAGGACCTGAAGAAGGAAGTCAGATGAGGAGAGAAGAAAGCCATGGCTGATGCCACATTATTCAGTTCAGTTCAATCCAGTTCTGTCACTCAGTCATGCTTGACTCTGCAACCCTGTGGACTGCATCATGCCAGGCTTCCCTGTCCTTCACCAACTCCTGGAGTTTGCAAACTCATGTCCATTGAGTCAGGGATGCCATCCAATCATCTCATCCTCTGTTGTCCCCTTCTCCTCCTGCCTTCAATCTTGCCCAGCCTAAGGGTCTTTTCCAGTGGGTCAGTTCTTCACATCAGGTGGCCAAAGTATTGGAGTTTCAGCTTCAGCGTCAGTCCTTCCAATGAATATTCAGGACTGACTTCCTTTAGTGGGACTGGTTGGACCTCCTTGCAGTCCAAGGGACTCTCAAGAGTCATCTCCAACACCACAGTTCAAAAGCATCAATTCTTTGGCACTCAGCTTTCTTTATAGTCCAACTCTCACATCCATATATGACTACTGGAAAAACCATAGCTTTGAGTAGACGGACCTTTGTTGGCAAAGTAACATCTCTGCTTTTTAACATGCTGTCTAGGTTGGCCGTAGATTTTCTTCATAAGCACACAAGTAGAGCCCTTGGCAACCACCTGGGATAGTTAGGAGGGTCTAAGTTCTGCATGAGAAAGCAGAGAGTCAATGAAATATAGGTAATTGCCAACAATACTCTTGGACAATACCTACAAATGTAGAGTAGCAAGGAGGAAATACAAAGTGCTTAAGAACCCAGACTCTGGGGTCATAATGTCTGAAATTGTCTAGTTGTCTGACCTTGGACAAATCACATAATGCTCTGTGACTCAGTCTCCATAACTGTAAAATTAAAAAAAAAATAGTACCTAATTCATAGGATTGATGTGAAAATTAAATGGGTAAAGAATCTGCCTGCAATGCAGGAGACCCAGGAAATGTGGGTTCAATCCTTGCATTAGGAAGATCCCCTGGAGGAGGAAATGGCAACCCTTCCCTGGGAAATCCCATGGACAGAGGAGCCGGGCAGGATACAGTCCATGGGGTTGCAAAGCGTCAGACACAACTGAGCACACACACACAATACATGCAGAGCTCCTTAAAGAGGATCTGACAGACAATCAAAATGGTGGTGGTTTGTATTGCTACAGTGGTTGTATTTCCAGAGACCTGAGGAAGATACAGCTCAATAACAATCCCTAGAATATTCTGTGTAGATGAGTATCTTCATGGTGGTTTCTTCCCTTTAAAAGGTGGAGCCTATTTTCCTCCTACTGAACGTAGATGAACTCAGAGATTTGCTTCCAGTCATGTGAGTGTGGTAGAAATGATCATATGTGATTTCTGAAGCTGGGTCATAAAGTAAGGGTCACTTGACTCTTACTTTTTTAGATGCATCACTCAGTCTCGGGGAACCCAGAGGTCACATCCCAGCACAGTCATGTAGACTGTGGAGTGGCCGTGTGGGGAGGAACTCAGACCTCTCACCAACATCCAGCACCAGTTGGCCAGTTGTGTTGTCAGTGAGCCATCTTGGAAATAGATCATCCAGCCCCAGGCAAGCCTTCAGATGAGTGCAGCCCCAGACGAGAGTTTGACTACAGTCACCCAGATAGGCTTCTCTCAAATTCCTGACCCACAGAAACTTTGATGGGTCACAAATGCTTGTTACTACTGGGTTCGCCAAAAGATTCATTCAGGTTTTCCCATACCATCCTATGAAAAATCTGAACAAACTTTTTGGCCAACCAAATATTTTAAGTGGCACAGTAGTAAAGAATCCACCTGCCAATGTAAGAGATGCCCGGGTTTGATCCCTGGGTCTGGAAGATCCCCTGGAGTAGGAAATGGCAACCTCATTGAACACAATCCTCATTAATTGACCATTGTATTGTAGTTTTTTCCTACAGGAATTGGCATGAAAGTGGATGCAAAACTGAGTTTTCATGTATTTGGGTTTTCAATATAATTGTTTAATTAAATATGACAATAGTTGTAATTTTGGAGGTTATTTTGGCTGCAAGTAATAAAAGTCCCACATTAAATTGGTTTATACACTCATGCACCTATCAGCTCCATACCAGAAGTCCATCAGTAGTGTGGGCTCCAGTGCTGACTTACCCAGGGGCACTGCTGCATCACCCTGTGATTCTCTTGCTCCAAACCTCCCCCACTGTCAGCCTCTTCCTCACGCTGAATAACAGGATGGCTGCAGCATTTCCAAACCTCACATCAGTGCATGCTGGCACCTAAAAAAAAGTGTCACTTCTGGAGGCTAGCCCAGAAGAGTGAAATGATTATTCCTTGATACATTTCATTGGCCAAAATTGAGTCACATGGCATTTCCTAAGTCTTCACTGGGAAAAAAGCTGGGATTACCTGCAGGTCACTCAGGACCACACCTGCAGGCAGAGGTGTCAGCATTCCCCAGGGCCTCTGGAATGGGTGGGAAAGAGTTGGGCAGCTAAACTGTGTAGAGCAATGTTAGAGACAAGAAAGGGGGGATCTATGTTGGAGAGGCCACCAACAACAGAGGTTATGTGACGTGCTTGAAACAAACAAGAGCCATTAGAGCTTCCAGTTCCTTTAAGAGACATGGGAAGAAAATAGCCAATCAGTTCAGTTCAGTTGCTCAGTCATGTCCGACTCTTTGCAACCCCATGGACCATAGCACGCCAGGCCTCCCTGTCCATCACCAACTCCTGGAGTTTACCCAAACTCATGTTCATTGAGTCAGTGATGCCATCCAGCCATCTCATCCTCTGTCATCCCCTTCTTCTCCTGCCTTCAATCTTTCCCAGCATCAGGGTCTTTTCAAATGAGTCAGCTCTTTGCATCATGTGGCCAAAGTATTGGAGTTTCAGCTTCAACATTAGTCCTTCTAATGAACAATCAGGACTGATCTCCTTTAGATGGACTGCTTGGATCTCCTTGCAGTCCAAGGGACTCTCAAGAGTCTTCTCCAACACCACAGTTCAAAAGTATCAATTCTTCAGCGCTCAGCTTTCTTTATAGTCCAACAAGAGAGGGCATCAGAGGGCAGACAGACTGAAACCACAATCACATAAAACTAACCTATCTAATCACATGGACCACAGCCTTGTCTAACTCAATGAAACTAAGCCATGCTGTGTGGTGCCACCCAAGATGGACGGGTCATAGTGGAGAGGTCTGACAGAATGTGGTCCACTGGAGAAGGGAATGGTAAACCACTTCAAAATTCTTGCTTTGAGAACCCCGTGAACAGTATGAAGAGGCAAAAAGATAGGACACTGAAAGATGAACTCCCCAGGTCGGTAGGTGCCCAACATGCTACTGGAGATCAGTGGAGAAATAATTCCAGAAAGAATGAAGAGACGGAGCCAAAGCAAAAACAACATCCAGTTGTGGATGTGACTAGTGATGGAAGCAAGGTCCAATGCTGTAAAGAGCACTATTGCATAGGAACCTGGAATGTTAGGTCCATGAATCAAGGCAAATTGGAAGTGGTCAAACAGGAGATGGCAAGAGTGAACATCGATATTTTAGGAATCAATGAACTAAAATGGACTGGAATGGGTGAATTTAACTCAGATGACCATTATATCTACTACTGTGGGCAGGAATCCCTTAGAAGAAATGGAGTAGGCCTTATAGTCAACAAAAGAGTCCAAAATGCAGTACTTGGATGCAATCTCATAAATGACAGAATGATCTCTGTTCATTTCCAAGGCAAACCATTCAATATCACAGTAACCCAAGTCTATGCCCTGACCAGTAATGCTGAAGAAGCTGAAGTTGAACCATTCTATGAAGACCTACAAGACCTTCCAGAACTAACCAAAAAGATGTCCTTTTCATTATAGGGGACTGGAATACTAAAGTAGGAAGTCAAGAAACACATGGAGTAACAGGCAAATGTGGCCTTGGAGTACGGAATGAAGCAGGGCAAAGGCTAATAGAGTTTTGCCGAGATAGCAAACACCCTCTTCCAACAACACAAGAGAAGACTCTACACATGGACATCACCAGATGGTCAATACCGAAATCAGATTGATTATCTTCTTTGTAGCCAAAGATGGAGAAGCTCTATACAGTCAGCAAAAACAAGACTGGGAGCTGACTGTGGCTCAGATCATGAACTCCTTATTGCCAAATTCAGACTTAAATTAGCAGAAAGTAGGGAAACCACGAGACCATTCAGGTATGACCTAAATCAAATCCCTTACGATTGTACAGTGGAAGTGACGAATAGATTCAAGGGTTAAGATCTGATAGACAGAATGCCTAATGAACTATGGATGGATGTTCATGACATAGTACAGGAGGCAGGGATCAAGACTATCCCCAAGAAAAAGAAATGCAAAAAGCCAGAATGGTTGTCTGAGGAGGCCTTACAAATAGTTGTGAAAAGAAGAGAAGTGAAAGGCAAAAGAGAAAAGGAAAGATATACCCATTTGGATGCAGAGTTGAAAAGAATAACTAGGAGACATAAGAAAGCCTTCCTCAGTGATCAGTGCAGAGAAAGAGAGAATAACAATAGAATGGGAAAGACTAAAAAGCTCTTCAAGAAAATTAGAGATACCAAGGGAACATTTCATGCAAAGATGGGCTCAATAAAGGACAGAAATGGTAAGGACCTAACAGAAGCAGAAGATACTAAGAAGAGGTAGCAAGAATACACAGAAGAACTGTACAAAGAATAGCTAATAAACTTCTGCAAGTCTCTCATTTTATGATGTTCCCGCAGGCTTTAATTCCTAGTTGAGGTTTTCTTTCATCTCTGGTCATTTTTTTGTTTTTATGTGAAATTATTTTTTTTGTTACAGAATTTAGAATTTAATAAATACTTCAGATCATTAAAGGAATTTAAAGCTTTAATAAAGCTCTCAGCTTATTTATAGGTCACTTTGGGGAGGAGAGAGGTTTGGAAGAGGTCTCTTCATAACACAGGTTAAAATATGAATTCTTTTCTGAGCCAGAGCAGCTTCATGCAGGGCTCTTCCTCATGTTATTAGGTGGCCTTTAATATTTTTGAAATATGGCATAATTAGGAGCCTGAACCTTACTCCTATGTTTATAGCAGCACTTTGTCAAACTAGGTTTCGGATCATATACAAATTCTGACACTAGAGGGAGTGCATAATGTATTACGGAAAGAAAAAGCATACACCTAATAAATTCAAGGTAAAAATGCAGAGTAGCAAGACAAGACCTTCATTATAGTCTGCCCTCCAAGCTCCATCCCCCTTTCCCCTCCAAAACAATATCACTGGAGGTCTCTTGCCCCCTTGTAGCTAGTTTGAATTTGTAGGAGGTTAGTGGGTTGCGTGTATTACTGTGGAAAGAATGCTTTATTTTAGAGTCTTAACCAGTGTTTTCATTTTTAAAAGGAGACATATTATTTCCTACTTCTCACATGTTGAATGACAAAATTAAAATTCCTCCTTGCTGCTTTATTCTGTTTCTGACTTTGTCAACACGTAGTAATCATATTTTTAAAATGAAAAGACCAGAGGTTTAGTCTTTGCTTAGAAAATGCAGTCTAGTCTTCTGAAAGTCAGGGAAAGCATCTGTTTTAGCATTCAGCTTCATCCTTCACTCCCTTACTAAAGGTGCCACTCTGATTATTTAGCAGCTAATGTCAAGCAATTAGCAAATCAAATTTAAGGAATTTTTATTTCCTCATGCCAAAAGTCTCCATGCTTTAACAAAATGGAATGCCTAAATGGCTGAAAATGTGAAAATGACTGCAGATAGACTGAGCTATTAACATAGCAACAAAGAGCTGGCTGAAACAGTAAATGATTGCTGCCATTTGGTGAGACTCAACTGTTCCTGAAAAACGTGATAACTGCCATGTACTTTTCTATAACCTTTTTGTGGATTCATTATGCATTCCACCATTATCTTATATCCATCTAGTACTCATATCAGTCTTTGAGCTACCAGTAAACTGTCTCTTTAATGGAAATTAAAATTAGAAAAATTTAAAAAGCAAGCTCATTATGAGAACTCCTGGCTTCTATCCAGATGGGTGAAATGACCCATACAAAGGAAACATCCAGAACTACATTACTTACTTCTAAAGGACCAAACATGCCTCAGACTACAGTATATTTGTCCAGACTTAACTGCCAGACTTCTGGCTAATGACATTTCACCATAATGGCTTTTGAAAAGTGAAACCAGTTTTCAGGCAAGGACTCCTTTTTTGAGTTTTGGGGTTTTTTTTTTTTTTTTTTTTGGATAACACTTTTTCCATTTGAAAACACACTAAATAAACACACCACGGGAAGTACTGTTTCGACATTTTGGTTTAAGTCAAAAACACTCATCCATTTATTCAGTACAAAAATTTCTAGTTAACAAATATCATGTGAAACAAATCTGAATTGTGCCCCTTGGTTGGATGGACCTGAAACATCTTGCCTTTCTGTGTCCACTGAGTGACTAGGACAAGAAAGTAGCCACTTCAAAGGCTACTCAGTCTGCGATGAGCATGTGCCATTTTTATACACCTCCAAACTTCTCACCTTTATATTGCTGCACAGGTATTTTTCTGTGCTTTAATTTTATTGTTACATGAATTTGGGGGCACTCCTGAGCCCCAGAAATGTTGCATGAATCAATCACCTGACATCCCCTCTTCCATGCTCTGTACCCCTCCCCCATCCACCACAACTACTAGCAGACTTTTTTCTCCCTCCCTTGATAGACTTTCGTTACTTTCTGTCTACAAATTGTATTAATTTGTTTTCACATTGTTGTGTATTACTTAGATAACTTTGTCTTTATCATGAAATGTTTTCATGCTGGTTAGTGAAATATGGTTAGGTATCTCTGATTGCTTGTGAAATTAATCATAATTTTTCCATTAAGATGAAGTAAAGCACTTTTTCACTTAACAGCTTTGTACTTAGTGGCAGAGTTTCCAGGAATGCATTAAAGATGTTAAGCAAGGATAGATGTGTACTGAAGCACGAAACAAGCACTCGGGTAAGTCTGTAACTATGAAATTTCCCACAATCCACAGGGTAGCAAGTGATGACCTGCAAAAGACCAGACTAAAACCGCGCTGTGTTAGTATTCAGTATTAGTAGCTCAATATGGCAGGTGGCTTCCAGAGTTCCTGGAAATTTTGTTTGGGGAAGTGGGGAGTTGCATGGGAAAAGGAGAGTGTCTCCATCCAGAATCTCTTGGTAATTCATGGATAGTCTCATGGATAATCTGACAATCCCCACAGATATATCTGGTGATTTTTAAAAATGATTTTATATCTCTTTTTATGCTTTACAAGGATCAGGCAGCAGATTTGTTGGTGCATTGGTTCCCAGATGGCACTACTGGTAAAGGACCCGCCTGCCAATGCAGGAGGTGTAAGAGACTCGGCTTTGACCCCTAGGTTGGGAAGATCCCCTGGAGGAGGAAATGGCAACCCACTCAAGGATTCTTGCCTGGACAGAGGAGCCTTTCAGGCTACAGTCCGTAGTATCAGCACAGAGTCAGATATGACTAATGCAATAGGGTCGGTCTAGTCTAGATTTCTAGACTACAATTTAGGTTAAATGCTGAGTTTATTTGTATAATTTTTATATACAGTTTTCTGCCCTTTGATAGCTGAGTACCATTGTTTCACATATCCTATGCACAGAATTCAGACTATTTATGGAAAATCTCCCAAGAAAATTTTGTATCTAAGTGCAGGCTGGTTAGTGTTAACACAACTATAGGAATCCAATCTGGTGTGATCCTTTATCCTTAAATCTCCTGTTGTGTTCAAAATACTATACATACAATGGAATAGATACCCAAATGGTAGAAAATATTTTCTACTAGATATCTTCTGTGGGAAATGGTTGTTTGAGATGTTAAGGGAAACAACAGTATTTTCAAAACAAATCTAAATTCTAAAGGCATCCAAGATTGTGTCTTATCTAGGTCTACAAAGAAAGAGGTTGGAAAAAAGCACAACTCAGTTGTCTGTCCATGAAAAATTAACCAGTAGTGGTGAAGAAAAGTTTTTATTGACATAGAAAGGTGTTTACAGTGTACTGCGAAGTGAAAAAAAGCAAGTTACAGAAGAGAATCTGCATTTTTTAAGGAAGATTTGTATAGAAAGGAGATATAGCAAAATGTAAAAATGTAATTATTTCTGAATAATAAAAGTATAGGTACTTTTATCTTCTAACTTACTTATTTGTATTTTAATTTTTTTAAAACAATGAGCACATATTACATGTTTGATATTTTATGTGTGAAGTTTAAAAACACCAATAGATAATAATAGCTTGATGTTCACTTTGAATAAGGTTTAGACCAATGAGTAAGATTTATTGAACCGAGCTGCACACAGAAACGCCTAGTGGGGAGAATCTGGAGGTGGTGACTCTTTGCAGAAAAGGGTAGGAACAGTGACCAATTAAATAACGAAGTCCCTGCCCTCACAGAGTTTGCACTGGAGTAAGTAGAAAATGATGGTAAAAATTAATAAACAGAAACCTCAATTAAAATAGAGGCAGAAACCTCAATTAAAATAGAGGCAGGAGGCCAGAAGTGGCAGCTCTCACTCAGAGCCCAGCAGGAAGAAGAAAGACTTCTTTTTGCCTGGCAAGTTCTTGGCCAATGAGAGACTGTCACAACTCAACCAATGAAAAGGCATTATCCTTCAAACTCCAACTGACTGTTTGCTATAGCTCCCCCTAACTTCATTTGAAAATTAAAGTCACTCAGTTCTGTCCGACTCTTTGCGGACCCCATGGACTCTACAGTCCATGGACTCTTCCAGGCTAGAATACTGGAGTGGATAGCCTTTCCTTTCTCCAGGGGATCATCCCAACCCGGAGATCGAACCCAGGTCTCCCACATCGCAGGAAGATCCTTTACAGTCTGAGCCGCCAGGGAAGCCCCCCTCACCTCCTTTTTCTCTCTATAGAAGAGTTCTCCTCTCCTTGCAGGGGGGGACTTGCATGGGCTTTACATTTAGCTTGCCCTGGTTACAGACCCTGAATTGCAATTCTTTACTGATCTCAAATAAACCCATTTTTGCTGGAAAAATAATTGGCAGTCAATTTGAGGTCAACAGTTCTGTAAATGAAGAGTTTTAATGTCATTGGTTATATGAGAGAAGCACATACACGGAGAACTGTGGAGTATGGCCAGAGGCATTCATTCTGGGATTTGGGGGAGATCTTCCTGGAGGACAGTGTCATGCAGTGTCCAGTTAGCTCAGTCTCCTCAGAAGTTAAGTGCCTGGTCCAAGATCATACAGCCTTGTAGGGGCTAAATCTGAGGTCAAACCTTGCTATCTGACACCTAGAAGAAGAAGAAAGGGAAAGTCGCTCAGTTCTGTCCAACTCTTTGCAACCCAATGGACTATACAGTCCATGGAATTCTCCAGGCCAGAATACTGGAGTGGGTAGCCTTTCCCTTCTCCAGGGGATCTTCCCAACCCAGGGATTGAACCCAGGTCTCCCTCATTGCAGGCAGATTCTTTACCAGCTGAGCCACAAGGGAAACCCAAGAATACTGGAGTGGGTAGCCCATCCCTTCTCCAGGGGATCTTCTCAACCCAGGAATCGAACTGTGATCTCCTGCATTACAGGCAGATTCCTTACCAACTGAGTATCATGGAAGCCCATCTGACACCTAATCCTCTGCCAATATTGACTTTGACAGGTTGGGACAAAAGGTCTGAAAAGGATGCAGGAAACATCCCCTTTTCCAGAAAATCCCTTTCCTATAATCCACAACAACAATCTTGAAATAAACCACCAAAGCATCAGCCTGTAGATATTATTAGTGAAGGCAGCCCTCTCAGGCAGTTTGACCTGGCACAAAAGTTGTCAGATTAATGGCATTAGGAAATTTGCAAATCAAATGGTTCATTACTTATGATACTATACTTGCAAATAGGATTATGTTGATTATGCACTATAAATAGCATTTTAAAGAGACTCCCTCAAGACAGAAAGGGCTGAAATCTTGCTAGTCAGGCTTTTGAAGTAAGGATCATTGAACCGCTAAACAGATGAAGCCCTGGGGTCAGAGATTAGCAGCCCAGTGTGGTTTTGGAGAGCCAGGATTCTGCTCATGATTTCATGTTGTGACATCTCTTCACCAAAAGATGAAACAGGAGAGCAATCGATGAGGGAACCATCACAGGGGCGTCCCCTCATTTCAGAAGACAGTCAGTGCTGCAGCCTGAGTCAGCCTTGACTGCACTGAGCCTCTGTCCAGGCCAAGACCACTGAATCCCCAGGGGAGAGAGGGCTGGGTGGGAGTGACCTCAGAGGAGAACTTGAAGGCTTTGACCTCAGTTGCCACTCCTGTCAGCTTCACATCACATCCCTCTGAATAAACTTGTCTCATTATATAATCTTTGGCCCTCCTTTTTCAAGAAATTCAGCCAGTCTTACATTGTCCCTTTTCCAAAGTATAGTGATCACATGGTAAATACTCAAGGAAGATGGTGTTAGCTCACCCAAGTCCAAACTGAGTCCGTGAGTGCTACACATGTGCTGTGTGCTAAGTCACTTCAGTCGTGTCCGACTCTACGGCCCTAAGGACTATAGCCTGCCAGACTACTCTGTCCATGGGATTCTCCAGGCGAAAATATTGGAGAGGGTTGCCATGCCCTCCTCCAGGGGATCTTCTCGGCCCAGGGATCAAACCTGCATCTCTTATATCCTGCATTGGTGGAAGGTTCTTTACCACTAGCACCACCTGGGAAGTCCAAATCCAAACTGGCTCTGTGTAAAAAATTCCCAGCTTACGGCATCTGTTCACTTATTCCACTCTACTTGAAGGTTAGGCTGAAAAGATCTTCCCTATTAGTGAGATTATATTTTGTAATGTATTCTTATGCCGTGGCCCCAAAGCATTTCTTTGTAGAACATCAATACAGTAAAGTCCAAATAAATTAAGCATTTGGAAAAGCCTACATTATATCAAAATCAGATTTTAAATATTCCGTTCCTTTTAAACATAGAAATAAGTACACCAATAATAATGTTTCCCCATACAAAATGTTTTCCCATATAAAGTTCCTGGAAAAGTTGTTTTAAAATATAAAGAAGGGACATTTAAATCTATACTTCATGTGTGAAGAACCAGCACTGTTTATTTTCTTAAGCAAGCTACACATGTCCCCTGAAATTCTCTAGGTCCTACTAATGCGCTTTGAGAAGTCACTCTTCATAAGTAACCAGAGGTAAATGTAATCCTCTCTGTCTGAATTCTTATAAATTCTAAGTCGATATAATCCTATTTCACCGTAAGTCTTTTCCCCTCCATTTTATAAATGTGCCTATACCTTCCCACCCCCATCCCCACCTCTCCAAATCCACTTAATAGATATGGAAAATGTATTCTGTTACTAATGAAGGTTTACATCCTCTTGAGTTTTTCATTCTCAGTTATCTCCATTTACTGGAGAACTCATTCAGGTAGAGTCATATCCTTTCAAAATAAACTCAGAATGGCTTAAAGACTTATAGTAAACGTGACACCATAAAACTCCTAGAAGAGAACATAGGCAAGATATTCTCTGACATAAATTGTAACAATGTTTTCTTAGATCAGTCTCCCAAGGCCATAGAAATAAAAGCAAAAATAAACAAATGGGACCTAATTAAACATAAGCGTTTGCACAGCAAAGGAAGCTATCAACAAAATGAAAAGACTTACAGACTGGCAGAAAGTATCTGCAAACAATGCCACCAACACGGGGTTAATTTCCAAAATATATAAACAGTTCATGCAGCCCAACATCAAAGAAACAGTCCAATCAAAGAAAAATGGGTGGGATATCTAAATATACATTGCTCCAGAGAAGACATACAGATGACTAAAAGACACATGAAAAGATGCTCAATATGACTAATTATTAGAGAAATGCAAATCAAAACTACAATGAGGTAACACCTCACACTGGTCAGAGTGGTAAATGTTGGTGAGGATGTGGAGAAAAGGGAACCCTCCTATACCATTGACTGGAATATAAACTGGGGCAGTCACTACAGAAAACAGTATGGGGTTTTCTTAAAAACCTAAAAATAGAGTTTCCACTTCATCCATCAGTCCCACTCCTGGTCATATATCTAGAGAAAACTCTAATTCAGAAAGATACATGCACTCCCCTATGTTCATAGCTGCACTATTTACAATAGCCAAGAGGTAGAGGCAACTTAAATGTCCATCAACAGACAAATAGATAAAGATTTGGTACATGTATACAATGGAGTATTACTCAGCCATAAAAAAGAATGAAATATCATTTGCAGCAACATGAATGGACCTACTGATTATCATACTAAGTGAAATAAGTCAAAGGCAAATATCATATGATATCACTTATATGTGGAATCTAAAATATGATACAAATGAACTTATTTACAAAACAAAAACAGACTCACAGACATAGAAAACAAATTTATGGTTACCAAAGGGAAAAGGGCATGGGAACGGATAAACTTGGAGTTTTGGATTAGCAGATACAAACTATATAAAAGAGATAAACAAAAAGGCCCTACAGTATAGCACAGGGAACTATATCTAATATCTTATAATAAATAATGGAAAATAATATGAAAAAATATATATGTAGGTATACACAAGAGTATACATACATATGCATATACAAACTGAATCACTTTGCTGTATACCAGAAACTAAAACAACATTGTAAACCAACTATATTTCAACTATAGAAAAACAGACAAATCTTTACCTTTCTTCAGCTTGCTAAGTGTGTGTTTGGGCAGCTTCCTTGAAATTGCCTAGCATTATGTACCTTATATGAAGGTGTAGCTGTCAGATCTACTTAAAACTTATACCTGCAACTTCTAAAGACAGTTAGGTATCAAACTGAGGACAAGTTAATTATACCTTCTGTTGTCAGTTAGGTGTCTGTGCACAAAAGTGTGCTTATTTTCAGCTTAAGGAAGCTGAATTTCTTCATTTGCTCAATGGACAGAAGACAGTAGCCAACTATTCTCACAACTGTTGGAAACAAGGCTAGGAATGTAAATTGCCATGTGAGGAATTGCAGGTAATTACACAGAAAATGTCCCATGGGAAAAATATACTGAAATGGTCTACCAGGGACAGTTTGGCATCTCCATTACTAGGAAGAGTTTTAAAATATCACAAAAACCCATTAATCAAGATGGTTAGTTAAAACCAGACTGGCAACAAGGGGAACAAGACAGACTTTTAGTTTTCTCTCCTTTTTAGAGAACTATAATTAAGGCCTGTTTGTGTTACTATATACACATCTAGAACTTGCATGAAATATCCTGTTTACAAAAACAGGAATGAACCATCCTTATTTGTAGAACACTGAACCAAACCCAGATATAATTTTTTTTCTTCACTAAAGCAAAAGTTTTAAATAAGACATTCATTGAAGCAGACTGATCCACAATTGTACTCATTTAAAACTTTTGAATCAGATATCAACATCTTCTGAGTTCAACCTAAACTGAGCTAATATTTAAATGTATGTAAAACTCTCCCATGTGTTACTTACAGAGTCCTTATATTATGTATGATGTCTTTACATGATCTGGATACTATCTAAATGATATATCTAGTGTGGCTAAAGATAAACTTTGTTTTATAAATACACAGGATAGGGTCTCCCTGGTGACTCAGTGGTGAGGAATCTGCCTGCCAATGCAGGAGATATGGGTTCCAACCCTGGTCTGGGAAGATCCCACATGCTATGGAGCAACTAAGCCCCTATCCCACAGCTATTGAGCCTGTGCTCCATAACAAGAGAAGCCAACACAATGAGAAGCCCACACGCTGCAACTAGAGACTTCCCCCACTTGCCGCAACTAGAGAAGAGCCCATGTAGCAATGAAGACCCAACACAGCCAAAAATAAATATTTTTTTTAAATATGTAAGATAATTAATGCATTCAAACCCATGTTAAACTAACCATCATGGTCTAGTGATCCTGGAAGTCTAAGGCTATATTATAGGTCAACTGATCTAGAGATTTATAATGGTTAGCCCCCAACTCTTAGCACTAGTGGTCAAGAATCCGCCTGCCATACACACCAAGGAAACCAGATCTGAAAGAGACATGTGTACCCCAATGTCCATCGCAGCACTGTTTATAATAGCCAGGACATGGAAGTAAGCCAGATGCCCATCAGCAGACGAATGGATGAGGAAGCTGTGGTACATATACACCATGGAATATTACTCAGCCATTAAAAAGAATTCATTTGAATCAGTTCTAATGAGATGGATGAAACTGGAGCCCATTATACAGAGCGAAGTAAGTCAGAAAGATAAAGACCATTACAGTATACTAACACATATATATGGAATTTAGAAAGATGGTAACGATAACACTATATGCAAAACAGAAAAAGAGACTCAGATGTATAGAACTGACTTGTGGACTCTGGGAGAAGGCAAGAGTGGGATATTTCAAGAGAACAGCATCGAAACATGTATATTATCTAGGGTGAAACAGATCACCAGCCCAGGTTGGGTGCATGAGACAAGTGCTCGGGCCTGGTGCACTGGGAAGACCCAGAGGGATCGGGTGGAGAGGGAGGTGGGAGGGGGGACCGGGATGGGGAATACATGTAAATCCATGGCTAATTCATTTCAATGTATGACAAAAACTACTGTAATGATGTAAAGTAATTAGCCTCCAACTAATAAAAATAAATGGAAAAAAAAAAAAAAAAAAGAATCTGCCTGCCAATGCAAGAGACACAGGAAACAAGGGTTCGATCCCTGGGTCAGGAAGATCCCCTGGAGAAGGAAATGATAACCCACTCCAGTACTCTTGCCTGGAAAATTCCACAGAGAGAGGAGCCTGATGGGCTACAGTCCATGCGGTTGCAAAAGAGGTGGACATGACTGAGCACACACACGCACACAGCCCCAGCTCGGCATCTACCTTCCTTATTGTGGTTTAAGGTATTGTATTAGAGATGCTAATCTCCCCCAACCACTTTCCCATGAAGAAGACCTGACTCACTCCCAACCCTAGCTGCCAGAGTCGTCCACTGCAAACTCACCCTGAGGCACAGCTGGTTGGACCGGTCCAAAGCATACCCCCAGGCACAGAGAAGTGCTCCAGGGCCAGACTGAGCCGCCAAACCCTCCCTGTCTCACTCCTTTTGATCTAAGAAGCACAGCAGCCAAGTTAGAGGGTAGCTGAAACCCACTGACAATGGAGCTCGGATAGCTCTGTCCACACATTGCTGCTGCTGAAGGCCCTGGGCAACCCTGGTGCCTGAGTTCTGGGGACACAATTTTCTTTCCTTTTTAAATAATTATGTATTGATATGTTTGTTTTTGGCTGTGTTGGGTCTTTGTTGCTGCACAGGTTTTTCTCTAGTTGCAGCCAGTGGGGTCTACTCTCTAGTTGCAGTGCACAGGCCTCTCATCCCGGTTCCTTCTCCTGTTGGAACCGCCTGGGCTGTAGGGCACCCAGGCTTCGGTAGTTGTGGCATGCGGACTCAGTAGTTGCAGCTTCCAGGCTCTAGAGCACAGGCTCCATAGTCATGGTGCATGGGCTTGGTTGCTTCATGGCATGTGGGATCTTCCCAGACTAGGGATCAAACCCATGTCTTCTGAACTGGCAAGTGGATTCTTTACCACTGAGTCACCTCGGATGCCCACAGTTGTCTTTCAGTTTCCAAGAAAGTTGTGGGTTTCTAGTAAACGCTTAGCTCAGGTACAGTAAAATCGTCTCTGTTCCTCACCTTTCACGCGCTCTCTCGGCTCCCTTGTTTCTCACATCTTTCCCTACTCCCTTGGGTGGTAGAATCAGAGGAAGGATCCCCATCCTGTTTCAGAAGCAAAGAAAACACCAGAGCCACAGAAGCAGTGTCTGATCACACATGTAAAGAGTGAGGCCTCCTAAAGGAAGACAAGCCATGAAACAGGATGTGGGAGGCTTTAGAACCAAGCGTGGGAGCCATGGCGGTACTTTGGAAGCTTGTTATTCAACGGTGCCATCTGCACGATGTGGGGCAGGCTTGATGGATTAAAGAGGCACTTCTCACACTTAAATGAGCACAGTAATCAGCCAGGGATCATGATAAAGTGCAGGTTATGATTCAGTAAGTCTAGGGGAGAGTCTGTGTTTCTAACAAGCTCCCATGCGATGCCAAAATGTGCATAGGGATCACATATAAGTAACACAGGTGTGAAAAGAATTGAGCAGGACTGAATCGTGTAGCAACAGTAAAATAAAGAGTAAATAACAATAAGCAATAAAATAGCAACAATACAACATAAATAAGTAAAAGGAAATAACCATAAACAACAATAAAAGGATTCCCATATCATCAAATGGTGACAGCAAATAGTGAGATCCCAAGATGATGGAACTTTTGGACCCACAGACTCCCCATATTCTACACATAGCATCCATGACTTCACTCCTTAGGCTAAACTAGAAGCCAGTTGTGCAAAGATTATTGATAGAGACTGGGTCCAGTGTATTCCATGAGATAGGAAGGCAAGGATTAGAGTGTAGTGCTTGGCACTCTGCTGTTGTTGTTGCTCAGTCACTGTGTGTCTGACTCTGCAACCCCATGGACTGCAGCATGCCAGGCTTCCCTGTCCATCACCACTCCCTGAGTTTGCTCAAACTCACGTCCATTGAGTCGGTGATACTCTCCAGCCATTTCATCCTCTGTCATCCCCTTCTCCTCTTGCCCTTAGTCTTTCCCAGCGTCGGGGTCTTTTCCAATGAGTCAGTTCTTCCTATCAGGTGGCCAAAATACTGGAGCGTCAGCACCAGTCCTTAAAATGAATATTCAAAGTTGATTTCCTTTAGGATTGTCTGGTTTGATCTCTTTGCTGTCCAAGGGACTCTCAAGAGTCTTCTCAAGCACTACAGTTCAAAACCATCAATTCTTCGGTGCTCAGCCTTCTTAATGGTCCAATTCTCACATCTGTATGTGACAACTGGAAAACCATAGCTTTGACTATACAGACCTTTGTTGGAAAGTGATGTCTCTGCTTTTTAATGTGCTGTCTAGGTTTGTCATAACTTTTCTTCCAAGGAGCAAGTGTCTTTTAATTTCATGACTGCAGTCATTGTCCGCATTGATTTTGGATCCCAAGAATATGAAATCTGACGCTGTTTTCACTTTTTCCCCTTCTATTTGCCATGAAGTGACAGGACCAGATGCCATGATCTTTGTTTTTTGAATGTTGAGTTTTAAACCAGCCTTTTCACTCTCCTCTTTGACCTTCATCAAGAGGCTCTTCAGTTCCTCTTCATTTTCTGCCATTAGGGTGATGTCATCTGCGTATCTGAGGTTGTTGATATTTTTCCTGGCATTCTTGATTCTAGCTTATGCTTCATCCAGCCCAGCATTTCGCATGATGTACTCTGCATATTAGTTAAACAAGCAGCCCTTGACTGTGCACTGTGCACAGAAGACAAATACAGGCCCTTGTGAATATATAGCTGCTATGTGAAAATTAAATTTGGGTTATACTAGATCTATGCTATCTATTTAAGAAATAAGTTGCAGAGTGTTCTTTACTCTCCCTTTTCTGCTGACCATAGCTAGCTACATATCTACCTGTAACAGAGATTCCTCTTTCTTTGATTAGTCCATCTGGTTACGCTATTGAAAGAGAAGACCGAGCCCGTTGGTACTGGCCAGTGCGGCTCTGTGGTAGAGAGGGCAGCTCAGGACTGGAAAGTTGAGTTCTTGGCACTCAAAGTCCTTCTGTTGTGTTCTGCTGAGGAGGAAGGGGAGATGAGTTTGGTTCCAACTCAGTCCTTGACCATGGAATATAGTAGTGCAGACTTTAAGTCTGGGAAGCCTTCTTTTTATTTAAACGCACTGTTGGAGGTTACAGTGCTTTTAGCCATGCAAATATTATGAAGCTCCCAATTTAGTTATGGTTCAGTTAACCTAAAGTAACTGAAAAGCCAGCCGGGGGGAGCTCTGTGCTTTACTGGGAGAATGCCATATGATGAATTTCCTTTTCAAAAGTGCACTCTGTGTTGCCTTTCTTTAGTGATTTCTCAGTTAGTTGTCAGCTTTAACCCTTTTTCAGCTGCTCAGTTAAGTAAGCTTCTGATTCAACAGGTAAACTGTTTCTATATTTTTATATCCTTCACATCTACCTGCCTCCAGAGGAAGGTAAATAGATAAAATTATTTTTTAAATACGACTATAAAATAATGAGACAAAAATTTTTTTAAAAGAAGGTCAGCACCAGCAGTGATAGGTCACGTTGAGAGCATGTTCCCTTGATAGACGTAAAGAGAGTGGCACTTACCTTTGCAGTCTTTATCTTCCAAATCCATAACTCAAACAATTCATGAGAAAAACATGGGATAAATCCCAAGTGAGGAACATTCTATGAAATACCTGACCAGGACTCCTTAAAGTCATCAAAAGTAAGGAAAGTCTGAGAAACAAATACAGCCAAGGGGATCCTAAGGAGACCTCTCTGGATGTGATCCTGAAATGGAGAGAAATCATTAGGGAAACACTCAGAATGTTTGAATAAAGTCTACACTTCAGTTTAAAATGCTGCATAAATAATGATTCATAAACTGTAGCAAATGTACCATACTAATCTAAGATATAGGAGAAATTGAGTGTGGGCTAGTACATGGGAATTCTCTGTACCACCTTCACAATTTCTCTGTAAATCTAAAACTGTTCTATAGTGAAAAGTTTTGCTTTCTTTTCTAAAAAGAGCATGCTGGCTACTGTATGCAAATTATACTCTAGGGCATGAAAGTGGAACCAGGTTTTAATATCGCCTATGTTCTTGGAAACCAGCTTTCTCTGTATTTTAAAAAGAAATTGCAGCTGTAAGACAGAAGAGTTCATACTCATATTTCCAATTCAAATTCAAAACTATAGAGCTTTTACATAATCTTCTCCACCTCAAGCTAATTGGAGCATTGTTCCCTACAGAACTAGGCAAAGCCTTCTGAATTCCTATACTTGTGGAGCCCCCAGAAGAAGTGACAGCTCTGTGCCTAAGCACCCCAGATGAATCCTGACATATCAGTAACCTGACCTATATCAAGTTCTTAATTTCCTTGAAAATAAATGGATAACCAAGAATTATGAGTCATCTAGGAATGCCTCCAACATGAAAGAAAGGGACCAAGAAAAGGAGGGGGAAATGTGTAACAGTTGAAGGGATATATAGTTCAAGAAAAAAGAGAGAACTTAGAGGAAAAAAATAATTACTACCCTTAGAGACATTTGAAAAGATTTTACATCATTAAAAAGCAACAGAATGCTATGAAATAAAAATGGAGAAAAACAAAAAAGTTCTTAGATAATACTGCTAAATAAAGAGTTAAGTAAAAGAGTTAAAAAATAAAATTAGAGCTACCTCCCAAAAAGAAATACGAAAAAACAGATGGAAAATATAAGAAAATAGATAATATCTCTAGGATATCAGTCTAGGAGACATGACATCAGACCAAAAAGGAGACCAAAAAGAAAAGAGAGAAAATAGAGGGGAAGAAATGATCAAATTAAAAATGTAAGAGAACTTCTCAGACCTGAAGGAAAGAGGTATTCATATTTCAAGGATCTACTGAGTGCCTAGCACAATAAAATAAAATACATTCACAACAAATTGTGAAATCTCAGAACCTTGAGTTTAAAGAGAAGATCTGAAAATTTCCCAGAGAGAAGCTTCTAGAGGTCATGTACAAAGAAAAAAGAAATTGCACTGGCCTCAAAATTCCTCATTAAGTTAGAAGATAATGGAAAAATATCTCAAAAAATTTGACAAAAAATAGTTTTCCCTGATCACTGAAGATCTAGGCAAACTGTCAATCAAATGGAAAGCTAGAATAAAATTTTAAACATACAAAGTCTTGGGAATTTCTATCCCATGGTACTTGTGCTCCAGAACAAAAATAAATAAAAGGGGAGCCAAGAAGGAGAAGGATGCACTGAGACCTCAAATGGACCCAGAGATGCCTTGATAAACAAACACAGGAGTAAGAATTGTAACTGTGGAATAGCAAGGAATGTTGATCCTAGAACCAATATTCTGTCAGTCAGTCAGTTCAATTGCTCAGTCATGTCCAGCCCTTTGCGACCCCATGGACTGCAGCATGCTAGGCTTCCCTGTCCATCACCAACTCTTGGAGCCTGCTCAAACTCATGTCCATTGAGTCAGTGATGCCATCTAACCGTCTCATCCTCTGTCCTCCCCTTCTCCTCCTGCCCCCAATATTTCCCAGCATCAGGGTCTTTTCCCGTGAGCCAGCTGTTCATATCAGGTGACCAAAGTATTGGAGTTTCAGCTTCACCATCAGTCCTTCCAATGAATATTCAGGACAGATTTCCTTTAGGATGGACTGGTTGGATCTCCTTGCTGTCTAAGGGACTCTCAAGAGTCTTCTCCAACACCACAGTTCAAAAGCATCAATTCTTTGGTGCTCAGCTTTCTTTATAGTCCAACTCTCACATCCATACATGACTACTGGAAAAACCATAGCCTTGACTAGACGGACCTTTGTTGGCAAAGTAATGTCTCTGCTTTTTAATATGCTGTCTAGGATGGTCATAGCTTTTCTTCCAAGGAGCAAGCATCTTTTAATTTCATGGCTGCAGTCACCATTTGCAGTGATTTTGGAGCCCAAAAAGATAAAGTCTGTCCCTGTTTACATTGTTTCCCCATCTATTTGTCATGAAGTGATAGGACCAGATGCCATGATCTTAGCTTTCTGAATGTTGAGTTTTAAGCCAAATTTTTCACTTCAGTATTTTATCTAGACCAGTATTAAGTCTAGATAAAGTGGACAGGCATTCCCTGCTCCCCTTGTATACAGAGGGAGGGGACCCAAAGTTTTAAGGTCCCCTGATCAAGCAGATTCCTTATTCCACAGGTCCTGTGACCAATGGACTTTAAACTTGCATGAAAAACAAGTAACTCTGAGGTGGGAGTGGGGAGGGGTTCACCATTGTGCATCCTTAATCCTATATCCTAAGGGCCTCCTTTGAAAGGATACTGAAGTGAAGTGAAGTGAAGTCACTCAGTCGTGTCCGACTCTTTGTGACCCCATGGACTGTAGCCCATCAGGCTCCTCCATCCATGGAATTTTCCAGGCAAGAGTACTGGAGTGGGTTGCCATTTCCTTCTCCAGGGGATCTTCCTGACCCAGGGATCGAACCCACGTCTCCCGCATTGCAGGCAGACACTTTACCATCGGAGCCACCAGAGAAGCCCTTGAAAGGATACTAAACTGATGCAAAGTGATTTTGTCTATTCCAAGCTGTCATCTTTCCAGGCCTTGAACCTGGTCTGCTCTTTGTGGTCTGTCCTACCCTACGTGAGGCCCAGTCAACAGTGAATCCAGCCCAGGGAAGAAAGTGAGGGAAATCCCAGTAAGACAGCTGTGTAGCAGGCCTAAGAACAGGGAGTCCAGTTTTTAAGAGCAGATGAAGAACTCCAGGAGAGAGGGACCTTGGGGAAAATGAGGATCCATGGGATTTAATGTGATCTCTGAGAGTGTAGGATTGCTTATAGGATAATAAAGAACACTCCCTGAAAAACAAAAGGGAGTGAGGAAAATTACAAATAGTACATTAATTATAGGTAACATTTGTGTGCATATGTTCTCAGTTGTGTCTGACTCTTTGCAACCCCATGGACTATAGCCTGCCAGGCTCCACTGTCCATGGAATTTTCCAGGCAAAAATACTGGAGTGGGTTGCCATTTCCTTCTCCAGGGGATCTTCCTGACACAAGGATAGAACCCTTGTTTCCTGGGTCTCCTGTATTGGCAGGTGGATTCTTCACCACTAGCGCCAAGACCAGGCACTATTCTAAACACTTTACTTTTATTAGCTTTCTAATTTTGATAACAGTTCAGACACTGGCACTATTATTATTCCCATTTTAGAGATGATAGAACTGAGGCAAAGATTAAAAAGAACTTATGACAAAGCCAGCATCAAACTGTAGCAGACTGGCTTCAGCCCCTGAGCACTTGAAATATTGCCTGAGATCAGAAGCACAATCATCATGTCTGACCCAGTTGTGCTGTGAACAGTATTTACCTAAACAGGATAATGGAAGCACTGTTTATTGATTTCATCTTTTAGTATCAACTGCAACATAACCCTAAACACGTCACGAGGTAACAATGTAAAATGAAAGTACAAGTGGCAAAGTCAGGAAGGAAAAGTAGGTCAGAAGAGATGAGGAAAACGGTAGGGTGCTCTTTCCTCATCATACAGAATAGAGTTGAGAGCTACCATCTGTAATTGCATTTGTTTGTCGTCTCCCCTGAAACTGTAATGTCAGGGGTGACCTCATCTAGCTTGTTCATTGCTGTGTTTCCAGCCCCTACAAGAGTACAAGGCATATATTGGACATCCAGTAGCTATTTCTGGGATGATAGATGGAGGAAAGACAGACATAAGGAGAGAAAGAGAGAAAGAAACAAGGGAGAAAATGATGGGGAGGGAGTGAAGTTTATTTGACAATAGTTTATTTAAATTTACAAAGGTAACTGATACAGGAAATAAAAATAGTGATATAATTTTATTGGAAGGGGCTAGAGGTGTGGCAATTGAAAGTCATCTAAATCCTTAGCAAAAAGTCAATAAACTGTATCTATATTTGATAACTTAGGAAACAGTGATCTAGGCATATTATTGAGAAAAATAGCTAAAACAAAAAGCACCAAAAATAAGAAAATGTTTGTGTTAAAAATAGCTGTTTTTAGATGGAGGGTGGGAGTATTGAATGGTGGAACAAGACACTATTGATATCATTGTAAGTCCATCCATTTTTTTTTGTGTGTGTCTCTGTGCAGGTAATTATTCTGATTTAAAACAAAATTTAGCAACAAATATAGCCACAATATTTGGGACTCTTCAAGTCACTTTTCATATTAGTTTGACTCTGCTAAATCAATTCTGTGAAGTGTTTCAAGTAATTTAAAAAAGATGTAGCTCTCTGCCTGTCCAAAATCAACCCTATAGCCCTCCGCTCTGGTAACATCTCCATATCAATTAACCTCTCTCTCATCTTCAACCATATTCTTTACTCCTGACTTGTTTTTTCAACTCATGAAACCAAAATTTTAACAGCTCTCTCCCCACACCCCTTTCCCTTCACCTATGACTGTATTTGTGACTCTCCTCTTCCAAGCTGAGCCTGAAAAGTAGCTATGTCGTTGTGTCTCCTTCCTCACCTTCCACAGGGCTCTGATCAACCCATTGCTGTCCGTGCTGATTTTCCCCTAAATTTACTCCCATCAAAGTTGCCAGCCCTTCTAGTAGTCAGATCCAGAGGACAGTTCTGGGTCCTTTGCTCTCTTGACCTCTCTGGAGCACTTGATACCGCAGCTTCCGGTCTCCTTAATGGGGCGCTCTTCTATTCACTTCTGTTCCTCTGTTTGGGAGGTCTTGTGTTCTCCGAGTTCTCTCTCTCCAAGCATTGTAACTGGCTTTTATGGGCTCCACGACCTGACATATATAACATGGCATCCATTCTGTACCTCTCACCATGACCTAGTCCTGTGAACTGGTCAACTTACTGTCTTACCTGACCACCAATCTAAGTTTCATTTGCACATTTTATAGGTTTGGGGGTGGCTGTGTGCTTAAAGCTCTCTCTTTTTAAAACTACTCCCACTTATAACGCCTCCTGATAGATGAATATATGCAACTGATTTGATGACAGGAACCTAAATTTGAACCCCAGTTAAGTGAAATGTCATTGCCCTCCAAAAATCCTGTTCTCATTTATAAACTTGTTACAAAAAATTGTGCTCAGTTATTATACTTTAAATTTCCCCATTAAAAACGTGTTTTCTTACCTGCTTTGTATATTTTTTTAAAAAAAGGAAAATCAAGCTGTATCAAGTGACCCAGCCTTGTGGTCACAGCTGATAGCACCAAAGGCAGACCATCAGACCCAATATAGGCTAATCAAATTCTTTTCCTGGGATTGGTGCTATAACAAGGCAAAGACTGAGTCTGGGGCAAGCTTAGATCATGAGTAAAATGTGCAGTGAAGTCTGAGATTGTCAAAAAGTTAAGGGCAGGATTCCAGAACCAAATTGCCAAGGTCCTTACTTCAGCTTCACACACTAACTGGATGACCTGCGGAAGCTACATCAACTCTTTCTTAATTTATTTGACCTAACTTAATTGTATTTCTGCTTCAGGCTCTTCATAAGCGCTTATTGATAATGAGGATTATAGTTAGCATTTTAGGGGTTACAGTGAAGTTCTCCATCTTGGTGCTTCAAAGACACATTTTAAGATAAAACTTGAGGGAAAATTCATCTTTAATAAATGAAATTATGCATCTGTGGAAATAGCAGAACTTGGATCCTCTTCTGAGGAGCCAGTGTGGGTTTTAACATTTTTTGGTGTCAAACGGGGATGTTACATGCTCAGGCTGCTCTGCAGACAACTCTGGAGCTGGCAAAGTGCTAATAACAAAAGTAATCATAGCAAATAATTCTTTTATGCCTATTTTGCTCTCACCACAACTAGGAGGTTGGCACTATCACCCCACTTTACAAATGATGCAACTGAGGCACAGAGAAATAAGTAACTTTCCCAAAGTCACAGAATTAGCAAGTGGTGGAACTGAAATGAGAACCCTGGATTTTTTGGTTCTGAAATCTCTACTGCTAAGTCTTAAGCAGCAGTCTGTCCCACAAGTCAATATGGTTAGTATATTATGGTTAGTCCCACAAGTAGTATACGGTTAATTCCCTCAAGGATCAGAGCACATTGCCAAGGTGTGCTGTTTTGGAGACATGGGTCTCAGTCTTAATCTGGAGAGTCTTCCTGAAATAGAGAAAGTGAGAAAGGTAGTTAAGTTTAAACACGTTTTAATGGCCATGAGGAAGATCCCACAAGAATGTGAATAAGTCCATTCCTACTTCTCCAGGACGTGTGTGTGTGTGTGTGTGTGTGTGTGTGTGTGTGTGTGGCAGGTGCTCATGCATTGGTAATAAGCAGAGAGTGCTAACTTTAAATCCCAAGATCAGATAATGTATTAGCTGGAGTACTGGCTAAACTGATATAAAAATGAAACCTTAAAATACAGTCACTTAAGAGAGGATTTCCCTCTCACATAAAGTCCAGATATACATGGTGCAGATCCGATAGGAATGCTTTGCTTGGCTCGGCTGTGCTGTGTCTGCCACCCTCTTAACATATGGCTTTCATTGCTGGGTTCACCATCTCTCAGACAGCAGAAACGAAGAAAGAAAGTGGGATTCATAGCCAGTGCTTTTAAAGGCAAAACCCAGTAGTGATGTACTTTAATTCTGCTCAGACTCTATTGGTCCCCATGTCACATGACCATACCTAGGAGAAGGGAGGCTGAGAAATGGAGTTTTAGCAGGATGGATGGCTAAATTTTAAACTAAAAAGATCTTGGGAGATATTTCAGAGTCTACCACAATTATTACTTTATTTAATGGTCTTCTAATAATCACAGCAAGATCTGCTTATCTAGTTAATTCTTCTTATGATTAATATTCGAGAAGAAAACATGTTGATTTTAAGACAAGTAAAAATGACGTAGCCGAATATAAAGTTGGGGTTTTCATTTTTACTGGAGGACCTTTAAGTGTGGAGAGTATCTTTGGCTGCTTCTCTGCAATTCAGTGATTTTTTTCTTGTGCTTCCCTGGCCGCTGTTTCTCTTTGGCTCCACAGTTGCTGGCTCTTCTCTCCGCCAGGGCTCTCCAGCCATCTGGATCCAGCTGGAGGGAAAAACAGCAGGCAGATCCAGGGGAAAACTTTAGAACCTTGCAAGAGGTTTTGATTAAAGTTTGGAAGGAAGTGTTCATTCCTTCACAGCAGACCTCTATTTTTATTTTTGATCCTTCTACTAATTTCTCATTGGATGTTCCTTCATTCCTTAATTTTATGTCCATTTTTAGGGTGCCTGTTTCCTTTTGATGGTCATTTTCACGGTCTCAATCACCCAGTCATTTGGGGTCTTATTTTTCAGTTTCACATTCCTTCATCCATTCTTTCTGCTCATTTATTCATTCATTATACATTTTCCCACAGCTTTGGTTACCAGGACTAATTTTCTTAATATTCCCTTCCATGTCCTCATTTCCTTGCCCATAAAATGAACATTTCTAATTCACTGTGTAATTTTTTCTCTCCTTCACTACTTTATTCCCCATCTCATCTGTTACATTTCCTCACTCCTCATCCATTCTTTGTCTCACTTTCCCATTACTTCACTGATTCCATGTCATTTTTCTCCCTTATGCTTCTTCCTGCAATTAATTCTCATGTACCTTTTTGCTGTTTGCTCATTTTATACTTTCTCTCCCTGCAATCTTGAGCCTAAATTCCTTCTCCACCTACCTCTGCATTCTACTATCCATTCTCTAAACTTTTTATTCACCCCATCTGTAGTATAGCCATAAAGTGATGTCATAAATTATATTTTTTAAAAAAGAGTTAAGGTAGAAACTTATTTCTCAGCTGACTGTAGCATCCCCTCTTCCTCAGCCATCGCCTTGCCCTTTGCTGGGTGAATTGTGTGCAGGCTGCCTCCTAAATGGATCCCAGTCTGTCCTCCTCCCCATCCCACTGCTGGTGCCTTCTGTTCCATAGAAGGCCTTCTGTTCCTGCTTCTCCAAAGCAGATCCCGAAGCAAAGACTTGTACACACATAGTTCGGTAGTTTTTGTTTATTCGGTTTGGGCTTTGCTTTGTTTTGGTAGTGGGAAAGTGAGACAAGGGAGAAAGAAAACGTAGTAAAGGGTGTATTAATGAGCAGGTTACCACTGAGGGTATCAGAGTCGAATCCCAGAGAGGATAGTTTGGGGAACACACCTCAGAATGTTCCCCCCGAGGAAGGAAGAGGCCAAATAACTACGCTCCATTGTGCATCCTGAGTTGGTGAAGGTTACTCCTGGGGCATTAGCTCTCCTGTGCTTCCATCTTGCCCCGGGAGCCTCCAACAGGCTCTCTGGAGAGAGTGCCCTCTGCTCTGCCCCCCGGGGCCAGAGCTGTCAGCCTGCCCAGGATGGCCATCAGGGTGCTTAGAGGACCTTGTGAGGCCCTGGCAGCTTTGGCCACATCAGCCCATCAAAATTCCTCCCCACAGTGATCTCCCCACTCTCTCCTCCCTTCATCCATTCCTCCCTACACTTCTGACTGTGCCAGAAACACGGGAAACCTGGCAGAACATTCACCAGACTATTAGCAGTGGTTATTTTGAAGGAAGCTATGTAGGTGGAAATTATACAGGATTTTTAATTATCTATGTTATATATGTCCTTTTTATTAAGAAGAAAAAATATATATATATACGCTCCCCATCTCATTTTGTGTTCCATACCTTTTGTATGTTTCCTCCTCTGTCAAATTCTGCACCCCCTCATCCATATGAAACCACCTATGTGCTTCCTTTTCTGCCTTTTTCCACCTCTTACTTGATTCATTTTCCTTCTGTCAGGTCACTCATTTGTCACCTTGTCTGAGTTTTCTGTCTATTGCACAGCTATGTTTTCCAGTTTCCTGATTTATTCTCTTCTGTTGGGATCAGTTCTCCCTCCTATCGTCTCCAGTCTGTCACTGTTGGTCTGCTCTCATGTGGAATTCGGGAGCAGAGAGACAGCTTCTGAGAGCCCCACCCTGCCACGCTCCCTCTGCAGTCAAACCTCATTTTCTCTCTCCTCCAAGATCTACACCTGCAGCAGCCCCTGGAAATCAGAAAGCCAGTTCTGAGCAGGAGGCCCAAGGACAGCTGTTGATCCTGAAAACAGTTTTAATTTGTCCCTGTCTCATTAGCTTAATGCTGATTCCAGCAGCTCCCACCTCCACCCTGGGCTGCTGACCAAGCTTGGTGACTTTTTTTCCACTCAGTCTGAGGCTTATCAAGTCCAGAGACAAAGCTGACAGTTCAGGCAACCTTTCTTTGGTAACCCTGGCCCTTTGTGTCCACTTGCCAAGGACTTTCATTCATCTCTGGGCCTATAGTAATTAAAAGCAGAGGGGAGATCATTCCCATTGGCTGGCCTCTCTCTGTGAATCGACATGACAAGCAAAATCAAATATATAAATGCTTATAGGGCAGGAACCATCTCTGAGTGTAGGGTTTGCTTTGATGACTGAGCTAGGAGAATTGTCCACTGGCAGGTGCTGCTGTGAATAGGAGAAAGTGAAAGTCAAAGTTGCTCAGTCATGTCCAACTCTTTGTGACCCCATGGACTGTACAGTTCATGGAATTCTCCAGGCCAGAACACTGGAGTGGGTAGCCTTTCGCTTCTCAAGTGGATCTTCCCAATCCAGGGATCAAACCCAGGTCTCCTGCATTGCAGACCAGAGGAAAATCATCACAAGGTACTTTTAAAATTGACCCCAGAAAGTGATTTATAACTAAGGAAGACTCAAAGCTTGAAGAGATGTTTTTCTTCCTAGTAAATGTTTCATGTTACCACATTTGAAAATCAGAGGTTATGTCTGGACTTAGTCAGGTTAAGAATCTATTCGGGCAGAGTGCAGTAGGCAAATTTCTGAATAGTAATCTCCATTTCTTAGTATTTCATACCCTATGTCATGAACTTGACCTCATGTGTATTTACTGTATTTAATCTTAATGTCCCCAGAGAGTGAGCCGTGATGACCCTGGAAAACCTGCTGAGCTGGGACATACATGGGTAGTTTTGCCTGGTATTCTAGGTTCAAAGTGATCAGTTCTGGGTTTTAGGGAGGGATCCAGCTCCTGGATCAAGGTTGACAGGGAAACCCATTCCTGTTTAGACCACCTAATTAAGATGACAAGAGCCTGGGACTTTTTATTTCCTCCGGCTCCTCCAGAGCCTTTAGCAGTCACTGTCCCCTGCTAGGAGCCCTTCTTCTTTCCTCCTAGTCACTTGTTCTCCTCTTGCTGCCTCTAGGAGGCCCACTCTGGGAAGCATCTCAACCATCTGTCCATTCAAACAGTGTTTATCAGGTGCCCACCACACATCATAAAGTGAGCTGTAAGGACCTGGAGAGGTATATGTTTGGGCTCCCACCTTATAGGGACTCACAAAGCAGGAGAGACTGAGCAGACCAACAGGTATGAAACCCAATCAAAGGAGGGAACTACCAAGTTTGGGATTCCAGAGCACAGGGCTGGGGGGATGCCAGGCCAAGGGTCCTAGTGTTCAAGGAAACTCCAGAGTCTTCTCCCATCGCAGGTGATTTTCTTTTAGTGATCTAGCTCCCAGATAAGCTTCTAGCGTCCTGAAGGAAAGGTGTGTGTGCCCTGCTCACCAGAACACCCCCAGGGCCTGGCAGGCATCTAACACAGCAGCTAGCATGCAGCGGGTTTTTATGTTTATTAGTGAATAAATCAACGTGGTGGCCTTTGAGTTGAGCCTTAACAGACGAAAACAGGAGTTCAGTAGGTGGCAAAGGGGATGGCATATTTATTAACTACTTTGCTTTATTTAAATTATTTATGGATTTTAATAGCTAATATAATCACATAGTTCAAAAACCAAAGCGCTATGAGACAAATATTAAGAGGCTCACTTTCATCCTTATCTCCATTTACTCCTTTCCCTATCCCACCATACCCCTCTCCTGCCCACTGTGAGTTACCATTTTTATTGAGATATATATATTATTGCAGTATATCTTGTGCAAATAAAACTATAAACAAATATATTATTTTCTCCTCTTTCCTCACAAATGCTGGTATACTCAAAAACTGTTCTGCTTTTTTTTTTTTTTAACTCAACAATATATCCTGGAGATCTCTCCTGCCAGTACATTGAGAAAGACCTTGTTCTTCCTACAGCTGCACTGTACTCCACAGTATAGATGCACCTTATTGGAAAGGTCAGTTAAGCATCCACTTGTGAGAAGTGCTGCTTCTCCTTCTCTCTTCCTCCCCCATCTCTGTGTCAAAACTTGCCCCTCCTCTCTGAACACTGATCTCCTTTAATTTCGTAACCCAATTTGGCTGCCTGATTGAATAAACCAATTACATCAGTGCACTCAAAAGTTGGAAATTTGTTTATATGTATACTTTGCAAAACAGGCTTTGAGAGCAAATGTCCTGTTTCAAAGACATGAACGTGTGTGTGCTAAGTTGCTTCAGTCGTGTCTGACTCTTTGCGACCCTATGGACCATAGCCCGCCAGGCTCCTCTGTCCATGGGATTCTTCATGCAAGAATACTGGAATGGGTTGCCATGCCCTCCTCTAGGGGACCTTTCTGACCCAGGGATTGAACCTGGGTCTCTTATGTCTCCTGCATTGGCAGGCAGGTTCTCTACCACTAGTACCACCTGGAAAGCCCTATTTCAAAGACATTAACCACCCAAGGAAGTAAGCAGTGGAGCCTCTTGGCACAGGGAGTGTCATATCTGCCGGTCGTCATCTTCTTAAAAGGATCTCGCCTTGTGTTGAAGATACAGCAGGGGCTCAGCTTGCTGGCCAAGAAGAATTGATTCCCATGACCTGTACTGCTGGTTCCTCAGGCTGCTGCTGAGAGATCATTTGAGGCAGCCCCGTGCACACCCTTTCTGCCCACAGGTGTGACCCTGGGTGCTGTGAGGGTTGAGAGTGGGTGCCTTCTGTTCCATTCTACCCCACTTGTTTCAGATTGTCAGAAGAACTGTACCAATATTCCCAAGTAAACCTGGCTTTCTCCCTTAACTAAAATCATTCTTAAAATTAAACCAGATGATTTTAAAGGGAATAGCATGTTCGATTTTTCCCCGCATTCCTTCCAGCCCAAGTGACAGGGTGCAGCCTATAAGATATGAAATCTGTGAAAAGGAAATAAGGCCAACATGTTCATGTTGGTGATTACTGTTGACTTGGTTTTGCTATTAGTATTCTAGGCAGTTCCCCTGCTTCGTGTGATTGCTATTTTCAGCTATCTTTTATCTAGGGTTTCTCATCTCTTAGCACATTTTTTTTTTCATTCCCACAGTTCAGGAGCTCAGGTATGTAGTTCTTTGTGCGAAAGGATGCGTGTGGGCTCTGTATGTGTGAAAAGACCAGGCTTGGTTGGCTGCCAGTTTGTTTGAATGGTGTGTTTGAATGATGACTGCGGGTTGTTGCAAAACCAATCTGCTTGCAGCCTCTGGATGAATACAGGAAATAGCCAAAATGAACACCCTGGTTGTGGGACAGTTGCTCACTCATACTATCCACGAGTGGCTAGAAGATGGCTGGGCCTGAGGACAGTTGGAAGGTTATCAACTACCTTCCCCGAAATCAGGGTGGGTTTTGCCCCCAGGTATTCTCACTGGAGGACTGAAGTGTGGTGGGCAACGGCAAAAAACAAGTGTTGTTTCCAAAACTGATGATGGAAACGCTCTTAAAGAGGACGTTTTATTGTTCCTGATTGCCCATTTAATTCTGAAAAATGAGGCTCCCAAGAAAAATACAAAAGAAGAAATCAGAACAAAGTGCTACGTTGCTTTGGAAAGAAAAGAGAAAAAGAAGAAAGGTCATCCCTGGTAGGGGGTGAGAGGGAGAGGAAGGCAGAGAAAGCCAAGGTCAGCAAGGCATCCTGGGAGTTGGGCTGGCTGATGAATGGCTAACAGCCAATTGTGAGTGGTTGTCTGTACTGTAATTCCTCTTTGTATTCCCTCCCAAAGCCATCTGTAACAACCTTTTGTCAGTGGTACTGTAGGGCATGATGGCCAGAGGGGTGCTTTTCACTTGGTAGTTTTATGACCTATTTCAGGGACGAAGGGCAAGGGTTTATGCCCTGGTCTTCCTGTTTATGCTATTTGTTAAAAATTCCTTCAACTTAAAATATTTAATATGCTAAGATACCATATTTTAGGATTGCATGTCCTAAATTCTAACAAAAGTAAGAAATGAAACTTTTATGTATATATATAGCTAAACTTACTTTCTGTTTCTGTTTGGAATTCTGTTCATCTCAGTCATTCAGTATATCCAGGGTTGCATCTGACCTGGGGGTGGAGGATGAGAAGAGAAAGGTGTATATACTGCCAAGGTCCCACTTGGGTCATTCTGCCTTCTGCCCTTGGAGAGACACCCAGTTTCCCTCTGACCTTTGGTCATCAGTCATGTGTGTTGAGGAGAGTTCTTCTGCAGTTCTGCCTACAAACCCCTCCAGGTCCAGCTCACTCTAAGCCCTCCAGTGTCTTCACAAGCTCAGGAAACCTTCTCTACTTCTGCAGCAGGATATCCTGTGGATCTGCTTAAGATCCTTCACCACCTCTGGGCCACTCTTTGGTTCATGCAAACCAGTCCATTTCTGCATCACACTGAGGAGGAAGTTCTTCAGACCCATCTCTTAAAGTAGACACATCTGGGAATGAGGCCACAGACCTGCCCTATTATCAGCTCCCTCAACCCATCTGGAAGTTTTATTTCTTCATCCCAGTGGGGAGAGAAACAAATCCCCAAGTCTCTCAGCTTAGGAACCCCCACATTCTAAGCACTCCCCTCTTCTCCTCCAGTGGTGCAATTCTATGCTTCCTCTTGGGGACCCACACCCTTACATTATCAGATATTCTCTCAGACCTGCAGGGTCTAAACTTCTGAAATCCAAATAGGCTGCTTTTGTACTGCTGGGCACTTCTTCCCTAAGGCAGAACTCAAGTGACAGTGTCACTGTTCCAACCATCAGTACCCGTCACTGGGAGTTAATTGAGAGTCACCTGGCAGGTTGCCTCTTGGAACACCTCAGTTCAAGGTCACAAAAGTTGCGCTCTCAGGACACCACAGGCTCAGATAGTGATGGGATGTATAGAAAGTATTTGAAATTCTGCCTATTACTGAGAATGAGGAGGAATTCTTTTTTAATTGAAGCAGAAAGAATTTCACTTCTCCTAAAGTAATCCCCTTTTGGAGCATTCTTTGAGTAATCAGGTGTCTTCTATCTTATGAACTTTTATTCAAATCAGAGATTCTGAAACTGAGGTTCATGAACTCCTTGAAATTACATGCAGAATTTTCTAGATGCCTTTTTTTCTGATGTAAGCATTCATGGGATTTTCTGAAAAACAGATTCTCCAAAGAATTTGTGACCCAGATAAGGTTAAGAACTATTGCTATAAACCACAATCACAAATCTATTTCCCCTTGACTTTCATGCATCCCTTTTATTGAATTTTGAAGTTCACAAAATAAAGATCTATTCAAACGAAAAGGATTATACTGTGCACTGAATTAAAGTCTTCAAAACCCAAGCTTTATGTCTGATATCCCTCCCCACAGGTTCATTTATAATGGAATTTTACAGTTTGGAGGGCAAGTTAGATGTGACATCTGTCATCTCTTGGTCTCAAGGGCTAGACGCATGTCTGCATCTCTCCACTGTGCAGGGTACTTGCTTCCTGAGGCTAGACATCTTGGCTTCAGTCACAGTACGTGCGCAGCTGTGCTCCCCTGTTTGAACCTCCATCAGCCCCCCCTTAACATAGACCTTTGCAGAGCATAAAGCTCTTGGGTGTTCATTTTGTCATTTGACCCTAACACAACACTGTGGCGGTAATACAGGCAGATATCCTTGACCCCACTTTATAGATGCAAAAAGGAAGCTTAGAGAGGATAAGGACTGGACACAGTCCTACTGGAGTTTATGCCAAACAAGGTGCCAACCACAATTCTTTCAAAAATTGCCTTTAATTAAAAAGCTATTACAAGACAGTTTTTTATGCTCTGTTTTGGACTTAACTGTCTTCCATCCAAAATTCATATGTTGCAGTCCCTCCCACCTTCTTCCCCATACCTCAGAATGTGACCTCATTTGGAAATAGGGTTGTTACAGATGTAATTATTTAAGATGAGGTCGTACCAGAGTAGGGTGGGTTCCTGATCCAAAATAACTGGTGTCTTCATAAGAAGGGGAGACTTGGACACAGACATGCCATGTAAAGATGAGGATAGAGATCAGAGTGATGCTTCTGCAAGCCAAGGAATGACAAAATTGCCAGCAAACTATCAGAAATTAGGCAAAGGCACAGAACAGATTTTCTCTTGAAACCCTCAGCAAGAATGAACCCTGTCAACACCTTGACCTCGGATTTCTAGCCCCGGAACTATAAGACAATAAATTTCTCTTGTTTAAGCCACCCAGTTTGAGGAAGTTTATTACAGCAATTCTAGCAAACTAGTATATGCTCTACTCCACAACTTTTAAAGATGAAAGAAAAACATGAACCTTTCTTTGGTATGAGATAGTAAAACAACACAGAAATATGTTAAATAAAATGTGAAATCCCCACTCACCATGCCAATACGCCCACCCCCCACCAGTGTAACATGGTTATATAAGATAATTATCCTCATGGAACTCTTTCTGTGCATTTATATACATATTTATAGAGATTCCCATAGGTATCTTGGGGGCTCCCCTAGTGCCTCAGACAGTAAAGGCTCTGCCTGCAGTGAAGAAGATCCAGGTTCGATCCCTGGATCAAAAAGATTCCCTGGTTAAGGAAATGGCAATCCACTCCAGTATTCTTACCTAGATAATTCCATGGACAGAGAAGCCTGGTGAGCTACAGTCCAGGGGGCAGCGAAGAGTTGGACATGACTAAGTGACTAACATTTCACTTTTCATAGGTATTTTTAAACCCAGTTTTTCTGACTCTGAGTTTCCACTCCCTGTTCTCTCTCTCTCAGACACCTAAAAATATGTCTGCTCTTCTACTGGTTGTTAGAAGTGGTCTTTCTCTTCAACAGCTTGTTGAACTTGTGTATGTATTAATACTCATTCTCAGAAAGAGAAAAAAACTTAAAAGAATCTCCCCGAGTCAAAGTATAAAGATTGGAAAAGCTTTTAGAGATTGGGGAAAAAATGGATATATTTGCTTTGCCTTCCTCCCACAGCCAGGCATTGGGTAAAAAGTGGAATGAATGTTTTGTGAGATGGTTTCCACTTAGCTCAGAGGGTAACCCACACTCCTACATATACACTGTGGTAGTTGTTTACCCACAGAGATCTGACTGGCACCCTCCAAGTTCCACCTGTTAGAAATACACTTTTTCGTGCTATAAAGACAAGGTGCCATTCTCTCTTCCTATCAACTCAGAAATTTCTGCTTTTTTTTAAAACAAAGCAAAACAAAAAACATCCCCATCTCCAGATGGCCATTGTTGCAAGAACATATGGTGCCTGGGAGGAAAGGGAGAACCTTGGGCTCCCCTGGTCTCTTCCAACAGACAGGCAGATGAGGGGCGTAGGATGCTCAATCTAAAAGGGGGAGGGGAAGCTCGGGGTCTGAGAAGTGAAGTCACCAGCCACATCCTGCAGTATCAGAGTCTGTTCCCTCACCTGCTGCTCCTTCCACCTCACGGACCACAGTCCTTAGAATGCTTTATTCCTTGAGCACAAAACAAATAAGGCATCCCTGCGTAAGAGCTGAGACTGAAAAATATTTCATTAACTTTGATGTCTACAGAAAATAAAGCAGCAGAGAGATGGGATCACAGAACAGGAGGCTGAGGCAGAGAAGAGGACCCTGGATGGAGTCCAAAAGGAATAAAAGAAGAGAAAGGAAAGTACAGAGAAGCAACGGGGTTGGAAGGACAGGAGGAGGGGATGATCCAAAAGGGTGTGGACAGAAAGAATCTTGACCTATTTTGATAACCAGGTTAAAAGGTTGGTCCCCATGATGGTTAATTTTATATGTCTCTTGGCTGGGCCATGATATCTAGACACTTGGTCAAACATTGTTTTAGATGTTGCTGTGAAAATGATTTTTAGATGAGGTTAACATGTAAATTGGGCTTCCCAGGTGACATTAGTGGTAAAGAACCCTCCTGCCAATGCAGGAGATGTAAGAGAAGCAGGTTCAATCCTTGGGTTGGAAATATTCCCTGGAGTGGGGCACAGCAACCCACTCCAGTATTCTTGCCTGGAGAATCCTTTGGACAGAGGAGCCTGGTGGGCTATGGTCCATAGAGTTGCAAAGAGTCAGACATGACTGAAGCGAGTTAGCACACAACATGTAAATCAGTGGACTTTGAATAAAGCAGATTGCTCTTTATAGTGTGGGTGGGCCCCACTTAATCAGTTCAAGGTCTTAAGAGCAAAAGACTGAACTTTTGCTTAGGAAACCCAAGCAAGGAAAAATTCTACCATAGACTGCTTTCAGACTCAAACTGCAATTCTACTCTAGGTTTCCAGTTTACTGGCCTACCCCGTAGATTTTAGACTTGTTAGCCTCCAAAATTGTGTGAATCAATTCTTTAAAAAGGAACACCTCCTCTCTCCCTCTCTCTCTCTCCCCCTTTCCCTCGCCCCAGCCCACAGCACTGATTCTGTTTTTCTGGAGAACACTAACACAGCCCCCAGCAATGCCTCCCCTCCCTATATGCCCATGCCACACCTGACATCAAAAGAAGGGCTATTCCTCCTCTTGAATCTGAGTTGGTCCTGTGATGACTTTGAGAGTGAAAGTGAAATGTGAAATTTTGAGACTTCTAAGTCTAGACCTTAGGAGATTGGAACTTCCACTCCCTTCCTCTTGGATGCTTGCACTTGGAATTTTCCCACTGGGGATATGCTTTGAAAAACTCCAGCCACACAGAGAGATGAGGTGGAAGAAAACCTGGATGCCCAGGTTGACAGCCCCCACAGAGGATTCAGCACCATCTTGGATTTTCCAAAATCAGAGGAGCCTTCAGATGACCATGACTCCAGATGACATCATAGAGGGCTAGAGAACCCCCACCCTGAGCTCAGCTGACCCAGGGGCATCATGAGAGATTTTAAAAAACTGATATTGTTTCAGGGCACAACACACTACAACAGGACTGGTTTGTTACACAGCAATATGCAGCCTATCTTAAAATTTGGCCTAAAATAGACACTTCATCTACTAATCGCTGTTTCTCTGGGTGGCATTGTCTGTACTTCATAAAAAGAGAAAGAAGCTCCAAGAGAAAGGTTCCCTTTACTGTCAAACTCAGGATCCCCCTTCCTTAGGTCTTCAGGCAGCTATAACCAACCATGCCAGGGCCCCAACTGGAGAAAGTCACACAACCACACCTTTGCACTTGAACTCAGCAGCTTAAAAACTACTCCTTCAGCTTTGCTTTCTAACAGCCAATGACTTATTTATTAGCAAGTAGGAAAAGTGCCCCCACACCCTTTAAGATGTAGAACAGAGTGGTAGTGTTGCTGGGTTGGAGGCAGAAACTTTGCGAGGGAGTCATCTGAATTAACTTCACTGTTATTTTCTTGGGAGGAACCTGGTCTTAGCAGCTTCCTTTCAACATTATATTATACTACATTACCCAAGGTCACTATCAATCCCAACCACAGTGGAAGTAGGCCAAACTGCTCATAAATGGCACTTTATGACCTACCACAGGAATGTCCTCCATCTTTTAAGAAGGAGGCTCATTCCAGTGTTATTAGAAGTTTGATGTTAAGGCCTGGCAATGTTAAGACTTTTACAATATGGGTTTCACTTAAGAGAATATAAGAAATTCATAGATTTTCATTGCTACAGGGTCTAAAATTTATACTGTACATTCCTGTATGGAAAAAAAAATGTAGTTTATTTATTGCCCATAAATAATGACCTTCTTCAGGTCTTATTGATTAGTTCAGAGACAAAGTGGGGAGTTGGGGTTCAAATACAAGGTCTGAACTTGCTACAGTGGATGGCAGCACAACTCACTGAGTTTAAGCCATCTCTCTTACTCCCTTAGATGACTCAACTTGCCCCTTCTCTGGCTTTTCTTAGGGAGAGGGTGGGAGTGTGCATTTTGCATGACCTAAAGGCCTGTATCCACAAGGTGAGCTTCAGACTCTGCATTGTTCTGCTGGAGAGTGAGGCCTCTGGTCCAGTCTCTAGACTGCTGGCCACCAAGAGTGTGTCTGGTTCCAGATCTATTTTGTTTTGTTTTTTTCCTTCTTGATCATAAATCCTCCAAGCTGTTCCCAGGGACATGGCCACCTCTAAGCTCCCCACCACCACCACCACTCTATCTGTGCCTCACAAATGACCAGGGCTGGGAAGAGTGTTTTTTACTATCTCTGTCATAACTGGGTTCTCTCTCTGCTATAGAAGAGGAGTTGACAAACTTTCTGTAAAGGACCAGATAGTAAATATTTTAGGCTTTGTGGGTCCTATGGTCTCTGTCACACCTACTCAACTCTGCATTTGTGGTGTGAAAACAGCCATAGACAATATAGAAATGAATGAGTGTGATTGTGCTCCAGTAAAGCTTTGTTTGCAAAAGCTGGAGGTGGGCTGGATTTGGTGTCTGGGCTATGTTTGCCAACTCTTGCTGTGGAAGAAATCAGTTATGCTGAGTCTTCCAGGCATAACTGCTGATAAGGAAAAGTCTGGTGGGTTAGAGATAGTCACATTTGTGGGGTTTGCTTCTTTTACCCTGTCGCCATCAAATTGTGGCTCTATGAATCTTCATTTTAAAAGCCTATAGTTGCTTTGACCACCAGAATATGGTGGAAATGGCAATGTGCCCTTTGCTGGATCAGTCCTTCAGAGACTGGCAGATCTCTTTCTGTCTCTTGGAATCCTTGCTTTTGAAACCTTGAACTGTCATGTAAAAGAGTCAATGACCCTGGAAAAACTATATGGAGAGGATCAGAGTTTACATGGAGGTGAGAGGATGCAATGGAGTTCAACTTTCCAGCTGTCCCCACCAAGACACCAAGCATGTGAGCAAAATTGTCATGGATCCTGTAGGAAGCCCAGTTGAATTCTACTGATTTCCCTGCACGCAAGTCAGAGGAGGTAGAAGAATCACAAAGCCTTGACAAAGTTTATGACACACAGGAATGGTGGGTCTTTGAAGTCACTAAATTAGGTAAATTGCCTGAACAGATTATAGATGGAAAGTCTATAATTAAAAGATATTATTCTCATTCCACTCAAAGTCTAACAGAGCCACTAAATCTCACTGTTTCCTCTTCTTGGTAAATGTAAGGTAATGTTGGTGTTCAGTAGCTCAGTTGTGTCTGACTCTTTGTGATCCCATGGACTGCAGAACGCCAGACCTGGAGCTTGCTCAAACTCATTGCCATCCAATCATCTAGTCCTCTGTCATCCCCTTCTGCTCCTACCTTCAATCTTTCCCAGATTCAGGATCTTTTCTAATGAGTCAGTTCTTCTCATCAGGTGGCCAAAATATTGGAGTTTCAGCATCAGTCCTTCCAATGAATACTCAGGACTTATTTCCTTTAGGATTGACTGCTTTTATCTTCTTGCAGTCCAAGGGACTTTCAAGAGTCTTCTCCAACACCACAGTTCAAAAGCATCAATTCTTCAGTGCTCAGCTTTCTTTATAGTCCAACTTTCACATCTATACATGACTACTGGAAAAACCATAGCTTTGACTAGGTGGACCTTTGTTGGCAAAGTAACGTCTCTCTTTTTAATATGTTGTCTAGGATGGTCATAAGTTTCCTTCCAAGGAGCAAGCGTCTTTTAATTTCATGGCTGCAGTCACTATCTGCAGTGATTTTGGAGACCAAGAAAATAAAGTCTGTCACTGTTTCCACTGTTTCCCCATCTATTTGCCATGAAGTTATGGGACCATATGCCATGATCTTAGTTTTCTGAATGTTGAATTTTAAGCCAACTTTTTCATTCTCCTCTTTCACTTTCATCAAGAGACTCTTTAGTTCTTCTTCACTTTCTGCCATAAGGGTGGTGTCATCTGCATATCTGAGGTTATTGATATTTCTCCCGGCTATCTTGATTCCAGCTTGTGCTTCATCCAGTCTGGCATTTCACATGACATATTCTACATGTAAGTGAAATAAGCAGCTTGACAATATACAACCTTGACGTATTCCTTTCCCAATTTGGAACCAGTCCATTGTTCCATGTCCTATTCTAACTGTTGCTTCTTGACCTGCATACAAGTTTCCCAGGAAGCAGGTAAGGTGGTCTGGTATTCCTATCTCTTTAAGAATTTTCCACAGTTTGTTATGATCCACACAGTCAAAGGGTTTAGCATAGTCAATGAAGCAGAAGTAGATGTTTTTCTAGAATTCTCTTGCTTTTTTTTATGATCCAGTGGATGTTGGTAATTTGATCTCTGGTTCCTCTACCTTTTCTAAATGCAGCTTGAGTCTATGGCCATACCACCCTGAACACACCCGATCTCATCTAAATCCAGCTTGAACATCTAGAAGTTCTCAGTTTACATACTGTTGAACCCCAGCTTGAAGAAGTTTCAGCATTACTTTGCTAACATGTGATATGAGTGCAATTGTGCAGTAGTTTGAACATTCTTTGGCATTGCCTTTGTTTGGGATTGGAATTAAAAACTGACTTTTCCTGTCCTGTGGCCACTACTGAGTTTTCCAAATTTGCTGGCATATTGAGTGTAGCACTTTTAATAGCAACTTTGTTTAAGATTTGAAATAGCTCAGCTAGAATGCCATCACCTCCACTAGCTTTGTTCCTTGTGATGCTTCCTAAGGCCCACTTGACTTTGCACTCCAGGATGTCTGACTCTAGGTGAGTGATCACACTATCATGGTTATCTGGGTCATGAAGATCTTTTTTGTATAGTTCTTCTGTGTATTCTTGCCACCTCTTCTTAATATCTTCTGCTTCTGTTAGGTCCATATCATTTCTGTCCTTTATTGTGCTCATCTTTGCATGAAATTTTCCCTTGGTATCTCTAATTTTCTTGAAGGGATCTCTAGTCTTTCCCATTCTATCGTTTTCCTCTATTTATCTGCATTGGTCACTTAGGAAGGCTTTCTTATATAATGTTAATCTTCAAGCAATTGATTTCTCATCTTACATATCAGAGCATAAGATTAAATTTTCTTTCCAGTCCAAAAATTCTGGAAGGAAATATGACCAGATCAGATGAAACAATAAGTGTTTGGGACTTGAGAGGACGGTAACATTGTGTCTGACAAGGATTACATTTTTACTGCCATCCAGGGGCTTGTAACTTCCTTGGCACTGTTATGCAATTCTCCAGGGCTGTACACAGGACAAGATGTGTCTATTCACTGGAATAAAAAGGATTAATGAACACAAGGCCTTTCTCCCTTCTCTCTGCTTTTTGAAAGGGGAGGAGTCTTTCTTTCTGGGTATGCCAGCAGCTGGACTTTCCTTTTTGGTGCAGAATCTGGGTAATGGACTGCTTTTCCCAAGAAAAATAATCAGCATGAGACACTAGACCATCCTTCCCAGAGTGTCTTTGTGGGGAGCATAAATGGAGGCCCTGGGGTGGAACTGGGGGCGGAGAGAGAATAGAGGAGCCATGTGGAGGGGAGGGAAAAGCGTGGATGGGAGAGAAAGAAACAGATTGTCAGCCACTGTGCCACCTCTGTGTGTGGGAGACGCAGTACCACGGGCATGTGGGGAAAGAATTGTATAGTGGGCAACTGGGGATGGGGCTAGATTGATAGAGTGGCTGCCTGTGTGGAAAACAGTGGCAGAGAGCAGAGAGAGGATTGTTAAGAGGTATGGTTGGATATTAAGAACTATTTTCCCACCTCTGTCTCTTTGGTCTCTTCTCAGCGACTAAACAGCATTGAAATCGTTTGATTTTTATATGTGCCTATTATAAACCAAGGTGTTTTATTTTTCTAAAGTATCCTTTATAGAGCAGCAGTCACAGTCAAGTCCCTACAAAGTTTCCCATATTTGGGACGCTCTTTCACTTACTTTATTTGAAGAGCGAGATGCTGTTTCGGGAAGGCACACTGGCCGAAAAGATCTCCATCAATGCTGTTTTTGAGTGATTCTGCAAAATCTGGAAATCCTCTGGTAGAGTCTAAGACAAAAAGCAAAAATATTTACTACAGATTTAGTTGTTTGTTTCAGGGTATCATCTTACAATTGCAATCAGCGATACTGATTGTCTATAGAACATCTTTTATACATTTGTATAAGTCTTTTATAAATCTTTAAATAGGTCTTGTAAGTCTTTAAAAAGCAAAGCAGTGCATACTAATGTTCTGGAGATCAAACATAAACACAGACAACATGACAAGAGAGCTGATGTTATACAAATGGGTACTTGGTTCTTGAGGTAACGTTTCCAAGAACAGCCAATATTCGCAGAATCAAAAAGCACTAATTCTCCAATAACTTAAATGGAAATAAAGATGATGCACTCTGGGATACTGTGATCTGGTTATGTTTTTCATGATTTTTTTTAATGGGGAAAATTATGGCTTTCTTTATATTTCAGGTTGTTTTACTTGGGAGCATATAAATAAATGTCAATGCCTTTTGTGCTTCTCTGCTGTTAATTTCAACTGATACCGCACACACACTAAGCCATGTTGGGTCCCAAATATATTCAGACTTCACAACACATTCTTTAAGTCCTATTGAAATAAGCAAAATAGCTTTTGTCTAAATTGCATATATGTTTCAAAAGAAAATACAGTGTTTAGCATCTTTGTCATCCTCACACACTTGTTTCTGCACTTCTCAATATACAGAGAAAATTCAAGGTGAATCTCAGAGTTGATAATCACATTGAACTGTGCTTCTTGAGAATGGCACATCATTTTGTCATATTACCTTAACTTTCCAAAGGAGAGAGTAGAAAGGAGCTGAAAAACTCTCTTTATCCTTGTGATGGTTTGGCCCAAGAAGTCATGGTTAGAAGTATCTCGTTTTCTCTTGAGCTGCCTTGTCTGGAATAGGAGTCAGAAATTGGTGCAACACAGATCAGATCTGACCCACAGACTTGCTTTCTTTGGTTCACACAATGTTTTTTGTCTGGTTTAAGTTTTTATCAGTTCCCTTAAATGTTCACCATAATCACCACTACTCGTTACCCACTGCTTGCTTTAGTTTTTATATTATCTACTGGTCCCTGTGCGTGGTTTTTTTGTCTGTCTGTTTATTGGTTTGGCTTTTTGCTTTGCAATCTTTGGTGAGAGTTTATAGAAATTAGTTCCATAAGTTGGACATAAACCTACAAAGCAATTTGGTTATGTGTCAATTGGCTTATCATTTCTAAATTTACTATCAAGTGGCCTCAGAAGAAAAGGGTGCATTTGGTTGGCTCTCCCTGTAGCTTTCTTAATGTTGTGCTTTTAGTTTACTCCTAAGTTTGGACCTAAAAATAATATTGTAGCAGCCTTGTTACCACTGATAGTACTGAAGTATTCCCACTGAGCAAAGACCTTTAATGTCACAGGAGTATGAGATGTACATTCTCATACTCACAAACATCATAACTGAACTTCCTGAAAGGAAAGTCTGTTGTAACAGTGAACAAAGCTTGATTTAGGCATTTCAAACATCTCTTGAGGACCTACCAACAATCAATAGCATTTTTCACCTTTCAGCACTTATTGTGCATTTCTTTTTTGCTTTCTGTAGACTAAACAGATTACAAAGAGAAGACTTTGTTTTGAGAAGACCATGCCAATCCCCTTAGCATCTACTGGAAATGATATTCCTGGGTGTCAGAATTCTTTATAAGTCTCTTTTCATTTTTCTAGAAAAAAAAAATCTGGGTAACAGTAATATGTGTTTAAAAATAAAAGCCAGCTGCTCATCACACATTCACAGCTTCCTCCCCTGCCCTCCCCACTTCTTTGCCAGGCCTACAGGAAGTCAAATTTTCAGTTTTATCTTGCTTTTTTAAGATCTTCTACTGCAAAGCCAGTTTCTATTTGGATGGATCTGGTGCCTGGACTTGGGTATTTTTGTGCCCTGATTCCCTAAATAAAAAAGGTAGTTATCCATTGAATATATTGTCTATCTAGCACTTTTCAGATGAGAGGGACTAGAAAACACAAACTTTCTGGAAGACTCCTGTGCTATTCCACCAATTATTAAAACCATATTTTAAGCAAACATGTTATCTACTTTAATATCTAAGGGGGAAAATATCTAAGATATTAGTTGTGGGTAATTGATTGCAAAAATGACCCCAGTTCGCTGCCTCTTCTCATATCCAGGCCCTTTGCAAAGTGATGTTTTAGCTCTTCAAGAGGAGACTTTATTTCCCCACTCTTCTACTTGGGCCCGTCTTGTGACTCTCTTTGGGCAACATGGCAGAAGTGGTGGTGTCCCAGTTCTAAGCCTATATCTCAAGAAACCTTGTGCTTAGGTTGTTTTCATGTCTTGCCTACTGTAAATACTGCTGCTATGAACACAGGTGTGCATGTTATCTTTTTGAATTATGGTTTTGTCCTGGGTATATGCCCAGGAGTGGAATTGCTGGGTTACATAGTAAAAGAGTTCTTCTTAAAACACTGTGTATTGGGGTGGTTTTTATGTGTCAGTAGCTACACTTCCTCATAAAAGGCATTTTAGAATATGTGCACATATATCATAGAACATATCAACATAGATGTAGGTACCACCTCCAAGGAAAATTAGTACATTGCAAGGCTATTGTAAGAATTAGAGATGATATACATAAAATGCCTGGAAAACAGGTGCTCAGTAAATGAAAATTACTAGTATGTTTATAGGTATGTTTGATGTTATATGAGTTATAACTAATAAGTGTCACCTTCCTGGAGCTCACAGGTTAGAAGCAATACATGTATAATGATTAGAGTGGCCTGTGTATCTGGCTGTCACAAGGAGGCCTGTCTAAACCAAACCCCTCCAAGTGACTTTCTTCTCCTAGGAATATCTCCAAGTGGTTCTCCTTGGAGATCCAGAAATTATCTAGCCCAGACCTTCACTCTCCATCCCCACTCCGCACTTTTGCTGGACTTTTGCTATGGCGGTGTCACTGCACTGAACTTGCCCTGCCTCCTTGGTTTGTTGCTGTTGTTTGATTGTTCCTCCTCTGGTTCCTCCTCTGGTCTTCATGACTGCTGATGATTGACATTATTACTGTGGCTTGGCTTCTCCAGACATTAGCTCTATCATATTACTCTCTTTATCAGTAATTTTTAATCAGGTTCTCATGCAGACTAGCTAGATACTCACCAAACTCCTTTCTCTCTCTGGCTACATAACTGAACTATATTTTCCAGTTCCTAATATCTGTTGGGGCCAAGGGAATAGTTTCCAATAATAACAATTTGTTGCAGAATTGATGTATCACTTCCAGAATAAAACAAGGGTGCACCTTTTCCATGCTGTCTGTCTCACTCCACATTTGGCTGGTTGGAAAAGATAGACTGAAAGACAATAGTGGAACAGGGGATGATAAAAGTACTAGATGGAAAGAGCCTGGATCTCTGTGTCACCGCTGGAAAGAGAGTCACCTAAAAGAATGATCTGACCAGGAACATCTGCATTAGTCTTTGCATGAGTTAGAAATAAGTTTTCATTATGTTAATAAGCCTCTGAGATTGGAGAGGTTGTTTGTTACCGTAGAGTAGCCTAACATATCCTGACTAATACAACTCCCAACTTTGATAGCCCTATTTGTTGTTGTTGTTTATTAAAGTCCTCCTACAATAGCAGCTTTATTTGTCTCGTTGCTTCTCACAGAGTCTTTGCACCTTTATGCCTGGGCAAGTTGCCTAGAGTTGGGGTAGAAGAAAAATATAAATCAACTCAACAAATATTTATTGAATGCTTGCCATTCACTCTGTATTGGGCTAGGCACAGAGATTGCTGTTGTTTAGTTGCTAAGTCATGTCTGACTATGTTGCAACCCTATGGATTGTAGCCTTCCAGGGTCCTCTGTCCATGGGATTTCTCAGGAGAACAAAACTTGGAATGGGTTGCCATTTCCTTCTCCTGGGGGATCTTCCTGACTCAGGGATTGAACCCATGTCTCCTGCATCCTACTGAGCCACCAGGGAAGCCCAGGCATGGAGGTTAGACAGCTGAAACACAGAAAGGACACCACAGTCCTCGCTCAATGTTACACTTCTCCAGGACTGAGTTTTGATATCTCCCACCTCTTCTCTCAAGTATAAATTCCTTGCCCATACTGGATACTGTGAGAAAGGCAAGAGATAGTCTTTCCCCCTCTGCTTCCCCTTCACAAGTCTCAGTCCCAAGGCTACAGGGCAGCACCACCATATCTTATGACATTTCCCTCCTAGAAGACCCAATGGAGGCTCCTTAAAGAAGATACCTCTTTGCCTCCCCTTCAATGCCACAACTTCAAAGGTGACTAGGACAATGAAGCAACTCCCATAAACATCTTCATTGCAGATATAAAATTTGATGTCACAGTATTTTTTATTGTTGTTGCCATTATTTTCCTGTAAAGAGGCCGAGAAAGATGGATCACAAGATCGTGAATCTTTGGGTTTCACCCTGACATTGCAGACAACCTGGAATGTACTTGGTTATTAATAATGGGAAAATAAGTCATTGGTAAAATAATGCTTACTGTTATGTTCCACTGGAGAAGGTAAGACACTTGGATAAAGAGAGAAACTATTTCACAGAGAAAAGATGAGGTTGATTTAAAGAAAAGGAAAAAGTAATCCAAACAGTGATATTTCAACCATAATGAATTTGCATTCCCAATTTAGCTTCATAGTCCTGAAACATTTCTCCTTCCAATGCTTTTGGTTTTTCATCTGCCACTAAATAGCATGTTGCTGAATAATTAAAGAGTCACATTTGCGGGGTGGGGTTGTTTTCAATGATCTTTGTGTGGTGGATGGCATTTTTCGCCAGGCAGCAAGGTGGTTCAGAAGAACATCACACTGTATTTGCCTGTTGAAAAATGTTAAAAAGTTCTTTTTTGAAACTAGAGGTGTCTACCGAGTCCAAAACGAATCGGAGCAGCCACAACAGCTGGATGCCATAAAAGCCTCAAGATTGTATCTCATCTTTCAACCGTTCTACTGACCACACATAGACTATTCAGCAAAAGGATGTTTGCCATGGAACCATCATCTGTTCCCCAGTTCTGCTGTGTCTGATAATGAGATCAGCTCGCTTTGATACTGAACGTGTTGGATGGAGATAATTAATTCTCCGTCTGGACAAGTAAGGCATTGTTTCGCCTCTTGTCCCTGCTTTAATCAGATCCGTCAAGCCATCAACTGCGCCTGCGCACAGGATCACGCACTCGCTCCCTGGGAGTTATCAAATCCCGTCTGCCTAAGGAAATCAGCTTTACAGATTTTAGAGGGGATTTAAGACACTAAACGGTGTTCTTCAATGAACAGTAATGAGATTCTACTAACTTGATTTACAGACCAAACGTGATAGATATGGCTAATCTGATTTGATAATAGTACACATAATAAAATTCTAGTTTAAAAATACTGCCAGTTGAGAACCTTTCTTCCATATAAACAGTTCAGAAGTCTTTTAGTGGAGAAGAAACCCTGTTTTCTAATTATGCTGCAATTGGTATGAAATATTTCACTAATGAATTAAAATTCCTGCATTTTTAAAAATATTGAGTGTTAAAAAAAAAAAAATCGAAGCCTAGCAAAGACAGCAAGACTGACCTTATTTTTATAATTCTCTGACTATTGAGTTCAAGAACCTAGTAGCTAGCACAGTGCTGGCCACTCAACAAAGATCTGTTGGGCCAAAATCTTTAAATGTTTGTTCAGTTGAAATGTCTGTTTTATCTTTAGCCTGACTTTTTATCTGTGTGGAATGTTCCTCTGGCAAAAGTGTTCTGACACATAGTTGCTTCTTTTTTTGCCTAAGTACTAAATTACATTGCTTTTGGAGTTTCAGACTTTGACTGTACCCCCATGTGATACATTTGAAGTGGCAGCTGGAACTCTTATGCCACTGGAAATTCTAAGCTATGTGAAAGAAAAATTTATTTCTCTTACTTGTTTTCTGTTCATAATATTTTTTTTTATCAGTGATGAGATGATAAATTCTACTGAAGTAAATAAATTGCTCAATTGATATTCTTATGTGTTGCTGCCTTTATTTTTCTTATGACATGCTGGAATTCTTCTGTTGTGAAAAGGAAAGAAAATTCAGTTTGGTGCCTGGTTTCTTTTCCCTATCTTGATTTTAGAAATTAATGAGAATGCTCATGAAACAGGAAAGAAAATGAAAAAAACCAACAAAAATTTAGTGTATTAGCAAACCTGACACCAAAGAATGAAAAAAAAGAGGAAAGAAAACTCAGAAGGATGCACCCTTTGCATTAAAATATTGATAATAGCGTGTGAAAAGAAAGAAAAAAAAGAAGATAGCAAATGAACCGAAGGAGAGGAGTTAAAAGATACTTTGATACAGACATAGCCTTCCCTTGTGGCTCAGCTGGTAAAGAATCCGCCTGCAATGCAGGAGACCTGGGTTCGATCCCTGTGTTGGGAAGATCGCCTGGAGAAGGGAAAGGCTATCCACTCTCATATGCTGGCCTGGAGAATTTCGTGGACTGTATAGTCCATGCAGTCACAAAGAGTCGGACACGACTGAGCAACTGTCACTTGATATAAACACAGCAAAGATTGGGGGCCTTCTACTGTAGGAATCAATCCCTGGGTCAGGAAATTCCCCTGCAGAAGGAAGTGACAACCCACTCCAATATTCTTGCATGGAAAATTACATGCACAGAGGAGCCTGTTGGGCTACAGTCCATGGGGTTGCAAAAGAGTCATACAAGACTTAGCGACTGAGTAACAACAGCAACTCTAGGGTTCAGATCTCCTGGGCACGTCTGTTGAACCAGCAGCACAGGTGGGCCTCGCCGGGGCCTTTGACAAGCTTGTTAAGGAGAGTCCTGGGAAACAGTGCTAGTTCTGTGCATTGCTAGAATTAAGAAATATTGGAGGCTTCTGAAGGCCAGGTGAGGGGACTAATGGAATCTGGGGGGTAGGGAGGTTTGAAGAGCTCTTTACAGAGAACTTATCCTAAGGAAAGATAAGTACTCAAAGAGACCATTAAGTAGCCATTGGAGAGGGTTGGCACTAAGGTTAGAATGTATATGCCCCCCTCATGATGGGGATTAGTGCCTTTGTAAAAGAGGCCACACAGAACTCCCTAGCCCCTTTTGCCATAGAATTGTGAAAAGACAGTCCTCTCTGAACCAGAAAGAGGGTCCTCTGCAGAACCCTAGAATCCCTGGAACTGTGAAAAGCAAATTTCTATTGTTTATAAGCCACCCAGTTTATGGTATTTTTGTTACAACAGCCCAACAGTTGAAGGACAGACATGGACTCCTAATGCAAGACAAGAACTGTGGCTTGAATCTATTGCCTCCCCTTCGGATCTGTGTCTGAGTCTAGGAGAAAAAACTGAGTGAAAACATCGAGTTGCTTCTTGAGAAACCAGGAGGGACACAGCTGTCCTGCTTTGGGACACTTTCCTGAGAGTCTCAGGTTCTCTTACATTCCTGTAAAATTATGGTGTGACCTCAGCATGCGACCACCGTGAGAGTGGACTTCTGTGTCCAGCAGAGCAGTCCAGAGCAGCGGCCTGTCAGCTGGGGGGACAGTGCAGAGTGAGGAGCCTAGTGCAGAGGCCACAGTCAGAGAGGATGGCCTCTCCCTTTGGATGAAAGGAGAGTGGGGAGGAGGTTGCAGCAAAGTCCCATGGTTGCCAGGCTGTAATGCACAGGACGGACACCTTCTGGGGATGCCCAGCGGCAGTGGGCAGTGAGATGGTGGCTTCTCAAGAGACCAGAGGTACCACATAAGCAGATAGAGGCACTAGGCTGGCAAAGTGTAGGTAGAGAGATGACTGTGGCCTCAGAGACGGCTGTGTCCTAGAGACACTTGGGTTAGAGAGAGAAAAAGGGATCCTGAAGAGGAGATCTTCAGTCTCACTTGTGAATTTCAGAAGAGGAGAGTTGGGATTTTAATGTTGGTCTGTCTGATTCTTGTTATTGTTTAGTCGGTAAGTTGCATCCAACTCTTCTGCGACCCCCATGGACTGTCCAGACTCCTCTGTCCATGGGATTTCCCTGGAATGGGTTGCCATTTCCTTCTCCAGGGAATCTTCCCAACCCAGGGATCAAACCCACATCTCCTGCATTGGCAGGTGGGTTCATTATCACTGAACCATCTGGGAAGCCCCTGTCTGATTCCAGGCCCTACTTTCAGTTCAGTTTAGTTCAGTTAAATTGCTCGGTCATGTCCAACACTTTGCGACCCATGGACTGCAGCACACCAGGCTTCCCTGTCCATTACCAACTCCTGGAGCTTGCTCAAACTCATGTCCATCCAGTTGGTGATGCCATCCAACCATCTCATCCTCTGTCGTCCCCTTCTCCTCCTGCCTTCAATCTTTCCCATCATCAGGGTCTTTTCCAACGAGTCAGCCCTTCGCATCAGGTGGCCAAAGTATTGGAGTTTCAGCTTCAGCATCAATCCTTCCAGTGAACACCCAGGACTGATCTCCTTTAGGATGGACTGGCCCTACTTTATTCATCACTAAGCACCACTGCTCCAAACAAAATTATTAGTGCAGCATGTGGCCCCAAGCCAGGCCCTGAGCTTGAATGTCTTATTCTACCACATGAAAGAACAAGGAGTAGAAATTCATCTTTTAAATAATGGAATAAAATCTGCATGCAATTTTTAAAATTATTTACCGATAATGTCAAGATGCACAGAAGCTATTTGAGCTGGGAATTGCTGTGTTAAAACAACAAGGAAAGCAGATCCAGTAGGTTCATAGCCACTGTCTCTGGGAATTGATAGAAGTGACCCTATTACCTGGTGTCCAGGTCCTCCTCCATGACCCTCCTTCTTGACCCTCCATGGTCAGTCCAGACCCGGTCTCCATGCTACCTCTTACACCCAGCTGGGAGTTTTTAAAAATCTCGGGCTCTCTGCCTGCACCAGGCCAGTTTTATCAGCATCTCTAGGTGTGGTTCTCAGGCCTCAGGAATTTTTTAAGTTGTCCCTGTGATTCCACTCTGCAGTCCCAGCTCAGAACTCTGCTCCAGGATCTCTGCAGACCTTGGGAAGAAGGGCTGAAGGAAGCCTTGCCCAGCATTGTGCTCTGGGGGTCCAGTGGCTAAGCAGCACGTCTGGGGACTCGCTTCTATCCCCCCTCACCTAACAACACTGTGCCGGAGTGCCTGGCCCACATCTACAGATGGGTCCACAGGTAAGAGGACAACTTTTTCTAATGGGATCTTTATAACACTCTGGGCTTTATGCAGTGATTATGTGTGTGCTAACGTGGGTGCACGGTTGCTTCAGTCCTGTCTGACTCTGTGACCCTGCGGACTGTAGCCAGATAGGCTCCCCTGTCCATGGGGATTCTCCAGGCAAGAATACTGGAGTGGGTTGCCATGCCCTCCTCCAGGGGATCTTCCTGACTCAGGGATCGAACCGCCTCTCTTATGTCTCCTACGTTGGTAGGCAGGCTCTTTACCACTAGCGCCACCTGGGAAGCGGGATTACAGATGGTCAGAAATACCTAAAAGCAATGTCCTGAGGTGTTTTTAGCCTTGTGGCACTTGCTGTGAAGCCTCCAGAAAGTTCTGTGTCTTTTTTCTCTCAAGCACATGCTTTACTGCAAAAGGGCCCATTTTGTTTTTGTTTCTCTCCGAACTCAGGCTTCTACAGACTGGTGATACTTTTTATTGTGTTTCATGAAGCATTCTTGACTATGTTAAAATTGCTGAAACACACAGAGAACCTGCAGGGGCCGGGGGAAGAAAGCTGGACTTGTGCCTTTACCTGCAGATCCAGGCTCTGTCTTGTACACGGTTCTAATTACGGGTGCCCCACCTTGTTCTTTGGGTCTCAGTTCCTGTGTTAGTAACCTGCCTCACACTCCAGTTCCTACCACTCTGGGCTTTCCCCGTCTCCCTGAGCCAGAAGTCTACCTGCAACTGATAGCAAATTGCCTCAAGCCTACAGTTCACCAATAGCTGTTCCTAAAGCCATACCCATTCCTACATCACGCTTTCTGTGCCTTGCATACCAGGCACACACTCTTGTTGGTGGCCGTTAGCTGCCGGGCTGGATCGTTAGCCTCCTTTTCTCATATTCTTCCCTGTCCCCACCCCTGGGCTTGCCTCTTCTCCCAGCCCTGTCCCACACTGTCTGCTCATCTCCGTCCATCACCCACTGCATGGAATCCTCTCATGACTAAGCAGGAGCACTTCCCAAAACATGCAGTCACTGCCTTTCAGGTATTGATTCATCTCATCCCCCCAATGGTCTTGTGGTGTTTTTAGAATATTTAGAAATGCTTTTTAGAATATTTATGTAATTTATGGGCTTACCAACTCAACAAATCCATAACAGAAAATCTGTATTTTATATGATTAAATACATGTTCATTCATTCAATAAATAATCTACTAGGCATGATTCTAGGAATGTAGGATACAAGACACACCAGATTCCTACTCCATGGGACTTACATTTTATTAATAGAGGAGACAAACATTAAACATGTTGAAGGATAGTAAGTGCTATGAAGCAAATAGAGTGGGGTGAAGTGACTTTAAATTAGGTAGTTAATGAAGGTAATTAGTGAAGAGGTGGTATTTGAGCTAAGGTGTGAATGATGGAAAGGTTTGGGGGAAAATGAAGGATGAGCTAGGACAAAGGTCCTGGGGTGGCCACACACTTGGCATCATTGAGGACAGTAAGAAGGCTGTGGAGGTGGATGTGAAGGGGAGAGTGGTACCAGGTGAGATGAGAGAGGTTGGCAGGGTCAAGTCAGGTGAAAAATCAGTACCAATGTAAGCAGTATGAATATTGTTCTAAGTCTCATCCAGAGTTAATGATGGGTTTTAGGTGCAGGCCTAAAGCAGTCTGATTTACATTTGTAAAACATCACATGGACTGCCAGGTAGAGAATCCATTATGAAAGGCAGAAGTGGGAACAGGGAGACCTGTTTAGAAGGAAAGATATGTTGGTCAAGATGCACTTGGCTTGGCTTTGATTAGTGGGTTATATTGCAGATAGAAGTGGAAGGATTGAGCATGTATTTGGGGATGGAGTGGATACCAGGAGAGGGTCAGAGGTGAAAGAAAATGATGAAACGAGAAGACCCTGTAGATTGAAAGTTAAATATATGGTTGACTTTTTTTAATGTGAATATCTTTATTTTGACAAATAAGTATAGTATTTTTAAAAATTGACCTGAAAGTTAAAAAAAAAAAAAAAAAGCATCAGGTAAAAGTACCCTTTCCTGAGATGATGAAAACAGGGAAAACAGACATGGGAAAAGAAACCAAGAGATGGACTTCCCTGGTAGCTCACAAGGGTTCAGTCCCTGATCCGGGAAGGTCCTGCGTGCTGTGGAGCACAGATACGGAACCTGCACTCCGGAGCCTGGGAGCCGCCACTCGTGACGCCTGCACGCAGCGAGAGAGGCCGCCGCGGGGAGAAGTCAGTGCACCGCGACTGGAGACGAGCCACTCTCACTGCAGTTAAAGAAAAGCCCACGGCAATGAAGACCCAGCACAACCAAAAACAAACAAACGTGGAGAAATTCTGAAAAAAGGACAAGAAACCAAGAGGTCTGTAGACAAAAGACAAGTGAAGTGTAAATTGCCTGTTAGGCACCAGGTACTAAATAATCTAATGCATACTCGATATACTGCTCAGTTTCACAGCAAATAGAAAACCATAGCATCCCTACTCTTTAAAAAAGACATCTAAGTAATGTTTGGTGTGGACAACAGTGTGCTCTGGCTCTCAAACCGTGTAATGTCATCAATACTCTTCTATTACTACTTCTTTCAACAAATTGGCAAAAACCACTCTGACAGTCGTTTGATGTTTCTCACACACGTGTAGCCGGGTGCCCGTGTGACTGCAGGGTCTGTCAGTGGTGACGTGAGCAGGAGGAGCTGGGGCAGCTTTGGTGGTGGGGCAGCCAAGCCCTGGTCCTCTCACATTTCATCCTGGCCGCTGACTAACCTCCTCTCCCTGTAGGGGAGGGCATTTCTGCTGATGTCCTGCTTTCCGTTTCCACTCCTCACCTCTGACAGGACCCTGGAAATACAGCTCCCTGAGGCAGGAGTTCTTCCCATTCTGCTTTAGAGTATTCAGGCTCCAAGCATAAGGTATTGATTAAAACATGAACTCGCTAGTGTTCACATCAAACACATTTTGGGTTTAAAGATTGGTGGGAAGTCAATTATTGCTGTTTTTTACCTGACTTACTATTGTATAGATTTTGGAAATTGTAGTAAGGAAAGTGAGGATCATTCATGAGAGTGACACCCTTGTCCTTTTCATATATATATGTATATATATATTTATACTCACACATATTATGCTTTTATAAAACTGGGGGTTTCCTGCTTTTTTCCCTTAACAATTTATCATATGCATTTTCCCACATCACTGCTTTTCTAAAATGTAATTGTTAATGACGGCAATCATATGCCTGTCCGATAATTTTTTAACCATTCCTTCCTGACAGTTGTGAAGGCTCTTCTCAGATTTTTTTGGTCATATAAATAATGCTGTGATAAATATCTTTGAATATAAATCTTTGTTTATGTATCTGATTCATTTTTAAAATTTTTAAATTAATTTTATTGATTCTTAGAAATTAAATAAGTAAGTCAAAGAGAAAGATTTTAAGGCAAATTCTCTGTCACTAAAGTTATACTAGTAATGATGACAAAAGCTGTTTGAAAGTGCCCATTTCACCACAGCCATTTTATGAGTAGATATACGACTTTCTCATTTGGGGAAAAAATAAAAATGGCATTGGTCTATTTAATCTAGAAGTTTTTACAAAAATTACATTTTGAGTCTTGAACACTCTCAGATGTCCTTCAGCCACAATCGTGAATTGGTATATTAATAATTTGCCCATTGTTTTATTAGGAAAAGTTTGTTATTGATTTATGAAGTCCCTTTATATAACAATAAATGAAACCCTTTGATATAATTCTAAATACTTTTCCTGGTTTCTTCTTTCCCTTTTAGTTGTGTTTTGGGTTTTTAAATCATGCTTTTGGAAAGAATTCTCCATCGGAATTAATAACAGATACTTGGGGGTCCAACCTGAGATCAAATCCTGGCTCTGCCTCTTACTAGCTGTGCCTTTGAAGTTATGTAAATTCCTTAAACCTCCATCAACTTCCTATTTTTTTAAATTAATGTAATGCCACCAATGTGATAAATTTATGGTAAAGAGTAAATATAATAATGAATAATTTTAACATTTGTGTCAGATATTATATGCTCTTTTACATGGTACATCTTCTCTCTAAATTTTATTAAAGTATAGTTGATTTAAAATGCTATGTTTTATAAGTACTGCATGCTAATCAGTTGTGCCACTGGAGCTCTGTAAAATGTTGTGATAATTTCTGCTGCACAGCAAAGGGACCCAGTTATACTTGTATATTATTTTTCATATTCTTTTCTATTATAGTTTATCACAGGATATTGAATATAGTTTCCCATACTATACAATAGGACCTTATTGTTTATTCATCCTATATTTACTAGTTTTCATCTGTTAATCCCAAACTCCCAGTCTCTCCGACTTCCCTCTCCACCTGACAACCACGTCTGTTCTCTATGTCTCCGTGAGTCTGTTTCTGTTTTGTAGATAGGTTCATTTGTGTTGTGTTTTAGATTCCGTATATCAGTATGATATCATATGGTATTTTTCTCTTTTTGACTGACTTCACTTAGTTTGATAATCTCTAGGTCCATCTATATTACTGCACATGACATTATTTCATTCTTTTTATAGCTGAGTAATAGTCCATTGTGTGTGTTTGTGTGTGTATATATATACATATATATATATACACACACACCACATCTTCTGTATCCATTCAATTGTCAATGGACATTTAGGTTGTCTCAATAACTTGGCTATGGTAAACAATGCTGCTATGAATATAGGTGTGTATATCTTTTGAATTATAGTTTCGTCTGGATATATGCCCAGGAGTAGGATTGCTGGATCATGTAGCAACTCTAATTTTAGTTTTTTGAGGAACCTCCATATTCTTTTCCACAGTTAGGCCAATTTATATTCCCATTACATGGTGCATCTTGTTTAATCCTCCCAACAGCCTTATTACATCTTCTGATAATAGGGCTCATTATTTATGACAGAAAATGCAAATGCATGGCTTTGTTGAGTCTCATAGTAAAAACAACCTGGTAAACTTTGTTTACCTCAGCATTTAGCAAACTTATTTAGTCACAGAAAATATTTTCCAGGCAGCACCATGAGCATTACACAGTACTGGAATTTCAAGGACAAGTTTATTTTAAAATGACATTTTATTTTGAAATAATCACAGATTCACATGTAGTTTTAAGAAGTAATCCGGAGAGATCCCGTGTGCCCTCAACCCAATTTCTGCCAATGGTAACATCTAGCAAAACTATTGGACAATATCACAACCAGGACATGGACACTGATGCAGACAAGATACAGGATCCATCCTGCTGAACTTGCTCACTTCTCTTCCACCCACCCCCTTTTCTTTACATCTTCTATTTCTTTGCTGAGGCTTTCTATTTTTACATTTGTTTCAACCATAGCTATAATTATTCTTTGAGGCATTTTTATCATGACTGAGTTACAGATTGTCAGTTAATCCTGTCATACCTGTGATACTGATGTTGTCTTTTTCCCATTCCACTTCTGACCTTTTCTGATTGATTTTTGGTATGATGAGTGATTTTCAAGTACAACCTGGAAATTTTCATATTATATGATGAGACTCTGGATTGTATTGAACCTTCTGTTGCTGACGTTTTCTGGCCTTGCTCCAGCGTGAAAAGTGAGGGCACTGCCTCATTTCCCAGATGAAAGGAGACGGTTCATGTTTCCCATTCAGCTTTCATTGACAACCACAGCGGAGGGGGCTCCTTATTACTGCTGGGCAGAGATGGCAGTTCAGCTCCCCATGTGGTTCCATTGACAACTCTGGGGTCGGGGGTGGGAAGGTTGACAACTCATTACTGCTGGCCACAGTGAAAGCCTGGCTTCACTCCGCTAGGCTTCCTCTGACACCGTCCCTGGGGGAGAAGGGGGTGGCTCCTTCCTGCCAGGGAGAGGTGCAAGTCCAGGCTTCCGTGCAGTCTCTTTGGATATGGTGCGAGATGGAGACAGCTCCTTGTCTAGTAGGATGAAGGTCTCAGCCCTTGATGGTGCTTCCCTAACACCACCCCCAGAAGGGGCATTCAGGTTCTTACCACAGCTTCTCAAGAATGGAAGTCCAGGCTGCCCACCCAGCCTTTACTGGTGAGGCTGAGAGGCAGGGCTGAAGTTTTTCCTGTGCTGTTGGCTAGAGGAGAATGGTCACTGTCTGGAAGTTCTTTGTCATGCAAGCGTGTTCTTTTCCTGTAGCTATGACTAGAAAGAGCAAGTTTTTGTCAGGATTATTTTGGTCCTTGTCTGTTGACATTTCTAGATTGTTGGCTTCTTTAACTCCAAATTTGGGATATACAAGGCAAAAAAGAAATACAGGAAACTCACCATAGTGTCTTCCCTCAGGTCCTGTGATCCCTAGCTGGTCTGCCTTTTCTCTCCACCTTTCAGAGTTTTGTTTGTTTTGTATATAATACCCAGAGGTTTTAGTTGTACCTGCCAGAGGAGTAGGGCAAAGGATTATCTGCTCCATCTTCCCTGAAGCAGAAGCCTTTCTGAGGCTTACTTGGAGAAACTCTTTTCACTGTGTTGTCATTGTGTTGCAACATCCCAGCATGTGCAGAGTACTTTGTTACTTATCCTGGATAAAGCCTTAAGGTTTGCAAATGATATACTCTTTGAAAGATTGAATACAAGATTATCCCACCTTTCACATAGTAGTTTTTGTAGAATAAGCATCCATCCCAACACTTAGCAGCCTGAAACAATGACCATTTATTTAGCTCATCGCAGAGCAAAAGTTGCTTCCACTAAGCACATAAATGTCTGTGATCTTCTGCAAGTTGACTAAAGCCTTGGTTTGGCTTTCTTGTAGCTGAGGTTCTGGGTGGATGACATGGTTGACTCAGGGCTGGTGACGTTGTATCTTACCCTACAGCTCACACAGGGGAGTTAGGGATCCAGGGGAGAGAGCAGAAGTGTGTGCGGCCTCCGGAGGTCTAGGAAAGGCTCTGGTGGTCACGTTTACCTCCAAAAGCAAGCCACACTCAGTCCAGATTCAGAGTGTGGGGGAAATAGACTCCATGTGTTGAGGGAGGCAGCAGCAAAGTCACTTTATAAAGAAAGTGGTTTCCAGGGGGGAAGGGTCAAGAACTGTGGCCAGTTTTCCAATTTTTAATATCCCCATTATAATGTCTTCTCAATTTGCATTTGCTAACATGTTTTCTTACTAGGGGAAAAAATATGGCCATAACCACTGGATAAACTCTTGGGAGAATGTTGTATATATGAGAGTCAGTGGTAACAGCAGGAAACAGCCGATAGCTGGTTAGGGTGATCAGCCTGAATGGCAAATCTGATCATGTCACTCGTGAGCTTAAGATTCATAAATGACTTCCCACTGTCTACAAAGAATTCCAAACTCTGCATAACCCATTAGGCTGCCCGTGAGTGTTCACCAACCTCCCTCCAGCCTCCAGCTCTGCATTCTAATACATGGACCTGCTCACCGCTCCTTGTACCTTCTGTGTTGTTCCAGACTTTGCCCCACCCTTTGTGCTGTTTCTTCTGCCCGCAACACTTTTCCCCACCAGCTCCTCAACCATCTTCTGTCAGGCTAGTTCACCCTTCTCCATCCAGGCTTAATATATAGGTCATGCCCTTGAGTTAGGCTTCTCTGCCCACCCGTTTGTCACATCCTGGATTTACTGACTCATCTGTGTGCTTAAAACGTGCCTTATGCATCGTGCTAATTGAGTACTTGTTATATTGAAATTTTGCATATTTAAGGCTGGATTTCCCACTGGACTGTGAATTCCTCCAAGACAGAAGGCTATTCTTACTTTGTAGCTGTGGTACTTAGCACTGTCCAGTATATTAATAAATCAAATAGCAGATGCTGGTGGTACCCCCATCCATCTCTGGGGCCTTACCAGTTTCCTATGCTCTGGGTGCAGATTCCAACGATTGTAGGCTCATGGCAGTTCTAGCTGTTCTCGAAATAATTCACTGTGCAGGTTTTCAGATAATAAGAGGTAGGACGAGATGCTTCTGTTTGCTGTTGTTCAGTCACTAAGTCGTGTCTGATTCTTTACAACCCCATGGGCTGCAGCACCCCAGGCTTCCCTGTCCTTCACTATGTCCCAGAGATTGCTCAAATTCTGTCTGTTGAATCGGTGATGCCATACAACCATCTCATCCTCTGCCACCCTCTTCTCCTTTTGCTTTCAATCTTTCCCAGCATCAGTGTCTTTTCTAAAGTCAGCTCTTCACATCAGGTGGCCCAAGTATTGGAGCTTCAGCATCAGTCCTTCCAATGAACATTCAGAGTTTATTTCCTTTAGGATTGATTGGTTTGCTCTCCTTGCAGTCCAAGAGACTCTCAAGAGTCTTCTCCAGCACTACAGTTGGAAAACATCAATTCTTCAGTGTGCAGTCTTCTTTATGGTCCAACTCTCACATCCGTACTTAACTATTGGAAAAACTGTAGCTTTTACTATATGAACCTTGGTTGGCAAAGTGATATCTTTGTTTTTTAATACACTGTCTAGGTTTGTCATAGCTTTCCTTCCAAGGACCAAGCATCTTTTAATTTCATGGCTGCAGTTACTGTCTGGAGTGATTTTGTAGCCCAAGAAAATAAAATCTGTCACTGTTTCCACTTTATCCCCTTCTATTTGCCATGAAGTGATGGGACTAGATACCATGACCTTTGTTTTTTTAATGTTGAGTCTTAAGTCAGCTTTTTCACTCTCTTCTTTCACCTTCATCACGAGGTTCTTTAGTTCCTCTTTATTTTCTGCCATTAGAATGGTATCATCTGCATATCTGAGGTTGCTGATATTTGAAGATGATCTAAAAAGAAAATACAGTGATTTTTTATATGCTTCAGCCAAATAAAAAATGAATTTATAACAATTGTTTATGGGATGAAGCATTCTTTGGTCTGAGTGGTTAAGGGCACAGCCTTGGAATCAGGGTGATCTGGGTACAAATCTCCTCAGTAGATAATAACCTCTTAGTTAACTTCATCTGTAAAATGGAGCTAAAGTAACAGTCATTGTGAGAATTAATGATACAGTCCTTGCAGACTGCATAAGCACATAGAAAACTGTTGTGATTGTTTTTGTTTTTAGAATGGTTATGGCTAGAGTTTTGCATACCTATAAATAATTTGAAAAGAGAATTTTGTAGAGATGATACAGTGAAGAATCGGGCTGTTTGTTTTAAGCCTGGAAAATGTCCATGCACAGAGACAAAGAGGTTGACTTCTTACATTTCAAAATGTCCGATCTTTTGGCCCTTTAGCAAGTTAAAGGGGTTGACTGAAAGGGAGCAACTGATCTCGAGTTGTGGTTTGGAGTCTCTGAAGGAGAGGGAGTGTATATGTGTGTGTATAGGTATGTGTGTGTGTGTTATGTGAAGAACTGGAAACTTCCCTGCTAAATACTCTGTAAACAAGCTTTGTTGGATTAGCAGAACCTGCAGAAAATATGGTGACTGAAACCAGAACCATCAATGGGTTCTAGCATGCTGTGGTTTTCTATCCTTCCTAAAATCCTCTTATGTAAAACAGATTTCAGCAAAGCTGGCGCCGCAGTTAAAGGGAGGAGTACACCCGCTCTGCTTTCCCTTAAATCCACGCCCCGTTCCAGACCCAACCATCCCACTCCCCTGCCTATGTGGGATTTTGTATAAGTACCAGGCACTAACCGATTGCGCCACTGGAGCTCTCTGTGTGTGATTTTGAACACGTTCCAGCCCCTCTGTTCTCCGTTCCTTCCCCTGTAAGGTGAAGAAACACTGTGTTTCCTTCCATTTCTGTAGCTGTGATTTTCGGTCTTCCGAGCTGCTTTTTCCAGAGCACCCTCCAGCTTCTCTGAGTTTTGGAAACTCCAGGTTTGGCCTCCACCTTTGGCAAGGATTGTGCTTTTTCCCTTCTCCAAGAAGGAGTCAGAATTTTCAAAGTCACGGATTCTGTATCTAGTGTTGTGGATGAGATTATAAGTTGTGCCTGCCAAATCTGCATTGTGGTATGGGAGAAACTTGAGGAGAAATAAACACTGGGAGCTGCAGAGGAGGAACTAGTGCTGAGAATGCAAGGGGCAGGATTTCTCTGACTAGTAATAATGACGTTGATGACACTAAAATAACATGCATACATAGGTAACTTCAGCATTCATTGTAATTCATACCTCAGACACTTTTTGCTCCAGTGTAAGAACAGTGATCCTCAATTTTCATTCAGGATTTAAAATTCCACATGCCCACTCACCCTTACCCCCGCCCCACAGACACACAGAAATTTCAGATTCAGTTGATGTGGGTAGCACCATTTTCTGTATTGGGGGAATTCTGAAGTCAGCCAAGGTTAAGCATCACTGTGTTTAGTTATGTGTCTCTCTGCTTCTTCCTCAAGGCAGACATTTCTATACCCCCATCAAAAACAAAACAAATCTTTTTATCATTTACCTGACTAAATCCAGCTTTCAGTGACTGTCATTACTGTTTCAGTATTGCCTAACCCTGCTCAGCACACAACAAAGTTAGTATTTGCACTGTTTACAAAGCAGTTCAATAAGTACTGAAACCGCGGCGCACAGGAGAGAATTTGCTGCATCATGATCTCATCTGATTTCTCTGATGGCACTTCAGGGCTCTGTGCGGCAGAGTTCAGGGACTTTGGACTATCTGAACTTCACACTCTCCCAGATCATAGCTTCTGATCTTTAAGAAGGTGACTTAAAAGAAAGGAGAAAAAAAAATTGCTTTGGGAGAGTGGAATACTATCACTGCTGCTCTTGCATGTTCCCTGGCACTGGAAACCTTGTTTACTTGCTCCAAATGGTTGTCACCCCCAGTTCCGGCAGTGTGCTTCCAGCAGCTGTCCCTAACTGATTAATACAAGTAGGCAGATAAACCTTGGGTCATTCCTAAATCAGAACTGCCTGCACATTAACACACTAGCTTAACCTTGTTTGACTAGAATTGAAGATTTTCTCAAACAGATGTCTGTCTGAGGTCACCAATGGGCTAACGCTGGACTTTATAGTGTCCTTCACCAGAGCCAAGGCGTCACCTGTTTGTTTAACTCAGTCAACAAGCCCTGATTTCCAAGTGATACTGTCCAAAGGCTCCATGGGGTGGCCTCAGGAAGCAATGCCCACTCCCTTCCCTGCTGCTAAGGTGAAGAAAACTAGGTGTCAGATGCTGAAGAGTTTCAGTGAAGGGATCTGTCTGTACAGGATTTTCAAAGTTTGCCTCTTCTGAAACACACAGTATCTCCCAGTTTTGAAAAAGAGCACTCAATAAATTATTTTAGAGGAAATTAAAATATTTCTTCTTTTTACTTCAATAATTCCATTCCTGATGCTTTGTATTTTCTCTTCCATGCTAGAAGGAAGGAAGGAAATATGTTACATGTATAGATGGGCTTCAGACAATACAGAGATTAACTAAATTGTGAGATATTAATGTGATGGGCTATTATAAAATTGTGTTTATGATATGTATAGAATAATATGAAAATGCTAATGTTTACATGGAAAAAAAGCAAAATACAGCAATACATCTACACTACATGTTGTAAATGAATATACATATGTACATATATTGGAAATAAATATACAAGAAATATGAAATATGGAAAACAAAATGTTGATATTTGGTAGCTGTGAAATGCTGAGGGTTTTTATTCATTTCAAAATTTCCATGAATGCTGCTACAATATAGTTTGCCCAATAAAAAAATAACATTGCTATCTCCTTTTTACAACTATTTACAACAGTTTAAATGTTCTCTTATAAGTCTAATGTAATACTTGAGTGTACTCTAAAAAGTATAAACTCATCCTATTCTGTGAAGGCTTAAAGCTTCTTGAAGATTTCATATATAAATATATTATATTTAATATTTATAACATGGGTAGAATGTATATATCATTATCCCTGTTTGATAGATCAGGGCTCAGATCTATCAGGGCTCAGACATGAATGGTTTGACCAAGGTTGTTCATCGATCAATGACAGGCAAGAGTAGAAGAAAGAACACCATAAATCTTTGAGTGCTGAAACTAAATCCAATTCCCAACCTATACTGCATTTTTCAAAGAGCCCAGTAGGGTACCACATACCCAATGAGAACTTGGTGAACATAGCTTTCTTTTTTAAGGGCTAGAGTTAGTATAGTGGAAGTGACTGTAAGTCCATCTTCCTGACTCTAGCCTCACATCTGTTTAATTCATCATACACATACCATTGTGAGATGAATCTTGAAATAGAGCATTCATCTTATCACTGCCCTACACAGAAACCAATAATGACTACAAGTCAATAGTTCAGACTCTAGATGCTGACCACTGGGGCCAAAACACCACTGTATTCTGCTTCAGCTGAACTTTTTGCTTAGAACTATCTGGAGTGTATCTCCCCACTTTCCAGTCAAGTTCCCTAATACATCTCATGTGGTGAGTAATCCCCTAAAGAGGTTTCAAACTTTATGTAAATTGTAGCCTGCCAGGCTCCTCTGTCCGTGGAATTCTCCAGGCCGGAATACTGGAGTGGGTAGCCATTCCCTTCTCCAGGGGATCTTCTCAACCCAGGGATCAAACCCCAGTCTCCGGTATTGCAGGTGGATTCTTCACTCTCTGAGCCACCAGGGTTGCAATGTGGCATTCACCTTTTAATGACATGAACATCAATTTGGCTTGAAAAACATCATCCATCAAAGTAAATTAACCTATTTAAACTGAATACTGCTGGCTTTGTCATTCTGCTATTTAATTGTAAGTTTGCTTTGGCTTATACATGTCCTAATGCCATTGGTTCTAGTTCCAGTTACTGTGGCTAAGTGATACATTACCCTCAAAAGTATTGGCTTAGAATAAGGGTTTATGATTATCTCTCAGAATCTAGCAGTTAACTGGGGTCGGCTAGGCAGTTCTTGCTCAGGGTCTCCCACACAGCTACTATCAGATGGTGGCTGGGACTGAGTTATCTGAAGGCTCACTCACATATCTAATGCCAGAGCTGGGAAGACTGAAGCATCTGGGGATCCCTGAGCAGGTGTCTCTAGCTCTTGGCTCTTCCTATGTGGCCCCATGTTTGCTGCATGGTAGCCTGACTTCTTACAAGGTAGCTAAGGGCTCTAAAGGTGATAGGTAGGTAGGTAGGTAGATAGATAATAGAGCAACAGACAAATTGCATTACATTTTCTATTTTAGTATTAAAAGTCAGGTAGTCTCACATTCTACTTATTAGAAGAAAAACACCAAGGCTTCTTGGGGAGCTAAATTAGACTCTACTTTTATGGAAGACATGCTTGAGAATTTAGAGTGTCTGTTTAAAATCACTGCAGTTTCACAGTTCCTTCCCTTTCATATCTGCTTATTCAAATTCAGCCATCCCTTGCAGCCAGGTCAAATGTCCCCAGTCCTAAGATACCCTACATTGCTCCAGACCTCAGTCATTTCTCCATTAACAAAAAGCCCAAAACCTATGGTCTGTCTCATAGAGATACACCTTTAATTGTTTCTGCCTCATATTGTTTCATTTCTAATGACAGTAACAAAAATAACAGCTCTAACTAAATTAAAAGCCTCATATGGGCTCTGTAAGGGCTGTCCCACTAGCCCCATTTTACAGTTGAGTTTGTTGCCCGAGGTCACTTCAGCTGGGCTAGAGTCAGACTCCTGTGTCCCTTCTCTTAAGCACTATGTTATGTGCTGCTTTCTGTAATTTAAGTCATATTTGTGAGTTATTACTAGGAAGCATGAAAGGCAAAAAAGCAGACAAGCAGAAAAGGGGTAAGGAACAAATATAAGAAGACCTATGAAGAGATGTCAGATGAAGGACCCGTGTGACTGCTTCGCAGGTGCTGGGCACCCAGGTTAGCCACTCCCCGCTCCATCACCCTGTCAGTCTCTCCACCTTTGAACTAGCAATCATAAAATGTGCCTGCATCTACAGTGATATTTGGAGGACAAAGGCACTTTGCAAATGTAAATGCCACGTTTGCGCAGTAACCACTCAGAGATGAAAGGTGAGTGGAGAACTGAACTCTACAGCTAAAGTGCCTGACACTGATTTATCATTGGGTTCGGGAAGACCACAAACCCAACATACATACCAGTGCCCAGTCAAGATGGCCTATCACTCATCACATTTGGGACAATCAGTTTGAAGTCCTCATTTAAATATCTCTCTGAAAAAGGACCTCTGGAAATGGGGCAGATTTTCAGGGTTATCCTCAGCAAGTGAATTCTCATCCTACAACAGGACAATTTCTGGAGGTTTCAACTACTTAAATAAGAACTGATAAATTTCCATATGAATTTATCATTGCTGGAAAGCTTTACAATAGCAAGGGGACTGCAAATTTGCTTTTCATTAACCTAATGAGCAGAATTCAGTAGTTGAACAGAACTTGAGAAATGCCTGCCCGTTAGAAGAAGCACCACAACATTTCCACTTGAAGTCTGTGGCCAACTCATTAGTAAGATTGCACAATGATGAAAATGTATCTAAGTACCTAGTTATGTCTTCAGTTATATTTGTGATGTGCAAACTGGGTCACCCTGCCAGAAATCTGAGAGCTGGCCAGTGTGTGACTGCCAGGGAGCTAAATTTAAAAACTATTTTTTTTAACCAAAATTATTAAGGAAAACTGAGAGGGGTAAAGTAAATTAAGTTAAAGACTGAAGGGAATATGGCATAGTGGTTAAGAGGGCAGCTTTGGGCATATCTCTCTCTGCCACTGACTAGGCACATGACCTAGAGCCACTAGCAGTCCCTGAATTTGTCAATTAAAGACAATAATAATTGTTGCTTTGAAAATTAAATGAGAATTCCCACAAAAGTGCTTAGAATAGTGCCAATCTCAAAATGTGTTCAATAAATTATTGTTAATTCTATCATCTGGAAATAGAATAGTATTTATTCTAGTTTCTCTTGCCAACAATTGGTTTATTTAATCTTTTGTGATTTGAAAAATCCCATAAGACTCTGATGCAAAACTATAGTGTATTTCTCAAGATAAGTGCACATGAATACACTAAATATTGATACTTTGCAACTTTAGAGGTTCAGCATTTTCTGGACTCTAAAAAGTTCTTCTATCATCTATCTTTTTGTTCTCCCTTTCTGTTATTTTTAAGTTCTGTGGCTGTCCATATTTTGCAAATGCCTAATTAGTCTTTAACAACAGCTTCTAGAGGTAATAAAGCCAACTCTAGAGATACCCATCTTTATATTTAAAATTTGAGAAAATTTGAAGTCAAGGTAGTCAGACAATCAAAAATTATGTGCAACTCAAGGTCGGGAAGATCCCCTGGAGGAGGGCATGGCAACCCACTCCATTATTCTTGCCTAGAGAATACCATGGACAGAAGAGACTGGCAGGCTATAGTCCATAGGGTCACACAGAGTCAGACATGACTGAATACAAGGGTAAGGAAACCAACAACTCAATTTAAAAAATGGGCCAAAGATCTCAACAGACACTTGATGAAAGAAGATATACAGATGGCAAATAAGAATATGGAAAAATGTTCCATATCATATGTCATCAGGGAAATGCAAATTAAAACAACAATGAGACATCACTATATACCTATTAGAATGGCCAAAATCTGGAACACTGACACTATCAAATGCTGGTGAGTTTATAGAACAACAGGGACTCTCACTTTGCTGATGGGAATGCAAAATGATATAAGCATTTTGGAAGACTGTTTGGTGGTTTCTCATAGAACTAAACATACTCTCACCATACCAGCCAACAATTACATTTATTGTTACTTGCCCAAATGTTCTCTAGACTCATATCCACACATAAATCTGCTCAGGGATGATTACAGCAGTTTATTCATAATTGCTGAATCCTGGAAACAATGAAGATGTCTTTCAGCAGGTGAATGGAAAAATAAACTGTGGTACAAGCAGACAATGGAATATTATTCAGTGCTAAAAAGAAACGAGCTGTCAAGCTGTGAAAAGATATGGTGGAACCTTGCTCCAGTGCTGCTAAGTCACTTCAGTTGTATCAGACTCAATTAAACTCTATAGACTGTAGCTTGCCAGGCTCCTCTGTCTATGGGATTCTCCAGGCAAGAAAACTGGAGCGGGTTGCCATGCCTTCGTCCAGGGTATCTTCCAGATCCAGGGATCGAACCCACATCTCTAATGTCTGCATGTACTGGCAAGCAGGTTCTTTACCACTAGTGCCACCTGGGTGGAACCTTAAATACATATTAATAGGTGAAAGAAACCAATCCAAACAGGACATATAGTGTATGTTTCCAATTATATGATGTTCTGGAACATGTAAAACTATGGAGACACTGAAGAGATTAGTGGTTGCCAGGGTTTAGGGTTTAGCTTCACTGGTAGCTCAGCTGGTAAAGAATCCACCTGCAATGCAGGAGACCCCAGTTCAATTCCTAGGGTGGGAAGATCCCCCTGGAGAAGGGATAGGCTACCCACTCCAGTATTCTTGGGCTTCTCTAGTGATTCAGACAGTAAAGAATCCGCCTGCAATGCGAGAGACCTGGGTTCAATCTCTGGGTTGGGAAGATCCCCTGGAGGAAAGCATGGCAACCTACTCCAATATTCTTGCCTGGAGAATCCCCATGGACAGAGGAGCCTGGTGGACTACAGTCCATGGGGTCGCAAAGAGTCGGACATGACTGAGTGACTAAGCACATCACAGCAGGAGTGAGAGGGATGAATAGGTGGAACCCAGGGGATTCTTAGAGCAGTATAATTACTCTACATGATTCTGTAGGGCTTCCCAGTGGCTTAGCGGTCAAAGAATCCACCTGCAATGCAGGAGACATGCAGGAGAACCAGGTTCAGTCCCTGGGTCAGGAAAATCCCCTGGGGAAGGAAATGGCAACCCACTCCAGTATTCTTGCCTGGAAAACCCCATGGACAGAGGAGCCTGGTGTGCTGCAGTCCATGGGGTTGCAAAAGAGTTGGACACAACTTAACAGTTAACCAATAACATGACACTATAATGGTGAACATATATCATTATACATTCATCCAGATCTTTAGAATATACAACACCAAGTATGAACCCAAAAGTAATCTATGGACTCGGGGAGATAATGCTGTGTTAATGTAGGTTGATCTACTGTAACCACTGTACCATTCTGGTGGGGGCGGGGATGTTGATAAGTAAGGGAAATTAGGCAAGAATACATGTGGGGAGTGTATGGGAAATCTCTGTACCTTCTATTCAATGTTGCTGTGAACCTAAACCTTCTCTAAAAGTATCTATGTAAAGTTTACATACTATTTAAGGCTTATTGCTGCTGCTGCTGCTAAGTCGCTTCAGTTGTGTCCGACTCTGTGCGACCCCATTAAGCCCCTTTCAAAAAGAGTTGGTATTATAGAACTCAGAACACATTAACTCTTAGTATATCAAAATATGACAGCTCCACTACCAGGACAGGACTCAGAACATATTTAACCTATGAGGTTGATCCTGAACTCATTACTTTCAACAAACTTAATCCTCTTCCTGCATTTTCCATCTTGAAGTGTTGGGTCAGTCATTAATTCATTTACCCATTCAGCACCTGTATTAAGTCCTTGCAAGGAATAGGAGAACAAATCAGGTCCCAACCCTCAGATGCTTAAAAAGAAAGATAGCTAAACAAATAAAGGGGTTCAGTTCAGTTCAGTCACTCAGTCGTGTCCAACTCTTTGTGACCCCACAGACTGCAACACACCAGGCCTCTCTGTCCATCACCAACTCCCAGAGTTTACCCAAACTCACGTCCATTGAGTCGGTGATGCCATCCAACCATCTCATCCTCTCTTGTCCCCTTCTCCTCCTGCCTTGAATCTTTCCTAGCATCAGGGTCTTTTCAAATGAATCAGCTCTTCACATCAGGTGGCCAAAGTATTGGAGTTTCAGCTTCAACATCAGTCCTTCCAATGAAGGGGTGAGGAGCTATAAAGTACCAGGTATTGGATTCTGGGATAAATTGGATAAGTTATCCCAGGTATTCAATCGGGCCTTCCCTTATTCTTGTTTAGAGTCATGTTTGACTCTTTGCAACCCCATGAACTGCAGCACACAAGGCTTCCCTGTCCTTCACTCTCTCCCTGAGTTTGCTCAAATTCATGTCCATTGACTTGATAATGCCATCCAACCATCCCATCCTCTGTCAGCCCCTTCTCCTCCTGCCCTCAATCTTTCCTAACATCAGGGTCTTTTCCAATGAGTTGTCTCTTTGCATCAGGTGGCCAGAGTATTGGAGCTTCAGCTTCATCATCAGTCCTTCTAATGAATATTCAGGGTTGATTTACCTTAGGATTGACTGGTTTGATCTCCTTGCAGTTCAAGAGACTCTCACAAGTCATCTCAAGCACCACAGTTCAAAAGCATCAATTCTTTGGCACTCAGCCTTCTTTATGGTCCAACTCTTACACCTGTACATGACTATTGGAAAAAACAATAGCTTTGACTATATGGAGCTTTGTCAGCAAAACGACATTGCTGCTTTTTATTATAATGTCTAGGTTTGTCATAGCCCTTCCAAGGAGCAAGTGTCTTTTAATTTCATGGCTGCAGTCATCATGTGCAGTAATTTGGAACCCAAGAAAATAAAATCTGTCACTGTTTCCACTTTTCTCCCTTCTATTTGTCTTGAAGTGATGGGACCAGATACCGTGATCTTCATTTTTGAATGCTGAGTTTTAAGCCAGCTTTTTCACTCTGCTCTTTCATGCTTATCACAAGGCTCCTTAGTTCCTCTTTACTTTCTGCCATTAGAGTGGTATCATCTGCATATCTGAGGTTGTTGATATTTCTCCTGGCTTGATTCCAGCTTGTGATTCATTCAGCCTGGCATTTTGCATGATGTACTCTGAATTTAAGTTAAATAAACAGGGTAACAATATACAGCCTTTCCCACTTTTGAACCAGTTGTTTGTTCCATGTCCAATTCTAACTATTGCTTCTTGACCTGCCTATAGGTTTCTCAGGAGACAAGTAAGGTGGCCTGATATTTCCATCTGTTTAGGAATTTTCCACAGTTTGTTATGATCCACACAGTCAAAGGCTTTAGTGTAGTCAATGAAGCAGAAATAGATGTTTTTCTGAAATTCCCTTGATTTCTCTGTGATCTAATGGATGCTGGCAATTTAATCTCTTGTTCCTGTGCCTTTTCTTAACACAGCTTGCACAGCTGGAAGTTCTCCATTCACGTACTGCTGAAGCCTCGCTTGAAGAATTTCTAGCTTTACCTTGCTGGCATGTTAAATGAGCACAATTGTATGGTAGTCTGAACATTCTTTGGCATTGCCCTTCTTTGAGGTTGAAATGAAAACTGACCTTTTCCAGTCCTGTGGCCACTGCTGAGTTTTCCAAATTTGCTGACATATTGAGTACAGCACTTTCACAGCATCATCTTTTAGGATTTCAAATAGCTCAGCTAGAATTCCATCACTTCCACTAGCTTTGTTCATAGTAATACTTCCTAAGGCCCATTTGACTTCACATTCCAGGATGTCTGGCTCTAGGTAAGTGGCCACACCATCATGGTTATCCGGGTCATTAAGACCTTTTTTGTGTAGTTCTTCTGCGTATTCTTGCTACCTCTTCTTAATCTTTTCTGCTTCTGTTAGATTCTTAACATTTCTGTCCTTTATCAATCCCATCCTTACATGAAATGTTCCCTTGATATCTCCTCTAGAAGAGCTAAATCTCCCTACATTACTGATGTTGATCTTTTTTTTTTTCTTTTCCATTTATTTTTATTAGTTGGAGGCTAATTACTTTACAGCATTGCAGTGGTTTTTGTCATACATTGAAATGAATTAGCCATGGATTTACATGTATTCCCCATCCCGGTCCCCCCTCCCACCTCCCTCTCCACCCGATCCCTCTGGGTCTTTCCAGTGCACCAGGCCTGAGCACTTGTCTCATGCATCCAACCTGGGCTGGTGATCTGTTTCACCCTAGATATACATGTTTCGATGCTGTTCTCTGAAACATCCCACCCTCGTCTTCTCCCACAGAGTCCACAAGTCTGTTCTATACATCTGAGTCTCTTGATGTTGATCTTAGCCATGCAGCTTGCCAAGAGGTTTTTCCCCTCCAATCTTTTCCAATCTTCAAAATATTTTATTACATATTACAATACAGGGACCATAGAATGTTTCCTGTTTTTCTTTAGTACATTTTAAATACATTGCTGAAGAAAGCACTGCTAATACCTATCAGTTACCAATGTGACTCCAGCTTCTATAATAATTTCAACCCCTTAGAGTTACAGAAGAAATCTCTAACAGGCAGTAAAGTGTAGATGGCTAGTCACTGTGGCCAGTGGGCTCTTGACTGGTGAACAAGGACTTTTTTTCTTCAGGGGTTGAAATCCACATCCATGACTGACAACCCACCAAAAGCTGGGACCCAAATTTGTACAGAGACAAGGTTGAGTGGAGAGAAAACAACAGCCAACACCCCAGAAGTCTTTAACCACCACTTCTTATGCCTGGGTTTAAGCTCTTCAGCTGTGTCAAGTGGGAAAATGTCACTTTCCTTCTGGGGGTTGTAGAATTCATGTCTCTTTGACTAGTTGTAGCTGGGAGCATATGCAAATGTTTCCATTGTGATAGAAGCAACAAGCTGATGTCAGTTGATCTATTCCAAAGCTTTTAATTTTGTCCTGGCATCTTTATCCCCAAATCTGAATCTACCATCAGATCCCATAGTTGTAAAAGTGCCACCAACATGATGGAATGTGTTTCCATTTACTGAGTAGATGTCCTGAAATGTGAGCAAAAGCTTTAAAATGTCGCCACTGGTTTCATTGAGGCCTCTAACTTACACTTCTTATATCTGCACAAGAAGCACATGCTCCGGGAAACAGCAGTTGCTTCAGCTTGCGTGCTGAGTGAAGAGTCCTGTGAAGCCAACTGGAAGTCTCTCTATAGCCTGGAGCAGAGGTGCAGCTCACCCGTCCGCCCTCATGCACGTGACCAAGAGGTGAGTGGTCGTCATTCTCCTTTGGAGTTGTTACTGCAGCAAAGCCTGACTGATACTGATGGGCTTAAAGGGGAGAGTGTGTTTATTTCTACCTGAGTATCTGAAAAGAAAGCTTAATTTAAAAAAAAAAAAAGGCTTTGAAAAGCTAAGGATGCTAGTAGATTGGTGTGACGACTATACAGGTTTTGAAGCAAGGTGTAGAGATGGAGATTTCTGGGCTGGTGAGGAAGACACCAGTAACAGTGTGCTAAGCAGTTTGTACCATATTCTGTAACATGAGAGCTTTGAAATAATTTTAAGCAAAAGGGACCAAATTTGCATTTCAAAAAATTATTTAATTGTAATGTGGTTATGTTGAGGATGTATATAACTATAAGGTCAGTAACAAAGATATCAGCTAGATGATTAAAATAGCCTAGGTGAGATGCCTGAAACTTTGCAGCAGGCTGTCACATGGCACAAAATGGCAACCTTGAGTATCACCAGAGAAGGGGTAAGAGGGTGATGTAAGGCATGATAAGGGGGTAACTTTTCAAGGACTAGAACACTGATAAGATACAGGAAGTGAGATACAGGTCGGAATGAAGAATGGCTCCCAGATTTCTACTGGTAACACAGTGGACGGTAATGCTTCTAACCATGATAAAATGATGACAAGGAACAGGGAAAGTCAAGATAAGTCATTTCATCTTAGACATGAAGCGCCAAGGTTCCTTTGGGACACCCAGGTGGATATGCCAACAAAGAGGTCTGAATTACAAATGCTGGTGGGCAGAAGCGGATGCTTCAAAGAGCGCACCTGTAAAGGGAAATGACAGGCCCCTGAGAACACCAACTCTCAGGCAGTGAGAAGCTGAAGACGAGAAGCGTCAGGAAACAGAGGTGGAATTGTCAGACACAGGTCAGGAGAAGCTGAGAGGCTAGCGTCATGGGAAGGAGTATGAGCACAAAGGCACTGAATCTTCTTTTCACTAAAACCCAAGGTGAAAAAAGGCTCCCTGCAAACTGAGATAGCAGGTCACCTCCTTGCAAGAAAAGGACCCTTCATCAGCCAGAGCCACTAAAAGTCGCAGAAAGAGAGGGTGACTTGTGGCCATTCAGGAAAGCAGCCACTGACAGTCACAAGAAAAATAACGAGGTGGCCAACACAGCACAGTGGGAAGAGGGCACACGGACTTACACACTCAGAGAATCCTTGGCTCTGCTGTGGCCGTGATTGTATTTAAAATGCTGTTTGAAAGTCAGGCTTCCTGTGCCAGGGACTTTCATCTTGCAGAGCGCCACGTGAGAAACAAGGCTGCTGAGCAAAGATGAGGAATCAGGGCATCACTGATCCTCCACTTGTCAGAGCGAGCCTGGAGTCAGCATCAACCAGCTCAGTTATTTAAATACATAACCTTGGCCAGGTTTGTTCATTCATTTATTTGTTACTAGATTCTCAGTACTCACTTTGTGCTAGATATTATGCTAGCAACCATGAACAAGACTGCCAAGTTCACCCTGGTGGAATACTTGTTCTGGTAGAGAAGTGGGTAGTAATTATGTCAATGAACAGCTGATGTCTAACTGTGACAGTGATTAAGGGAGTAAATGGGAAGATAAACCAGTGGCATGCCTCAGAATCACTCATAGGAAAGCTATTAAAAGCACAGATTGCTAAGACCCACCCACCTCTACTTCCAGAGATTTGTGGTCTCGGGTAATGGGGATGCCCCAGATCCAGAGATACTTCTGAGAACCAGTGAGACAGAACAACTGGGGAGGTTTTTCAGATAATAATAAATAACACCTAGGTGAGCATTTTGCATTCCAGTTACTAGTTTAAGTGATTTGCCTCCATTAAGACATTTAAGACTTTTAACAGCTTTGTGAAGGAAGAATCAAAAGGATGTGACCATTTTAGAGAGGAAGAAACAGACACAGGGATATGAAGTGTGGTACTCAAGGTTTTTAACTCAGGTTTTGAGAGTACTTTATATATTTTAGATTCCAATCCTTTGTCACATACATGCTTCACAAATGTGTTCCCCACTTGTAACTTGTCTTGTCATCTCAACAGGGTCTTTCACAAAACAAAACTTTTTAATTTTTATAAAATCCAATTTATTCACTTTCCCTTTAATGGACTCTGTTTCCTGGTATCAGGGTTGTGACTCGATTCAGCCCAACTTCCTAAAGATTTTCTCCCACTTTTTTTTAAAAGCATGATCATTTTAAGTTGTGCGTTTAAGTAAGTCTATTATCCATCTTGACTTAATGTTTGTGTAAGGAGTGAGGTTTATGGTGAGGCTTATTGTTTTGCTTATGAATGTCCAATTGCTCCATTTATTGAAAGAAAGGTCTATCCTTCATTGAACTGCTTCTGTACTTTTGTCAAAAATCATCTGAGCATATTTGTCTGAGCCTATTCTGCTTTCCTGGAAGTTCAATTGGTAAAGGATCCACCTGCAAAGTGGGAGACCTAGGTTCAATCCCTGGGTTGGGAAGATCCCCTGGAGAAGGGAAAGGCTACCCACTCCATGGAGAATTCCATGGACTGTACAGTCTACTCTTTGTGTGCGCAAAGAGTCGCACACAACTGAGCAACTTTCACTTCGCTTCACTTCATTCCCATTCCTGGGTTCCCTATTCTGTTCCGTTGATTTATGTGTCTATGTTTTTACTAATACCACACATCTTAATTAATGAAGTTATCTAATAAGCCTTAATATTGGATAGGTTGATTCCTCCTATTTTATTATTTTTTTCAGGGTTGTTTCCTTTTCTTTCTCATAAAAACTCTGAACAATCTTGGCTATATCTAAAAACTTTTGTTGGAATTTTGATTTTTAAAAAAATGGGTTTAACTTGTATATTAATTTGGAGAGAATTGACATCTTTATCATGTTGAATTTCCCAGTCCATGAACACCATGTCTCTCCATCTATTTTTTAAAATTTTCCTCATCAGTATCTTATGATTTGCATTATACAAGTCCTATACATGTTATACATGGTGTCTTAGATTTACACATAAGTATTTCATTTTTGCTTTTGAAAAATTATAAATGGTAGTAGAATTTTAATTTCAGTATCCACATATTCATCGGGAATGTATTAAATTACAATGGATTTTTGAATGTTTATCTTGTATTCCTCAATGTTACCAAACTCATTTATTAGTTCTAGGAAGTTTTGTAGATTCTCTGGGATTTTCTAAGTAGATTGTCATGTTAGCTACAAATATAGACTTTTTAATTTCTTTTCCAATCTGCATGACTTTTATTTCCTTTTCTTGCCTTATTGCACCAGCTGTATCATCCATCACTATGTTGAATAAGAGTGGTGAGTGTGGACATCCTGATAATAGGGGAAAAGCCATTAGTCTCACTATTGAGTGTAAAGTTAACTGCAGTTTGGGGGATTTTTTGTAAGTGCTCTTTATCATGTTGATAAAAGTTCACCTCTATTCCAATTTTTCTGAAAGGTTTATTTTATCATGAGTGATGTTGAATTTTGTTGAATACTTTTTCTACAGTGGATGATATAATCATGTGATATTTCTTCTGTAGCCTGTTAATATGTTGGATCATGCTGATTTATTTTCAAATATTGAATCAGCCTTGTGCCCTCAAATCTCATTTGATTATGGCCTATAATTCTTTTATATGTTGCTAAAATCTGGTGGCTCAGATATTAAAAAATCCACCTGCAGTGTGGGAGAACTGGATTCGATCCCTGGTTGGGAAGATCCCCTGGAGAAGGGCATGACAACACACTCCAGTATTCTTGCCTGGAGAATCCCCATGGACAGAGGAGCCTGGCAGGCTACAGTCAATAGGGTCCCAAAGTGTCAGATGTGAGTGAGCGACTAAGAACAGCAAATTCTATTTATTAATGTTAAAGATTTTTTTTCTATATTTGTCGTTCAGTTGCTTAGTCGTGTCTGACTCTTTGTGACCCCATGTACTGCAGCATACCAGGCTTCCCTGTCCATCACCATCTCCCAGAGCTTGCTCAAACTCATGTCCATTGAGTCACTGATACCATCCAACCATCTCATCCTCTGTTGTCCCCTTTTCCTCCTGCCTTCTATCTTTCCCAACATCAGGTCTTTTCTAATGAGTCAGCTCATTGCATCAGGTAGTCAAAGTATTGGAGCTTCAGCTTCAGCATCAGTTCTTCCAATGAATATTTAGGACTGATTTCCTTTAGAATTGACTGGTTGGATCTCCTTGCAGTCAAAGGGACTTTCAAGAGTCTTCTCCAACACCACAATTCAAAAGCATCAATTCTTCAGTGCTCAGACTTCCATATGGTCCAGCTCTCACATCCATACATGACTCCTGGAAAAACCATAGCTTTGACTATATGGACCTTTGTCAGCAAAGTAATGTGTTTGCTTTTTAATATGCTATCTAGGTTGGTCATAGCTTTTCTTCCAAGGAACAAGCATCTTTTTATTTCATGGCTGCAGTCGCCATCTGCAGTGATTTTGGAGCCCAAGAAAATAAAGTCTCTCACTGTTTCCATTGTTTACCCATCTATTTTCCATGAAGTGATGGGACCAGATGCCATGATTTTTCTTTATTAATGAGGGATATTGTTGTATAATTTTCCTTTTGTGTACTATCTTTGTCTGGTTGTGACATCAAAGCTGATACTAGCTTCAAAAAAAATGAATCAAGAAGTTTTTTAGTCCATGTCTGAAAAAGATTGTGTAGAATTGGTTGTTAATTATCTTTTAAAGCTATGATAGAATTCTCCAGTGAAGCCCCCTGGGCCTTGAGATTTTTGTTCTCTAGAGTTATTATTTAATTACAATTCAGTTTTCTTAATAGTTATAAATCTATTCAAATTATCTTCATCTGTTGAGAAAGTTGTGCTGGTTTGTGGTTTTCAAAGAATTTATTTTGTCTAAGTTGTCAAATTTATGTGTGCAGTTGTTCATAGTATTCCTTTATTATCCTTCCAGGATGTGTATGGTCTATAGCAATATTCCCCATTTCCTTCCTGATCCAGTGAATTTTTTGGTCAGGTTTTGTAAGAGGTGTGTCAATTTTACTGATCTTTTAAAGAGTCAGTGCTATGTTTCACTGATTTTTTTTTCACTATTTTTTACTCCTGCTTGCTTTGAGGGTTTTTGTTTGTTTGTTTGTTTGTTTTGTTTTTTTGTTTTTCCAGGTTCTTGAGTTGGCAGTTTGATTATTTATTTGAGAATTTTCCTTTTTTATTTTTTTAAAATACATGTACTTAGTCTTATAAATTTCCTTCCCAGTACTGCTTTAGCTGTGGCCCACCAATTTTTATTGGGCTTTCCTGGTAGTTTATACAGTAAAGAATCTGCTTGTAATACAGGAGACCTGGGTTTGACACCTGGGTGGGGAAGATCCCCTAGAGAAGGGAATGGCAATCTACTCCAATATTCTTACCTGGAGAATTCCATGGACAGAGGAACCTTGCAGGCTCTGGTCCATGGGGTTGCAGAGACTCAGACATGACTCGATGACTAACATACGCACCAATTTTTTTATGTTGTATTTTCACTTCCATTCAGTTCAATTTATTTTTCAAAATTTTCTTGAGAACTTTTCTTTGACCCATGGATTATTTAGAAATGTGTTGCTTAGTTTCCAAGTAATTAGAGATTTCCCTTTTTTTTTTTTTTTTTTTACTGATTTCTATTTTGATTCCAATGTTATCAAAAACATACTCTGTATGATTTCAGTTACTTTAAATTTGTTAAGATTTGCTTTATGGTCCAAGCTATGGTTTTTCTTAGTATATGTTTCATGGAGACTGCAATTGTTGGGCAGGGTCTTCTGTAAATGTTTCAGTCCTATGTCTTGGCCATGTCACTAGAGTTCTATATCATTACTGATTTTCTGTCTAGTTATTCTGTCAGTTGTTGAGAGGCATATTGAAGTAATTGTTGATTTGTCTATTTCTTTCAGTTCCTCCAAGAGCAAAATTGGGGAAGTTTTAAGTCAAGGGTACATGTATATTCATGAAGGGGCTTGAGCAGAGGAGAATTCAGCATAGAATTGGGGCAGATATTCGCAGAGTCCAAGCTTTAGATGATTAAAGTCACAAGGATCAGAAAAGGTCAGTGTTATCATCCCTTAGGTTCCAACTTCTCAAATGGTCAAATTCTTTGACTAATCTTTACCACTGAAATAGAACTGGAAGTCTTTACAGCAGACATATTATTTTTCTATTATTGCTTCTCTTGCCTAATAACAAGATCATTATTACTGAGATGTGTTCAAGGGCAAGCAATGTGACCAGGTTTAGATCACAAAATGGCTTAGGCCTAAAATGGCTTCTCTTATGTCAAAAAGCCATATCTGGTTCCTTTCCACCAAGGACCCTCCAGATTATCTGCTTATGCTCTAAAGACCAGTGGAGGAGTCAGGTGGCCCTGGTGAGCAGTCAGCTTAGTAAGCGCTGAAGTCTAGGCTCCCACTTGGCCTTGGCTGGCATGGGTGGGGTGGAGTCACAGTTTAGTTTCTCTGGTGGCTGGTTGGAATAAAGTAGTTATTGTCTGAAAGATTTTATCTTGCTAGACTGCCCTTTTCCTACTCCTTTTACTAGAAAGAACAGAGTTTTTTCGGGACTGCTGTCTGCCCTGTTGTCTGGGATAAAGGAGGCAATAGGAAAACCTGGGAAACTCACGACAAGGTCATTTCTTGGGTCCTAAGGTCCTTTCCCAATCTGCTTTCTTCTTTCCATCTTTCAGTCTTTCTATGTTTGTCTCACATGTAATATCTAGACATTTTATGTGTATTTGTGTGTACTAAGTTTCTTCAGTTATGTCCAACTCTTTGCTCCCCTACAGACTAGCCTGCCAGGCTCCTCTATCCATGGGGATTCTCCAGGCAAGAATCCTGGAGTGGGTTGTCATGCCCTCCTCCAGGGGATATTCCCAACTGGGATCAAACCCATGTCTTTTACATCTCCTGCATTGGCAGGCCAGTTCTAGCACCATTTGGGAAGCTCTAGAATAATCATGTTTTTTATTTTCTCTAAAATATGATGTTTGGGGGATTCCCGAGTAGCTCAGTGGTAAAGAATCTGCTTGGCAATACAGGAGACTCAGTAGACGTGGATTCAGTTTCTGGGTTCAGAAGGTCCTCTGGAGGAGGAAATGGCAACTCACTCTAGTATTCTTACCTTGAAAATCCCATGGACAGAGGAGCCTGGTGGGTTCATGGGGTCACAAAGTGTCAAATACAACTGAGCACATAAGACTTTTTTTTTTTAATGTTGAATTTCTTTTTTTTTTAATTAATTAATTTATTTTAATTGGAGACGAATTACACATCTTAAAGCAACTTACTGCCTGTGGAAAGCCTGCTCCTGCCTGAGCTGGTCATTCTTAGAGACAGAGCTAAGTAATCAGCCAGGAACAGGCCTTTGAAATGCAAACTAACTAATCCAGAACGCTCTGGATTTCCTCTCTGAGGCCTGTGCCCATGGGAGGCAACATTCCTCCACCTTAATCTTTCCAGGGCCAGGGGTCAGACAACTGGAGACTACCATGGGGCCCAAAGCCCTCTGAAGTTATTCAGATTAGCCAGTCCTAATCTTTTAGCTCTGCCTTGCCTCCACTGCAGAAACCCCAGTAAAGGTTTGTGATCTATTCTCAATCCTACTTCTGTGTCCTGACCAAAAGCAGGCCTCTTGCATCTGAGAAAACTGTTTATTTTCAATAGCATTGACTTTATATGGTCATCTTTATAAATTAAGACCCAGGGCACAAAAAAACTCGTCAGGAGGGGAGTGGCAAAGTGTGTCTATTCCATCTTCCCCAGAAGCATCGAAAGCTCAAATGATTTTAAGGCAACTAGCCTGATTTTTGTAATCTCTCCCTTGCAAACACCTTGTCCTGTTTTGCATCATAGCACTCATTTGTCAAAACTGGTTCATCTCAGCTCTCATCGCGAACTTGTGGCTGATTTGATCCAACTATCCACTGACCCTGTGCTTCTGGCATGAATGCAGTAGAGTCTGTGTAGGGGAAAGCATACAACCATGCTGAATGGTCTCATTTTCCCTGATGACTGCATGCATTCCTCTCTCTGTGTCCCTACTACTGCTTGAATCCCCCTGAATTTCCCTAGGCCATCTGTTAATACATGCCCCACACAACTATTTCAAAACTTCTCCTTTCCGCTCAAGCCTCCAACACCCACTCTCCCATCTTACTCTCAGCTGCGCAGCCTGCTCACTCCTGTGGTCATTCAACCACTGGGAAAATTGAAGTAGTCTCAGGAGAAGCTTCCCCAGTTCCTTACTCTGCATCTGCTCCCCTACCACAGCCTCTGTACTATTGTACTCGGCTTTCCTACCTACCTTAAATGATCTGTCCTGCGTTTCCATCTATATTGATTATATCTTGATGCATGGCAAATCCACCACCACCACCCACCCCCAGATTCGGTGGCTTACAACAATAAACATGAATGATCTCACAGTTTCTGTGGGTCAGGAACTGAGTCACTTAGCTGGATAGTTCTAATTCAGAGCCTTTTGTGCTGTTGCGACTAATGTGTCGGCTTGAGATGCAGTCATTTGAGATTTGGCTGGTTCTGGATGATCCTCTTCCAAGATGGCTCACTCATATGGCTGTTGGTTGGCAACCTCAGTTCCTCATCACGTGGGCCTCTCCAACACATTGCTTGAAAGTCCTGACCACATGACAGTTAGTTGCTTCCAGAGTGAATGATCCGAGAGAGAGTCAGAGGGAAGGAAGCTACAGTGCCTTTTATGACCCAGTTTGGGAAGTCACACACTGTCTTTCTCTTTGTTAAAAGCAAGTCACAAAGTCCAGCCTGTATTCAGAGGGAGGAAAAATTAAGTTCTCCCTTTTGAAGGGAGATATGTCAAAATGTTTGTGGATGTGTTTTAAAAGTGACACTATATAAAGTGAATCCCTCCATTTATACTCAAAGACATCATTCCAGCAATTGTCCCCCCCTTCTCCTATACCATCCACTTTTACATCTCTATTTGATCATCACCATTATTATGGAAACATGTTGTTCTTTTCCTACCTTAAAAAAAATAAAAACTACCTTCAGATACACTGTAATTCTTCCACACCTTTACACAAAACTCCTCAAAGGAGCCGCCACGTCCCCTCTTACTCTCAAGCCCACACTGATCAGGCTGTCTTCCCCAACTATTCATGAAAACCATCTTATCCATTCACCAAGGGAAGGCCTTACTGTTGCAAATTCAATGATTGGTTCTGAATTCTCACCCTACATGGCAGCAATCACTCTCTCCTTCTCAGTACATTTTCTGTTGGCTCCTGGGTCACCTCAGTCTCTTGGTTCTCCTCCTGCCTCATTGTCTGCATCTTCTCAGTCCCCTCCTGGTTCCTCTTCTCTCTGACATATTAAAGCTGTAACATGTCAGTTCCAGGACTTTGGTCCTTTTTTCCCCCTCTAACTGTACTCACCTTCTTAGTGTCTCATATAATCTTACGGCCTCAGATACCACCTACAGGTCATGACTCACAGACATGCATAGGCTGTGCAGACCTACCACCGAATTCTTGACTCACATACCCCACCGCTTTTTCAACATCGTTTCCTCTCAAATATTTCATAGATACCTGAAATTTAGCATGCCTGAACTATGATGTCTCTTGAATCACAACTGTGCACTGCATTCAGCCTTCTTCATTTAAGATGAAGGCTCTATCTCCACTTTGACCCAAGTCCTTCATGTCTTTCCTCAGAGGTCATTTGTTCACTGAAGCCTCACCACAAAATTTAAAGCTGCAGCCTCACTTCCGATCAATTTTACCTGTTTTATTTTATTTCTTTTTCCTCCATATAAAGTACATCATCCTCTAACATACAATGTAATTTTAATTTACTTAACTATCATGCTTATTATATTTCTTCCCTCCACAAAGGTGAAGGTCTTTGTTCACTAATGTGTCCCAATTTTGTTTGCTTTGTTCACTGGTGTCTTACATCTGTGTGTACCTAGAAGCATTCTTATCTTATAATATGTGCTTAGTAAACACTTAGTTACTAAAATTGTTTTATTGTATTTTAAAAAAAAGACTTCTCCACGAATAAGGATTGATGGGGGTATGGGGTAGGGACAGAAGGTATGTCAGGAATGTTTTTACCTGTGAGTAGGAAAATAATTGAACTGCTTTGGACTAAAGAAATGAGAGTTATTTTTCACTCAAAACATTATGTCTGAAGGGGTGGGTTTTGTACCCAGTGAATCAGGGTTAATGCCTCTGTGATTCTGGTGCCTTTTCTCTTATACTCACAAATGGTTGCAGCAGCTCCAGCCATCAAATCTACATTCTAGGCAAGAACAAAAAGAAGGCAGATGAGGTGTTTCCAGCTATCAGGTCAAAGTTTAGGCAAAGGTAGAGACAGAGAAATGCAAAAGACTAACTATATTTTGTTATAGTTTGGGGAGATGAAAAACAGAATGATTTTATAAGAGAAATTGTGTGAATGGTGGAGCCATTTACTGAAGTGATTCAAAATCAGGGAGAAAGAGATCTGGAGAGAAAAAAATCAAGGTCTCCAATTTGAACAGCAAATTTGGAGATGCTTGCCCATCATCCTGTTTCCCAGGTGGCACTAGCATTAAAGAACCCACCTGCCAATATAGGAGACATAAGAGACATGAGTTCAATCCCTGAGTAGGGAAGATCCCCTCGAGTATGAAATGACAACCCAATCCAGTATTCTTACTTGGAAAAATCGATGGACAGAGGAGCCTGGTGGACAACAGTCCATGGGGTCACAAAGAGTCAGACATGACTGAACACACACAGAAACAACATCCAAGCACAGATGTCAAGTAGACAGTTGAATATACAGCTCTATAAGTAATGGGAGAGTTTGGGGCTAGATATATACATCAAAGAGCCATGGGTACATGAATGGTATTTAAAACCATCGTACTGGATGAGATCACCAGGGAATATAGATGGAGAACACCCAAAATTGACCCACGAAGGAAGGGCAGGAGAGAAAGCCAAAAACTTGAAAAGACAAAGGAAGGGAAAATTTGCAAAAGTGTTGTGTCATTGAAATGTAAGGGCAGAATATTTTAAGAGGAAGATTATTTAACCTTTCAGAGTACATTCTTTTCATCTACAAAAGGAGGTGAAGAAGAGTAGGGTATTTATGAGGATGAAATGCTATAACAAATGTAAATACCTAGAAGGTTGACTCACTATGACAGGCACATAATGTCTCTTCCCTTTCCTTCCCTTCTTTTTGGGTAGCTTCCTTGGTCATGTTACCAGACCCATGGGAGGAGAAAACATTCCAGGAAGCCTTCTTAGATTCCAGCAGTGTGTGTTGACTCAATACAGTAAATAGCCACTTGTCTGGGAAATATTTATGTAGGATGAATAGAATAAATATTGATTTTGTTTTATCCTGATATCCATACAACTCAACGGCAAAGGAGACCCAGTACATGAATTTTAGAAACAGTAAATATGCTCCTCATATTTTCAAGTCTGCATCAACAATGAATGAATTAACACTTTTTGATTAGTAAATGAACAGATCATGTGTAAAGAAATGACATAATCTCTATTCCAGGCCAGCATTAAAATGTTTGTGAGTGTATGTGTGTGTGTGAACTTATCTTAAGGTGGTTGACATAGTTGATGTCATAAAGGTGTTATGAAGTCATTATTAAAAGACTGCTTCTTACTTCAGTACCATACACTGACCTATTGCCCGCCCAGCAAGGATCAGAGGTGAAGCCCCTCACCACTATGTTGCTATTTAGTCGCTCAGTCATGTCCAACTCTTTGCAACCCCATGGACTGCAGCACTCTAGGCTTCCCTGTCTTTCTCTATCTCCCAGAGTTTGCTCAATGTCATCCCCTTTGAGTCAGTGATGCCATCCAACCATCTCATTCTCTGTTGTCCCCTTGTGCCCCTGTCCTCAATCTTTCCCAGCATCAAGGTCTTTTCCAATGAGTCAGCTCTTTGCATCAGTTGGTCAAAGTATTGGAGTTTCAGCTTCAGCGTCAGTCCTTCTAATGAATATTCAGAATTGATTTCCTTTAGGATTGACTGGTAGGAAACAGTAAAAACTCAACTCAAAATACACATACTCTACCTTAGAGAGTGAATTTAAGTTGTACTCTACCTTCTAGAGAGTGCATATAGAATGTACATCCTCTTTATAAGTTAAGACCAGGGTGAATTTCAGGGACCTCTTCACATAGTATTAGCTGCAAGTGTATTTGCAGATATATCTATCTGCCTGCCCAAGCAAAGTAAATTCAAGTCTTTGGACAAAGAAATGCAAGCCCACCTTGATATTGGGAAAGATTTACATACTTTGAGTCCAGCAAGTGGAAATCAGGGTGGAAAAATCAAGGGAACAATAAACTGAAGTGAGAAGAGTATTGGGGTTTGTGTTATTTATAGTGATTTCATGTTCTTGGAGTCAAATGTTTTTTTTCTCTCTTTCACTCTCTTTTTGCACTTTGTTTTGAAACTACTCTCGAAAAACCAACAGTAATAATCAAATGGAGGGTTTAAACATAATACATGTAAAACTAGTCTGATGTTTGGGGAACCAGGTCCTGAGAACTGTGCACCCACACAATAAACCACCTCCTTTTCCCTTCACAAGTGAGCACTTATATACAGACTTCAGAGGGTGTAGTTGAATGGTTAAAGGACCTGTTTTTAACAGCAAGAAATGTTTACTGACTGAAGACTCCATCTTGGAGCTGCCTACAGCCATTTTTAAAAATTCATTCTTTCATGCGGCATCCCTGGAAAGTCATCCGTTTATCCAACATAGGGAGCAGGGGCTCCCACAAGGTAGAATTTCATTGCTCACAAAACACATATTGGAAGCACCTTCATTCCACTGAACCCTTTAAATCTTGACTGGTGGAGACATGGCCTAACAGAGTGCATTCCCAGAGTCTTACTAACACAACTGACCAAACGAAGAAGCCAGTAAAGTCATACTACTAGTTTATGGGACTCAAGAAACCCTCATCCAAAACTTAATGTTTGTTAAATGGAAAGGGAAATAAAAGTCTCTCTACAGTGCCTGCTGAAAACATAATAATTTTCCTAGCAAACTTTAAAGTTAGTTCCAAGTTCAGTTTCATATGGCCCCTTGAGAAAGAAAACTGAAAGCAGAAAAGAAAAATTCTGATCAGGAGCAAGACCATTGCTGCTGGTTCTCCTTTGCAACCTATGTGAGCCAGTGGAACGAGAACTAATGTTAACTATTTTTTGGTGCCCATGGGAGGCATTATGAGCCCAGGTGAGGTGCCACATGACAAGCTGCTGGGCTTGAAAGTCCAAGCTAAGAACTAGATGGGTGTTTGGAGATGAGGCTGGTAGGAGCTCAGGTTGACAATATCACTGGGAGCCTAAACTGAAACTTAAATTGATCAGCCTGTGGACCAGGACTAGCTTGAGGAGGCATGGGAGGCATGCCAGGGATGAGGGCTATAATCAGACAATAAGAGCTAATTCTTACTAGGTACTAGCTACACACTAGGCCTGGTACCAAGTACATTACACTGATTATCTTTATTTAGTGAAAGTTGTGTCTCTGTGATAAGTCGCTCAGTCATTTCTAACTCATTGCGACCTCATGCACTATAGCCCGCCAGGCTCCTCTGTCCCTGGGATTCTCCAGGCAAGAATACTGGAGTGGGTTGCCATGCCCTCCTCCAGGGGGTCTTCCCAACCCAGGGATCAAACCCACATCTCTTGTGTCTTCTGCAATGTCAGGTGGATTCCTTTACAGTGAAGCCACCTGGGAAGTTAGTTACTATTATTTTACTTGGTGTACATCTGAAGAAGCTGAGGCTCATGTAGATGAAGAATCTTCCCCAAGGTTGCCCCTGCAGTGAGCAGGGGAGCCAGGGCTCAAGTTCTAAAAGATATGATTCCAAAATTTGGCCCCATCATGGGGAGCCAGGGCTTCCCTGGTGGCTTAAATGGCAAAAGATCTGCCTGCAGTGCAGGAGACCAGGGTTGATCCCTGGGTCAGGAAGATCTCCTGGAGAAGGGAATGGCAACCCCCTCTAGTATTCTTGCCTGGAGAATCCCATGGACAGAGAAGCCTGGTGGGCTACAGTCCATGGGATCGCAAAGAGTCGGACACAACTAGGCGACTAACATGCTGTAGGGAGACGAGGCTGAGTTCCTAAATGGTAATGTGACCCTGGCATCCTCTTCTTCTCTCTCCTCCTCCTTCCTTCTGCACTTCTGCAGGCATGACCATCACCTGGGTTCAAACACTGACTGTGGGAGAACAGAAGCAAGTGGGCCTACAAAAAGAGTCAGTAGCCAGGAGAGAGAGAGGCGATCCAGGGCCAGGGAGAGGAGAACCAGGCTGCCAGGCACATGACAGCTGATGGGCAGGAGGAAAACACACTTCACATCCCATGTTGGCTCTTCAGAAATCTGTTCACTGTAACTTTGAGAGAAGTAGAACCTTGTTCTCTACAGTTGTCAAATTATTTCATCAAGAAGTCAAAGTAATGAAACTGGGATAGGATAATAATCAAGTGGTGAATCAAAATCCCCATTATAAAATAGTACATCTAAGAGTTTGATTTAAATTGGTATACTGGGACATAGAGAGGAAAAGGTTATAGTTAATATACCTTCGTATATTGCAAATTGTTTACTGCCTTCAAATATTGGAAGAGCTAGTCAATGAAGGAGGGAGTTGGCTGGTTTCATGTGGTTTCCAGAGGTGTTAATTCTTGTTATTTCTAATAGAAAGGGCTGTCTATCAGTGAATATTCCCCCCACCTTACCACCCACAAAGTAGGGACTCTTCATCACAGGGCACTGCTAAGTAGAAACTAGATCATTGGTTAAAATTTGGTTGTATGTTGATAATCCCCAGGAAAGTTTTCTAAAATACTAATGCCTTGGCCCCATTCCCCCAAAATTTTAATTTAATTGATTTCAGAGTAGAGCCCTGACATTGTGGTCTTTAAAAACTGTCCCTCCCCTACTTCCTGCCCTGGTGATTCTAATAATGTTCAGCAAAGTTTGAGAACCATTGAGCTGGATTCTCATCAGGGATGCTAGAGAATAGATTCCCACTCTGAGTTGAAGATAACCCCAGATTCTCCCACGCCTTTCCCTTCTAAGATCCTAATTTGCTAATTAAGGCCCTTCACTATGTGTTTGATGTTTATGACAGCTATCAATAATTTTATGATCAATTATTAGTGAAAGAGCTCTACCATTTTTTAATGTGGAGGAAAGTAACAAGCTATAAGCAACAAGAGACCACATGCACTATATTGGATTCCTGTCTCTTCAAAATTATGTTCTCAGAAAATGCGTGATGAATTTAGAATGCTATTAATCTGAAACCACTCATCTTTCCAAGCCCTACATCCTTGCACACCGTAGGAGAGTTTCTGGAGACTATTAAGAATAGTGCAAAGGATATGCTTGCATTCTGAACATCCAATCTAATTGTTTCAAGAAAAAAGTGAGTTTGGATTTAGAAGAATTTCCCAGAGGAGGAAAAGAGTAAGAGGTATGCCTGCCTGTTGAAAAGCAGAACTGTCCTGTTTCCGTCTACCTTGCTATTCCTGCCAGCTGGCATCATTTTTCTCACTCCTGTATCTAAGCATCCTATTTAGCTGAAACTGTCAGAATCTCTTCAAACCACAGTCTGATCTTCACACAGGGCCTGAACTAATATCACAAAGGGACTTACAATCATGTTTGCTGGGCATCTATGTAAAGACAGAAGTCCAGGACTGGTATCAACATAGCTGTGTCTGGTAGACACACAAAGGTTCAAGGAGTACAGCCTAGTGGAAACAAGCTCTCGGCCTGATTTTTGCCTGCCATGATCCTGCAGCGTGACTTTGGACAAACTGGGTCCCCCTGGTGCTTCAGTAACCTTAGAAGTTAAACAAACAGTGAAGTGCTGACTCACATCAGAGAGGTCATTGTGAAGCCAAGAAAGACTCCTAGAGAGGCTCTGCCTTAGTAACACAAAAAGCTAAACTGGGTTTTCATGATCCCAGCCTAGACTCCCCAGAACTTTTAATTGAATACAGCTTTGTGTTTCCTGCTGCAGGAAGGAGGACTGTGACAGGGAGTAGAGTTGAAGTGGAGTTATTCAATATTTGTGCACAAGAAAATCCTAAAACTTGATGTTTGGGATATTACTCTTTCTTAAGAAAACAAAAAGAAATGTATGAGAAACTGCATTGCTCCTCTGTGGGTTAAGAGTTTAACATGTTATATTGATGAAAAATCTATTTCAGACTATTCATGTTGAACTTGTCAGGCAGCTTTGGCAGGAGCAGAATGGGTTGGCAGACAGACAGCTTTCTCATGAGTGGGGGTAGAACCATTTAGAAACCTCGGAGCTTAGAGTGAAGAAGGATCCTGGGCAAAGGGAAACAAGATCTGGGCTCTGAAAGCATCTGCTCCTATGTGAAAGCTAATAGCTATGGCCCCTAAAACATTGACATCAGCTCCTCAGGCAGATAAAAGATAATTCTCAAGAGCAAAAGGTAATTGTTGATGAACCATTCACCAACCTCAGAGAGCAGCAAATGATGGGGAAACCAGAGGGAACCTGGGATATGGAAGAGAGTGAGCCATAGTCCCACTTACCAAAGAAGAGGAATCATTCTATCACAAGGAAAGAAAACAAAATAAATTTTATTGTAGGAGATTATGGCACATGAAATGAATTGGCTAAAGAGGATTCTCAAAGATAGAGGGATCTTTATTGAGTGTATTTTCTTCAATGGTAATTTGGAACCTGATCCATAATTTCTACCTTCTCTAACTCTCCTGCTTTCCTGAGCAAAAAAAGCAGGGGGATATCCATCTCTCTTTTTTTTTAGTTTATTTTTAATTGGAGGATATTTGCTTTACAATTTGTTTTGGTTTCTGTTGTACAACAATATGAATTAGTTATGAATATACATATATTCCCTCCCTCTTGAGCCTCTCTCCCACACACACCCCATCCCACTTCCCTAAGCCATCAGATTACCAAGCTGAACTTCCTGTATGATACAGCAGCTTCCCACTAGCTAGCTATTTTATAGATGGTAGTGTATTAATATATATGTCAATGCTACTCTCCCAGTTTGTCCCACACTCTCCCTCACTGTGTCTACAAGTCAGTTCTCCATGTCTGCATTTCTATTCCCTCCCTGCAAATAGGTTCATCAGTACCATTTTTTAGTTTTTAGTTTCCATATATACGTGGTGTTGTTGTTCGACCTCTAAGTCACGTCCAACTCTTTGCTACCCCATGGACTGCACCATACCAGACTTTCATGTTCTTCACCATCTCCTGAAGTTTGCTGAAACTCATGTCTATTGAGTTGGTGATGCCATTCAACCATCTCATCCTCTGTTGTCTCCTTCTCCTCCTGCCTTCGATCTGCTTTCAATCAACATCAGGGTCTTTTCCAGTGAGTCAGCTCATCGCATCAGGTGGCCAGAGTATTGGAGCTTCAGCTTCAGTACCAGTCCTTCCAGTGAATATTCAGGGTTGATTTCCTTTAGGTTGACTGATTTAATCTCCTTGTGTCCAAGGTTCTCTCAAGAGTCTTCTCCAGCACCACAGTTCAAAAGCATCAGTTCTTCAATGCTCAGCCTTCTTTATGGTCCAACTCTCACATCTGTACATGACTACTGGGAAAATCATAGTTTTGACTGTACAGACCTTTGTTGGCAAAGTGATGTTTCTGCTGTTATATGTATTAATATACGACATGTGCTTTTCTCTCTCTGATTTACTTTACTCTACATAACAGGCTCTAGATTCATCCACCTCACTACAACTGACTCAGTCAGTCTTCAAATGGCTGAGTAATACCCATCTCTCATTCTTGTCTGAAAGTTTCTTAATCTACTCACTCCATCTACCTTAATCTATGTCCCTCCTGAGCCCCTCACTCTTGTAACCACACCAGGATCTTGATATGACTTCAAGTTGTTCCACCACTGAGACCTTGAACTCTGATCACTTCCCAGCCACATCCCATCATGCAAGTAATTCCTTCTCTCTCTTTGCTTTTACCAAACTGCCTTTTGACACCTGCTAAGACTTCAGCATAGGTATTGTGAATCCAGCCATTGTCCCAGTCAACCTCTCCCTCTCCGTGACCCTCCCCTCTTACTATCTTTACACCTTTCCTCATGAGCCCTGCTCTTCTTTCTAATCTCCTGCATCTGGGGTGCCAAACATTGCTCAGGGGGAAGATAACACAAACTTGTAAATCGCAACCATCACATTTATGGTTTCCAGCCTCTGATGCACTCTCAGTGTGGCTTGGCAAGGTTGCCTGCCTGCTCAGCTCTCAGCAACCATCTCACATCCCCAGTACCCTCATCAAGCTCCTCTATTTCATCCTCAACCCAACTCATCTATTCTCCACAGACAACCTTGCTCCCATCCCACAGAGAACTAGAAGTCAAAAGATGGTAAATCTTTTCATCTCAGTCTCACCATCATGTTCATATACATCTGCTCCCATCCTTACCAACCTCCCCTGGTCAAGAAGAAAAAAAGGACCCTTCCTGGATTCTGGAACCACTGCCTCCTCCCCTTTGTGTGAGAGAAGGAGTTTGTTCCTCCATTTCCCTTGGTTTCTTGCTCTCAACTTCACACCTACACAAGACTCCACTCTTTCCAAACAACCACCACCTTCTTTTCAATTTGGCAGGCCCCTTGAGTTACCCTGTATCTCTCCTTCCCTTTCCAGTCAATTGCCTTTAAAACCATCAGTATGCTCTTTGCTTCCAGATCCTTGCCTCGTTCAAGACTTGACCCACAGACATATGTCTTCAGTCCACTGGAACTGCCCTTGCTAAAATCACCAATGACCAACTTCTAGATCTAAGGGATAGTGTTCAGTTTTTTCATCTCACTGAACTTATTTTACTTCTTTGAAGCCCTTTTCTCCCTTGACTTCACTAGCTAACTCTCACTGGTTCTTCTGATTCCCAGAAGCTTGCTAGGACCTGCCCCTGTTTCCTGGTGCCCAACCATTGCCCCTGCTTCTGCTGACATCTGCTCTTTATCTCTCCTCCATGAAATCACCACAGTTAGTCCCAAAGCTGATCATGTCACTCAGTTCACTTCGGTTCAGTCACTCAGTCGTGTCCAACTCTCTGCAACCCCATGAATCGCAGCATGCCAGGCCTCCCCGTCCATCACCAACTCCCGGAGTTTGCTCAAACTCATGTCTATCGAGTTGGTGATGCCATCCAGCCATCTCATTCACTGTCATCCCCTTCTCCTCCTGCCCCCAATCCCTCCCAGCATCAGGGTCTTTTCCAATGAGTCAACTCTTCGCATGAGGTGGCCAAAGTACTGGAGTTTCAGCTTCAGCACCAGTCCTTCCAATGAACACCCAGGACTGATCTCCTTCAGGATGGACTGGTTGGATCTCCTTGCAGTCCAAGGGACTCTCAAGAGCCTTCTACAACACACAGTTCAAAAGCATCAATTTTTTGGTGCTCAGCTTTCCTCACAGTCCAACTCTCACATCCATACATGACCACTGGAAAAACCATAGCTTTGACTAGACAGACCTTTGTTGGCAAAGTAATGTCTCTGCTTTTTAATATGCTATCTAGGTTGGTCATAACTTTCCTCTCAAGGAGTAAGCATCTTTTAGTTTCATGGCTGCAATCACCATCTGCAGTGATTTTGGAGCCCCAAAAAATAGTCTGACACTGCTTCCACTGTTTTCCCATCTATTTGCCATGAAGTGATGGGACCAGATACCATGATCTTAGTTTTCTGAATGTTGAGCTTTAAGCCAGCTTTTTCACTGTCCTCTTTCACTGTCCTCCTCTCGATGAATCAAGAGGCTTTTTAGTTCCTCTTCACTCTCTGCCATAAGGGTGGTGTCATCTGCATATCTGAGCGTGTCACTACCATACCACCAATTCTCTAGTGTCTCTCCAGAACCCACAAGATGCTGTACCCAGGGATCCAGGCAACCTGTCCAGCTTCATCTCTTTTCCTGCTGAAAGGCATCCTATGCTGCAGTCATTCTGAAAAACCCACAAGATCTTAAACAGGAACAAAACTATGACACATATTAAGTAACAGTCAATAAGAGGACATTCTTATGGATGTGGCTTCGTATTTGACTTATGTCTCCTTCTCTTAGTATTATTTAGTATTTAAATGATTTTCTTCTCCAGAAGGGCTTTTCATGCCATTTTGTTTTTGCAAAACTATTTCCACCTTTGTAGGGTGGTCCTTCCCAGTTGATGAATTTCTCAACCTTTAAAATCCAGCCCAAATCTATGCCACATCCTCTATAAAACCACTCTTCACTTGCCTCTTTCAGGGCTTCCCCTCCTGACACAGTCAAATCTCTGGCTTCTTCTTTTTTATCTGCAGCATCTTTGCAATACTTCCATTCTAACACTTGTCCACCTGAACTGCAATGTTTTATTCAAATGTCCATTTCCTCCACTGCGCTGAGAGCTACCTGAGGGCAAGGATAATGTCTTCATCATCTTCAAATTCCCAGAACAAGCACATGCCTGACACACAACAGGCTGGATGAATGATAAATTGTATTCAGTTGAACCAGATGAAATTACCATTTTTATAAGCCAAATACCAACAGTTTCACTTATTGCCATAAATATTTTGTGTCTTTCTTCATTCAGCTGAAAGCTCCTGATGAGCATTGTGTAGTAAATCCTGTAGAAATTCCTGTAGGATTGTATGGTCATCATTTTATATAAATGGTTCAGTGGGTTGGTTGCAGAAATGGATATGGAACCAAATCTTTTGACAGTCATTCCTTTCATCCTAGGGTCTATCATCCTAAATCCATGAAATTCTAGAGTGAGAAAGAAATTCAAAGTGTTTCCTTCCTGGTAGTTCTAGTCAGTAAGACACATAAGTTTTCTGTCTTTCCTATCATGTGTCCAAAGTTGAAGTTGATAAGTTCTCTCACAATAATAATTGAACATTTTCTCTCACACCCTCACCAGGCAGTCCATTTCCAAATCATCTCCCTCTCCCTGCAATATGTCAATTTCTGACTTTATGGAGATAAAGCAGCTGCAATGTACCCAGCTTATAATAACTCTCCTACTACTTACAGCTACTTCTTCTCCCTTCAGTTTTATTTTACTTCTAAAAAAAAAATTCCATCTCCTTTAAACTCTATTCATAGGACCTTCACATCATTTTAATGAAAAGATTTCAGGGTCTTCCATAACAATAGTTCCCAGTCTCATTAGACCATGTTAAAAATGGAACACCCATTAACATCCTGCTGACCTAATGTTCAGGGGAATAAAATGTGGGAAACAGGGCTCTGTGATGTTTGCACACCCCCTTTTAAATATGAAGATAAAAGCTAGATGTGATATCCTTGTAAGGGCATCATTTGTATCACACAATATAAAGATAACTTCCCAGCCTTGGCAAGGTCGGGTTTCTGTTTACATATTCATGATTGCAATTGTCTCTTTAACCACAGACTCATAATGCCACCTCATACTTAGAGCATACTTGTGCTTTTATAGTCTTGAATAATAATTGAGCTTTTATTTTCTGTCTTGCATAGTAATTGAGTTTGAGTATATTTATTTCATATGCTATCTTGATAGGGTTTTGACTATCATCCAATATTTTCTCTAATTTTTTTCTGATCATTTTAAATTCCATCTTTCTGAAGTCTTAGCATCCACCCTCCTCTTGTCACCCCCCTACTCCTCCAACCCTGAGAAATGGTGTTACCTACAGATTGAATTAGGATACTTTCAAATATACCACATTCAAAGTTAGTTTTATTTTTAAATATTACATAGCTTGGGTTGGAAGTTCTGTGATAAGATTCAGCAGGCATTTTCTTTTTTTGCACACATGCTCCATGTTTAACCCTGTGCTAGATCCTGTGATAGCTCTCAGAGATCATTGTCACTGTGAAGAGGTTGTTCATGCAGACAAGTAGTAGACTAAGAATAGGAGGTGTTGTCTGATCAAAAAGATAAAGGAATAATTTTATAGAGTAACTGCCAATCAAATCAAGGAGCAAGATGACCAGACTGGACTTGATCTATGATATGAAAGCTCAGGAGGATTTGGTGTTTAACAATCCATAGTAAAGAGGTGGTAAGATGAAACCCAGAAGCAAGAACGGATGCAAATATGGGCATTAATGGCCTCTTGCTGGAGGTGGGGGCTATGCATTTGACTTGTAAATCAGCTACAGCTCTTGTGACTCTGTACTACCATTAGGATTACACATACCATTAAGATGTGTAAGTCTGACATCCTCTTTGGTTTATAACTACAGTGATAGCAGGGACCATACTGAATTTGTCCTTGAAGACTCAATGATATTAAGAGTACCTGGCCTATAATACATGTTCAGTAGTTATACATTTAGGATTTTTTTAAATTGGTTTGGGTGAAAAAGCAAGTTGATATAATAAGTGAAAAAGCAAGTTATAAGTTAATATAATATAATGGTGATTGAATTCAGGTTCTGGAGGCCTCTGAAAGGCAACTGGGTCATTTCAGCTTCATTGAGTGGGAGCCACTGAGTCCAGAATAGGAATGACAAGATAATGTGGTAGTTGAGGAATTTACCTGGCAAGAGTGTTCAGAATGAATTAAATGAGGGGCAGGGGGGAGTTGAAGGAAAAAGGGAATTATTGTTAACTCTGTGTATCATTCTGTCTCTCTCGAATCTTTTTCAAGTTTCTAGAAGGATCTTTGGAATCTCATTATCTTCAAGCCCCTTCACTCTTCGGCTTGTTCTAACCTACCTTCTGTTCCCACTTCACAGTACTTAACTACTCAATTTCTCTGCAGTATTTAACCTCATTTACATTTTATCATGTAAAAACAGCTTAAAAATTTTTTTTATTAGGCTTTACTTTTTAATGCAGTTTTAGGTTCACAGTGAAATTGAGCAGAAGGTACAGAGATTTCCTATATACTTCCTGTCCCCACACATGCAGCATTTTTTAATTACATAATTATTGTAACAAATTTAAGCAATACTTAAAATGCAAAGAAGAAAGTAAAACTTACCCCAAATCTCCTCTTCCAGAGATAATCACCATTAACATTTGGGTGAACATTCTCCCAAACATTTCTCTAGTCTATGTCTACATGTACAAGCAGATGGCTATGTGTATAGAGATTTACATAAATTAGAACATATAATACTCATTTGTCAGTAACTTGCATTGCTTTTCTTGTAATAAGTATAATTGTCAGTAAGCATAAATTTGTGTGGTTTTGGATGGGGCGTAGTCCACCAGTGACTGTTTGTATAACACATTCCCTATGGGTGAATCTTAAAGTTTGCCGTCAGTCTGTGTTATTGTTCAGTCATTAAGTCAGGTCTAATTCATTGAGACCCATTGGACTGCAGCCCTGCAGGCTTCCCTGTCTTCCACTATGTCCCGGAGTTTGCTCAGTCGTGTCCATTGAGTCGGTGATGCCATCCAACCGTCTCAATCTCTGACGCCCCCTTCTCTTCCTGCCCTCAGTCTTTCCCAGCCCTCAGTCTTTTCTAATGAGTCAGATCTTCGAATCAGGTGGCTAAAGTATTGGAGCTTCAGCATCAGTCCTTCCGATGACTATTCAAGGCTGATTTCCTTTGGGATTGACTGGTTTGATCTCTTTCCTGCCAAGGAATTCTCAAGAGTCTTCTCAAGCAACACAATTTGAAAGCATCAGTTCTTCAGTCTCAACCTTCTTTATGGTTAAACTCTCACATCCATACACGAATAGTGGAAAAACTATAGCTTTGACTATATGGGCCTTTGTAGACAAAATGATGCCCCTGCTTTTTTATATGTTGTCTAGGTTTATCATAGCTTTTCTTCCAAGAAACAAGTCTCTTCTAATTTCATGGCTGCAGTCACCATCCATAGTGATTTTGGAGCCAAGAAAATAAAATCTATCACTGTTTTCACTTTTTCCCCATCTATTTGCCTTGAAGTGTTGCAACTGGATGCCATGATCTTCATTTCTTGAACGTTGAGTTTTAAATCAGCATTTTTACTCTCCTCTTTCACCCTCATTAAGAGGTTCTTTAGTTCCTCTTTGCTTTCTGCCATTAAAGTCATATCATCTGCATATCTGAGGTTGTTGATCTTTCTCCTGGCAATCTTGATTCCAACTTGTGATTTATCCAGCCCAACATATCTCATGATGTACTCTGCATATAAATTAAATAAGCAGGGTGACAATACACAGCCTTGACTTACTCCTTTCCCAGTTTTGAACCAGTCTGTTGTTCCATGTCTGGTTCTAACTGTTGCTTCTTGATTTGCATACAGGTTTCTCAGGAGACAAGTAAAATGGTCTGGTGTTCCGATCTCTTTAAGAATTTTCCAGTTTGTTGAGATCCGCACAGTCAAAGGCCTCAGTGTAGTCAATGAAACAGAAGTAGATGTTTTTCTGGAACTTTCTTGCTTTATCTATGATCCAAGAGATGTTGGCAATTTGATCTCTGGTTCCTCTGCCTTTTCTAAATCCAGCTTGTACATCTGGAGGTTCTCAGTTCGCATACTTTTGAAGCCTAGCTTGAAGGTTTTTGAGCATTACCTTACTAGCATCTGAAATGAATACAATTGTTCAGTAATTTGAACATTCTTTGGCATTGCCCTTCTTTGGGATTGGAATGAAAACTGACCTTTCCCAGTCCTGTGGCCACTGGTGAGTTTTCCAAATTTGCTGACATATTGATTGCAGCACTTTCACAGCATCATCTTTTAGGATTTGAAATTGCTCAGCTGGAATTCCATAACCTCCACTAGCTTTGTTCATAATAATGTTTCCTAAGGCCCACTTGACTTCACATTCCAGGATATCTGGCTCTAGATGAGTGACCACACTATCGTGGTTATCTGGGTCATTAACACCTTTATTGTATAGTTCTTCTGTGTATTCTTGCCATCTCTTGTTAATATCTTCTGCTTCTGTCAGGTCCTTGCCATTTCTGTCCTGTATTTTTTGCCTATCTTTGCATCAAATGTCCCCTTGGTATTTCCAGTTTTTTGGAAGAGATCTCTAGTCTTTCCCATTCTATTGTTTTCCTCTATTTCTTTTCAGTTTTCACTGTCATTCATAATGTTACAGTAAATCTTCTTTATCTTTTTACCAGTATACCATGATTTTAGTAGACTCCCTCCTTCTTTCCTAGTTGCTCAGATGATAACGAATATGCCTGTAATGCAAGAGACCTGGGTTCAATCCCTGGGTCAGAAAGATCCCCTGGAGAAGGGAATGGCAAGTGACTATATTATTCTTGACTGGAGAATTCCATGGACGAATTCCATGGAGGAACCTGACGGGCTACAGTCCGTGGGATCACAAAGAGCTGGACGTGACCGAGTGACTTTCACTTCACTTCTCCTTCCTAAAGTTCTCTGTTGTACTTTATAAGTTCTTATGACCTATCTCTGTTCCATTGGTCTAATTCCTCCTGGTTCTCTCACATATCTGATGGTTTCTTTTCAGCCTTCTTCATGGGCTGTTTCCCTGACTACTCTTTAAATATTCATGTATAACTGGCTTTTATTCTTAGCTCACTCTTCTCTCCATCTTTTTTCCAATTGATCTCATTTTACTCTCATAGTTCAGCAACCACATCCAGATGGACAACTACAAGTTCAAGATCTCTATGCCTGATATCTTTCCTGAAATTCACATAGATGTCTACTAGCTACTGTACCCAGATATCTCAGCTAACTCAGTGCATCCAGCTTCTTTACCCCATACTCAAACCCACTTTAATTCTCATTCACTCAGCCATTTAGATATTTCATGTGAAATCTTAGGGAGAGGATCATTTCTTATTCATTTTCTTTCTTACCACTCTGTATCCAATCAGTTATCAAGTCTGAAATCTGCCTCCTAACATTTTCATGAAGTGCCTTAAAATATTTCTCAGCAAGCTACTGGAAGATGCTCTACACTAGAACAAGGAGTAACCCAAATAGAGGTTGATATGATAATCAGGATACAGGGGCCTCAAGACAGAAGGGAGGAGAAGGAAATTCTCAGAATGATAAGGATAAAAATTCCAGGGCATCCAAGAAAATAAAGGCTGTCTCTGTTTCCATTGTTTCCCCATCTATTTGCCATGAAGTGATGGGACCGGATGCCATGATCTTTGTTTTTTTTTTTGTTTTTCCATTTATTTTTATTAGTTGGAGGCTAATTACTTTACAATATTGTAGTGGTTTTTGTGGGGGAACATGAGTTTGAGCAAACTCTGTGAGTTGGTGATGGACAGGGAGGCCTGGTGTGCTGCAGTTCGTAGGGTCACAAAGAGTTGGACACGACTGAGCAATTGAACTGAACTGAAATACTGCCATGTCTTCTGGAAGAATTGACCCCTTTTACCATCGTAATCCCTCTGTCTAAACTAATAATTTTCTTTCTTTGCTCTGAGGTCCACTCTGTCTTAAACTGAATTACCCACTCCTCTTTCAAAGTGTTATTGTAGCTTGTTTTTCTCTGTTCCTTTCCTTTTGGGGGGCAGGGGGGTGGGGTTAGAAATTGTTTTATTGGGGAAAAGTGCCTCTTACAAAAGGATAGCTGCAAAATACAAAGACCTCTGAAGCAAAAAAAAGGAAAAAAATGAAACCAAGGAAGACAGTGCCCCTATCCACCAGTTTCTGTGGGAGAAGGTGAGCCTAATTCAGCTGATCCCCTGGCTACAAACCTACCTCCTTTCAGAGATATAAGAAATGTATGTTTTCTTTGGATAAAAGTAATTAGCAAACACAAGTGGCAAACACAAGTACCCTAATTATCAGCTGAATTTAGGATGAACTATGTGTGACAAATGATGCTGTCAAGACCTCTTACTTGATGAATAACTACTGTTTATCTTGAAAACTGTACACAGTGAGCTGTATCAGCCTGACTATATGAAGTGATAAAATTTCTTTTTGTCTTTTACCTGTAATGAGTTTCACATTCTTGTTTAATGATTATTCAAAAATAAAACTGTTTTCATCCTCTGCTAAAAAAATAAAACATTCCAGGGCAATGGCTATCCAGCGGCCCAGGTAGGAACATACCCTAGGAGGAATGAGATAATGGAAGATTCCTGGAGAGATGTCTCTAAAAACAATGTGGAACTGCTAAACATGTGTTAGAACACACTTGGAGCTGTTATTTCAGTTTGGCAAAGTTTGGGGGATGAATTAGTGACAGTTTCATAAGCATAAATCTGTATAATTTTTATAGGGACATAGTCCTATCAAAAATATGTAGTTTATCTTTTTTTTTTCTGTGAAGCTATCACTAATACATCCCAAAACTATATAAAGAGAGAGAACTATAATTACTCAAGCCTACATAGCTCAACTCTGATGATTCCATAACCACAGTATTGTCAATACTGAATATTGATTTAATTGAAAATATGGATATAAAGAAACTGGAAAGATAGAATAAGAAAACTGTTCTGTGTATGTGTTGGAGGAGGGAATCTAAGTGAGCCTATTTTTGATCGTCCATGTTAGAGTATGGATAAAAAAACATCTAAAATTGAAAACTCAAGAAAAAGCACTTAAAACAACAGAAAAGCTGACAGGGGCTGTCTAAGAAAAGGAGGAACAGGAATAGAGAGAAATGAGATGGAAAATTCCTATTTTTATCATAAGCTCAGTAGTGTCATTTGCTTTTTAAAGCTAGATATAAGCATTACTATGACTTAGAATAAAAATTGAAAGAAAAATTGGGAAGAATCCCAATATTTGTTAATAAATAGAAAAAGTTTCATACATTAGAATAGATACCGCTTTTAAAAAAATAAGGTAGCTATATGGGAGAACATACGAGTGTCCAAAATACACAGAAAAATGAAAAATGCTAGTTGCAAAAAGATGGTATTATCTGATTTTCACGCCACAGCAACATTAATAATAAATCATTTAGATAATAAAGCAACTCAGAGGATTCACAACCAAACTATTAATGATTTGAGGATGGGGGGAAGAAATTTCACTTTTCCATATTACGTATTCAGCAATGTTTGAGTTTTACATAAGGAAAATGTTTTGTTTCTGGTTACAAATATACTAAGCAAGCAGATATTTCTCGTATCTATTATGTCCTTTTCATTCCTAATACCCCTGCCCTGAAAACCAGTAAGTGGCTTACAGGCAGTCCCAGAGTAAAGTTCCAAACTCCTTAGGATAGCATTTAAGGCTCTTCTTGAGAGGGCTTCCCAGGTGACGCTAGTGGTAAAGAATCCACCTGCCAATGCAGGAGATGCAAGGGCTGCAGGTTTGATCCCTCCTAGAGGAGGAAATGGCAACCTGCTCGAGTATTCTTGCCTGGAAATGGACAGAAGAGCCTGGTGGGCTATAGTCCATGAGCCTGCAGAGTTGGATGTGACTGAGCATCCAACAGGAAGGACCTCTGCTGGGATGTCCAGCCAGGGGCTTAGCCACTTCCTGACTTGAGCTGTGGGGGTGCATTTTTGTGCTGTCCTGCTCTTGCACTGGAGACCCATTTCTGTACCACTGTCCATCCATCAGCCTCCAGCAGCCTCCAGCACAGTTTAGGCATCTCTTCACTGCCTCAGGGAAGCCTCCTCTTCACTCTGAGCTGGGTTGGGGTCCCATATCTATACCCCTGACAGCGACTTATGCCTGATTTACCAGAGGACTTAACACACTAAACAAAAACGATTATCTTCTGTGCCAACCTCCTGTCAACTTAACTATTAACTCCAAGAAAAACAGAGGCTGTGTTTTATTCGTGTCTTCATCCTCAGAGCCTAGTGTAGTGTCTGGCATCTAATAACCATTCAATACATGTTTAAGCTAATTGAATAATTCAGGCACAAGTTGCTGAGAATCTGTTATATGTCCACTTGGGTTAAACATCACTATTAATCTCTACTTTAAGGGCCAGCATGTTTTGAAAAATGTCTGTGCACTGGCATTCTAGGTTGTGGGGAAATGGAAAGGAAGTAGGTACCACTGTCTTCACACCAATCTTCATGTGAACAAAGCAACAATCGCATGCCAACTGTGGAGAGGGTGTGAGCAGGCATCTGTGATCACAAGTGGCAGTGCTCACTGTTCGTTGCCTGTCACTTTCCTGGGTCTGAAATCCTCTCCTCATGGCATCTTTGCCACCCAGATGTGATATGCTTCAGAAGGATAGCTTATCTATTCATTGAGTGATATGGTAACCATTTGTGAATCCATTCAATGGTGATCTGACTCAGCCCTGATAGGCCTAACTTCTCCTGATGGTTATGAAGATACAACCAATGTTCTTCCTTAAATCCAGGTAGATTCCATCTATAACCATAATTCCTTGAGCCCCATTAGCAGTAATAATCCAGATTTCTCTGACCCTCATGCCTACCTTGACAGACCCCTCCATGTGCCCCCATACACTATGTAGCATTTGGCATTTCCCAATGGTCTAAAGCACTCACTCCTCTAGCTCTGTTCTGGGTCCCTCTCTAACCCACATCTCCCTCCAGACCTGCATTCTCCAGACAGACAGGCTCCAAGACCATGCCACATGGACTCCTTCACTGTCGTGTGGCTAGAGGTGCCCCAGATCAAGGCTGCTTGGGCTGCGATGTCACAGAGGTTTTACTAAAATCACTCATTTTGCTTTCCTTGGCTTCTAACTCCCCACCTACAAGTAAATCTGGGTCCTTCTCACCTTGAGATAAATTTACTCCCAAGAGGATCTATATTCAAAATATATCCAGGATCAAACCACTTCTCCCCACCCTCACTTGCTCCCATCTGGTGTAAGTCACCACCTCTCTCATTAGATCTCTAACATCCCAAATGATCTCCCTGCACTGACCCTGACCCCTCCAGTCTATTCTCAACACACCAGCCCAGTGTTCCTGTCAAAATCTAAGAACCTCCAATGGCTCGCTTCTCACTCTGCATGAAAGCCAATTTCCTTTCTTGTGATCCTGCCAACCTCATACTATCTTCTCTGCTTCTCGCTCTTTCACAGACATACTGAGTCTCTCTCATTTGTTACACGTCTACTGCTAGAATCATCTCCTAGAACTTCATAATCTCAAAGATATAAATATCAAATATTTTAGATTTGGGATTTTTAAAACATTATAGCTTCTTGATAAAAATAGATAAATAAATAAATAAAATAAATAAGTTTATTTATCAGTAAAATAAGTCAGTACTAGATTTTAAATAATGGATTAAAAGGAATACATATAAGTGGCTCAGCTGGTAAAGAATCTGCCTGCAGTGCAGGAGACCTGGGTTCAATCCCTGGGTTGGGATGATCCCCTGGAGAAGGGCAAGTATACCCACTCCAGTATTCTGGTCTGGAGAATTCCATGGACTGTATATTCATGGGGTTGCAAAGAGTTGGACATGCCTGAGTGACTTTCACCTATAAGGAACTCAGGTAGAAATAATGGGGATAAAAGATAAACTTTTAAATATATATATATATCTTCCTTTGATTTGATTTTTGGACCATGTATATATTTTCCATAATTATAAAATAAGTTTTAACATACATAAATACAAGAAAAATAAAACAGTGAATTTAACTGTATATCTAATTGGTGGCATAACCATATAGAGAAAAGCATTTCTAGGTGGTTTTTAAATTAGTAATATATTATATACATCCCTAGTGGAATATACCCAACTAACAAAAATGACTGCAGGAAAAAAAATTTAAACTGTTTTCAGAATTCTTATTATTGGTGATAGTCTTGGTATTCCTATTCTGAGATGGTTGTATGTATATTGTAAAGTAAGAAAAAAATAGAAATTATCCTTGTGTAATTGAGAATCAATTATTTTTTGGCATTAAGTAAAAGAAGATATACATAAAAGATTCATGGGGTTATGTAAAAGCACTGTAGTCCTGAAACTGAATTACAAGTATCAATATGAGCTAATGATATATTTTATCTTTAAAATAAAAATCCTATTGGCTACCTCTGTCCACTGAAAATACCAATCCAGTAGCCAGGAGCATCCCTATTACTCAGATTGTCTTTAAATATCATTTTCCAATAAAGGATGCAAGATTCTTTGGAGATAAAGGCTCATTCCAGGCCTAGAACTGAAAAGTACAAAATGAGCCCAGAATATCTTTCCGTAACAGGTAACTCTGAATCTATCAGTGACCACTGGGGTCATAGCAAAAGGTGTCAGGGGCCATCTTAAGTAAGGAAAAATAAGTAAAATGAGTTCAAACATATCAAGTATGTTTTAAAAATCAATGACTTTGAAATTATACTAAAATAAGAAAAATTTTATTGGCCACTTTTGGAAGATGCTAGGGAGCAAGCTCATTGCTTGGAAAACTGATAAATAAAGGAAACTAATTAAGCATTTATCTGTACTTTTCTATAAGAACTGTACCTCAGGAAAATGAAATAATTAATGAGAGGACATTACTTTTCATGGAACTGTTTTACTTCACAAATGAAGAAAGAATAATAGAACTGGACTATCTTCACTGTGCAACTTTGAATGAATTTATAGATCTAGTCAATAATAATCATGAAAAAGACAACCAGAAATTAAATACTGTCAAGCGGAAAAACACAGTGCTTAATGTTGACCAAAAGAAAAAATATATTGACTCTAAATCTACCAATTTATATGAAGTTCAGGAGCCAAGGACAATATTAAACGAACCACAGAGATGCAATAAGCAAAAGACTAAAAATTTAGAAAACTCAAAAGAAAAAAATACAGTTTCCTCAAGGAAATTTTAAGGAAAAGACAGATAATATACAGATAAAACGGTACTTGAGAGACACGTGAACCAATTGCTATGTAAGAACTTTATATGGATTCCAACTCAAACAAGTAAGCTATTTAAAAAATTTTAACATAATTGGGATAATGTGAACACTGTAATTGATGATAATGAGTAATTGTTAAAATTTTTATGTGAAAATGGTATTATGGCTTTACTTTTGAAAAGAGTACTTGTTTTTTGAGAGATACACTCTGAAATATTAGCAGATCAAAGTACATGATATGTGGGATTTGCTTCAAAATAATCCAGAGTACACACTGTGGATAGATATGTAGGTGAAATACAGTGACAAGCTACAAGTTGATAACTGTTGACAGGTGTTGAATGACAGGTATTCTGAAGTACAGTTTACCATTCTTTCTACTTTTTCACATGTTTAAAATTTTCCATGGAAAAAAAGTTTTTAAAAAATAGATAAGTACATGTTATCAAAAAGAATGATCTGTTCTCAAGAGATAATTGTACATCCACATTCATAGCAGCATTGTTTCCAATAGTCAAAAGGTGGTGGAAGCAATCAAATATCCAACTGTGGATGAATACATAAACAAAATATGGTGTATACACTTTGTTCTTGTTGTTCAGAAGCTCAGTCCTCTCTGACTGTTTACGACCCCATGGACTGCAGCGTGCCAGGCTACCCTGTCCTCCACCATGGCCTGGAGCTTGCTCAAACTCATGTCCATTGAGTCGGTGATGCCATTCAACCATCTTGTCCTCTGTCATCCCCTTTTCCTCCTGCCTTCAATCTTTCCCAGCATCAGGGTCTTTTCTAATGAGCCAGCAGTTCACAACAAGTGGCCAGAGTATTGGAGCTTCAGCTTCAACATCAGTCCTTCCAATGAATGCTCAGGATTCATTTCCTTTAGGATTGACTAGTTGGATCTCCTTGCAGTCCAAGGGGTTCTCAAGAGTCTTCTCAACACCACAGTTCAAAAGCATCATTTTTTTGTGCTCAGTTTTATTTATGGTCCAACTGGCACATCCATACATGACCACTGGAAAAACTTTAGCCTTGACTAGACGGACCTTTGTTGGCAAAGTAACGTCTCTGCTTTTTAATATGCTATCTAGTTTGGTCATAACTTTCCTTCCAAGGAGTAAGTGTAGTTTAATTTCATGGCTGTAGTCACCATCTGCAGTGATTTTGGAGCCCAAAACAATAAAGCTTCTTACTGTTCCCACTGTTTTCCCATCTATTTGCCATGAAGTGATGGGACCAGATGCCATGATCTTAGTTTTCTAAATGTTGAGCTTTAAGCCAACTTTTTCACTCTACTCTTTCACTTTCATCAAGAGGCCTTTTAGTTCTTCTTCACTTTCTGCCTTCAGGGTGGTGTCATCTGCGTATCTGAGGTTATTGATATTTCTCCCAGCAATCTTGATTCCAGCTTGTGCTTCATCCAGCCCAGCATTTGTCATGATGTACTCTGCATATAAGTTAAATAAGCAGGGTAACAATATACAGCATTGATGTACTCCTTTTCCTATTTGGAACCAGTCTGTTGTTCCATGTCCAGTTCTAACTGTTGCTTCCTGACTGAACAGAGTAGAACCTTTAAAAATGGTGAATCTCACTATGTTGTGCACCTGTAATTTATATTGTACTTCTACTATACCTCAATCAAAGAAAATAAATCTATATCATAAAAGTTCTGAGACAGCAGTCCTGATAGAAAGGAAATTCTATAACTAAGACAATCTTAGGTTCACAGAAAAAAGAAACTTAGATGGAATTTGGGTGTCTAAGAAGGGGACAAACATTGAAAGCCCATGGAAAATCAATTGAGTTACGGGGAAAAGCATGGTACAGGAAGTCTGTGGCCCAAGAACACCTTAGGGTCTGAGACACCTGTACCGTTGAGTATGGAAACCAGAGTGAAGGAGTGGTGTGTGTGGAGCCACATTGCCTCTCTGGTGGTGATACTACAGTGCCTGGAGGGAGGGTCAGCATAGCTTGCTCTCCTGGGGACCTTTATCAGCTGTGGCCTGGTGGTTCCTGAGCCAGCATCATGCCTTGGTTCTTATCCCAACCTCTTGCTGTCACCTGTAAGTGTTAAGTCTCCCTGGAAATGGTAGACGAGGTTAAGATAGGAAAGATAGGGAGTTAAAAATTGCCTTTAAAGTTGCTGGCTTAACTTTAACACCTTAACTTGTTATATGAGCTTTGACATTGAAATTTCTCCAAAACTTTGATAAATAAGCTTTTATGCATAAATATTTTTAAAAGCATCAAGTTTTCTGTTAAAAGATAATAAAGTGTTAAGGCCAAGAAAAGGGTATTCTATATAATTGAAAAAAGGAGACTATTATTATACAATATTTATTAACATCTTTTAAGGCTGCTATGTAGAAAACTTTTATACAATGTAATTAAAAGGAAAAAATAATGCAGATTAAGCATTAGGACTCAAAAGGGTGTCAGCACTGCTTGCAGAAACATCATGATGTACCCAGTGTTCAGAACAAGTGTTTAAAACTAATGAACAAATATGCATTCAAAGGGATTTGGTAGCTGAGAAAATTGAAAATGGATTCTGAATTATTTCTCTTCTAGGTCATCTCTTCCAAATCTCTAATGAAGTTACACAGTACAACTAAAATACTAATTTTAGTTGGATGACTAAAAGGTTGCTTTGCCTTTTTAAGTGTACCTTTGCTGCTATAGCAGTTGATTGGACTGACAAAGAAAGGGTTGACTAAGGAATACTGAGAAAATGACGAAAGTATTTAAAATAGTAGTGACTGAAAAGTTTTAACGGGACTATAGCTACATATCTTTAATATATTTTTAATGGAATGTTTTTAATATCACCAGTTATTCACATGTAGTCAGAATCTCTGCCTCGATGTTGTTTTACTGTCAATGCCAGATGGTAGGAGGCTAGAGAATGGTTTAGGCCAGTAAGGAAACTACTTGGGGGAAACCCTCACGGCAGAGGCAGAGGGTGGGTCCAAGGACAGGGACCAGTTATAATGACCAAAGCAGCCTAAGAAAGAGGAACAGATCCTTTTAATGCAGGTGACCACCAAGCAAAGAATCTGGAGCCACTTTAAATGCTCTTTCTTTTTATTTTCATGGCACCCTTGGTAAACCTCAAACATGCCCTGATGGACATAAGATCACAGTTATTGGCTCCTACTAATCCATTGTCTCCTGAAGACTATAAGCTTCTTAAGACTTGCTGCTTTAAGTTATTTAACTTTTTAATCCTAGCCCTCAACAGAGATATGTAAGAGGTATTTAATAATTGCTTTGAGTATATCTAATTAAAACATTGAATGAATAGTATCTTCCAAATCTACATCCTTTGTCCTAATTTTTATTGTGGACTCCAGACTCATGTTTCCAATTAGGTGTTGGACAGCACTACCTGCCTGCCCCACTGGTACATCAAACAAATCCAAACTCAAATTCACTATTTTTCCTTTCCCACCCCACAAAAACTAGTTCTTCCACCCATTCTTCCTATTCCTCTCCTTAGGTAAATCTTAAAGATTTAAGCAGGCAGAGTTTAAACAAGATAACAAGCACCCATGAAAGAAATGTGTTTTTCTAGCCTTCTATCTAAACACATTGACAATATGGAGACAAAGGAGACTCAGAAACATTGCTAAGAAAAGGGGGATGTGGATTTCTCTGCCAGGTTTTCTTCCTTTAGGGACCTGCCCTGTCTCCACCCATGAGGTTTTGTTGGGACTGTCAATCGCATCTTGATCATACTGGTCAGGCAGCCTTACTCTAGGGACATGGCATATGGAGCAAAGGCACACAGACAGGCCATTGAAGCCAGGTCATTCAATAACCCACGTATTTCTCAAATTCCTGGAACTGGCCTGGGTACTGCTCTTCCCAACATCTGGGGCGACCCTTCTTCCACTAAGTCTATGCGCCTTTGCCCCAGTATCCTTTCAATAAACCCTTTTTACTTGCTTAAGCATCTATTCCTACAACCAAAAATCAAAGAACTTCAATACAAAGGAGAACTGAAGCATACTCAAATATAGTCTCTGATCTTTTAAGTTGTTTTCAAAGTGGCTAAAGAAAAGATAGGTATGAAAGTTTTATGATGAAACTCAGGAAAGGAATAACAGGTTTAACAAAGAGTGGAGGAAAGAGAATTCTGCCTGAATTTCTCTCACTGTCTGGTGCATGCATGCGTGCGTGCACGTGCGCACACACACACACACACACACACACACAATCTGAAAGAGAAAGGAAGAAACATCTATAAAAAACATTGTGAGCATCAAAGTGTACTGGGGGAAGTCCTTATTTTTAGAAAACATGTACAACATGGAAGAAGCGCTTAGAATCAAGGCCAAATGCAGAAGATGTTGCATGAATAGGATCTCAAAGCTCAGGTCAAAGTAAATCTTGTGGTGGAAAATGCTGATATTTCCAATTGTGCTTGGAAGGTGGGAAAAGAGAATTTGAAGGGGAAAAATGAACATTTATTGAGTGGTTACTGTGAGTCTCTGTTCTAGGTATTTTACATAGCCTGACTCATTTCTTTAACAACTACAAAAAAAAAAAAGGCAGGTGGTTAGGGATATATGGGGAAATTAGTATAACCCTAATAGTTTTCTTCCTCTAAACTAGGGGCATTGTAATGACCTGTCTGTATCCTGACACAGGCTGAGTAAACAAATACAAATGGAGGCCACTCACCATATGTCTAAATATTTAAAAGTTGTATGACAAGCTTGGCTCGGGCCCAGCACAGGTTTCCACCTGGTGATCCATGACCATCCTGGGGATTTGCCTTGAAATCCCAGGCTAACAGAGTGCTGCTCTCTCCTAGTGGTGTCACAGATCTACTGGGGCAGCAGGTGGTACAAGCTGGTCCTGAGCGCAGGAGCCCAGGGCAGGTGCTAGGGTAGGGATGGACCTGGTCACTACCACTGCAGGGAGTCCAGCAGACGAATTCCCTGATACACAGCCTCGCTTTTCCAACCGAGGCAAACATTCCTGAATCCCTCCTCAAAGGACCACCATCAGCTGGGAAGCCCAGTTGCCTAGACACCCACTCTGGGGGATTTGAAAAAGCCAACAGTAAGCAGAGCAGCTCAGATCTTTCTCTGGTTTCCAGACAGAGGCTATGATTCTCTTCTGACCAATACCCCTCTCATACCCACTACCCCATCCTGCTCTTAGCCCAGCATCCTCCATTTGCAGGTGAGGCTTAGGCAGAGTCTAGTTCCACATGTGTCCCTTTCCCCAAATTCCCATTTGATCAGTCAATTCTAAACTTTGAAAAAGTATTCTTAGGAGACATAAAGGGGGAAAAAAGGTTTTCGATATTGACGTTTACGACATGTGTGTCCTTCCTGACAGGTATGAGGATGATAATGTTTGTATCAGTAAACCTCTTAAAATATAGCATACAAAATTGAACACGCCATACAAATATAATCTGATCAAGGCAACAAAAATATATTGGTGCTATTACTTCTATGATCTTGACACTGTCCTAGATGTGTGGGCTAAGACAAGCTTTTCTATCTGTCACATCACATTGTCGGCTCATGTGAGGTTAAGAATTAATTTCAACTCTCAGGACTTTTTCACAGGAACTCCTACCAAGTGAGTTCTCGCTTATTCAGTAGCTGGTGTTTTGAATCTAAATGCAGGATTTTACATGCATTGCAATTACATCTCACCTTGTTAGCTTTGAATTTTCTCTTTCATTTGTAGTGTTTGCTCTGACTTCTATACTTCTATCATGGGGAAAATTAGTATGTTTATATTTTATATCTTCCTTCAAGTATTTGATGAAAGTGGTGAGGAGGGTAAACAGCAGATGTAGAATCAATGAGAAGAGCTGAGAGGTAGCAAGTTGCATCTCAGCTTCTTTGAAATGTTATTTTTAATAATGAGTTTTCCAACAGTGGAATGGACTTCTTAGGAAAATAGGGAAAGAACTCAAACAAAACCCAGATGGGGCTAGAGAAAGAATTTTCAGCTTCGTGGACTCCTGAAGACACCTCTAAATCCAGGATTCTGTGATTGTATGATTCAAAGTCCAGAGTTATAGGAGAATATCTCAGCATTCTGTAAGCCAACTCAAATTCCTATAGGAAACTTTCCTGTTCCCCCAACTGACATGATGGCTCCACTAAGTCCCTACCCCGACTCCATCCCCTTTACTATTCTTATCATATTTCACATTTTACTATAGTTGTTGGCATAAGGGTCTCATTTTTGCCATTAGATCCCTGCATGCAAGGACTACATTTTGCTTATTTTTATTTCTCTTGTATCTGTAGAGTAAAATTTGTACATTCATGTGTGCATGCTAAGTAGCTTCAGTCATGTCTGATTCTTTGCGACTCTATGGACCATGGCCCACCAGGCTCCTCTGTCCACAGGATTCTTCAGGCAAGAATACTGGAGTGGGTTGTCATGCCCTCCTCCAGGGGATCTTTCCTACCCAGGGACTGAAACCACATCTCTCGAGTCTCCTGCATTGATGGGCGGGTTCTTTACCACTAACATCACCAAATTGGGTTTCCCTGGTAGTTTAGCAGTAAAGAATCCACCTACAATGTGAGAGACATGGGTTTGATCCCTGGGTTGGGAAGATTCACTGGAGGAGGAAATGGCAACTCACTCTAGTATTCTTGCCTGGGAAATCCCATGGACAGAGGAGCCTGGTGGGCTAACATCATGGGGTCAGGCACACACACAGGTAGAAAAAAAGAAAAGTGTGGGATGGGGTTTTGAACCCAGGAGACAGGTTTAGAGTTCCAGCAGCAAGGGTACATTTGACCTTGGTCTCCCCTGACTGGGCACCCCCTGAAGGCAGAGGCCATAGCTGGTACATACTCATTAGAAACCAACAGTGTTTAACATATAACAGATACTCAATATCTGTGGAGTGATGAATGAATGGATATTTCCTCCAAGAAGGAATTCAGTTTGTTTTCTAGGTAGGGCTACAAGAGGAGAGAAAAGGCAGAGGGGTGCAGAGGGACGAGTGGTAGAATCTGGCCTTGTTTTGAAAGCACGACATAGACACCAAGGCCTGGATTATCCTAATTGTACTAGGATCTCATCACTAACCCTGACTTCAGACTTCCCAACTCAGAATAACCCTCCAATTAAAGAGCCCGTGGTCTCTAACCCCTTCCTCCTACTACCTGCTTTGGATCAAACCCCATTTTAGATTAGGCTTGCCAAATTTATCAAATAAAATCACAGTACACCCAGTTAAATTTGAATCTCAGATAAACAACAAATAATTGGTTTTAGGTTAAGTATGTTCCATGCAATGTTTGGGATATACTTTTGCTAAGAAAGTATTTGTCAGTATGTGAAACCTAACAGGGCATCCTGGTATATTTATATTCTGGAAACCCTATTCTGGGGGCACACTCTGGATATGTTTTCCCTAAAAATGGCCTTTCCCTAAGCTGTCACAGGGGCATAGTCCCTCAGTTTCATCCCCTTGCACACCGTTAAATCCTGACTTGTGATTAATATTGTAGAAGTAATATCAAATGTCAAAGTGCCATTCATTAGCAGTCACACAGTATTTGATGGAGCTTCTGATCCAATTTAGTCCTCGCTCTCAGGTTAGAGAGAGAATAGAAAGAAAATTTAGTTCCTTTCCTTACTTTTCACAGCAAGGCACTGTCAGAGCCGGGATTATGACATAAGCTTCTGAATTCAGAGGCTCAGTAGATTATATCACCTCCCTCTCTGTTGAGGACTTTATTCTCCTATATCGTCCTTCATCTCTTATGGGTCTTAAAAGTGCTTGGAAATTCCCTGGGGGATGCAGTGAAGGGTTGGGAAAGGGAGAAGCGATGGCACTGTTGAAAGGAAAGTGTCTATTACACGTGAACATTCCAGTAGGCAGGTTATATAAGCTAAGACATCTGAATCCAACTGGAGCCCACCTTAGCATCAATAGGCTAATTCCCGAATGTTCCTTTAACAGCACCCGAGGCAAGAGAACAAACACAAATGACTTTCTTGCTGCTCTGTCTTGTTCTTGGCTTACAGAGATAACAAAGGGAGAAAAAAGGAAAGAAGCAACAAGCCCCGGGTTGATAATTTTTCCCCCTAAGTCTCTTAAATAACTCTGAGTAAAACTCACAAATGAATTAATTTTTGCCTTTTTTTTTTTTTTTTTGGTGCTAAATGATTGGATCTTTGATGTCTTAACTCTGTAGCTCTCTCTTCAGCCCAGCCAGGAGTCAAATTGTTTTTCAGTAAAACCACCTGTTCTGTAATACATTTGGACATCTTAAAATATACAAAACTCAAGACCTATCTTTTTACCTAGACTGTGAATACATCTTCTTTGGCCTGGGTTTCTTGTAGAAAGCAATTCATAAAACATCACTTACTATTTAGAAGCTGGTCTGTGGTTGGTCCAATTTTATCCTTTGCCTGGCTCATCATTCTAAAACACGCTGGTATGGAAACGGGTTATTAGCTTCTTAAGTTTTTAGCTGTAATATTGTGTGGGAGTCACTCCATTTCATGGCAAAGCAAAAGAGACATAACCTCCATGTGAATGTAATAGAAGTGTGCATATAGAATTGAACCAATTTTTCTTTGCTGGCAACTGTGCAATGTTTGTCTGTACTACAATACTTTATGAAACCTATTGAAGACCCAGGACGTGGGAAATGTCTAGTAACCATACCAGATCAAGCCATATGTACTTGTGTTCTGTGATAAGTATTTAAGTGTAGGTACCAACTGTGATGGCAACTCTCCAGAGTGCATTATTTCTTAGGATGAAAATATTTCAATGACTTTGGACTAGGTTGAACTGGATATATCTTCTTCCTTTATGTGCTAAGGTGCATTGACAGATAAAGTGGATATTGTGGTGTAATGATGAGAGCAGCATTTTGAAGTGTAGGCTGACATCTTTGCATTTCTGCCAGGAAGGCAGCATGGTTCAGAAGAGGCTAACATCCCAGTTGAGAGCCCTTATCTGAGCAGGGACCCTTTGGGGTCAGGATTCTGCTAGTGTATGTGTTTCAGAGTTCAAGATCTAAATAACCACCCCTGAATGGCTTTAGATGGTACTCTGTTTTGGAAATAGACTAACAATATTTAATATTAATGAGGAAAGAATTAAGACTTGCCTAATATAGAGATTCGTACAAGTTTGAATATAAATAATGTAGGTTTCTGAAAGTTCTGGTGAGAATAAGACCTGAGGTAGAGTAAAAAAACGTGGTGTTTATAAGTAGGCTGGCTAGATGAAGAATTTCTATTCAACAGCCAGCCAGGTCTGTGGGACAAAGGGAAACTGCATGATAAGCTCCAAATCACTTTTCTGCAGTCTCAAGAGGCAGGTTAAAGCAAAGACCGGGTGGCCGAGGTCCTTTCAAGGGATGACTTCAAAATGGACCCTCTGCTGACAGCTCTGTCAAAGGGGAATGATCAGATGCACTTAAAAATGAACATCTTCATTCACATCCTCTGTGGCTATGGCCAAACCTATCCTGAGATCAGCAGACTTGAGGCAGGGCTTTCAAAATAAGAAGCAGTTATATTCTGTATCCACTGAAGGTGGATTCGTATGTGCCTGTGAGTACAATCTAGTTTGCAGAGCACGGCTCACCTGGTATTGAGCAAGATGAACACAGAATACAAATGTGGGGCTGAGGAGGGGCTATGTAGAGCTGGATGCTGACATCACCTCTAGAAAGGGAAACATTGGCAGCCTGCCTCATGGTCTTATGTTTACACAACTCAGCTCCGGGCATATTGATTTTGGGATCGTTACACCAAGCAATCAGAGAAACAACAATCCTAGCAACACAAAAATCCCCTTCTGGGTAAAATGTTTTAGTTTGCAAATGGCTGTGAGACAGGCTCAAGATGAACCAAACATCCTAAGGTTTGGTTCACCACTCTGCCTCCTTCTCCTGCTAACCACTGGCTCTTTGGAGAGTTGGAGAAATGTGTGCCCACCAGGGCACCACACCCCAGCGGGGAGCAGTCCTGGATAGGATCAACGTCTGTGCACAGTACTCACTGTCGTCGTGTGAGACCCACTGATCTCAAGTTCATCTTGGCGTCCGTCTGAAGTGGAAGATGATTTCCCTCACGTGGCTATTCCGTCTTTGCCAAGACACACGCTGAATTGTTTGTCTTTTCAAATGCTATCCTGAGTGCTTAAAACTCCCAAGATGAAAACAATCCCCCCTATTCTGTATTCAGTTCACACATAGTAAGGTGTGCCCTCCTTTGGGACCCCTATTCTTGCCAACAGAAAATTAAACCCAATTTGGCTAGGTAATAAGGAACCACGAACATAACTCTTTTTTCTGTAATTTGCCAGGAATTTGATGCTCCCACAGGGATGAAAGTGAGGCATTCAGAATCGTTTTAAGAGAAAAAGAGTTGAGGGGGAAAGCATGCTGTTCCATTCTTTTCACTGGAGAACTGCAATACTTAATTCAGTCCTACAGCAAAAAAAAAAAAAAGAGAGAGAGATTCATGGAGTGAGGAGGTTTATGAATTGCACTTACTACCAAAAACACACACCCATGTAGCTGAATAGACACAGAGGCCCCATATAACAGAGTCTAGGTCAGAAATATTTTGAGTTGTAAAATGATTTTTGTTGCCACGTGTTTTTAATAAAAGCCTTGGACTTTTTTTTTAGGTCTAAAATAAAGATGCCCAAATGAACACCAAATGATAGAGATTTGAATTAGGTTATAATTGTTTGTATTTTCTGAAAGCCTACGACATGCCACATGTATTCTAAATGCTTTGAATGTATTGGTATATTCTTAATTCCACTTTACAGATACAGAAACCAAGTAACAGAGATGTGTAACTTTCCCAAGTTCATACCACTGGAAAGTGACAAAGACAGAATTTAAACCCTTGTAGTCTCTAGGCGTGGCCAAATGACACTCAAATAGGAAGACCCTATGCTAACCTTCTCTCACAGCACAACAAAATTAAGGAAGACCCTGTGCTAACCTTCTCTCACAGCACATCAAAATTATACTATTTGCAGAGCAACTATCTATAAGAAAGACCAGAAGACTAGCAGGAAAGATCTTTCCATAACTAAAGATATAAAGAAGAAACCACAATGAGACAGAGGTATGGTGCAGTTAAGACCCACACCCCTAGGGAGGTGACCCACAAACAGAAGGATAATCATAATTGCAGAGGTTCTTTCCAAGGAGGAAGGGGTCTGAGTCTCACATCAGGCTCCTCAATCCAAGGGTCCTGCAGTGGGAACATGAGCCCCCAGAATGTCTGCCTTTGAAGATGAGCAGGGTTTGCATATAGGAGAACTGGAGGGGTATGGGAAACAGACTCACTCTTAAAAAGGTGTTGCAAAGTCACATATGCTCTGAGTCCCAGAAAAAAGGCAGCAATTTGAAAGGAGGCTGCTTAGACTCTTTTGCTGATGTTGAGGAGCCTCCAGGAGAGGCAGGAGGTAATTGGGACACCCTGGGGACACAGACACTGGCAAAGCCGTATTGGGGAGCTCACTTTGCCATAAGGACACTGGTGCCGTTAGTGCCATTTTGGAGTCCTCCTCCTCGCATATTAGCACCAGGGGCTTATCTGCACCAGCAGGCCGGCACCAGCCCTGGAACCCCCTGAATCCCCAGACAGACACACTGGGACCCATTCCAGTCCACTGGCAGGTGAGGGCCACCCTAGGGCCCCCTGGGTTGTGCAGCCAGCTGTGCCAGGAGCCAGCCCTCCCCACCATCAGGCTTACACAGCCCCAGGTCTCTTTGGGCCCCATAGCCACTTACCTTAGGACTCCTCCCTGGCCACCAGTGGGCCAACTCCAGCCCCGGGATCCCCCAAATTGCTTGACCAGCCAGGACCCAGCCTCTCTCATCAATGGGCCAGGAGCCACCACACTAGACAGGGCTTGGCAGCCAACTGGGCCAGGGGCCAGCCCAGACTACCAGCATGCCCACAGTGGTCAGCCCAACCACAGGAGAAGGATCCATGCAGCCCACAATGGGGTACCCTTGGAGTATTCAGCTCTGGGGACCAGAGAGAAATGTGCTCTTGGACCCCACTGGACATCTGCTATGTAAGCCACTTCTCCAAGATCAGGAAACATAACCAACCTTCCTGATACTTCCTGAAACAAACACAGACACATGTTCCAAATGAAGGAACAATTGAAGACCCCAGAAGAAGAACTAAGCAAATTGAAGATTAACAATCTATCCAATTAAGAGTTAATGGTAATGATCATAAAGATGTTCAGTGAACTCAGGAGAATGGGTGAACACAGTGAGACGTTCAACAAAGAGTTAAAAAATATAAAGAAGAACAGAGGTGAAGAATACAATAACTGAAATTAAAAATACACTAGGCAGAATCAATAATAGATCAGAGGATACAGATGAACAGATCAGCAAACTGGAAGACAGAATAGTGGAAAACACTACTTTTTTTTTCCAAGAAAAAAGATATTTTAAAAAATGAGAACTGTTTAAGAGACCCCTGGGACATCAAGCATACTAACATTGTATTACAGAGGTCCCAGAAGGAAAAGAGAAAAAGGAACAGAAAACTTATTTGAGGAAATAATAGCTGAAAACTTCCCTAACATTGGAGGGAAACTGACATCCGGTTCCAAGAAGCATGCGTTGTTGCTCAGACGTATCCAACTCTTTTGTGATCCCATGGACTACTGTAGCCTACTAGGCTCCTCTGTCCATGGGATTTTCCCGGCAAAAATTCTGGAGTGGGTTGCCATTTCCTTCTTCAGTGGATCTTCCTGACCCAGGGATCAAACCCTCATCTCCTGCCCTGGCACGAAGATTCTTTACCACTGAACCACCGGGGAAACCCTCCAGGAAGCATAGAGAGTCTCAAAAATATGAACCCAAAGAGATCCACACCAAGATAAATTACAGTTAAAATGGCAAAAATTAAAATTAGATAGATAGATATACACATGCACCTGCACAATGGAATATTACTCTGCCATAAAAATGAATCAAATCTTGCCTTTTGTAACAATGTGGATGAACTTAGAGGGTGTTATGCTTGGTTAAATAAGTCAGACAGAGAAAGACAAATACCACATGATTTCACTTATATGTGGAATCTAAAAAATGAAAAAATAACAAAAACAGACCCAGATACAGAGAATAAACTGGTGGTTGTCCAAGGGAAAGAAGTGTGGAAGATAAGAGAAATAGATGAGGGAGGTTAAGAGGTACAAGCTTCCAGTTATAAATGAGTCATGGGGATATAATATCCATCTTAGGAATATAGTAAATCATACTGTTTGTGACAGATGTTAACTAGACTTATCACAGTGATCATTTTGTAATGTATAAAAATATCAGATTACTATGCAGCACACCTAAAGCTAATAAATATGTCAATTATACTTCAGTAAACAAATAACCCATGCAGTCTTGCACCAAAACCTGTGCTCTTAACTACTAGACTTTATTGCCTCTCAGAAACCCTTAACCTTATTTTTTTCATTCTGGCAGATATAATATGATACATATAAAGCATAGCATTTTATGTTATCCTCATTTTTTGACACCACCCCCCCCCCCTTAATTTTAGAGTGAAATAAACTGTTCCACACACTTATTTTTCTCATGGCATCTATTAGGTACTTATATGTGAGTAATGAAATCTGTCACTTAAAGATTTTCAATAATAAATACAATTAATCTAACTGTTTAATTAAACATTTTTAAAGACCTGTTTTTCTCTAGATTTCCCCTTCCAAGTTCATAAAATCAATGAATATCATTAAAGAATAAATATAAAGACATTATTAAAATAGAAAATAAAAATACAATTTAATGTTATTAATATGAATAATGTTTTTGTAAATTCTACTTGCATCACTGCTCTACTTCTGTTTCAGGGACCATAACTCTTGTGTCAGTAATAGATATGTTCACAGCATCACTTTTGCTCTCCTGCAATACAGATATAGATGTACTTTATGTATGCCCTTCATCTACCCTTGCTTTCTTGCTTGTTGAAAATTTATTCATGGATAAAATTAAAAAATAAGTGTAAGTAGCTATGATCAGAATTCCACAGTCATTTGTAAGAACAACTATAACCGCATATCATTAAATATCAAAAGCATATTAGAATGGAAAAGAATGGAGCAACATCATTATAGACATAAGCTTAAATCAACTCCATTTATATATTTTTTAAAGAAAGAAAAATTAATCCAGAGCTCACATATTTTACAATTATTAGTCAATTACTTGCTATATATTTCAAAACTTGTTGTAGCATAATGGTGCGTCCTGACTTTATAGTTAAGAATAGCTGAGCTGGATGAATTTTGCCTCAGTCCAGTTCAGCTATTCATTCATTTATTTATTCATTCAACAAATATTTACTGACTGCCTCCCATGTGTCAGGATCTGTTTATCCCCTGGAGACATGCTTATCAGAAACTGAGTTCTCTATATCTTGTGTCCTGTCAGAATGTTCTATGTTTTGAATGAAACCATTTTTATTAGATACTTTTTCACTTCTAGCTTCCAATTCTCTTTCCTAGCAGCCTCCCTCCCAAATGAGTGACTTCCTCCAAGAGAGCACCAACAGAAGCTAAAAACCTTTCATCTTAGTCCAGAGCAACCTCTACAGATTTTGTTTCCCTCTGGACCAAATCAGAGCTTAACAATTTCAAAATCTCAGTGACAAAGCATCCTGAAGCCAGTGTTCACTGTCACCTGTCTCTGTCATCAGCACACCGAAAAGACAAACTCTTGTCTGTCATTGTTGAGAAGCAGATGGAACAGAAATGGGCAGAGCTGATCACTGTTAGTGGAAGGAATCAACGTTCCTAATGAGAGACAGGCTACTTACGAAATGATTCAAGGGTTTTTCACTACAAAAGAAAAAAGACCAGTGGCTGTTGACTTCCACCTCTAAAATTCTTTTTGGCTGCTGGAAAAGTCAAAGTCTATGCTGGGAAGAAAAGCCAAGGTGGGTGAACCCTGAGAAAAAAAATTACACAGTAGTTCTATCATGACTATATTCCAAGTGCCATAATTAGAAATCTCTGAAAACCTCTCTCTCTCCAGCTATGAATTTCAAAAATATGATGGATTTACTCTGCTCAAAAATAACATTCTTCAAGATAAAACACCCTTAGGAAATCCTAAAACAGGAAATTATCCAACCTCTACAAGGCAATTAGCAGTCCATCAAAATTTATTTATTTGCTTTTCATAAAAAAAACCTCATTGTTTACATGACTGCATTGAATTTTTATGAAGCCCATAATAGAAACTTTCTGACTCATCGACAGAGTTTGAGTTGATTCAAAAAATGCTGTGATAAAAATCTCAGCTTGATATTTTTGGCTTCCTTATAGAGGAGAGGATTTCAATAATTCTTTAAAACAAATCCTAAAAACACAGTCCATCTCTCAAGAGTTTAAGTTTTGTTTTTTGCCATCCTGTATGTAGGTTTTTGCCATCCTGTATGTAGTTAGTCGGATAGTGGCATTCTTTGTTCTACCTTGAAATGGCCAACAACAATAAAAATCACAACTGCAAAATTCATTTAACAAAAACAATGGAGCAAATGAATAATGGGACTATTGGGAGATGGATTTTTAACTTGTTACTGAAGCACAAAACCTGACTCGTGTCTAAGCCAGGAGCCTTTTTCCTTTTTTTTTTTTTTTCAGAGCAGGTGTGCAATGTATTCTCTTATTGGTGATGAGCCACCAGAGGTTGGAAGAACTAGTTTGGTCTAATTCAGTCACCTGCAGTCACCTGAAGTCTTGTTTGAAGTTCATTAAGGGAGTTGAATTCAATTCCACAAACATTTACAGCACTACCTCATGTAAGGAGGTATGTATGCTAAGGGCTGGGGGAGGCTCAGTGATGCTGAGATACCAGCACACCCTCTCAGAACTCAGAAGACTGGCATCCCCAGCAGCATCATTACACAACCTTTTTCTAATTGGCTTCAGTGATCCTAAGAAATTTACCAGGTGTTGAACTACCTTGAAAACCAAAGCAAATCCAAATAGCATGCTTCCTGGAATGTCTGGAACCTACAGACCTAAACTCTAGATCAGAACTGGGAAAGGAGAAGTCAAGTATTCAATGTATCATTCATTTTGGAAACCATTTTCTCACATGTCAGTTTTTATAGCTAGTTGATTTTTATACCAGTGTATTTTCCCTCTGATAATTGACTAAGCTGTGTTAAACTTATTTAGATTTGTTTAGACTGAGTTGATTTCATTTTTTAACCTAAGCATTCCAATTTTTAATTAGCACTTTGAAATTTCCATATTTAATTGTCTCTCTCCCATAATTTTTTTAAAGCCCAATAACTGTAGCTAACATTCATTGTACTTGCTCTGATCCCAGAACTGTAAGAAGCACTTTAATACACTACCTCACCTAATCATATCCACCCCTGTAACATAGATATGATTACTATCCCACTTTGACAGATGGGAAAATAGAGATTTAGTCAATTAAGTGACTTGTTCAAGATGGTACCACCACTGAGCAGCCACAGTGGATTTGAACATTGGTTTCTTTCTTTCCTCTTGAACTCACTCCTTCCACATTATCCATTGATTTCATTCTTTAGTCTTTCAGACTTCAGATTTGTTTGCTTCCCTTACACCTTTTTCGCCACATGAACCAACCGGTAGAGTCCAACCTTGGATTTTGTGAGTCACAAGCTCCTGCCCAACTCTGAAGTCTCCAGACCATAATCCATTATTGTCAACATCAGTGGTTCTCCACCAAGGGGGATGCTGTTGCCCCGGCGATGTTTGACAGTATGTGGAGACTAAGAGACCCAGGCTGCTGCTGAATTTCCTAACAATGCACAAGACAGGACTCCTCAGCAAAGAATTCTCCAGTCCAAAATGTCAAAAATGCTAAGGCTGAGAAATCCTGATCTACATGATACACTCAGTGTTTACAATAGGCTCTCTTCTTTGTGAATTATATGTTTTTGACATCCCATTTCGTGAACTGGTTTACCCAAAGGAGCTAATCCAGTGCTTCCATATCCCCAGTGGTCTAGAACAATGCTTTGTCCAGAATAGGCACTTAATAAATATATAAATATATCAGTTCTGATTAGTAGCTCATCTCTTAATTCACTCACTCAGTTTCATCACTGTTAACAGATAGCTGGGAATAAATGTGAGAAATACAGACATATCCTTCCTTGAAGAAGCTTATAGTCTAGAAGGGAACTCAAACCATAGAACAAGTGCTGTTTGCTGGGATAGAGCATGTTTGGGGGGTGGGTAAAACATAGAATGAGCAAAGCAGAGAAGATAGGGAGGTGAAGGAGGTTTCCTGGAGGAAGTGACACCTGAAGGATGGTGGTGGTGCTTTAGTTGCTAAGTCATGTCCAACTCTTGCAATCCCATGGACTGTAGCCTGCAAGGCTCCTCTGCCCATGGGATTCTCCAGGTGAGAATACTGGAGTAAGTTGCCATTTCCTTCTCCAGAGGATCTTCTCAACCCAGGAATCAAACCCAGGTATCCTGCATTGCAGGCAGGTTCTTTCCCAACTGAGCTCTGAGGGAAGTCCTACTCAGTTCCCAAAGGATGAGTAGGAATTAAACCACTGTAGAAGAGAAAGTGCTCTTGGCAGAGGAAAGAGCATGTGCAAAGGCTGAGAGATGAGAGAGCAACACAAGATTGAGGTGGGTGCTCAGGCTGCCAGGAGCAAGTAAAAGAAAATGAAGGGTCTCAAAGCCATATACAAATGTTTGAATTTTATGTCAAGGGTAATATGAAATAATTGAAAGCCTTTCAGAGAAGAATGACAGGATCTATTTTGTTTTCAAAGAATCACTCTGGCTCCACATTATATGTCATCAGGGTAGTGCAAATTAAAATAGCAATGAAATACCACCATGCATCTATTATATGGTGACAATCTAAAGTACAAGTGACACGAAATGCTGGCAGGGATATGAAGCAATAGGAACTTTCATTCCTTGCTGGTGGGAATGCAAAATGGTACAACTACTTTAAAAGACATTTTGGCAGTTTCTTACAAAACTAAACGTACTCTTACCATCGTATGATCCAGCAATAGCTTTTCTTGGTATTTGTGCAAAGGAGCTATAAATTTATGTTCACACATAAACATGAACATGGATATTTATGGTGCTTTGTTCATAACTGCCAAACCTAAAAGTAACCAAGTTTCTTCCAAAGGTGAATGGATAAATAAAGTGTAGTACATCCAGACAATGGAACATTATTCAGCACTGAAAAGCAGTGAGCTATCAAGTCATGGGAAAATCTCTCCACACTCTCTTCAGTATTTATTAATTGTAGATTTTTTTTAGTAAAGGCCATTCTGACCTTTGTGAAGTGATACCTCATTGTGGTTTTGATTTGCATTTCTCTAATAATAAGTGATGGTGAGCATCTTTTCATGTGTTTATTAGCCATCTGTATGTCTTCTTTGGAGAAATGTCTGTTTAGGTCTTCTGCCGACTTTTTAATTGAGTTGTTTGTTTTTGTGATATTGAGCTGCATGAGCTGCTTGTATATTTTGGAGATTAATCCATGGTCAGTTGTTTCATTTGCTATTATTTTCTTCTATTCTGAGGGTTGTCTTTTCACTTTGTTTATAGTTTCCTTTACTGTGCAAAACTTTTAAGTTTAATTACGTTCTACTTGCTTATTTTTGTTTTTAGTTTCATTATTCTAGGAGGTGGGCCATCAAGGATCCTGCTGTGATTTATGTCAAAAGTGTACTGTCTATGTTTTCCTATAGGAACTTCATAGTTTCTGGCCTTACATTTCAGTTTTTAATCTATTTTGAGTTTATTTTTGTGTGTGGTGTTTGGAGGTGTTGTAGTTTCATTCTTTTACATGTAGCTAGCTGTCCAGTTTTTCCAGCATCACTAATTGAAGACTGTCTTTTCTCCATTGTATATTCTTGCCTCCTTTGTCAAAGGCAGGGTTCCCATAGGTGTGTGAATTTATCTCTTTTTGCTGGTACCATACTGTCTTGATGACCAAATTGATACAACCACTATAGAAAACAGTATGGGGACTCCTTAAAATACTAGGAATAAAGCTACAATTTTATTATAAAATAAAACTACAAACACTACAATATGACCCAACAGTCCCATTACAGGGTACATACCCTGAGGAATCCATAATTGAAAAAGACACATGTACCACAGTGTTTACTGCAGCACTATTCATAGTAGCTAGGACGTGGAAGCAACGTAGATGTCCATGGACAGATGAATGGATAAAGAAGTGGTACATATGTACAAAGGAATATTACTCCTGCCATTAAAATGAACACATTTGAGTCTGTTCTAATGAAGTAGATGAAACTAGAGCCTATTATACAGAGTGAAATAAGTCAGAAAGAAAAAAACAATATTGTAATTAATGCATATATATATGGAATCTAGAAAGATGCTACTAAAAAACCTATTTGCAGGGCAGCAGTGGAGATGCAGACATTAGAGAACAGACTTGTGGACCCAATGGGTGATGGAGAGAGTGAGATGAATTGAGACAGTACCATTGAAACATATACATTACCATGTGTAAAGCAGATAGCCAGTAGGAGTTTCCCATAAGACACAGGGACTTCAAACCTGGTGCTGTGTGACAACCTAGAAGGGTGGGCTGGCATGGGAGATGGGAGGGAGGTTCAAGCGGTAGGGGGCATACATATGCCTATGGATAATTCATGTTGATATATGGCAGAAATTAACATAATATTGTAATTATCCTCCAATTACAACAATGTGAAGGAAACTTTCACATTACTAAGTCAAAGAAGCCAATCTGAAAAGGCTATATACCATCAGATACAATTATATGACATTCTGAAAAAGGCAAAACTATGGAGACAGTAACAAGTTTAGTAATTGACATGTGTTGGGGTTAGGGAGATGGATAAAAAGGTGGAGAGGTGAGGCTTTCTGGGACAGAAAAGAAACTACTCCATATGCTAATATTATGGTGAATGTTACTGTTGTTGTTTACTCGCTAAGTCATGTCTGAGTCTTTTGTGACCTCATAGGCTATAGCCCGAGGCTTCCCTGGTCACTCAGTGGTAAAGAATCTGCCTGCAATGCAGGAGACCCTGGTTCAATCCCTGGACCGGGAAGATCCCCTGGAGGAGGGCATCCACTCTAGTACTCTTATCTGGAGAATCCCATGGGAAGAGGATCCTGGCAGGCTGCAGTCCACAGGATCGTACAGTCCACACGACTGACGTGAGTAAGCAGCTGCAGCAGCAGGCTGTAGCCCACGGGCTCCTCGGTCCATGGGATTCTCCAGGCAAGAATACTGGAGTGGATTGCCATTCCTTCTCCAGAAGATCTTTCCGACCCAAGAATCAAACCCACGTCTCCTACACTGGCCAGTGAGTTCTTTACCATCGAGTCACCAGGGAAGCCCATTATGGTGAATACATGTCATTGTACATTTGTCCAAACCCATGGACGGTACAACACCAGAAGTGTACCCTATGGACTTTTAAGTGATAATGATGTGCCAATGTAGGCTCATCAGTTGTAACTGACATACCATTCTGGTAGAGAGTATTGGTAATGGGGGAGGATACACATGTATGGAGTCAGGGGCGATATGGGAAATCTCTGTGCTTTCTACTCAATTTTGCTGTGAACCTAAAACTACTCTGTACAAATTCTATTTAAAAAAGAAGGATGACTCTGGATGTCATGCATAGAGATGGGCTGGGAGTTTAGTGGTTAAAACAATCACAGAGAGGACTTTCTTTGGGACCACGAAGTACACCTACAGCTTGATGTTAAGGTTTTGAAATGTGTGAGGGATAAGTGAGGAGTCCTTTAAATCCTAATCAAGCAAGGTGACTGCAATATGCTAAAGTTGAAATCTGGTCAGCTGTATTACATTCAGTCTGAAGGACCACATTACTACCAGGACATGTCAGTGGGGGGCTAAAACATAGACTCAAAAAGAGTGAGCATTTGGTAGTGTGTCTTCAGCACCAGTGTCCAGACTTAGAGGCACAGCCCAGTAGTAACTTGATGACACCAGCTGTTAATTTCATCCTGCCCAGTAGACATTCAGTAAATATTTGTTTGAAGTGAATTAGATTAAATTGGATTCCATGCTCACCAAGCAACTTTCTGATCTGATCACAGTATGACTTCCTGTGAATCTCTTTTCTGAGCATAAAACATACTGATGAGCTGACATGAAAAGTTATTCAAGTTAGCGTTATGATGGATGTATCCATCCCCTTTGTGTTTGGTCATTATAGTGGATACTTGGGGTTGTTTATCCAGCATCCATCTCCCTTCCCCTCTTCAATCAATAAAGCTTTTTTCCATTTAGTTACCTATCCTTTCTTTATGTAGTCCAAGTGCCTCATTAACTCACCGCACCTCCAGCAGAAATGAGCCTTGACTGTCTTCAATCAGTCATCACATTTAACTGTGATTCATTCAGATATTGGTACATGACCTACGCCAGTCAAAGTGAAATTCAAGAGTCTTTCTTATAAAACTGGGACAGAGATAATCTCCTTCTTGATGATAAAAAAAAAGGAAGAATATAGCCCCTGGACACAAACATGGGGAGCTAATTCGCTATTAGCGAATGTGATGGTTAAGTTTATGTGTCAGCCTAGATATTGCTGTGAAGGTGTTTTTTAGATGTGATTGGCATTTAAGTATGTAGAGTTTGAGTGAAGCAGATTATCCTCCAAATAATTATCCTCCATTCCAGTATTCTTGCCTGGGAAATCACATGGACAGAGGAGCCTGGCGGACTACAGCCGTGAGATCGCAGAGCTGGACACGACTGAGCACGTCCTACAGGCTGACCCTTCCAGTTCTCATCAGTCCCCCTCTCCGACTTTTGCTGCAATCTCTCTCTACCCATTCTTATATTTATCCCTCAATATTTGATTCATTTTAAATCTTCCTCCCTACCCCACTACTAACTTCTCCACACACAAACAGAACTCTCAATGAAGTTAAAAATGACCTCCTTCTTCCCAGACCACAGGGTCTTTCCGGTACTTCATCTTCCTTAACTGCAGCATTTGACACTACAATCCACCCACTCCTGCAAATTTGGCCTCAAAGTGATTTTTGTGACACTGTTTTTCTTCCATCTCTCTTACTACTTCTTGTCCTTCTCTCTTGTCAGGCTGATTTCCTCCTCCTTACCGTCTCCTCTCTAACCATCTGATCCACTCCCTGTCACTCCCTCCTTGGGGACATGCAGCTATTGTTATTTTCCAATCTCACATCTTTGTTGCTTCTTAAAACTGCATCTCTGACCTTTCATTTCAACTCCCTCCAGTACAGGCCTGCCTGTCTGCCTCCAACTCCTGTCTATCTCAGTGTATCCAAGTGTAATTTATTGCTTCATTTTCCAGAACTGCTTCTTCTTCCAGCTGCTGCATTTTTTGACAATGTGTGGATGCCCAGGCCAAAAACTCAGAGTAGTCTTTAATTTTTTCTTTTCTCCTCTCCTGCATATGTATTCAGCCACCACAATCTTCAGTTCAGTTCAGTTCAGTCACTCAGTCATGTCTGACTCTTTGTAACCCCATGAACCACAGCATGCCAGGCTTCCCTGTCCATCACCAACTCCCGGAGTTTACTCAAACCCATGTCCATTGAGTCGGTGATGCCATCCAACCATCTCATCCTCTGTCGTCCCCTTTGCCTGCCTTCAGTCTTTCCCAGGATCAGGGTCTTTTCAAATGAGTCAGCTTTTTGCATCAGGTGGCCAAAGTATTGGAGTTTCAACTTCAACATCAGTCCTTTCAGTGAACACCCAGGACTGATCTCCTTTAGGATGGACTGGTTGGATCTCCTTGCAGTCCAAGGGACTCTCAAGAGTCTTCTCCAACAGCACAGTTCAAAAGCATCAATTCTTCTGTGCTCAGCTTTCTTTATGGTCCAACTCTCACATCCATACATGACTACTGGAAAAACCACAGTCTTACTTTTTCCTTAAAAACTTAGCAAAAATATGCCTTTTTCTCTCCAATTATTGTATTGCTAAGACAGCTGTTTCGCTCCACCTACCTCTCTGCCCCCAGTCTCCTCACTCTTTACCATTTCATAACCTGACAGTGTCCTCCAGTGCTCCTTCACGTCCATTCAGGAACACACTAATTCCCTCTTGTCCCCTGTAGCAAGCCCAAGACTTTCAGCTGTTACCAGGGTCTTCTCTGATGAGGTCGCCCCACTCTCTTCTCCATTGGATATGTCTTTCTGGGTCTCACATCCCAAGATGTGAGCTGGCCCAGAAATGTAAAGGCTGCTTATTCCGTAAATGAGCTGATTGGAACTAACCAAACCACTTTATTGCAAATGTTACAGGTTTATTTATTTTCCCACTTAGTAACTTGCATTTATTGGTTGACTTCTGTGTACCTAGATGCCATGGGAAACAGGAAGAACTAGTAAACTGAGTCCTGTCTTTAGCAATTCACCATCTAGTGGGAGGGCCAAAGATAAGTGTATATAAACAATAATCATTCCATCAAAAATAATGATTTTTTAAAATTAATCACACAGAACAAAAATTATTTATCACAAAAGTTATATATAATGCATACAATTTTTTTAAAACTTCTAACATTACAGAAGTATGTTAAATCGTCAAAGACCCCTGCTGTTTCACTTTCTTAATTCTCATTTAGTAACAGTAACATCTTAATAGATATCATATAATATATATCCATACACACATATATACATATATGTGTTTTACAAAAGATAGCATCATACTATACATAGTATCCTGCATTACTCATTCTACAGTAATGTCCTTGCATAAGACACCTGATTCTTTTCTTTCAGTGACTGCATAGTAATCTTTTGAGTTCAGTAGTCTCCAGTAGTTAATCATCTATCCCTCCTCTTTCTTTATCACAAAGAAAACTTCAGCACGCATTCTTTCACACAGTTTCAGTGGTATCCTGTAAATAGATTAACATTTTGCTCTCCAAACTTAAAAAAGCCCTGCTTTGTAATATCTACCAACATCCCTGGTATAAATACTCTTCACTATTAGTGATTTCAAGCTACTGAAGTAACCCCAGAAGGCAGAGTTAGGATAAGAAGTGCATAGCAGCTCATGCTAGCCAGTCAGATCTGCTCCACCAAACCAGAGTATACTTTATTATGCATATGCTTTTGAGTGTTTTACGACACAGGAAAACAAGATATTGAAAGACAATTACCACTTTGCCAGACTGGGGAACAGAACTAGCTATATTTATTAGCTATAATAAAGTTGAACCATGAATTAAATGCTTTTCTTTTGGATTCTGAAGAAGACCCTTTATCTGTTATCTTAAATAGATTCTGTTTTAAAGCCAAGGAAATTTCAAAGCAATCCTTTTGCCACCTGAGAAAATCACTTCAAGGAAAGTAAAGTGAATGGCTGACTAAATATATTTTAAAGAATTAATAGAAATCCAATTAAATCCACCAGTTAGTATATTCAGACACAAACACATATGATGAGAAAATGCTGACCTCTCCTCTTTGGGACACTCCCATTAATAGGACTGAATTGCACACAGGTGCACAAAAGAACAGTCTCAAAATTGAGGCTGCATCTGAATCACCTGGAGGGCTTGTTAAACCACTTTTTCACTGGGCCCCGTACCTTAGTTTCTCATCCTTTAGGCCTACGGCTGGACCAAGAATTTGCATTTCTTTCCACATTCCCAGGTAATGCTGAAGCTGCAGCTCTGGAGACCTCACTCGGAGAACCACCGCCCTACAGGAAGCAACGCCCAGAGAATTCTTTCTGCTCTGGTATTGTGGAAATTTCTATCAAATTTCTGTAGCTAGAGACTTTCTCCTATTAAACTACAGATAAATTTAGAAACAGAGAAAGTTAAGTTTGATAGGGTCTCCCTGGTGGCTCAGACGGTAAAGAATTTGCCTGCAATGCAGGAGACCTGGGTTCGATCCCTGGGTTGGGAAGATCCCCTGGAGGAGGGCATGGCAACCCACTTCAGTATTCTTGCCTGGAGAATCTCATGGACAGAGGAGCCTGTTAAGCTATAGTCCATAGGGTCACAAAGAGTAGGACGTGACTGAGCGACTAAGAATACAAGTTTGATAAGTAATCAAAGCATTTGAGAAAGGTTCAATAGGGGAGTGGCACAAATTCTTCGCTACTGAGAGAAAAGCATACTGAGATTTGTTTCTGGAAAATGAAGGACATGGTTAATGATTGCTGTTAGTGTTAACAGAAAGGGTAAACTTTCAAAGTAGTAGCATTAGTTAAGTTCAAACTTCTCATTCGCAGAGGTGGTCACACAAACATCTGAGTGTGAATCCTGTGCCTGCTAGTTAACTGACTAAGCTATTGTTGTTCAGTCACTAAGCTGTGTCCAACTGTTTGCAACCCCATGGACCGCAGCATACCAGGCCCCTCTGTAAATAGCTATCTCTCACAGTTTGCTCAAATTCATGTCTATTGAGTCAGTGATGCTATCTAACCATCGCTTCCTCTGTCACCCATTTTCCTTTTGCCTTCAATCTTTCCCAGCATCAGGGTCTTTTCTGAAGAGCTGGCTCTTCGCATCAGGGGGCCAAAGTAATTGGAGCTTCAGTTTCAGCAATAGTCCTTCCCGTGAATATTCGTGATATTCAGGGTGGATTTCCTTTAGCATTGACTGGTTTGATCTCCTTGCTGTCCAAGCGACTACGTATCCTTGAACAGTTATCTCTGTGCCTCAGTTTCCTCATCTATAAAATGGGAATCATCAGAGTAATAGTTACCTTGCAGGGTTCTTGAGAGTATGTGATAATGACTGGATCCAACATGTGGGAAGCACTCAGTGAGTACTGGCTGTAATAAATTAGAACTCTGGTTGTTTCCTAAGAAGAAAGTCTTCTTTGAGCAAGTTTGGGAAACATTGAGTTAAAGTCAATAAGTTGCTTTGTTGTAGGGTTTCTAGGTGCCTTTTATAGGCCAGTGTACACTGTGAACCTCAGAGGAGAATATAAATAGTGTTTCCAAGGGTTATTTAGCCACAGGACATTTTTTTTTTTGCAAGTAACATTTTGAGCATAACATTTTTATAATAACTTTTTACACTTATGATAATAAACCAATATTTCTTGACTTATATATACAATTGCAAAAGGAAATTGGCATATGGCCCCAAAATACGTAAGTCATAGGGGTAGGATTGGGCTGAAGGAAAAAAAAATAACTTGTTACATGTAAGAATCTTCTACAGCCCTTCTGAAGCGATAACATTTTCACCAGCTATTCCTTTATTCTTGCCTGCTCAATATTTCCAATATGACTCTAAGTAATATTGAGTTACTTAAGAGGCCTGTTTATCAAGTGCATCTAAGTAGCAGGCACTGCAGGTATTAGAGATTGAATACTGGATGAAATACAAACAGCTTCCTGACCACGTAGGGTTTACCTTCTAAAAGACAAGTGAAAGCGAAAGTCTGTCAGTCGTGTCTGACTCTTTGCGACCCCATGGACTATACAGTCCATGGAATTCTCCAGGCCAGAATACTGGAGTGGGTAGCCATTCCCTTCACCAGGGGATCTTCCCAACTCAGGAATGGAACCCAGGTCTCCCGCATTGCAGACAAATTCTTTACCAGCTGAGCCACCAGGGAAGTCCTCTAAAAGACAGATAGTACACAAATAAACAAGTAAAAATATAGCATGTCAGATGGCACTGTGGCAAAAATGAGGTGAAGCAAAAGGGAGAAGAAAATACACAGCATAGTGGGTCATTTAAGCAGAGACCTGGAGGAAATGAGAGGAAAAATCCAGGAAGAGGGAAGTGAGTGCAAAGAAATATCCTGAGAGAGGATATTTCTAGTGAAGCCCAGTGAGGTGAGTGAGAGAATGAGAAGCCTGAAGTGAGGCAGGAAGGGCACAGGAAGTCATAAAATGGAAAACTGTACTATCTTTTGCTGCGTGATAAATCATGCCAAAACTTGGCTTATAATGGCAACGACTTGTATCCCATCCCATAGTTTCTGTGTGAGGAATTTGGGTGGGGCTCAGCTGAGCACTTCTAGTTTGGAGCTCCTCATGAGCTGAGGCTTCAGTCATCTGAAGGCTTGACAGGGGCTGGAGGATTCACTTCTAAGGTGGCTTAGCACGCATTTAGCAAGTTGGTGCTGACTGTTCCCTGGAGTGCTGGGTTCCTTTGTAGTCTCCATGTAGACTGCTTGCGAGGTCTTCTGCACAGTGGCTGGTTTCCTTCAGAAAGCAAGCCAGGAAATTGAGGCAAAAGCTACAGTGCCTCTTAGGCCTTAATTTGCACATCACACACTGATTCTGCAGTGAGGAGGGGCATTATAAGGGTCTGAAAATCAGGATATGAGGATCAATGACAGTCATCTGGGAAGCTGGCTACCACACCCTCTTTGTAAGGTCTTCAGCTTTTGCTTTGAGTCAGATGGAGAATGAGTGGAAGTTTGGGGCAGAAGAATAATATGGTCTAACTTGTGTTTTAAAAGGATTGCTCTGAGTGCTGTGTTGAGAATGGACTATGAGTGGATAGGTAGCAAAGGTGCAAGTAGGCAGGAGTTAGGAGGTTATCTCAATAACCCAAGTCAGAAATTACTGTGATTTAGACACAAATGATCATGATAAAGGTAGTGAGAAGTGGTTAGATTCTTCTGGATATATTGGATTGGCAAAATAATCATGATAATGATAATAATAATTTGTTTGGGTTTTCCTGTAACATCTTATGAAAAAACCCAAATGAACTTCTTGGCCAACCCAATATTTTGAGGTTGGATCCAACAGAACCTCTGAAAGATTAAATGTGAGCCATGCAAAAAGAACCAAATGTGACCCCAAGACTTTTGACCTGATTGTGCATATTTTGTCCTCTGCTATACCCTGGGGTCTTCCCAGGGGGCGCTAGTGGTAAAGAATGTTCCTGCCAATGCAGGAAACTTAAAGAGACATAGGTTCAATTCCCGGTTCAAGAAGAGCCTATGGAGAAGGAAATGGCAACCCACTCCAGTATTCTTGCCTGAAGAATCCCATGGACAGAGGAGCCTAACGGGCTATATGGTCCATAGGATGGCAAAGAATCAGACACGATTGAAGTGACTTCGCATGCATGCTGTATCCTATCCCTTGCCATGGAAACTCACAGAATTAGGAGAGGGAGCTGCCAGGACATTGACAGAACATTACCCAAAGTCTGTCTCAATGGCACTAATTTAATATCCCAGCATTTTGCATAAAAGGATCCAGGTGTCATTTGAAATGAAATGTAACAATCAAAATTGCTATAAACCATTAAGAAACTTTAAGCTCTTGTGGGTGTTCCAAAACCTATGGCTAAGCTAATTATAATCTCTGCCACAACTCCCCTACCTAGTTGCTTTTAGATGACAAAATATTACTCTCTATTTTTTGTTTTAATTCCACATTAACAGATTTCTAGAATCTGTCAGCAGTTGAACATGTCAACCACTATACAATTTTAAATCATCTTTCTTTGCTTTACAATAAAAGCAATGTTTATTTTAAACATTTCTAGGCACTGAAAAATTACCCATTTGATCTGATGTCAGAGTCCTTATGCTGAGTATTCCAAATCACTGTGGAGTTCAGCACTCTGCAAAGCAATGTTGGAGTTACAAATCCTATTTGCAGCTTAATTGTTGGTGAATTGATCTATTCTAAACTAAGTATGTCTTCTCTTAGGCCTTGAGTTTTGGGGACTTTGAAAATTTGCAAAGCAACCTTACTCAAATCTTCTGAGACTCCATGTTAACAGACAGGGTCTTTGAAAGTGCTGTTTTTCATTCATTATTCACTTGTTCACTCCATAATGATTTGACATCATGTTCAAGTCTTGCTCCATGCTGGTGATTCAAATATAGACAAATCCTTGACCTCAAGGAGCTTACACTATATTGAAAAATGAAATGTATACATACACACACACACACACACAAGGTGGTACAATAGAGTAAGAAGATGGAGGTTATGAATAAGCCAAGACCTTAAGCACAGAGATGGGTGCAAAGGTGCTCCAAGAAACGGAACCTGGTACAAGAGAGTGTAAGAGATATTCAGGCAACCTCAAATGCAGTTCAGGAGAGAACTACACAAGCCAATTCAATAAGGTTGAAGTTTAAGGTACATGGTGGAAAGTAAAAAGATGAGAGGTAAGCCTGTACTAGCCCAGGAAAAAGCCTAAAATTTTAAGAAGCCTATAGTTTATCCAGAAGCAGTGAGGAATCACTGAAGAGTTATACACAGGGTCCCATGAGGAAAGGTGGTGATTAGGAAAGATTACTTTTCCAGTGTAGAGCATGGACTTGAAGTCACTCCCTGGTGGAGCAATTCTTTATCCTATTTTTTGTCTTACAAAAAAAGCCAAAATCCTTAATAGGGTTCACAAGCCACAAAGCCTTGCTCAATCAGGTCCAAAGTTCCTGTCTAGTTTCAACTCCATCTCTGCCTCCTTGGGCCTGTCAATTCCAGTCACAGTGGGTTTCCTTCCACTTCTTCCAAGGGACCAAGCTCATATTTCCACCCATTCTGGAACTCCAGCGGGTTGTTTCCTCTGCCTGAGGACTCATCCATCTCTGGCTAATTTATGCCTTTCAGTCAGGTTTCAGCCTAATCTTCACTTTCTCAAGGATGCGTTGCTTTACCTACTGGAACACATTAAGCCCCCTTCTGCACACTGGACACCCTCGTCGTAGCCAGCACCTCTCCTCATTACGCCTTACTCAATATATGTTTATTCAGTGCCGACCTGCCCCAACAGACTGAACTTCTCCTCCCTGCCTCTCTTATGGGTCATTGTCAGGTGTTACATGGACTCAGTGTGTCACTCAGTCATTGGATACTGGATGAATGAATGATGGCAAGAGACGGTTAGGAGATATATATGAACTAAGGAGGTAGAAACAATGGATTTGCGTCTTAAGTGCTAGAGTGACTGGATTTGGAAATTAACTGAAAACAAGCGGGAAGAGTTGGAGGAAAGGGCAGGCCTTTGTGTTTCTGGTTCTCCATTGCCTTGCACAGAGCGTTGAATGGTACCTGGCCCCTGGTGAAATATCCAATAAATAGTTGTGTCGAATAAAGTTGGATGAGTGGAGGTCATTTCTCAGCTTCCAGCTTGATCTAGTGTGCAGCTCCATTCCCTGAGAGACAGAAAACATGAGTCAATTGCTTGTACATCAAAGTCTCAAATAGCATTGCTCAGCTGTTTGCTTTTGAAGAGACTACTATAGAAGTATTCAAAATGACCTTCTAACAATAGAAAGGAAAACAGAGCATGAGTGTGAGTGAAATATTACTGGGTTATATTTATATACATAAATATTTATATATAACTATATATATATTTATATATATATATTTATAAATTATAAATTTATATATAACTATATATATTTATAAATTTATAAATTATAGATTTATATATATAGTTATATATAAATATTTATATTATATTTATATTTATTACAAATATAACTATAAAATACATATTATATATTACTGGCTATATTATATTCATATATAAATATATTTTATATTTACATTTATTATATATAATATAAATATATTTATATTTATTTTACATTATATATTTATAAATATATAATATATTTATATTAGTATTCTAATTTAAATTATAACCAGTTATTTTCAGTAGAATTATTTTATGAATGTCTTTAATTTCTGATAAAAACAAGCTATGATTTTGGATGGGCTGCTTCTTAACACTGCACTGGAAGTTGCAAAAAAGAAAAATTATTTCCTTTGTCCTAGATGGGAAGGATTACAGAGATTCCCTAAAAGCTTCTCTATTCTAACTAGTTATGTTGTCTTTTAACTTCAACAATGTAACTCACAAGGTTTCCTTTTGAGGTATGAAAAGTTCTAAAACTATCTAGATAATGCTGATGATTGCACAAGATTGTAAGTATATTTAATGCCACTGAATTATTTACTTTAAAATTGTTACAATGTAAATTTATGTTATATATCTCTTACCACACACACAAATTTAACAGGAATATGTGTTTCCCAGAGTTAAGAATCTGACTACCTTATGTAACTTAGAGAAATGTAAGATTCACTCCACTTGTGAGGTGCCTTTGAAAAGCGTAGCAGCGCAATGCTGAGATTTTTTTCCAGAAAGAAGATTTGGAGTCCAGTGTCTGAGAAAGGAATGAAATTCTGGTTGCACCTGACCTGACTTTGAAAGTAGGAGAAAGAGAGTCTAAGTAATAACAGAAAACAATTGCTTCCCAAGGTATATAAGAAAAGGGCTGTCCTTGATTTTCTCCCTGTCTAATTCTATTTGCTTCTCAAGAGTTGTGTTCTTAAAGAATTTGAACTCCCAATGCAATTCTGTGCTTAAGCAATCCAAGAAATGTGGTCCTTACAGTAGTTTTCAGCTTTGTAACCAATAAGAACACACTTATTTACTGTTTTCTTTCAGAGACTGCACATTTGGAAAGGTGCTATCTATTAAACAGTATCAAACAAACTTCCTTTGTTAAATACAATTAATTCATTTTCTGTTTTCTACTTACTGTATAATACTTGTGTACCTATCCACCTGTGTCTCTGATTAGCAGGCAGGAGTCAGTATTGCCATAGTCAATTGATGAAACTGCAGTAAGAGCAATGAATTGACTTTCAGGCTTCTCTGCCAGCATTTTCATCCATCGATGCTTTTAGACATTTTAAAACACTGAAAATTCACTAGATTCTTTAAAATACTGAAAAATAGCTTGGACCCCTCCATTGCTACCTTCCAGTGTCTCTAATAAAGAATTACAACTGGAATAATTAGTATTTTTCTTGTGTATCTCAGTGGAGTGGAGGCAACCACCTTAATCAAGATTATCAAAATCACCACAGGGTCTTTTTCAGGCTACACATTTCCCTAAGACCCTGCAGAGAAACTGGTACACCTTCTGAGCAGGGGCAGGTGGATGGTGATGGTTTTTTGCTCTCTGAAGAATTATTACTGCTCTAGTGAGATGCTCTTATAGATGACAGTATATTATAGTTTTCAAGTGTATGAAGACCAAAAATGGTAAGAACCAAACTCTGAGTTACGTAGGCCTTCATGTGAGACTTCCACAGCAAAACACATTTCTAATGGCAAATCATGTTCATGGCCTGGACTGAACAGCATGGGCCAAGAAACAATACAGAAAGTGCTCTAAAAATTTATGAGGAAAAACATTAAATTTCCAATAAAAGTGAGTAACAGTCATAGATAGTTCATAAGAGAAGAAACTAAAGTTATTAACAAGAATGGTGGTGGGGGGGGAGAGAATATATCAACCTGACTAGAAACTGAAAAAAGATAAAAATACAAGGCAGGCTTGACTTTGGCTTCCAATGAAGATGGAGTGACGGTGACCAGATAGATCCTCATGCCTGAAGCAACTGAAATATGGATGAACTTAAGCAAATAATTATTTGTAAAACAGTGGACATCAGTCAGTGAGGAGAGTGATTCTTGAGAGATGGAGGAAAACTGAGGTGAGCCACCTGATTGCCTTGTGCCTTGACAGAGCTTCTTCAGAGCATCTGCTTTGATGGAGTTTTCAGCTCATGTCTCTGAGTTGAAAGAAGAAATGGAGAATCCAAGAAGATCAAGGCATCTATAATTTGCAGGATAGAGTATTGAGATGGAGAAAGCTGCAGAGAGTGAACCCCAGAAATCTGCAGAAGGAGGGTTTCCGTGAAGTTTTTATCCTGAGGACCGATCAGTATGAGCATGTGGGGAAACCAGCAGAGACCAGAGAGAGAACCCCCCAGAAGGCCTGAAACAGACACTGGCTGGGGCTCACATCAGACCCATCCCACCAGCAGACTTGGACATGGAATGTGGTGGAATATTCAGAAGGATCCTGCCTCACTCTTAGGGAACTGGTCCTTCAGTGAACACTGGCCTAGTCCCACCTAACAAATCTTAGAAGCAAGACCCAAAAGAACCAGACTATTTCCCAGAACAAAGCCCATGACCATTATGTGAATACAAAAATATTTAGTAGCCAGTGAGGTAAAATTCACAGTGTCTAGAATTCAAAAAAAAAATTAAACAGACCTTCAAAAAAATTACATAATGGAGAGATAAATTAATCATGCAGGTTTTGATTAATTAATCTAAGACAGATGGTAGAATTTGCAAACTAAATATGCTAAAATGGTGATTTAAGACGGTATTCCCTATTCCATATAATTAAAAGTTAGAGACATAGAAGACATAAGAAAGACCTATCTCAAACTTGCGAGATTTAAAACAGTATATGGGGATCATCTCATATCACTGGATGAGATGAAGAGCAAATTAAACATTGCAGAAGAGAAATATTATTGAATTTGAAGACACAGCAATAGAAACTTCCCCAAATATAATGAGACAACGTTGTTGTTTAGTTGCTAAGGCATGTCCAACTCTTTGTAATGCCTTGGACTATAGCCCACCAGACTATTCTGTCCTTGGGATTTTCCAGGCAAGAATACTGGAGGGTTGCGATTTCCTTCTCCAGGGGATCTTCGCAACCCAGGGATTGAACCCACATCTCCTGCTTGACAAACAGACTCTACCACTGAGCCACCTGGGAACCCATAATGAGAGAACAGAGAGTCAGAAAAATACACAGTGCATCAGAGAAACATGAGACAACTTCAATCAGCAAAATATACATGAAATTGTGGTTCCTTAAGCAGGGGGTTTGGAGAAGGACATGGCACCCCACTCCAGTACTCTTGCCTGGAAAATCCCATGGACGGAGGAGCCTGGTGGGCTGCAGTCCATGGGGTCGCTAACAGATGGACACGAGTGAGAGCCTTCCCTTTCACTTTTCACTTTCATGCATTGGAAAAGGAAATGGCAGCCCACTCCAGTGTTCTTGCCTGGAGAATCCCAGGGACGGGGGAGCCTGGTGGGCTGCCATCTATGGGGTCACACAGAGTCAGACATGACTGAAGTGACTTAGCAGCAGCAACAGCAAGGACGGGGGTTAGACAAAAAAAAAAAAAAAAATTGCTGAAACAAATTTTTTCCAAATTTGATAGAAACCTATAGATAAACCCACAGATCTAAGAGTACCAATTAACCCCAATCTCTAGAAATATAAAGGAAACTACAACAAGGTATATCACAATAAATTGGCTCTAAACCAGTGATGAAGAAAATAATCTCAAAGTCAATCAGAGGAAAAGAGTATCTTACATGCAGAAGAAGAAACATTAGTTAAACAGCATACATGTCATGAAAATTAAAAGACACTTACTCCTTGGAAGGAAAGTTATGACCAACCTAGACAGCATATTAAAAAGCAGAGACGTTGCTTTGCCAATGAAGGTCCATCTAATCAAGCCTATGGATTTTCCAGTAGTCATGTATGGATGTGAGATTTGGACTATAAAGAAAGCTGAGCACAGAAGAATTGATGCTTTTGGACTGTGGTGTTGAAGAAGACTCTTGAGAATCTCTTCCTTGAACTGCAAGGAGATCCAACCAGTCCATCCTAAAGGAGGTCAGTCCTGGGTGTTCATTGGAAGGACTGATGTTGAAGCTGAAACTCTGATACTTTGGTCACCTGATATGAAGAGCTGACTCATTTGAAAAGACCCTGATGCTGGGAAAGATTGAAGGCAGGAGGAGAAAGGGACGACAGAGGATGAGATGGTTGGATGGCATCACTGACTCGATGGACATAGGTTTGGGTAGACTTTGGGAGTTGGTGATGGACAGGGAGGCCTGGCGTGCTGCAATTCATGGGGTCGCAAAGAGTCGGACACGACTGAGCGACTGAGCTGAACTGGAGACATGTCATTAGGAAAAAATACAAATGAGAAGACATAGCACAACAACTTCAAAATACAAAGGAAAACACTGTTAACCTCAAATTCTATACCTAGAAAATATGTATTTCAAACAAAGGCAAGGAAGGAGATGTATGTATAGTTTTAGCTGATTGACATTGTTGTACAGCAGAAACCAACACAATGTTTTAAAGCAATTATCCTCTAATTAAAATGTTTAAAATAAAAACCAAAGACCAATTAAAGATTGCTTAAGATGAGGAAACAATAGAAAAACTGAAAGAATTAATTAGGTAGATGGCCTACACTACAAGAAAGGTTAAGAAAATCTTCAGACAGACAGAAAATGATACCAGATTCAAATACAACAAAATGAGGGGATCTAAAATGGGAACTATGTGAGTAAATATAAGAGCTTTTTTTTTCATTATTCACATCCTTTAAAAAGATGATATTGTTGTTGTTCAGTTGCTAAGTCATGTCCAACTCTTTGCCACACCATGGGGTTGTAGAACAACAGGCTCCTCTGTCCTCTACTGTTCCCCAGAGTTTGCTTAAATTCATGTCTGTTGACTTAGTGATGCTATCTAACCATCTTATTCTCTGCCACCCCCTTTCTCCTCTTACCCTCAACCTTTCCCAGGATCAGGGTCTTTTCCAGTGAATTGGCTCTTCATAGTAGATTGCCAAAGTATTAGAGTTTCAGCATTAGTCCTTTCAATGAATATTAGGGTTGATTTCCCTTAGTATTGACTGGTTTGATCTTGCTCTCCAAGCAACTCTCAAGAGAGTTCTCCAGCATCACAATTTGAAAGCATCAGTTTGTCAGCACTCAACCTTTTTTGTGGCCCAGCTCTCACATCCATACATGACTACTGAAAAAACCATGGCTTTGACTATACAGTCCTTTGTCAGCAAAGTGATGTCTCTGCTTTTTAACACACTGTCTAAACTGGTCATAGCTTTCCTACCAAGAAGCAAGCATTTTTTAACTTCATGTCTGCAGTCACTATCCACAGTGATTTTGGAGCCCAAGAAAATAAAATCTGTCACTGCTTCCACTTTTTCCTGTTCTATTTGCCATGAAATGATGGGACCAGGTGCCACAAAGCTGTTTCAAGCCAACTTTTTCACTCTCCTCTTTCATTTTCATCAAGAGGCTCTTTAGTTCCTCTTCACTTTCTGCCATTAGAGTGGTATCATTTGCATATCTGAGGTTGTTGATATTTCTCCCAGCAATCTTGAGTACAGCTTGTGATTCATCCAGCCAGCATGTCACATAATGTACTCTGCATATAAGTTAAATAAGCTAGGTGACAATATACAGCCTTGTCATACTCCTTTCCCAATTTTGAATCAGTTCTATCTATTGCTTCTTGATGCATATACAGGTTTCTCAAGAGACAATTAAAGTGGTCTGGTACTCCCATCTCTTTAAGAATTTTCCAAATTTGCTGACATATTGAGTGCAGCACCTTAACAGCACAATCTTTTAGGATTCCAGCTCAGCTGGAATTTCATCACCTCCATTAACTTTGTTCATAGTAATGCTACCTAAGGCCCACTTGACTTACCACTCCAGGATGTCCAGCTCTAGGCAAAGGAGTATACCATCATGGTTATCCAGGTCATTAAGATATTTTTTGTATAGTTCTTCGTATTCTTGCTGCCTCTTAAATCCTTCTGCTTCTGTTAGGTCCTTATTATTTCTGTCCTTTATCATGCCCATCTTTGCACAAAATGTTCCCTTGATATCTCCAGTTTTCTTGAAGAAATTTCTAGTCTTTCCCATTCTATTGTTTTCCTCTACTTCTTTGCATTGTTATCTCTCACTTTTCTCTGGAACATTGCATTCAGTTGGGTATATCTCTCCCTTTCTCCCTTGCCTTTCATTCTCTCCTCAGCTATTTATAAGACCTCCTTAGACAACCACTTTGCCTTGTTGCATTTCTTTTTCTTTGGGATGGTTTTGGTTACCACTTCCTATATGGACCTCTTTCCATATTTCTTCAGGCACTCTGTCTACAAGATCAAATCCTTCGAATCTATTCATCACTTCCACTGTATAATCATAAGGGATTTGATTTAGGTCATATTTGAATGGCCTAGTGGTTTTCCCTACTTTTTTCAATTTAAGCCTGAATTTTGCAATAAGGAGCTGATGATCTGAGCCACAGTCTGTTCTCAGTCTTGTTTTTGCTGATTGTATAGAGCTTTCTCCATCTTTGGCTGCAAAGAACATAATCAACCTGATTTCAGTATTGACCATCTGGTGATGTCCATGTGGAGAGTCATCCCTTGGATTGTTGGAAATGGATGTCTGCTATGACCAGTGCATTCTCTTGAAAAAATTCTGTTAGCCTTTGCCCTGCTTCATTTTTACTCTGAAGCCAAACTTCCCTGTTATTCAGGTACCTCTTGATTTCCTACTTTTGCATTTCAATCCCCTATGATGAAAAGAACATCTTCTTTGGATGTTAGTTCTAGAAGGTCTTGTAGGTCTTTATAGAATCAATCAACTTCAGCTTCTTTGGCATTAGTGGTTGGGGCATAGATTAGATTACTGTGATGTTGAATGGTTTGCCTTGGAGATTAACTGAGATCGTTCTGTTGTTTTTGAAACTGCACCCATGTACTGCATTTCAGACTCTTTATTGACTATGAGGGCTACCCCAGTTCTTCTAAGGGATTCTTGCCCACAGTAGTAGATATAATTGTCATCAGAATTAAATTCACCCATTCTCATCCATTTCAGTCCCTAATTCCTAAGATGTCAGTGTTCAATCTTGCCATCTCCTGCTTGAAAAAAGTGAAAGTGTTAGTAGTTCAGTTGTGTCCCACTCTTTGCAATCCCATGGACTCTAGCCCACCATGCTCCTCTGTCTTTGGAATTCTTCAAGGCAAGAATACTGCAGTGGGTAGCCATTCCCTTCTCCAGGGGCTCTTCCCAACCCAAGTATCGAACCTGAGTCTCCTGCATTGCAGGCAGATTCTTTACTATCTGAACCACCAGGGAAGCTGTCAGTGTTCAAGCTTGCTGTCTCCTACTTGATCACATCCAATTTACCTTGATTCATGGACTTAACTTTCCGGGCTCCTATACAATATTGTGATTTACAACATCAGACTTTACTTTTACTGCCAGACATGTCCACAGCTGAGAGTCATTCCTGCTTTGGTTCAGCCACTTATTCTTACTGGAGCTATTGGTAATTACCCTCCACTCTTCCCCAGTAGCGTATTGGACACCTACTGACCTGGGCGGCGGGGCGTTGATTATCTTCCAGCATTGTTATCTTTTTGCCTTTTCATACTGTCCATGGGATTCTCCATGCAATATTACTTGAGTGAGGTTGCCATTTCCTTCTCCAGTGGACCTTGTTTCGTCAAAACTCTTAACTATGCCCTGTCTGTCTTGGGTAGCCCTGCATTGCATGGCTCATAGCTTCATTGAGTTACATAAGTCCCTTCACCGTGACAAGGCTGTGATCCATGAAGGGGTTTAAAAAGATATAGGCTATTTAAACAAAAATGCTAATAATGGAGTTTGGGCTTATACAATTTATACAAGTAAAATATATGCCAACAAGTTGAAAGGAGTGAAATGGAGCTGTAATATTTTTTCTTACCCTGTACATGGAGTAGTACGTAACATCACTTGAAGGTAGACTGTGATAAGTTAAAATCAGTAAGACTGTGAAAGATTTAAAAAACACCATTACCAACTTGACCTAATTGACATTTCTAGAAGATTCTATTAATGTTTTCTGATGAAGAATAGTATAGAGAGCAAATACACATTCTTCTCAAGTACATGTGGAATATTCACCAAATTAGATCATTTTCTAGGTCATAAAACAAATCTCAATAAATTCAAGAGGGTTCACAAAGTTTCAAGTCATACTATGTTCTCTGACCACAGTGGGATTAAAGTAGAAACAAAAGTATATCCTTGAAAAATCTCCAAATATATGAAAACTAAATAACATACTACTAAAACAATCCATGGGTCAAAGAAGAAATAAAATGGAAACTGAAATTTTTTTCAGTGAAATTAAAATACAACATTTTAGAATTTTTAGGATTCCACTAAAGCATTTCTTAGAAGGGAATATATAGTGTTTGTAGTAGTGTTTAAGGAAAAGTTTTAACCTGTATTAAAAAAGAAAAAAATGTCTCTAATCAGTGACCTAAGGCTCAGCATTAAGCAATAAAAAAACAAGCAAATGAAATCTAAAGATAGTAGAAGAAAGGAAATAGTAAAGATTAGACCAGTGATTAATTAAACAGAAAGTGGAAAAACAATAGAGAAAAATCCATAAACCAAAAACTACTTCTTTGAGATCAGTTGAATAAATTAACCTCTAGTCAGCTTAACCAAAGAGAAAAAAAAAAGTTACAAATGATGAATATCCAGAATGAGGAAAGTGGTAGTATTTACTACAAATTCAACAAATACCAAAAGAATGATAGAATATTTTGAACAATATTATGCCAATGAATTCAACAACTTAGATTACTTAATTCCTTGATAAATTCCTTGATAACACAAGCTATTAAAGCTTACATGGAGAAATTAATAACCTGAATTCTTCTATATCTATGAAAGAAATTACAATTATAGTTTAAAAACATTCACACAAAGACAACTCTGGGCACAGATGACTTCTCTGGTTACATTTGCCAAACATTTAAGGAAAAAGTAATACCAATTCTACACAAACTCTTCCAGAAAATATTGCATTAATACTAAAACTAAAGGCATTACAAAAACACTATAGACAAATATTTCTCATTAACATAGAAGCAAAAGTTTATCAAATTAAATCCAATATTTTTTTCAAAAGGATAATATATCATGACCAAAAGGGGTTTATCTTAGGTATGAAATGTTGGTTTAACATTTAAAATTTTTTAAATATTATTCACCATAAAAACTTGAAATAAAACACCTTGGTCATCTCAGAAGATATGGACAAACATATGGATAAATCCAATACCCATTTCTGATTTAAAAAAAAAAAGACCAAACTCTCAGGAAGTTGAGAGTAAAAGAGAACTTCTTCAACCTCTCAAAGGGCATCTATGGAAAATCTTAGAGATAAATTTCATACTTTATGGTGAAAAAGTGAAACAACCTAAATATCCAATTCTAAATATGATTAAAATAATTACAGTGCATCCATGCAATAGAACATTTTAGGAATGTTAAAGTCAAATATTTAAAGAATATTTTGAAGCAATGAAAATTGTTTATGATACAATGCTGAATGAAAAATGGCCTATATAAGCACATGATCCAATTGTGTTAAATACAGGGAGAGAATAAAATCAAAAGGAAATATTCATATATGTTAACAGGGATTAACTTTTGCTGGGGAGAGGAAGAATGATATTATTAGTAATTTATTCTGTATATACTTTTCTGCACTTCCAAATTTTTGTCTTTAATGTTAGAAAAATTAATGTTACTAAATTTTAAGAAACAAATAGTAGAGTGGAAAAAGTAAAATAGAGAAGTTTAATGACTCCAAATTTGTATCATCAATTTTCCTCAGCCTCTTCCAATATTCACAACTGGCCCTAGCTTCTCAGATAACTACAGACAATTGAAATTTAAAAGGTCCACAATCAAACTTAGGATCTTGTTTAATATGATTATGAATTCATTAATTTAATTATTCAACAAACACATTGAGTATGTACTATATATACACAGTTGGGTACTGTAGTAGGCAATGAACATACAGCAACAAATAGGATATGGACCCTGCCTTCAAGAATCTTCTGACATTGTGATGGACATAAGCAATCACATTTTATAGTAGAGTAAAATGTGTTATATAATGGGAATATCTACAAGGTGCCACAAAATTTACAGAAGAAAAACAATGACCGTAGCCTTTGGTGGTTAGAAAATTCTTTCTGTAGCAGAAAACATATAAACTGAGTTGCAAAGAATGTGAAGTTTAGACAGGTGGCATATAGTAACTTATGTTCCATAAAGAGAGATCTGTTTGCACAAAGGCCAAGAGGCTCACAGGGCTCCTATGGTGGCTCAGATGGTTAAAAAAAAAAAAAAAAAAAAAAATCTGCCTGTAATGCAGGAGATGCAGATTTGATCCCTGGGCCAGGAAGATCCTCTGGAGAAGCGAATGGCTGCCCACTTCAGTATTTTTGCTTGGAGAATTCCATGGACAGAGGAGCCTAGAGGGCTGCAGTCCATGGGGTTCAAAACCTAAACAGTGTATTAAAAAGCAGAGACATCACTTTACCAACAAAGGTCCGTATAGTCAAAGCTGTGGTTTTTCCAGTAACCGTGTACAACAGAGAAGTCAGGGAAGTCATGTAGGACAGGGAAGCCTGACATGCTGCAGTCCATGGGGTTCAAAGAGTTGGATACAACTTAGCAACTGAACAAGATGCTCATTCAGAGAACTGCAAGCAAACACTTGAAAATATAAGATCCTGATCATAAAAACCCTTGAAAATCATCAAGGAATGGGGACTTTATTCTGTGACAATGAGAAACTATTACAGGGTTTTCCCTAGCACCAAGTATCCACACTTTCATGCAGTTACAGATTTGGAGAAACATAGTTCCTCTCCTTCTAACACCTAACTATTTTTCAGAGTCTGTGAAGTAGGGCTAGATGGCTCACAAATAAGACTGTACCACTGTTACTGGCTTCTGCCATATTGAAGTTGATGGTAACCGTGCCAAAGATTTGTGACATCACCATCTGCTTTGGAGCACCCATTCCTGTTGGTCATATTAACCTCTGATGTAGTCAGCCTTACAATAGCTCTTTGCTGGACAGTCTGTTGTGAAATAAGAGAGGAAAATTCTCCCCTCTGTGCGATGCGTTGGTGGGAGAGGGAGGGTCATCCTCATAGCAGGGTCCAAGGATGTCACAGAGTTTCATTAAATCTGCTGTATTTGTTTGTTCAACCATTTTATTCCCGGGAAGCACTTCCACCACAGAGCACTTGGATCAGAAAAGTTTCAAGTAACAGCCATTATTATGTTCCAAGCACAAGTGGTTATCCTCCGATGTTTTGAACCTACTATGGAGGCTGGAAATTTATGCCAGACTCTTTTCTTCAATCAGGTGGCTCTCTCTCAGGGAATCTTTCCCTCATTTTGATTTGGCTTGTTTTTAGACATCCAGAGTCTACCATATGTGATATGTCTGAATGCCACTTGCAAAAACCCTCTGAATGCTTTCCCTAGCAGTTTCCCCAGCCTCCCTGGATAAACTGAGCTAAATCAATACCAGAAACCAGAAGTGAAAGGGACTCCCCTCGATCCATCCACCAACTGTGCCTGTGTCTCAGCTATGGTTCAGCCAGAACACAAGGTGATCCTTCCATGGTGAAAAATGTAAAAGCTTTCGACCAAATGCTAATAATAGAGATCTAACCAAATGCTAATAATAGAGATCTTTCTGAAGTAGGGGCTTCCCTGGTGGCTCAGCTGGTAAAGAATCCTCCTGCAATGTGGGAGACCTGGGTTTGATCCCTGGGTTCAGAAGATCCCCTGGACAAGGGAAAGGCTACCCTCTCCAGTATTCTGGCCTGGAGAGTTCCATGGACTGTATGGTCCATGGGATCACAAAGAGTCGGACACGACTGAGCAACTTTCACTTCACAGCACTAAAGTAGAATTTAGGGTGCTATATTTTCTAGTTCCTTATTTTCACTTTCTAAGTTGCTTCTCAGGGACTATAATACTTGTAAGAGATTTCACAGAAGTGAATAAAGACTACCATGATCAATAAACAGGGGGTTGGGGTGGGTATCGGTGAGTGGTGGAGGAAGCCAGCACTCTCACGTAAGTTAGAAGGGGGAGGACCTTTTCTTTGACAGCCATTTGGAAATAGCAGTCAGATATTTGCTACCCTCTATGACCATCAATTTCCCTGCAGATATATTCCCTCAAAGCTATACAAATATGAGTAGATGCATAGGGATGTTCAAGGCAGCATGTTTCACAACAGTAAACATCCTAAGTGGTCATCATCAGAAAGATGATTAACTAGGGTTGGATACATCCATATCAGGGATGCGGTGCTAAATGTAATGAAGTATTGATAGATCTCTATGTCCTGCTTTGTATTGCATTCATGATGTATTGAGAAGAGGTAGGTTGCAGAGGAGTTATATGTATATAGTCTGATACCACTTGAGGAGAAAGACGGATAGGTGGGTGAATATATAGATTGATAGGTGACAGATGATAGGTAGATAGGTAATTTGGATACACATAGCAAGTGTCTGGAAGAATTCAGAAGAATGTTGTGACTTTTACTTATCATCTTGTAGCTTTTATGCTGTGACTCATTTCTACTCACCCCATGAACCCCGAGTTAAGGCCAGTATTCTCCAAGACACCAGGTCTTTTCAATAATACTTAACATGCTGTTTCTTCTATCACAAGCACCTCCCCTCTCCTCTATCTTCTCACAAACTCTGTTTTTTTCCAGTAAGGGTCCAGCTTCACATCACCTCTTTAAGATGCCGTCTTCAGAGCTCTTGCTTTCATTATATGTTAGCAGCTTTTTAGGGTCATTTAAAAAAAAAAATGCCTGTTTCCCTCACTAAAAGGGAAACCTCTCAAAACAGGAAAACCATGACTTTATCTCAGAATCTAGATTTATATTTCAGAATCTAAAGCTATGCCTGCTACCTAATAAATACCTGCAAAATGATTGCTATGTTTTTAAAAAGGAATGACCTTTGTAAATATGAAAGTCTAGTTTCCTAGAAAAAAGAAACTAGCCTTAGCACCCTAAATAAATGTCTGTCTAAAAAAAAACATGCCTGCAAGTCAGAATATTGAGGTCTAATATATTACTGAAGTCAGGTTTAATCAAAATGGATGCTTTCAATTAACTGAGTATCTTGAGTAAATTTTCAAACTTTGCTATTACTTTAAAGAAATTATTCTGTGTTAAATCTCAAGAATCATTTTCTATTTCAGCCAATTTCTCATCTTTTGTTTATATAAGAAGATGATACAAATGACTGGATTTTATTGGCATTTGTCATTTCTAATTATAGATCTTGTTTTTAAAAGAAGCATAGAATCACAGCATTGGTTAAAGGTTATATATCTTGTGATCTTTTTTTTTTTTAATGTTGAAACTTCTTTTCTTGTTCTCTGCTGTAATTCAGACATTAGGAAAGGGTGAGGAAAGGCACAAAATTTGATTGGCAGCAAACATGAATTAGTTAACTAAAGGGACTACAGTCAAATGTGAATAATTATATAAATCATAATAAAAAGTGAAAATCCGTCAGTTTCCACATACGGCATGTGCTGTTTGGTTTTCTGAATGCAGGAAGTGTTGGGAGGATTGATAGGTATGTTTTCTGTGGATCCAAGTGGACTTTCTCAATCACTTCTGGCTTTTACAAATCATGCCGGTGTCCTTTTGTAATGCTAATAACACAGTGATACAGATAAATGACCATACATCCTATGATTTCCATGAACAGTTGTGATTTCGTGTATTTTCTCCTATTGACCCATGAATATATCTTTCATACCATGTGTCCCAGCTTTTATTTCTGAGAACATGGCTTACTAGGGTTATAAACTAAATTGTTAATAAATAATTTATGAAGGATATTGTTTTGCTTGGGGAGATAAGATTAGATCTCTTTTATTAAATCTTCTAAATAAACTGTGGGGCTCTTCTGTAATAAAAAGTGACCTTCATGCAAGAGATGGATTGGCTGCAGATGACTGTCACTTCTCACTGCATATGCCCTTCATATTTAGTACCATCTCTCACACAAAAATAGACTTTAAGTAAGTATTGCTGAATTAATTAAAAGATTGGAATTAAGGAGAAGCGTCTCAAAGCCATGAACAGAAATTAATCTTCTAATACTACTCTAATACGGCATTTGCTCAGAGATGATGATTTTCTGGGGTTGTCACAGATCTACTAGGACTTAGACATTCGGTCCTGCTCAACTCATTTCAAAGCCAGCTGAGAAATGCTTAGAATTTCAGCATACCAACACCCACAGACTCTGCTACCCACTGTCCACCCTACCGGGCCTCAAATAATTTCTTTGATACTCTGTTTGCTTTTGTGGCCTTTGTCCTAGAAATTAAAATGTGTCTGAATTAAATTGTGTCTTTGTGTCTGAAATTAAAATGTGTCTTTGTTCATGCTTTTATATTCTACTTCAAAATTCAAATGTCTGGAATGGGAAAAATATTGCTGAAAACAAACTTTCTACGCTTTGTCCCTAAATAACCCAGCAATTAAATAGGATCCACCGAATATGGCATTTGACTTGTCATTTCTTATGAAGAAATTGTAAGCTTCCTCTGAGTTTGGGAAATAAGAAAATTTTGAAGTGAAGATGTGTAATTGAATTTTTTTTTTTAATTTTGTGTCATGACATGCAGATTTGAAAAGCGTTTCACACAGCAGCCACCAGGCTGTCTTTAGAAATCTGATGACAGCTCTCCACTGCTTAGAGCTTTTCAGTGGCTTCCCGTTGATCCTACATTAGTCTCAGCTTCTCACTGCAGCTCTGAGAACCTGTGTGTCCCATCCCAATCCAATTCACCTGTCTCATCTCACACCCTTTCTCCTCAGGCCACGTACCTAGCGAGAGAAACTTCTTGCTGTTACACTTTCCCCCGCTAGAACTTCTCACAGGCTCTTCCCCAGCCTGTGCAGCCAACACCACCTTGGTCACCACCTCCAGCCACCTTTGCTCTTCCCTGGCTGACTCCTCAGCCTTCACCTCCTCACAAGAAACGCTTTTGTTTCCACAGATTAGCAGCTCACAAAGCATCTTGAACTTCCCCTTCACAATTTCTATAATGTCTATGTTCCTCTGGATCTGGAGATCATTCCTAACCTTGGCATTAGCATGTCTTTAACTCAAGCAAAGTGCTTCAGCACATATACCATAGCAATAAATGAGACAATATAACTGTGGATGAAATACTAGAAACACTCAGGGTTTGGGTGTTGTAGGTCTTGGTTTTAATCTAGGTCTGTTACAGTGACAGACATTATATTCTTGGGCTCCAAAATCACTGCAGATGCTGACTGCAGCCAGGAAACTAAAAGATGCTTGCTCCTTGGAAGAAAAGCTATGACCAACCTAAACAGCATATTAAAAGCAGAAGCATTACTTTGCCAACAAAGGCCCATCTAGTCAAAGCTATGGTTTTTCCAGTAGTCATATATGAATGTGAGAGTTGTACCATAAAGAAAGCTGAGCGCTGAAGAATTGATGCTTTTGAACTGTGGTGTTGGAGAAGGCTCTTGAGAGTTCCATGGACTGCAAGGATGGATCCAACCAGTCCATCCGAAGGAGATCAGTCCTGAATATACATTGGAAGGACTGATGTTGAAGCTGAAACTTCAATACTTTGGCCACCTGATGCCAAGAGCTGACTCTTTAGAAAAGACCCTGATGTTGGGCAAGATTGAAGGCAGATGAAGAATGTCATCTGTCATTGAAGGATGACAGAGGATGAGATGGTTGGATGGCATTATTGACTCAATGGACATGAGTTTGAGCAAACTCCGTGAGTTGGTGATGGACAGGGAAGTCTGGTGTGCTGCAGTCCGAGGGGTCGAAAAGAGTCGGATACAACTGAGCAACTGAACTGAACTTAATCTAGATCTAAGTGATGGACAAACACTAAGTAAGCTTTTCATCTGCCTCTGACTCGATGCTTAAAGTTAAAATTGACCAAAAGATCTTTAAGCTGTGGGTAAAAACAAGCCAAAATAAAAGAATAAAATCCTTCTTTCAAAAAACACTTAGCCATTGCCTACCTGCTGAGAACAGTAAACTTCAGCATTGTAATTTAGTTTTTAAGTTGACAATGAACTTAGTCACTTTAAATATTTCAATATTTGGGGGATGAAGAGGAGAAAAGTAAGACGCTAAAAAGGGAATATTGAAGCTGACCCACCTTGAACCAAAGACGGCTAGGTCTGTTGGGGACACAGCAGCCACATGTCTCTCTATTGGATGTGGCTTCAACCACGGCTCCCACAGAAAGCCATAATTCTACCTGCTAAGCTGTGCAAACTAGGGCAGGAAGGGATGGGACAATTGGTCTTTGTATCCATGTGACTATCCAGGAAGCACGTGACAAATGTTTGGGGAATATATTTACTATACTGTGTATCTGTGTAATTTTAAAAGTATATATAGCTTGTGTGAGTAATGTATATATAAAGAATATATATCTCACCCAGGTGACACTAGGGCTAAGGAATCTGCCTTCCAGTGAAGGAGATGCAAGAGACACAGGTTCTACCCCTGGGTCAGGAAGATCCCCTGAAGTAGGAAATGGCAACCCACTCCAATATTTTGCCTGGAATACTCCATGGAAAGAGGAGCCTGGTGGGCTACAATCCATGGAGCCACAGAGAGTCATACCCGACTGAGCAAATAAGCAGCAGCGTGTTTATGTAAATATACATTAGATAGACAGACTAATCATTTATCAAGATAGAATTCACAAACCATACAATAGATCTACTTAAAGGACATAATTCAAAGTTTTTAGTATCTTCATATAGTTGTGCCAACCAGCATCACTATCAATTTTAGAATATTTTCATCACCCTACAAAGCAACCTTATATAAATTTAGCAGTCACTCCCCATTATTTTTAATCCTCAGCCCTAAGCAATCATTAATTGACTTTCTATCTGTAGAGATTTGTCCATTCTGAACAGTCTATATAAACAGAATCTTACAGTGTTGTGTACTTTATGACTGGCTTTTTAAATTTAACACCATGTTTCATAATCCATCCATTTGGTCACTTGTTTTAGTACTTCATTTTTTAGAGCTGAGTAGTATTCCATTGCATGGATATACCACATTATATTTATCCATGTATCAATTTACAGAGATTTGCATTATTTCACCTTTTGGCTATTATGAACAATGTGGCTCTGAACATTCATGCACATATTTTTGTGGGGGCATATATTAATATCTCTTGGACATATGCTTAGGATTAGAATTTGCTGGGTAATATGGTAATTCTCTGCTTAACCTTGTGAGCAACTTCCAGACTTTCCCATAGTGACTACATCATTTTACATTCCTTCCAGTCATGTATGAAGATTCAAATTTTTCCACAGCTTCACCAACACTTGCTATTGGTTGTCTTTTTGATTATAGTCTTTCTAGTAAGCATGAAGTGGTATCTCATTGTGGTTTTGATTTTTTTTTTCCTGATGACTAATAATGTTGAACATCTTTTAATTTGTTTTTTGGCCATTTGCCTATCTTTTTGGATATATTTATTCAGATCTGTTGCCTATTTTTTTAATTAGGTAATCTTTTTATTGTGGAGATATGAGTTCTTTTTATATTGTATCTAATCTTTTATCAGCCATCTTATTTGTAAATACATCCTCCTATTCTTTTCATTTACTTGATAGTATTCCTTGAAGCACAAAAGATTTTAATTTTAATGAAGTCCAATTTATCAGTTATTTGTTGTGACTTGTGCTTCTGAGGTCATATTTAAGAAGACTGCCTGACCCAAGGTCACAAAGTTTTATTTCTATATTTTTCTCTTACAAGATTTTTCTTTTTAATTTTTAACTTTACATTTAGGTTTTTGACCCATTCTGTGTTAATTTTTGTGTAATGTGTAATAAAGGGGTACAACTTGTTCTTTTATATGTGGATACTTGGTTTTTCCTGGAGAAGGGAATAGCTACCCACTCCAGTATTCTTGCTTGGAAAAGTCCATGGACAGAGGAATCTGGCGGACTATAGTCCATGTGGTGGGCAAAGAGTTGGCCAGGTCTGGGTAACTAACACTTTCACTTTTTTTTCACCTAGTTTTTTTTCCCAGTGCCATTTGTTGAAGACTATTTTTCACCATTTAATTGTCTTGGTACCCTGTTAAAAATGAGTTGACCATAAGTGTGAAGATATATTTCAATATTCTCAGTTCTATTCCATTTATCTGTATATTATTCTTATGCAAGTACCACAATGTCTTGATTACTAAAGTTTTAAAATCAGAGAATGTGAATTTTTCAACTTTCTTCTTCTTTTTTCAAGATTGTTTTGGATATTCTGGGACCCTTCCATTTTCATGTGAATTTTAGGATCAGCTTTCAATTTCTGCAGAAGTTCATTTTGAATTTTGAGAGGAATTACATAGAATCCAAAGCTCAACTGGGGAGTACTGACATCTCAGCAGCGTTAAGTCCTCCTCTCTGTGAACATATAATACCTTTCTACTTATTTGTTGTTGTTCAATCACTAAATCGTGTCTGACTCTTTGCAACCTCATGGACTATAGCACGTGTCCTCTACTATATACCAGAGTTTGCCCTAATTCCTGTCTGTGAGCAGTGATGTCATCCAACCATCTCATCCTCTGCCGTCCCCTTCTCCTTTTGCCTTCAGTCTTTTCCACTGGAAAAGGGTCTTTTCCAATGAGTTGGCTTATGTTTTGTAGCTTTTAGCATGTAAATCATATACTTCTTTTGTTAAATTTATTCCTAAGTATTTTATTATTTTCAATTACATGGTAAAGAGTATGGTTTTCTTGTGTTTTTTCCTTTCTTTTTTTTTTTTTTGTGTGTGTGTGGGGCATGAAGGGATTTTATTTCAGCTGTTGTATAGGAGAAAACTGGAATACAAAACTGGTGTTATCGAGTTCTTCTAAATTGTTATATGATCTTTTAAGTGTCCAAAAATGTATACCTTCCTAAAAAATGAAAATAAAATCCACTAAAACTAAATACATTACTCAATGAGAGGAACAGAACTATCAGAAAAGACGAAGTTTTCTTATTACTAGATAAGATCCTAGAATTCTAGTGATTAGTTTCAAAAATTAAAGCGCCATGATGGCGCTTTTGAACCATTAACGGTTCAAAAATAGAATGGGCCAGTTCAGGGATGGTGACTCAACAAGAATGTTTAAAGAAAGTCTTTATCAGCTTCTAGATTCTACCCTATTCATTAGCATGACCTGAACAAACATTTCCCTGGGCCCCACATAAATCTTCCACAAAATAAGAGGATTGGACCAACAGATCACTAAAGCCCCTTCTAATAATGTTCCTGATTATTACTTTATTAAATTTAAATTACAAAAATTAATGGCAAATGGTAATTTCTCTCCCCAAATAGGCACGCTCTTCCTAAAAAAGCACTGTGCACAGAGGGTTTTTCCTCTCAAGGTTATATGCTAATACTTTTCCATTACAAATGATGCATATGGTCAAAATCTAAAAATATATTTGACCTTCTTTTCCGATTTTTGGGCTTTCCTGGTAACTCAGTTGGTAAAGAATCTGCCTGCAATGCAGGAGACCCAGGTTCGATTCCTCGGTCAGAAAGATCCGCTAGAGAAAGGATAGGCTACCCACTCCTGTATTCTTGGGCTTCCCTTGTGGCTCAGCTGATGAAAAATCTGTCTGTAATGTGGGAGACCTGGGTTCGGTATCTGAGTTGGGAAGATCCCCTGGAGAAGGGAGAGAGTTCCCACTCCAGTATTCTGGCCTGGAGAATTCCATGGACTGTACAGTCCATGGGATCCCAAAGAATCGGTCACGACTTTTACTTTCACTTTTTTCTGATTTTTATTGCTATTTTCTACAAACTTCATGTATTTATCTTGAGCACAAATGTTATATCCCCTTACTTGTTGCTCATTTTAACGTTTAAATATCTTTGGTGTCCAGCTTGGCTGGACTGTTTTCCAGTTAAGAACATCCTGTGGGGAAAGCAGAGTGGGCTACTCCCTAAATTGTGGACTGGGATTTCTAGCAGATGAACATTGTCTCTTTAGTTTCTAATGTCCATCACTTGTTTATCAATTCCAGAAAAAATTCTTTACAAAAACTGAGATAACATTGAATTAAAGCAGGAAACATGTTTGACTTTATAACCAACAGAAAGTTCATTATGTAAATAAAATCCTTTAAAACTGTGGATATAATAAAAATAGTTTTTTTAAGTATAAAAAGTATAGTAAATATAATAATAATTTTAACCATTAAATATGACATGAACAGCAATGAAAACAAATAGCAAAGAGGGGGCAGAATGGATATCTGTGTAATGGGGGAGTTTGTGGAGATAAGCAAGATACACATGCTGAGTGAGGGTACTAAAGAAAATCTTTGATTAAGAAATCCAACTGACTAGGGGACTAGATAGACAAGTAGCTACATAGATAGAATCTCCTAGGCAAAATGGTAAGTTTATACTATATATCATGTTGTAGCATATTGTATTAATTGGATAACAGTGGGAACTATGAAGCCCTTTCCTTGGACTTTAGAAATGACAATGTACTACAATAGTAGTCCACCCTGCCTTTCCCAAAAGATGTTCTGAATAAGAAAATAGGGTCAAGTTAGATACAAAATACATTTAAATGCTAAAACAAACAATAAGAAAGGAGACAGATAAACAGATAGATATATGTATTTACATGTCTTTTATTTATATGTACATATTTCACAAAGATAATATTTATGATTGTCTACTATATGCAAGGTACTATTCTTGACCCTGTGGGGTATAGCAGTAAACAAAACAGAGAGGTTGTATTTTATTATATTAACTATTTGCTGTATTATATTCCAGTGGGAGTATAATGTTATACTGGATTTTAATGACCATAGCCCCTAACAGTGATAAGCACCCAGGATATGCTGATATATTCTGATTTTAATATGGAACTTTACCTGTGTCAGGGCTGGGTGAGGGGAGCAGAGTTCTCTGAGTGTTATGAAAGAAGAGACATCATGGAACTGACCTAATACCATTGTGAGATGCTGGGGAAATGAAGGTCTCATGGTGGATTTGGACTCACTCAACAGTTAGTCCAAGATACCAGACTCCTAGCTAAGAAGCGGAGCTGATTGGAGCTATTGCTTTTGTGCAACTATTGCCTCTGTGGGTTTTAGTCAGTCTCTGATGGTGGCCCTGGGGCTCCTATTGATCAGAAGCTGGAAAGAGTAATTGGACCATCTGGAATTGGCCTGGCACTCTCACATCAGCCCACCACTGATCTGACCACGATGACCAGCAGAGATGGCCACTCCATCGCTTCTGCTTTACAACCTTGCTTAACCAGGTTTGCACAGCACAAAACACCATACCTGCCATCCAGATAGCAATACAATAGGAGTTTCCTGGTGGTCCAGTGGTTAGGCCTCCACACTTCTACTGCAGGGGACCTGGGTTTGATTTCTTGTCCAGAAACTAAGATCCCACAAACCTCTCAGTACAGACCGCTCCCCCCCCCAACAAAAAGAGATAACATGTTGCATGGATGAATCCCAGAGTAGTCTTTATGATTCGTACCTCTGAGTGTCCACAGCTTTTCATAACATCCTCCAGCTGAGTGCAGGTGGCACCTGTGACTTACTTCTAATCAAGAGAATACAATAAAGGTGATGGTCATCACTCTTGTGACTGTATCATGTTATATGAGGGAGTCTTAGCCAACTGGAGTGAGGCAGACTCTCCAGCAGGCCTTGGAGTAGCCTACAGCCGTATGTTGAGAGCTGCCTGGAATGATCATCCCTTGGATTGAGCAGCAAACCACAATAGAAAAGTCAATCATAGGCATCGCAGATGCTCACTTTTCAGCTTCTAATTTCATCTTTCTTGATCCACCCTAGTACAGGGTTTTTCTTTTCTTTCTTGCCCATAATACATTTTTTTAAATTTTAAAATTGTATTCTTTCCAAAAAATTGTTATTTTTTTTTACAGTAGATCCTTGTTGGTTATCTGTTTTAAATACAGAAGTGTGTACATGTCAATCCCACACTCCCAATATATCCCTCTCCCCCATCCTTCTCCCTGGTAGCCATAAGTTCATTCTCTCAGTCTGTGAGTCTGTTTCTGTTTTGTAAATAAGTTCATTTGTATCATTTTTAAAGATTTCACATGTAAGTGATTTCATATTTATTTGTTTTTCTCCGACTTCCTTCATTTAGTATGATAATCCCAAGGTCCATCCACGTTGCAGCAAATGGCATTATTTCACTCTTTTTCATGACCAAGTAATATTCCATTGTATTTATGTACCACATCTTCTTTATCCATTCCTCTGTTGATGGATTTATGTTGTTCCCATGTCTTGGCTATTGTGAATAGTGATGCAATGAACACTGGGGTGCATGTATCCTTTTGAATCATGTTTGTCTCCAAACATGTGTCCAGAAGTGGAACTGCTGGATCATATGGTAACTCTGATTTTAGATTTTTTAAGGAAGCTCCATACTGTCTTCCTTGGTGGCTACTACAAGGAATTTTTAATCTTGGCACTATTGACATTTCAGGCTGGAGAATTTTGAATGTGGGGTGCTGAATTTTGAATGTAAGAGGTACAGCAACATCTCTGGCCTCTACAAAGTAATGTTATCATCACTCACCACTCTCTCCCAATTGCGACGACCAAAAATGTCTCCAGATATTGCCTAATGTACCCTGGGGGGTAAAATTGTTCTGCTTGGTAACTACTATTCTAGTGTAAGGCCTACTGCAGCACTAAGCTCTGCATAGCCAAAGGGCAGTCTTAAAAAAGGGAAAGATAAGCCTTGGGCACAGTTAATTCATACACTAGAAAAATCTGCTTTCTAACCACACACCTTCAAAAGTCAAAGCTGGCACTTGCAGCCCTAGGTCCAATGGCTTTTTCATTTTGCTTGCCAGCTGATAAAAAGAAAGTGATAAGGTGAACACATTACAGGTAAACCTTATTTGGAAGAGAAAACTATATTTTTAACAATGCAAGTAGAGACATTTGACTCAACTGTTAAAGAGCACAGTGTGGATGTAAGTTCAATTAAAAGAGATCCTCCTGTAATGCGGGAGAATCTATGAAAAGATAGACCTTGGGAAAGGTTTTATAAACAACTAATTATATAGTACATCTTTCTGAAATATTTGCTTGGGGTTCCATAATCTGGTTCTCATCATCTCATATTTTGGCATAAGCTGTCATGCTGCTTAAAATATTGTGGCCCAGGTGATGTTATAGGATATTAATGCCAGTATGAAATCCTGTAAGTGGCACAAATTAAGCACAAAATTATTTTGAAACAGATGCCCTAGATATACTGCTGTTAGCATAATAAGCTTTCTGGTAACAGAGCTTAAAAAAAATAAGTTGACTGAAGTATGAATGAAAGAGTGAATGAATTCATCTTGCAACCTGTCTTTATTGAGACAACTACACATCAGGCACTGCTATCGTTGCTAGAAACATCATAGATAAGGGGAAAGATTTAATGGTTGCTGCTGCTAAGCTGCTAAGTCACTTCAGTCGTGTCTGACTCTGTGTGACCCCATAGACGGCAGCCCACCAGGCTCCCCCGTCCCTGGGATTCTCCAGGCAAGAACACTGGAGTGGGTTGCCGTTTCCTTCTCCAATGCATGAAAGTGAAAAGTGAAAGTGAAGTCGTTTAGTCATGTCCGACTCTTAGCGACCCCATGGACCACAGCCTACCAGGCCCCTCTGTCCATGGGATTCTCCAGGCAAGAGTACTGGATTGGGGTGCCATTGCCTTCTCCAGATTTAATGTTTAGGGTTACAGAAATGACAGGCTCCTTGTTTAATGGGAGAAACAGAAGAATGGATGAATGAATAGGTGTGGTATTGTGATAACACCATGCGTAGGGCACTAGGGTAGCAGGAAGAGAAGATGACTAACATGGCATGGAGATCAATGAGGCTTCTAGTCGGAAGTAGAGAACTGATTTGCATCTGTCAAATTAAGGAGTTGGGAAAGTGTGCTCCAGCAGAAAGAATAACAGGAGTGAACTTGAGAATTGTGATCCAAGCCATCAGAAATGAGTCTGGTGTGCAAGCAGGGCCATATGATGACATGCTAGGATGTTTTAAGTATGTCCTGAGGTGATGGGGACCACTCTGGATTTCTTGCAGGGCTGTGACATCCGGGCAGTTTGTGTTTCTGGAGGAACTAGTCTCTGATTGAAGACAGATGGGACCTGGACAAAGTCTGCGGCAGGAAGCCTCTGGGCAGCTAATGCACATGTGTGTGTGCCAGTGTGCCTAGGCGTGTCCAGCTCTTTGTGACCCCATGGACTGTAGCCCATCAGACTCCTCTGAACATGGGATTTTTCAGGCAAGAATACTGGAGTGGGTTGCCATTTCCTCCTCCAGGGGATCTTCCCCACCCAGGAGCTGAACCTGAGTCTCTGGTGTCTCCCGCATTGCAGACAGATTCTTTACCACTAGCACCACCTGGGAAGCTAAGGCACATGTAGTGTCAAAGATATTCTTGAAAGCTAACACAGATGCGGCCAGGATGGAGAAGAGGATTGGGGCAAGTTCTCACCTCCATGGAACTAGGTCCGTAAAGAGCCTCCCTCTCAGAAAGGGAGGAAAGGTAGAAAGAATTAGCCTACTTGGGCTATACAGGAGGCAATACATATGTAAAACAGTCCTAAACATCTTAAGTACTTAGAAATATACATCTAGAACATATTCCTAAATGTCTTAAATAATCACTCATATGATATAGAGTAAACTTACCCCCATAAGAAAAGATGTCATTTGAAACACATATTCATTAAAAAGGAATTATCATACTTTACAAAGTCAATCTGTTTGCAGTTACTAAATGTTGCCCTTTCTCTGAGGAAAATCACCAGTGTAGACGTGCATGTAAACCACATTTCATTTTTCTCTCCTAGTTCTAGTGTGCAGACATCATTCAGTATAGCAAACAATAAGTAATCTATTTTATACATTTGTGCCAAATAAAAATGGCTGGATCCAATTATATTTCAAGTGGCAGAGCAATAGCACATAAACGGGGAGAGTAGCAAGATGTTTAAATGAAGTAGGCAAACATAACTTTTCAGGAATATATTTATTGCAGATGTCAATGTGCTGTTCAGCTATAATAAAAATGTTCTTTAGGTATGTCATGCTACTGCCTTGGCACTGGTTTGTAATTTTAAGTGAAGACTTATTCCTCACCCATTTCAGGCCCAAGAAATGGACTCATTTTAAAATGATGGGAAGCACAGAGAGAATGTGATAGTCTTGCTTGTGTAAATATAGCCGTGAAAGATTCAAGCATTTAGAATTGGTTTGCCCAGAAACCACTAGAACTATATTTACCAACACCTAAGTCATTCGAAATGGAATGCATTCTAGATCAAGCCTGAAATGGCAGAATTGCCCCCTTTGTTGCTAATCAAAATCAAGTTATCTAGGCTGATCTAAAGTTTAAATACATTTTCGAGCTTAATTGAATGAAACACTTAAATTATACAAGCATTTAATACTTACTTGGAAACTGAAAAACAGATATCAGGAAATCCCTAGGTAAAAAGAGATATCAAGCAACATCTGTGAGTACTATTTCTCTATCACTTGGGGTGGATGTGTTTATAAAGATCCAAATCTTTAAATAACCAAATGCCTCTGAAATGATTTTTTTAAACTTTTTGCATAGTACTGCTGATCAGTGGAAAGGCCTGCAGGGCCTTACACAACTGTTGCCAAAGAATGATTTGTGAAGGCATCAGGAGGAGGCAGTACTCACCAGAAGTGCTCCGATGATCACTTCTTGGGACCTGGAAACTCTGGGAAGGTAGGAGACTACCTCACTCATGGGGCTGTGCCAGCATCCCCAGGGTGCTTACTATTTTGGTATGAGTTTTATAGGGACCATTTATGAAGATTTTTCTCTCTGACATTTAGCCGTGCTGTTTTATAGCCATGAAAAAGGAAAGTGATTTTAATAAGTTATGGGGAAATTATAGCACAGTGCTTTACATTCACTCAACACACACTGCTGAATGAATTAATACACGAGAATGTCCTTTCCCCACAATACAGCCTAAGAAACAGAATTTGAAAACTGTAAGAAACCTTAAAGATCATCTGTCTTGGCATCCCATGGCACCCACACATACCCAGTTTTACAGATGAATAAACTGAGCCCTGGGGACTTTGGCCAAGGTTATGCAGTTAAGTTAGTAGTGAAAATGAGAGATACCAAACAAATAAGAAGATATTCACTTACTTCTCACTCACCAGGGAGTCTGCTAAATTATTTATTTTTGTAAATTGCTAGGGCCTCCCTTTAGCTTACTCATCATAGTTACTCCATAAAATTCATGATATTTATTCATTCATTATTTATTCATTTATTTCTTTATTCATTAAGATAATCTGTGCCAAATATCAGGTATATGATCAGCTGGGTCATATTCTCTTTCAAATCGAACATGTTAGAATCAAATACATATTTTCATTTCTTGAGTGAGAATGAATATTCCTATGTCAAATCATATGATTAGCCTGACTAGTACTACCCTCTGCTCTAAGCAGGATTTTCTAGCTGGGATTCTTATGGGAAAGTTGAATCTCCCAATCCTAAAGCTCATTCAGCTCATTATGCAAGTCTGCAAACAACCATGAAGTCCTCGACTGACTGACTACCTCGGGCTGCGGGTTAACGCTCTGTTTAATGAGATTTGACTACCGTCATTATGGTGGTTTACACAACCACAGATGTTCTGTGGTAACTACAAAAGAATTCAGCGGATTCAAAATTGCTATAATGTTAATTCCATCAATGGCTCACTAAATTCCATGCTAAGCATAAACTAAAATGCTTCTGTTTACTATTATGTTATTTATGGCATGTACCCTTTAATGTCATTATTTTTTTATCCATCTTCTATTTTTAATTTGATAAGTTTTCATCCCCATCCAGTTTACACTTCTCAAAGATCAGATTAGCCTATTTTAAGGCTTTATCATCATACATATTCTTGCTTAAAGTAACACAGTTTTTATTTCAAACATTATTAAGTACTTTTTGTTTGCCATTATAGTGTTAAATACTGCATCCTTGTGAGATTACCCCAAGCAAAGAGATTTTATACTTCTTTGCCATGAGTCATATCCTCCATTTAGGTGAACTTACCATAGCAAATATAGCTTTGTTGCTCAGTCACTAAGTCATATCTGACTCTTTATGACCCCATGAACTGCAGCACACCAGGCTTGCCTGTCCTTCACTATCTCCCTTAAAACATTCTAGAAAAAGAATTCTAGATCTGGCAAGACAACATTAATCACTACATTTCTACTCCCTACTAACCAATAGTTCCCAAATTCGTGAGAATCCCCTAGAGGGCTTAAAAGGTTAAAACACAGATGGTTAAGTTGAAGCCACCTGGTGTCCATTGATGAATGAATGGATAAACAAAATGTACACACATACAGTGGAATATTATTCAGCCTTAAAAAGGAAGGAAATTCTGACACATACTACAACATGAATAAACTTTGAGGACATCATGCTAAGTTAAATAAGCCACTCACAAAACAACAAATACTGTATGATTCACTTATTTGAGGTACCTGGAGTAGTCCAATTCACAGAGACAGACAGTAGGATCGTGGTGGCCAGGGGCTAAAGTGGAAAGTTGTTTTTTAATGAATATATAGTTTTGGTTTTGCAAGATGAAGAAAGTTCTAGAGATGGATGTTGGTAATGTTGCATAGCAATGTGAATGCACTTAACACTAATGGATGATACACTTAAAAATAGTTAAGGGGGTAAATTTAATATTACGCATATTTGATCCCAACTGAAATACACACATACTCTCAGATTGCCAGATTTCTGCAAAGATACTGATATAGAAGATTCAAGGTGAGGCCTGGGAATCTGAATTTTTATTTTATTTTATTTGTAATTGGAGGTTAATTACTTTATCATACTGCGATGGTTTCTGCCATACATCAACATGAATCAGTCATAGGTATACATATGTCCCCTCTCTCTTGGACCTCTCTCCTACCTCCCAAGTCATCCCACCCCTCTAGGTTGTCACAGAGCACCGGATTGGGTTCCCTGCATCATATAGCAAATTCCCACTGGTTATCTATTCTACATTTGGTGATGTGTATGTTTCCATGCTACTCTCTCAAATCACCCCACCCTCTCCTTCCCTCTCTGTGCCCCAAAGTCTGTTCTCTATGTCTCCATCTCCTTTGCTGCCCTGCAGATAGAATTATCAGTACTACCTTACTAGATTCCATTTATGTGCATTATGATATTTGTTTTTCTTTTTCTGACTTACTTCAGTCTGCATAATAGGCTCTAGATTCATCCACCTCAATAGAACTGACTCAAATGCATTCCTTTTTATAGCAGAATAATACTCCATTTTATGTATGTACCACATCTTCTGTATCCATTCATCTGTTGATGGACATCTAGGTTGCTTCTAACATGTTCTCCTGGAGAAGGGCATGGCAACCCCCTCTAGTATTCTTGCGTGGAGAATCCTATGGACAGAGGAACCTGGTGGGCTGCAGTCCATAGGGTCTCAAAGAGTCAGACATGACTGAAGCAACTGAGTATGCATGCACTCTTGCATGTTCTCAGATGGTTCTGACCTACTGGTTTGAGGTCTCATCCTGAGAGCCTCTGAGATGCACAAAGTTAGTGAGAGCTCCAAAATTACTATGTCAAAGGGGTTTATGGGTAATAATATCTTGTAAGAAGGATGAGGGGATTTGCTCTTCCAGTTTCCATAGTGAGCACACTGTCTTTAGATTTCATGTTTATTTGGAGAAACTTTAATAGGAGAGCTGAAGAAATGATAACCAGCTGTTCACAATTCTGAGCCACCTCTTGGTGACACAACTGTACCTAGCTATTCATGCAGATCATCTCATAAATCCTAAGTATAAAGGGGAAAATTTAAGAAATTGACATTTTTGCACTTAACAGATACATTCTCTTTCTTGCATGAAAATTTTTTTCTTTTAAATTGAAAAAGAGCAAGTATGCATTTTTATAAGAAACTATGAAGCATTAATCAAGTGAAGAGCTATATGCTGAATACCTGCTATAAATAGAACAGATATTTATTGTTTGTGCAAATTAAGCATGAAGCAATTGATAAGCTCTATCAAATTGAAGTTCATAATACTCCCTGGGGAACGGTAGAACAGCAGTCTCATCAACTGCTGTGGTACATGCGTGTTAAGTCGGTTCAGTTGTGTCTGACTAAGTCCGTGAGTCAAGAATACATATTACATTATTAATTCAATTAAAATTTTTATACATTAAAGGAAAATTAAAGTGCCTATGCAGCATTATAGATAATCAAAACTTTTACTTTAAAAATTCTTTAAAAAATTTACCAGTGCCTATTTAATATGCTAAGAGAATAGGTCTATAGCATAAAATATAGATGTATGTCTCACCAATCACTTGTGGGAGTATAAAATGTCATAATCCTGATGGAAGGAAATTTGGCAATATCTAACAAAATTACGTGTTCATTTACCTTTGACACAGCAAGTTCTAAGTTCTATCTCAAAGGTATAGTAGCAAAACAATGAAAAGAGCAACACACAAGTCTTAATTTCAGTTACATACAAGTCTTAATTTCAAACAGGAAATGTTTGAAAGTAAGCTAACTGCCCATCAATAGGGGATTGACTAAAGATGCTAAGAAACACTCACACAATTGAATACTGTGTGACTGTAGAAAGAAATAAGGAATATCTTGACATACTAAATACATGGGGATCTTCAATATATATATAAATGAAAAAGTAATATGCTAAATGGAAAAACTGTATGTATAGAGAGTGCTACCCTTTATGCAATAAAGGGGTGTTTATATATATTTCTCCCCTTTTTGCAAAAAAGAATAAACTAAAAGCTAGTGCAAGTGATTATTCATTAGAGAAAAACAAAGTAAAAGCACAGTGAGATACCTAAAAGAACAGATAATATTACTAAGACAATATTGGCAGATGAAGAACAAATAGAATTCTTATACACTGCTGGATGAAGTACAAACTGGAACATCCACTTTTAGAAACTTTTTGGCAATATATGCTAAAGCCTGAATACACACATACTATAGCAATTCTATTCTTGAGAATATACCCACCAGAAATATACATGTGCGTTAAAATGCATGTACAATATACAATAATTTATCCATTTTGCTGTTGATGGAGAAAATGGTTTCTGATTTTTGCTTTAACAAATGGTGCTTCTTGAACATTCTTGTATGTGTTTTTTAATACAATAGAATACACTAGCAGCAGTGAAAAAGTGAATACTTCTACCACCAACAACATGGATAGATCTCATAAATATATTGTTTCACTATTTTGTTTATATATAGTTCTACATGTGGTAAAACTAACCTAGTATCTGAAGTCAAGAGAGTGGTTGTCTCTAGAGACAAGAGTGGCTTGGGTGTAGAAAGGGCAGTTTCTGGGACACTAGAAATATTCTACATGGTGGGTTCATGGGTGTATTCAGTTTGTGATAAATCATCAAGCTGTATGCTCATGATGTCAATATATCACTGTATGTATATCATACTTTTTAAATTATTTAAAAGTATAAAATTGTTATATCTAAAGGGAGGGAAGGAAGCAGGGTGAAGAAGATGGCTTGAAAACAAGACTGTTCTGAATCTATCTTGTATGGTTTTGCTTTTGGAATCATGGACATGTTTTCCATATTTAAAAAATAAATTCAGTGTAATAAGAAAAATGTATAGATATATGTATTAAATGGAGATAATTAAACCTATGTTTTATCAGATGTTAAATTCTAAGATGAATGACTAGATCAATGGATGGATGGATGGATAAATAAGTATAGACAGATGATGGATAGTTGTAGATACATTTTTTTTCTCTTTTAATTTATTTTTAATTAGAGGATAATTGCTTTACAATATTGTGTTAGTTTCTGCCATATATCACCACAGATATATTTTTAAAGAGGACTCTATTCCAAGCTATTCTCTCAGGACTTGACGTAAGTATGAAAATGAACAAAGCCAAGTCCTCTGAAATGATAGAATGATAATTCTAGATTTGGTCTAACAGCTTAAAAAAATCCTGAATGCTTAAAGCTCAAAAGCTCAAGCTGTGTGGAAACAAAGAAGGAAGACAGCAAAAAGTGAACAGCTGGAAAAGAGCTGGTTACCATCCAAAGCAAAGAGATGTATTGTGCTTGGGCACATTCTAACCTCATGGCCTTTGGAATTGACAAAAATGTGTTAGAGAAGCTGTAACATCAAGGCAGAGGGCTCTGTGAGCTAAGCAGTAAACTAAATGCCCAGACAGAGCCCGCATCTACTTGGCCTTGGCTGAGTCAGTTCAGAGCATTTGATATTGAGTGCTGCACAACTGTGCAAAATAGTGAGTGAAAAATAATAGTCAAGTGGTTCATGACTGTCTTTTTTTTTTTAATCATAAACTTCAGCAGCTCCTTCCAACTATATCATGCCCAAGATTTTCCCAAATGGTCCTAAGATAATGGAGAGTGGGGAATAATGGGAAGAAGTCTAAATGAGGATCTTGGGGAGAGGCAAGAAATATCATTAGGTATGCAATAAGCAATCTGATTTTAATCTGTAGGGAACTCTGACCCCCAATGGATCTCATACCATAAATGGGGTCAGAAGTCTGAATGTCCTTCTAGTTTGAAGATTCACATACAGCTCTTTACCTTACTAATTTTGTGAACTCAGCCATCTCTTTAATCTCTTTGCACTTCAACTTTCCTCATCTGTAAAATGATAAGGAATCCTGTTGAGTTGTTCTAAGATTAGCTCAGATAAGGCACAAGATGTATTTAGCACACTGTAAGGGTTTAAAAACTGCTAACATTACCATGCTACCATATTCTATTTTATCTTCATGCATTACTAATTAGAAAAAAGTAAGGAGAATGAATTAACATTTACTTACCACCTACTATATGCTAGATGCCTCACTAAGCATTCAAATAGTACAGTATAATTTTTATTTATTTTATTTAATCTTTGCAAAACCTTGATTAGGTTACAAATCAGGTGGCACAAGGATTTGAGTCCATAGTCCTCTGACTCCAGGAATTATTTCCCTGTGTCTACAATAAAGCAATCATCAGGCTGAAAAGAGAACCATATCAGAGGGATAGTCTATCACTGCCCGGAAAGCTTTAATTAGTCATTCATAAAATAGCACATACACACACTAAGAACTAAGCAAAAAGGACTTATTCTGTCTTATAATAGACAGAAATATTGACAAGAAATATATAAAAGATATAAAATATATTTATAAAAATATAAAAGACAAGAACAGTATTATAATAGACTGTTCTTGTTGGAAAATGGAGGCAGACTGGAATGGACGAAGTGTAGGCAAATTGAAGTTGGTGGCCTGCAGAACAGTGCCTGGCACAAGTGAGTGAATGACGACATTTAATATGGAGAGAAGTTTCTTCAGTCACTATACATCCTCTCTGTGAAGCTGAGGTCAAAATTGAGGAGGCCAGGGCAAACTAGAGGACTTAGGCCAATGAAAACATATGATTCAAAGCCAAGGGTCACAGAATAAAATATTAAAAGTATCCTGAAAAATCCAAACAAGAATAACCATTACTGTAGACATAAGAAGTAGGTGAGCTTATATTGATGCTGAGAGCTCAAGGCTGGCCAGGAGTCACAGATGGAGCAGGAGGATATGAGGAAAGTCTAGACCAAGGCAGTTCAGACTGAGCAATGGAATGAACAGAGGGAAGAAAATACAGACTAAGCAGGGAAGTACAATCAGTTTTCATATGTGGATCCCAGGACAGTGACTGTTGGCCCGGAATTCTGATTTTAGATAATTAATGAAATAAGGGTAGGTATTGTTTCATGAAACTTTCAATGTATGGTCTGGATCACATTATAAAATGTGTTTTTTACTGTGGGCTATGAAATATGCTTTAGCGAATTTGGGACCCACTTGAAAATTATACTCCTGCTAATGGTAGTTAGGGAAATAAGCTAAATTGTTGATTAGAAAAGACCCATGGTCCAAATTTACTTCAAGAGACAGCCATACCTTGATAAAATCACCACATCCAAGGTCTATTTCACCATTCCATGGACAAAAGAATTTGATCGAGCTGCCCACAAAGAGATGTCCAGTATCTTTTGACTGATTCACATATTAATGTGCAAAGAGAAATATGGCTGCATGAAGTTGTTTTGACCATCCCCTCCTGGAGGGAAAAATATGCCTGGGTAGTTGCATGAGAACATAGCTTGGTGCACCTTGAATCAGAGTAACAGTAATTAGTCTGATCATGTAAGTGGTAGTAACATCTGGGTGTGAGACTCTCTTTGGTAATAATAATAACAGCTAGCATTTATTGAGAGCTTACTTCATGTCAGACTTTGTACTCAATACTTTATATCTCATTTAATCCTCACCCTGAGATTTTTCACTGACGAGATACACCTGCCAAGCAGATGGCATGTTGATGTCGATTAGCCAACCTACCCCTCTTCTGAACACACGCTAACAAATTGTCTCTGTTACTCCACCTCAGCAGTGTGCTAATCCTGCTTGCTAACACTGTGTTCCCACACTTGCCTAAACAACACTCCGGAAGCCCCCATGAGAGCACCAGTGGGCACACAAGCTGTAGAATAGCATGGAGAATTTTCCAGAGAATCCGTCTTACTCAGTGGTAAACAATTTCAGATATTTTATATGAAACAAACTGGATGTATTATGCAGCATGATGCTAAATCTGAATGAAATGTAATTTCATCCTTAAAGTAAAAATCTTGAGCTCTCTCTTTTAGGGTGGAAAACTTTTAAAATCATAGTCCAAGGGCAACACACAGCAGCTGAATAGGCCTAAATTTCCTGAATTATAAATTTGCTGCACTTCCTACAACACTGCCTGGCTCACCTTGACTGAATCGGGCTTTCAAATCTAATGAGCCCCATATTGACAATGAGCACTGAGGTTCTGTCTGCAGTGTGAGTGCTCAGTCACGTCCAACTTTTTGCAACCCTATTGACCATAGCCTGCCAGACTTCTCTGGCCATGGGATTCTCCAGGCAATAATACCGGAATAGGTTGTCATGCCCTCCTCCAGGTTATCTTCCGAGTCCAGGGATGAAACCTGCTTCTCTTATGTCTGATGCACTCGCAGACAGGCTGTTTACCACCAGGGCAACATGGGAAGTCCAATTTCTGTCTACAGATAGCTAATTTTATCCAGTAATTATTTTTTCAAAATTAGAATATATTTTCTTTCTCTGACTGAAAAAGGAATACAAACGTATTGTAGAAAGTTTTGGAGATATAAAGGCACATGAAGAACAAATTTGTAAGTACCTTAAGCTCAGCAATATGAAGGAAATAAGATTGTTAACATTTTAGCAGACAAATATTTTTGAGTATCTGCTATATGCCAGCAACTGTTCTGAATTTTGGGGCTACACTAGAGAAAGTCCTTTCCTTCAAAACATTCTACTTTTTCATTCTTATAGATATAAATGATAGAGATAGAAATAGAGATATACAAATACACAAGTATATTTTTATAAGGCTGAGATACTACTCTTATCCTTTTATTAGGTGACTTTTTATTTAACAGTATGTTACAAACATGATTTCATTTTACTACACTTTCATCTACACCATAGTTATTAAAAGCTTCACAGTAACTTAGGGACACAAACTTTCTTTTTTTTTTTTCCATTTATTTTTATTAGTTGGAGGCTAATTACTTTACAACATTGCAGTGGTTTTTGTCATACATTGAAATGAATTAGCCATGGATTTACATGTATTCCCCGTCCCGGTCCCCCCTCCCACCTCCCTCTCCACCCGATCCCTCTGGGTCTTCCCAGTGCACCAGGCCCGAGCACTTGTCTCATGCATCCAACCTGGGCTGGTGATCTGTCAACTTACTGTAGAATTTAGGTTGTTTTCAATTTTTCTTTCTTGTAAACATACTAAGATGAATACTTTTACAGACAAATTTTTGTGAATATCTATGATTATTTCTTTTGGATAAATTCTTTTTGGATCAACATGATCTTTTTGGATCATAGATCATGCATGTTTTCATGACTTTTAATGCTTTATCAGAAAGAGTTACAGCAGCTTCTATGTTCCAAAGCAGTTTATGATCATGTCTATTTTCTCATACCTTCAATATTACATGTTTATTATCAAAAAATTTAAACCAATTTGTAGGTGAAAATTGGTTTTTCATTTTAATAAGTTTCTTTGATTTCTCATGAGATCAAACATTCACTGGCTTCTGTAGTTCATCTTTTGTGAATTGCCTTTTCATGTCTATGATTTGGCCATTTTTCTGTTGGGGTGGCTATCTTTTTTCTCTCTTATTTGTAAGAGTGTTTTCCTTTTAAATAAAGTAAATAATTGGTTTTTTGTGTCACATATGGTATACCTGTTTTTCAGTTTATAACTTGCATTTTAATTTATATACTGAGTTTTGACCTTGAAGAGTTTTAAAATTTTATGTGGTTGATATGTGTTAGTCGCTCTCAGTTGTGTCCTACTCTTTGTGACCCCATGGACTGTAGCCCACCAGGCTCTTCTGTCCATGGGATTTTCCAGGCAAGAATATTGGAATGGGTTGCCATTCCCTTCTCCAGGGGATCTTCCCAACCCAGGTATCCTTCATTTCAGGCAGACTCTTTACTGTCTAAGCCATCAGGGTTTTCTTTTATAACTTCTGTTCTGGTTTGTAGCTTAGAAAGGCCTCTCCCACCTCAATATCTATTACCTTCTCTAATTCCAAAGGATAACATCACAAAATGTGTTGAACACATTGTGAATATCTCTAAGTTTTGAGGAAGCAATATGATCCTTCAATTTTTAGGGAAAAAATTGGGGAGTGAAGGGTTACAGAGAGGAGGGGTTGGTGACGTGTTGAGGCATGCGTGTTATTGTACAGTTTTCTTTCCAGAAAGCAACTAGACTCTAAGCCAGTAGTCTTGGGGAGGGCCCAGGAATTGGCATTTCTAACAAGTTCCAAGGGAAGGCTCTTGACTCTTCCAGTCTGTAACCATACAACACTGGGATTCCTGAATACAACTACCAACTTCAATTGATTTACTTCATCCTTTTTCTAATCTAATAACTTTCACTAATCTGACACAGTAAGATAAATTTAAGAGTGTGAGC